>NC_086109.1:48548221-49755304 GCF_963921235.1 Mobula hypostoma | reverse complement strand
AGTTCCTCCAGCATTTTGTGTGGGTTGCTTTGAATATCCAGCATCTGCAGAATCTCTTGTGTTTGTCACTGAGTCTCATAATGTCTCCAGTTTACATTTTAGCAGTTACCTTCAGGGAAAATCTACCTGTTCTGCAAACATTATATTCAAATTGCATATGTTTCAAAGCCAATTCTTTCTTGCATAAAGCACATGTTAACCTATGAAATTCTATACATCTGATCTTATTCTACAAGTAGATGTATGCCCTCAAATGAGCTCTGCCTTTCAAAAGATCACACTTTTGTTCATGTTCCTGAGGGAGCTCTTTCACAATGGATGCCCCTGTTATGGTACTGAAAGTATGCAAGTTTAGATATTGGTGGATGATGTCACAATGATATAAGGTGATACATGTTAGTCATATATTTGGGTATGGACCCATCAGCATACTGGGTAGCAATGGAGCCTATGGGAATTTGATGTGAGCCATGGTGTACTGCACATTTTTGGAGTTAATTACTACTTGCTGCAGCTCTAGTGTTTCTTGTACCAGAAGCTGCGGCATTCTTTCTTTTTAAATCTTTTTATTGAATAAGTATACAAAAAGGTAAGCCATATAGGCACTAATACACTGTTAGAATATAATAAAATTACAGAAGATATTAATGCAAAAAAAATACTACAGACAATGTAATTTAAACATAACATACCAAGGTAACATAATAGTATACTAATTTTTATATATATATCAATAGAGAAAAGGGGAAAAAAAACCCCCAAAAAAAACCCACCGTGCAACTAACTAAAAGCAAAGCAATGGGCTAACTTGAAACCAAACAGAGTTTAAAAAACTTAAAATCACGTCCTCAATCCCGACCTCCATTAAAAACAGTAAAAAAAAAAGAAGGGTATATATTACATTAAATGAAAATACGAAAATACTGAATAAAAGATCTCCAGGTCTGTTCAAATTTAAATGAGGAGTCATAAAGATTGCTTCTAATTTTCTCCAAATTCAAGCAGAAGCTGCGGCATTGATGTAAAAAAGATGTGCTAGCTGCAGTTTGAAGAAACACCAGTTTGGAGGGGGAAACATAGTTGAGTCAGTCTGGGCTAGACATTGCATTCAGCAGCATTGAATTCGTAATTGATATGTGGGTACTACTGTCACATCTAAAAATAATTAGATGAACATATGAGAATTCTTTTTCACTATGGCATTACTAAGCATGAAATAAAAGCAGGAAAGACTGGATTTGTTCAGTTTGTTGGGAAGGGAAGTGCTTAGTTTAATTGAGAAACAGGGTTGAACAAAAGTGGAGGGTAGATGATAAGTCCCTTTGTTCCAAACAAGCCGCTTTTCCACCTGGGATATCTGAAGTAGTTTCTTTCCCAGTTCCAGTGACGAATCCTGACCCTGAAACATTAACCTTTTCTCTTTCCAGTCCTGCTGCCTGACCAGTTTTTTTTTCTAACTTTCTTAAACTTTTAATTCTTTCATCCGCAGTTTTTAGATTTCCACAGTGGTAATTGAATTAACAGCCTTCAATTAATGGCTGCTGTTACAAGGGATGGCAGTAGTCTCAAGATAACATTACTGAACTTGTAACCCAATGGTCTGTGGGCAAACCATTGAGAAGAGTTCAAATCATATAACCATATAAACCACATAACAATTACAGCACGAGTCTGTGCTGAACTCTTACTCTCACCTAGTCCCACTGACCTGTGCTCAGCCCATAACCCTCCATTCCTTTCCTGTCCATATAGCTGTCCAATTTAACTTTAAACGACAACATCGAACCTGCCTCAACCACTTCTGCTGGAAGCTCGTTCCACGTAGCTACCACTCTCTGAGTAAAGAAGTTCCCCCTCATGTTACCCCTAAACTTTTTCCCTTTAACTCTCAACTCGTGTCCTCTTGTTTGAATCTTCCCCACTCTCAATGGAAAAAGTCTAACCACGTCAACTCTATCAATCCCCCTCATAATCCCCCTCATAATTTTAAATACCTCTATCAAGTCCCCCCTCAACCTTCTACATTCCAAAGAATAAAGACCCAACTTGTTCAACCTTTCTTTGTAACTTAGGTGATGAAACCCAGGTAACATTCTCGTAAATCTTCTCTGTACTCTCTCTATTTTGTTGACATTTTTCCTATAATTCGGTGACCAAAACTGTGCGCAATACTCCAAATTTGGCCTCACCAATGCCTTGCACAATTTCAACATTACATCCCAACTCCTATACTCAATGCTCTGATTTATAAAGGCCAGCATACCAAAAGCTTTCTTCACCACCCTATCCACATGAGATTCCACCTTCAGGGAACTATGCACCATTATTCCTAGATTCCTCTGTTCTACAGCATTCTTCAATGCCCTACCATTTAGCATGTATGTCCTATTTTGATTAGTCCTACCAAATCCTACTGTGGCAGCTCTGGAATTTTAAAGTTTAGTTAATCTAGAATTTTAAGTAAGACTGCAAAGATTACAACCTGCTGTATTGTGGTAGAGGTCCATTTGGCTTGGTAATCTCCTTTGAAGAAAATTCTGCCATTTACAAGTGGTACAGGTAACAGGCAGCAATATGGTGATTTGTAAACATTTCTGGAAAAGGCAAAGTAATGAACAGATCATCACCTGACATTTATTTAAGTACTAAATTTGGACTTTTCAAAATTTCCTGTCTGTTTATTTGATTTTCTCAAAGGGTGGAAACGGTGTAGTCAGGGGCAATGTATTGAGCAGAGGAGTTTGATGCCCATCAGTGAAGTTAGCCAAATCGTGAAGGGCATCCATGCTATATTGCATCTGTTAAGGTAATGGGTAAACCAGCAGGAAGAGTTAAACAGCCCTGATGTGATTCTGGCCACTTGTTTTTATGATAGCATTGTGAAGTGAATACCACTTTGGTGGCAAAGACTGCAGTGATCTGAGGGTTTCCTCCTTAATTGTGTTGTTTAGCTCTATAATCAGAGATAGGTATTCATGTTTGCTGAAGAACCAGTGCATGCATAAGGAGCCAAAAGTCTTGTGCTTGGAACTTTTCTACGTTAAATTATCTTAAAGCTGCTCAATGGGCATTCAAGGGAAAACACTAGTTTTATCATACTTTATGTAAAGGATAGTATTTGTAGTTGTTGGGTTGATCCACCTAGTCCTTGGACAACACTTGCACAAGTTTTTTGGGGCAGTGTTATTGGCTCATTCATCTTCAATGGTCTGCCTTAAGTTAGAAATGGGGATATGTCGGCAGCAATTTCATTTTTAACTCTTCAGCATATGAAGTTTTCTATGACTTAAACCAAGGTAATATTGGGCATCACACAAAATTCTGGAGGAACTTAACAGGTCAGGCAGCATCTACAGAAGTGAATAAATAGTTGATTTTTCAGGCAGAGAACTTCTTTAGGACTGTGGCATGGCTGATAAGTAACAGTCCCCCATGCAAGTGCAGGGAGATAACTATCTCCAGCAAGTGTCTAATTACAGCAAGGTCACTGTTCTGAACCAATGAGCATGCCTGATGTTGGTTATAGATACATCCATCACCTGTAAAACGCTGGTTAGGAATGTGAAATGCTTTCCATTTGTTTGGATCACTGCAGCATTAGTTAAATTTGTTATCCACGAGAAAATATTCTCATCGACTAATCTAACCATTTGTTGTCCACCAGCGCAGGTGCATGATTTACTCTCTACAAATAATAAAATTACAAATGTCTGTCTAGGCTTTTATGACAATACCTTTTGAGGAGGTCCTACCACCAAGGAGGTAACTCTGAGACTCCTGCCTGAGAAGTGACTGGGATCCATTCCAATTTATCAATCTGTGGTGCAATGGGTACACAGCAGTTGCCATCTCATTGGCTCTTCACTCAACCCTAGAACATCTGGACAGCAAAAGTGCATACATCAGGATGCTCTTTATGGACTACAACTTCATGTTCAATGCAATCTTCCCCCTCAAAACTAATCAATAAGCTTCAAGATCTTGGCCTTGATACCCTGTTGCCTTGGATCCTTGATTTCCTCATTTGCAGACAGTCAGTTCAGGTTGACAACAACTACATAATCTCAGCACAGGCACACCACAAGGCTGTGTGCTTAGCCCCTTGCTCTACTCACTTTACACTTACGACGGTGGCTAAGCACAGCTCCAATGCCATATTTAAGCTTTGCTGATTACACCAAATCAAAGGTAATGATGAATCAGAATGTAGGATGTAAATTGAAAATATGGCTGAACGATGCCACATCAACAACCTCTTTGTCAATGTCAGTACTGATTTCAGGTGGAGAAAACTGGATGTCCATGAGCCGGTCCACATTGGAGGATCAGAGGTGGAGAGAGTCAGTAATTTTAAATTCGTCGGTGTTATAATTTCAGAAGACCTGTCCTGGACCCAGCACATAAGTGCATTTATGAAGAAACATAGTAGTGCCACTACTTCCTTCATTTGTGAATATTTGGCATGATATCTAAAACTTTGACCAACATCTATAGTTGTGTGGTGGAGTATATATTGACAGGCTGGATCAGTCTGGCATTAAAACACTAATGCATGGAAAATCCTGTTAAAGTAGTGGATATGGCCCAGTCCATTACATATAAAGCCCTCTCCACTATTAATCACATCTACATGAAACATTGTTGCATGAAAGCAGAATCCTTCATTGCCCCCACTATGCTGGTTGTGCTGTCTTCTCGCTGCTGCCCTTAGGAAGAAGATACAGAAGTCTTAGGACACACCATGAGGTTCAAGAACAGTTATTATCCCTCAACCATCAGGCTCTTGAACTAGAGGGGATAACTTCACTCAACTTCACTTGCCCCATCACTGAACTGTTCCTACAATCTATTGACTCACTTTCAAGGACTCTTCATCTCCTCAGTTGCTTGCGATACAGCAAGGTCCTTCACCCAGCATTTCCCGATTTAACCCTAGCCTAATCACAGGACAATTTACAATGACCAATTAATCTAGTAATCGAGTAAGAGATTTGAGAGGAGGAGGGGGAGATCCAAAATGCCTTTTGCCAATCACCTGTCCAGCTCTTAGCTCCATCCCTCCCCCTCCTGTCTTCTCCCATCATTTTGGATCTCCCCCTCCCCCTCCAACTTTCAAACCTCTTACTCACTCTTCCTTCAGTTAGTCCTGACGAAGGGTCTCGGCCTGAAACGGTGACTGTACCTCTTCCTAGAGATGCTGCCTGGCCTGCTGCGTTCACCAGCAACTTTGATGTGTGTTGCTTGAATTTCCAGCATCTGCAGAATTCCTATTGTTTGCATAGGAAAATAAAATAGTGTGATTCAGCTGCTTGTGCAATCTTCCAGAAGGAGAGGATATATAATTGAAGCATGTTGATCAGATCTGTACAAGTACGCAGTCTGATTTTGAGCATACCATTGAGTGAAAGTCATAATGTCAGCTGTTTTATAATTTTACAATCTAATAGATGTAATTGTATCGAAATAAAACAGGATCTAATCTGAAGGTTATAGATTATCTGGCATAGAGAATGCTTTGAAATTCCTGTTAGTCTTAAATCTTCGGTTGTCCATCGAAATCGGATGGCAATGTCCACTCCTTTAACGGTGAGATCTTTGATGACTATACAGTCCTATCCTGGACCCACAAGCTCTATTGCAGGTGGGACATGTATATGTGGTAGTGGTGGCAACCATGGCTGCACTTCTCCTGGCTCTCTTCTGCTATCTTCTGGTTGTTTTTTCCATCTCTTGAATACGAACTCCGTCCCTACACAGCTGTCAGCAAGTGGTACGGTCAGCAGCAGCATTCTCCAGGTCCCCGGGTCTGATCTTGCACTTCCTTAAAGCATTCTTCATCTGATCCTTAAAGCGCTTCTTCGGCCCTCCAGCTGAGCGTCGACCATGATGTAGCTGGCCGTATAACACTCTATGGGGTAGCCAACATGGGGGCATCCTTATCACATGCCCCAGCCACTGCAGCTGGCGCTGGGTGATCATGGCCTCAATACTCCAGCAGTTGGGCTTTACAAGTATTTCACTGTGAGGCACCCACTCACGCCAGGTAATTCCCAGGATGCGCTGGAGGCAGCTTATGTAGAAGCACTCCAAGGACTTGATGTGATGGCTGTAGGTTACCCAAGCTTCACAGCTACCATAACTTCACAGTCTTAAATCAGTAACCCATTGTCAACCTGAGCCCTGGTTCTAGACTTAACTATTTTGGAAAATGTCTTCATTGCATCTCTGCTGTCAATCCCCACCAAGTTTTATGCTTCACCAAGATCCCTCACTCTTCTAAATGCCAATGAATTAGGCATGAGATATTCCTGGTATGAAAGAATAAAGCTTGAGTCTTCTCTGCACAGCCTCTGAGGCAAACATATACTTGAGTAAAGAGTTCAAAACTAATTGTTCCAGTGTTGTCTCACCAAGATCTAGTACAGTTGTAGTAAAACTTCTACTTTTGTGTTCCCTTTTGTATATATTCTATGTAAATTGAACTAATGCTGGTCTTTACTCCTCACAACAACCTCTTGGAAGATTACCTCCTAAGTTCCATTGTGCAGTTGTTAACAGCCACACTTGTTATCCTGCAGTCACTTTACGTATCTGTGTATGTATAATCTTGGAAAATTCCTTTCCTTAAATGATTACAGTATGTATACTTCATATACTTATCTCTCAGACTTGTTTCTACACTTCTTATGGTCACTTCTGTGTAGAATGAAGTCCTTCATTCATGTCACTTTATCTCTGCCTTTATCGTTCTTTTACTTCTGTATATAAAATCACTTTTGTCCTGATATTGCCTTCTACTTCATTTTTAATGTCTGTCAGCTGACATCCTTTACTCTTCCAATTCTCTAGCTCCTCCCCATCTCTGTATCCTTCTACCTTCCTCCTTATAGTGCCTTTAATTCTGATTTCTAGGGCATCTATGTTTAAACATTTCAGCATTGTCTTAATTTGCTTAGGGTCTTAGCCTAGGAACTTGCTCTTTAAATTCTCTGCAAAATCAAAGCCTTGGAAGAATACTGTGCATCAGGCAGCACCTGTTGAGGGAAATGGACAGTCAATGTTTCAGGTTCAGGGCCTTTTTCTGGACAGGAAAGAAAGGTAACCAGAATAAAAAGCTGGACGAAAGGGATGGAGCCAGAGCTTACAGGTGATGGGTGGATCAAAGGGGGGAGCGGGGGGCGGGGAGGTGATCACCAGATAGGAACAATGTCAGAACCCGGGAGGATACAGGTAGAAGTGACTGAAGGTGCAGTATGATGGGTGATGGAACATAAATAAAGGGAGCATGGTGACTGGGAGATTGAGGGAGGAGGAGAAGAGAGACATAGTTCTATCAGGAGGAAATAGAAAAAAGGTGTGGAGAAAGGATGGGGCATCAGTTACACAAATTCCATATTCATGCCACCAAGCTGTTCCTTTGTTCCATGTGATCAATTTGAAACACTACCTGAAAATTACCACTACAACCTTGCTGCCCCAATTGACGTTTATAAGTGGCTATCCTGTGAATTGTTGTGAAATACTTTTCTGTTAAAGCTGTTGTATAAGGAAGAGCTGTTGTAATTTCTCTTCCTCTACCAATTTATCTTCTTCAGTTATCTGAGTGCCTCTTTGGAAACCTTTGGTGTAACCTAATCAGCTATAAGGCCTCCTTAATTGGTGCAAACTGGATCTATTTTGCAAATAAAAACCCATGGGAAAATTGAGGGAAAGTCTTGGAGGCATTCTGGAAAAATCTACTTCAGCACAGTGGACATGTCCCATTGCTATTCTGCTTGCATTCACCATACATATGCATATCTGTTTTGCCTTTTTGACAGTTAAAATGTATCTTTACAAGTAGTGTTCTGCATTTCATTCACTTGCATGTGTAGGTTTTGGCAAATATTTTCAGTTGAGTTTGGTCATTCACTCCAATTAAGAATGGCCCATGCTTCTTTCATAAAGTCCCTGTATCACTAATTGACATTTGTTTCACTGGAAATGTCACTAGTTCAGACATGCCAGTCATGTTTCTTAACTGCACTTGCATCTTCCAGATGGCCATAAAATGTTAGCTATGTCTGTTAGTGTTTTTTTTCCCCCAAAGTGCCACATCTTTCTTGACTCAAAATGTGGTTTAAGTCCTTGCTTTCTAACCAGCCATGTTGGACTTGTCTCGATGCTTATTTTGTCTGACAGCTCAAGGAAGGGAAGCAGGAGCAGATTATTCAGCAAAACACAACAATTGGAGAAACTCAGCAGTTCAAGCAGCATCTATCCCAGTAGAGGGTTTTGACCAAAATGTTCTCTGCTTTTGCCCTCCATCCACAAATGTTTCTTGACTCAGAGTTCCTCAGATTGCAGCAGCATCTGACTCTAGACTATCTAGCCTGCCATGACTGATCCGGTTTCACTTAACTGGACAAACCCCCATATTTCTTGATTCTTATAAAATATATTAATTCATCTTGAATATAATTAGCAGCTGAGTATCTACAACTGTCTTGGGTAGAGAATTTGAGATTCACTGTTTTGGAGTGGAAAAATGTTATTTTGAGAATGTGACCCCAGTTCTGGACTTCAAGAGAAATGTGAAGTCTGCATGTAAACTACATGAGAATCTTGAGTATTTCTGTGAGGTGCCCTCTCAGTCTGAGCTCAAGTTTGGGTCCTGTCTGCTTAATTTCTTGGTAAATCATTTTAGGAGTTATTTTGATAAACCTTGGCCATATTTCCCTCCATTAATATATTGTATGGAGTCTGAACTATGCATGCAACTCCAGATGCAGTCTTGCCCCTTAAAGTGTAGCTGCCCATTGTTTGTGAGCACACAATTATATGAATGTTTGGTTAATACATAGTGAGGAAATGTGTGTTATTGACTTGCCTGTAGCCATGAATCATGTTAATTAGACCCTCTGATTTCCATATAACCATATAACTGTATAACAATTACAGCACGGAAACAGGCCATCTCGGCCCTTCTAGTCTGTGCCGAATCCAGATCATTTAATCAGTCTACTCAGATATCTGATCTGATTTACATGGGAAAATGTAGAAGCATATTTTGTAACGGAATTTGAAAACAACTTCCAACTTCACTACATTGGCAGTTATGGCAGTTCCATTGTCTGTCCGAATCAAAAGATTTTCATTGAGACTGAGTAGCAGATCTAAATTACTGTGTTCAATTTTAACTTACAGGTGGGAGACATAAAGACAGAGCCTAGTGATATCACTGAGGTTCCTGCTCATGACTTGAGACCTAAAACAAGGAGTGGATCAATGAAATGCGAAAGTGGTATGATTTTCCTTCTAAATGTATTTCAGGCAAAGTTCATGTAAGCAATTTATTTAGGAGTGTTCAGGATATTTTTCTCAATTTATTTTGCATCAGAAACTGCATTTAAAGGGCCAAAAACCTTGTATGGTAATCTTCCATGTATGGTGTTAGGTGGTTAAGTTTTCTCAAACAAAAAAGAACATGGTTGGATATAGCTATCGTTTATCATTGCATTAAATTAAGAGTTTGTATTAAAGGATTATAAGCAGCAAATAAGGGACTGAAGCAGACATGTCCATTGTGCATTTTGTGCAACCTTTGGGGTCTTTATTTTTATTTTAGAGAGCACGGAACAGGCCCTTCTGGCCTAAGGAGCTGCATAGCCCAGCAACTCGCTCATTTAACACCAGCCTGCTCACAGGACAATTTCCAATGACCAATTAATCTACTAACCGTACATCTTTGGTCTGTGGGAGGAAATCAGAGCTCACTGTCAATGGGGAGAATGTACTAACTCCTTACAAATCGTGCTGGAATTGAACTCATGCTGTAATCGCGTTGGACTAATGGCTACTCTAGTTTGGCACCTCTCTAGGTGCTTGTTGGGATAATGAGCAGGAACTATTTTTTTCATACTAATTCACCGAGAATCAATTGAAGTTGCTTTATAAAACTAGGCCTAGTTTAAAATAACTTTTTTTTCGGCAGTTTGATTTGTAATTCATTTTCATTCAAATTGGCTTCTATTTTGTTTTGTGGCCAATTATTCAATCAGTGACCATTTGTTTAAAAAGGAGTTGAAATCAGATGACATGCACTTTTGAGCTTAATCACAGACAACAAATTTTGGATCCCAGGTCCTTTAAGAAGTCAGGAAAGCTGGGAGGCAGTGTGAAATGTGATGAGGATGTTATGAGAATGCAGGGTGACTTGGACAGGCTGGGTGAGTGGGCAGATGCATGGCAGTTGCAGTTTAATGTGGATAAATGTGAGGTTATCCACTTTGGTGGTAAGAACGGGAAGGTAGATTATTATCTAAATGGAGTCAAATTAGGAAAAGGGGAAGCACAACGAGATCTAGGTGTTCTTGTACATCAGTCACTGAAAGCAAGCATGCAAGTACAGCAGGCAGTGAAAAAAGCTAATGGCATGCTGGCCTTCATAACAAGGGGAATTGAGTATAAGAGCAAAGCGGTCCTTCTGCAGCTGTACAGGGCCCTGGTGAGACCACACCTGGAGTACTGTGTGCAGTTTTGGTCTCCAAATTTGAGGAAGGACATTCTTGCTATTGAGGGAGTGCAGCGTAGGTTCACAAGGTTAATTCCAGGGATGGCGGGACTGTCATATGTCGAAAGATTGGAGCGACTGGGCTTGTATACTCTGGAATTTAGAAGGCTGAGAGGGGATCTTATTGAAACATAAGATTATTAAGGGATTGGACACGCTGCAGGCAGGAAGCATGTTCCCACTGATGGGTGAGTCCAGAACCAGAGGCCACAGTTTAAGAATTAGGGGTAGGCCATTTAGAACGGAGTTGTGGAAAAACTTTTTCACCCAGAGAGTGGTGGATATATGGAATCTCTGCCCCAGAAGGCTGTGGAGGCCAAGTCTCTGGATACTTCCAAAAAAGAGATGGATAGAGTTCTTAAAGATAGTGGAATCAAAGGTTATGGGGATAAGGCAGGAACTGGATACTGATTGTGGATGATCAACCATGATCACAGTGAATGGCGGTGCTGGCTCAAAGGGCCGAACGGCCTACTCCTGCACCTATTGTCTATTGAAAGAAGCACAAAGCTTGTCGATTCAGGTTTGATAGAACAGAGGAAAGTTTGACAGACAATGGTGAAGGTCTAGAGCTCTACTGAGCAAAGAGACAGAGGAGCTAAATAGTTCCTGGTGTGCCGCTTTGTTTAGCTAGTTTATACCTATAGATAAGGAAAAATTCCATTCAAATTTATAGATGAGTTAACTAATTAGAAAATCATTATTCAAATAATGCAGTACAAAGAAGCTTCCAGAACCTTCCAGAATTAAATTTTATTTAATCACTGGTGGCTTATTAAACTTGAATATACATACTATAACCACTAGGATAGTAAGTGGTTACTTGTATATAAGTAAATATATCAAATACAAGCAGATAACTGTTAAACTGCAAAGAAGATATCAGTTAAACAGCCTAATCTGAGAATTAAGCTGCTGAATCCAACAACTTCCAACCTTTGATCTGTGAAGTTCATGTTTGTATTCGTTTAGATGAGAGAGAGATACGTGTCCAAACATTAAGAAATTGAGGGTCGTGGAAGTGGGGCTAAGTATATCTGCTTTGACGTTAATGAATGTCAGAGAGGCTCGAAGGGTCAAATGACTTTCAACTTTCATTTCTGTCATTTTAGAACAGAAAATCAGTGCATGCTGGAGGCGTTCTTTTGCTTTTGGGCTAGAAATTTTGTGTGAATTGTCTTTACTTTGCAGAATCTGGAGTTGTTCTGTTGCCATGTGCTTTCTTTCTAGCCTTTAAAAAGTATTTTGTGTTTATGGCTCCAAGGAAAAAAACTAGTTACTGTTCTTACCCTCCTTCTCCCACCTGGCTTCACTTATCACATCTTAGCTTGTCCTCCTGCCTGTCCTCCACCTCCTTATTCTGGCACGTTCCAGTCCTGATTAAGGGTCCCAACCTGAAATGTTGATTTCTTTTCCGTAGATACTGCCTGACCTGCTGAGTTCATTCAGCATTTTGTGTGCTGCATGTGTGACTGTGTTAAATTTTTGAAGTTATGGCCTACTTTTACTGCAAGTAAAGACCTTACTGCTTCTGTACTTTTCTTGGATAGCTGCAATGTGTCAGTGCTCAGTTTTCCAGAACTTAATGTTGTTTTTTTCTAAAATGAAGAGAAATACAGTATGACTGGAGTGAAGAAGGAGGGAAGTGAGATTCGTACCAATGATCCAGAGCGAAGCAGGATACTGCGGAACAGCAGAACTACTGTTCCCTCTAATATTGTAAGTATTCTTAAATATGTTGTTGAGGGATTGTTTTGGGCATAGGTGGGAAGAAACAAAGGAATAATTGTAATATTCTTGATAAAGTTTACTTGCCTGACAATGTATTTCTGTATATTTATTACTAATTTAAATTAGTTTATTACTGCATATAATGAGGTACAGAATTTCATTAACCATCCATTGAGGCAGCAATGATACCCTCCATTTGTTAGGGTTGACCATGGTCCAAGAGAGATGTCATACGTAAACCAGTAAGCTAACCAAGCTGGCGCATGGCCAAGTGGTTAAGGCGTTCGTCTAGTGATTTGAAGGTTGCTAGTTTGAGCCTTGGCTGAGGCAGCGTGTGTGTCCTTGAGCAAGACACTTAACCACACATTGCTCTGCAACGACACCGGTGCCAAGCTGTATGGGTCCTAATGCCCTTCTCTTGGACAACATTGGTGGCGTGGAGAGGGGAGACTTGCTGCATGGCCAACTGCTTCCATACAACCTTGCCCAGGAAACCTTCCAAGGCGCAAATCCATGGTCTCATGAGACTAACAGATACCTATAAGCTAACCAGGGCTGTATAAAATGGAGAGCAAGCTGTTGCCCACATGGCATGCTCCCCTTTCCACTCAGCTGATGAATCTAAAAGAACAGGAGAGACCAATATAGTTTGGCACCAGCTGCATCACAGGAGTTGCCAGTCAGCATTGAACTCAATGCAGGACTGCCTTGGGGATTCCAGCTCTGGATTTTTCTTTGGGGGTTTACTCCTGAAGCCTTCCCCATAAGTAGGTATAGCTGCAAGGCAGTGGAGGTTTGAGATCAGAATTTCCTTCCAGATGAACTGCCAACCATGGCTGACGAGCCTCATCTGCCTGAAGCGACTGGTCTTCAGGCACCTGTAACACTCCCTTACCCCTTCTCCTGTCAGTAGAAACTGTTCCGCTGGGCTTAGTAGTGCTTAAGTCATGTTTGAAGGCCAGGAGTTGGGCTTGGTTAACAGAGGCCATTTAATTGATAGAGGGAGCGTATCCCTGGTATCATCCCTGGTTATGACAACCTTAAGGAAGTATAGGGAAAGCAATAACAGAATGCAACGTAAAGTGTTGAAGTTAGAGAGAAAGTGCGGTTCATGCAGACAATAAAGTGAAATGCTGTGGTGAGGTGCAAAAACACTGCAAAAACTCATTTCAGGGAGATAGCACCACCAATTTGCGGGAGACTTCTGGGAGAGGTGGGATGTCTGCAACAGAGTAGCTCCTTAGCAGCTGGCCAGCTAGTTTCGATAACATTAGCTATGCTAATGAACAAATGACACCTGTTAAACTCACCTCAACATGTCTTTTACAGTCTTAACCCACCATGGGCAATAGAAAAGTCATTGTTGCAAACAGTGCAGTGAGTAACACTCATTATTTTGACCCCTATTAGGCAGGGGTACACTTTAGTGTAGTCTGGGGTGACATACGTTTTATATTTTTTTGGAACACTCTGCAATCTCTCTCCCCCTCCCTTCTCCCCCCCCTTCTCCCCCCCCCTTCTCCCCCCCTCCTTCTCCCCCCCTCCTTCTCCCTCCCTCCTTCTCCCTCCCTCCTTCTCCCTCCCTCCTTCTCCCCCCTCCTTCTCCCCCCTCCTTCTCCCCCCTCCTCTCTCCCCCTCCTTCTCCCCCTCCTCTCCTCCTCCTCTCCCTCCCTCCCCCTCCTCTCCCCCTCCTTCTCCCCCTCCTTCTCCCCCTCCTTCTCCCCCCTCCTCTCCCCCCTCCTTCTCCCCCCTCCTTCTCCCCCCTCCTTCTCCCCCCTCCTTCTCCCCCCTCCCTCCCCCTCCTTCTCCCCCCCTCCTTCTCCCCCTCCTTCCCCCCCTCCTTCTCCCCCTCCTTCCCCCCCCTCCTCTCCTCTCCCCCCCTCCTTCTCCTCCCCCCTCCTTCTCCCCCCTCCCTCCTCCTCCCCCCTCCTTCTCCCCCCTCCTTCTCCCCCCCTCCTTCTCCCCCCCTCCTTCTCCCCCCCTCCTTCTCCCCCCCCTCCTTCTCCCCCCCCTCCTTCTCCCCCCCTCCTTCTCCCCCCCTCCTTCTCCCCCCCTCCTTCCCCCCCCCCTCCTTCTCCCCCCCCCTCCTTAAAATTGATTTCTGTGATATTGTATATAATTTGCAGTTATCAGGGAGCCACTATTAATATCCCAGAAGTTCTGGGAGAGGTGGGATGTCTGGTTAAGATGCCATCTTCTTGTACTTGGGGATCACTCAGTAGTCTTATAAAAGTTGTAGTGATTCACACTTAATGCTATTCAAATCTGCAACCCAGCTTTCAAAATGGGGACAGGAGGATGACACTGATGCGGTTGTTGATGCTGTGGCAATCATTGCTCCCTGAACAATTTAGCTTTTGGGGATTCGTTCCTCAGAAATGCAGTCGAGTCAGAAACCTGCATTGCAAATATCTCAACTGCACAGGAAGCGGTGGTGGAGAGAAGCAAGAAAGCAATAATGATCAGGGATTTTGTAACTAAGTGGGTGGCTCAAACGTGCTTTTCTGAACTTGTGATTGCAGGATTGGGATGTTACCTCCCTTGTGCCAGGATGGTGAAAAGGCTATAAAGTATCTTGAAAGGGGAGCGTGAGCAGTCATAAGACATCCACATTGTCACCAACAGCATGTGTAGAAGAAGCGAAAGGGTCTTACAGGCAGAATTTATGGAGCCAGCAAAGTAGTTACAAAATGGGTGGTGGTTTTAGGATATGTCCCAGTGCCATGTGTTAATGTGTGGATATAAACAGAACAGTGTGTGGCTGGAGAGACAGTTAGGAGGGATGGCTTTGTTTTTTGCTTTCTGGGCATGTAAATATTTAGTAGATTTTACCATAGTAGTTGGGACATGTGCAAATTAGATGGCTTACACCTTTGTATCACCAATATCCTTGAGGAGGTTGAGGTTGCTAGTACTGTTGGGAAGAGTTTAAAATGGTGTGGAAATTTTGAAAGGATAGAAATGAAATCTCATGGGGAACACAGTGATGAAGCAGGTGGTACTACAATCACATTCTACAGTGAACTGTTCTATCCTGACGTGGTGCTGTCTAATGGGAGTTTGTACATTCTCCATGTGGTAGCACAAATTTCCTCAAGTACTTCCATTTTCTCCTCTCTTCCCATGGATATGCTGGTTAGTAGGTTAATTGGCTACTGAAATTATCCTGGGTGTAGGAGGGTGAGCAAGTTAAAGGATTTGACGGGCATGTGAGAGAATAGGTTTCAGAGAGATGAATGCTGGAATGGTATTGATAGAATTGCTTTGATAGCTGGCATAAACTCCATGGGCTAAATAGCCTCCTATGTACACAGTAGAATCGGGCTTAATATCACTGGCATTTGTCATTAAATTTGTTGTTTTGCAGCAGCAGTACATTGCAATACATAATTAAAAACATTAAGAAATATATATTAAAATCATCGTCTTGCAACATATGCAATGCTGAATGATCTAGGCAAATTTTTCTGCAGAAGTGGTTTGCCTTTGCCTTTTGGGCAGTTTCTTTCTGAATAACATGACCCTATGGAAAATATCAGCCAATGGGATTTCTGAAAAGGAAATCAGATTTAATTTGAGTTACTTTGACAATGTAATTTGTAGAACACCTAAGGGACAACCGGTGTAAATGGGTAAACAAGTTTTCTGAAGGCCACAATACATCCCATCCATGTACTTAGCAAAACTTTTAAATGTTGAAATTTAATTGGCATCACCTCTCGTTTCCATACTATCACCACCCTCGTAGTGCAACCATTTACTTATCCACTTCGTACATCTAGGTGCACACCTGCAACCCCTGCCCCCGATGGTATCTTTTGAGTCCACTTGATGCATTTTGTTAACAATCTGGTTGTTCGTCCTATTTCTGAATTGCCTTCATTCCTGTTGGTTCTTAACCATCTGCCAAAATCAGAATTGGATTCAGGTTTAGTATCACTGGCATATGTCGTGAAATTTGTTTTTGTGGCAGCAGTACATTGCAATACATAATAAAAACTACAAAATAAAATACGTATTTTAAAGAATTAAATTAAGTAGATCAAAAAGAAGAAAAATGGGTAGCGTTCATGAGCTCATTGTCTGTTCAGTAATCTGGTGGAGAGGAAGAAGCTACTCCTGAAATGTTGAGTGTGTTTCTCAATAACTGTTTACTGTGTGTAGCAAGTACAATGCTGGCTGAGCTCAGGTCGGGCAGTATCTATGGAGAGGAATAAACAGTCAACTTTTCAGGCTGAGACCCTTCATCGGGACTAGACTGTCCAGTCCTTGTACACCTATCAAATCACATTTTTCCTTCACACCAAAAAGAAAAGCTCTACCTCAGTCAATCTAGCTTCATAAGACATGCCCCCTAGTCCAGCCAGCATTCTGGTAAATCCCCTCTGCTCCCTCTCTAAAGCTTCCACATCCTTCCGATAATGAGGTGACCAGAACTAAACACACTATTCCAAGTGGTCTAACTAGGGTTAGATGTTGCCTCGCCTTTTCCAGTCTGTTCACCCACCTAATGTCACAAGGCACAGGAGTAGAATTGGGCCATTTGGCTCACTGAGTCTGCTCTGCCATTTCATCATGGCTGATCCAATTTTTCTATCATTCCTGATCTCCTGCATTTTCCCCATATCCCTTCATGCCCTGACCAATCAAGAATCTTACACCTCTGCCTTAAATATACATAAAGACTTGGCCTCCACAGCTGCCTGTAGCAAAGAATTCCACAGATTCATCACTCTCTCGCTAAATAAATTCCTCATCTCCATTCTGAAAGGACCCCCCTATTCTGAGGCTGTGGTCCAAGACTCTTCCACAACAGGAAACATTCTCTCAACATTCTACCCTTTCAAGGCCTTTCACGAAGGGTCTCGGCCTGAAACGTCGACTGCGCCTCTTCCTATAGATGCTGCTTGGCCTGCTGCGTTCACCAGCAACTTTGATGTATGTTGCTTGAATGTCCAGCGTCTGCAGAATTCCTGTTGCTTTCATCATTCAATAGGTTTCATTGAGGGCATCCCTCATTCTTCTGAATTCTAGTGAATAGAGGCCCAGAGCCATCAAGTGCTCTTCATATGACAAGCCATTCAATCCTGGAATCATTTTCGACATCCTTTCTAAGTTAAGGGGCCCAAACCTGCTCATAATACTCCCAAGTGAAACTCACCAGTGCTTTATAAAGACACATTACATTCTTGCATTTATATTCAAGTCCTCTTAAAATGAACACTAACATTGCATTTGCCGTCCTCACCAGACTCGACCTGCAAGTTAACCTTTACGGAATCCTGCACAAGGACTCCCAAGTCCCTTTGCACCTCAATTTTTTGTGTTTTCTCTCCAATTAGAAAATAGTGTACCCTTTCATTTCTTCTACCAAAGTACATGAACATGCACTTCCTGACATTGTATTCCATCTGTCACTACTTTGCCTAATCTCCTAATCTGACCAAGTCCTCTGTAGCCTTTCTACTTCCTCAAAAATACCTGCCCCTCCACCTGCAAACTTTGTTACAAAGCCATAAATTTCATCATGCAAGTTATTGACATACTTTATACTTTATTGTCGCAAAACAATTGGTACTAGAATGTACAATCATAGCGATATTTGATTCTGCGCTTCACACTCCCTGGATTACAGATATTAAATATAAAAAAGATAATAAATAGTTAAAATTAGTAAATATTAAAAATTTAAATTATTAATCATAAATGGAAAATAGAAAAATGGGAAGTAAGGTAGTGCAAAAAAAACTGAGAGGCAGGTCTGGATATTTGGAGGGTACGGCCCAGATCCGGGTCAGAATCCATTCAGCAGCCTTATCACAGTTGGAAAGAAGCTGTTCCCAAATCTGGCCGTACGAGTCTTCAAGCTCCTGAACCTTCTCCCGGAGGGAAGAGGAACGAAAAGTCTGTTGGCTGGGTGGGTCGTGTCCTTGATTGTCCTGGCAGCATTGCTCCGACAGCGGGCGGTGTAAAGTGAGTCCATGGATGGAAGATTGGTTTGTGTGATGTGCTGCACCATGTTCACGATCTTCTGCAGGTTCTATGGGTCTTGGACAGGACAACTTCCATACCAGGTTGTGATGCACCCTAGAAGAATGCTTTCTACAGTGCATCTATGCATCTATAAAAATTAGTGAGGGTTTTAGGGGACAGCCCAAATTTCTTTAGTTTTCTCAGGAAGTAAAGGCGCTGGTGGGCCTTCTTGGCGTTGGACTCTGCTTGGTTGGACCAAGTCAGGTCATTTGTGATATTGACTCTGAGGAACTTAAAGCTTTTGACCTGTTCCACTTGCGCACCACCGATGTAAATTGGGTCGTGCGGTCCACTACTCCTTCTGAAGTCAACAACCAATTCCTTTGTCTTGCTGACGTTGAGGGATAGGTTATTGTCTTCGCACCATTCCACCAGGTTCTTAATTTCCTCTGTACTCAAACTCATCATTACCCGAGATACAGCCTACAATTGTTGTGTCATCAGCAAACTTATATATTGTGACAATCATGGGTGTACAGTGAGTACAGCGGGGGGCTGAGTACACAGTCTTGTGGGACACCAGTGCTCAGGGTGATTGTAGAGGAGAGCTTGTCCCCTATTTTTACAGCCTGGGTCCTGTCTGTGAGGAAATTGAAGATCCTGCTGCAGATCTGAGTGCTGAGGCCAAAGGTTCCAGAGCTTAGGAATCAGTTTATTTGGAATGATGGTATTAAAGGCAGAGCTGTAGTCAATGAAAAGGAGCCTTGCGTATGCGTCTTTATTCTCCAGATGTTCTAAGGAGGAATGTAGGGCCAGAGAGATGGCATCTGCCGTTGACCTGTTGCTCCGGTAGACTGTGGTTGATGTGTGCCAAAACCAATCTCTCGAAGCACTTCATAGCAATTGATGTCAGAGCCACAGGTCGATAGTCATTCCGGCATGCCACCTCGCTCTTCTTCGGCACTGGGATTACCGTTGCCTTCTTAAAACACGAGGGGATCTTAGACTGAAGCAAGGAGCAGTTGAAGATGTCAGCAAACACTCCAGCTAGCTAATGTAAAATGGATTAGTTCCAACACAGACACTTGTGGAACACCATTAATCACTGGCAGCCTGTCAGAAAAGTGACTACTAAAATGTGTAGTAAGCAATTTAAATTATACCATTTTAATTAATGGTGGGCAGGTGATATATTTCCACTTAAGGAGATGGGAGAAATGGGGGAACTTTCAGGCAATTTTTGAGGAATTGGCTGAATTACATTTGCTTTTTGTTCTCTAGGTGGACTTGTATGTTTGCCTGATCTGTGGACAAGGTAACGAAGAAGATCGTCTTCTGCTCTGTGATGGCTGTGATGACAGCTACCACACTTTCTGTTTGATTCCTCCCTTACATGATGTTCCCAAGGGTGATTGGAGGTGTCCAAAATGTCTGGCTCAGGTTGGTAACTAGAATTCTACTTCAGGCAACATTATGCAGCCTTTGCTGTTATTTTCCTTCAATGAGTTTATTAATTTTTAAAATTTTAAACAAATACAGTATTTAATCTGAAGTTGATCTGTTGTACTGTTTAGGAATTGATTTAGCAAAATAAAAGTATCTGGGTAATTTCAAACAAGAGGGTGGCACAGTAGAGTAGCAGTTAGCATGATGCTATTATAGCCTAGGTTGTCAGAGTTCAATTCTGGCATCCTCTGTATAAAAGTTTGTTGTTCTTCCCACGTGTGCATTGCTTGCCTCTGGATGTTCTGGTTTACTCCCACATTCCAAAGATGAACCTGTTTGTAGGTTAATTGGTCATTGTAAATTGTCCTGAGATTAGGCTAAATTGAAATTGGTGGGTTACTGGGCAACACGGGTGCAAGAGCCTGTTCCATGCTGTGTATCTAAATAGATGAAAATAGGTACTGCACCATTGTTTCTCTGGGTGTACATTGGATAAATCTAAGGCACAATGGTGTTAGTGGTTCACACAAGGGAAAGAAAAATTAAATTCTAATACTTAAATCATGCTCATTCATGTTAAAGTTTAATTGTCATTCAACCATACACATGTATGCAGATAAAAGCAGGGTTTCTCCAGGGTTAAGTTGCAAAACACAGAACATCCAGTCACACACAGACAGCACACAACACAATAATGATAGAATGTAGTCAAAAATATATTAGCACAAGTCCAAGTGTCATTGGCCTGAAGATACTATGCTGGAGCCAAGTTTCTGCAACAAGAAGCATAAAGCAGTTCCTCATCTCATACTGGTCATCCATAGACAAAGGTCATTCAAAATTGCATATAAGGAAAGAGCATTTTGGGATTATTTTGGCAGTTCCTCCATTTTGAGTCTGGCACTCATCTATTTGCTATGGGTCCATTTAGATTTTCAGTATGATACTGAAACAGTCATTTTTAATTAATGATTTTCCATGGGCCTACATCTGCACTATTACACTGGTAATTTCATCCTGCGCAAAGTCTTCAGGTCCCACAAAGCATAGAGAAATGGAGTTCTTGACCTTGAGGGACAGGATATAAATTAAATAGTAATGATGACTCCTGGTCATTTAGACCGTCTTGACTCACTTTTGCCTGTAAAGGCAGCTACTTCCCCTCACTCTGTCTGCCTGAATTTTGCTTTTAAACTGTTCACTGAAATTCCAGCTGGCTGTTTAACTACATTACAACATAAACGAGCTGGAATCAAGCTGATTTCCTACCTAACAGTGATCTGTATAATTGGATTCATATACACTCACTGACCACTTTCTTAGGTATCTCTTGTACCTAATAGCGGTCACAGGAGTGTAAGTTCGTGGTTTACGTGCATTCAGAGATTCTTTTCTACTGATGGTTCTTTGAGTTACTGTTGCCGCCTTGATGGCTTGAACCAGTGTAATTATCCTTTGACCTCTAAAAAGGCATTTTCACCCCCAAAACTGGGTGCTTATTGTTTTTCGTACCATTCTAGACTGTGTGGAATCCCAAGAGATCAGCAGTTTGAGATACTCAAACCACCTTCTTTGGCACCAACAATCATTCCATGGTCAAAGTCATTCAGATAATATTTCTTCCCATTCCGATGTTCAAACAACATCTGAAGCTCTTGACCATATTTGCAAGCTTTTATGCACTGAGATAGTGTCACATGATTGGCAGATTAATATTTGTATTAATGAGCAGGTGCACCAAAATAGTGGCCGCAAGAATAATTTCTCAATATTATTTGGAAAATTGTGCCCATCAGACAGTGTTCCAGACGAGAAGTGTTGGTGCAGTGGAGATAATGTGCAATATTGACTGCATTTTGTGAAATCTTATGCTATCAGGACAGACGCTTGCCATTCCTTCCTCTTCCAGTGACTGATGACTCTGATTTTGAAATCATACTGGGCACAAAACCCTTTTCCATCCGGGGCTATGGGTGTGGTTAGATAAATGCACATACTGGATTCGGGTTAATTGGGCCATCGGTTAATGCGTGAAGCTGCTTATTTGGAATGATTCTTAATTTAAAAAAAAAACTAATTCAGAAATTAGCAGCTTGCCTTGTTTATCTGGGACACTGCCGCTTAACTGGGACAGAAGACAGTTGCTGCACAGTTTCTAGAGAGCTTGCATGGCCTTTAGGCACAACACCATGCTTCAAGCGACCGGTTTTTAAATAGCATCAGTTGTAAGTATTTTTGTCACTGATAGTTGGTGAGAAATAAGCAGTCAGACAATTCAAAACAGTTTTGCTCACTGCGTTTCAAGTATTCAGGCTTGGAGATGTCAGAAACGGCTAGAAGTAAAAATGAAATGATCTCACTACTTTGTTAGAAAAATCAGCAATCATCTTGAATGTTACAATGAAAATGAAGATTTGGAGGATGCAATTATCAGTATCATTGAATGAAGGCAGACAGTTATCTGTATTAGGTGTCTCTGCTGATTTTGTACATAGCATACACTGGATGAATTCCTCTGTGAATAACTGTTAGGAACTACTGCAGTTTTATAGTACTGCAATATTGTTGGTAGTGTTCTAACAATTTGTTGCTTAGTTTGTCTTTTCATGAAACTGGCTAATTGGAACAGCTGCTTAACTGGGCCAAAATGTACTGATCCTGATGTGTCCCAATTAACCAGAATCCACTATTTCTATAAGTTCTAATATATATGTTGATATTAAGGTAGAGGAGATGGAGTTGTTAAAATACATTAGAATAGATAAGTCCCCGGGGCCTGATGGTATATTCCCCAGGCTGCTCCACGAGGTGAGGGAAGAGATTGCTGAGCCTCTGGCTAGGATCTTTATGTCCTCGTTGCCCATGGGAATGGTACCGGAGGATTGGAGGGAGGCAAATGTTGTCCCCTTGTTCAAAAAAGATAGTAGGGATAGTCCGAGTAATTATAGACCAGTGAGCCTTGCGTCTCTGGTGGGGAAGCTGTTGGAAAAGATTCTTAGAGATAGGATCTATGGGCATTTAGAGAATCATGGTCTGATCAGGGACAGTCAGTATGGCTTTGTGAAGGGCAGATCGTGTCCAACAAGCCTGATAAGAGTTCTTTGAGGAGGTGACCAGGCATATAGATGAGGGTAGTGCAGTGGGTGTGATCTACATGGATTTTAGTAAGGCATTTGACAAGGTTCTACACGGTAGGCTTATGCAGAAAGTCAGAAGGCATGGGATCCAGGGAAGTTTGGCCAGGTGGATTCAGAATTGGCTTGCCTGCAGAAGGCAGAGGGTCATGTTGGAAGGAGTAGATTCCGATTGGAGGGTTGTGACTAGTGATGTCCCACAAGAATCCTTTCTGGGACCTCTACTTTTTGTGATTTTTTATTAACGACCTGGATGTCGAGGTAGAAGGGTGGATTAGCAAGTTTGCAGGTGACACAAAGGTTGGTGGTGTTGTAGCTAGTGTAGAGGATTGTCGAAGATTGCAGAGAGACATTGATAGGATGCAGAAGTGGCAGATGGAGTTCAATCCAGAGAAGTGTGAGGTGGTACACTTTGGAAGGACAAACTCCAAGGCAGAGTACAAAGTAAATGGCAGTCTTGGTAGTGTGGAGGAGCAGAGGGATCTTGGGGTACATGTCCACAGATCCCTGAAAGTTGCCTCACAGTTAGATAGGGTAGTTAAGAAAGCTTATGGGGTGTTAGCTTTCATATGTCGAGGGATAGAGTTTAAGAGTCGTGAGGTAATGATGCAGCTCTATGAAACTCTGGTTAGGCCACACTTGGAGTACTGTGTCCAGTTCAGGTCGCCTCACTATAGGAAGGATGTGGAAGCATTGGAAAGGGTACAGAGGAGGTTTACCAGGATGCTGCCTGGTTTAGAGTATGCATTCTGATCAGAGATTAAGGGAGCTAGGGCTTTACTCTTTGGAGAGGAGGAGGATGAGAGGAGACATGATAGAGGTGTACAAGGTATTAAGAGGAATAGATAGAGTGGACAGCCAGTGCCATGGCACCACTGCTCAGTACAAGAGGACATGGCTTTAAGGTAAGGGGTGGGAAGTTCAAGGGGGATATTAGAGGAAGGTTTTTTTTACTCAGAGTGGTTGGTGCGTGGAATGCACTGCCTGAGTCAGTGGTGGAGGTCAGATACACTAAGAGACTGCTAGACAGGTATATGGAGGAAGTTAAGGTGGGGGCTTATATGGGAGGCAGGGTTTGAGGGTTGGCACAACATTGTGGGCCGAAGGGCCTGTACTGTGCTGTACTATTCAATGCTCTATAGCTAGGTCCCTGGCCAGATCAGTAACAAGTTTTCAGTCCAGCCAACAGTAGCTTAAGTCCCTCTGTAGGGAACTTTATGTTGTAGGGTAATGTAATTGGTGGAAATGTACATAATTCACAGCCACTGACATTGAGTTGGGGTTCACTTTAAGAGGCTGGTCTGATATGAAGTAATTACGTAAAGTATTTTTACCACTCTTGGTGTTCAGTGTTTGGAGTACTATAAATGAATTATTAGTTTTTCTTAAAGCTCCTCCGCCTTTTTGATATGCCAAAACCTACGTTGGTGACTCTGGTGCTCTAGGACGATTCTGGAACATGTCAGCCAACACGGTTGCTTTGAAGTTGCTGGAGTTTTGGAAGCAAAATGCCATTGCTTGGTTTGTATTTGCTGTGACACAATTCGCGCTGCGAGAAATCTCTGACACACCAAATATTTCTGTGGTAGCATCGCTTGGAAACTCCATGTCTGTGAGTAGTGAGTGTACTAGAACATCTGCCTGAGTATGATAAATACCAATCACTGGAAACTCACCTTTTACAGATTTTCTGACGATTGGAGTCAGGATATGTCAAGCAGTTGCTCTCCTTGCCTGGCCTTGATGCTTAGCTGTCGGAGCTGATGGACCAAATGCTGTCTCTCCTGGGAAGTCGCCATCCTTGTTTAATTTTAAGAACTCTTCATCTAGCAAATGCCTGATCCAAGTTTGCATAGCCCTTGCTAATGTATCCGTGAAGGACTAGGGAACCTGCTAAAATGTCTGATTGTCTACACCCAGCCAGGCAGTGATGCATCATTCCTCTTTTCTCTACCTCAAGGCCCCCAACATAAGGACGCCCGCAACTGCGAAACAAGTGATGCCGGACCACAGTTGCTTTGGCACGAACACTAGGAAGTACCGAGCACCTTACAGCTTTGACATTGCCAGCCTACCAGGACATCAGAGATCTGTGAACACCATAGGTTCCAGCTGCCAGGGTTGTCTACAGTTCATTATGGGCACCCTTTCAGGGTGATGCTTCCTGTGAGACACTGGTACTCAAGTGAATGCTGCCAGCATTGCCTATTGATGAGAAGGCAAAGGGTGACAAAACCTTGCTGGAAGCTCCCAATGACAGCAGGATCCAGTTTTGCGGAACAATGGGTGACACTCTGCTTCAGTGGCAGATGTTACACATGGGACTTCGTTCTGGCTATAGTGGCTAAACCTCTGCTCAGTGTAAATTACCTGTGTGCCCAAGGAGTATTAAATAATCTTAAGAACTGCCGGCTTGTGGATCTCAAAGACATTAGGTCATTACACTGTAAGTAAGTTCCCCACAGCTATTCTGTCAAGTGCATGCACCACCACATGTGAGTTTACTTTCCCAAACCTTACCAAGGCCATGTTCTCCACTACAGTCACAAAATATGGCGTCAAGCACCACATTTCTACAATTGTCCTGCCAGTCCATGTACGCACATGTAGGCTGGACCCAGAAAAGCTGGTGACCATGAAGGCTGGGCTTGCCAACATGGAAAGGCTTGGAATTGTATGCAAGTCGAATAGCCTCTAGGCCTTGCTCCTCTGCATGGTCCCTATGTCCGACGATGGTTGCCACCCATGTGGCAATTACCAATGCTGTAACGAGGCCACTTTGCCTGATCATTACCTAGTCCCACACATCCAAGACCTTTCAGCACACTTAGCCGGAAAGTTTTTTTTCCAAAATAGATTCGGTTAGGGGACGACCATCGGGTGCCTGTGTGCTTCGGACTTTCCCAAAAAGATTGTTATAACCCCATTTGACCTCTGAGTCTCTGCGTATGCTGTTTGGGGCTGAAAGGTGCAGCACAGACTTTCCAGCAACTGATGGACTCTGTACAAAGACAGATGATTCTTTTTGTTTACCTGGATGACATACTTGTTGCCAATGCATTTGAATCCGAACCTGTATCTCAGCACACTTTTCGAGCACGGGTTGATCGTTAACCCTGTTAAATGTCAGTTGGGGTTCTCAACCATTTAATTTCTCAGCCATTGCATCTCTGCACAAGGTGTGAAACCCGTTCTATCAAAAGTAGCTGGTATTATAGATTTCCCACCATTCCGCACTACTAAAAAACAACAGGATTTAAGCATGGGTTAGGGTTTCTATTACAGCTTCATTCTGTGAACTGCTGAACACTTGCTTTTCCTGTTCTGTTTGCTTAAATGCAATCCCCATAATCAAGAGCTAGACAGGTCAGCGGACATGACCAGGACATTTGATGGTACCAAATAAGCTCTTTCCAACCCGACCCTACTGGCACACCTGCTCCCTAACACACCTGTAGCCATTACGACTGATGCTTCAGACGATGCTGTGGGTGCTGCGCATGAACAGATGGTCAGAGTTGAGTGATAGCCGCTTGCCGCCTTCAGCTGGCAGCTGCGAACCCTCCCCCAAAAGAAAGTACAGCACGTTTGACAGTGAGCTTCTATTTCTATATGTCTGCCAATTTTGTTTTCTTTTAGAGGGTTGCCATTTTAGTGATTGTTGACCACAAATGCCACGTGCACACGATGGCCAAATTACCAGACCCTTGGTCTGCATGGCAACAGCGCCAACTGTCCAACAAGTCAGGGGGATAAATAATGCTGTGGCTTATTCACTGTCACAACCAGCTGTTGAGGCTATACCCATAGGGGTTGACTCTACTTGCACGGCAGCCAACCAAGCTACTGACACAGAGATCCAGGTCTACTGAATGGCAGTCACAGGCCTGTGGTGGGCTGACATTAAGTTGAGTGAAGCTGGTGTTCTCTCCTGTGTGATGTCTCAACTTATTGCCCTCAAATTTTTGATTTGGCAATGGGGCTGAAGGGGATGTTGGCATGCATCATGGTGGACAAAAACAAGCATAATATAGGTCAACACGAACCCAAGAGACATGACAGGAGGTAGGAATTGGTGTAAAATAATTGAATTTACAGAGGAGGGTTTCATACCTTGTGCAGAGATGCAATGGCTGAGAAATTAAATGATTGAGAACCCCAACTGACATTTAACAGGGTTAACCATCAATCCGTGTTGGCTGAAGTGCTCAAAAAGTGTGCTGAGATACAGGTTCGGATTTGACTGCACTGGTGACAAGTATGTCATCTAGGTAAACAAAAAGAATCTGTGTCAGAAGGCCTCACTGAAGCTGGTTGCACTAAAGCTTGTGTGCCATAGCCTTAAAGGAAGTGTGTGATTGGATTATAGCCTGTGAAGAGTGCCAGGTGGCGAAAATTAATTGTCATGTTCAGTTGCCATTGGCTTCTTTTGAGAACCCTGAGCGACAGTTTGATTACGTTGATGTGAAATTCTCTCCTCCCGCAGTTTACGCACCTCCTTACCATAGTGGACCATGATACCAGGTGGCCAGAGGTTGTTCCTCTAGCATCAGTGACATGGCTGTGATGTTCATCAGCACCTGGATTACTTGGTTTGACACCGCATCTTATATTTTCTCTGACTGTGGTTCCCAGTTCGTATCGAGTCTTTGGGCTGCAATGGCACAGAACCTTGGCGTTGGGCTACTTCACATCACAGCATATCACCTGCAGTCCAATGGCCCATGCGAACAGTTTCACTGCTCCTTAAAGGCTGTCTTGAGGGCTTCACTGATGGATGATTTTTGGCAAAATTGTCTCCTGTGGGTCCTCCTGGGGCTCAGAACGGCTCCAAAAGAGGACGTGAAGTCATCTGCAGCCAAGCAGCCATGATGAGCTCCGGCTTTATGATCTCTGACCACTTGGTTGGCCTCAGCAGCATTCCACCCTCCTCTGTAAATTCAATTGTTTTACACCAATTCCTACCTCCTGTCATGGCGTATAGCACTCTTGGGTTCGTGTTGACCTATATTATGCCTTGCTTGTTTTCGTCCACCATGATGCATGCCAACATCTCCTTCATTGTGATGGCCCATTCTGTGTTTTATCATAAGAGGGGTAGGTCGCCTTAAACCAACCCACCAAGATTTGGGGGATTCCCGTACTATGCCCCTGCTGTCACGACATGACTGAGTTTGTCAACAGACTTCTGGACGAACCAGAGGCCTCTGCTGTTACTCCACTCATGGAACAGGACCCGAGCCCGGCGGCTTCTTCAATCTCCAGATAGGCGTTCAATGGCAGTTTTAGTGAATTTTGGGATGGGGGTGGGGGAGCTGGTAGGGTAATGTTATTTAGTGGAAACATAGATAATTCACAGCCACTGACATTGTGTTGGGGTTCACTTTAAGAGGCTGGTCTGACATGAAGAAGTAAATACATAAAATATTTTTACTGCAGGTGGTGTTCAGTGTTTGGAGTTCAATAAATGATTTGTTACTGTTTTTCTTAAAATGCCTACACTGTTTTTATTTGTGAAAACCTACAAAATATCTCTTTTGTAAGTGAATGTCCATTGATTTGCTATACTTTACAAAAAAAAAATTGTGGGCATGCTATGTGGGCACTGGAATATATGAGATACTTGTGGACTGACTGCTCCAAGTGCATCCTTATGTTGTGTTGGTCTTTAACACAAATGACACATTTCACTATGTTTCGATGTACAGGTGTCCCCCGCTTTTCGAATGTTCGCTTTACGAAACCTCTGTTACGAAAGACCTACATTAGTACCCTGTTTTCGCTTTCAGAAGGTGTTTTCACTGTTATGAAGAAAGGTAGCGCACAATAAAAGGCCCGAGCAGCTGCTCTGCCCCAGATTCGGAATGGCGTTGCATTAAACACGTTGCATTATGTTGAAAATTTGTGTCCTAAACCACCTTGTTTTCCCGTTTCTTTAAAATTGCTCATTTGAACCAACTGACTGTTGCCCAATTAAAGGGGAATAAATACCTTGAAATATTGTCCAGTCCTTGCTTTCCATTAGCTTTCCATTTTCACTATGGTGGTGTGATCTATACATCTCCAAGTTTCTTTTGATAGGTAATCCATAGCAGCAATTGATAGGCAGGCTGCCAAGGGTTCAGCATACTCTTGAAGAGTTTTGTGTTGATTCTAGGAGTGCAGCAAACCTCAGGAAGCCTTTGGGTTTGAGCAGGCTCCGAGAGACTACACACTCCGTGCATTTGGAGAAATGGCAGATGCTTTTAAGTCAGACTACTTCAATATGCCAGTTCATGTGAGTATTCCTCATGTTTAGAAAAATCTGAATGATTAATATCTAAACAGTATTTGGATTGAGCATGTTTTGCATAGGTCTTGTTGGTATATCAAAGGCAAGTTGTAGCAAAGTTTTTCCAACTCTCTTCTCTCTCCCATCCCACGCTACAAATATGCAAAAACATAGATGGTTCCAACGGAGCTGGTGGAGAAGGAGTTTTGGCGCTTGGTCAGTACCATTGAAGAAGATGTTACAGTGGAGTATGGAGCTGACATCGCTTCGAAGGAATTTGGTAGTGGCTTCCCCATCAAAAATGGCAAGGTTAAATTGCGACCCGATGAGCAGGTATGGCTGTTGCTTTTATATGTGCAAGATTCTGGGCAAAACTTCTCTTTGCCTTAAAATATTGTACTGGAATTTTGTAACTCTTGCAATTTCTTTGGCAGCACTGCATAAATAGCAACAAAATTGGTTGTGTAAGCACAGTTCTGAGGAAGATCATTAGATCCAGTTTGAGACTCTCTTTATCTTTTTAGTGTTTTTTTTTCCCTGCTTTGTGATCTTCCCTGATGCAAAACATTTAAAAAATATTGGGTACATGTCAAATAAGATTGATCAGGCCAAAAATGAATAATGTGAAGGTGAGTTATACACGTCTTGAAAGTGGGTCTGTAGGTTGTGGAATCAGTTCAAGGACCCTACTACTCACATTTTCAATGTTACTTGTTTATACAATTTGTCTTTTGCAAACTGGTCTTCATATAGTTTTTCATGAATTTTATTGTATTTTCCTGTAAATGCCTGCAAGAAAATATATGTACAGTGATAATAAATTTACTTTGCCTTTGGAGTTTTGTGATTCTGACAATTTTCTCCTGAGATAATGGCTGTACTGCATAAGTAGCAAAGAAATGGGTTGTTTAACCATAGTTTCAAGGAAAATGCATAAGTATCGTTGAAGATCATTAGATTCAGGTTGAGACTCTCCTCCAGTACCTTTTTAAGTGAATTGTTTTTCTGCTTCATGTTTTTTCTGATACAAAATATTTTGAAAAATAATTTGGTGAATTGAAAGTAAGGTTGACAAGGCAGAATGTAGACAATACCATAATCTGTAATTGCATTTCATTGAACTTTGCATTGTAGCACTGTTGACGTAGTTTGATACTAATAGATCTTTTTGCCTCGATATGCAGGGTCATCACAGCTGATGTGTTCTTAAATTTAGTTTTAAACCACTTAGTAGTAAAAGTTGTTTTGTCTGCGAGGATGCAAGCATTCCTTAAGAATATTTAAAGTTTATTGAATGTAGGTGTCACAGATGATACTTTCCTGTGCACCGTTAAGGTGATGGTGAGCTAGTTTCCTGAAATGCTTCAATCCTTGTGATGAAGAATTTGCCAAATGAATGTTAAATTACAGGATTTTGACCCAGTGAAGCTGACAGAATTAATTTCATGTCAGGGTTGTTTCCCTTGCGATGAGAATTTGAGAGGGTGTTATCGTTTGTCTTTTTTTTAATGGTTGGCATAGGTAGAGTGTTTGAGAAATGTTTAAGGTAGTGGCCAGAAGCCATCAACCCTGGTGTACACGTGACGGACAGAAGTGGATGGTGAGCCGTTTGAGTAAATGGCATTGTTCCTGATTTGTTCCCTGTTGAACTGTACTTAGACCAGCAAGTGAAATGTATTCCATACTGCTCCTAACTTTTTCCATGCTGTTGGTGGGGGAGGCGGTGCAGGGAGGTGTTAGCTGTTAGCGGTGAGTTGCTTTTTGCTCATTTTAAACTGTAAAGAGATTTGAAATAGCACCCAACATGAGAAGAGGCTTCAAAATCAGTGTATTTAATTATTGTAGATACATAACTTCTACATAATTGCTCAAATTTCTGCACAAATCTGCGCAATCTTAACTGAAATTCCTAATGGTGCTTGTATACAGATCTTCAAAAATGGTAGATTAATCACAAAGGAGAGAATCTGCAGATGCTAAATATCCAAGAAACAAACAAAATGCTGGAGGAATTCAGCAGGCTAGACAGCTTCTATGGAAAAAAGTAAACAGGTGACATTTCGGGCTGAGACTTTTCATTAATAATTCCTTCAAGGCTCAAAAATAAAAAAAAACTCTTCCCTCCTGCCCCCTCCCCCAGTGTTTCTGTTTCTGTATTAGTGTTCCACGACTCTTAGTATATATTTAAAAAAAAATCAATACCTAGAAGAAAATGGCTGAGGTATTGAATAGCTATATCTTCATGACAAGATAAAATACTAGAAACTGAAGAGCAAGTGTCCAAAGAGCGTCTTTAAAAAAAAAACTTGGTCAGTAGTAAATTGGAGAAATGGGATTGAAAGCTGTAAACTCCAAAGAATCTGATGGATTTGGTTCTGGAGATCTGCATTGGTGGATTTGCGAGCATAAATTGGGGTGGGTTATGACAGGCTTCTGGTAAATGGATTATTGAACACTTTCCAGGGCAAACAAGACCTACAAAAAGGATGAGTTGCACCAAAACTGAAGGGACACTAAATCTTTGCAGGAAGAGTTTAAGTTAGCCTAGCAAGTGGGTAGGCCTTGTCTGTGGGCATGGCAGAATGCCAAATTAGGGGAAATCATTAGATGGCAGCTGTGAAGACTGAAAATTCAAAGTACATATTCTGCCATATACAACCCAGATTCATTTTCTTGTGGGCATACTCATAATCTATAGAATAATATCCATAACAGAATCAACAAAAGACCACCCAACTGGAGTGTTCAGCTAGAGTGCAGAAGACAAACTGCAAATACAGAAAGAAGAAAAAAATAATAATAAACAATAAATACTGAGAACCTGCGATGAAGAGTGCATAAAAGTGAGTCCATTGATTGTGGGAGTATTTCAGAGATGGGGTGAGTTAAGATATCCTCTTTGATTCAAGAGCCTGATGGTTGAGTGGTAGTAACTGTTCCTGAACCTGGTAGTTTGAGTCCTGAGGCTCCTGTACCTTCCTGATGGCAGCAGTGAGAAGAGATCATGTCTTGTTGGTGGGGTCCTTGATGATGCATGCTGCTTTCTTGAGACACCATTTTGTGTTGAAGCACTCAATTGTGGGGAAGATTTTACCCATGATGGATTGGGCCGTATTCACTGCTTTTTGTGGGATTTTCTGTTCAAGGGTATTAGTGTTTCCACTCCAGGCTGTACTGCAGCCAGTCAATATTACTCTCCACTACACAGAAATCTGTCAAAGCTTTGGATGTCATGCAAAATCTCTGTAAACCCCTGAGAAGAAGAAGCACTGCCATGCTTTCATGGTAATTGCAATTACGTGCTGGGCCTCCGAAATAATAACACCAAGTTGACCCTCTGACCCCACGAGGACTGGCTCGTCCTGTGGTTTCTTTCTGAAGTCAATAATCAGCTTCCTGACATTGAATAAGAGGTTGTTATGGCACCGCTCAGCTAGATTTTCAGTTTCCCTCCTATATGCTAATTCATTACATTTGATTTGACCTGCAGCATTGTCATCAGCAAACTTGAATATGGCATTGGAGCTGTGCTTAGCTTCAGTAGTTAGCGTAGAGCATGGGCCTAAACAGCTTTGTGGTGCAGCTGTACTGATGGAGATCATGGAGGAGATATTGCCAATCTGAACTAACTGGGGTCTGCAAGTGAGGATCCAATTGCACAAGAGGTATTGAGGCCAAAGTTTTGGAGTTTAGTGATTAGTTTTGAGGGGATGATGGTATTGAATGCTGAGCTGAAGTCGTAATTGATGAAGATCATCCTTCTGTACGGAACTTTGCTGTCCAGATATTCAGGGTTGAGTGAAGAGCCAGTGAGATGGTGTCTGCTTTGCATCTGTTGCTCCAGTAGGCAAATTGAGGTGAATCTGAGCAGCATTTATACAGCAAATCATATCAGATAGAGGAATCTTTTATAGTCCAGCTAATTAGAATATGAGAACAGCATGTTCTGTTGAGGAAGGCAAGGTTTAGGAACTTTTAAAAAATGTTGTAACTAGTCAAAAGAAGTGTCTGTAGGGTTTGGGGAACTGAAATCAAGATTCTGACAGCAGTGGGCAGGTGCTGTTTTACTGGGCCATTAAATGATTGGCGTGCTCCTTTAAAAATGGCTGTACTGCCTTGATTCTGCCTTTTCTAGTTTGATCAGGTATGAGCTAGAAATTCAAATACGATGAGTATTTTCATTTTTTTCTCCATGTAGGCTTTGCAATCTTCCTTGGAAAGCATCCCCTATTTTTGCGGTAATTACTTGTGCTGGAATTTGAAACAAAGTGTGTGTTTCAGGGCATGAGAATGATGTCATCTGCTCATTGGAATTGACCAATTGTAGTTAGTGTTGATGCTTGGAATTTACCTGGAAGTGGGGGCGGGGGGGGGGGTGCTGGCATTAGTTAGCTTCTTTCCAGTCGAGATGGCAATGGCATTGCTACTGTTTGCAGTGCTTTCTGGTACCTGATCTGTGAAGATCACACTTCCAAACAATGGGTGACTTGAGATTACTGCTGCTCAGTAGACATGGCCTTAGTACTGAGTTGGACCTCTTGATGCTTGACCTCTTTTTTTTCACCTCAGTAATTCCTTAGCACTTCCACAGAAGAAATGCCTACTGAAACAATAGCTCCATTTATTTGAATTTAGAGTATTAACTGCATAGGAGCAAAGTAAATGTCAGATAATTTTACATATTTTTAAATTAAGTTTGGTTCAGTTTAAGTTTTTAAATTGTAATTAAGACTTGATTGTTTTGTAAAAGATATATTATCTTGAATGTATCTTGACATTCAAGTGTTTGACAGCTATGCCCAAATTTGTTTATGGTGGACTTGAACGAGCACTTAGATGTAATTTGTCTGAAAATTGATCTTTATGAATCTTCCTGTTTCAATGGAGTTTTCCTGAATTTTACTCAAAATTAATGGATTTTTTGTTATCCCTGAATGCTGTTGATACTCAGTTATTATGGCTCTATGGCGAGAGCAATTTTTTTTCACAGTGAAACAAATCAATAAATAAATGTAAGGATGGTCTGAGTTTCTTTCATTCTGTAACTAAAGTGAAGTAGCTTGTTGAAGTTGAATTTACACTTAAAGCAAAGAAGTGATAGTGTCCTTGCCAAAGGATGTCTGACTTTCTGAAGTCTCTCTATTCTGGAAGCACCAGGATCCACAGTTTCAAAATGTCATGGCAGTTCTGAAACCTGATGCATTTTTGTGTACTTTACTTGAAGGAGTACCTGGATTCGGGGTGGAATTTAAACAATATGCCTGTACTGGAGCCTTCAGTCCTGACACACGTCAGTGCAGATATCTGTGGAATGAAGTTACCGTGGCTCTACGTGGGAATGTGCTTCTCTTCCTTCTGCTGGCACATTGAGGATCACTGGAGTTATTCAATCAATTATCTACACTGGTGAGAAAGTTGCTATCTTTGGTAGAGTCGTAGTTAGCACAGTAGCTTTACAGTACCAGATGACTTGGATTAAATTTCCACCTCTGTAAGGAGTTTGTACATTCTCCCCATGACTGCTTGGGTTTCCTTCTGGTTGGTAGGTTGATTGGTCACTGTAAATTGTCCTGTGAATGGGCTAGGGTTCTACCTGGGGTTGCTGGGTGGTGGGGATGGAAGGGCCTAACTATATCTCAATAAATAAGATGGTCTCACCTTAGCGACAAAACTTGAAGGTTTTTAATCAGTTTTTAAAAACGAGTGGATCATATGGGGGATGAAGAGCTCAAATGCAGCTCACAGTGCTGGAGGAACTCAGCAGGTCAGGCAGCATCTGTGGAGGGGAAATAAATGGTATACATTTTGTGCTGAGACCCCTCATCTTTACTGGAAAGGAAGGGATTGAAGCCAGCACAAGAACGTTGGGGAGGGGAAGGGATACAAGCTGGCAGGTGATAGGTGAAGGGGAAAGTAGGTGGGCAGATGAAGTGGGATGAAGTGAAGAGCTGAGGGCTCAGGAAGGAGGAATCTGATTTGAAGTGGAGCATGGGAGAAAGAGAAGAGGGAGGGAGGACCAGGGGAGGTGATTGGACAGGTGATAAAAGTTGAGGGTAACCAGAATTGGCAATGGAAAAAGATGAAATGGGAAGGAGACGACAATATGGGAAGTTAGAAAAATTGATGTTTATGCCATCATGTTGGAAGCTACCCAGACGGAATATGAGGTGTTGCTCCTCCGACCTCAGTTTTCTCAATTAATTCCTTGTCATTCATTGATGGAATTAAAATTTTGCAGGGTTGAGAACTTCCTCAAAGGATCTTTGGATAAAAGCATAAGCAGGAGCAAAAGTTAGAATGTTAATACCATTCAAAAGGGACTCATGAATGAACTACAACTTCAACACTTTTCAGTATTTTCTTCCTATCCCTTTATATGCAAAAGTCTATTGATCTTTGATTTGACTGAGTCTCCACAGCCTTACTGGTTAGGGAGTTATAAATATACATTATCTCCTGAGTAGTTTTTTTCTTAATTCATCTCAGTCACTAGCTCTAAACACCCAAGCAAAGTAAATTCTGTATCTACCCTACCATCCCCCAGTCTGCTTAATTGTGCAACAAGGTTGTTGTTCCAGGAATCAGTCTGGTGGACCTTGAGTTGCACTCCTTTCTATTGCGGACTCTTTTGGAGGGTGGTGGGGGGGAGAGACTATAATATTCCAGGTGTGATCTCGCAGGGCCCTAATAGAATTGGAGTAAAATGAAAGCCAGTAAATTACTTGTCTTATTGCATATTGCCTTTCAGTAATCTGTACCTTCTGAACATCATCTAACGGTTATAAAATGGTTGAGTTTGCAAATTTCTACATTGTGTTCCATTTGTGATGTCCTCACCTATGAATTGTAGCTATGAATCTTCACTGCATCATCTTGGAGACAGAGGCATACAGCTGTTGGTCTACACTGTCAGAGGATCCAGGGCAGGTTCACAAGAATGATCCTGAGAATGAAAGAGTTAATCTATGAAGAGTGCTTGATGGCTCTGTGTCTATACTTGTTGGAGTTTAGAAGAATGAGAGGGGAATCTCATTGAGACATCGAATATTGAAAGGCCTAGATTGAGTGGACATGGAGAAGATGTTTCCAACATTGGGGAAGTGTGGGACCAGAGGGCACAGCCTCTGAATAGAGAGACATCCATTTAAAATAAATGTAGAGGAAATTCTTTAGCCAGAGGGTGGTCAATCTGTGCAATTCATTTTCACAGATGGCGGTGGAGGCCATGTCATTGTGTATATTTAAGGCAGCAGTTGATAGGTTCTTGATTAGTAAGGGTGTCAAAGGTTATGGAGAAGAGGAGAATAGTGTTGAATGGGATAATAAATCAGCCATGATGGAATGGCATAGCAAATTTGATGGAATGAATGGCCTAATTTTGCTCCTTTGTCTTATGATCACCTAGTTTTGCATCAACAAATTTGGATATATTACAGTTGGTCTTTACTTCCAAATCATTGTCATGAATTGTGCAGAGCTAGGATCACAGTGCTAATCCCTATGACCTCCCATCATTTACAATTCATCCTCCTAACTCATTTATTCTTAAATTCTTTGGGCTTAAGTGCAGTCAACAATTGTCCCTGATTCTTTGTGCTCTGATTTTGTTTAATTGTTGTGCAGCAGACAGCTGTCTGAAACTCTTAATGTGCCTCATCCATATGTATGTTGCTACCTGAAACTTCAAACTCAAATTTAGATTTGTTTATCTTGAATATCTTTTGTGAAATCCATGTTGACATTACCCAATCTAATTATTTTAGTGGCATAAAAAATTAGCAAAGACCAAGATTCTGCAGATGTTGAAAATCCTGAGCAACACACAATGCTGGAGGAACTCAGGTTAGGCAGCATCCATGGAAAGGAAAATGGTTGACATTTTGGGCTAAGATCTTTCATCAGGACTCAAGAAATTTTTGTATTTTTAATGCCATGTCTAAAATTATACGGAAGATATTTCAAAACCTCATTTCTATATGTAGTCTATTTAAGAAGTTCCAGAAATAATTGTCAGATACACTCCAGTAAGATGGGTAATTATGTATTAAGATCAATATACTCAATACTATTTTAAGGGAACATTCAACTGAAATGTATGTTTGCCCATTTGTTGAATATTGTTTTCAAATTGAGGTTTAAACTTTAATTCTTCTAGTTAAATAACCCTTGGAGTTGGGTGGGTGGGCAGTAAGGGGAAGGTTTAAACCCTGACTGTCAGCATAAGGAATTGATTAACATTTATTAAGTTTTGAAGTAGTGGAAATGAGAAAATACAAGATATTTTTCCGTAAATGAGCATATCCATTATTTTGTGGTATTTCAAAACTTGAACTTGTTCCAAGGAATAAACTGCCTAAAGTGTCTTAAATAATTGGAAAAAAAAACTACGAATACTTGGGCTACTCAGCAGATTGGGAAGTATCTTGGCTTAAGAGAACAGGTTAATATTTGTGGTTTATAATTTATATGAAGAACCAGAGCCAGTGATAAACTTTAAAGTGCCGGGAAAGGTGAGGACGGCTCAAAGGTGGTCTGATAGGATGAGGTGGAGTAGTGGGTAAATGTCAGATGTGCAGTTAACATTGAATGCCTTTAAAGGGTATGCTGTTTGAAGTTTAGGGAAAGAATTACAGTAATTGGAGCCCAAGGTGCGGCCTCAAAATGGCTGAATTGCAGAAATATAGCTGAGGGCAGCAGGGCTCAGGTTAGAGAATGCCGAGACTACAAAGGAGTTTCATGGTGTGAAACCATTGGTAATATGGGACCTGAGGTTAGCAGGCAATTTGGACAATGAACTGTCAAAAATGTGTGGAATGGCCTCTAATGATATGATGAGAGCATTCATAGAGATGGGGATGGATATTATCACAGATTGAAGATGTGTATGCAGCATAACCGTTGGATTATTGGATGAGTGCAGGAATGAGCTACGATTTTCACAATCCTCCATGCCAAATGGAGGAATTAAGCTAGATATCATGTAGGACACTGAGAACCCTTGGTATAGTCACATAGTCTACACCAAGAATTCCTTTCCATGTGACTCCAGGCAAGAGGCAATGGCCTTTAACAATGTTCTGAAATGGTTCAGTAGATCTCTTGGTGGGCATAAAACCAATATTAAATACTAGATTAAAATGCGATGTACCACCCCCAGATCAGATTTGATGAAGAATCAAGTGCCTGCGATCAGTTTTAATCAATGTTTGCAACTTAAAACTTAGCTGTCTTGCCAAATAGCATGGTCATATATTCAATTAACACACATCAAAGTTGCTGGTGAACGCAGCACGCCAGGCAGCATCTCTAGGAAGAGATATAGTCGACGTTTCAGGCCGAGACCCTTCGTCAGGACTAACTGAAGGAAGAGTGAGAATTCCTGTTGCTTGTGGTCATATATTCAAGTAGTCATCAAATATCTTGTGTCATAGACTGTTATGATCTCTGGACGTGTCCTACTCATTAGCTGAGTAAAACAACCAGAGATAAATGGGAGGGACTGACATTGATAATCCTCAACATTGACTCCATGGAATACTGTAGCAACTGATAAAGAATGTTCCAGTCTATTTAGTTTAGTAATGTTCATCTGGTTGATGAATGTGTACTGTTTTGCATTTAACACCAGTTTTAAAAAAAGTACAAGCATTGTGGACATAATTTCCCCTTCTCACCTCCATGTGATATACTATTTCCTTGTTTCCTTCCTCAGGAAGATTTTCTCAGGAAGTATCTGACTTGGAAGTAGTTTTCCGATTCAAAGCACTGTAGTAGTACCTGCAAAATGTAGACAGCAGTGATTGTGGTCTGCTGTTTGCCACAACTTCATTGTCATCGTTGAAATTTAGTAAATGTTCACCACCATTATTCTTGGTGTGGTGGGTTTGTGAAAGAGATTATCATAACTAGACAAATATTGTTCTAACTTGAGAACAATAAGAGGTGATCTTTTCCAAGTGTATGCAGTCCTTCAAGGGCTTGTCTGAGATGATGCAGAGTTCGGGTTTTCCTTTAAAATAGAGGTTTCCCATTCAGGACAGATGGGAAGCGATTTCTTCACTGGGAGTTGGTGATTCTGGGGAATCCTGTACCCAAGAGGGCTGTGGAAGTACAGTTGAATATATCCAAGACTCTGTATAATTGGACTTTTGGATATTTTAGATCATAGAACACTACATCTCAGGAACAGGCCCTTTGGCCCAACTAGTCCATATACTGTAAAACCATTAAATCTGCCTAGTTCCTCCATCTGTACCCGGACTATATTCCTCCATATCCCTCCCATATACCTATTCAAATTTCTCTTAAATGTTGAAATCCAACCCACGTCCACCACTTCCGCGAGCAGCTCGTTCCACACACGCCACCCTCTGAGTAGAGGTCCCCCCCCCACGTTCTGTGAAACATTTCACCTTTCACCTTTAACTTATGATCTCCAGTTGTAGTCTCTCTCAACATCAGTAGAAAAAACCTGTTTGCATTTGCCCTATTTATATCCCTCCTAATTTTGTATACCTTTATTAAATCTTCCCTGGGAGTTGGTGATTCTGGGGTAGTGGTCGCCAACCTTTTCAAGCCCAAGATCCCCTACCTCGGCCTTAGTGAAAGGCAAGATCGACCTACTAAATCGTTTAGTCACATGCATGCGCACCAGGCAGAAAAGATCGGGAGTAAAACCCCGCAACCCAGAAACGACCTCTCTCCATAAACAGCCTTCCGCAGCCAGAGCACCACTATATTACCATTATCTTGATTAGTATTACTTATTTTTATAATGCTCACATTACAACACCTTTAATTGTATGGTTTATTATTTAATTTTATTTCAACACGAAAAATAAATGAATAAAAATTGACTGTTGCACTCAGTGTGATGACTGGGGCTGAATACTTTCTGCTAGTTCCCTGAAATTTGGCTCATAACTACAGGCAGCCAGTTTAAGACGGTCTGAGGTGTCTGTCAGTAAGATGGCTCCTGTACTTAGATTTCATAATTTTCATCTGTTGCAGCACAGCGCCCTCGCAAACCTCCTGACAGACTGAATATTTGAATGGACAATTTCCTTTGTTAGACTGAATGTTGAATCTGCTACGTTTTTCAAGTGTCTTGTATTGGTAAGCTGTTACTGAGACACTAGTATAAGTTTCAGAGGTACGCAAGATAATGACACCACTGTTTTCCGTTTCCCAGTTATTTACATTTGGGGAATGTTGAAATTTAAAGGGGGAGAAGTGTTGTAATGTGAACATTATAAAGATAATTACAGACATCCCACCCTGCAAAAACTCATTTCAGGGAGGTAGCACTATCAATTTACGGGAGAGTCCAGGAACTTCCACGAGAGGTGGGATGTCTGCAATAGAGTAGCTCCTTAGCAGCTAACCAGCTAGTTTAAATAACGTTAGCTATGCTAACGAACGAATGACACTTGTTAAACTCACTCAATATGTCTTTTACAGTCTTAACCTACCATGGGCAATAGAAAAGTCACTGCTGCAAACAGTGCAGCGAGCAACACATTATTTTTGACCCCTATTAGGCAGGGGTACATTTTAGTGTGGCCTGGGGGTAACGTACGTTTTATATTTTCTTTTTTTGGAACACTCTTCCATGGCGCGTGCGCGCGCTCGCTGTCTTGCGCTCTCAAAAAAATCGATTTTCGGGATATTGTATATAATTTGCAGGCATCAGGGAGCTACTATCAATATGCAGGAGACTCCCGGAACTTCGGGATGAATCTACTTGCAAATTGAATATTGAAATCCTGCATGACTATGCCTTTTTGACATACCTTTTCTATCACTGGTTGTCATTTGTAGCCCAAATCCTGACTACTGTTTGGTGGCCTGAAGATAACCTTCACTGGGTGTTTTTACCCTTGCAGTTTCTTTCCTCTACCCAGAATGCTTCTACATCTTCCGATCCCATGTTAACTTTCTCTAATGATTTGATTTGATTTCACTTTTACCAGCAGAGCCATGCCACCCCCTCTGCCGACCTGTCTGTCCTTTCAACACAATGTCTATCCTTGGATGTTAAGCTCCCAACTATGATCTTCTTTCAGCAACGATTCAGTGATGCCCACAATGTCAACCCTGCCAATCTTTATCTGCGCTACAAGATCATCTTATTCCATATACTGCATGCATTCAAATAATACACATTACTTCACTCCTGTATTCATCGCTCTTAGATTATTTTCCCCCGTACACTGTAACTCATTCCACTGACTGCAATTTTGTCCCATCTGCCTGACTTTCTGACTGTCTCACTGTGCGCTGCCTCTGCTTGTAAACCCACGGGCCTATCCTTAGCCTGTCATTCCCAGTTCCTATCCCCCTGCCAAATTAGTTTAAACCCTACCCAAAATTTGCCAGCAAGGATATTGGTCCCCCTCAGGTTCTCAGTCCATTTTGTACAGGTCATTTTATCTTCCCCAGAAAAGATCCCAATGTATCCAGAGATCTGAAACCCTGCCCCCTGCACCAGCTTCTCAGTCACATATCGATTTGCCAAATTATGCCATTCTTGCGCACACTGGCATGTGGCACAGGCAGCAATCCAGAGATTACTACCCTGGAGGTCCTGCTTTTCAGCTCTTACCGAGATCCCTAAATTCTCTTTTCAGGACCTTCTTGCCTTTCCTACTTCTGTCATTGGTGCCACTATGTACCAAGACTTCTGGCTGCTCATCCTTCCCCTTTTTAGAATGTCGTGGATCTGTTCCAAGACATCCCTGACCCTGTCATCTGGGAGACAATGTCCCATCTGTATTGCAGAGGTTTCCAACATTTTTAATGCTGTAGACTCCTACCGTTAAGTAATTGGGAACCCCTGCTCTATCTTGTCTACCTTGTTAACTGTGGAATCTCGTATTACTTCTGCAGTCATCTTGTCCCTGCCTCCAGCCTTCTGAGCCACAGCCCCAGACAATGCCAGAGACCTGGTCACTGTGGCTGTCTAGCTGTCGTTTCCCGCCCCCCCCCCCCCCCGTAAGTTGTCCCCCACAACAGTATTGAGGGGAATGGTCACAGGGGTACTCTGTACTCTTTGCCTTCCCTTTCCTGACAGTCACTCATTTACCTGCTTCCTGCAACTTGGAGTGACTACCTGCCTGTAGCTCCTATCTACTGCATCTTGTTTCTAGTATGCGCTGAAGCTAATGGAATTGCAGCTCCAGTTCCTTGACACTTGCTTTGTGGAGCTGCACTTCAGTGCATCTAGTACAGAAATGGCTATCCTAGAGGCTTGAGTTCTCCCAGAATTCCCAGATCTCACACAAAGAATGCAACACAGCCCTGGAGCCATTTTCACTGTTCTAACTATGCACTTGTAGATAAAGAAGAAACAATTTACCAGGTATGTACTACGCCCAAGCCTGTCCTCGCCAGATCTTTCCCATTCTTAACACTGGTCTGTGCACACAATGGCCACTCCGCTCATACCTGCCTTATTTTTTTTTCTATTGCTAATGAATTGCAACTATGCTGCTGAAGGTGGAAAAGCTGAAATCTCACAAAAAGCTTCTTTTTAAAATCTCTTGCATGAAGCCTCCAGCGCCAATTTGACTGTGTTGCCAAAAAACAGGTTTTAATATATAAAATAAAATTATGCCTTGAGACAATGTAAATTTGTTTTCAGCAATGGGAAGCAATTTTTTTGAGGTGTAATGTTGGATTAGATTTAATTTTGAGAGGAAATCCATTGAAGATTAATAATCTATTCAATATACGTATACTATAATTTATTTATTATTATTTTGTTTTTTCTTATGTATTGCATTGAATTGCTGCTGCTAAGTTAACAAATGTCACGACACATGCTGGTGATAATAAACCTGATTTTGGTAATCTCTAAAATATCTCGCGTGGTAGAGACATGGAAGCCTACATATTTCCTTAGATTAGTATTGTTTTGAGAATGCGTGGGTAAATAGTAAATTAACCTAGACTGTATGTGTAACATTGGTACATTTATAAATGAAAACGTACAAAACGATTCTCAACTACTGGTCAATTTTTCAGAAGCATTTAAAGCTCCCAAAATTAAGTACATGTGATTGAGGGGAGGTGATTGTGGGTGACATAGTAGTGTGGGTTTAAAAAAAAAATGAGACTTTCCAGTTTGACAGGATAGCTGAATGTCTTTTGCTATTTGCAAATAATGTAGCTTTTATCTGCCAATATCTATTCTCCTATATTCTTATTTCAGTTGTGTGCTGTTAGTGGGTTCTGAATCATTGCCCTATCAGTTGTTTTCTTCTGTAGGGTCTACTACCTCAGCAGAATATTTTTGTTATTTGTATAATCAGAAGCCAGATTTTGTACCCATCAGGCAACAAATAGTGTCAACATTGTATGTAAATACGTATTTAATGATTGATCTTGTAAACCTGCCACGTGTCATTTAAGACAATACTCCAAATACTTTTATTTATATTTGATCAGTTTTCCATAAATGATAGTGTTTTATAATCTTAAGTTCATGGATGTCAATTTTCTTTTAAAACTAATTAGGGGAGAGCCTAAGACATGGTATGGAGCACCAGCATGCGTGGCAGAACAGCTGGAGAGTGTCATGAAGAAACTGGCGCCTGAGCTGTTTGAATCCCAGCCTGACCTTCTGCATCAGCTGGTCACCATCATGAATCCTAACACTCTGATGGCTCACGGAGTGCCAGTACGTATTGCAGATCTCCATGCAGCCCTGAGATCCTGATTATATATATTTTACACACAGAATTGCTAGAGATGCACCAGAGTATTCCAACTGAAGCACAGCTTTGCCAAAAAAAGGCTGACATTTCAGACTGACTTTGCTTGGGATAGGAATTAGATAGGAAACTCTAATGAAAGAGCACATTTCTATGCAGTCATGGTATTTGATAACTGATGTGCAATTAAGAGAAGTAATGTGACCATTGTAATATTTGACTTGCAGTGCACAACATACCCATATCTATTGGATAACATCTTTTGGGTAATCTTTACTGCAACATTTCCCAAACATAATCTATAGACAAAGGTAGCTCATTTATGTGTTATCCAGTATTTCAGAGCATCACCAAAGCACCTTGAATGATTTACTCAGCCTCCTCTTTCTACACCCTTCTGTTTTCTCATCCCTTCCCAAAAAAAGAGTTCAGCTTCAAAGTTGGTTCTAACATTAGTTTACTGTTGGCAATGAATATTCAGATTTCAATTCACCCATGTTGATTTTGTAACTGAAGAATTGCTACCCTTGGTGTATTGTTCATGTATGTATTGAACTTCACAAAATATGTAATTAAATGTCCCAGAGCACTTGATAATCAGAGATCATGAACAGAACTATATAAATGTAACTACATCTTAACTCTCTCTTGCCAAGGAACATTCTAAAATCAAAAGTAGTAAATCCATTGCTAGTCATGCCTTGCTTTTTGCTGTCTTTGTCTTTATTTGGCACTTGGATTGATTCAACTTTTATTAATGCCAATTTTCAGACTTGGGGTCATAATTTTAATGACAGCTATACTTGTCTTCATATAATCTACACAAGTCTGAATCTTAGTATGAAGACTTTCATATGAATATCTTGATTCACTCAGAAGCTATTTTTGATTATTTCATTCAAGGGTTTGGTGAATCATGTGCTTTGTTGAGTGTAAGTCTAGAAATCTTCCAAAAGCAGTTTAAAGCCATATAAAGGGAAGACACTTGAGTTCAATCAGAAAACAACTAAATGTAAGGCTGAGCTCCTTAGCAAGTCTGACCCCAGAAATATAATCAAATTATAGAGTATGTTTGTCATTTTACCAGTGTCTCTTTAGAATTAGTGAAATATTTAACCTGAGAGATTAAAAAGGCCAAATTCATGTTTCTTTTTAAATTTTCTTAGATAAAATCTTAAGTAAACTTGGCAGTTTGTAGGAAATCTTGAAAACCCTTTTGAACATAATAGGTTAGCATAATGTTAGTTTTCTGAGATCTTTATTTGCACAGATGTATATTCTTTAGAACACATTGGATCTGAAGTTTTAGAATAAATAAAGATAAGCACATGATATTAATCATTCAAATAGATATGTTATTAATCATTTAGATATTTAAACATAATAGATTTCCTTATCCTACTATTCAGAGTTGCACCTTGGTAGTAATTTACTCAGCACCTGCTGAGAACAAAACTCCTTTGTGGGTTCTATTGCTATATTTTAAAAAATAAAAATAGTTATCACCAGAATTGTTTTGAAGCTGTTTCATGTACTTACAGATAAACCACTTCCAGACTTGTTGAGCAAGTTGTATTGTAATTTTCACAACTGAAGTGCCTTTTCAAGCAATGTCTGGTTACTTTTATTTCTGTATCCAATATTTTGAGTGAATTGATTGAAATTGGTAAATCTGGTATGTAGATCTAGAATCTGACATGTAGATTGCTCTAAGAAGAAAGAATATATTTCAGAAATACTGAACTTCTGTTTACACTTGGATCTTCAGTCGTATTTTCTTTTATCTATAATGTATTGCTTCCATATTAGAATCTTCTATGCTATAATTCAACTGGATCGGAGATTTATTTAAAATTTAGTAAATGTTTAACTTGGTATATATGGCATTTGATCAGTTTCAATTTGAAAGGGATGTCACTGTCCACAAAACATAATCTTCCTTAAACCCTATGCTTCAATTGCTGTTGGAGAGTTCAATCAATCTCTTCAATTACCCTCCTTTTTTAAAAAGTAAACTTTCTTTTCCTTCTCTCTTTATGCTTGGGGATTAAGTGTTTTAATAGAAATTGACTCATTTCTATTTTAGCAGGGATCTGAATCTATTCTTGAGGCCTCACTTCATTGCAAATATTTGTAAATGTTGCCAACTTGTAAGAAAATTTGTGTAATCAGAGATGTTCTTACCTTTAAATGTTCAGACTTGTATGCCGCACACAATGTCTGTGTAGAGCACTGTTCTACACATATCGTTATATTATAGCAACATGACCAAGGTCTGGCCTTCAGACTAAGCAAATTGAATTCCTGCTTTGATTATATCCAAACTGGACATGATTAGCTATGAAAACATTATTTCTAATAAATTACCCAGGATCTGAATATGAATCACTTGGGGTTGTCATTTTGCCTTTTGTTGCTATTCAGCACTGTAGATAAATAGGTTGGTGTATGCATGTGTTCTGCAACATTGTCCAGCTGGTGTTTTGGTCTGCTTTTCATATTTGATGTTTCTGTACTTCCTGCTGTGTTCACTGTGGTCTGCATTTTCTTACCCTATTGAATTTCTTTTGGTATTGGAACTTGTCTTCAACCTTTTTTAAGGATGAATCTGGTAATTCTTCCACACGAGCTGCTCTGCGTTGTTGTGGACTTCCTCACCACCCCTCTGCAATTTGCCTACACTTTTTTTTTACTTTTGACCTTTGTAACTGACTTTATTTTGATCTTTACTTTGTTTCTGCAGATTTTTTTTACACCTAAAAAAACTACCTTGCTTTGTAAGTTAGCCTGTTCTTCCCAAAGCTTGATAGAACAAGGGTGTATAGCCAACACTCAGCATTATTATTTGACATTTAATGCTGTGGACTGTTGGTTATTCTGCTGTCAGGCTTGTGCACATATTAATACATTGAATTACCTCTTAACTCCTGCCATATATTACTGAAAATCTGCCTGGCAAATTCATATCTGTCAAAGTCAAGCTCAGGGCTACAGTTTTGATGAGCTGTAAAACTGTGGATTTCAATTCAAAGCGGGTTAGGAAAATTGAGCTAAGTGGTATTCAGTATAACTGCAGTAGCCTTTCATGACATGAAGTTGTTGCTACCAGCATTTTTCTCACCCGGAGGGAAAAATATTGAGAAAATGTTCAGTTATTCATGATGAAGTACAGAGTTTTGGTAGCATTTTAGCAAAGCAATTAGCATAACACTGTTACAGCGCCAGCACCCTGGGTTCAATTCCCACCGCTGTCTCTAAGGAGTTTGTATGATCTCCCTGTGATCACGTGGCTTTCCTCTGGGCGCTCTGGTTTCCTCCCAGGTTCCAAAGATGTATAGATTAGTGGGTTAATTGATCACGTGTGTAATTGGGCAGCACAGCCCTGTTGGGCTGGAAGGGCCTGTTACCATACTAAAAAGGTAAAAGGAATGCTAAGGCATTCCAAGTAGAAGATTTCATTAAGTAATTGTAGGAAAATATAATGCTTCAAATACTGCCTCAGAGTGCATGTTGATTTATGATTCTTAGTTGAGCATACTTGCCATTTCTGTTCAGTGAATTTCAAGAGGATGAACAAATGTCAAAAGTTGTAAGGAAATAGGGAGGAAGGACTTAGTTGACATATTCTTTATTAAAAGTATAACTGAGCCATTGGCTGATTTAATTCTTCAGCACCAGTATCCAGTAAGACATTAAATAATAACCTGTAATTAAAACGATATTGAGTACTAACAAAGTTGTGCTGTATTTACCAAATGTTGTAAGGAGCAATGCACTATCAAGTGTTGTATCTCTGATTACCAAACTGTTTTCTTGATGCATTTGGCAAAACTCAGTACTCGATTTTTTTTTTTTTTTTTGGCACCTTAGGTATTTAAAAACTTGAATGGGCATTGGTCTTCAAATCATACACAGGAAAATGTTTTCTTGAGTACAAAATACCCTTGAATTTAAAATTCCCTCATGTATAGATTATATGTAACAATTTTGCTTTTATCCTTTACCATGGTGTGTTGAAATTAATGTTTATCCTGTTTCCTTGATGCAGGTTTATCGAACTAATCAGTGTGCAGGAGAGTTTGTCATCACATTTCCGAGAGCCTATCACAGCGGTTTCAATCAAGGATTTAACTTCGCAGAAGCAGTGAACTTCTGCACGATGGATTGGGTAGGTGCACTGATTCAGTCAGCGTATGAGTAAAATGTCAAATGGGTCTCAAGTTTGAATGAAAGTACACAGCTCTTTAGTTTAAAATTAGAATGTGAAGTCTTAAATGTCATTATTTTTATGCATCCCTTTTGATTCAATATTGCAACAGTGTATCTAAATTCTTTTGGACTCTCATACACACAGATGTTACCCATGTACCATTTAACACTTTATTCTTAGTTGCTTTTGAGATATGTCATATTGAGGGTGTTTCTCTTGCAGCTGCCAATGGGCCGTCAGTGTGTGGAACATTATCGTCTCCTGAACCGTTACTGTGTTTTCTCTCACGATGAGATGATTTGTAAGATGGCATGCAAGTCCAAGGATTTGGATGTAGTTTTGGCATCTGCTGTTTATAAAGATATGATCATTATGATAGATGAGGAGAAGAAATTAAGGGAGGCAGTTCGCAAAATGGTAAGTGCCACACAATTTAGGTATTTGGAATACAAAAATCCTGTTGTGAACATTCTCAATCAAAGGGACTGATTCTCCACTAATATTTGTTTTTTTGCTGCTAATGAGTTTGTCTGTTATCTGCAAGCTTAGCTAAATATATCCCTTTCCAATTTGTCACAACTTGTTGGGATAAGTAAAACCTTTCAAATGTGAACTGTTGGATAATAAAACCTACTTGTTCATACATGTTTCCTTACTCATTTATTCTGCTTGCCCAGTATAGTGCTTAAGTCTTTTGCACATTTAAAAAAAATCTGTAAAGAGAAGATGCTTTCAAAAATGATAAAATAAAAAATATCAAAATAAATTACTATAAAAAGCAGTAAACATTAAAAAAATTAAATTAGTATTTGGTGAGACCACCCTTTGTCTTTAGAACTGTATCAATTCTCTCAGGTACGGTATAGTGCAATTTTATTAGAAAAATTGGCTAGTAGGTTGTTCCAAACACTTTGGTGAACTTGCCGTAGTTCTTCTGCAGACTTTAGTTGTCTCACTTCTATCTCTCCAGGTAATCTCTTGTCTTGTCCATACTGTACCAACCACTGCCACTGGGCTATAAACGTGCAGAAGCAATGTGTGGTTAAGTGCCTTGCTCAAGGACACAACACACTTCCTCGGTTGAGGATCGAACTCGCAACCTTCAGGTCACTAGTCCAATGCCTTAACCACTTGGCCACGCGCCGACACTGACATCCCTGACAGCCTCAATGATAAGATTGGGGCTCTGCAGAACTCTTCGTCCTTTTTGCTGTAGATGGTTCTTTCTGACCTTGCTGTGTGTTTGGGGTCACTGTCCTGCTGCAGAATGAAGTTGGGATCGATCAGACACCTCCCTGATGAAAATCGACTGGTACTTAGCATTGACAATTCCATTAATCCTGACCAGATGACCAACTTCATTTGTAAAAATGCAGCCCGAAACCTGCAGGGAACTTTGATAGTTCTTCATTGTTGGCTGTAGGCACTCATCCATGTAGTACTCTCCAGCTCTTCTCTGGTCAAATTGCCTCCTGTTTGAGTGAAAAATTTCAAATGTTAACTTTCCAGTCCGGAGCACTTGTTGCCATTGTTCAGCACCCCTGTTTTTGTGTGTAGGTGAGTTTCTTGGTTTTGTCTACTTTGGAGGATGGCTTTTTGGCAGCAACTCTTCTATGAAGAACACTTCTGACAAGATGTCTCAGGGCTGTAGAGGGGTGTACTTGGGTTCCAGTGGTTTCTGTGAGAACAGAGCTGATAACAATGCTGGACTCTGATTTAGAAGGGACATCAGTTTGACGTATCTCTTGTCTGCTGTACTCAGTTTCCACTGCCAACCGCTGTGTTTCTGGTCCTCAACCTTGTGCTTCTTCACAAAAGCTTGGACAATACACCTTGAAACTTCTGTCTGCTTCAAAATTTCTGCTTGGAAGAGACCTTGCTGGTGCAGGATGACCACCTTGCATCTTGTGGCTATGTTCACTCTTGCCCTGGTGTAAGAATTAATGATTTGAAGGTTAAACTGCCAGATTTGTCACACCCTTATCTTTTAATTTGTTTTTTTCTTGGCCCAATTTGATTCCCTCTACACCTGTTTCTGTTTCAGTTAATCAGTTTACTTTATTCAACTCATTGTGTCATTGATCAATAGCACCTGTATGTATCTTTGTTTAATCATGCAATACTTGGAAAGTATTTTATTTGAAAAATGGTCTGTTACTTAATGCTACTTTTTTAAAAGAAATAAAAACATTTAACATTTCCAAAATAGTAAATGTTTGAAAATCTAAATTTTTTTCTTTTTCATTGACACACTAATGCAGAAGAGAGAAAAGCAAACATCTAAAACAATTTGTATAAAAAATCTAGGGTGCCTAAGACTTTTACACAATACCGTACTTCAAGATTTGCTGTCTTCAAACTACTTCCTAATCTGATTATGCGGTTTAATCCATCTTTTTCTGACTATTTTGTCCTTTAATTTCATCTAATGTGCATTCCATGCAGTTGCTGCTTTTCTATTTGCTGCAGCTTTGATGACTGTCGTTAACTTGTTTTAGGTACTCCCTCTCAACCGGCTCCTGATCCCAACTTCTTCCCTTTCCATTTTTTTAATGAAACTTTTTGTCATACTCTTAATTTGCCAAATGATTTTGTTAGTTTTCATTATACTCTTAAATGCTTTGGTAGAAAGCTGGGAGAAAGCTGTGGGAGAAAACTGGAGGACCCAGAGGAAACTCACAGGGAGAACTTACGAACTCCTTACGAACAGTGCCAGAATTGAACTACGAACTCATGGAACGTCCTGCACTGTAAAAACGTTGTGCTAACTGCTATGCCACTGTGGTGCCCTACTTTGTTGGAAATTGCCATTGCTTTAAGTAGTATTAATGCTGGATCTACATAGTTATAGATTTATTTGGAAAAACTGAATAGTTTTGGAGATGGATGGAGAAAAAAAATGTCATTCCATGTTTGTGATTGCACACAGTCTGTTTAAATAGTAAATAGTTGTAGCTAGAACAAATTGGAGTCAAAGCCATCTTTTCACAATGCTTATAAAGTGTTGGTTTTTACTTCATCTGAAGTAAATGAATGACATGGAATGTCAAATTTTTTTCTATAAATATTAAGTCTAATGTAATGAGTAATGTTGTAAATATATTGTTTGAAGCATTCTTTCATTATGGTTGTATGTAGATGTGCGTGAATGGCATATGTCATTATGCCAGTATATTCATTTTATTCATTCCTGGGATGTGGGCATCACCAGCTCGGCTAGCATTTATTGCCAATCGTTAGTTGTCCTTGAGAAGGTGGTAATGAGCTGCTGCCTTGAACCGCTGCAGTTGTTGTGGTGTAGATACACCCACAGTGCTGTTAGGGAGGGAATTCCATAATTTTTGACCTAGTGACAATGAAGGAACGGTGATATGTGTCCAAGTCAGAATGGTGAGTGACTTGGGGATTTCCAAGTGGTGGTGTTCCCAGGTATCTGCTGTTCTCTCGTTCCTTTAGATGGTAGTGGTCATGGGGATCTGGAAGGTGCTGCCTTAGGAACTTCGGTGTGTTGTTGCAGTGCATTTTGTAGATAGTACATACTGTTGCAATTGTTCATCGATGGTGGAGGGATTGGATGCTTGTGGAAGGGGTACCAATCAAGTGGGCTGCCGTGTACTGGATAGTGTCAAGCTTCTTGAGTGTTGATGGAGCTGCACTCATCCCAGGCGAGTGGCGAGAATTCCATTACACTCCTGACCTGAACCTTGTAGATGGATTCAGGAGGTGAGTTGCACGCCATAAGATTCCTAACCTTTGACCTGCTCTGGTTTATATGGCTAGAACAGTTCAGTTTCCTGTCAGTGATTTCCCCCCCCCCCCCCCCCCCCGGATGTATATAGCAGATTCAGTGATGGTGATGCCACTGAATGTCAAGGGACGTAGGTTAGAGCTTCTCTTGTTGGAGATGGTCATTGCCTGGGACTTGTGTGGCTCATGTGTTACTTGCCACTAGTCAGCCCAGCCTGGATATTGGCCAAGTCCTGCTGTATTTGGGTATGAATTGCTTCACTATCTGAGGAGTCACGAATGATTCAGAACATTGTGCAGTCATCTGCTAACATCCCTACTTCTGACCTTGTAATGGAAGGAAGGCCATTGATTAAGCAGCTGAAGATGGTTAGTCCTTGAACACTTCCCTGAGGAATGCCTGCAGTGATGTCCTGAGGATGAGATGATTGACGTCAAACCACCACAACTGTCTTCCAACATACATCAAAGTTGCTGGTGAACGCAGCGGGCCAAGCAGCATCTATAGGAAGAGGCGCAGTCGACGTTTCAGGCCGAGACCCTTCGTCAGGACTAACTGAAGGAAGAGTGAGTAAGGGATTTGAAAGCTGGAGGGGGAGATGCAAAATGATAGGAGAAGACGGGAGGGGGAGGGATAGAGCCGAGAGCTGGACAGGTGATAGGCAAAAGGGGATACGAGAGGATCATGGGACAGGAGGTCCGGGAAGAAGGACGGGGGGGACAACTGTCTTCCTTTGTGTCAGGTATGATTTCAACCAGTGGGGGATTTCCCCTCTAATTTCCACCTCACAAAGTGCCTCTCCAAAGAAAGACACAGTAGACAAGATATCCTGGGACCCTATCTTTTTCTTTTGATTTGTTTCTGGAGTTACAAAATAGAGCATCTAGTATTTTCATTCGCTAAATGTCTTTATTGAATTATACAAGATGGTTATTTCCTAGCTCTTAGCCTCATAGCCCCATATTTTGCAGTTTTTAATTAAAGGATATATGAGATGTGCAAACAAACTTGCATTTAGAATTCTAATAGATTGGTAGACCACTATAGGCCAAAGGGATCTGGGAATACAAATCCATAATTCCTAAAGTGGTGTCACAGGTCATAAAGAAAGTTTTTGGCACATTGGCCTCTAAATCAAATTATTGAGTATAGGACTTGGGATGTTATGCTGAAATTATGTAAGACATTGGTGAGCTTAATTTGGAGTATTGTGTCCAGTTTTGACCACAGGAAAGATGTCAATAAGATTGAAAGTGTGTAGAGAAAATTTACAGTGATGTATTCGTTATGATGGTATAGATGATGGAAAAGGCCAGCTTATATTCACCCTGAGGCTGAGTGAGACCAGGGCTAGAGGTCATAGGTTAAGGGTGAAAAATTATGGGGATCCTGAGAGGGAGTTTCATTTGGATGGTGCTGTTAGTGTTGAACAAGCTGCCAGTGGAAGTGGTGGATGAGAGTTTGATGGCAATATCAGAATCAGGTTTATTATCACTGGCGTATGTCGTGAATTTTGTCAATTTAACAGCAGCAGTTCAATGCAATACATTAATATAGAAGAAGAAGAAAACAATTTATAAAATAAGTAAATCAATTATAGTATATGTATATTGAAAGATTAAAAATCATGCAACAAAAAACAAATAATATATAGAACATAGAAACATAGAAAATAGGTGCAGGAGTAGGCCATTCGGCCCTTCGAGCCTGCACCGCCATTTATTATGATCATGGCTGATCATCCAACTCAGAACCCCGCCCCAGCCTTCCCTCCATACCCCCTGACCCCCGTAGCCACAAGAGCCATATCTGGTCAACTGCCGTTGACCAATTGTGGCAATAGGCAATGGGTCCTGTTCCTTGCTGAGGCAGGAGTTCAGTCTAGTTTTGACTAACCTCTCAAAGCATTTCATTACTGTGAGTGCTACGGACGATGGTCATTAAGTCAGCTCACATTATTATTCTTAGGCAGTGGTATAATTGTTACCTTTTTGAAGCAAGTGGGAACTTTCGCCTGTAGCAGTGATGGGTTGAAAATGTCCTTGAATACTCTAGCCAATATTTAAGAGATGTTTGAATAGGAGGGGTATGTAGAGCTGTGGTCCAGGTATGGATCAATGGGACTAGGCAGAACAACAGTTTGGCGCTGATTCGATGGACTCAGACCTGATTCTCTGCTGTAGAATTCTGAGACTGTTCCAAGTCTTATCTGTCATTGTAGCTTTCTTTCAATGTTAGTAAAACCGTATTTAAAAAAGTTTCTGTGCCAATTAAAACCAATGCAGCTAACAAATCATGAAATATTGGCCACACTTTCCTGTTTTTCCAGTTTCCTCCATATCCTTTTAAACTAGTTCTCAGTTCGTTTGCATTTCTCGGCAGAGTATGAATATAAAACTAAAGCTGATGTTGATGAGCATGTTGTACATTAGCTAACTTTTATCTTGCCCTGAATGTGTATTTTATCTGTTCATAGAAAGCAAGGTTTCCTGAACTGAAAACAAAATTGCAGAATTTAATCTCCTGGGTTGTTTAGCATGAATTCTTTTAGCATAAGTGCTTGTTCAAGATACATTTGCTATGTTTTGGGTTTTGTCTTTCTAAACTATCTTCAATGCGACTAGCTTCAAACAATGACATGATTTTTGAATGTTGATTTTGTTAACAATGTTTCCAAAAAGTATTTGAGAGATGTGTGAAAGCTAAGTGAAAAATAACTGCCATTGTAATCAATGAGCGATATGTAAACTAACATGGATCCTGAAAATGTTCGTCACTCTAATGTAGGGAAATTTTTTTAAAGAAAAGGCAAGAGAAAAGGTGAGACTATCAGAAATAAAGTCTGCAGCATTTGAGTTTATTGAAAATTTTTTGAGGTCTTATTTTGATCCTAAGATGTTGGAAATTTTGATAGGTTAATTTTGTTTGAGTAGTGGAAGTCAAATCCGGATAAAGTCACTCAGAGAATGTAAAAGTACAACCTCTTTATTCAAAGCACCCAGGGCACTTCAGTTAGTCACTCAAACAGGAACAGTCTGCAACGGTTCTTGTCCAGTCCACCAACTAACGAACGTTCTCCTTACATAATGGATATAGTTGTTCAGATACCCCCACACATACCAAGCTGGAGTCAGACTTGTCTATTGCTTGACAGTACTGAGACAAATTACAGAATAGGTATAATGGCCACATACACAAAACAGACTGGAGCTGTCTTATCTCTGCGCATGACTGCACAAGGAGACAAGCATCCTGTAACACTAGCTGGCTAACTTCAAGAAGAAATATTGCTCAGCATTGAATTGCACATCTGTTGATCATCAAAGTTTCTTGCAGAAAAGACAGCCTGCTATGTTTAACTGACTGTGTTAACCCTTTTACATACTTTATCAGAGTTGCAGTGTGGAACAGGCCCTTCCGGCCCAATGAGCCACACTGCCCTGCAACCCATCTATTTAACCCTGGGCTAATCAGAGGACAATTTACAATGACCAATTAAACTACCAACTGCTATGCCTTTGGACTCTGGGAGGAAATCCATGTGGTCACGGCAGGGGGGGGGGTGGGGGTGGGGGTGCGCGGAGCATGCAAACTCCTTACAGATAGCGCCAGAATTGAACTCTTGAACTCTGCTTCTAGCTGTAATAGCTTTGTGCTAACCACTGTACTACCATGGAGCACCTTAATTGTTTAAGGAGAGATGTCCTGTAGATACTGCCTACCACTTTGATTATTTATCAACAATGGATATTATTGACAAAAAAAATCTATTGACTGGTGAAATAAAATGGAAGAAACTTGAAAGCTGTTTGGCAACTTGTACCAAGATAGAGAGTAGTGTCTAACTGGCGTGCAGTACTTGGAGGTGCTAGTATTCTTATGGACTTGGTATACTTATCTTAAGTTCAAGTTTAATTGCCATTGAACCACATGTGAATGTCCGTGAGTACAGCCAAATAAGACAACCTTCTTCCAGGCCTAATGTGGAAAACACATTACAGGTTGACCTTCACTAATCCGACCACCTGTAATCCGGTTCCTTCGATAATCTGGCACTGATTATGCTTAATGTGATTCTTCTGTAATTTGACATTTTCACTAATCCGGCACTCCTCAGGTCTCAGTGGTGCCGGATTAGTGAAGGACACCCTGTACCAGCAATCATACACAGTACTAGGCACAAGTAAACAATCTCTCAAAATATATATAGGCTGAGTCCTTGAGTGACATGTCCTGTAAATTGATCTTGCATGGATGTTATTGGCAAGAACAAGCAGTTCTCAGCAGTCGGCAGGCAAATGTGGATGCACACAATCCAGCTTGTCGTTCCATTGATCAAACACGGGATGGCAGCGTCGAAGGGAGGGGCCGACCCCCCCCCCACCCACCCAACCCAGCATGAATGCTGCACTACCCACCTGGTATTTTTCTTGACTATTGCAGCAAGCAAGCCTTAGCCCTCACTACAGCAGAGGCCAAGTGGCTTCCCCACCATCAGTCTCCCCAATAAACAAGGGAAACAGACTTGCAGTGTTTTTCATTATCAATGTCCAACAGGGTCTTGTGGTCACAAGAAAATCTTCCTACACTGCCTTCGCCCACAGACTCCCATGCCTTCCTATACTAGGCAGTAACACGGTCTGCACCAATTTCAGCTCCTCCACCAATGAGCAGCTTGCTAATGGGTCAATCTGTAATATCTGAAGTTCTTAATAGCCAGCATTGTCCTGTGATTGTTTTTGTTTTTAAAAAAAAAAGTTACAAACACCTTTGGTTGATCCCTGAAAGGCTGTTGCATCTGAATATGCTGGCATCTTACCCAAGTGGTGGTGGTCTTGGTATTGAAGATGAGGATTGAAACAATGCTAATGATACAAAGATCTGTCACTGATTCATGTGTTAGGTGTATGTACTGACAGAGGTTGTCACTGCTGATTTGAATAGTCCCTGTAATGATGAATAAAGCAAAGTATTTGTTGACTTCGATTACATGAAGTGCATTCAGTTTGCAGTCACTTAATAAGATTTAATAACAATGGTAAAATTCCTGCCAGCATCTTTTGAAATGCAGGTTGGCTTTAAACATCCCGTTAGTGAACAGTATAGTTGATGTTGGTTCTACATTCCTTAAGCTACATTTAATTTAATTAGTAGACAGTACTAAAGCAAGTGGCAAAAGATAATGCGTTTTGGTTTCATTCATCAACCGTGGGATTGAGTTTAAGAGCCGGGAAGTAATCTTGCAGCTATATAGGACCCTGGTCAGACGCCACTTGGAGTACTGTGCTCAGTTCTGGTCACCTCACTAAAGGAAGGATGTGGAAACTATAGAAAGGGTGTAGTAGAGATTTACAAGGATGTTGCCTGGATTAGGGAGCATGCCCTATGGATTAGGTTGAGTGAATTTAGCCTTTTCTCTTTGGAGCGACGGAGGCATTGATCGTGTGGAAAGTCAGAGGCTTTCAGACCCAGGGCTGAAATGGCTAACACGAGAGGGCATACTTTTAAGGTGCTTGGAAGCAGGTACAGAGGAGATGTCAGGGGTAAATTTTTTATGCAGAGAGTGGTGAGTGCGTGTAAAGGGCTGCTGGCAACGGTGTTGGAGGGGGATATGATAGGCTCTTTTAAGAGACTCCTACATGGAGCTTAGAAAAATAGAGGGCTATGGTAACTCTAGGTAACTTCTAAAGTAAGTATATATTCGGCACTGCATTGTGGCCCAAAGGGCCTGTAGGTTTTCTATGGTTATATATGCAGGTGCCAAATCTTGCTTGCTTAATAATGGTTGGATTTGGGCTATTTATTAAAAGCAATAACAGTTGGCACCTAAAATGCATTATCTTTCTCTGCTTGTCTTGGGCGTGATGCTATTCAGACCCATGTGGAGATTAGCATTGTAGCACTCAGGCTTTAGGAGTGCTTGAGGACCACCTCTGTGTTTGGTTGAATTTTATTTTTTTTAATATTTTGTAGCATGCAATAGGCCTTTCTTACCCAGTGAGCTGTACTGCCCAGCAACCTGCCTATTTAACCCTAGCCCAAGCACGGGACAGTTTACAATGACCAATTAACCTACATCTTTAGACTGTGGGAGGAAACCAGAGCACCCAGAGGAAACCCATGCAGTCATGGAATGTATGAGCTCCTTACAGATGGCGCAAGAATTGAACTCCGATGACCAGAGCTGCAAATGCGTTATGTTAATCGTTCTACTACAGTGGCTACGCTATTCTGAACAGTCAGAATTTGGGGTGTACTGATGGAATTTGTCATGGGGTTTTGAGTTCACATTTGTCTTGAAGGATACTTAAAAATGACTTTCTAGTTTTGAACATTTCAACTGGGCCCTTATTCTGTTTTCAAACATGACTCTGGAAATAAGTTACATTAAACCTGAATATAAAGAGCTCACTATAAATGAATGAATCTTTTTTCCTCCATTCCAGGGAGTAATTGATTCTGTGAGGGAGAAATTTGAGTTATTGCCGGATGATGAGCGACAGTGTGCAAAGTGCAAGACTACTTGCTTCTTGTCTGCAGTTTCATGCCATTGTAAATCAAATCAACTTGTTTGTCTGTACCACGTCACCGAACTCTGCTCGTGTCCACCACATAAATGTCATCTCAGGTAAATAATGCAAGGAATTTCTATTCTGAATTCAGCCCTTGTTGTTTGCAACCAGTAGTGGAAAAACATGAGTAGCAGATATTGTCTGGGGAAGCCAGTCTGTTAAATGGATCAAGCAGAAGGGCTTCACTAAGACGTTAAAAATCCAAGCAAATTGGGGGATGAGAAGTCTCCAAAAGCTATGGGTTTATTTTAGTAAGCAAAATCCCAAATGTCTTTGGGGATTCTACCAGATATTTTGGATTCTATAGTTCAATCTGGGGTTTACCTGTGTTTTAGAGCATATTTGCTTTCACATTTATCTTTAACTTTTTAACATTGGTGGTTAGTGGGTTATTTCACTCGGTTGAAATAAACTTTCTCTTTACAGGGTGCTCCTAGATATTTCAAACAATATCTAGACTAGTATGTCTCGCTGTATAACTGCCTCGGAATGAATATCAGAATCAGGTTTATTATCATTGGCACGTGTTGTGAAATTTGTTAACTTATCAGCAGCAGTTCAATGCAATATATAATATGGAAGTAAAAAGTAAAAATAAGTAAATCGATTACAGTATTTGTATATTGAATAGATTAAAAAAGTGCAAAAACAAATATATTATAAAAGTGAGTAGTGTTCATGGGATCAATGTCCATTTAGAAATCGGATGACAGAGGGGAAGAAGCTGTTTCTGAATCACTGAGTGTGTGCATTCAAGCTTCTGTACCTGCTATCTGATGGTAACAATGAGGAAAGGGGATGCTCTGGGTGCTGGGGGTCCTTAATAATGGATGCTGTTTTTCTGAGAACACTGCTCCTTCAAGATGTCCTGGGTACTTTGTAGGCTAGTACCCAAGATGGAGTCAACTAAATTTACAACCCTCTGCAGCTTCTTTTGGTCCTGTGCAGTAGCCCCATCCCATACCAGACAGTGATGCAGCCTGTCAAAATGCTCTCCACGGTACATCTATGAAGTATAGTCTCTGTCTTGCTGCCTTTATAGCTGTTATGTTGGGAGCAGGTTAAGTCCTCAGAGATCTTGACACCCAGGAACTTGAAACTGCTTATTCTCTCCACTTCTGATCCCTCTATGAGGATTTGTATATGTTCCTTCATTTTACACTTCCTGTAGTCCACAATCAGCTCTTTTGTCTTACTGATGTTGAGTGCAAGGTTGGTGCTGTGACACCATTCCACTAATTGGTATATCTAGTTGGTAGGCTCTCTCATCTCCATCTGAGATTCTACAAACAATGGTTGTATCATCATAAAATTTATACATGGTATTTGAGCTGTGCCTAGCCACACAGTCACGCGTATATAGAGAGCAGAGCAGTGGGCTTAAGCACTCACCGCTGAGGTGCACCAGTGTTAATTGTCAGTGAGGTCTTCTGGTTAGGAAGTTGAGGATCCAATTGTAGAGGGAGATACAGAGGCCCAGGTTCTGTAACTTCTCAATCAGTATTGTGGGAATGATGGTGTTAAATGGTGAGCTATAGTCGATGAACAGCATTCTGACATAGATGTGCTTGTATTGTCTAGGTAGTTTAAGGCTGTGTGAAGAGCCATTGAGATTGCATCTGCCATTGACCTATTGTGGTGATAGATAAATTGCAATGGGTCCAGGTCCTTGCTGAGGCTGGAGTTCAGTCTAGTTGTGACCAACCTCTCAAAGCATTTCAGCACTGTAGATGTGAGAGCTACTGGGCAGAAGTCATTAAGGCAGGTTACACTATTCTTTTCAGGCACTGGTATAATTGTTTCCTTTTTGAAGCAAGTGGGAACTTCCGCCCATTGCAGTGAGAGGTTGAAAATGTCCTTGAATACCCCCGCCAGTTGGTTGGCACAAGTTTTCAGAGCCTTGCTGAGGACCAGTGTTTGCACATTTTGGGTAATCAAGTTGGAGGTATCCTGGTATTTTAATATATTAAAAAAAAAAATAAAATTTGCAGTTTATCAACTTTACTGCCGGTAAATTTCTCTTGGCAGTTGTCTTTTTCACCAACTCTAGAAGTCATCTGGTCTGACTGAAATAAGATACAGCGTGGAATAGGCCTTTCTGTCCCTTAGAGCCACGCCATCCCAGCAACCCCTGACAACCCCGATTTAACCCTAACCTATTCATGGGACAATTTACAATGACCAGTTAACCGGGAGATCGGAGCTCATGGGTAAAGCCCACCCATTCCATGAGGAGGATGTACTAGATTCCTTACATAGGATGCTGGAATTGCACTCTGAACTTGGTGCCCTGAGCTGTAATGGTGTCATGCTAATAGCTAAGCTACCATGGTACTGATAAGAGGTAAGATTAATAAAAATTATTTAATTAAAAATGTAAATTCAGAGTTTGTCTAAAATTATTCGCAAGATTCTGTTTCACCAAGTAGTCAACCAATAACTCCATTCTGGAAAAGAAGCTCAAATGGGCCATAAAAGACATTTTCATATTGCTATCAGGCAAGTGTCCATAGCTGCAAATTTATGGTGAATAAATTAGACTGCTGAATTAGTTATAATAGGCATTCACAAGTGGCACCTTTTATTAAAGCCCATGTGCCCAAACATAAATATGCATGCAGAGTGCAGAGTATGAAATCAGTGAAGCTGTTGATTTGGTGGCAATTCTGGCATTCTGAAATTTCATGCCCTTGTCTGTCCTCTTTGAACTTTGTGCAGTTGATATTGTATTGGACTTGCCATCCGAACTAATTAATTGGGAGTGCTTGTACATGAATCACAAAAGGTTGGTTTGTAGGTGCAGCAAGCTATCAAGAAAGCAAACCTTCATTGAGAGAGGGATTAAATTTAAGAACAGGGAGGTTATGCTGCAACTGTACAGGATACTGATGAGGCCACACCTGGAGCACTGCATGCAGTTCTGGACTTCTTACTTGAGGAAGGAAGGCTTTGAAGGCAGTGCAGAGGAAGTTCACCAGGTTGATTCCAGAGATGAGGGCGTAAGACAGTGAGGAGAGATGACTCTCCTGGGACTGTACTCGCTGGAATTCAGAAGACTGAGAGGAGCTCTTATAGAAACATATAAAATTATGAAAGGGATAGATAAGATAGAGGCAAGAAAGTTGTTTCCACTGGTAGTTGAGACTAGAACTAGGGGACATAGGATTCGGGGGAGTAGATCTAGGACAGAGATGAGGAGGAACTGCTTTTTTTCAGTGTGGTGAGTCTGTGGAATTCTCTGCCCAATGAAGTAGTGGAGGCTACCTCAGTAAATATATTTTAAGATGAGGTTGGGTAGATTTTTGCATAGTAGGGGAATTGAGGGTTATGGGGAAAAGGCAGGTAGGTGGAGATGAGTCCATAGCCAGATCAGCATGATCTTATTGAATGGCATAGCACAGGGGTCCCCAACCTTTTTTGCACCGCGGACCAGTTTAATATTGACAACATTCTTGCGGACCGGCTGACTGAGGTGGCGGGGGGGGTGTTCAAGTAAACTCACCTCAACATGTCTTTCACAGTTAGGGTTGCCAACTTCTCACTCCCAAATAAGGGACGAAAGTAGTAGTCAAATACGGGACACTTGTGTTTACCCTGAGAAAGACTACCAAGACCATGAAGCCTTGTGCGGGCACCTGTGTGCGCATGGGCGTACGTGCCAATTTTTTTCCACAAATCGGTTTTGGGTGATTCGCTTTACGCCATTTCGGCACGAAAGGTTTCATAGGAACACTACCTTAGCGGGGGAAATACGGGACAAGGGCGGACATGTATGGGACAAACTAATTTAGCCCAATATACGGGATGTCCCGGCAAATATGGGACAGTTGGCAACCCTACGTTCAAGTTCAACAGTGCGTGACAGGGAATGAGGAAAGGTGCAGCTGACTCATATCATTTCCTCGCGGTGGTTGGGGAGCGCTGGCATAGCAGGCTCGATGGACCAGATGGCCTTCTGCTGCTCCTATTTCTTATGTACTTAAGTTCTTATTAAACAAAACTTGTGAACTATCTATCTGTAAATTGCTAGATAATTTCTTCTGACTTCTGCAATTCTAGACGGTTTTGAATATTTTTCTTGTTTAAAAATTATAGTGATGTTCTGAGTGTTGTCTTGGTGAAACTGAAATGTTGGTGATTTTAAAGTTTGTTCATAAAACTAGTTATGCAGATAATGAGAAAACCTGCAGATGCTGGAAATCCAAGCAACACACAAAGTGCTGGAGGAACTCAGCAGACCAGGCAGAGTCTATGGAAAAGAGTAAACAGTCAACATTTTGGGCTGAGACCCTTCAGTAGGACTGGAAAAAAGATGGGAAGTTAGAGCAAGACGGTGCTGGGAGGTTAGGTGAGGAAGAAGATCAAGGTGGTAGGTGATGGGTGAAACCAGGAGAAGGGGAGGGGTGAAGTAAAGAGCTGGGAAGCTGATAGGTGAAAAAGATGAAGGGCTGGGGAAGAAGGAAAATGATAGGAGAGGGTAGATGATCATGGAAGAAAGTGAAGGAGGAGGAGCACCAGAGGGAGGTGATGGACAGGTAAGGAGATGAGGTAACAGGCAAATGGCAATGGTGAAGGGGGTTCATGCCATCAGATTGGTGGCTATCCAGGCGGAATACAAGGTGTTGCTCTTCCAAGCTGACTCTGACCTCATCATGGCAGCAGACGCCATGGACAGACATGTCGAAATGGGAAGTAGAATTGAAGTTAGTGGCCATTGGGATATCCCACTTTTTATGGTGGATGCTGAGTGAAGTGGCCTCCCAATCTATGTCAGGTCTCATCTATATACAGGAGCTACATCAGAGTACAGGATTTAACAGACTGATAAGGTGGAGTGTAACCTCACCCAGAAGGACTTTTTGGGGCCCTGAATGGTAGTGAGCGAGTTGGTGTAGGTGCAGGTATAGCACTTATTCTGTTTGCAAGGGTAAGTACCAGGAGGGAGATCAGTGAGTAGGAAGAGATGGATAAGGCAGTTGAATAGGGAGCAGTCCCTGTGGGGGGTGGGGGTGAAGGGAAAGGTGTGGCTTGATGGTGGGATCCCGTTGGAGATGCAGTTGTTATGCCACCCCTCTTCTCTCAGTTCTTCTGTCTTTGCTATATCTGTTTTCAGGATGAGGCTTTCCATTATAGAACTAATGAGATGTCTTCCTTCAAACAAAGGGGCTTTCCTTCCTCTACCATCAACACTGCCCTCACCTGCATCTCTTCCATCTTGCGCATGTCTGCCCTTGCCCCATCCTCTTGCCACCCCACCAGGGATAGGGTTCCTTTTGTCCTCACCTACCGCCCCTGCAGACTCTGCATCCAGTACATAATTCTCTGCAACTTCCTCCATCTTCAACTGGATCCCAGCAAGTACATTCCACCCCCCCCCCCACTTTCCATTTTCTGCAGGAATCACTCTCTATAGGTGGCTGCCTTGTCCATTCATCCCTGCACATAATCTCTCTCCTTGTACGTATCCTTGCAAGTGGAACGAGTGCCATACTTGCCCCTACACCACTCCCTCACTACCATTTGGGGCCCCAAACAGTCCTTCCAGGTCAGGCAACACCTCATCTGTCCCTCTGTGTCATTTCCTGTATGTGCTACACCCAGTGTGGCCTCATGTATATTGCTGAGGCCTGACGAAGATTGGAAGACCACTTTGCCAAGCACCTATGGCGAAGAAAAAGCAGGATCTCTCAGTGGCTACCTATTTTAGTTCCACTTCCCATTCTGACATGTCCATTTGTGGCCTCCACTACTGTCGCAATGAGGCCACGCTCAGGTTGGAAGAGCAACACCTTGTATTCCATCTGGGTAGCCTCCAGCCTGATGGCATGATAATTGCACCCCTCCCCACCTTTCACCATTCGTATTCCCAATTACCTCCATTCCTGTTTCTCTCTTCTCACCTCGTCTCCTTACCTGCTTATCTCCTTCTGGTGCTCCTCACTTTCCCTTTCTTCTATGGCCTTCCATCCTCTCCTATCAGATTCCTCTTCTACAGCCCTTTATCTCTTTCACCAATCAGCTTCCCAGCTTCACCCTTCCCCTCTCCCTTTCACCTGTCACTTATACTTCCTCTCCTTCCTCCACCTTCTTGCTCTAACTTGCCTTTTTCTCCAGTCCTGATGAAGGGTCTCTGCCTGAAATGTTGACTATTTTCTCTTTTCCATAGATGCTGCCTGGCCTGCTGAGTTTCTCCAGCATTTTGTGTGTGTTGCTTAGTTATGCAGATGTTTTGACTCAATAAATGAAATGATTGGAACAGGCTACAAAACAAAACAAGGAGAAGAAATACAGTGATTAATCAGATCCACTTATCACAGTTCCATTGAGACATAATGTGTTATTTGCATTAATAACTAACCCACCCAAGGATGTGCTGGGAGCAGCCTGATGGTGTTGCCACAGATTCACGGACAGCATGCTTATCATGTTCCTCATAACAACACAAGCAACAACAACAAAGCAAGACACCAACAGCAAAATAAGCCTCTTTCCTATCCCTCCCATCCATCCACCCACCCAGGCAGCCCTCCAAACACAGGATAGGCAGTCTCTGGGGCTCCAGTCCTTCCCCTGGATTCTTAGACGCACAGATGTTGAGCCTTTAAGTTTGGACTATCCCAGGACTCACCACTCACATGTTTGATCTTCGGGCATTGACTTCTGGACTCACATGGCACTTGTGATTCCTGTAGTCCTCTACTTGGCAATTCACAGAAAATGTTTGTTTCAAAGGATCAATGCTGAGACCATAATTGTTAAATGTGTTTAGATTGGTAATAGATTTGGGATTGAAAAATACAATTCAAAATCATACAAACACAAGAATTTCCAGTTAAAATTGGAATAGCGAGTTTAATATGGTTGCAAAGTGGCCAAGATTGAGAATTGTATATTCCAAGATACCTTTAGATTCCCAAACACTAATGGTAATGCAAGATATTGTATGAATCAACAAACTGGAAATTTGGTCAGGATTGATGGAAAGATGAAGGCTGTTAAATACAGAGCGATCCTGGATAAATATCTGCCAGCCTCTGCCAGAAAGTTTGAACTGGGTACGAAGTCCTCCTTGCACTAGGACAGAGACTCACAGTGCACTGCCAGAGCAACCAAGGGGTTCTTCAAATGAAAATTGATGTCGTTGAGTGGCCCAGAGTCCTAAGCTTAACCCGATCAAACATCACAGTGAGAGGTAGTTCAAATAAGTACTGAGCAAAGGGGGATGAATACTTTCAAACTGCTGACATGCAATTTTTAAATTTTTAGTTAGTTTGTTGAGTTTCCCTTTCTTCGGGCTCTACTGTGGAAAAAAACGAGCATGTGATTCACAAATAAAATTCTCAGTTAAATTGATCCAAATCCCTGATTTTGTAAACAAAGTTTGGCAACTGAATTTTTTTTTAAAAGTACTGAGTGCTACCGGGCAGTAGTCATTGAGGCAACTCAGCCCCGTTCTTGGGCACCAGTATGATCACTGTCCTTTCGAAGCAAGTGGGAACCTCTGACAACAGAAATGTGTTGAAAATGTCCTTCATTATTCCAGCCAGTTTGTTGGCACAGGTTTTCAGTACCCTACCAGCTACACCATTGGGGCTTGACATCTTGTGAGGGTTTACCCTTGCGAAAGATGTTCTGACATCGGCCTTGGAGACAAGTCACAGGGTGGCCAGATGCTGTGAGGATTCTTACAGGAGTAGTTTTATTCTCTTTCAAAGCGTGCGTAAAGTATTGAACTCATCAGGGATTGAAGTATTACTACCATTTATGCTGTTAAGTTTCTCCTTATAGGAAGTAATATCCTGCAAGCCCAGCCATAGCTGACGTGCATCCAATTGTCTCTAACTTCACCTGGATTTGCTTTTTCATTCTTATGTTGACTTTGCACTGGTCGAATCTTGACTTGTATTGTTCTTAGTCACCAGTCTTGAATACCACAGATCTCGCCCTCAGCAGACTACGAATCTACTGGTTCACCCAGGGATTCTGGTTTGGGCATGTTCAATATGTTTGTGAAGGCAACACTCACCCACACAGGTCTATATGAAGTCGGTGACTACTCTGGTCCATAAATGTTAGAATCAAGAATTTGTAAATAAGTAAAATAAGCAAACATGCAGCTTTGACTGTCAAAGCCAGCTAGTTCTGAGACATACCTAATCAATAAAGAATGATAATTCAATTAGTTATGGTATTGATTCTTCAATTACATTTTTCATTGAATTTGTTTTTGTCTCCAGATATCGTTACACCTTGGAGGATCTCTATCCTCTTCTGAGTGAATTGAAATTGCATGTAGCAGTGTATGATGAATGGTCTTCCAAAGTAACTGCTTGTCTGGAAGCTAAAGATAATGAAAAGAAAAGTAAGTATTTGACCTAGAAAACAGCGCTATTCCAATTCATTTCTTCGTGGCCCAATAAGATATTAAAGGCATAGTTCCTAACTTGCAGTTTGTAATAAAACAGCTTATGAGCAGTGAGGTGTTCTTGGAGAGAAATGGAAGCAATACCAAAGGAACTACAGTCCATGACAATACACATATTTGTTGAACTAATTTATCAAACATAACATATGATTTAGGGAAACTATTGCCTTTTAAATTTCGGAAAGAAGAGGGTCAACTTCCCCCAACCGGCAGAACTGTCAGTTCTGCCCTTCTTTCCAAATAACCAAAATAGGAACAAAAATTGCTGGAAATCTTCTATAGGTCAGGCATTATCTGTTAATCTGAACAGAGTTATTATAGTTGATCTGTATAGTTTTTTTCATTTCAAGTAATTGAAATCTAATAACTCATATCACAATTCTTCAATAGCTTTGGGCAAAGATTGAGAATGGGGTGCTTAATGGAAGAAGTTTAGGGGCCAGTGCCTTGCAATGATGCTAGTTCAAAAATTAGATCTGTCTTATTTATCTCATTGGACAGTAGTAAGGTCTATGGAAGACCAAAGAATCTTTGGTTCATCCTCAATCAGGTTTAATATTATTTGCATATGTCGTGAAACTTGTTCATTTTGCAGCAGCAGTACATAGAAACATAGACAACCTACAGCACAATACAGGCACTTCGGCCCACAATGCTGTGCCGAACATGTCCTTACTTTAGAATTACCTAGGGTTACCTATAGCCCTCTACTTTTCTAAGCTTTGTGTAGCTATCCAGAAGTCTCTTAAAAGGCCCTATCGTATCCGCCTCCACCACTGTCACTGGCGGCCTATTCCATGCACTCTCTGCGTTTTTAAAAAAAAACAACTTACCTCTTACATCTCCTGTACCTCCTTCCAAGCACCTCAAAACTGTGCCCTCTCATGTTAGTCATTTGAGCCCTGGGAAAAAGCCTCTGACTATCAATGCCTCTCATCATCCTATACACCTCTATCAGGTCACCTCTCATCCTCCGTTGCTCCAAGGAGAAAAGGTCAAGTGCACTCGATCTATTCTCATAAGGCACGCTCCCCAATCCAGGCAACATCCTTGTAAATTTCCTCTTTCCCCATCCTTCCTGTAGTGAGGCGACCAAAACTGAGCACAGTACTCCAAGTGGGGTCTGACCAGGGTCCTATATAGCTGCAACATTACCTCTCGGCTCCTAAACTCAATCCCACGATTGATGAAGGCCAATGCACCGTATGCCTCCTTAACCACAGAGTCAAACTGCACAGCTGCTTTGAGTGTCCTATGGACTCGGACCTCAAGATCCCTTTGGTCCTCCACTCTGCCAAGAGTCTTACCATTAATACTATATTCTGCCATCATATTTGACCTACCAAAATGAGCTACCTCACACTTATCTGGGTTGAACTCCATCTGCCACTTCTCAGCCCAGTTTTGCATCCTGTCAATGTCCTCTTGTGACCTCTGACAGCCTTCCACACTATCCACAACACCCCAACCTTTGTGTCATCAGCAGATTTACTAACCCATCTCTCCACTTCCTCATCCGGGTCATTTATAAAAATCACGAAGAGAAGGGATCCCAGAACAGATCCCTGAGGCACACCACACCACTCCATGCAGAATATGACCCATCTACCACCATTCTTTGCCTTCTGAATCCACAAAGCAATGTCCCCCTTGGATCCCATGCTTCCTTACTTTCTCAAAGAGCTTTGCATGGGGTACCTTATCAAATGCCTTGCTGAAATCCATATACGCTACATCCGCTGCTCTACCTTCATCAATATGTTCAGTCATATCCTTAAAGAATTCAGTCAGGCTTGTAAGGCACGACCTGCCTTTGACAAAGCCACGCTGACTATTCCTAATCATATGTCTCTCCAAATGTTCAGAAATCCTGCCTCTCAGGATCTTTTCCATCAACTTACCAACCACTGAAGTAAGACTTACTGGTCTATAATTTCCTGGGTTATCTTTACTCCCTTTCTCGAATAAGGGAACAACATCCATACCTTCCAATACTCCGGAAGCTCTGCTGCCTCCATTGATGATGCAAAGATCATCGCCAGAGCCTCAGCAATCTCCTCCCTCGCCTCCCACGGTAGCCCTGGGTTACAGCTCGTCCGGACCCGGTGACTTACCCAACTTGATGCTTTCCAAAAGTTCCAGCACATCCTCTTTCTTATTATCTATATGCTCAAGCTTTTCAGTCCATTGTAAGTCATGCCTACAATCTCAAAGATCCCTTTCCGTAGTGAATATTGAAGCAAAGTATTCATTAAGTACCTCTGCTATCTCCTCCGGTTCCATGCACATTTTTCCACTGTCATACTTGATTGGTCCTATTCTCTCACATCTTATCCTGTTGCTCTTCACATACTTGTAGAATGCCTTGCGGTTTTCCTTAATCCTGCCCGCCAGGGCCTTCTCATGGCCCCTTCTGGCTCTCCTAATTTCATTTTAAAGCTCCTTCCTGTTAGCCTTATAATCTTCTAGATCTCTATCATTACCTAGTGTTTTTTTTTAAACCTTTCATAAGCTCTTCTTAACTAGAGTTACAACAGCCTTTGTACACCACATTTCCTGTACCCTACCATCCTTTCCCTGTCTCATTGGAATGTACCTATGCAGAGCCCCACGCAAATATCTTCCTGCTGTACATTTCCCTGAGAACATCTAATCCCAATTTATGCTTCCAAGTTCCTGCCTGATCGCCTCATATTTCCCTTTACTCCAATTAAACGCTTTTCTAACTTGTCTGTTCTTATCCCTCTCCAATATTATGGTAAAGGAGATAGAATTGCGATTACTATCTCCAAAATGCTCTCCCACTGAGAGATCTGACACCTGACCAGGTTCATTTCCCATTACCAGATCAAGTACAGCCTCTCTTGTAGGCTTATCTACATATTGTGAACCTTCCTGAACACACCTAACAAACTCCACCCCATCTAAACCCCTTGCTCTAGGGACATGCCGATCGATATTTGGGAGATTAAAATCTCCCACGGCAACCCTGTTATCATTATATCTGTCTCCTTATCTGCTCCTTGATATCCCTGATACTATTGGGTGGTCTATTTAAAAAAAAAGCACCCAGTATAGTTATTGACTCTTTCCTGTTCCTAACTTCCACCCACAGAAACTCAGTAGACAATCCCTCCATGACTTCCTCCTTTTCTGCCGCTGTGACACTATCTTTCATCAGTAGTTCCACGCCCCCACCTCTTTTGCCTTCCTCCCTGGCCTTTCTGAACCATCTAAAGCCTGGCACTCTATGTAACCATTCCTGCTGCTGAACTGTCCAAGTCTCTGTAATGGCCACAACATTGTAGCTTCAAGTGCTGGTCCACGCTCTAAGGTCATCTGCTTTGCAAGGAGTATTATGAACATTAAAATAGCCACATCTCAAAGCATTAGTCTAAGCATATCCCTTTTCTATCACCTGCCTATCCTCCCTCTCGCACTGTCTGCAAGCTTTCTCTATTTGTGAGCCAACCGCCCCTTCCTCCGTCTCTTCAATTTGGTTCCGCCCCCCCCCCCCCCCGGCAATTCCAGTTGAAACTCTCCCCAATAGCCTTTGCAAACCTTCCAGCCAGGCTATTGGTCCCTCTGGGATTCAAGTGCAACCTGTCCTTTTTGTACAGGTCAAGCCTATTCCAAAAGAGGTCCCAATGATCCAGAAATCTGAATCCCTGCATGCATTTATCATCCACCTCATTCTATTCCTATACTCACTGTCTTGTGGCACAGACAGTAATCCTGAGATTGCTACCTTTGATGTCCTGCTTCTCAACTTCCTTCCTAACGCCCTGTAGTCTGTTTTCAGGACCACCTCCCTTTTCCTACCAATATGTACCACGTGCTCTGGCTGTTCTCCTTCCCACTTCAGGATATCGTGGACGTGATTAGAAACATCCTGGATCCTGGCACCTGGGAGGCAAACTACTAACGTTTCTTTCTTGTGTCCGCAGAATCGCTTGTCTGATCCCCAACTATAGAGTCCCCTATCACTGCTTGCCATCCTCTTCCTTTCCTTACATGATACAAAAACACTACATATTACTATAAATAAACACTAAAAGAAAATAGTGAGGTAGTGCACATGGGTTCATTGTTCATTCGGAAATATGATGGCAGAGTGGAAGAAGCTCGCTCCTGTACCACATCGAAGGTACAGTGGCATGCAAAAGTTTGGGCACCCCTGGTCAAAATTTCTGTTACTGTGAATAGCTAAGCGAGTAAAAGATGAACTGATTTCCAAAAGGCATAAAGTTAAAGATGACACATTTCTTTAATATGTTAAGCAAGAAAACTTCTTTATTTCCATCTTTTACAGTTTCAAAATAACAAAAAAGGAAAAGGGCATGAAGCAAAATTCATGAAATTCTGCACCTTTTTTTTCTCCAAACATATGTTTGCTCATTGCGGCCAAAAAATTCTATTCAAAGGGTTCAAAGGAACATCTAAACAAGCCTGAAGCATTTTGGAAACAAATCCTGTGGACTGATGAAGTTAAAATAGAACTTTTTGGCCGCAATGAGCAAAGGTATGTTTGGAGAGAAAAGGGTGGAGAATTTCATGAAAAGAACACCTCTTCAACTGTTAAGCACAGGCGTGGATCCATCATGCTTTGGGCTTGTGTTGCAGCCAGTGGCATGGGGAACATTTCACTGGTTAGAGGGATTTAAATACCAGCGAATTCTGGAAGCAAGCATCACACCGTCTGTAAAAAGGCCGAAGATGAAAAGAGGATGGCTTCCACAACAGGATAAAGAACCTAAACACACCTCAAAATCCACAATGGACTACCTCAAGAGGCGCAAGCTGAAGGTTTTGCCATGGCCCTCACAGTCCCCCGACCTAAATATCATTGAAAATCTGTGGATAGACCTCAAAAGAGCAGTGCATTGAAGATGGCCCAAGAATCTCTCAGAACTAGAAGCCTTTTGCAAGGAAAAATGGGCAAAAATCCCTCAAACAAGAATTGAAGCTGGCTACAGAAAGCGTCTACAAGCTGTGATACTTGCCAAAGCGGGTGTTACTAAGTACTGCCATGCAGGGTGCCCAAACTTTTGCTTCAGGCCCTTTTCTTTTTTTGTTATTTTGAAACTGTAAAAGATGGAAATAAAAAAGTAATCTTAAACTATTAAAGAAATGTGTCATCTTTAACTTTATGCCTTTTGGAAATTAGTTCATCTTTTACTCGTTTAGCTATTCAGTCACAGAAATTTTAACCGGGGTGCCCAAACTTTTGCATGCCACTGCAGCAATGAGAAGAGGCATATCCTGAGTAATGGGGTAAAGAGATTAAGGATAAAGAGATTAATCAACACTTCAAGTCATTTTTAGAGTAAAGCCAACTATTACCTTATTGCATAGCCTCTGGCATGGTTTTGTTTTCCCTGTAGTGTTTCAAATTTTAGATCTTTCTCATGCAATATTTGGTTTTGATTTCTAAATATCAAAATTGTAAAAATTGGATGAGCTTTTATTGCCAGTTGCAACTCTGCTTACGATCTATACTCAGATTTGTTGGCCATAAAGACATTGCAAGATAATTTGTGTTGACTAATTTCAAGTTGCTTGACATTTCTCAACCAAGGTATTTTTGCATTTCACTTTTGTAAGTTGTAATCAATAAATACAGCAATGTTTTAAAGAAGAAAATTATTGTGATTTCCTAGTTTTGAAATATTGGCTTCTTTAGCTTTAAAAACAAAATGAGAAAGTTGTCATTTTTTCTTATTGTCTTTATCGTTTACATCTCGTCAGGTATCTCTGATTTCAAATCATTGTTGAAGGAAGCAGAGAAGGAAAAATTTCCAGAAAATGATTTATTGAAACAGTTGCGGGAAGCTATTGTTGAGGCAGAAAAGTGTGCCTCTGTTGCTCAGCAACTACTTAATGATAAACGGCAAACCAGGTGTGTAAATTTGTAAATTTTACACGGTAGCTCGTATAAGGAGTGTGCTGTCGATGTTGGACCAGGCTTTCATGTACTGCTCAGTTGCTGTCAACTGACATTTACTTTTAAAAACTGGTCTAGTTCCTATTATTTTGGAAAACTTTGGATTTTGACTCAACCCTCCAAATTGAAGTTGAATCAAATTCTTAAAAAGGTAGTTTTCCTTTCTTATGAGTCTGCAGCCAAGATGAATTTTATATTTGCTACACTAGGTAGGAAGCATCTGTTTATGGCTCATACATGAGTTAATTTTGTTTGCTATTGAGTAATCTCGTGTGGGGATATGTATGTTGAATATTCCAAAGCATGGGCATTTTCATATTTAAACTTCCAGAATTTACTCGGTTTTCCAGAGATTCAGGAATTTCATTCTGAATGTTAGCAAGGTTTCAAAGGTACATTTAATGTCTACAATATACATCCTGAAATGCTTTTTCTTCGCAACCATCCCCAAAACTGCGGAGTGCCCCAAAGAATGAATGACAATTAAATGTTAGAACTCCTGCTTGCCCCATCCCTGTGTAAGCAGCAGGAAAGCAATGATACCCCCCTCCCCCACCAGCAAAAAAAGCATCGGCACCCACCACCAGAAGGTATGGGGGAAGAACTTTTTTTTAACACATGGGGCATTGTGATTAAGAATGAAAGGCTGTCCCCTTCGGGTAGGGAGGAATTTCTTCTTAGAGGATCAGTAATCATTGGAATTCTCTACCTCCTGAAGAGCTGTGTGAGCGGAAATACTGAATATCTTCAAAACTGGTGAAGACAGATTTATCATCTGTGGGGAGTGGTCCAGGTTTAGGGAACAGGGAGAAAAGTGGAGTTGAATCCACTATCAGTGGATATTATTGAATAGTACAGACAGTGTGCTTGAGGTTCAGTGTCTTACTCCTGGTACTAGCTGTCTTCAAGGACTCCAGACTGGAACACTCAACCTGGTAAGAATTGTGGACGCAGAGTTAATCTGAGTTTTCAAGATAACATTGTACAGGAAGTTGAGGGGAAATAACTTCAAGGAATCAGATGAATGGGGCTGAATATATTGCTGTACCGAGAGCACATGTGGGTTTATTTGGGCTGAATGGCATCATCTTTCAACAGCTCAGGGCAAGTGTTGTTGGGAAAAATAAAATATTTTAAAATAAATGCATTTAAACAAATGCACATCCTAGGAGCATACCCAACAGTGGCTTTTTTCTAACATATCAATATTTAGACATGTATAATCATGCAGTGCCTTGAAAAAGTACTGTCCCCAACTTATTATTCATACAAATGAGTGTTATAAGCAGCGATTTTGATCAATTTAACTAAGAATTTTTATTTGTGAATCTCATGCTCCTTTTTTCCACAGTAGAGCCTAAAACCATAAAATTGTAAGCATGAATAACTAAATATTCAAAAACTGTCAGCTGTTCAAAAGTACTCATTTCCCCTCTTTGCTCAGTACTTAGTTGAACCACCTTTCACAGCTATTACGGCCAATAATCTTTAGATAAATTCCAAGTAGCTTTGCACAATGGGATGGAGCAAAATTTTCCTATTCCTCTTTGGAAAATTGCTCAAGCTGTGCTGGCTAGTTGGGAGTAGCAGTGGAAAACAATCTTGAGATCTTGTCAGTGTTGTTCGATTGGGTTAAGGTTAGAACTTTGGGCCACTCAAGGGCATCAATTTTCTTCATTTGAAGTCACTGCGTGGTTGCTCTGGCAGCACGATTTGGCTCGTTGTCGTACCGAAAGACTAACTTCCTCTACAGGGTAAGCTTTCTGGCAGAAACCAGCAGGTTTTCACCCAGGGCCTCTTTGTATTTAGCAGCATTCATCTTCCCATGAATCCTGAGCATGCAATAAAGATGGTGTTACCCGGCTGATCTGCATTACTAGATTTATGCCACGTGTACTGATTTTTTTTTTGTAATAAAAGCATATCCTTGCCCATCAAGACTTTGCAAAGCGTCATGGAGTAAAGATGTGAAAAGAGGTCTTCTGGTCCATGAGACTATAAGATGTAGGAGCAGAATTAGGCCATTCAGGGCTACGGTAGGAAACTTTGTCACATGGTGTGAGCAAAATTATCTGCAGCTTAATGTGAAAAAGACTAAGGAGCTGGTGGTAGACCTGAGGAGAGCTAAGGTACCGGTGACCCCTGTTTCTATCCAGGGGGTTAGTGTGGACATGGTGGAGGATTACAAATACCTGGGGATATGAATTGGCAATAAACTGGACTGGTCAAAGAACACTGAGGCTGTCTACAAGAAAGGTCAGAGCAGTCTCTATTCCTAAGGAGACTGAGGTCCTTTAACATCTGCTGGACGATGCTGAGGATGTTCTACAAGTCTGTGGTGGCCAGTGCTGTCATGTTTGCTGTTGTGTGCTGGGGCAGCAGGCTGAGGGTAGCAGACACCAACAGGATCAACAAACTCATTCGTAAGGCCAGTGATGTTGTGGGGATGGAACTGGACTCTCTGACGGTGGTGTCTGAAAAGAGGATGCTGTCCAAGTTGCATGCCATCTTGGACGATGTCTCCCATCGATAATGTACTAGTTGGGCACAGGAGTACATTCAGCCAGAGACTCATTCCACCGAGATGCAGCACAGAGTGTCATAGGAAGTCATTCCTGCCTGTGGCATCAAACTTTACAACTCCTCCCTTGGAGGGGCAGACATCCTGAGCCAATAGGCTGGTCCTGGACTTATTTCATAATTTACTGGCATAATTTACATATTACTATTTAACTATTTATGGTTCTACTACTATTTATTATTTATGGAGCAACTGTAACGAAAACCAATTTCCCTCGGAATTAATAAAGTATGACTATGACTATTCAGTCCATTGAGTCTGCTCCGCCATTCCATCATGGCTGATCCACTCAACCTGACTTCTCGCCATATCCTTTGATGCCCTGACCATTCAGGAAACTATCAGCTTTCACTTTAAATATACCCACGGACTTGGCCTCTACCGTAGTCTGTAGCAGAGCATTCCACAGATTCACTACTCTCTGGCTTTTCAAAAAAAAAATTCCTCCTTACCCATGTTGTAAAAGGTCATCCCTCAATTTTGAGATTATGCCCTCCAGCTCTGGATACCCCCACATAGGAAATGACCTCTCCACATCCACCTTATCTCTACTATGGGAGGGGGGGGAGTGAGGAAAGGAGCATGTGATTCGAAACACATTCTCAGTTCAATTGATCAAAGTCCCTGGTTGTAATACTCATTCTGGGTATATACTGTAAGTACCCTACATAGGGTTGCAGACTGAATACTCTTTTCAAGGCACTATATTTCAAAAAAATATTGTGACGAGATCAGTGATAAATGATTACTTCTGATCCTATTTTAAGTTGCTGCTCTGGACAAAACTTATTTGAAAAGATTACTTAAAAAGGATGGGAATTTATTTCCAGCCGAATGACAATATTGTCCTTGAAGGAAGAAGGTTAAAAGGGTGTTTGTTCTTTGCTTGAATTGAGTTGGGAAAGTGGAAGCTTTGGCTATTGTGTTTCAGGTACCGTTCTGGTGGAGGAAAGTCCCAAAATCGTCTGACATTTGAAGAGCTTCAAGCATTTGTTAAGCAGCTCTATGGCCTTCCCTGTATCATTGATCAGGCTTCCTTACTAAAGGTATGTTTAGCCCTGGGTGTGCTTTTAAACTGCTGTTACTTCCTTTAAAATTTAACTCATCACTAGAATAATTCTTATGTATTGTCACTGTAAGATTGGTTCTTAACAAACTAGTATAAAATTGAAAAGTGGATTTCTAATCTCCACAGGAACTTTTAAACTCTGTGGAAGATTTTCAGCTACGCTCCGCAAAAGTTCTTGCTGATGAAGTGCCTAATACCTTTGAGCTGCAGCAACTGTTGGATATCAGTTTTGGGTTTGACATCGAACTACCACAGATCCAGTACCTTCGAGAGCACCTAGAGCAGGCCCGGTGGCTTGATGAAGTTCAGTTAGCTTACTCTGCACCTGAGTCTTTCGCTTTGGATGACATGAGGCGGCTGATTGACTCGGGGGTAGGACTAGCACCTCACCCAGCTGTAGAGAAGGCCATGGCTCACCTTCAGGAGCTCCTCACAGTTTCTGAACATTGGGAGGAGAAAGCTCACAATCTGCTGAAATCTAGGTAAGAGAACTAGCAAATCTCACAAAGTTGCAAGCAACAGTGGTGGAGGCGGATACAATAGGGACTTTTAAGAGGCTTTTAGGTACATGGAACTTAGTAAAATAGAGGACTATAGATAAGCCTAGTAATTTCTAAGGTAGGGATATGTTTGGCACAACTTTGGGCCGAAGGGCCTGTATTGTGCTGTAGATTTTCTATGTTTCTATCTCTGTCTAGTTCATCATATTCGCAAGAGCGTTTTCTTGACCTTTAAAGTTTGTGAGCAAGTGTCACTTTTGTAATCAATAGAATAGAGCAATGTTTGTTAACAGGAAGGTGAATATAAATTACCATATTGGTTTAATGTTTGAGAGATAAATATTGACTAGAGCTACAGTAGGACGGTGGTTAATGCAACAATATATGGCTATAGGCATTGGAATTGAATTCCAGCGTCATCTCTACGTCTTTCCTGCGGAATGTGTAGGTTTTCTCTGGGTTTCTTCCACAGTCCAAAGACCTACTGTTTAGATGGTTATTTGATCATTGTAAATTGTCTGGCAATTAGGCTGGGGTTAAATTGGGGGGGTTGCTGGGCTTGAAGGGCTGGAAGGACTTATTCTGCTCTGTATTTCTAAATAGAGCCCTTGAAGATCTCCCATTCTTCAAAAGTAGCATTGTAGGATCTTTTACATTCACCAGACAAGGAAATCAGTCAGTGCTAATTTTCCAGGATATTTTTAGTCTTATTTAGCATGTGAGTACCATCGGCAAAGCCAGCAATCATTACTGACCCCTGATTACTCTGGACAGTGACTTCTCTTTTGAAATTCTGCTACCTAGATGAGCTGTTCCAACAATAGGTTAGAATTATTAATGGTGTACTTCCCAACAGTTGAAGGTGATAATGTTAGAACATAAAACATAGGAGCAGAATTGGGTCATTCAGCCCATCGAGTGTTCTGCCATTCCATCATGCCTTATTAATTATCCCTCTGCACCCCATTCTCCCGTTTCTCCTTGTAATCTTTGATGCCTGTCTAATCAAGAACCTATCAGTATCTGCCTTCAATATATCAATAACTTGACCTCCATCTCTATCTATGGCAATGCATTTTCCAGATTCACCACTCTCTGGCTGAAGAAATTCTGCCCTATCTCTGTTCTAAATGGATGTCCTTCTGTTCTGAGGCTGTGCCCTCTGGTCCTGTTCCTGGTTATCTGCTTTCTTTGCCCATTGGCGAAGAGATCAAGGTTCTGGGGTGTATTGCTGAAGAAGTGTGTAATATTACTGCAGGGCATCATGACAATGTACGCTGCAGCAGCTGTGTGTCTTTAAAGGGGGTGAGGTGGGGTTTACTGTTTATTGTGATAGGCAGAATGTCGCTTTATACCAGATGGTGTCAGACTTGATCTGTACAGTTTGAATCACACGTACCACAGCATGTAGTGAGTATTCCATCACAGAAGATAGATCAGTGGAAAAACATTGCCAGATGAATCTTGCAACACAAAGTAACAGACCTCTTACTGACTATCACATCACAATATGAGGCTGATCCAGATAAGTTTTAGAATATTGGATGGCTTTGGGATTAGATTGAATGTTATGAGTTGTTAGCCAGACTCTCATTTTCCAATGATATATCTTCACAGTATGGCAGTTATCTACTGTAGCTGTTACTTTCCAATAGAAGAGCAAGTCTGAACGCTTGTCAAGCCTTACTGAATTCCGTGAGGAATTGCCCAATACAGTTTACAGCATGTAGATGTCACTGAGACAAAATATAATTATAGGTTCATAATGCTCCCTTGAACTGAGTGTTTCCTAAACTATTTCAGCAGCCTGTCAAGACTCAAACCAAACTGATGCACTGTAGTTGTATCAAGCCTAGATTGGGTTAGTAAGATATTTCATTTTCCAATGATTTTTGAGAACCTGATGGGTTTTAAAAGCAGTATGTTAGATTTAATGTTGCCATCATTTGATTTTAGCTTTTTAAATCCAACTTCCTTTGTTTACTGCTACGTTAAGACCCCAGCTGCTGTGCTGGAATTCAGTCTCTGGGTAAGTAGTTCACTGCTCTGAATGGAAACCAATAGTTTAAGGCAACAGAGCATGCTAAATTGTCAGTAAGTTTACCTATTTTGACCTTGTGGCATAAGGAAAATAATTGATTCAGCAGAAGCTGGTTAGACTTGGGGGGGGGGGGTGAAGAGGAGCAGCTGTTGCCTGCAACTGAGAAAGGATACTAAGGCAGGTGAGGTCATCTTCCTCCTTGTATTACTTCAGTCATTGACAGAGCTTCTCACTTCATCACCCTTCCCCATTCACTCACCTTCCCATTCGCCTCATTTCACCCATCGCCTTCCGGTTTGTACTTCTTTCCTTCCCCCACCCTTCTTATTCTGGCTTTTTTCCCCTTCCTTTCCAGTTCTGATGGGGGCGTTCTTGGCCCAAAACATTGACAGTTTAGTCCCCTGTTTGACCTACTGAGTTCCTCCCTCCACCCCCATACCCCCACCACTCTCTGCCAATGATTAGTTTCATTAGGGCTTCCTATCAAGTGCATTCATACTAAATTCACCTCTGGAATTCAGTAGTATGGCTATGCTGAATGGTGTGTCGATGCTAAGTAGTATTGGTTACTTGTCACCCAACGTTCCTACTTATTGTCTCTAATACTGAAAATTGCTGTAAAGTTAATAGCAGTTGTACTTGGCTTAGCTAATGGGCAGACACAGTGCACACATCATTTAAGGCAGAAGTGTAAGGTGGTGCATTTTAGTTAGTCATACAGCAAGGAAACAGGCATTTCAGCCCAACTCTTCCATGCTGACCCATGTACCTTTTGAACTAGGCCCATTGGCTGATATCCCTCTCACCCCTTCCTATTTCCTTGTCTTTTAAATACTGTATTTTTACCATTCCATTTGGCAACCCATTGAATGTAGGTATTGCCCTCTATGTGGAATGGTAGGTGGAACTACAGTTGCAAGAATAAATTAGACAATGAGACCACTTTCTTTAGAGGAGTAATGGCTAAGTGTAGATGTGAAAAATGTGTGTAAGATGAAGAGAGCTCTGAACAGAGTGAATGGTTGGAGTCTCAAACCCTCCTGTCGTGGAGGGATTGATGACTTGAGGTATAAAACAGAAGGGAATTAATGACATAAGGGAACACTTTATACACACTAGGTGTGCTGTCTACAGTTGCGGTGGAAACAAGTCATTGTTCTTCAATAGATAATTAGTTAATTTTGTGGTTCCCAACCTGGGGACAATAGACCCCTTGCTTAATGCTATTGATCATGGCATTAAGAGGTTGGGAACTCCTGGATTAAATGGTGAACTGAATTGTAAGAATGCAGAGTAAAGGCCATTGAAAATTGAGTAAAGGTTCTAGAAAATTGATCTGGTAAGTAGTGAATGTAAAATTTGACACCTTATCTTGCCAAGTTTAAATAATTTTGAGCATTTTATTTTGACACCAATTCCCTATTTTGAAGCTTTCCTGGTTGGGAAGTGTAGAGACCGATCCACTTGTCAATTCTTCAGACATGTCCTTGCCCAACAGTTTGTTTGGTTATGTCTATACCAAACAAATTGGATAGCTGGTAGATAAATGTAATGGGAAGGGATGAATTCGACTGCTATCCATTTGGGAAGTTCCTTGGGAAGCTGATTCCTAAGAAGAGACCATGCCAGAAAACAGTGCTGAGCTGAAGAGCTTTTCTTGAACATTATCTAGCTGCAGTGCAAAAATACACATTTACGCACAGCTGGTAGTGCGTAAGTAGCAAAATATTCTGGTCCTCAATATAAATAAGATAGCGCCATTTCCTTGTAGGGATACTCTGATTTCCTGGATGCCCTCTAATGTGAATAATTAAGAGCATCAGATGAACTGACTGTTACCAATTAATTTGATTTCAATTCTGATTTTTGAAAACATCAAGATTGAAATGGGTGACTTTGCCAGAATAAATGCAGGGTATGGATTCTTCAAGTGTTTTTGGTTCCTACAGGCCACCATACTCTTTGACAACTCTATCCGCTGCCTTGGAAGAAGTGGAAATAATTCCTGCTTATATTCCCAGTGGCATTGCATTGAAGGAGGCTGTAAAGAAGGCTGGAATCTGGCTTCAGGAAGTGGAGACTTTTCAGGTTATTTATACCAAACTGAAAAATGTTATCTCCTATCAAAAGAAATGTGTACATATAAACTTTATGCCCTGCAGGGTGGATCCATGACTATAGTTAATCATTGGCTATTAATGGAGATATAAAAGTTAACAAATTTCTAGCTACAGTTGTATATGAAAATGGGAAATTTTATATTCCGCATTGTAATAACTATACTGAAGAATGGGAATACTCCATTTGAGTTTATACAACTGGCTTCATTATGATCCACAGCGAAATCTAATGTTGGTTAAGTCCTAGTGCCAACATATTTTGTCCTCTGATTGGAATTTGTGGATCATGTAGTTCCAATCGAAACTAGGTGCCTACTTAATGAATTTTAAAAATTGGTTTGTTTCTCAATCTGTAAATTCCTATAATGACAAATATAGATTAGTACAATTTATACTGAACAGTGCACTTATGTTTCTGTTCTTAATCCCATCTCAATGTACCTACCTAGAATATAAAGCGTTCATTTATTATTGATTGTATGATAGAACAATATTTTAATGTTTCTGACATTCCTTTTGATACAATTCCAGAGACATCTGTCTGTTTTCAATGAAAAGAGTAAAATAGCCGGTCAAGGAATGCAATAGGAGTATTTGAGCCACAAAGAGCTACTCTGACAGAACTTAGAAGTTAGCTAAGTAGTGGTTTTGGAATAGGATTTTTCTATTGGAATACTGTAGGCAATATCTTGAAAGGAAAAACTCAGTTAACTCCTCACCTGTCTCTGCCACTCCTTCTTCCCTTTCTCCATTGTCCTCTCCCCTCTCGAACAGATTCCTTCTCCAGCACTTTACCTATCCCATTCCCTTCGTCTCACTAACACCTTCTAGCTTGACCTCCTTCCCATCCCTCAGCCTTTTTATTCTCCTTCCATTCGTCTTAGTTAAGGGTCTCAGCCTGAAACGTCAACTGTTCGTTTCTATAGATGCTTTCTGACCTGCTGAGTTCTTCCAGCTTTTGTGTGTGTTACTCGGTTAACATTGTAAATTGATGTCAGAATTGGTAAGGGAAATAAAAAGAGCAGTTTTAAGATGCTGATAGGGATCGATAGAGCAGTGGGAGATCAGATCAAATGAAGTTAAATGCGGAATGTGATTTTTTTTTTGACATGTTAATAGCAAGTTCATGGGACATGACTAGCAGATCAGGCTGTCATCAAATATCCATAAATTCCTCAGTTGCTATGCAAGTTGATATGATTGCTAAGGCGTACCTAGTTCAAGTTCATTGTCATTCAACCAAACACTTGTATACAGCTAAATGAAACACTGTTTCTCAGGAATCAAGGAACAAAAAGCAGAACTTGTAGTCACGTACAGTAAATACAGACTCAGTGCACACTTTATTAGATGTATACCTCATCAATGCAAATACCTAATCAGCCTAACATATGGCAGCAACTCAACGCATAAAAGCATGCAGTCATGGTCAAGAGGTTATGATGTTGTTTAGACCAAACATCAGAATGGGGAAGAAATGTGATCCAAGTGACTTCCACTGTGGAATGATTGTTGGTGCCAGGTAGGGTGATTTGAGTATCTCAGAAACAGCTGATCTCTTTGGATGCTCTTGCACAACAGTCTTTAGAGTTTACAGGAAATGGTGCGGAGAACAAAATAAAAATCAAACGAACAGCAGTTCTGTCGGTGAAAATGCCTTCTCAGTGAGAGATCAGAGGAGAATAGCCAGATATCTTCAAGCTTGACTGGAAGGTGACATAACTCAAATAAACATGCATTTAAAAGTGGTGTGCAGAAGAGCATTTCTGAACATACAACATATTGAACCTTGAAGTGGGTGGACTACATCAGCAGAAGATCTCAAACATACACTTAGTGGCCATTTTATTATGTACAGTAAATGATGGATTTTTATTTAAGCACAGAAGAGAGCATTTATATCAATCTCTACTAGTACAATTAATGAAATATAGTTGGGGAATAAATCATCAAAGCTCCAGTAAAAATCCATTGTTAAAGATGAATGGTGTATTCAATAGCTCCTCTATTTTGGTATCAGTGAATTATTTTGATTCATGCCACTGGAAGCTATTAATGCACAATAAACAACACACATCAAAGTTGCTGGTGAACGCAGCAGGCCAAGCAGCATCTGTAGGAAGAGATGCAGTCGACGTTTCAGGCTGAGACCTTTCGTCAGGACTAACGCCTGAAACGTCGACTGCACCTCTTCCTACAGATGCTGCTTGGCCTGCTGCGTTCACCAGCAACTTTGATGTGTGTTGCTTGAATTTCCAGCATCTGCAGAATTCCTGTTGAATGCACAATAAAATTTGATTCTCTAATATGGAGGTGAGGCTGCCTACAGTGGTGCTAGAAAGTTTGTGAACCTTGTATAATTTTCTCTATTTCTGCATAAGTGTGACCTAAAATGTGATCACGCACATCCTAAAACTAGATAAAGAGAGCCCAATTAAATAAATTACACAGAAACGTCACTTTAGAATTTACCGAAAATGGTGTGAACAAAAAAAAATCCAACGAACGGCAGTTCTGTGGGTGAAAATGCCTTCTCAGTGAGAGATCAGAGGAGAATAGCCAGATATCTTCAAGCTTGACAGGTTTATATAAACAATATACTTGTTTATTGAGAAAAATGATCCAATATTACATGTAACACACATCAAAGTTGCTGGTGAACACAGCAGGCCAGGCATCTCTAGGGAGAGGTACAGTCGACATTTTGGGCCGAGACCCTTCATCCCGAAACGTCGACTGTACCTCTTCCTAGAGATGCTGCCTGGCCTGCTGTGTTCACCAGCAACTTTGTGTGTTGCTTGAATTTCCAGCATCTGCAGAATTCCTTGTGTTTGCCAATATTACATGTATTTGTTGGGAAAAGTATGTGAACGTTTGGGGTAATGCCTTTTACAAAAGCTATTTGGAGTTGGGTGTTCCAATCAACGAGATGAGATTGGAGGTGTAGATTGTAGAGGTGCCCTGCCCTATAAAAAAGACAAAGTCAGGTTACTGACAGCCTGCTCTTCTCAAGAAAGATCTCTTTATGTGCATGATGCTTCGATCAAAATAGCTTTTAGAGAACTTTAGAAGAAGAACTGTAGAGATGCATCAAGCTAGAAAAGGCTACAAAAGCATTTCTGAAGATCTGTGTTCATCAGTCCACAATAAGAAATTGTCTGCAAATGGAGGGAACTGTACTGTTGCTCCTCTCCCTAGAAATGGGCATCCTGCAAAGATCACACCAAGCACACAATATGCAATGCTGAAGAAGGTGAAATAGAACCCAAGGGTAACAGCAAAAGACATGCCGAAATCTCTAGAACTTTCTAAAGTCTGTTCACGTGTCCACTATAAGAAGAATACTGAACAAGATTGATGTTCATGGAGGGACACCACAGAGGAAACCACTGCTCCCAAAAAAAAAAGTGCTCAAGTTTGCAAAAGAGCACCTGGATGTTCTACAATGCTTCATGGACTATGTTTTGTGGACAGATGAGACAGAAGTTGAACTTTTTGGCAGAAAAGCACGCCACTACATTTGCAGGGAAAAGGGCACTGCACACCATCACCAAAACCTCATCTCAACTGTGAAGCATGGTAGAAGGAGCATTGTGGTTTGGAGCTATTTTGCTGCCTCAGGGCTGGACAGCTTGCAATCATTGAGGGAACAATTAATTCAAAATTGTATCAAGACATTTTTCAGGAGAATATCAGGGAAGCTTAATAGAAGTTGGATAATGCAACAAGGCAATGATTGGAAAGACAAAAGTAAATCAACAACACAATGGTTTAAAAAGAAGAAAATTCGTGGTTTGTAATGGCCGAATCAAAGTCCTGAGTGTTGTGGTAGGACCTGAAGCAAGCAGCTCATGCAAGGAAGTCAACCCACGTCCCAGACTTGAAGCAGTTTTGCAAGGAGGAATGGCCTAAAATTCCTCCAAGCTGATGCACAAGACTGATCAACAGTTACCAAAAATGTTTGGTTGAAGTTATTAATGTACAAGAGGATCACATCACTTACTGAAAGCAAAGGTTAATACTTTTTCCCAACCTAGACATATAGTATTGTTCATTTATTTATTGAGAAAAATGATCCAAGTATAATATTTTCTATGTTAGTTATTTAATTGGGTTCTCTATCTAGTTTTAGAACTTGCATAAAGATCTGATCACATTTTAGGTCATATTTATGCAGAGATAGTGAAAATTCTACAGGATTCACAAACTTTCTAACACCACTGTATGAGTTAATTTATTACAATATCTTTTAAATTTTTGACATGTACTTTTCAGTAACAGCTGGATATTAGCCACTAAAATGTAAAATGTTTGCATTCAGTCCCACCTTTGAGAATTAATAAATTTTGCAAGTTCACTTTTTAACCATATCAGTCTATGCAGGATCATTATTTTCTTTCCTTTGTATCTTTTATTTCTAGAGTTCTGACCAACCTCCCCCGTTTGAAACCCTGGTGGAACTTGTGTCACGAGGCCGTGTATTCCCAATACAGCTGGATCCACTTCCTCAACTTGAGTCCTTGTTTGAAGATGCTGAGAATTGGAAAGAAAGTGCAGCTAAAATATTTCTGACCAACTCTACCTGCTCCCTTTATGAAGTAAGGAGTGGAGAGTATTCTATTCATGTTCTTTATTAAGTATTTTAATACCTGAATATCTCTGAAACGGCAATTTGTTTTATTGACATTTCAGGATCTGTGTCAATTGTGAGGCCAGTATTTATTATTGTTATTTTGCCCAATTGCCTATGAAGTGATAAGTTGCTGCCTTGAACCATTTCTGGTCAAAGCATTTAATGCTATTGGGTAGCAATTTGCAGAATGAAAAACTGAAGTACATTTTCAAATAAAGAATAGTGGTGTACCCATATGTCTGCTGCTCTCGTCCTCCATTTTTGGTGAAGATTGTGGATTTGGGAGGTGCAAAAGATTGCTGGGCCTACCCAGAGGGACTAGTGCAGTAATATCCTGGGTTGAGTCTAATTGATCTGATAACTGCAGATAACTCCTTAACAAGTCTTAACTCTGGTCATTGGAACGGTTACCCTTTGTTGCCCATTGATGTCTCTTTACCAGAGCTCTTAATGTGTTTGCTTAGGGCAGTGAATCTCATATCCACTCCAGAATACCACGGCTGTTAAGAAATCTGGAGCCACTTAAAATTTGTGCAGTCCAAATTGGTAAACTTTCTTTGGTGTCCAACCACTGTAGAGAGCAGTGATCTCTGTTCTTAATCTTATTTTTAACATGTGCCTCATCCTTCTCATCCAAATCCATTATTTCCAGACTTCTGCCTGACCTTAATTCCATTCTTCATCCTTCAATCTTGTGCTGAATCTCATTGTTAGCAAACTTCTGCAGTAGTTTTTCTGGCTTTTATTTCCATCATTCACAGCTCCTTGGTGTCCTATTGGCATTAAGCATCACGTGTCAAATTTTGTAAATGAGTATTAAGCTGATCTAAATAGTATGGGGAATTGTCTGTTAACTGGCTCTACTTGAGTGGAGAATGGATAAATCAGGTTTAATGATGCTCTGCTCTCAGAATTACTCAGTAGCGTCCAAGTACCTACTGTAACTAACATTGAGTGTATGTTTATGGTCTTTTGCTGCTGTAGCCCATCCACTTCAAGGTTGGATGTGCTGTGTGTTCAGAAATGGGATTCTGCACACCACTGTTATAACACCTTCTTCAGCTTGAAACCTGTCTGGTGATTTTGCTTTTGCTTTTCTCATTAGCAGTGTGTTTTCACCCACAGAACTGTTGCTCAATGAGACGTGTTTGCGTCTCAATGGTTATTTTCTGTTTTTTGCACTATTCTCCATAAACTCTAGAGACTGTTGTACATGAAAATCCCAGGAAATCAGCAGTTTCTGAGATGCTCAAGCCATCCCATCTGGCACCAGCATGGAAAAAAATTGGAACACTTTAAATTCTATTTAAAATTAATGCATTGTGTTGTGTATACAATGCACATAAACCTTTTGCCCAGGCACAATATTCTGAGTGTCTAGCATAAAGCTTCCATGCCAGCAAGCACCAGAGCTTTAGAGTTAGAGTTTGGTCCTGAGTTGCCATAGATCCACATCTTCAAAACTCACTGGTTTAACATCACATTTCTGAGATCTGATAAATTTGTCATCTCAAGACTAGTAACAGTAGGACACCGTTATCAAATTCTTATTCTGAGGGTTGAACAGCATCCTTTTGCCATTATTGCATTGCTGCTAATGAAGTTGTTACTGCTTTGTTAATGTAGGTGCTGTGTCCCAGGTCAGATATTTATGCAACTGGACTGAAAAAGAGATCCAAGAAATCCAAAGAACATTTTCAGAGCTGGAAAGGGAAAAGTCCAAAGCTGGAAAACGTAAGTAATAATGATCATGGTGTTGATGATGTTTAGTGTATAAAGTTAATGATTTCATATTTCAAAGCACGGAAATAGACCCTTCAAACTAAGAAATCAAATAAATTTATTATTAAAGTACGTGTATGTCACCAAATGGGATTCATTTTCTTGTGAGCAAAGAAACACCAGAATCAATGAAAAATGGACAAAGATGGACAAACAACCAATAGGCAAAAGACAACAAATTGTACAAATGCAAAGAATTAAAAATATACATGAGCAATAAATAATATTGAGAACATGAGTTGTAAAGGTCTTGAAATTGAATCCAGAGGTTATGGAATTCGTTCAGTATTGAGGTGAGTGAAGTTATCCACAGTAGTTCAGGAGCCTAATGCTTGAGGGATAATAACTGTTCAGGAACCTGTACCACCTCTCTGATGACAGCAGGTTCAGTCTAGCTGGCCCATTCCATCCGTGCTGCCCCATGCATGTTGGTCCCATTTACCAGCATTTCACCAATGATCTAAACCTTTCCAATCCTTGCAGCTGCCTTATCCACTTCCTCTGGCAGCTCATTCCACATTGATACCATCCTTGGTATGTAATAAAAAGAACGTTGCTCCTCATTCCTATTAAATCTTTACCCTGTCACTTAAACTTAATTGCAGAACAAATTAATGTAATTATATCTTTTTACCCCAAAATCCTGCATCTCATTTACAAGGTAGTGTGTCTCTCCTTCCTGCTCAAGAGTTGTATTTCTTCTTGCTAGAGCTATTCAGATAAATTGTTATTAGTTTGATGAAAAACTTTTGGAATGTTTTTCCATAATACTGATGATATAGAAATCTATACCAAAGGAGCAGGCCTTTTGGCTGATTGTGATGCTAAATTAAACTTGATACCATGCGGTCCACATCTTTCTCCCTGATTTTCCTTACTGGCATTTTTTGCTCTCTAGTTCCCATTTCCACTATCATTTTCAGAGATTTGATTTTTATATGTCTGCAATTCTTTCTGAACAGATTCCCTCCTCGAGGCCCATATATTAATACCCCTCAGATTTGGAGACTTGGATGTCAGTGTGATTTAATTGAGGATCCTCAGTTTATTAGAGTATTTGCATGTTGAAGTATTGTAATGTGTGGTGACTTTGGGTCTTTTGGAGTTGCAGATAATAAATCCATCAAACAGCTGGCATAAAAGCAATGGCTGAGCACATGCTCTGCAAAATACTTTAGTACTTTTGCTTCTTTTGCACTGTGCTCACTTGAATAAGTAGTTCACTAGCATCTTTTATGTGCATGTGGTACCCAGGAAGAGGAGTCTCCTACTTTGTGGTTTCTAATCAGAAAGCAAGAAACGTCAGAAATCTGAAATAAAAAGAGAAAATGCTGGAAATACCCAGCAGCTCAAGTAGCTCGTCACCATCTGAGTTTCTGCCAGCAGTGGTGTTATCAGTGAATTTATAGATGGTGTCTGAGTTCTGCATATCCATACAGAGAGTAGAGCAGTGGACTAAGCACACATCATTGAGATGCGCGTGTGTTGATTGTCGGCGAGTAGGATATGTTATCAATCGACATTGACTGTCTCTCAATGAGGAAGCCAAGGATCCAGTTGCAGGGGGAGATACAGAAGCCCAGGTTTTGAAGCTTGTTGGTTAGAACTGAGTGAATGATGGTTTTGAACATCCAAGCTTTAATTGTTAAACAGTAGCAATGTTTGTATTGCTATTGTCCAAGTGCTCCAATTTTAAATGTAGAATCGATGAGTTTTCTAACTGCTGTAGACTTGTTGTGGGTCCAGATCCTTGGGCAGCAGTTAATTCTACCCATGACAAAGCTCTCAAAGCATTTCATCAAGTAGTTGTGATAGTCACTGAGGCAACTCACACTGCTCTTTTTGAAGCAGCTGGCTGTAACAGTAACACACATCAAATTTGCTGGTGAACGCAGCAGGCCAGGCATCTCTAGGAAGAGGTGCAGTCGACCTTTCGGGCCGAGACCCTTTGTCAGGACTAACGGAAGGAAGAGCTAGTAAAAGATTTGAAGGTGGGAGGGGGAGATCCAAAATGATAGGAGAAGACAGGAGGGGGAGGGATGGAGCCAAGAGCTGGACAGGTGATTGGCAAAAGAGATATGAGAGGATCACGGGACAGGAGGCCCAGGGAGAAGGAAAAGGGGGAGGGGAGGAAACCCAGAGGATGGGCAAGGGGTATAGGCAGAGGGACAGAGGGAGAAAAAGGAGAGAGAGAAAGAATATAAATAAATAACGGATGGGGTACGAGGGGGAGCTAGGACATTGACGGAAGTTTGAGAAGTCAATGTTCATGCCATCAGGTTGGAGGCTACCCAGACGGAATATAAGGTGTTGTTCCTCCAATCTGAGTGTGACTTCATCTTTACAGTAGAGGAGGCCGTGGATAGACATATCAGAATGGGAATGGGACGTGGAATTAAAACGTGTGGCCACTGGGAGATCCTGCTTTCTCTGGCGGACAGAGCATAGGTGTTCAGCAAAACGATCTCCCAGTCTGCGTTGGGTCTCGCCAATATATAGAAGGCCACATCGGGAGCACTGGACGCAATATATCACCCCAGCCGACTCACAGGTGAAGTGTCGCCTCACCTGGAAGGACTGTCTGGGGCCCTGAATGGTGGTAAGGGAGGAAGTGTGCTTAGTGGTGGGATCCCATTGGAGGTGGCGGTAGTTACGGAGAATAATATGTTGGACCTGGAGGCTAGTGGGGTGGTAGGTGAGGACCAGGGGAACCCTATTCCCAGTGGGTTGACGGGAGGATGGAGTGACAGCAGGTGTGCGTGAAATAGGGGAGATGCGTTTGAGAGCAGAGTTAATGGTGGAGGAAGGGAAGCCCCTTTCTTTAAAAAAGGAAGACATCTCCCTCGTCCTGGAATGAAAAGCCTCATCCTGAGAGCAGATGCGGCGGAGACGGAGGAATTGCGAGAAGGGGATGGCATTTTTGCAAGAGACGGTGAGAAGAGGAATAGTCCAGATAGCTGTGAGAGCCAGTAGGCTTATAGTAGACATCAGTAGATAAGCTGTCTCCAGAGATAGAGACAGAAAGATCCAGAAAGGGGAGGGAGGTGTCGGAAATCGACCAGGAAAACTTGAGGGCAGGGTGAAAGTTGGAGGCAAAGTTAATGAAGTCAACAAGCTCAGCATGCGTGCAGGAAGCAGCGCCAATGCAGTCGTCGATGTAGCGAAGGAAAAGTGGGGGACAGATACCAGAATAGGTGTGGAACATAGATTGTTCCACAAAGCCAACAAAAAGACAGGCATAGCTAGGACCCATACGGGTGTCCATAGCTACACCTTTAGTTTGGAAGAAGTGGGAGGAGCCAAAGGAGCAATTATTAAGAGTAAGGACTAATTCTGCTAGACGGAGCAGAGTAGTGGTAGAGGGGAACTGATTAGGTCTGGAATCCAAAAAGTAGCGGAGAGCTTTGAGACCTTCCTGATGGGGGATGGAAGTATATAGAGACTGGACATCCATGGTGAAAATAAAGCGGTGGGGGCCAGGGAACTTAAAATCATCGAAAAATTTAAGAGCGTGAGAAGTGTTACGAACATAGGTAGGAAGGGATTGAACAAGGGGGGATAAAACGGTGTTGAGGTATGCAGAAATGAGTTCGGTGGGGCAGGAGTAAGCTGAGACAATAGGTCTGCCAGGACAGGCGGGTTTGTGGATCTTGGGTAGGAGGTAGAAATGGGAAGTGCGAGATGTGGGAACTATAAGGTTGGTAGCAGTGGATGGGAGAACCCCTGAACGGATAAAGTCAGTGATGGTGTGGGAGACAATGGCCTGGTGCTCCTTAGTGGGGTCACGATCAAGGGGTAAATAAGAGGAGGTATCTGAGAGTTGTTGCTGTGCCTTGGCAAGGTAGAGGTCAGTACGCCAGACTACAACAGCACCCCCCTCATCAGCGGGTTTAATAGTAAGGTTAGGATTAGTGCGGAGGGAGTGGAGAGCAGAGCGTTTGTAAGGAGTAAGGTTGGAATGGGAACAAGGCGCGGTGAAGTCGAGACAGTTGATGTCCCGTCGGCAGTTAGCAATAAAGAGATCCAGAGCAGGCAGAAGACCAGAGCGGGGTGTCCATGAAGAGGAGGAGGATTGAAGACGGGAGAAGGGGTCATCGGTGGGGGTGGAAGAGTCCCTGCCGAAGAAGTAGGCTCGGAGACAGAGACGACGAAAGAAGAGTTCTGCATCATGGCGAACGTGGAACTCGCTGAGGTGTGGGTGAAGGGGGACAAAGGTGAGGCCCTTACTGAGGACAGAGCATTCTGCCTCAGACAGTTGAAGGTCAGAGGGGTCCCAGTGGCCACACATTTTAATTCCACATCCCATTCCCATTCTGACATGTCTATCCACGGCCTCCTCTACTGTAAAGACGAAGCCACACTCAGGTTGGAGGAACAACACCTTATATTCTGTCTGGGTAGCCTCCAACCTGATGGCATGAACATTCACTTCTCTAACTTCTGCTACTGCCCCACCTCCCCCTCGTACCCCATCCGTTATTTATTTATATACACATTCTTTCTCTCTCTCTCCTTTTTCTCCCTCTGTCCCTCTGACTATACCCCTTGCCCATCCTCTGGGTTTTCCCTCCCCTCTCCCTTTTCTTTCTCCCTGGGCCTCCTGTCCCATGATCCTCTCATATCCCTTTTGCCAATCAACTGTCCGGCTCTTGGATCCATCCCTCCCCCTCCTGTCTTCTCCTATCATTTTGGCTCTCCCTCTCCTGCTCCCACTTTCAAATCTCTTACTAGCTCTTCCTTCAGTTAGTCCTGACGAAGGGTCTCGGCCTGAAACATCGACTGTACCTCTTCCTAGAGATGCTGCCTGGCCTGCTGCGTTCGCCAGCAAATTTGATGTGTTTTGCTTGAATTTCCAGCATCTGCAGAATTCCTCGTGTTATGGCTATAACAGTGACAGGTTGAAGACGATATACTCAAAATTTACTTAATCAGTAAATCTGTCCTTCCACATCATTGACGTAGATTGCATTTGCTGCTTTAAATTCAATTTAGAATTGGGGTGGGCTAAATAAATTGATTATGCCTCGGGTTGGGCTAAATAAATTGATTATTCCAAGAATGTTATAGAACAGAACAGTGCAGCACAGGAATAGGCCCTTTGGCCCACAACAACACTCGCGCTGTTAACATGGTTAATGTATGAGGCAACAGTTTATTACTGTGTGTAAAGATAATTTGTTTTTCTAATTTATAGGTAAGATGTTTCAATGAAGCCAGACTGAAAGAACTGGAATTCTTTCGTTCCCTCCAAATATCAAACTCCATGAAGTATCTTTCCGATACAGATTGTTTAGAAATGAAAATGTGCATTTGTCAGAAAGGTCCATCTGGTTCCATGCTGCAGTGTGAGCTTTGCATGGACTGGTTTCATAACAGCTGTGTCTCAGCAGCTGGTAGCTGCCATGGGGAAGAACCTTGGCTCTGCCCACTGTGTCTACGCTCAGAAAAGCCATCCTTGGAGAAAATCCTCCCACTCCTCTCAAAGCTGCGAGAGATTCCAGTCAGACTGTCAGAGGGTGAAGCACTAAATTATGTTTTTGAGCGAGCTATGAATTGGCAACAACGGGCAAAGCAGCTTCTCAGCACAAATGAACTGCATTTGGCCCCAATCACCTCACAAGTAGCAACCCAGCGTTGGCCAGGTATTACAAAACAAATGGCTGCTAATGAATTAGAAAAGCGGATATCTGAATGCAACTTGCAGGTAAGTCATGACTAAAACTAATTTCTTTATTTCAAGCATCTCTTTCTCAGGAAAGGAAATGACTCTCACTTGTTAGTCCCCAAAGCATGACATCTATATTGAGTTCTTTCTGCCTTCTCAGTTACATCATCCTACAGCAGAATTTAAGTTTAATAATGGTAATGGCTGCACACTTCAGTCCTTGCTGTAATTTATTCTTCAATCAGAATTCAGGATGAAAGACCATATATAATCCATGAAATGATGTTACCAAAAGGTTTAATACAGCAGATTCTGATTAATTGGGACACGTAGGACCAGTGCATTTTGGCCCAGTGAAGCAGCTGCCCAAATTAGTGAAGTTTCATGGAAATGGGTAAAAAGATATATTAAACAATTGTCATTTAATTGAGTAACAAATTGTGTATTTAAATGGAAATAAAGCAAATTAGAACACTAACAAGTACTACAGTACTATAAAACTAGTTTCTAATTATCTATGGAGGAATTAATCTTATGTATTCTACTGTGTTCTTTTGATTAACTGTAAATGAACAAAATCAGTGCAGACACCAAGTGCAGGTAATGGACTGCTTTGTATGATTGCATTTTCCAAGTCTTCATTTTCATTGTAGCATTCAAGGTAATTGTTGATTCCTTCAAATTCTTCATAGTTTTCAACTTGTTGAAGTCGTGAAATGTTTCATTTTCACTCATTCAATTTCTGGAATCTCGAAGCTTGGATGTTTGAAACTGCAGCGAGCAAAACAGTTCCAAATTGTCTTGCTGCTTATTTCTTGCTAAGTATCAGTGACAAAACTCCCTCCTTTTTGAACACAAACACATATAACTGATGCTATTTTAAAAACTGTTCGCTCTAAGCACTGTGGTGTCTTAACAGCCACACAAGTTCATACAACTGACACTATTTAGCAGTTTCCTGTCCCAATTAAGTCGATTCGTGTCCAAGTGAATCCTGGCCATTTTCTTAGTTTTTGTTCTTTAAATAAGCGGCTGTCCTGATTAACCAATGGCCCAATTAACTGGAATTCTCAGTTGTAGAGTGGAGTCCATTATCTAATCAGCCCTCAGATAGAAAAGGATTTTGTGCCCAGTATTTCATATTTTCAGCTTCAGGGGAACAATAAGTTTTAAGCAACTTTCTAAAGTAGGGTTGATTAAATGGCAAAATAAAGAATTTTTCTTACACTACAGTGGAGCTTATTAAGGCCATGCTGGCTCCTATTTCCCTAATCTTTATTTTGCTATAATCCTCCAACTTCTTCCCTCATATTTTCTTAATTCTTTGGCCACTTAACTATACAAAAAGGAAGTAACCAATCAACCTACCATCTTTCTATGGGACTTTGGCAAAAAGTTACACACCCAGAGGGCATACACAATCACGGGTAAAGGGCAAGCCTCACATGTAGTTGAATCTGGATCTCTAGAGCTGTGAACCACCTTGCCCTAGTGCCACTTTGCAGTTCCCAGTAGGAAGGTGTAGTGATTTTCTATCCATACCTTTCCTCTCAAAGTCTCCATATTATCATGAGGTTAAAGGCTGACAATTTCGGACATTCAGAATAAGGATTGTAAATTGAATTGTGGCTGCACTTTCATTGAAGTCAACTGAGATGCTTGTAGAATCAACACAACTGGTCTGTGCTCACTGCAGCAAAATGTTCCAAAGAGTTGCACAGGTTGCTGAGCAACACCATCTTCAAGGCTATCAAGCATCCCCTTTAGTAACCACTACCTTTCTGAATCCCACATCATCAAAGTCATGGACATCATTCTGCCCAGAAGATTAAATGACTCAACCACATAAAAGCAGGTTGGAGGTTAGATTTTCTGAGGTGAATGACCCATCTTCCCAAAAGCTTGTTCACCGTCATTAAGGCAAGCCTGCTGTATGATAGAATACTCTTCACACTTTTATGAGTGAGGCTCTCCTAAGAAACTCAACACCGTCCAGTTCAAAGCAAACAATTTGAATGCCTGCCAAATCACCTGCCTAAATGTTTATATCCTAAATCACTGCCATTGCTTGCCATCCATAAAATGCAGTTCAATAACTTACAGGACTTACAGCATCTTTGTCGCTGGGTCAGGACTCTTGGTCTCCCTATCTAACAGTACTCTGGTAACACCTCTGCTGCTAAAATCACTGCTGCTCCAGGAGATGACTCCTCAAAATTACTTAGAATTGTTACCACATTCCATGTACAAACATTTTTAAAAAGAAAAAGATTATTTTTGTTCCAGTTTTTTTAACTCGGTGATTCCTTTTGTAAGCATGCTTATGAAAGTGAAGCAGTTAGTGCAGCGCTAATTACAGTTCAGGGCGTCAGAGTTGGGAGCAGAATTCCGGCATCCTCGGTTTAAATAAAGTTTTTGCGTTCTTCCTGTTTGCACGTGTTTCCTTCTACAGTCCAAAGATGTACTGGTTAGTAAATTAATTGGTCATTGTAAATTGTGATATGATTAGGCTAGTGTTAAATTGGTGGGTTGCTGGGCAGTGTGCCTCATTGGGCTAGAAGGGCCTGTTCTGCACTGTATCTCTAAATATATAAAATGGATTAGAGATAGTATTAGGTTTAGCTTTGCAGCCCTAGCTGGGTAAGTAGCTTGCCAGCATTTTCAGAATGAGACTTCCACATGAACATTTGGACAAGTGCTTAAAAGCAATGAGGAACATGATCACCAAAAGAGAACGTACTGGGCAGTAAGGGAATTAAAACCAAAGCCAGTATCCCAGAGTTCTAATGGAGTATGTTGCAGAGATAATTTGTGTTAACTTTCTAAAGTTCTCCAGATTAAGCTAGAAAATATAACAGCAGTTTTCAGAAATTAAGAACCAGGCAAATAGGGCATCATAAACCAACAAGGTGATGTAATCCTTCATTCATGATGTGTTAATGAGGTACTTTCTAACCTAGGCTAATGTGAAATCATGGGGTAAATCAGCTGCTAGGGAAAATATAAATGCTAAAATATTATTTCATTGTGTAAATTTAAATGACTAGAGTACTAAATAAAGTAAGGGTGTAATGCTGAGGCTTTATAAGGTATTGTTCTTGGAGTATTGTGAGCAGTTTTGGATCCCTCGTGTAAGAAAAGATATACTGGATTGGAGAGGATCAGAGGAAGTTCACGAGAATGATTCTGGGAATGAAAGGATAAGGAACATTTGGTGGCTTTGGGACTGTACTCGCTGGAGTTTAGAAGAATTGCGGGGGGGGGGTGTTTCGGAATCTCTTTGAAGCCTATTAAATATTGAAAGCCTAAGAATGGATGTGGAGAGTATGTTTCCTATAGTGGGTGAGTCTGGGGCAAAGGGCATAACCTCAGTATAGAGGGACATCCATTTATTTATTACTGAGATTATGCACAGATTAGTCCTTCCTGCCCTTTGAGCTGTACTGCCCAGCAGCAGCCCCCAATATAAATCTAGCCTAATCACGGGAAAATTTGCAATGGCCAATTAACCTACCAAATGGTACATCTTTGGACTGTGTGAGGAAACAGTCCTATATCTTGTGGTCTTATGCTGGGGAGACTTGTGCCCATAATGGATCTGGTTTACAACTTTCTGCAACCATTTAATAGCTAGAGCCAGGGTTGGGGTGGGGCCTCGAGGCTGTAATATCACTGTCACAGCAGCTATTAGAGTGCAGAGGGAACTATGCTTTTTCAGCTGGCTGGGAAATGGCCAGGACCACACTGGAAAAGGTAGTCTCATCAGGGAGATCACTTTCCCACATTCTTCTGTCATTTAATTCGAACCAAAAGAGCTCGAAGAATTTTTTTTGTTGGTGCAAGGTGACAATGAAGAAAGAAATTTGAAAGATGTTGTCATTGAACATATAGCAATAAATGAAGTGCTTTGTTTGGGCCCATCATAAGAGCAGCTGATGCCGTATTAAACCATTCAGACTGATCTCTAACCATATAAAATGGGAATCTTACAACCGCATGAACACGTAAACCATCACTTTCTTCTCATCTCTCAGAGGGGTTATTTACTAAATAAGTCTACATTGCCAACACAGTGTATCTTCAGCCTTCTGGAAAGGACATCATGCGAGTTGTTGAAGATGTTCATGTTGATGTATGAGTTTTTTTTATCTGTCACACTGTCAAAATGCACTTGTATTCAATGCTCAAGTAATACCTGGATACAAAACAAATCCTGAAGCACATTGGCAGCCATTACGTGGGTACGAGCCACATTCATGAAGCAGCAGTCTCCCTTCTGACTGAAGGGTAAAGACTTTTTATTATTTATTTGGTCATGAGCAGCACTGACCATGCTAGTTCTTATTCTTAAATACCCTTATCATGTTATTGATAAATCCCGGCTAAAAGGCAGAAATTTCTTGGAAAAATATATTATGGAACAGCAGCTGTTATGGATATTTCACTTGTACGATTTGGAAATCCTTGGGTGTGGGAAATGTTTCTGCATGTCTGAGATTCCCAATTCAAATGTAATTGCTTATTAACTGGTTTATCATCGAACAGTCAATAAAATGGCTTTGATTTACGAATTATTATCTTGACTAAGAATGAAGATGAAAATTAGTAATTTGATAGAATTGTCCTCATTTTCCATATGTTACACATTTCAACCATCAGCGATTGTTTCTCACCCCTGAATCTCTATTAAATCTATCTTCCCTCTAATTATGGGGAGATTTGCCATTATTTCTTAATCTCCAACACCAAAACCCAATTGAAATCAGTTTAGTGTATTCACAGATCTTATTTTTCATCTATTCAGGTGAATTCTGGCAAAGAGGTTAAGTATTTTACTGCAGTTTGTAATAGGAATCTTTCACAAAAAGAAGAGAAGATAGGAGGTTCCAGACCTTCATGGCAGAAGAACATCCCATCTCAAGGTTTGTCACTAATGTATATTGATCTGGCAGTGGAATTGCAGCTTACAACTTTTATCTTTAGTAATTGATTCCATTTGGAAAATCTGATTAATAAGAACTATTTCCCTTTGTATTCTCATGTGGCTCATTATTACAAAAATGTGCAGTTGTGGACAGAATTGGAAAGAGGAGAGGCCCTTAGTACCTCTTGATAATCATGTGTAGAGGATATCCTTTCCTGAAGGTAGAAGACAAGTTTCTCTGATTAGGACATGTATACTGTACAGGAACAATCTTGATAAGTGTATGAAGAGTGAAATAATTGTCACTTTGGATCCAGTGCAGCACAAAAACCCCCACAAAAGGTAAAGAATACAATAATTAAAAAAGGCATCTGTTAGTCTTGCGAGACCATGCATCTGCACCTGGAAAGTCTTCACTCTCCAGGGCGCAGACCTGGGCAAGGTTGTGTGGAAGACCAGCAGTTGCCCATGCTGCAAGTCTCCCCTTTCCACGACACCAATGTTGTCCAAGGGAAGGGCATTAGGACCCATACAGCTTGGCACCAGTGTTGTCGCAGAGCAATGTGTGATTAAGTGCCTTGCTCAAGGACACAACACGTTGCCTCGGCTGCGGCTCGAACTCACGACCCTCAGGTCGCTAGTCCAATGCCTTAACCACTTGGCCACGTGCCCACAATAAAAACAATAAATATAAATACATTAGATTGATTATATACATTGTATGCCCATAAAGAAGCAATGCTGTACATAAAGTTATTGACTTGAAATAATGTCATCTGGAGGTGTTAATCGGCCTTACTGCTTGGGGAAAGTAACTTTTTGAGTCTGGTAGTCCAGGCGTGTCTGCTACATAACCTTCTCCCTGATTGTTTCTTCAATTCTATGAGGGATTTTTCACAGATGTAACCCTGGGAGAAGGAAAAAGACAAGAGCCCAACAACTGGAAAGTTGTGCTTGTCTTATCCAGTGATATTTCAGCAGAAAGATGCAGTGTAATGAGCTTGGTGCTATCCATTGTTTGGTGTAAAGCCCTAACCTAAGACACTTCTGCCCATGGTACAAAGTATGGAAATCTCCCCTTGGCTGTTGTGCAGACAGGTAATGGACAGGTAACTGTAGCGCGTGAGATTCTATTCCTTATCCATAAATTAGAACACTATACTAAGTGAGAAAAGGTAGAGGCCTTTTACCAACTTTTTACTTGTATGCTTAGACTAATGGAGTTGTTCACTAGTTATACTTGTCAGCTGGTTCGCTATAGACAGACAAAAGCGTTAGAAAACCACAAAGTTCAAAGTAAGTTTATTGTAAAAGTACTTATGTCACCACCTACTACCCTGAGATTCATTTTCTTGTGGGCTTTCACATAAATACAAAGAAATACAATAAAATCAATGAAAACTGCATGCAAGATGGACAGATCACCAATTTGTAAAAGACAAACTGTGCTTATACAAAAAGAAAAAAGAACAAAATAATAAATAAGCAATAAATATCGAGAATGTGAGTGAAGTTATCCCCTTTGGTTCAAGAGCCTGATGGGTGATGGGTGGTAACTGTTCTTAAACCTGCTGGTGTGGCTCCTGAGGCTCCTGTGCCACCTTGCTGATATCAGCACCGAGAAGAGAGTATGACCTGTACGTTGGGGGTTCCTTGATGATGCTGCTTTCCTGCAACATTACTCCAGGTAGATGCGTTTAATGTGGGGAGGGTTTTACCTGTGATGTACTGGGCTGTATCCACTATTTTCTGTAGGCTTTGGCAATGACAGACACACAATTCCTCTGGATAGACTTCAGATGAATTGAGGAATTTTGAATCATCTCACTCCTGTTGCGCTCTTGTTATGATGTGAGATTTTACCTACAGTGGAGGTGTCATTGATAATTTATAAATAGCATGTGAAATGTGCTTAGCCACACAATCATGTATAGAGGTAGTAGAGCTAATGGCTAAGTACACATTTTTGAGATGGACCTTTATTGATAGTGAGGAGGTGTTAGTTCCAATCTACAATGATTGTGGTCTCCTGACAAGGGAAGTCTAGAATCCAGTTATAGAGGGAGGTTTAGAGGTCCAAGTTCTGAAGCTTGTTGATTAGCACTGGGGGAATGATGGTGTTGAATTCCAAGTTGTAATCAATAAACAGCAGCCTGACTTGTGTTGCCTAGGTGCTTCAAACTAGAGTGAAGAGCCAGTGAGCTATAGAACTGTTGTTGAAGGCAAGTTGCAGAGGTTCCAAGTCCTTGCTCTGGCTAGAATTAATTCTACGCATAACCAATGTCTTGAAGTACTTATTACGATATATATGTCGTGCTAGGTGAGACAGCGCACTCTGGTCTTCCTGGGTATGTATAATTGCTGTCCTTTTGAAGCAGATGGGAATTCAGATTGAGCCCTCCAGCCAGTCAGGGGGGAAATGCACATTTGACTTTGTGGATAAGCAGCTAGCTAAGTGGAATGCTTTAACTTGAATGCTGTTAAGCTTGATGAGTGTTGTTGGAGCTGCACATTCAGACAATTAGTAGAAAGCTTGTGGGAGACTGGTTATCAGGATGAGTTACTTGGAGCAGAATATACCTGGCCTTTGACCCATTCTTGTCAGTATTTATGTGGCTGGTCTACCTGAATTTCTGGTTTAATGATTCTCTTTCTTTCTTTCTTTCTAAATCTTTTTATTGAGTAAGTATACAAAAAAGGTAAGCCATATAAACATTAATACAATGTTAAAGTATAATAAAATTCCAAAAGGTATCAATACCAAAAAAAATACTACAAACAATGTAATTTAAACATAAGAAACCAAGATAACATAATAGTATACTAAATTTTATATATATCAATGGAAAAAAAGGAAAAAAAAACCCCCCAAAAAAACCCACCGTGCAACTAACTAAAAGCAAGGCAAAGCAATGGGCTAACTTGAAACCAAACAGAGTTAAACTTAAAATCACGTCCTCAATCCCGACCTCCATTAAAAACAGTGAAAAAAAAAACAAGAAGGGTAAATATTACATTAAATGAAAATATCGAATAAAAGGTCCCCAAATCTGTTCAAATTTAAATGAAGAATCATAAAGGTTACTTCTAATTTTCTCCAAATTCAAACATAAAATCGTCTGAGAAAACCAAAAAAAGGTAGTTGGAGCATTAAGCTCTTTCCAATGTTGTAAAATACATCTTTTCGCCATTAAAGTAAGAAATGCAATCATTCTACGGGCTGAAGGGGAAAGATTACTAGAAATTTTAGGTAGTCCAAAGATAGCAGTAATAGGGTGAGGAGAGATATCTATATTTAATACCTTAGAAATAATATTAAAAATATCTCTCCAAAAAGTTTCCAAAGTAGGGCAAGACCAAAACATATGAGTTAAAGAGGCTATCTGCCCTGAACATCTATCACAGAAAGGATTAATATGCGAGTAAAAACGCGCTAACTTATCTTTGGACGTATGTGCTCTATGAACCACTTTAAATTGAATTAGGGAATGTTTAGCACAAATAGAGGAAGTATTAACTAATTGTAAAATCTGCCCCCAATCATCCACAGAAATGGTAAGCCCCAATTCCTGTTCCCAATCTACCCTAATCTTATCAAATGGAGCTTTCCTAAGTTTCATAATAATATTATAAATCATAGCCGATGCACCTTTCTGACATGGATTGAGGTTAATTATCGAATCTAAAATATATGTAGGAGGAAGCATTGGAAAGGAAGAAAGTATAGTACTTAGGAAATTTCTAACTTGTAAATATCTAAAAAAATGTATTCTTGATAAGTTATATTTATTAGATAATTGTTCAAAAGACATAAGGGAACCATCTAAAAATAAATCCAAAAACCGTAAAATACCCTTAGTCTTCCAAGTTTGAAAAGCACGATCCGTAAAAGAGGGAGGAAAAAATATGTTACCTAAAATAGGAATCGCTAACCCGAATTGATTAAGATCAAAAAATTTTCTGAATTGAAACCAAATGCGCAAAGCATATTTAACTATCGGGTTAGAGACCTGCTTAAGGCGTTTCGAATCAAAAGGGAGAGAGGAGCCTAAAATAGAGCCAAGTGTATAACCCTGAACAGATTGTAATTCCAATGCTACCCATTTAGGAATAGATAGTATGTCCTGGTCAAGTAACCAAAATTTCATATGTCAAATATTAATAGCCCAATAATAGAATCTAAAGTTAGGTGATGCTAAACCTCCATCTCTCTTAGCTTTCTGTAAATGTATTTTACCCAGTCTCGGATTCTTATTCTGCCAAATAAATGAAGAAATTTTAGAGTCAACTTTATCAAAGAAAGATTTTGGAACGAAAATTGGTAATGCCTGAAACACATATAAAAATTTTGGCAAAAAAAACATCTTAACTGCATTAATACGACCAATCAAAGTTAAGTATAAGGGAAACCATTTAGATGAAAGTTGAGTAATATGGTCTATTAATGGTAAGAAGTTAGTCTTAAATAAATCTTTGTATTTACAAGTAATTTTAATCCCAAGATATGAAAAATAATTATTAATCAATTTAAATGGAAATTTATAATATAAGGGAAGATGTTTATCAATCGGAAAAAGTTCACTCTTACTAAGATTTAATTTATAACCTGAGAAAAAACCAAATTGTGCTAATAACTCTAAAACAGCAGGAATGGATTTCTCAGGATTAGAAATATATAAAAGTAAATCATCAGCATAGAGTGATAATTTATGGGACTTTAATCCCCGAGTTATCCCAGTAATATTTGAAGATTCTCGAATAGCAATTGCAAGAGGTTCTAATGCAATATCAAATAATAGGGGACTAAGAGGACAGCCTTGTCGAGTACCACGAAAGAGAGGAAAAAAAGGTGAGTTTAAAGAGTTAGTACGAACCGAGGCTACAGGGGAATGATATAACAGTTTAATCCAGGATATAAATTTCAAGCTAAAATTAAACATTTCAAGCACCTTAAATAAATAAGGCCATTCTACTCTATCAAAAGCTTTCTCGGCATCTAAAGAAATAACACACTCAGGAACATTTTGTGAGGGAGTATAAACGATATTTAACAATGTACGAATATTATAAAAAGAGTAACGACCTTTAATAAAACCCGTTTGGTCTTCCGAAATAATAGAAGGAAGTACTTTTTCTAGTCTATTTGCTAATAACTTAGAAAAAACTTTAGAATCAACATTTAATAAAGATATTGGTCTATAAGATGCACATTGAGCAGGGTCTTTATCCTTCTTTAGTATTAGAGAAATTGATACTCTATTAAAAGATTCAGGAAGTTTACCAAGTTTCAGAGAAGCCTCAAAAACCCTACAGAGCCAAGGAATCAATAAAGAAGCAAAACATTTATAAAATTCAACGGTAAACCCATCCGGGCCAGGAGCTTTCCCCAGATTCATAGAAAAAATAACATTCTTAATCTCATCCATTGTAATGGAAGTATCTAATAGAGAAGACATATCCTGTGAAATCTGAGGGAAGTGTAACTTATCTAAAAAATCATTCATATATTTAGAATCTCGAGGAGACACTGATTGATATAAAGAAGAATAAAAATCACAAAAGGTTTGATTAATCCCCACATGATCCAGTATCAATCGATCATTTTGGTTATAAATCTGATTGATTTGAGATTTAACATAATTAGATTTCAATTGATTAGCCAGCAGCTTGCCAATTTTATCACTGTGAACATAAAAATCACTTCTTGTTTTCTTTAATTGGTTTACAATCGAGGACGAGAGTAGTAAACTGTGTTCCATTTGAAGTTCAGTTCTTTGTTTGTATAGCTCCTCAGAAGGAGCCATAACATATTTCTTATCAATTTCTTTAATCTTGTCCACAATTGCCATCTCCTCCTGCTTCTGTTTCTTCCTCAAAGCAGCAGAATACGAAATAATCTGACCCCGAATATAGGCTTTAAAAGTGTCCCAAAGAGTGTTAACCGAAATATCTTCTGTGTGGTTAATTGTAAAAAAAAAAGCTCAATCTGTTCATTCATAAAATTAACAAAGTCCGAGTCCTGAAGCAACAGCGAATTAAAACGCCATTGTCTATTATTTGGTATATTGGCCATAATTTTAATAGAAAGCTTAAGTGGAGCATGATCCGAAATGGTTATAGAATCATAATCACATTTAATCACTGAAGGAATAAGACGGGAATCAATAAAAAAATAATCAATTCTTGAATAGGAATGATGAACATGTGAAAAGAAGGAAAAATCTTTTTCCTGAGGATGCAGAAAACGCCAAATGTCCGTCGACCCAGAATCAGAAAGGAAAAAATTAATCAAATTTGCAGATTTATTAGGTAAAGTCCGTAAAGGAGCCGAACGGTCCAAAGCTGGAGACAAACAGGTATTAAGATCTCCGCCCCAGATCAATGAAAACTCGTTCAAATTCGGAAACTGATTAAACAATGATTTATAAAATTCCGGACAGTCCATATTAGGAGCATAAACATTAACCAAAACTACTTTTTTTATTAAATAGTAAACCACTAACCAATAAAAATCTACCATTCGGATCAGAAATAATATCCTGTTGTATAAAAGTAACTGAGGAATCAATAAAAATAGAGACGCCTCGAATCTTAGCATTGGAGTTCGAATGAAATTGTTGACCCTTCCAGAATTTGAAAAAACGTAGTCTGTCCCCCCTCCGTACATGGGTCTCTTGTAAAAATAAAATTTGTGCTTTAAGTCTCCGGAACACTTTAAAAACTTTTTTCCTTTTAATAGGATGATTAAGACCGTTAGTATTCCAGGAGACAAAATTAATAATAGACTCCATAAATCCTAAAGTCAACCCACAACGAGGAGGATTGACGATAGGCGCGACCCACAAACCCGGAGAGGAGACAGAACATACGAAAGATACCGGGAAAAAGGACGCAACCAGTACTTCAATAATGTATATAGCCCAAAGAGAAACAAACTAAAACGTGAAGCCCCTCCCACCACCCCCAGCCCCAAGACCCCAAGGCAAAATCTAAAGCAGACCCGCCCGAAAGAAGCAAGCGCTAAAACTACCCCCATGACTTCCGGTATACGCTCCCTAAAAAAAAGGTATAAATATGAAAAAGATCAGCTAATTGTAAAACAGTAAAAAAGTAAAAAAAAAAGGTAGCTCAATTAAAATACACACACAACAGAATAAAAGCCAGAAAATATATATATAAAAAATACCACAATAAACCCCAAACCCATGAATAAACACAGCAACAAAAAAAAATAAGATTATTAACATAAAGTGGTTATAAAAAGCAAAACAGAATAAAATTTAAAAAAAAACTACAAAATTTAAGGCCACACAGGAAATACGTAAGATGAGAAAAAGGAAGTAACCACCCAGAATCCCCAGGGAAAAGAAAGAAATGACGCAGTTAAAAAGAAATTTTAGCAACCATATTAAGAAATCAAAAATAAACTTTTCTGCCCAAATAGGGCACGAAAAAGTTAAAACCAACCAATTCACAGCCTCCGATCAACGGAGATAATTAAAAAAAATAGCAATTAAGATGTTGAAGATGAAAGTTGATCCAGATAACTCTGGGCATCCGATGGAGAGTCAAAAAAACGAAGGACTCCATCTGACATACGAATCCTTAGACGTGCAGGGTACAGCAACGCTGGTCTTAAATCCATCTTATAGAATTCCGACATCACAGATCTGTAGCGAACCCGTTGGTCCCAGATTGGTTTACTGAAATCTTCCACGAATCGGAACCTAAGATCCGAAAAATCGATGAAACCTTTAGATCGAGCAAATCGAAACAGTCTCTCCTTGTCTTGAAAGTAATGAAAACGTAAGATAACATGCCTAGGTCTATCTGACCTAGACGAGTATGATGGGATTCTGTGAACACGATCCAGTAGCGGTGGTTGGTCAGGAAATACAGTAGGGAATGCATCTTTTAAAAGTTGAGAAAAATACTTCATGGGGTTGTTAGATTCTACAGCTTCCCGCACCCCAATCATTCGTAAATTCTGCCGTCGCATTCTAGATTCCAAGTCAGAGTTTTTAAAAGTCAGAAAGTCAAGTTTCTTCTTCATTACATTAATTGTTTCTTCGATTTTCCCCATCTTAAGCTCACTTTGTTGCGCGAATTTTTGAAGATCAGATATAGCCGACTGATGTTCCGCAATAAATGTTTGCATCTTATCAATTGAATCGGCAATTTTCTGGAGATTAGTTGAGATTTCCGTATGAATCAGGTCTTTAACAGAGTCTGCAATTTCCGTACGAATCATCTCCCTAACAGAGGTTGAAATTTCCCTCTGAATTAACTCCGATATAGCCTTCAAAGTCACCGGTGATTCAGTCGGGGGGAGATCCGTAACTTTCGGTTTAACCGGAGGTTTACCATCCTTGCCGTTTTTCCCGTTCTTAGACATAGCAGATCTAAGTATCATCCAGTTGTCGGAGAATTCAGTTTAATTCAAAGTATTGTAAGAGTTGATGCCTTAATAGTTAATTAAAGTATAGCTGACCATAGAGAAAAAAAACTCAGAGGTAATGGAGCGAGTCAAGAACGCGACTTCACTCCATGAGCGCTACCGGAAGTCCCCCCGATTCTCTATAATGGGTATTTCGGGTCAAGTATTTAAATGTCAAAGGACTCTTGTACTGTTGGTCATGGCCTGGCAACTAGATTTTTTAGGCATCCGTTAGTCTCGTGAGACCATAGATTTGCACCTTGGAAGGTTTCCAGGGCGCAGGCCTGGGCAAGGTTGTATGGAAGATCGGCAGTCTCCCCCTCCACGCCACCGATGTTGTCCAAGGGAAGGGCATTAGGGCCGATACAGCTTGGCACCGGTGTTGTCGCAGAGCAATATGTGGTTAAGTACCTTGCTCAAGGACACAACACGCTGCCTTAGCTGAGGCTCGAACCAGTGACCTTCAGATCACTAGACCCAACGCCTTAACCACTTGGTCACGCGCAACTAGTTTATTGTAAGCTAATATATAGTGGTTCATTTGTGAAGGAATTGTAAGTGGCTTTGAATATTATGCAATCAGTAGCAAACATCCCCAATCTGATCTTTAGATGTAAGAAAGATGACTGCGGTGGTTGGGTCTAGGACAGTGGTCCCCAACCACCGGGCCGCAAAACATGTGCTACTGGGCCGCAAGGAAATTATATGATTTGGCGATATGAGTCAGCTGCACCTTTCCTCATTCCCTGTCACGCCCTGTTGAGCCATTACACATGCGTCATCCATGTCAGCGCGGGAAGATCAACTCCTCTAGCTTGCAAATGAGGGTGGGCTGAAAAGTATGTTTGATATAATATCTCTGCTGGCATTCTGGATCAAAGTCAAGGCTAAATATCCTGAGATAGCTACAAAAGTACTGAAAACGTTGCTTCCATTTCCAACATGTCTCTGCAATGAATGCAACGAAAACTAAATTGCGGAATAGACTGGACATAAGGAACCCCGTTCAAGTATCGCTGTCTCCTATCACCCCGATAGGACCGTCTCGCTGCAGGGAAACAAGCCCAGGGCTCCCACTGATTCAGCGATATTGGTGTGTTGCAATGATTTTATACGGGGAAAATATGTGCTGTGTGTTTAATATCCAAACGCTACTTAAAATGTTATGATGCTATTGATTTATATAACCATATAACAATTACAGCACAGAAACAGGCGATCTCGGCCCTTCTAGTCCGTGCCGAATGCTACTCTCACCTAGTCCCACCGACCTGCTGTCAGCCCACAACCTGTCATTCCTTTCCTGTCCATATACCTATCCAATTTTTCTTTAAATGATAATATCGAACCTGCCTCTACCATTTCTACTGGAAGTTTGTTCAACACTTACTTCAAGCTCCCCTGATAATTGACTTATCACTATATTCATGCAAGGAAAATATGCACTGTGTGTTTAATATTAAATTCATTAGATAAACCCTTTTAGAAATGAAATTGAGTGTACTAGCCACTTACCACCTAAATTCCAGTCGTAATTAACCCCCCCCAAAATAGTTGCCAAAAATGATTTGTGGAAAAAAAATTGGCACATGTACATGCATGTGCACTGGTGCCCGTGAAAGGCTTCTTGGTCATTGTAGTCTTTCTCTGGGTAAACCCAACGTACTTGACTGCTACTCTTGTCCGTTGGTAACCCTACCCTACCCCCCCGCCGACCGGTCGGTCCGCAAGAATATTGTCAATATTAAACCGGTCCGCATTGCAAAAAGGTTGGGGACCCCTGGTCTAGGACACTACCCTGAGGAGCCCCTGTGGTAGAACCATGTCCTGATGCTGCGGCAGCCTCGGCCACAATGTTTGTTTGCAACATTTGGACAAGGAAATACCTCAGGGAAGGAGGCAGCTGAAAGAACATCCCCATCCTGTAAGACACTACTGATTAACTGCAGTTCTACAAGGGATCGTTAATGCTGAACTTGTTCAAAGGCCGTCTTGATGCCACTGTTGCTTCACCTTTTGGAACTCAGTTCTTTGGCCCACAGTTAGACAAGGTTGTGAGAACTGGAGCCGAGTGGTGCCGGTGAAACTGAAACTTGCTGACGAATATCCAGTTATTGCTCTCGCTTTGTCAACAGCAGGTTGCTTCACTTTTCTACTAATTAAAGATAACAGAGCAGGAATTAACCACTTCATTTGTACCATACAAGCATACAAGCTGACGAGGTGGTTAAGAAGATGTATAATGTTTTTTTTCCTATCATTAGCTGGGGATTGAGTTCAACAGCTGCGAGGTAATTTAGATTAGATATGGCAAAGTTCTTCCCCATGGTAGGGGGTTCTAGGATAAGAGGGCACGACTTCAGGATTGAAGGGCGTCATTTTAGAACTGAGGTGTGGAGAAATTAATTTAGTCAGAGGGTGGTAAATCTGTGGAATTTGTTGCCATGAGTGGCTGTGGAGACCAAGTCATTGGATGTATTTAAGGCAGAGATAGATAGGTTCTTGATTAGCCAGGGCATCAAGGGGTATGGGATGAAGGCAGGGGAGAGGGGATGACTGGATGAAGTTGATCAGCCCATGATCGAATGGCGGAGTAGACTCAATGGCCCGAATGACCTACTTCTGCTCCTAAATCTTATGGTCTTATAGCTTTATAAAAGCTCTTTACAGCTCTGTTGTTAGACTACCCTTGAATATTGTGTTCAGTTCAGGTTGCCTCATAGGAAGGATATGAACTCTTTAAAGATGGTGCGTAGGATTTGGCCCCAACAGCCTGTGGGATTTTTAGAAGCAAATTTGTAGAGATCGTTGAAAGATTGTTGAAAGAAACATAGTTGGTGATTTTTAACTTTCCACATATTGACTGGGACTCCCATACTGTAAAAGGGTGCAATGGAAAAGTTTCTCGTGTGTTCAGGAAAGTTTCCTTAATTAGTACATAGAAGTTGCATCTAGAGGGTACAATATTAGATCTCCTATTAGGGAAGGAGACAGAAATTGGTGAAAGGGAACACTTTGCATCTAGTGATCATAATGACATTAGTTTCATGGTAATTATGGAAAAGGATAGGTCTGTTCCTTGCATTAAGATTCTACATTGGAGAAAGGCCAATTTTGATAGAATCAGAAAGGAACTGGCAAGTTTGGATTGGCTGGAAAAATGGCGTATGGAATTTAATGCAGACAAACATGAGTAGTTGTACTTTGGGAGGACCAACCAGGGTAGGTATTACATGGTGTGTGGTTGGGCACTTGGGACTGTGTAGATTAATGTTTGGCATGGACTAGATGGGCCAAAGGACGTGTTCTAATTGCAAGTACGGAGGAAGAACTACAAAACTTAATTGATATAGTTGTTGAAGAAAGTGCAAAAATGGGTCTATCTATAAATTGCAAAATGTATGGTGATATCCAAAAAAGAGGGAGAATCCTATCTGCAGGCTGAGAATAAACAGGGAAGACATAAAACAAGTACAGAACTTTTGCTACTTAGGAAGCTGGGTGACATCAGATGGCAGGGTGCAACATGGACATCAAAAGAAGAATAGGGATGTCAATAGACACCTTTACGATAATGAAGAGTATACTGACCAATACTAAACTAGGCATGACAACCCACCTCAGAGCACTGAAATGTTATGTTTATCCAGTTATGTTATATGGCTCAGAATATCTAGTAACATAAGGAAACGAATTGAAGCAGCAGAGATGTTGTTTTTGAGGATGCAAAGAATATCATGGAGGAAACGAATATGTAATGATGTCATGTACAGCAAGCACAAAAAGAGAATATATGAGATCATGAAAAGGCAAAGTGAGTTCATTGGACATGTGATTAGGAAAGAGGAGTTAGAATGCATGGTAACTATGGGGAAGATTGAAGGGAAGAAAGCAAGAGGAAGGCAAAGACAAATGATGACGGAGACAGCAGCCAGAGAACTGGAAATGAATGCCAATGAATTGAGCCACTTGACCCGAAACAGGAGTGAGTGGCCAATGGCAGTCAAAGCTGAAACTGGGCATGGCACCTGATGATGATGAGTGTTCTCGGAGATTTACTAGAATGCTGCATGGATTGGAGAGCATGTCTTATGAGGGTAAGTTGAGTGAGCTCGTGCTGCTTTGGAGTGAAAGGTGAGCAGTGACTTAAGAGATGTACAAGATGGTAGCCCTAAATTAGGATAGCCAGCGACCCTTTCCCAGGGTGTAAATGGTAAATAGCAGGGTTGATAATTTTAAGGTGATTGGAGGAAAGTATAAGGAGGGTTCGTGCCAGAGGTAAGTGTTTTTTTTAAACAGTGGTGGGTGCATGGAACACCCTGCTAGGGTGGTGGTAGAGGCAGATGTATTAGGGACATTTAAGAGATTTTCAGATAGGCCCATGGATGACAGAAAAATGGATAGCTATGTAGGAGGGAAGGGTTCGACGTCAGCACAACATTGTGGCTTGAAGGGCTGTACTGTTCTATAAAGGACCTAGGAAATGATCTTGGATATACGAAAGCTGGTAAAGGTAATGGAAAGACAAATCTCAAAAGAATAGATGAAAACATAGGTGGTGCATGTTCAAACTGTGATGATCTTCCAAACGTATCTTGAAATCCTAAGTGCATTGAGAGATAAACCACAAAAAACTGTGGACTTGTGGTTTGATACTTGGGTGACGGGTATAGAAGAAAGCTGTTCACCTTGTGGGTAAATGGAGATTGGCTGGTTTTCCTTAACAGCTGCAATATCCTGTCATTTGTGAGGCTTTGTGGCTGTGCTGGAAAAAATAAACCCCTTGGTGTCCATGTAAAATTTATATTTTCAGTGCTGACTATGTAAAACGAGAAGATACTGAACAGTGTTTGTGGGAGTAATGGTAGCCCCTATTGCCACGCCTCCATTATAACTTTTATTCCATCTGTGCTCTAGAATCGAGATGAACTGGTCTCAACATTGAAATTAGATTGTAATACACCAATTGCAGTAGCTGTCTTTATTTGATATTCACATGATAATCGGTTACAGATCATGTGAATATCAATTAGAGTTGTGATTAGCATGAACTATTACAGCTTGTGGGCATCGGAGCCTAATTCCAACATCTTTAAGCTGTCTGTACATCCTCTCCTTGGAATGCATGGGTTTTTTCCGGTTTCCATAATTCTAAAGAATACCAGTTGATAGTTTAATTAGGTATTGTAAATTATTCTGTGATTAGACTATGGATGAATCTGGGGTTGCTGGGCAATGTGGCTCTGTACTATAACTCAAAATAAAATTGGGGGTTGTTGTGTATGTCTTTCAACTAAGTATTTTCTTAAAAGGAAAAATTGGATGGAATAGATTTTTGTGGGGAAATTTAGCCCGGATGGAAAATATTTGTGATGCTTTTGTGATAATGAACTTACTTTTGCATTCTGTGACCCTTTCAGGGCTGTGCCTGCCTGCTGATGTGAGATCTCAACTTGATGAACTGATGATGGAGGCTCTATTAATGCAGGTGGCTCTGCCCGAGATGCAACACATTTATCAGCTTTTATGGTTAACTCAGTCCCTTGCAGCAGAAGATCTCCAGCAACAATCTGAGCAACTGAACTTTGAACAACTGGAGGTTATGCAGTGTCTTGCAGAAGTTTGTGATACTTCAGCAACTGAGGTATGGAACTGCTGTATATGCAGCATAAGTTGGCCTAGATTTACTGCCAAAGCGTGCTTACTTTGCTGTCTTACTGGAAATAGTTGGCAGATTGTGTGTAGAAGAATATCAGACAACGAAACAACGTTCCTCCAGGCCCAAGGTGCAGAACACGTTATGCCACAGCATATACCTGACTTAACACATGGCACGTATTGCTACAATTTCAGAAAGACATACAGTCACACAGAAAAAGTATATAGCCCAAGTCCCTGAGTTGTCCTGGGCCACCGATGCTGCTTGAAGCAAAAAAAAAAAAGTTGAGTAGGAACTTGGTGGAGGTGAGCAGAGATTTGGAGCTGAGCTCCAAGTGGGTTCAAATAAGGTAAATAAAAGCTGTTAGTATGAACAAAGGCTTTGAGAGGTGAGGGTTGTGGACCCCCCACAAAACTCCTGTGATATAATCAGGTTTCTAAATGAGAAGTAGATAGACACTCTAGGGAAGATTATTTGTAGGGATACAGGCAAAAGGTGAGACAATGGGTCTGAGATAATTGCTTTCCAAAGAACCATTGAGGACTCTGAGCCAAGTAACTCCTGTATAATAATACTGATTCTATACATTTTTAGTCCAACTATGAATATAAAGTTTACTGTAAATAAAAAGGTGTAATTTCAATTTGCCTGCTAAGAGTGTACATACCCAACACAAAATGCTGCTGGAATGCAGCAGGCCAGGCAGCATCTATAGGAAGAAGTACAGTCGATGTTTTGGGCCGAGACCATTCGTCAGGACTAACTGAAAGAAGGGATAGTAAGAAATTTGAGAGTGGGAGGGGGAACTCCGAAATGATAGAAGACAGGAGGGGGAGGGAAGAAGCTAAGAGCTGGAAAGTTGATTGGCAAAAGGGAAACAGAGTTGGAGAAGGGGGAGGATCATGGGACAGGAGGCCCAGGGAGAAAGAAAGGGGGAGGGGAGCCCAGAGGAAGATGGAGAGCAGGCAAGGAGTGATTGTGAGAGGGACAGAGGAAAAAAAAGGGGGAATAAAAATAAATAAGGGATGGGGTAAGAAGGGGAGGAGGGGCATTAACAGAAGTTAGAGAAATCAATGTTCATGCCATCAGGTTGGAGACTACCCAGACAGAATATAAGGTGTTCCTCCAACCTGAGTAACTTCCTAACCTAACTGACGAAGGGTCTCGGCCCAAAACGTCGACTGTACTTCCTATAGATGCTGCCTGGCCTGCTGCATTCCACCAGCATTTTGTGCGTGTTGCTTGAATTTCCAGCATCTGCAGATTTTCTTGTGTTTGCGTGCACATACCCCATACACTTTTCCCATTCTCTTCAACCCCACTCCCATCCTCACGCAAGCCTCTTATTTTGAAACTAGTTAACTTTGAATAGTGGAAAGTGAATAGTGAAAAATGGAAAGTTGCCACTAAGTAGAAGCAACACTAGACACCAACTAGTCAATTTACATATTTGTGCGTAGGATTTTAGATCACTACAAAATCAAAACAACCTAGTCTGTACCGAACCATTAATCTGCCCACTCCCAATGACCTGCACCTGGACCATTGCTCTCCATACCCGACCAATCCATGTACCCATCCAAATTTCTCTTCAATGGTGAAATTGAGCTGGCATCCGCCAGTTGCGTTGACAGCTTATTCTACACATGCACCCACCCTGTAAGTTCCCCCTCATGCTGGCCTAAAACGTTTTACCTTTTATTCTTAACGTATAATCACTAGTTGCAGTTCCATCCAACCTCAGTGGAAAATGCCTGCTTGCATTTACCCAATCAATACCCCTCATAATTGTGTATACCTCGATCAAATCTCCCTCAGTCTTCCACCATTTAACCATATAACTATATAACAATTACAGCATGGAAACAGGCCATCTTGGCCCTCCTAGTCCATGCTGATTTGGGGAATAAAGTTTTATTATTCCTTAAGGTTGTTATAGCCGGGGGTTGCAATAGGGACAAGCTCCCACTAGCTATTAAATGCGCCTAATGGCATGCGCCTCAAATACCCTCTTGACAACAAGCCCGGCTCCTGGCCTTCACATGTGGTTTGTTTGCTAAGCCCAATGGAACCATTTCTACTGACAGGAGAAGGGGTAAAGGCAGGATACTGGTGCCTTTAAAACCAGTCGCTTCGGCAGATGGGGCTTGTCAGCCGTGGTTGGCAGCTCATTTAGGAGAAGGAAAACTGATCTCAAACCTCTGCTGCCTTGCGGCTATACCCACACATACTTCGGGAGTAAACCCAGAGGGAAAAATCTGGAGCTGGAGTCCCTAAGGCAGTCCTACATTGAGTTCAATGCTGACTGGAAACTCCTGTGATGCTGCTGGTACCAAACTGTATTTGTCTCTGCTGTTCTTTGGAATGATCAGATGTGTTGACAGGGGCAGCATGCTACATGGGCAACAGCTGGCTCTCCATATTGTACTGCCTAGGCTTGCGTATCTTGACAGCTAGGATGCAATATCCATGGTCAACTCTGACAGATGGAGGCCTCAAACTAGGGAATGAAGTTCTAATCTATTCAACCTTTCCCTCTGAGGTCCTCAAGCCTCAGCACTCTTTTAACCTTATTTACATCTTTCCTGCAGGTAGGCAACCAAAACTGCACACAATGCTCCCAAGGTAGGGTGCACTTATCACAAACAAGAGAAAATCTGCAGATGCTGGAAGCTCAAACAACACACACAAAATGCTGGAGGAACTCAGCAAGCCAGGCAGCATCTATGGAAAAGAGTACAGTGACCATTTTGGGCTGAGACCCTTCACCAGTCTTATTTGAAGGGTCTCAGCCTGAACTACTACTACGTCGACTCAGGCCTAGGGGGCTGGCGTTGGGCACGATGACGGACACTCCACTTCTCCCTCTCCCTCATCAGTGTGTTCAGTTCAGCTACATTAGCCGCGCCGCTGTCTTCTAGGAGCGTGTTGACCATAGTCTTGGGAGGGCACCCAGGGTTCATCCTCCCGTATGATGACTAGGCTGGCAGGCAGCCTGAAACGTCAGTTATATTCTTTTCATTAGATACTACCTGGGCTGCTGAGTTCCTCCAACATTTTGTGTGTTGCTTACCAATGTCTCAAACAAATTCAACATCTCAACTCCTGTACTCAGTACTTTGATTTATGAAGGCCAATGTTCCAAAAGCTTTCTATACAACCCTATCTGCCTGTGACACCACTTTCAAGGAATTTCATATGCCATTTTTCAACCCATTTTCCTACCTGGTCCAGATCCTGCTGCACACTTAATCTTGGTGTCAACTACCACACACAAATCCATGCTGACTATCCTTAATCAGTCCCTGTCTATCCAAATACTTGTATATCCAGTCCCTTGGAATACATTCCAATAACTTTCCCACTGCTGGAGTTGCAGTGGGGTGGAAACCATGGTGCCAGAATAGTTCTCGGAGAGGTTGTGGAGACAGATTTTGTTAAGACCGCTGACAGTCAGGAATCAAAAGGCTGAGCATAGTGTGACTAATGTCCTGAGCTGCGTATATTTCAATGCAAAAAGTATTGTAGGGAAGGCAGATGAGTTCAGGGCAGGAATTAGGTTGTAGCCGTTGGTAAGACTTGGTTGCAGAAGGGGCCAGACTAACTGCTCAATATTCAGGGGTTCTGTCATTTTAGATGCAACAGAGCGGGAGGGGTGGCGTTATTAGTCAGGAAAAATGTTACGGTAGTATTCGGTCATGACACTGGAGAATTTGTCAAATGAGGCATTATGGGTAGAACTGAGAAACAAAGATATGACCATGTTAATGGTGCTATATTACAGACCACCCAACAGTCTGAGGGTTTTGTAGGACTCCCAGTGAGAGAGTATATGATACTTGATCTGATATATATGGGTATGATAGAGGGTAGGTGACAGAAGCTGTTGTAGGGGATACTTTGCATCCACTGACCATAATGCCATTAGTTTCAAAGTAAATATGCAAAAGGATAGGTCTGGTCCATAGATTGAGATTCTGTATTGGAGAAAGGCCAATTTTGATGGTATAAGGAAGGGTCTGGCAAGTGTGGATTGGGACAGACTGTTTTCTGGTAAAAGTGCTTGGTAGGTGGGAGGCCTTCAAAAGTGAAATTTTGAGAGTGCAAAGCTTGTCAGAATAAAAGGTAATGATAACAACTGCAGGGTAACTTGGTTTTCAAGAGATATTGAGGCCCTGGTTAAGAGAAGAAGGGCATAGCAAGTATAGGCAAGTAGGAACAAATGAGGTGCATATGGAGTACAAGAAGTGCAAGAGAACATTAAGAAAGGAATCATGATGGCTTCAAGGAGGGCATGAAGTTGCTCTAGCGGATAAGGTGAAGGATAACCCTAAGAGGTTCTACAGATATGTTAGAGCAAAAGGATTGCGGGACAAAATTAGTCCTCTGGAAGATCAGAGTGGAAAGCCATGTGTGGAGCCAAGAGGTGGAGATATTAAATACATTTTTTTTGCATCTGTATTTACTCAACAAACAGACACAGCTTCTATAGAAATGAGGCAAAGTGACATCAACTTCATGGACCCTGTACAGACTACATAGGAGGAAGTGTTTGTTGTCCTGAGGCAGATTAAGATGGATAAATCCCCAGGGCCTGACAAGGTGTTTCCTCGATCCCTGGGGGAGGCAAGTGCAGAAATTGCTGGGGCCCTAGCAGATGTATTTAAATCATCATCAGCGACAGGTGAGATATCAGAGGATTGGAGAAAAGCTAATGTTGTTCCATTGTTGAAGAAAGGCTCTAATAATAAACCAGGAAATTATAGGCTGGTGAGCCTGATATAAATAAAGTTATTGGAAAATGTTCTGATGGTCCAGGTATAGTCATAGAGAAATGCAGCACAGAAACGGGCACTTTGGCTTGTCTTGTCCATGTTGAAACCATGCCAACTGTCTACTCCCATCGACCTGCACTGGCACCATAGCCCTCCTTACTCTTACTATCCATGTACCGATCCAAACATCTCTTAAACGTTGAGATTGAACTTGAATGCACCAATTGTGTGGCCGCTCATTCCACACTCTCTCAACCCTCTGAGTGAAGAAGTTTTCCCTTTTATTTGTAAAGAAAGCTTTTGGCACGTTGGCCTTCATGAATCAAAAGTATTGAGTGTAGGGATAGAGATGGGCTGTATTTCTCTATGACTCTAGTGATGTCTTGCTCTCTGGCTGATAATTTCCTGGCTTATTCTTTGAGCCTTTAAGCAATGGAACAACATTAACTATCATCCAATCATCCGTGGCAAACCTTTTGTTTAAAGTACCTCTGCTAGGGCCTGCAGGGCCCCTGCAATTTCTTCCTGCCTATACCTGCTATGCACCTCCTAATTTTTTCTTAGCCAGGTCCTTAACATCTCAAATCAAGGTTGCCTAAACCTGTTATCCTTTTATTCTGACAGGAACATACAAACTCAATTTCACTTTTGAAAGCTTCCCATTTACCAAGTATTCCTTTGCCAGTAAACAGCCTGCCCCAATCCTCACTTGTCAGATCCTTTCTGATGCCATCAAATTTGGCTTTTCTCCAATTTAGAATCTTAACCTGTGGACAAGACCCATCCTTTTCTAAAATTGCCTTGAAACTAATGGCATTATGATCACAGGTGCAAAGTGTTCCCCACTACAAACTTCTGGCACCTACCCTTTTTATTCTGGCAGGTTCCCCTTCCTTCTCAATACTAATGAAGGATCTCAGCCAGAAACGTTGAATGTTTATTCATTTCCTTCAATGCTGCCTTACCCGACTTCCCGCAGCATTTTGCGTGTGTTGCTTTGGACTTCCTGCATCTGTAGACTTTCTCATGTTTATGATTGGCTAGTACCTACCCTGCCTCATTCTCTAGTAGGAGATTTAGTATTGCACTCTCTGTAGTTGGGTCTTCTGTCTTCAAATTAAGGAAACTTCCTTGAACACATTTGACAAACTCTTCCCCATCTAGACATTTTGTAGTATGGGAGTCCCAGCTGATATGTGGAAAGGTAAAATTCCCAACCTTATGTTTCTTGCAACAGTCTACAATCTTTCAATTTGCTCCTCTTAAGTCCTGTGGACTGTTGGATAGTCTATGATGTAATCCTATTAATGAGGTCATATCTTCCTTAATCTTCAGGTCTATACTAGACAAGCTCCCTGGTTTGTCTTGACTGAGTACTGTCATGACTTTTTCCCTGACTAATAATGGTACCCCTCCCTTCTGGTTCATCCCTGGCTTCTGGTTTGAGAAAAATAGTTTCAGACGCACATACTCATCCATGCAAGTCTTGATGAAGTTGGTGACAGTTGTCACCATTCATTCAAGTCCAAAGATGAATCCCTGAATATGGTTCAGTCCACCGGTTCAAAGCTGTTCTGTAAACTCTAATGCCTCTCATGACCTTACTTTCATGGTCCTCACTATTGGTGCATAGGTGCTCAGTTTCTGTGCAAATGCCAGAAGTGGAATTGCAGCCAAGTGATCAGTCTGGCTAAAGTGTGGGAACAGGATGTGTTTTTGATGGAGATATAATGGTGATCAACAGTGCTAACATGGTTGGTGTTGGCCTTTTCTGGGAGATAAAATTTGTTATATAAATTTAAATAGCCATAAAATGGCATCTTTGAAACCTAAACATTAAACAGTGGTCTTCATTAATGTAATGAGCATTGGGGAACTGGTAGTCCCAAGAGCAAAAGGGTTTAGAGAAGTATATAGCTCCTGTGCCTAGATGAGCAAAGTAAGTTCTGTCTTCTATTTCAGGGTGAAAGTTGCTGTTTTAACCCAGTGAAAACAGAAGAAAATTGTGAGAGAAAGAAGAGACGGATTGAAAAGGATAATGCAGTTGGTGAAAAGAGAGAAAAATTGAAAAAATTCAGTAACCCAAAACAGCGAGGTCTGAAATTAACCCAGAAAAGGTCAAAAAATGTGAGCGTTGGACGGATGGATGCAGAGCATTGTTTTGAATTTCTCCATTCGAGTGAAGAACCATTAGTGATGATGGAATCTGCATATTCTGAACCAGAGGACTCTGAAGATGAGGATGCAATCTGCCCTGCAGAAAGTTGCCAGCAGCCAGAGGGGGAAGAGGTCTGTATTCAATTACTTCAGCTTTTGTTAGCAGTAGGCAAATAAAGTAGCATATCAGATTGATGAAGTCCTGACGAAGGGTCTCGGCCTGAAACGTCGACTGCACCTCTTCCTATAGATGCTGCTTGGCCTGCTGCGTTCACCAGCAACTTTGATGTATGTTATCAGATTGATTGCTATTTTTTCAGGAAAGTGTAGTCAAGTTTCAGCCACATCTCATCATTTCTCTTTGCATTTATGAAGGAATATTTTATCTGCTTCACAACTGATCTTAAGATGAGTGGAAGGAATCACACTGACCAGATGTCACTAACCATCAGATACTACCATGAGATACTTCGACTCTGACATACATGTTGAGATGTATTTGTCACATGTACATCGAAACATAGTTAAATACATCATTTGCATCAAATCAACTAGGATTATGCTGGGGGCAGTGCATAAGTATCACCAACACAGAAACATTCATAACCCTAACCCTAACTTATGTATCTTTGAGATGTAGAAGGAAACTGGAGCACCTGGAGGAAACCCACATGGTCACAGCGAGAATGTTCAAATTGGCAATGTTGTCAAAGTCTTGGGGATTTCAATATGCAGATAGATTGGGGAAAATCAGGTTGGTGCTGGATCCCAAGTGAGAATTTGTGGAATGCCTAAGAGGTGGCCTGTGCTTGAGCCCACTAAGGGAAAAACTATTCTCGACTGGGTGTTACGAACTGGATTTGATTAGGGAACTTAATGTAAAGAAACTTAGGAGGGGGTGATCATAATATGACAGAGTTCACCCTGCAATTTGAGAGGGATAAGCTAAAGTCAGATTTATTAGTATTGCAGTGGAATAAAGAGCTGGCCAAAGGGGACACTAGCAGGGATGATGGCAGAACAGCAAAGGCTGGAGTTTCTAGGGGCAATTCGGAAGGCGCAGGGTAGATAAAAGTTTGTAAACCCTTTGTAATTGCCAGGTTTTCTGCATTAATTACTCATTAAATGTAGTCTGATCTTCATCTTAGTCCTTTAATCATTCACGGTCCAGGGTGGAAATAGTATATGAACTCTTGTAGTTGATAACTGGTAGAATCTGCTTTAACAGCAATAATCTCCACCAAACGTTTCCTGTAGTTACTAATCAGATGATATTGGGACCACCTTTTACATTATGTCAATGATTTGGATAACTGAATTGATGGCTTTGTGACCATTTGCAGAGGATGTGAAGGTAGGTGGAGGAGCAGGTAGTATAGAAGAAGTCGGGAGCTTTGCAGAAGGACATGGACAGATTAGGAGAATGGGCAAAGAAGTGGCAGATGGAATACAGTGTATGGTCATGCACTTTGGTAGAAAGAACAGAAATATAATTATTTTCTAAACAGACTGAAAATTCAAATATCTGGTGCAAAGGGAATTGGGAGTCCTTGTGCAGGAATTCCTAAAGTTTAACTTGCTGGTTGTGTTGGTGGTGAGGAAGGCGAGTGCAATGTTAGCATTTATTTCGAGAGGACTAGAGTATAAATGCAAGGATACACTGGTGAACAGTTTTGGTCCCCTTATCTAAGGAGGGATGTGAGAAGGTTCAGAGGAGCTTCACAAGAATGATTCTCGGAATGAAAGGGAGCATTTGATGGCTTTGGACTGTACTTGCTGGAGTTTGAAAGAATGGTTGGTGATTCTTGATTTGTCAGGGCATGCAAGGTTATGGGGAGAAAGCAGGGTAATGGAGTTGAGAAGGAAAATAGATCCATGATAAACTGGCAAGCAGATTCAATGGCCTGATTTTGCTCCTATCTGTTATGGTTAAACTCTTTACAGACAATGGCATGCATGGAACCTGAATCTTGGAGCTGGTGCTGGAAAGTGTTGCGCTGCTACATAATGGTTGCCAATGCTGTTTTTTCTGACAGCACAGGTTCCTTTGTACAGATGTCTTTCACTGTAATGCCATAATGGTAATGAAGGATTAAATGACAGCTGCATTAAAATGAAAAGACCTCTATTTCTCCAAATTGGGCATGAAGTATCTTTTTATCAATTAAATGCACTTTAAGTCACTGCTAGAGATCTGGATGCAGGCTTCTAAGTGTTCTGTGAACTTGTGGTTCATCCTGGCACTGATGCAGAATTTTTACAATTGTCACTATTGCTTTCTAATCTCTCAAAGCTCTTGTTTCTGTAATCTGCAGCACTCTAACTCTGAAAGTTTCCTTTAGTTATTTACAGGACTTACTTTTATGCGATCTTTGATTTGATTGCTCCACTATTCTGCTTTCTGCTACCAAATATTCCCTCCTAAAACCTGAATGCCTCTACCGTTTTTCTTAAAAACCTGCTTTGGTGAAGACATTAGTCATCTTGTCTTGATCTACTTCAGGCTTCTTAATAAACTTCACGAAGCATTTGGAATGTTTTTGTACATTAAATGGTTGTGTAGCACCTCTCTTAATATTGAAATGAAAACTAGTTGGGGTCAACCATAGATGTTGCATTCTGGCTGTCCATGTTAGCCACTCATGGAGATCAAGCTGTTCTCCATGCTGCAGGCTCCCCCTCTTCATGTAGATGATGAATTCAAAGCAGCTGCAGGGATTGATGTAGCTTGGTACCAGTGGCATCAGGAGTTGCCTATCAGTACTAAACTCAGCGTAGGACTCTCTTAAGGGACTCCTGCTCCTGATTTTTTCTGAGTTTACTCCCAAAGCCTTCCCTGTGAGTGGGTACAGCACAAGGCAGTGGAGGTTTGAGATCAGTTTCCTTCTAGATGAGCTGTCAGTAGAAACCGTTCTGCTGGGTTTACTAGCAAAGCCACATGTGAAAGGCAGGAGCTAGACTTGGTTGTCAAAGGATATTTTAGATGCATGCCTTTGGAAGCATTTAATAGGTAGTGGGAGTTTATTCCCACTATCTCTCCCAGCTACAACAGCCTTAAGTAATCTCACTGATGCTTAATTTCATTTTTGCCTGCCTCTAGTGGGATTAAGATGTGGATAAATTCAAAATATGGACAAATTCAAAATCTATCTGTGACCAATTTCTCAGCCAGTGTTTTGCTGAAAATGTAAATGGCACATTTCACTGATGTTCCATGTGTGATGAATAAATGAATCTGCCTAAGCTCTATAAAGAAATATGAAAAGTCAGCTTTTGAATCTGGATGACAGACACGAATTCACAAATTAGCTAAGATATCATGGCAGTACCTCAATAAAACATGCCTTTTGTCTTCACCAAATTCAACATTGCCAATAAAATCTCAGTATGGAAATACAGTTCTGATGATGAAGTAGTGATGAGCATTTCTCCCTTTTTGTGTAGGTTGACTGGGTCCAGTGTGATGGCAGCTGCAACCAGTGGTTCCACCAGATCTGTGTTGGTGTGTCCTCAGAAACGGCTGAAAAGGAGGACTATATCTGCATCAACTGTACTATAAAAGACCAGGTCAACAGGAATCAGATCGGCCAAGGCTAGCCTTTGGCAGAATGGTGGCAATTCCAAAAGTCCACCAGAAGCAGCAGATTTGATAGCTCTACAACACACATGGTGCTATAATCTCTACTCATGGGATCATCTGTGAGGACTCTCAAACTTTTCCACCTTTGTATCTTCTCATTCTTGTATGAACTTTTTGTCTGTTGTTGTGAAAATGTATGATGCTGACTACACCCCAGGGGTTTCTACCCATTGCAAAAACAATTGGTTCTTTTTGTATAATACCCTTAATTCAGTTTGCAATTTCGCTCTGTCTCATCTCGGTCTCATTGGGTCTTAACTCACAGTCACCAAATACAAATATTTTTTACATAGGGCCCTCTGTTTAGTTCAGGCATCTTTATCTTAAAGAGATTCTGATTTGTTTTGAAGGTTAGTTTTATTTATCTCAGCAATAACAATTTTTGTGAGTTAAAGGACCTGGTATGGTTAAGAGAGTGTTGGTTATTGTACAGAATGGAGGTGTTTAGGTTCCTAGTGGCACGGGATATTAGAGATAGACAACAGAGAGGTCTGTAAACTTACTGCCTACGCTGTACTTTGGCTTTTTTTGGTAGCTTGTATCTAATGTTAAAGTCTCCTTTGTGAAATAAACCTTTGGTTACAAATAAGTATTTCGGACTGTAATTCGTTAGGCGCCACTTGAAAAATATTGTAAACCAGGGACTCTCCTGTGCTTTTTTTTTGCACCAAGCCAATCTTGACTAGGAGGTAAGTGGCTGATTCATTGACTTATTGGGATCTCAGTGAAGCCCTCACTGTATGGTGAGATGTGGAGTTGTGGGCCTATTGGCAGAGATCTGAGAATCGGTCAGCTGCTGGTCCACTTTCCACAAAAAGTGAGGGTAAAGTTGGAATGCTGGGGATAAAAGATAATGTTGCCCATTGTCCTGTTCTGATACAATGTGTGATTACTAATTTATGACCTATCTCTCACTCCTTGTCCTTAATTTTAACAATTAATTGGCAATAATCTAACAATTTTAGTTTAAAGAATAACAAGTTACTTCACAGCAATTAGGATTTTGTAACAGAAAATTGTTTCTTAGCCTTCTGATTAATTCTGTATTCACCAAATATATTTTAATTAATGTGCTATGTGCAATCTTTGTGCCTTCAGAGATTTTAGCTTTTCATATTTGTAATTAGACCATAGGACCATAAGATATAGGAGCAGAATTAGGTCAGTTGACGCATCAAGACTGCTCTGCTATTTCATCATGGCTGATTCGATTTTCCTCTGCCCCAATTTCCTCCCTTCTCCCCATATCCCTCCATGCTCTGACCAATCAAGAATCTATCAACCTTTACCTTAAATATACATAAAGACTGGCCCTCCACAGCTGCCTGTAGCAAAGAATTCCACAGATTTACCACTCTGGCAAAAGAAATTCCTCCTCATCTCCATTCTAAAAGGGCATCCCTCTATTCTGAGGCTATGTCCTCCAGTCTGAGGCTCTCACACCATAGGAAACATCCTCTCCATGTCCACTCTGTCAAGGCCTTTCACCATTTGATAGGTTCCAATGAGGTCACCACTCATTCTTCTGAATTCTAGTGAATACAGGCCCAGAGCCATCAAACCCTCTTCATATGACAAGCCATTCAATCCTGCAATCGTTTTTGTGAACCTCCTTTGAACCCTCTCCAGTTTCAGCTCATCCTTTCCAAGGTAATGGGCCCGAAACTGCTCACAGTACTCCAAATAAGGCCTCAGCAGTGCTTTAAGAAGACTTATTACATCCTTGCTTTTCTATTCTAGTCCTCTTGAAATGAAGAGATTGGTCCCAACACAGATCCCTGTGAAACACCACTAGCGGCCAACCAGAAAAGGCTCCCTTTGTTCCCAAAACTGCTCACAATACTCCAAGTGAGGCCTCATCAGTGCTTTATAAAGTTACATTATATCATTGCTTTTATATTCTAGTCCTCTTGAAATGAATGCTAACATTGCAATTGCCTTCCTCACCACAGACTCAACCTGCAAATTAACCTTTAGGGAATCCTGCACAAGGACTCCCAAGTCCCATTGTGCCTCAGTCTTTTATATTTTCTCTCCATTTAGAAAATAGTCAACCCTTCATTTCTTCTACCAAAGTGCAGGACCATACACTTCTCAACACTGTATTCCATCTGCCACTTCTTTGCCCATTCTCCTAATCTGACTGTACTTCTGTAGCCCCTCTACTTCAAAACTACCTGACCCTCCATCTATCTTCATATCATTTGCAAAAAAGCCATCAATTCCATCATTCATATCATTGACATATAATGTAAAAAGAATTGGTCCCAACATAAACCCCTGTGGAACACTTCTAGTCACCAGCAACCAACCAGAAAAGGCTCTTTTTATTCCTACTCTTTGCCTCCTGCCAGTCAGCCACTGCTTTATCCATGCTAGAATCATTCCTGTAATACCATGGGCTCATAGCTTGTTAAGCAGCCTCGTGTGGCATCTTGTCAAAGGCCTTCTGAAAATCCAAGTACCCAGCATCAACCGATTCTCCTTTGTCTATCCTGCTTGTTATTTCTTGAAAGAATTCCAATAGGTTTGTCAGGCAAGATTCTCCCTTGAGGAAACCATGCTGACTATGGCCCATTTTATCATGTGCCTCCAATCACCCTGAGACCTCATCCTTAATAATCGACTCCAACATCTTCCCAACCACTGAAATCAGACTTAACTAGCCTACAGTTTCCTTTCTTCTGCCTCTCTCCCTTGAAGACTGGAGCGACATTTGCAATTTTCAGTCTGGAAGCATTCCAGAATCTACTTTTTTTTTGGCGTGTGCATGTGCGCGTCTACGTGCGTCTGTCCGTCATGATGTCTTTTTCATGGCTTTTACAAGGCGCGGAGCGGGAGAGAGACTGTGTGGCACGCCACTCCTTATACAGACATTTTCGCAGTATTTTCCCTTTATTTTACGAGGTCGAGTTGCGATCTCGACACTCAACCTGGCACGGATGGAAAGCGTACTCGGGAGCGGACCCGACTGGTTTCAAACCCAGAACCTCGGCTCCCGGGTCCGGCGCTGATGTCGTTGCGCCAGTAGCTGGCCCCCAGAATCTACTTATGCTTGAAAGATCATTACCAATGCCTCCATAATCTCTTCAGCTACCTTTTTCAGAACCCTGGCATGTATGTCATCTGGTCCAGGTACCTTCAGACCTGTTTCCCTGGAACCTTCTGTTTAGTAATGGTAACTTCACAAACTTCATGCCCCCTGACACCTGCAACTTCCATCATACTGCTTGTGCCTTTCACAGTAAAGACTGGTGCAAAATATTTATTCAGTTCATCTGACATATTTTGACCTCATTATTGCCTCTCCAGCATCGTTTTCCAGTGGTCCGATATCCATTCTCGCCTCTCTTTTACACTTTGTGTATCTATAAGAAGCTTTTAGTATCCTCTTTAATATTTCTGGTAGCTTTAGTTTCATATTCCATCTTTACACTCTTGATGACTTTTTAGTTGCCTTTTGTTAGTTTTTAGAAGTTTACCAATCCTCTATTTTTTGTTCTATTATCTGCCCTCTCTTTGGCTTTTATGTTAGATTTGACTTCTCTTTCTCTTCGTAGCCACGGTTGTCATCTTTCTTTTTAAATACATATTCCTCTTTGGGATGTGCCTATCCTGTGCCTTCAGAATTGTTTCCAGAAAAAAAATCATCCATTACTGCTCTGCCGTCATCCCCGCCTGTGTTCTTTTCCAATGAGTTCTGGCTAGCTCCTCTCTCATGCCTCCATAATTCCTTTACTCCACTGTAATACTAATACATCTTACTTTAGCTCAAATTTCAGGGTGAATTCGATCATATTATGTTCACTTTCCCCAAAGGGTTCTTTTACCTTAACACTCTAATCAATTCTGGTTCATTATATAACCCCCAATCTAGAATAGCTGAGCCCTAGTGGGCTCAACCACGAGCAGCTCTAAAAAGGCATCTCGTAGACAATCTATAAGTTCCCCCTCCTGAAATTGTACACTCATCTGATTTTTCCCAATCTACCTGCATATTGAAGTCCTACATGATTATTATAACATTGCCCTTTTGGCATGCATTTTCTATCTCCCGTTGTAATTTGTAAGCCACATTCTTACTACTGCTTGGCAGGGTCTGTATACAACTTGCATTAGAGTCTTTTTACCCTTACAGTTCCTTAGCCCTATCCACAATGATTCAACACCTTCCTACCCTATGTCACCTCTTTCTAATTTCATTTTTTACCAACAGAGCAAAGCCACTCTCTCAGCGTGCCTGACTTCCTTTCAATACAGTGTGTATCCTTGGACATTAACTCCCAGCTATAATCTTCTTTCAGCCATGATTCATTGATGACCACAATATCATACCTGCCAATCTGCAACTGTGCTGCAAGTTTATTTACCTTATTCCATATTCTGCCTGCATTCAAATGTAATACCTTTAGTCCTGTATTCACCTTTTTTGATTTTGTCCACCTTTTATGTTGCAACTCATTCTGTTGACTACATTTGCATTATCGATAACCTCTCCTCACTACACTGCCTCTGTTTCTAAACCAGTTATCTCATCATCAGTACTATTATCTGCTTTTTCTATGATAGTTCTTGAATTGAAACGTATTGAGCTCATAAAAGTATTTGCACCATGCTCAACTTTTTGATTCCTAACATCTGCCTCCATAACCTCTCCACTAACTGTTCTGACTACGGTTCCCATCCCCCTGCAATGCTGGTTTATTCCCTACTGTGCAGTGTTAACAACCCTTCCCATTATGATATTAGCCCCCCCCCTCCAGTTCAAGTGCAAACCATCTGTTCTGTACACATCCTACCTTTCCTGGAAGAGGGCCTAATAATCCAAAAATCGTATGCCCTTCCTCCTGCTTAGCCACGTCTTAAAATTGCATAATCTTCCTAGTTCTAGCCTCACTGGCACATGGCATGGGTAGCAATCCTGAGATCACGATCCTGGAAGTCCTGCCTTTTAACTTAGCACCTAACTCCTTGAACTCCCTATGTAGAACCTCGTCACTCATCCTACCCATGTTATTAATACCTACATAGACCACAACTTTTGGATGTTCACCTGGTGAGGTTGTATAAGGCATTGGTGAGGCCGAATCTGGAGTATTGAGTTCAGTTTTGGTCACCAAATTACAGGAAGGATATAAATAAGGTTGAAAGAGTGCAGAGAAGGTTTACAAGGATGTTGCCGGGACTTGAGAAACTCAGTTACAGAGAAAGGTTGAATAGGTTAGGACTTTATTCCCTGGAGCGTAGAAGAATGAGGGGAGATTTGATAGAGGTATATAAAAATTATGATGGGTATAGATAGAGTGAATGCAAGCAGGCTTTTTCCACTGAGGCAAGGGCAGAAAAAAAACCAGAGGACATGGGTTAAGGGTGAGGGGGGAAAAGTTTAAAGGGAACATTGGGGGGGCTTCTTCACACAGAGAGTGGTGGGAGTATGGAATGAGCTGCCAGATGAGGTGTTAAATGCGGGTTCTTTTTTAACATTTAAGAATAAATTGGACAGATACATGGATGGGAGGTGTATGGAGGGATATGGTCCGTGTGCAGGTCAGTGGGATTAGGCAGAAAATGGTTCGGCACAGCCAAGAAGGGCCAAAGGGCCTGTTTCTGTGCTGTAGTTTCTATGGTCACTTAAGAATGCCTAGGACTCGATCTGAGATGTCCTGGACCCTGGCACCTGGGAGGCATCATGCCATCTGGGAATCTCATTCTTGCCCTCAGAACCTCCTGTTTGTTCCCCTAACTAATGAATCCCTTATCACAACTTCATAAATAATTGCTTTATTACTGTTGCATGTATCAATCATTTATTTATTGACATATAGTGTGGAGTAGGCAGTGTGGAACTGTGCTGCCCAGCAATTTTCCCCCAATTTAATCCTAGTCTAATCCACAGGACAATTTACAATGACCAATTAACCTACCAACCCATTGGTCCTTGGTTGGTCTGAGGAAACAAGGGGACCCAGAGGAAACCCACACGGTCACAGGCAGAATGTACAAATTCCTTACAGGCAATGGTGGGAATTGAACGTGGGTTGCTGGTAATGGGAATGTGTTAATCACAATGCTACCATGCCACCCAAAATAGTGAGAAGCTTGCCTTGCACATTGCTCAGATGATCAGATTATTGCTGAGTGCATTTAGGTTAGTTAAGCCCATCACACCTACTGGGATATAGCCTGCTGAGAGTAGCTCGCCAGAGTTCTGTGTCCTGGAGGCCAGTATTTCGTGCTCCCCTGGTGGAGCCCATCTTCAAAGATCCTTCCTCTCCTAGGGATGAGGTCTTTGGAGCTTCTGTTGGCATTTCTGTAGCACTGGGTTTTCATGGGATGGGGTTGATCGTCCAATGCCCAGCATTTTGTGTGTTCCGGATTTCCAGCATCTGCAGGTTTTGTCTCCATACCCAATCCTTCTCTTGCATCTGGGCTTGGAACTGTCCATTGCAGAGTTGTGCATTGAGGTAGAACAAGGTAAAACAATAACAATGCAGAAAAAGTGCAACAATGACAGACAAGTGCAATGTAGGTAATCAATAAGGTGCATGCTGAACCTGGTGGTATGTGTGCCCAATCAAATCGGAAAGAATGTTTGGGGTGGGTGAGGTATTTGATTTTGGCTGCTTTACAGAGGCAGTGTGAAATGCAGACAGAGCCATGATGTGCTGAGCTGCGTCCAAAACCCTTTACAGTTCCTTGCAGTCATGTGCAGCACAATTGCCATCCCAGGCTATTACCTTATTGGTATACAATGCTTTTTATGGTGTGTCAATAGAAGCTGGTAATTGTTGATGGGGACTTGCTAAATTGCTTCAGCATCCTGAGAAAGCTGAGGCATCGGTAAGTTTTCTTGGCTGTGGTGTGTACGTGGTTGTACCAGGACAGGCTTTTGATGTTCACACCCAAGAACTTGAATCTCTAACCTTCTGACCAGCACCACTGATATAAATATGTCACTGCCCCCTCCAGTACCAACATTCCTGAAGACAATGACCAGCTCTTGTTTTGCTGACACTAAGGAAAGGTGGTTGTTGTGTGAAAGGTGTTGAGATGAGAGGGCTCTTTATCTCATCCCTGTACTCCCAACTCTTTTTTTTATTTTGAGCAACACACAAAATGCTGGAGAGGAATAGAGTTGACTTTTTGGGCCGAGACTCTTCCTTTCCAGCCCTGATGAAGGAGACAGAAGCCAGAATAAGATGGGGGATGGGGAAGGAGTATAAGTTGGCAGGGGAGAGATGATGCTAGGTGGAATGAAGTGAGAAGCTGGAAAGTGATGGGAGGAAGAGGTAAAAGGCCGAAGGAATCTGATAGGGACAGTGGACCATGGAAAAAGGGACAGGAGGGAAACTGTATGGAGGTGATATACACTGAGGAGAAGGATATAGGAGGGAGATTGAAAATCTGAATTGTGCCACAGCAACCTCTCACAAGTGCTGATTGACTACAGGAGGAGGAAACCAGATGTCCATGAGCCATTGCTCATTAGATCGTAGGTGGAGAGGATCAGTAACTTTACATACCTTGGCGTTATCAGAGGATTTGTCCGAGGACCAGCGCACAAGGGCCATCATAAAGAACACTTTCTCTTAGAAGTTTGCACAGATTTGGCATGCCATATAAAACTTAGCCAAACTTCTACAGATGCACGGGCGAGAATATCCTGACTGGTTGCATCACAGTCAGGTACCAGAATCCTTCATCAAGGATGCTCACCATTCAGGGCATCTTGTTGCTATTGCCGTCAGAATGGAGAAACAGGAGCCTCGGGATCCGCCCCACCAGGTTAAAAAAGTCAGGATCAACCATCAGGATCCTGAAACTGCTTGGATAACTTCACTTATTAATCGTGAACTGATTCCACAACATACGGACTCAGTTTCACAACTCTGCAACTCGTATTCCAGTATTTGCAGTCTCTTGTACACATTCGTTGTTTGTATTTTTAAATGATTCTGTTTCTTTATATTTAATGTGAATATCTATAATAAAATGAATCTCAGGGTTGTATATAGTGACATAATTGTACTTGCATAATAAATTTATTCCCTGGTTTCTTGCCCTCGACTCAATTGCATCCTCCCTTCGTTTACTTTCTCTCTCTCTGCCCCGTCACTCTGCTCCCATCACCGCCCTCTTCCTTGTTCCGCTACCCTTCCGGCCAGCGGAGACAAAGCGCATGCGCACTCATGTCAGCATCGGTCTTCCGGCGCATGCGCATGCTCTACTTCCGGTGCATTTGGCGCCCAGGTCGGCCGAGCTGAGAGCGGGGAAGATGGCGGCAGCGAGAGCCGGTCAGCCGAGTACCGGCGTCCCTCTCAACCCCGCCACCACATCCGTCCCTGTCCCGTCCCCCGGCGGGCCGGTGCAGCAGGGCCTGAAGGAGGCGCTCTTCGAGGCCCTGGGCGCTATACTCTCGCCTGTGCAGGAGGTGCGGGCCGCAGGCGAAGAGCAGATCAAAGTTCTGGAGGTGACGGAGGGTGAGTGTCACTGAGGGAGTAGGAGAGAGGGAACTGTGGAGGTACATGGGTCTGGTCTAGAGGAGGAGTAGATGGAAAGAACTAGAGGGGTGGGGGAGGTGAGAGTGGGGCCTAGAGGACGTATTTGGGGTGGGGAGGGAAGGGAAGAGGGAGCTGGAGGAGTTGAGGGAATGGAGAAAAGGGAGAGGGTTTGGAGTTGTTTGGGGAGGGGAGTGTGGTTGTTGAAGGAGGATAGGAGGGGACACGGGGTGGGTGGGGTAGTAGATGGAGGGTGTTGGTGGGGATGTAGGTGGAGAGGAAGGTAGCTGGACTGAGAGGGAAGATGGTATTCTGGTGAGCAAGGATGGGGGAGCCTGGGGAGGGGATTAGGGGAGGAGAGGTAGAGAGCTAGAGGAGTTGTTGGTGGGGAGGTGCTAGTAGGTTGGGGAGGGTCCTAGGAAGGGGGAGAGAGGGTGTTGGAGGAGATATGGATGGAGAGGTAGGTAGCTGGAGTGGGATGGAAGGAAGTGTTTTGATGAGTGGGGAAAATTGGAGTAAGGAGACGAGAGAGGCCTGTGGGGTTGGGGTAGGGAAAACGCAAGGAGAGGAGCAGCAGATGAATTTGTTGGAGGTGACGTAAACGTGGAGTGGAGGGAGATGAGGCAAGGGATAGTTGTTGGTCAAAAGATGAAAACTTTATTGCAGAGGAAGCAGCAGGGGAGAGAGTGGAATTGAGGGGTACAGCGATCCTGTACCTAATAACATAGCCGCTGAATGTATGTCAGTGGTTTAGATAATGGAAATTTGCTGATGATACATGATAGGTGGTGTTGAGAAAGCAGGAAATTTGCAGAAGGACTTGAACTGATTATGAGAATGGGTAAAGAAATGGCAGATAGCATAGTGTTGGGAAGTGTTAATTTTGTTAGAAAGAATAAAGGTGTAGGCTATTTTCAGTCTGACGAAGGGTCTCGGCCTGAAACGTCGACTGCAACTCTTCCTACAGATGCTGCCTGGCCTGCTGCGTTCACCAGCAATTTTGATGTATGTTGCTTGAATTTCCAGCATCTGCAGAATTCCTGTTGTAGGCTATTTTCTAAATGGGCAGAAAATTCAGAAATGAAAGTTGCAAAGGGATATGGGTGTCCTTGTGCAGGAGGCATATTTAAAGTGGAGGTTGATAAGTTGTTGATTATTTGGGGTGTCAAGTGTTAAGGGGCGAAGGAGTGAGAATGGGGTTGAGAGGGCCATGATGGAATGGCATAGCAGGCCTGATGGGCTGAATGGCCTAATTCTGCTCTTGTGTCTTATTCCTGTGGGTGGAGGGGAAATGGGGGAGAAAAGCTGGGCATTACGGTGTATGGGGTAGTGAATGGGAGAGGGGATGATTGAGGTGAGGTGGAGCTGAAATTTGGGAAGGAGCGTGTCTTGGGTCAGGGAGGGAGAGGGAACTGGGGGTGGGGAGGAGAAGCAGGAGAGGTTTGGCTTGATACAGAGTGAACAGGTAACTAGGAGGATGGGGCAAAGATATCTTTCTGCTCCCACCATTGTTTGTCCTTTCTTGGTCAACCTGTGGTGTCCTTTTGCCACCTTAGAAGCCTGGCGTCACTTTATGGACATACAGTCAATCTATGTATAGAAGCTATCTTGTGTAATTACATTTATTGTGTTCTTTATGTTATTGTGTCTGTTTTCATGCTGCATCGGATCCGGAGAAACTCTGATTTTGTTCTCCTTTACACTTATGTATTGGAAACAGCATTAAACCATCTTGACTCTTTCTGAACTACTGCCCTGTTTCCTATTGTGCGTTGAATATAAAGTCTTATCTGTTCTTGTGCGTTGAATATAAAGTCTTATCTGTTCTTGTGTGTTGAATATAAAGTCTTATCTGTTCTTGTTAATGGGTGGTGGTGTTCTGTTTCAGAGTTTGGCGTTCACCTGGCTGAGCTAACAGTTGATCCCCAGGGAGCACTGGCGATCCGGCAGGTACATGCAAGATGTTTATACAGTGTAATGAAACAAGGGAACCTGAAAACAGTGGATTCTGTTAATACAGACACATAGGGTACAGTTCATTTTGCCCCAATTAGCCAAAGTTTCGTGGAAACCGTTAAAAAGGTTTTTTGAAAAAAAGTCCGTTTAACTGAGTAACAGATTATGCATTCAAATGATATATCTAACACGCAATTGTAGATGTCAGCACTTCAGCCAACGATAAGTGCAGTTAGGCAGATGAATTTTAATTTGGTCCACAAGGAAAATTTATTCGGCTAGTGTCAGATCTTTTCGTGGAGCCCTGGCAAGGGACTGAAATAGTTTTAAGGTCAAAATAAAAAAAAGATCAAAAATCACTGATTTTGAATCTCCGTCCGACAGCCCAAATGGATAACATAACACAAGTGCATGTGACTGAAGCTAGTTATAAACTTATCCTGTGCCAGTTAAGCTGCAGAACATCACAAATAAGTGAAGGGAATCCTGGTTATTTTTTCAATTAGCTTTTGTTCTTTGAAAGTTGTCCCAAATAAGCAGCTTCCCCGATTAATCGATGACCCATTTAACCGGAATCCACTGTACTTCAGTTCCCTGATGTTACATAGCGAGATAGAAGTAGCACTTTCTTTCCACTTGGTGCTACCTGGAAGCATTGTGGCTGCATCGACAACATCCAAGTTCATGTTTATAGTAATTTCAAACTGTTATAGGCCAATAGGGAAAAAAACACTTTTCGCCCTGAGCAGTACATATAACTCCCACAGACAATGCATAAAGTAATATTACCAGATATATATTAACATATAATCCAGAAGGTTGGTATTTAGCATAAAGTGCATTTATGACAGTTTAAAAATTAAACAGTATAATGCTACTGACGCTTCACATATGGTAAGAGCTGGGTGACAGCTCTTCTCTTGAAGCTATGTTACAGATGGATGGGGAAAGATCCTCGATGGTGCTAAGGGCCCTGTGCTCTTGATGAATATCTTGGATGGGTTGAAGAGAGATCCTTTCTATCACAACCTAGCTACCTCCTTCATTCTGAGAAATTGCATCCAATTCTGCAAGAGCAAACACCAATCCCTAGCTAGATCCCTTGGCCCAAGTCAAACTGTTCACACACTATTGTATTCTGAAGTTTTTAATCCAAGGTTCTTTTAGAAGTCAGGAAACAGGAAGAATACTAGTTGCTTCATGATCGTTTCATTAAGTGCTTGTAGAACAAAGGGAATTGGAAATAGACAGTAATGGAAGGAGAAGTTAATAGCTGAAGAGAGAGAGAAGCAAAAGATGGTGGTGCTGCATGGTCAGGTCTTTTTATACCCTGCAGTAAAGCAACTTTCCATTCAAATATGCAGATAAGAGTTAACTAATCAGATATCTTTTATTCAAGTAATGCAATATTAAAAGAAACTTCCGGGGCTTTCTGAATGATACAAAGAACTGTAATCACTAGGGTACACACTGAGCAACTGCATATACATCCTGTGGCTAGTACTAAACAGTTTCACAGATATAAGTCGTTATATAAAATACTAGCAGGCAATAATTGTTAAACTGCAAAGATAATGACAGCTGAACAGTCTAATACAATGTACTCCTAATGTCTATTTGAACCAAGGTGAGCTTCTCAATGTGTACCTGAATTGTTGCAAAGACCACTTTTCTCACTTTAGTTTGAGTGCCCAGTGAATCATTCTTCCAACTTTTTTGCTGCGGTGAAGGCGGTTTATTGTTATTTGATCATTTGTTTATCTACACAGTGCGCACATTATTAGGTTCCCCTATACCCCTGCTCGTTAATGTAACTATCTAATCAGCCAGTTATATTGCAGCAACGCAATGCATAAAAACTACAAGTAGACATGGACATTGTTCGGACCAAACTTCAGAATGGGGAAAGAAATGTGATCGAAATGACTAATGAATGATTGTTAGTGCCAGATGGGTGGTTTGAATATCTCTAAAACTGCTAATCTAGAATTTTCATGTATAACAGTCTATAGGTGTTTTTCAGAGAATGGTGCAAAAAAAAAATCCAGCGTGCGGCAGTTCTGTGGGCAAGAGGCCTTGTTAATGAGAGAGGTCAGAGGAGAATGGCCAGACTGGTTCAAGCTGACAGGAAGGCGACAGTAACTCAAATAACCACGTGCTACAACAGCGATATGCAGAAAAGCATCTCTGAACGTACAACGCATCGAGTCTTGACGTGAATGGGCTCTAGCAGCAGAATATTATACCCAGTTCTGCACTTGTACCTAATAAAGTGGCCACTGAGTCCATGTAAACGATTTGGTAACAATTGATGGCTTGTGGCCGTGATTACAGATAATACAAAGATGGGTGGAGGGGCTTGTAGTGCTGAAGAAGCAGGGAGATCGCAGATGGACTTTAATTAGGAGAATGGGCAACATGCAGCTGGAATATAGTGTAGGAAAGTCATAATATAGTGTAGGTCATGCACTTTGGTCGAAGGAATAAAGGTGTAGACTACAGTGAAAAAAAAATTTGGAAATCTGAGTCCTTGTGCAAGATTCTTTGTTAACTAGCAGGTTGAGTTGGTGGTAAGGAAGACAAATGTAGTGTTAGCATTCATTTCACGAGGACTAGAATGTAAAAGCAAAGATAAAGCTGAGGCTTTATAAGAGTTTGGTCAGACTGCACTAGGAGTGTGGCCTCATTATGACAATAGAGGAGGCCATGGACCGACAGTGGAGTCGGAATAGGAAGTGGAGTTAAAATGGGTGGCCACTGGGAAATTCTGCTTTTTCTGGTGGATACAGTAGACAATAGATTACAGCACAGGTGCTCGGTAATGCAGCCCTTAGCATTGTCAGTGACCCCTTCCATCCATCCCACAATCTCTTTGAACCCCAACCATCAGACAGGAGGTACTGTAGCATTCAGACAAGAAATGTTAGGATGAGAATCGGCGGCTTCTCCCAGGCTATGAAACTGTTGAAGTCCTTGCCACCAACCAGGTCTCATCACATATGAAGTGCTGGTAGCGTTATACTGTTTACGTTTAACTTGAATCATATATGCACCATTTGTGGTAATGGTACATAGTTATGTTTGTGTTACAGTGGCATGAGAAAGTTTGGCACTCGGTCAAAATTTCTGTTACTGTGAATAGCTAAGCGAGTAAAAGATGAACTGATTTCCAAAAGGCATAAAGTTAAAGATGACACATTTCTTTAATATTTTAAGCAAGATTGCTTTTTTATTTCCATCTTTTACTGTTTCTACATAACAAAAAAGGAAAAGGGCCTGAAGCAAAAGTTTGGGCACCCTGCATGGTCAGTACTTAGTAACATGCCCTTTGGCGAGTATCACAGCTTGCAAATGCTTTCTGTAGCCAGCTAAGAGTCTTTCAATTCTGGTTTGGGGGATTTTCGCCCATTCTTCCTTGCAAAAGGTTTCTAGCTATAACCATATAACAATTACAGCACGGAAACAGGCCATCTCGGCCCTTCTAGTCCGTGCCGAACTCTTACTCTCACCTAGTCCCATCGACCTGCACTCAGCCCATAACCCTCCATTCCTTTCCTGTCCATATATCTATCCAACTTAACTTTAAACGACAACATCGAACCTGCCTCAACCACTTCTGCTGGAAGCTCGTTCCACACAGCTACCACTCTCTGAGTAAAAAAAGTTCCCCCTCATGTTACCCCTAACTTTTGCCCTTTAACTCTCAACTCATGTCCTCTTGTTCGAATTTCGCCCGCTCTCAATGGAAAAAGCCTATCCACGTCAACTCTATCAACCCCCCTCATAATTTTAAACACCTCTATCAAGTCCCCCCTCAACCTTCTAAGCTCCAAAGAATAAGGACCTAATCTGTTCAGCCTTTCTTTGTAACTTATGAGATGAAACCCAGGCAATATTTTAGTAAACCTCCTCTGTACTCTCTCAATTTTATTGACATCTTTCCTATAATTCGCTGACCAGAACTATAGACAATACTCCAAATTTTTTCATCTTCAGGTTTTTTACAGACTGTGTGATGTTTGCTTCCAGAATTTGGTGGTATTTAATTGAATTCATTCTTCCCTCTACCAGTGGAATGTTCCCCGTGTCACTGGCTGCAACACAAGCCCAAAGCATGATTGATCCACCCCCGTGTTTAACAATTGAAGGGGTGTTCTTTTCATGAAATTCTGCACCCTTTTTTCTCCAAACATGCTCATTATGGCCAAAAAGTTCTATTTTAACTTCATCAGTCCTCAGGACTTGTTTCCAAAATGCATCAGGCTTGTTTAGATGTTCCTTTGCAAACTTCTGATGCTGAATTTTGTGGTGAGGACGCAGGAAAGGTTTTCTTCTGATGACTGTTCCATGAAGGTCATATTTGTGCAGGTGTCGCTGCATAGTAGAACAGTGCATCACCACTCCAGAGTCTGCTAAATCTTCCTGAAAGTCTTTTGCAGTCAAATGGGGGTTTTGATTTGCCTTTCTAGCAATCCTACGAGCAGTTCTCTCGGAAAGTTTTCTTGGTTTTCCAGACCTCAACTTGACCTCCACTGTTCCTGTTAACTGCCATTTCTTAATTACATTACGAACTGAGGAAACTGCTACCTGAAAACACTTTGCTATCTTCTTATAGCCTTCTCCTGCTTTGTGAGCATCTTTTATTTTGATTTTCAGGATGCTAGGCAGCTGCTTAGAGGAGCCCATGGCTGCTGATTGTTGGGACAAGGTTTGAGGAGTCAGGGTATTTGCAAAGCTTTGAAATTTGCATCACCTGGCCTTTCCTAGCAATGACTGTGAACAAGCCATAGCCCTAACAAGCTAATTAAGGTCTGAGACCTTGGTAAAAGTTATCTGAGAGCTCAAATCTCTTGGTGTGCCCAAACTTTTGCATGGTGCTCCTTTCCTTTTTTTCACTCTAAAATAGTACGAAACAAAAATAATACACTGATCTTGCTTAAAATGTTGAAAAGAATGTTTCATCTTTAACTTTATGACTTTTGGAGATCAGTTCATCTTCTACTCACTTAACTATTCACAGTGACAGACATTATGACCATGGGTGCCCAAACTTTTGTATGCCACTGTATATGTACCATGTTATGTACCTTGTCTGAAGGAACATGTCTCATTTGTACAACTGAATGACAATAAACTTGAACTTGTTCATTTTTGTGGCCTTGAATCTTGCTGTGTTGTGCTCCTCAACTTTGGTTTGTGAAGGTAATTCATCATTCGGCTCCGAATATCCAGGAATGCTGATTCTAAGAGTAAATCTAGCACAGATGAGACAACATCAGGTATATGTTTCTCAAGGAATGTTAATAATCAAAAATGTTTAACTTGACCCTTGTCCACAGCTGGCATCTGTAATTCTGAAACAGTATGTGGAGAATCACTGGTGCAATCAGTCAGTAAAGTTCCACCCACCTGAGACTACTGAGAGGGTAAGAGAACATTTAAGATCATTATAAACTGCTATTCGATGTGTTCCTTTGCAGGGTGAGGGAATCAGGAATCAAGGTTAGAGTGATTAAAGAAAAGCATCTATTTTGAATTGTTGGGTTCTGGTGTTTTTAATCCAAGGTTCCTTCAGAAGTCAGGCAAGAGACATAGAGCTTATTGCTTCATAATTGTTTTATTAATGGAACTAAGAGATATGGAAATGAATGGCGATAGAGGCCTACTAAGTGAAGGGATAGATGAAAGAAAGAAGGCACTGCCTTGCAGTGCAACTGTTTTATAGTGATAGATAAGGAAATTTCTATTCAAATTTATAGATAAGAGTCAGCTACTGAGGTAACAATCATTGAAATAATGTAGTACAATGAAGCTTTCAGAACTTACAGAAATTGTACATTGTATAAACTTTGTATTAACTTTGCATAGGCAGTTAACTTGTATACAAGCAAATACATAAAATATAAGCAGATAATTTTTAAACTGCAAAGAAAATTACAGTCGGATCCAACATTGGATAGATATGTTTGAAAATATTTCAGGTTCAGATATTATCCAGATTTAATTATTTATCACGTTGATAAGATTGTAAGAAAGCATATAGTGTATTGGTCTTCCATTAGTTGGGGGAATTGAGTTCAAGAGCTGCGAGTTAACTTTGCAGCTGCATAAAACCTTGGTTAGTCCACATTTGGAGAATTGTGTTAAATTCTGGTCATCTCATTAAAGGAAGAATGTGGAGGCTTGAAGATATTTACCAGGATGATAGCTGAATTAGAGAGCACGTCTACTGAGGAAAGGTGGAGTGAGCTTGGGCTTTTAGATCGTAGGAGGATGAGAGGTGACTTAATAGAGTTGTGCAAGATGAGAAAGGGCATAGATCAAGTGAATAGTCAGAGGCCTTTTCCTAGGATAGAAATGGTTAATACAAGGGGTGATCATACAAAAATATAGCGGGGGGGGTGTCAGAGGTAAGTTTTTTTAAAAATAAAAAACTGTAAAAATTGCTGTAAAAAAACCAGGAGTTTTAGAGACGTTTTAAGAGTCTCTTATGTGTGCAAACATGAATAATCGAAAAATAGAGGGCTATTTGGGATGGAAGATTTTGATTGATCTTAGAGAAGGTTGAAAGGTTGGCACAACATTGTGTACTATGCTAAGGTCCTGAAACTCGCTACTTACAAAGGTGAAAGAAACAGAAGTGACAAAATGCTTGAGGAGTCGGAAAGCAAGTGGATAGGAACCTGGGGAAAATAAACACGGGGCAAAATGATATCATTGAGGAATAGACTTGGTGTCATTGTTGTGTCAGTGGCTGCAGGGACTCCATCAGTTCATTGATAACGACCCACTCAGTAACTGAACACACTGGTGGCACGGTAGCATAGCAGTTAATGCAATCGCTTCATAGCTCCAGCGACCACTGATCAGAGTTCAATTCCCATTGCTATCTGTAAGGGTTGGTTCTTCCTGTGACTGTTTGGGTGCTCAGGCTTCCTCCCACAGTCCAAAGTTGTGTGGGTTAGGGTTAGTGAGTTGTGGGCATGCTGTCCCCTGTAGGCTGCTCTCAGTGCCATCCTTGAACTGTGTTGAGTCATTGGGCCATGATAGTATGGCATTTTGTGGAACACTATTGCCGCATGAGGTGTCAGGGTTCAATCCCGGCGTCCTGAGTCTCTGTGGAAAGCACAAATTTTCTCTGGGTCATTGGTCCTGCGATCCCAGTCCAAAGACGTTAAGGGTTAGGTTAGTTGGCTATTGTGAATTGTCCTGTGATTAGGTTAAGGTTATGTCGGGGTTGTTGGGGATTGCTGGGTGGTGTGGCTTGAAGGGCCAGAAGGGCTTACTCTGCACTGTGACTCTAAATAAATAAATATGTAGTCCCCTATTAAGCCTCAGGATCGCTCAGCTCGCTTTCGCCTAGGGGGAGCAGCCTTCGGTCCCGCCAAACTGGGTAATCAAGTTTGTGTAGATGCTGTGTGATGTACCCCACCACGCCAAATAACAGACAATACACCATATGCGATTAAATGATTACACTTTATAACTCTTGCTTTGACTTACTTTGATAGTAAAGGAACAAAATAAGAACTGTTTAACAAAAAGAAAAAGTCGCCATTATTATTAACCAGTTTGTGCACACATCGTTGGAGCTCTTACAGAACCAGGTCCCCCTTCCTCCAGTCAATGTCCTCCGAACTCTGCCGACCCTCGAATGGGACCACCCTTGGTGGTCAAGCAAACGCTCCACACGTGTCTGTCCTCGTCTCCTTTCCTCGCCGAAGACCCTGGGCCTCGGACTCCCGCTCGGGGTCTGTTCCGTCGCCCAGTTTACGGTATTGCATCTCCTCCCTCTCCCCATCGCGCTTTCTCCCCAAAGCCCGCGAAAACAATAGCTTACAGACACACGTGAAAGAATAACATCTATCCCAATTGGTTAGCAAATGGATACGATTCTCGTTATCAGTAATTATAACCCAAACAAGCTGCTACTGTTAACTCAGCAGTTAACATTACAGAGAAGCCATTTTATTGTAACATAACAAAGAAGCCATTTTATTAGCCTTAGCAGTAACATAAAGGAAGAAACCCCTTACAGATAAATAAAGTGATGCAGAGCAATGCATTTCACTATGTTGTGATGTACAAGGGCAAATAAAGCTCATCTTTTTAAAAACAATGACTTCTCGGGTTTGGTCATTTGGTCATGTTTTAACTTCTGTTGCAGGCTAAGGTGGCCATCAGAGAGCTTTTACCGAGTGGCCTGCAAGAGTCGATCAGTAAAGTGCGGTCCAGTGTAGCCTATGCTATATCTGCGATAGCCCACTGGGACTGGCCCGAGGCCTGGCCTGAGCTCTTCAGAGTGTTGATGGACATGTTGATCAGCGGTGACGTGAATGCTGTGCACGGGGCCATGCGGGTTCTCACAGGTACAAAGAACGTGTGGCCTCACCACGACAGCACACAGTTCACGTTTAGTTCAAGCATACACGTGTATACATCATCCTTATGTGCCATGTCTCATGACCATGATTGTTAGCACATTTTTCTACAGAAATGGTTTGTCATTGCGATCTTCTGGGCAGTGTCTTAACAAGATGGGTGACCCAGACATTATCTCTTCAGAGATTGTTGGGGGTGGGGGCGGGGTGCTAAGCAGGTACTACACCTTGCCCAGAGGTGGTCTGCAGGCTAAAGGAGGGAAAACGTGCCTTACACACACTTTGGTAGAGATATCTGTCCACTGTGTCACCCAAAATATGTATATAGCTAAACAAAACAACGTTCCTCTGGGCCAAGGTACAAAACAGAGTATGTACACTCACACAGTGCATGAAGTTACAATACACATACAATCACAAAAGATGATATTAGCACAAGTCTGAGTGGTATGGCCTGAAGATTGATGGTGCATGGGATATTGTCCTGCAGTCATGTTTCTGCAAGAACAAGTATGCAGCAGTTCATCATCTCGCACTGGGCTAGCTGTAGGTTTATTGATTGATTGAGATAGAGCTCTGAATATGCCCTTCAGGCCTTTCAAGCCGCACCACCCAGCAACCCCGAGTTAACTCTAGCCTAATCACAGGACAGTTTACGATGACCTACTAGCCTGTACAACTTCGGACTGTGGGAGGAAACCAGAGCATCTGGAGAAAATCCACATATTCCACAAGGAAATCATATAGACTCCTTTCAGATGACGTCAGAATCGATCTCTGAACTTTGACATACTAGGCTATAATAGCATTATGAGGGCAAAGCAGCTTGTCTTCCTGGGGGAAAACACTGGAGCGCAGTACTGGTGAGACAGCCAGCCCTCAAACCAACAGATATTCCGGTATGTCTGGTGCGCCCCTCTTCTCTCCCACACTACCTCCTTTGCTGGGTAGCTGTAACATGAGGACCTAGTATGCACGACAATGAAGGCCACTCAGCTACTCCCACCGTTGGTTTCACCAAAGATTCAATGATGAGTAATGCTCTTTTGTTATATCGGCTGCCGCAATATTCAGTTCTTGATTTGTTTCTGGCTTTCCTCTGCAGAGTTTGCTCGCGAGGTTACGGATACCCAGATGCCCCTGGTAGCACCTGTAATTTTGCCAGAAATGTACAAGATATTTACAATGGCTGAGGTAAGTTACTTTAATCGGCGTTCATTCTTTTGAACTGCTGGTACACCAAATCCTTCGGACTAAAGTTTTCTCTATGTGGGAGGTATTTCTCGACAGTGTTTGCAAAAACGTCAGTGGCAGTTTGAAGTATAGCAGATAAAGTGCTTACAGGCACCAACTTTTGGACAATCCAAAACACAAGAGATTCTGCTTACTGACATAAGCCCCATCACCCTACTGGGACATAGGCAGCCAACAGCCCGTCACCACTGTCCTGTGTCCTGGCCCAGTCTTTCACATCTCTAGGTGTAACCCACCTCCTTGGTGTATCCTCAGGGTTTCTGTAGCATTTAGATTCATAGGTGGGGTTGCCAGCCCTGTGCCTAACCCTTGCTCCTCAGTTTGCAGCCAGTTTTGGCACCGTCCATGGCGCAGTTAAGAGATTCTGCAGATACTGGAAACCCTGAGCAATGTATAAAAAATGCTGGAGGAATTCAGCAAGTCAGGCAGGGGAGTTGAATAAACAGTTGATGTTTCAGTCCCAGACCCTTCATCAGTACTGGAAAGGAAGAGGGCAGTACCTAGAATAAGGTGTGGGGGGCAAGGAGCATAAGCTGGCAGCTGATAAGTGAGACCAGATGAGAACATAAGAACAAATGAAATTGGAGCTGGAGTAGGCCACCTGGTCTGTCGAGCCTGCTGTCATTCAGTGAGGGGGAAGGTCGGTGGGAGTAGGGGTGGGATAATGTGAGAAGCTGGAAGTGATAGGCAGAAGAGGTATAGGGCTGAGAAAGGAGGAATCTGACAACAGAGGAGAATGAACTCTAGAAGAAAGGGAAGGAGGAGGGGAACTAGAGGGGGACAATGGACAAGTGAGAAGAGAAGGGGTGAGAAGGTAACCAGAAAAGGCAATGGAAAAACGAGGAGGAGGAGCAATTGGGAAATTACTGGAAGTTAGAGATTTCAGTGTTCACGGCGTCAGGTTCAAGGCTACCCAGTCATGGAGTGTTGCTACTCCAAACTGAGAGTGGCCTCATTGTCGTCTCATTGATAAGCTGAATTGTAATAGGCAGCCTCTGGGAGATCGCAAGTTTTGCGGCAGTCGGAGTGCATGTGTTCAACAAAGTGGTTTCCCAATCTGTATAGGGTCTTGCAGGGAATGCTGGATATAATAGGTGACCCTGGCAAGCCTCCAACCTGATGGCACAAACTTTTGCACAATACTTGTACTCAGAACATGGATTAGGAGGTGGATGTAAGGTGGAGGTTCAAGATTTAAAATTATTTAATGTATTTTCCTGTACACAAGCATAAGGAGAAGAAAATAATTGTACTCCGGATCTATTGCAGCACAAAAGATAAAGAAAACAATAATAATGAAAAAAGCACAATAAATATAAATTCATACGACATAGGAGCTGAATTAGGACCTTTGGCCCATCGAGGCTGTTCCACTATTTTATCAAGGCTGATCCATTTTCCCTCTTAGTCTCAACCTCCTGCCTTCCCCCCAGTATCCCTTCATACCCTGACTATTTAAGAATCTATCAACCTCTGCCTTAAATATACCCAATAACTTGACCTCCACAGCTGCCCAAGGCACCAAATTCCACAGATTCACCACTATGGCAAAATAAATTCCTCCCCACCTCCATTTTAAAAGGGTGTGCCTCTATTCTGAAGTTGTGTCCTCTGGTCTTAGACTCTCCCACCACAAGAAACATCCCTGCCACATCAAGACCTTTTAACATTTGACAGCTTTGAAAGTGGCTTATATATATTGAATGTATGTTCATAAAGTGACAGTAGGCTATACGTAAGGTGACTGATGGGAAATAATAAAGTAGTGGTGGAACTGGGTGAAAGTGTTGATCAGTATTGCTGTTTGGGGAAAGTAAGTGTTTTTGAATCTGGTGGTCTTGGTGTGGATGCTATGTAGCCTCCTCCCTGATGGGAGTGGGACAAACACCCTTTAGCAGGGTGGGTAGGATCTTTTATGATGTTAATGGCCCATTACTGGCACCTTTCTAGATGGTGTGTTGGCTGGTGCCAGTGATGCTTTGTGCAGTTTTGACTACCCTTTGTAAAGCCTTCCTGTCCACTGTACCATGCAGTTATGCAGCTTGTTAGGAGGCTGTCTTCAGCCTCCTCAGAAAGTAGAGGTGTTGGTGAGGTCTCTTGACTGTGTAGAGTGTTTTCTTGGACCATGAGCAAACGTGTGTGATGAACACTCCCAGGAATTTGAAACTGCCTGGAGGATTTGATAAGGCGGAAACGTTAGGGTCTCTTAAAAGACTCCTGGATGGATCTTAGAAAAATAGAGGGCTACGGGTAAGCCTAGATAGTTCTAAGGTAAGGGACGTATGGCACAGCTTTGTGGGCCGAAGGGCCTGTATTGTGCTGTAGGTTTTCGATGTTTCTAATTCAAGAGGATCTCCTCTGCTGTTGTAGGGAATGTGCAGAGAATCTCACGGACAGGTGATTGATTCATTTGTCAAGCTGGTGAAGGACATGGCTAACAAACAGAGTGGATTCTGGTTAATTTGATCATCCGTTAATCGGGGCAGTGTTTAAACAACAGAACTAATTGAGAAAATAGTCGGGATTTCCTTCATTGATTTGGGACGCTCAGGTTTAATTGGGCAGGAAACTTGTCAGATGTGTGCACTTGCATGGCCGTTAAACACTATACTGTTCTTTGCGCAAACAATTTTTTAGTAACGTCAGTTGAGTGTGTTTGTCGTCAAAAAGCAGCTATTTTTGTCACTGATAGTTGGTGAGAAATAAGCAGTAAGACAATTCAGAACTGTTTTCCTCACAGCAGTTTGAAACATTCAAGTTTGGAAATGCCAGAAACAGCTGGGAGTAAAAATGAAATTATTTCACTACTTCATTCAAGAAGTTAGCAACTATGATGAATTTGAAGGTATTGACGATGATCCTGAATATTCCAATTAAATTGAAGATTGGAGGATGCATTCATCAATAGCATTGTATGAAGGCGTCCATTACCTGCACTGATTTTGTGAACATCATCATCATCAGGTGCCCAGTTTCAGCTTTGACTGCCATGACCCACACATTCTTGTGTCAGGTCAAGTGGATTAATTCATTGGTATTCATTTCCAATGCTCTGGCTGCTGTCTCCATCATCATTTGTCTTTGTCTTCCTCTTTCTTCCCTTCAATCTTTCCTATAATTACTGTGCATTCTAACTCCTCTTTCCTAATCACATATCCAGTGAAGTTACGTTGCCTTTTCATGATCTCATACATTATTTCTCTTTTTGTGTTTGCTCTGTTCATGACATCCTCATTAGATATTCGTTTTACATAGAAACATAGAAAATAGGTGCAGGAGTAGGCCATTCAGCCCTTCGAGCCTGCACCGCCATTTATTATGATCATGGCTGATCATCCAACTCAGAACCCCGCCCCAGCCTTCCCTCCATACCCCTTGACCCCCGTAGCCACAAGGGCCATATCTAACTCCCTCTTAAATATAGCTAATGAACTGGCCTCAACTGTTTCCTGTGGCAGAGAATTCCACAGATTCACCACTCTCTGTGTGAAGAAGTTTTTTCTAATCTTGGTCCTAAAAGGCTTCCCCTCTATCCTCAAACTGTGACCCCTCGTTCTGGACTTCCCCAACATCGGGAACAACCTTCCTGCATCTAGCCTGTCCAATCCCTTTAGGATCTTATACGTTTCAATCAGATCCCCCCTCAATCTTCTAAATTCCAACGAGTACAAGCCCAGTTCATCCAGTCTTTCTTCATATGAAAGTCCTGCCATCCCAGGAATCAATCTGGTGAACCTTCATTGTACTCCCTCTATGGCAAGGATGTCTTTCCTCAGATTAGGGGACCAGAACTGCACACAATACTCCAGGTGTGGTCTCACCAAGGCCTTGTACAACTGCAGTAGTACCTCCCTGCTCCTATACTCGAATCCTCTCACTATAAATACCAGCATACCATTCGCCTTTTTCACCGCCTGCTGTACCTGCATGCCCACTTTCAATGACTGGTGTATAATGACACCCAGGTCTCGTTGCACCTCCCCTTTTCCTAATCGGCCACCATTCAGATAATAATCTGTTTTCCTATTTTTGCCACCAAAGTGGATAACTTCATGTTTATCCACATTGAATTGCATCTGCCATGAATTTGCCCACTCACCCAACCTATCCAAGTCACCCTGCATCCTCTTAGCATCCTCCTCACAGATATTCTTTGCATTCTCCTCAAAACCACATTTCTGCTGCTACAATTCGTTTCCTCATGTTACTAGATATTGCCAACATTCTGAGCCATATAACATGACTGGATAAACATAACATTTCAGTACTCTGAGGTGGGTTGTCATGCCTAGTTTAGTATTGGTCAGTATACTCTTCATTCTCGTAAAGGTGTCTTTTGCCATCTCTATTCTTCTTTTGATGTCCAAGTCGCACCAGCTTCCTAAGTAGCAAAAGTTCTTTACTTGTTTTATGTCTTCCCCATTTATTCTCAGCCTGTAGATAGGATTCTCCTTCTTTTTGGATATCACCATCGTTATTACTCTTATATTAATCCAATATGTGACAGATGTCATTCCGAGATAGCTTCTTTAACCCACATGTTTTGGTCATGTCCCTTGTTGGAGAAATATTGGAAAGATATTTTTGATATTATTTCAACGGTCCTAAATATAGACTTACAGCCTCATCCAATTACTGCTATCTTTGGACTACCAATGATAGACTTACATAATTTAACCTCTTCATCACGAAGGATGATTGCATTTCTTACTTTAATAGCTAGAAGGTCCATTTTGTTGAATTGGAAAGAGATTAACCCTCCTACTGTATTTCATTGGTTTTCACAAACTATGGTGTGTTTGAATTTGGAGAAAATTAGAAGTGCAGTTTATGACCCTTCTATTAAGTTTGAAAAAACTTGGAGGGCATTCATTCAGCATTTTCATTTGATGTAATTTGATCATTTCCAAACTTGTTTTATCTCTCTGTACTGTTGTTGGAGGGGAATGGAGTCGTCGACACTAAAGTTTTCTTTTCCATTTTTAAGTTGTTAGTTTTGCCCAAGTCTTTTAGTTTAGTTGATTAATTTTGTTTTTCTTTGGGAATGGGGTTTGCTTTTTTTTGTTTTGTTTTTTTTTCATGATTTTTTTTTTCCAGTTTTTTTTTGCTTTGTATTATCTGTGGTTAGTTTTACATGTTTGGGAGCTTTGTTAATTTACACTACTTGGTTTTGCAATTTCTTTTTTTTAAGTGTAACAATATATCTCCTACTATTTGTATTATTGCTATGTTTTGTTTCTATATTTTGAAATTAATAAAAAGATTGAAAAAGAAAGGATATCACCATACATTCTGTCTTTTTGTAATTGATAGACCCATTTTTGCACTTTCTTCAACAATTATATCAATTAAGTTTTGTAGTTCTTCCTTCGTACTCGCAATTAACAATGTCATCTGCATATCTGAAATTATTGATGTTTTCACCGCTAACTTTGATTCCCAAGATGTCTCTTATTTTTTGTAATATTGTTTCATTGTACACATTAAGTAAATCAGGGGAGAAAACACACTCTTGTCTAACGCCTCTCTTGATTTTTGTAAACTGACTCAGTTCTCCATCTATTCCTACAGTGGCAGTTTGTTCCCAGTATAGATTTCTGATTAGGCGGAGGTCTTTCGAATCTAGATCTAGAGTTTTCTGTAATATTTCAAATAACTTATTGCGCTTCACTTTATCAAATGCTTTTGTGTGGTCGATAAAACAAACAAATCTTTTTGCACTTGAATAGCTTGTTCTGATAGTATCCTTAACATCAATATTGTGTTTCTTGTACCTTTTTTTAACAAATCCAAGATTTTGTGAACAACGAATGAATTCCTCCATCAATAACTAGTAAAGATTAATACAGTTTTGAAATGCTGTAGTACTATTGGTGGTGTTCCAGTTTGTTCTGTATTTCATTTAAATACATAATTTGTTACTCAGATAGTATTCTTTTTATCTTTTTAACTATTTTCATGAAACTTTGGCTAATTGGGGCAGCCGCTTAATTGGACCAAAAAGTACTGGTCCTGATCTGCCTCAATTAACCAGAATGCATTGTATATTTAGAAAAGATATTGCAGGGAAAATATGGAGATGTATTACTAACCAGTGGATGTAAAGGATTTTGGAGTAAAGATGCAAGGTGAGCACAGTAATTGAATAAAAATGTTTTGATGAATTCATATCTTGAAGAGCAGCTGTTAGTGATAAAGTAAGTCAGGAATTCTGAGATGAATTGCTGAATAATATGAAAGAGCAGTTTCCAAATGTACTGATAAGATAGGAAAGAGCCAGTAGGGGCACCATCTTCGTGTGTTTTGTAAAAGCCAAGCAAGGCAGCTGTCGTAATTTGCAGAGCAGATCTCAAAAGGAGGGAGGGAACGTCAACTCAGACCTTGAGGCCTGCATCGGACATTTTTGTGCCTTACAAGGCACAGATTGGAAGTCTCTGTGGGGCGTCACTCCTCGCACAGACACTAGAGCAATGTGTGATTAAGTGCCTTGCTCAAGGACACGAACACACTGCCACAGTTGAGGCTTGAACTAGCAACCTTGAGATCACTAGATGAATGCCTTAACCACTTGGCCACGTGCCCACGAAAGGAAGGATCTCAAAAGGAAGTGTAGGTAAACGTCCAGATAATAGTGGTTATCAAGACAGAAAGACATGAAGGAAAATTTAGTCGCCATCTATAAGGAGTTTGCACGTTCTCCCTGTGATCGTTTGGGTTTCCTCGGGGTGCTCTGGTTTCCTCTCACAGTCCAAAGACTTAGGAGATTAGTAGGCTAATTGGTCATTGTAAATTGTCCTGTGACAATGTTAAATCAGTGGGTTGCTGGATGGTGCGGCTCGTTGGGATGTGAGGGCCTGTTCTGCACTGTATCTCTGAACAAAATAAAAACTTGCCGATAAATTGGGTAAAAAGTGACAGTGCATAAGAACAGCAGTGGTAAATATTTAAAAGAGATATGTACCTGTTTTTCAAAAAAATAAATAAGAGAAGCAAATACAGCAATAATGAAACACTTTGGATAAATTGAGTTTATTGTCATGGACATACACTGGGTATAAATGCCATGAAAATGAGCTATTTGAAGCAACCACACAGACATAACAATTAGCCATGAACATAAATTGGTAAATAATACATAACTTATTATGTAACTTACACGTGCACAAATATAAATGTGAGAGCAAGTGCAAGGAAAAAGTATAAAAGAAATACAAGGAAAATGGGTGGGGTGGAAAACGATAATTAGAAAAGCAGCACACATAAAAATTGCTGGTGAACGCAGCAGGCCAGGCAGCATCTATAGGAAGAGGTACAGTCGACATTTCGGGCTGAGACTCTTCGTCAAGACTAACTGAAAGAAGAGATAGTAAGAGATTTGAAAGTGGGAGGGGGAGGGAGAGATCCGAAATGATAGGAGAAGACAGGAGGGGGAAGGAATGGAGCTAAGAGCTGGAAAGTTGATTGGCAAAAGGGATATGAGAGGATCGTGGGATGGACGGGAGGCCTAAGGAGAAAGAAAAGGGGAGGGGGGAAGCCCAGAGGATGGGCAAGGAGTATAGTGAGAAGGACAGAGGGAGAAAAAGGAGAGAGAGAGAAAAAAATATGTAGCCCCCCTGGCCAGCCTCAGGGTCGCTCAACTCGCTGTCGTCTGGGGAAACAGCCCTCAGCCCTGCCAAACTGGTCTTACCCCACTAGGAATTGGGTTCCCCTTGTCCTCACCTACCACCCCACCAGCCTCCGGGTCCAACATGTTATTCTCTGTAACTAACGCCACCTCCAACGGGATCCCACCACTAAGCGCATCTTTCCCTCCCCAACCCCTCTGCTTTCCGCAGGGATCGCTCCCTACGCAACTCCTTTGTCCATTCATTCCCCCCCCCATCCCTTCTCACCTATCTCCCTCCCGGCACTTATCCTTGTGAGCGGAACAAATGCTACACTTGTCCTTACACTTCCTCCCTCACCACCATTCAGGGCCCCAGACAGTCTATCCAGGTGAGGCGACACTTCACCCGTGAGTTGGCTGGGGTGATATACTGCATCCGGTGCTCCCAATGTGGCCGTCTATATATTGGCGAGACCTGACGCAGGCTGGGAGACAGTTTTGCTAAACACCTACGCTCTGTCCGCCAGAGAAAGCAGGATCTCCCAGTGGCCATACATTTTAATTCCACGTCCCATTCCCATTCTGATATGTATCCACGGCCTCCTGTACTGTCAAGATGAAGCCACACTCAGGTTGGAGGAACAGCATCTTGTATTCCGTTTGGGTAGCCTCCAACCTGATGGCATGAACATTGACTTCTCTAACTTCCGTTAATGCCCCACCTCCCCTTCGTACCCCATCCCTTATTTATTTATTTTTTATTATTATATTTTTTTCTCTCTCTCTTTTTGTCCCCCTGTCCTTCTCGCTATACTCCTTGCCCTGACTGGCAGACCACAGTACGTGTGCTTACAACACTGTGTGTCCGACAGAGCGATCAGCAGCACTGGGGCTCCACAGGGGACTGTCTTGTCTCCCTTTCTCGTCACCATTTACACCTCGGACTTCAACTACTGCACAGAGTCTTGTCATCTTCAGAAGTTTTCTGATGACTCTGCCATAGTTGGATGCATCAGCAAGGGTAGGAAACTTTGTCACATGGTGTGAGCAGAATTATCTGCAGCTTAATGTGAAAAAGACTAAGGAGCTGGTGGTAGACCTGAGGAGAGCTAAGGTACTGGTGACCCCTGTTTCCATCCAGGGGGTCAGTGTGGACTTGGTGGAGGATTACAAATACCTGGGGATACGTATTGACAATAAACTGGGCTGGTCAAAGAACACTGAGGCTGTCTACAAGAAGGGTCAGAGCTGTCTCGATTTCCTGAGGAGACTGAGGTCCTTTAACATCTGCCGGATGATGCTGAGGATGTTCTACGAGTCTGTGATGGCCAGTGCTATCATGTTTGCTGTTGTGTGCTGGGGTAGCAGGCTGAGGGTAGCAGACACCAACAGAATCAACAAACTCATTCGTAAGGCCAGTGATGTTGTGGGGTGGAACTGGACTCTCTCACGGTGGTGTCTGAAAAGAGGATGCTGTCCAAGTTGCATGCCATCTTGGTCAATGTCTCCCATCTACTACATAATGTTCTGGGTGGGCACAGGAGTGCATTCAGCCAGAGACTCATTCCACCTAGATACAACACAGAGCGTCATAGGAAGTCATTCCTGCCTGTGGCCATCAAACTTTACATCTCCTCCCTTGGAGGGTCAGACACCCTGAGCCAATAGACTGGTCCTGGATTTATTCCATAATTTACTGGCATAATTTACATATTACTATTTAACTATTTATGGTTCTATTACTATTTATTATTTATGGTGCAACTGTAACGAAAACCAATTTCCCCGGGGATCAATAAAGTATGACTATGACTATGCCCATCCTCTGGGCTTCCCCCCACCCCCTTTCTTTCTCCCTAGACCTCCCGTCCATCCCATGATCCTCTTATATCCCTTTTGCCAATCAACTTTCCAGCTCTTAGCTCCATCCCTTGCCCCTCCTGTCTTCTATCATTTTGTATCTCCCCCTCCCCCTCCCCCTCCCCCTCCTACTTTCAAATCTCTTACTATCTCTTCTTTCATTTAGTCCTGACGAAGGGTCTCGGCCCGAAACGTTGACTTCTATATCTCTTCCTATAGATGCTGCCTGGCCTGCTGCGTTCACCAGCAATTTTTATGTGCGTTGCATGAAATTCCAGCATCTGCAGATTTCCTCATGCTTGCGAATTAGAAAAGCAGATTGGGTCAATTAAATTGACAAGGAATATAAAGTGCTTTGCAAATGCCAGAAGACTATACTCACCAAAGAGGATGTACAATAAATCAGCACTCACTGTACAGTAAGCCACTTCGTTATCTCCTGACTTCAGTAGGTCTTCCTGCCGCTACTTAATATTCAAAGTAGTGGTTCCTAGTGTTTCAAACATGAAAGCATCATTTATTTCAGCCAGCCATAAACATAGAAACATAGAAAATAGGTGCAGGAGTAGGCCATTCGGCCCTTCGAGCCTGCAGTGCCATTTATTATGATCATGGCTGATCATCCAACTCAGAACCCTGCACCAGCCTTCCCTCCATACCCCCTGATCCCCGTAGCCACAAGGGCCATATCTAACTCCCTCTTAAATATAGCCAATGAACTGGCCTCAACTGTTTCCTGTGGCAGAGAATTCCACAGATTCACCACTCTCTGTGTGAAGAAGTTTTTCCTAATCTCGGTCCTAAAAGGCTTCCCCTTTATCCTCAAACTGTGACCCCTCGTTCTGGACTTCCCCAACATCGGGAACAATCTTCCTGCATCTAGCCTGTCCAATCCCTTTAGGATTTTATACGTTTCAATCAGATCCCCCCTCAATCTTCTAAATTCCAACGAGTATAAGCCTAGTTCATCCAGTCTTTCTTCATATGAAAGTCCTGCCATCCCAGGAATCAATCTGGTGAACCTTCTTTGTACTCCCTCTATGGCAAGGATGTCTTTCCTCAGATTAGGGGACCAGAACTGCACACAATACTCCAGGTGTGGTCTCACCAAGGCCTTGTACAACTGCAGTAGTACCTCCCTGCTCCTGTACTCGAATCCTCTCGCTATAAATGCCAGCATACCATTCGCCTTTTTCACCGCCTGCTGTACCTGCATGCCCACTTTTAATGACTGGTGTATAATGACACCCAGGTCTCGTTGCACCTCCCCTTTTCCTAATCGGCCACCTTTCAGATAATAATCTGTTTTCCTATTTTTGCCACCAAAGTGGATAACTTCACATTTATCCACATTAAATTGCATCTGCCATGAATTTGCCCACTCACCCATCCTATCCAAGTCACCCTGCATCCTCTCAGCATCCTCCTCACAGCTAACACTGCCGTCCACCTTCGTGTCATCCGCAAACTTGGAGATGCTGCATTTAATTCCCTCATCCAAGTCATTAATATATATTGTAAACAGCTGGGATCCCAGCACTGAGCCTTGCGGTAACTGATCTTGTCACAGATTGCTCCTTTTACGCAGCTATGGTTGTTCCATCAATTCACGGAGGCACTTGGAAACTCCACAGTTGTGGCAGCTAGTACACTTCGCACATTTTTTGTGAGCTTTTAAATTTCCTGTTTTTTGCCCCTCCCAATGTGTTTTACTGCCCAACGACTCTGCGCCACCCAATTAACCTACTCACCTGCTGTCCCTCAAGAGTTTGTACGTTCTTCCTGTGACCGTGAGGGTTTCCTCTGGGTGCTCTGATTTCTTCCCACATTCCAAAGATGCATGGGTTATATTAATTGGTCACATTGATGTAATGGGTTTGCCCAGGCTCGTTAGGCCAGAAGGACTTGTTACCGTGCCGTATCTGAACGGATAAATTAAAATAACCTAAATCTGGATATCCAGATGAACAAAGAAAGGAGCAACCTACTAACTGGTACGTCTTCGGAATGTTTGAGGAAAATGGAGCACCAGGAGGAAGCCCACTTGGTCATGGGGAGAATGTACAAACTTCTTACAGACAAAAGCAGGAACTGAACCCCAACCTTATATCTAGTGATATAATAATGTTACACTAACTTCTATTTCTTGGACTTCATCACCCATCCCAATCACATCTCCTGTTCTGGACCCAGCTCCTGGCAATACTCTGCTCTCAGTCCCTTAACCAATCCTCGACTCAGACCCTCGCCCTTTTGGGCGCAAGGGAAACCCACACAGTCACAGAGTGAACATACATACTCCTTACAGATCGCGACGAGAACTGAACGTGGGTCGCTGACACTATAATAGTGTTCCGCTCGAATATGTTTACAAACAATAGTTGAAATTGTTTTAAAAAGTCTCACTGTGGACCTGTGATCTGTCAGATGAGGCTGATTTCACAAGTCTGTCCCACTGACCCCTACCATCACCGAAACACAAGATTCTGCCTCAGCTGTTCAACCCTGGCAATGGAAAGTCCATTGTTACAATGGCAACAATAAGAAGGATTTAGGGTAAAGCCAATGTGTTCCTTCCTCTCTTCCCCCTCCCCCCATTGTGCTGACAACTAAAACAAGCCATTCAATTTAAATAAATCACAAGGTTTCACAATACAGCCCAGACAAAAGACTGGGTGGCCACGGAGTGGTAAATTTTGGTGTTTGCAAAGGGAAGGAGGGAGCGGTATATAATTGGAGAAAGATTGATACTCTATTTGTTTAACTGTGTAATTACTATTAACAATTAGTATCTTAGACACTTGCAGTAGGGTGGAGACCTGTCCTGCAATTGGAGCATTCTCTATTTGTGTGGGTGGGTGAGAGGGAGCAGTCGTGGGTGCTTGGAGGGAGAGTTGTGTTTGCGTGGAGCCTGCTGCCGGGGATGGTAGGGGCATTTAAGAAAATTGGATAGGTACATGAATGGAATAAAAATGAAGGGGTATTATGGGGGAGGGAAGGGTTAGCTTGATTTTAAAATAGGTTAAAATGTGAGGTTAACATCATGAGCTGAAGAGCCAGTACTGTGCCGTAATGTTCTATGTCCTTAGGAGATGTTAATACAGTTAGAAAGATTCCACTAATGATAGAATTTGGAAGGAGCATGAAACCTTTACATAAGTGTAATGTGAAACGTGCAGGGAAACAAAGGCTGAGTAGTCCTGGATTTCATTGGCATTATCTGATCGGCCTAATGGAATTGTAACACAGTAGCCAAAGTGCAGCTGTGATTCAAACGCCTTTGTTAAGTTACCCTAACTGGAGAGTTGAAGCTGATGCAACAATGGGTTAAAGTCTAACTGCAGTATACCAAATGGCATATTCATTGAGGCCCTGTCATTGATTAGTCCTGGAGTTGATACTGAAGATTGGAGCCCAAAAACTGTCAGCAGTCTAGAAGTTGAAGCCCGATTGCTGAATCCTGGAGACCTGTTCATGGGTGTGAGCGAGGAAGGGGGTTGTTTTTTTGTTGTCTGTTGTGTTCTGTGTTGTGTACCAGAATATGTGGCAACACTTGCCCCCAGCACATGCCTAGGTTATGTTGGTTGTTAGGGCAAACAGTGCATTGCACTGCATGTTTTGATGTTCCCATGGCTTATAAATCTGAATGTCTGTACAGTCTGAGAGGGTCCGTGATGGCACAGTAATTCGTAGAATCTTGTAGCTCTTTGTGTCTGTACTGACTCTTTAAAAGGACTAATTGGAATTGCAGTCAGTATCAGAGTGAAACCTTTGTCCAACTGTACATCTTTGATCCAGAGCAACAGACCCAATGCTATTGGAACTCAGCAGGTCAGACAGCATCAACATTTTGGGCTGGAAAAGGAGGCAGAATAACAAAGTGGGGGGAGGTGGCAGGTGATAGGCGAGACCAGGAGAGGGGTGAAGGTGAGTGGGTGGGGATAAAGAAACTGGGAGGTGATGTAATGAGCTGAAAAGTTGGAATGTGATGGGAGAGAACAGAGAACAATGGGAGAAAGGCAAGGAGGAGAGGAACCAGAGGAAGGTGATCAGTAGGTGAGGAGAAGAAAAGGGGTAAGAGGGGAGCCAGAATGGGGAAATGGAAAGAGAGGAGGAAGAAGAAATTATCAGAATTATAAGAAATTAATTATTATTATTTGTGATAGATTTCTGTGTGTTTCACACTGCTTACCAATAACACGTACTCAGTGGCCACTTTATTTGGCACAGGGTATAGTGAACACTGAGTATAGCCACATGCAGAGCTGACACAAGGGTTGGGGTTTACATTATGGATCTCTGGTCCCTGGCTCTGGTGTAAGGTGGAATCTGGGTGGTTACTAGGAGGGGCAATAAGGGGTGAGTTCTCTTTGCATTCTCTCGTCTTAACAAAACTGGAACTGTCTGTGATGAGGCCGCCCTCAGGTTAGAGGAGCAATGCTTCATTTTCTCTGGGTAGCCTCTAACCTGATGGCACAAGCATCGATTTCTCTTGACTTCTGATAATTTCTTCTTCCTCCTCTCTTTCCATTTCCCCATTCTGGCTCCCCTCTTACCCCTTTTCTTCTCCTCACCTACTGATCACCTTCCTCTGGTTCCTCTCCTCCTTGCCTTTCTCCCATTGTTCTCTGTTCTCTCCCATCACATTCCAACTTTTCAGCTCATTACATCACCTCCCAGTTTCTTTATCCCCACCCACTCACCTTCACCCCTCTCCTGGTCTCGCCTATCACCTGCCACCTCCCCCCACTTTGTTATTCTGCCTCCTTTTCCAGCCCAAAATGTTGATGCTGTCTGACCTGCTGAGTTCCAATAGCATTGGGTCTGTTGCTCTGGATCTACAGAATCTCTTGTGTCGTATCTGCAGTTTCTCTTTGATTTTTCACTCCATTCCAACCCTGGTATCGGAGGACATAACCCCATACTTCGGTGTGGGCTTGAGTTTCTGGTTTTGGAGGGGTCATCCACTTAAGGTATTCCTCTTCATGACTGCTGTCTGACCTGCTAAGTTCCTTCAGAATTTTGTGTGTGATACCCTAGATTTCCAGCATATGCAGGATCTCTTGTGTTCATTAATGTTACTGTCTGTATTCTTTCCTGCTGAACGGTGTCGTACGCCACTGTGCAGAGGTTTGGGCTATCCTGGAAGCTGCCAGGGACCTTGGGCAATTAGTCATTGTATTACAATCATGTAACAAAGAAACAGGCCTTTGACCTGCTGCATCATGATGATGGCCTAACTCTGCTCCTGTGTCTTATAAGGAGCAGAATTAAGCCATTTGGCCAATTGAGTATGCTCCACCATTTCATCATGGCTGATCCAATTTTCCTCTCAGCCTCAACCTCCTGCCCTCTCCTCATATCCCTTCATGCCATGACCAATCAAGAATCTGTCAATCTCTGTCTTAAATATACATAAAGACTTGACCTTCACAACTGTTTGTGGCAAAGAATTAGGCAGATTCATCACTCACTGGGTGAAGAAATTCCTCCTCACCTCCATTTTAAAAGGTTACCCCTACATTCTGAGGCTGTCTTCCGGTCTTGGACTCTCCCATCATAGGAAACGTCCTCACTACATCTACTCTATCAAAGCCTTTCACCATTCAGTAGGTTTCAATGAGGTCACCCCTCATTCTTCTGAATTCTAGTGAATACAGGCTCAGAACCATCAAATACTCTTCATATGACAAGCCATTCAATCCTGGAATTACTTTTGTGAACCTCCTTTGAATCCTCTGCAGTTTCAGCATATCCTTTCTAAGATAAGGGTCGCAAAGCTGCTCACAATGCTCCAAGTGAGGCCTCACTGAAGTTACATTATATCATTGCTTTTGTATTCTAGTCCTCTTGAAATGAATGGTAACATTACAGTTGCCTTCCTCACCACAGACTCAACCTGCAAATTAACCTTTAGGGAATCCTGCACAAGGACTCCCAAGGACAACCATGCTGACAACTGCCTATTTTATCACGTGCCTCCAAGTACCCTGAGACCTTATCCTGATAAATGACTCCAACATCTTCTCAACCACTGAGGTCAGACTAACTGGCCTATAGTTTCTTTTCTTCTATGTCTCTCCCTTCTTGAAGAGTAGAGTGACATTTGCAATTTTCCAGTCTTCTGAAACCATTCCAGGATCTGGTGATTCATGAAAGATCATTACTAATACACCCTGGGGTGTAAGTCATCTGGTCCAAGTGACTTATCTACCTTCAGATAGTTTCCCAATAACCTTCTCTCTAGTAATGGTAACTTAACAGACTTCATGCCCCTGACACCTGGAACTTCCACCATACTACTAGAGTCTTCCACAATGAACACTGATGCCTAATATTTATTAAGTTCATCTGGCATTTTCTTGTCCCCAGTTACTACCTCTCTAGCCTTGTTTTCCAGCAGTCGAATATCAACCCTTGCCTCTCTTTTACATTTTATGTTTTGGTATTCTCTGTAATGTTATCGACTAGCTTACTTTTATATTCTGTCTTTACCTTCATAATGACTTTTTTAGTTGTCTCCTGTTAGTTTGTTAAAGTTTCCCAATCCTCTAATTTTTGCTCTGTTATATGCCCTCTCTTTGGCTTTTATGTAGCTTTGACTTCTCTTTCTCTTTTTAGCCGTGGTTGTGTCATCTTTCTTTTTGAATGCATCTTCCTCTTTGGGATGTGCCTTTCCTGTGCCTTCAGAATTGCTTCCTGAAATTCCAGCCATTGCTGCTCTGCCGTCATCCCTGCCAGTGTTCTTTTCCCATCAGTCCCGGCCAACTCCTCTGTCATGCCTCTCTAATTCCATTTTCTCCACTGTAACATTGATACATCTGACTTTATTTTCTCCTTATCACGGATTACTTCCGGGGTGCTTTCAGATGATCTCATTGCGGCACAGCTCAATGGATAGGCATGTGAGACCATGGATTTGCACCTTGGAAGGTTTCCAGGGCACAGGCCTGGGCAAGGTTGTATGGAAGACCAGCAGTTGCCCATGCTCTCCCCTCTCCACACCACCGATGTTGTCCAAGGGAAGGGCAGTAGGGCCGATACAGCTTGGCACCGGTGTCATCACAGAGCAATGTGTGGTTAAGTGCCTTGCTCAAGGACACAACCCGCTGCCTCAGCTGAGGCTCGAACCAGCGACCTTCAGATCACTAGACTGACACCATAACCACTTGGCCACACGCCAACATATATCAACGGATATGATTAAGTATTCCTGTTTTAGCATGCTACAGCTGAGAATTACAACTGCGTCTGAGGTCTGTATAGTTAATAAAGATGTTTTAATGCAATTGAACAATCTCTTCTACTCCCTGAGTACAGGCAGAGATTGAAAACTGGAGCACCAGTAGTGAGCACCAAGAAGGTATAGACAAAGGAAGCACAGGAGTGCTTACAGGACTGCTTTGAATTGGTGGGCTGGACTGTATTCAGGGATTCGTCTTCGAATCTGGATGAGTATGCTGCAGTTGTTACCTAATTCATTAAAACCTGTATAGATGAGTGTGTGCCTACAAAGACTTTACATTTCCAAACCAAAAGCCGTGGATGAACCAGGAAGTATGTCCCCTGCTGCAGGCTAGGCCTGTGGCATTCAAGTCTGGTGACCCAGGTTTGTAGCAGAAAACCAGGTGTAATTTGCGGAGGGCTATTTCAAGGGCGAAAAGACGATTTTGAATGAAGTTAGAGGCGACATCGGATGTACGACAACTCTGGTGGGGTTTGCAAGATATTATTTCCTACAAAACGAAACACTATAGTATGGATGGCAGCGATGCTTCACTACCAGATGAACTCAATGCCTTCTATGCCCGCTTTGAAAGGGGGAATATAACTTCAGCTGTGAAAATCCCTGCTACACCCAGTGACCCTGTGATCTCGTGTCTCTGAGGCTGGTGTTAGGCTGGCTTTAAAGAGGGTGAACCCTCGCAAGGCGCAAGATCCCGGTGGAGTATCTGGTAAGGCTCTGAAAACTTGTGCCAAACAACTGGCAGGAGTATTCAAGGACATTTTCAACTTCTCACTGCTACGGGCAGAAGTTCCCACTTGCTTCAAAAAGGCAACAATTATGCCAGTGCCTAAGAAGAATAATGTGAGCTGCCTTAATGACTATCGCCTGGGAGCACTCACATCTACAGTGATTAAGTGCTTTGAGAGGTTAGTCATGACTCGACTGAACTTCTGACTCTGAGTGCAATTTGCCTATTACCACAATAGGTCAACGGCATATGCAGTCTCAATGGCTCTTCACGCGGACTTAGACCATCTGGACAATACAAACAACGATGTCAGGATTCTGTTCATCGACTATAGCTCAGCATTCAACACCATCATTCCCACACTCCTGATTGAGAAGTTAAAGAACCTGGGCCTCTGTACCTCCCTCTGCAATTGAATCCTCAACTTCCTAACTGGAAGACCACAATCTGTGCGAATTCGTAATAATATCTCCCCCTTGCTGACAATCAACACTGGCACACCTCAGTGCTTGGCCAACTGCTCTACTCTCTCTATACCCATGAGTGTGTGGCTATGCGTAGCTCAAATGGCATCTATAAATTTGCTGATGATCCAACCATTGTTGGTAGAATCTCAGATAGTGGCGAGAGGGCTTACAGGAGCAAGATATACCAGCTAGTTGAATCTTGCACTCAATGACATTACGACCAAAGAGTTGATCGTGGACTTCAGGAAGGGTAAGACGTGAGAACACGAACCAATCCTCATAGAGGGATCACAAGTGGAGAGAATGAGCAACTTCAAGTTCTGGGGTGTCAGGATTTCTGAGGACTTAACCTGGTCCCAACATATTGGTGCGGTTATAAAGAAGGCAAGACATTGGCTTTGTTTCATTAAGAATTTGAGGAGATTTGATTTGTCCTCTAAAACACTCAAAATCTGCTACAGATGTACCATGGAGAGCATTCTGGCTGTATGAATGTCTAGTGATGGGGGTGGGGCGGGGGTGTGGCCACTGCACAGGATCAAAATAAGCTACAGAAAGTCGTAAAATTAGTCAGCTCCATCTTGGGTACTAGCCTCCATTATTAAGGAACCCTCCATCACCCAGGACATGCCCTCTTCACATTGTTACCATTGGGAAGGAGGTACAAAAGCCTGATGGCACACAATCAGTGATTCAAGAACAGCTTCTGATTTGTGCCATCTAATTTCCAAATGGGCTTTGAACCCATGAGCACTAACTCACTTTTAGTTTTGTTTTTATGTTACAAACCCCATTTCCAGAAAAGTTGGGATATTTTCCAAAATGCAATAAAAACAAAAATCTGTGATATGTTAATTCACGTGAACCTTTATTTAACTGACAAAAGTACAGAGAAAAGATTTTCAATAGATTTACTGACCAACTTCATTGTATTTTGTAAACATACACAAATTTAGAATTTGAGGGCTGCAACACACTCAACAAAAGTTGGGACATAGGCATGTTTACCATTGTGTTACATCACCTTTCCTTTTAATAACACTTTTTAATCGTTTTGGAACTGAGGATACTAATTGTAGTAGATTTGCAATTGGAAATTTTGTCCATTCTTGCTTGATATAAGACTTCAGCTGCTCAACAGTCCGTGGTCTCCGTTGTCTGATTCTCCTCTTCATGATGCGCCATACATTTTCAATAGGAGATAGATCTGGACTGGCAGCAGGCCAGTCAAGCACACACACTCTGTGTCTACAAAGCCACGCTGTTGTAGCCCGTGCAGAAGGTGGACTGGCATTGTCCTGCTGAAATAAGCATGGACGTCCCGGGAAGAGACATCTCCTTGATGGCAACATATGTCTCTCTAAAATCCTAGTATACGCCTCAGAGTCAATGGTACCTTCACATACATGCAACTCACCCATGCCGTGAGCACTGATGCACCCGTATACCATCACAGATGCTGGCTTTTGCACCTTTCACTGATAACTATCTGGATGGTTGTTTTCATCTTTGGCACGAAGAACTTGATGCCCGTTTTTTCTGAAAACTAGCTGAAATGTGGACTCATCTGACCACAGCACACAGTTCCACAGTCTTTCAGTCCATCTGAGATGAGCTCAGGCCCAGAGAACTCGCCAGCGTTTCTGCATAGAGTTGATGTATGGCTTCCTCCTTGCGTAATACAGTTACAAGTTGCATTTCTGGATGCAGCGACGGACTGTGTTGAGTGACAATGGTTTTCCGAAGTACTCCTGAGCCCCGGTGGCTATAATTATCACAGTAGCATGACGGTTTCTTAGGCAGTGCCGCCTGAGGGCTCGAAGATCACACGCATTCAGCAGTGGTTTCCGACCTTGCCCTTTACGCACTGAGATGTCTGAATTCTCTGAATCTTTTCACAATACAGGTTTCCTCCATCATCCGTAGGTAGAGCGTTCCTATGAAACGGTTCATAAGCTGAAATGTCATAAAGCGAAGCAGCAATTACCATTTATTTATATGGGGAAAATTTTGTGAGCGTTCACAGACCCAAAAATAACCTACCAAATCATGTCAAATAACACATAAAACCTAAAATAAGAGTAACAGATAGTAAAAGCAGGAATGATATGATAAATACACAGCCTACATAGAGTAGAAATACTTCTCTACAATGATTGCCTGCACAGATCTCCGTAGTGAAAATCGCACGCAAGCGCTCTCGGCAGAAAATCTCACGCAAGTGCTGTTGGCATGAACACGCTCTCCAGTAACCTTTAAACTATGAAGCTGCCAAATCTACCAAATAACACGTAAAAATGCACAACCTATATAAAATAGAAATAATGTATGTACAGTGTATTATCACTCACCAGAATTGGGAAAACAGCGCCGAGCACACTGATGATGGTGTGTTAGACTGAGTCGTCGCAGGTTGGGGTGGTGCAGTGGCCCCCACCCTCCAGGCTGCCGACCAATACATTGCTGTGAAGCATGCAGGGGTCCAGCGGTAGCCGGGAGGCACACAGCACATCTTTAAGAAAAAAGCTGAAATAAACATGCTAGTTAATTAAGTGCTGCCCAGCACGTAAATACGTGCTAAGCGACACCTAATTAATTAGCATGTTTATTTCGGCTTTTTTCTTAAAGATGTGCTGTGTGCCTCCCGGCTACCGCTGCATTCTCCGCGAATCGGTACAGTATCTGTCCGGGGCCCGGGAGTTGGGGTGGTGGGACATGAGGGTGTCGTCTCATCGTCGATCAGGGCAGGCAACTCGTCTTCTCCTATGACTGCCCGCCTTGATGTCGAAGGCCGTGGTTTGTCGTCTGCTGTGGCTGATGTGGAAGGCTTGCTTTACTGCTGAGCCTCGCGCATTTTTCTATCACACAGTTCCTTGTAAGCACTCAAACCATCTTGCAAATATCCCCCAAACCTACATACCCTTTCAAAATTAAAGTCGTACTTTATTATTGCAGTGAAAATCTCACGCAGCTGCTTCACTTTTGCTACTGCATTCGGTTTTGATTGTCATCCTTTCCTCTTGCAATTGCATCAGCTCTTCATCTATCAGTTCTTGGTCATGGGATGCCAAAACCTCTTCAGCATCATCTTCGTCAGCTTCCACAAGCCAAACTCACTTTGTCCTTGCTTCGTTCACCACGATCGAAACACTTAATTATGTCTAGTTTTACGCTAAGTGTAACACCCTTACGGACTCTTTCAAGCTTTTCCGACACTTTAGAACTCATCTTGCTAAAGGCTGCTCAATGCAACGTGTTTAAGCAACGCCGTTCCGAATCCAGGAGAGAGCGGCTGCTTGGGGCGCGCGCTGCCTTTCTTCGTAACAGTGAAAACACCTTCTGAAAGCGAAAACAGGGTACTAATGTAGGTCTTTCACAGCAGGGAGGTTTCGTAAAGCGAATGTTCGAAAAGCGGGAGGCTCCTGTATTATGTACTGTAGATGTTGAAAGACCTAAATTCTCTGCAATCTTGCGTTGAGAAACGTTCCTTTTGAACTGACTAACAATTTTCACAAGTTTTGGCACAAAGGGGTGAGCCACGACCCATCCTTGCTTGCAAAGACTGAGCCTTTGATGGACACTACTGTTATACCCAGGCATGATGCCAGTTAGCCTGCTTAATGTGGAGTCTTATTTTAACTCTCCCAACTTTTGTTGAGTGTGTTGCAGCTATCAAATTCTAAATTTGTTTATATTTACAAAATACAATTAAGTTGGTCAGTAAAACTATTGAAAACCTTTCCTTGTACTTTTGTCAGTTAAATAAAGGTTCACGTGAATTAACGTATCACAGATTTTTGTTTTTATTGCATTTTGGAAAATAATCCCAACTTTTCTGGAAATGGGGTTTGTATTTGTTTCTTGCATTATTTTTGATTTACCTGTTTCTCCCACTCTCTCACTCTCACACTCACTCTCTCTCTCTCTCTCTCTCTCTCTCTCTCTCTCTCACACTCACTCAACTCACTCTCTCTCTCTCTCACTCACTCACTCACTCTCTCACACACTCCCACTCTCACTCATCTTTTCCTCTATATTAGTTATCACATTGTCCCGCTGCTGCTAAGTTAACAAATTTCACAACACATGCTGGTGATATTAAACCTGATTCTGATTCCTTCTCAAATTTCACAGTGAATTTGATCACTTTCCCCTAAGGGTTTTTTTTAAATCTTTAGCTCTAATCAATTCCAGTTCATTGCACAACACCCAATCTAGAATAGCTGATCCCCAAGTGGGCTCGAACATGAGCTGCTCTAAAAAAGGCATCTTGTAGGCATTCTAGGAATTCCCTCTCCTGGAATCCAGCACCAACTTGATTTTCCCAATTTACCTGCATATTGAAATCCCCCATGACTAATGTAACATTGCCCTTTTGGCATGCATTTTCTCTCGGTAATTTGTAAACCACATCCTTACTGTGGTTTGGGGTCTGTATGCAATTCCCATCAGGGGCTTTTTACCCTTGCAGTTCCTTAGCTCTGTCCACAATGATTCAACATCTTCTGACCCTATGTCACCTCTTTCTAATGATTTCATTTTTTACCACAGGGCAATGCCGCCCTCTCTGCCTTCCTGTCTGTCCTCTCGATACATTGTTTATCCTTGGACATTAAACTCCCAGCTATAATCTTCTTATCAGCTATGATTCAGAATGCCTACAACATTGTACCTGTGCATCTGTGCTACAAGTTCATCTACCTCATTCGGTGTACTTTGTGCTTTCAAATATAACACCTTCCGTCCTGTGTTCACCCTTTTCTGTCTTTTACATTACAACTCATCTTTTTGACTGCAGGTTTGTCCTATCAACAGCCTCTGCTCACAACACATTGTCTGTGTTTGTAAATCAGCTATCTCATCTTCGGTACTATCATCTGCCTTTCCTACGATATTTCTTGCATTGAAATATACACAGCTCAGGACACCAGTCGCACCATGCTCAACTTTTTGATTCTTAACTATGAGGTCTTACCAACATCTGCCTCCACAATCTCTCTACTAACTGTTCTGACACTCTGGTTCTCATGCTCCTGCAACTCTGGTTTAAATCACATGCAGTGTTAACAAACTTTCTCACTAGGATATCGGTCCCCTTCCAGTTCTGTTCTGTCTGTACAGGTCCCACCTTCCCAATGATCTTAAGATGAGCTTGAGGACTTCATCTTTGCACAAGTTGTTGGGAGAAGAGGGATGTGATTAGAAAATAGTCATAGAAAAGTGCACTGGATAGGCCCTTTGGCACATCTAATCCATGCTGAAACGATTTAAACAGTCTACTCACACAGACCTGCACCTGGACAATAGCCTGCATACACCTACTATCCATGTACCTATCCAAATCGAGCTCACATGCACCACTTGTGCTGTCAGCTTGTTTCACATTCTCACGAAGAAGTTTCCCCTCAGTTCCCCTTAAACTTCTCACTTTTCACCCCTATCCCATAACCTCAAGTTGTAGTCCCACCCAGTCTTGGTGGAGAAAGCTTGCTTGCATGTACCCTATCTATACCTGTCTTAATTTTGTATACCTTTATCAAATCTCCCCTCAATCTTCTATGTTCCAAGGAATAGTCTTACCCTAACATATTCAATCTTTCCTTACAACACACACAAAATGCTGGAGGAACTCTGCAGGCCAGGCAGCATCCATGGAAAAAAGTATAGTCAACGTTTTGGACCGAAAACCCTTCGGCAGGACTGGAGAGAAGAAGCTGAGGAGTAGATTTGAAAGGTCGGGGGAGAGGAGAGAGAAACACCAGGCGAAGGCTGAAATGGATGGGGAGGGATGAAGCAAAGAACTAGGAAGTTGATTTGTGAAAGAGACAGAAGGCCATGGAAGAAAGAAAAAGAGAAGAGGGGCAGGAGCACAGGAGGGAGGCGATGGGTGGACGAGGTGATAACATGCGAGAGGGACAAGGGGATGGGAAATGCTGAAGAGGGGGTGGAGGTTGGAAGTTTGAGAAATCGATGTTCATGCCATCAGGTTGGAGGCTACCCAAACATAGTATAAGGTGTTGTTCCACCAACTTAAGTGTAGCCTCAGCCTGACAGTGGAGGAGGTCATGGATGGACATATCAGAATGGGAAGAAGAATTAAAATGGGTGGCCACTGGGAGATCCTGCTTGTCCTGGCGGGTGGAGCATAGATGCTCGGCAAAGCAGTCTCCCAATTAGCCTGAATCGCCGACTACTCTTTTCCATAGATGCTGCCTGGCCTGCTGAGTTCCTCCAGCATTTTGTGTATGTTGTACGTATTTCCAGCATCTGCAGATTTTCTCATTTGCAGTCTTTCCTTACAACTCAGCTTCATCATTCACACTTGAGATCTACACTCACACATGGTCTTACATTAACTTCTTTCATGCCCATTAAATCCTACGTGTGGGTGCCATGGTAATGTTGTGGTAATAATGCTTTTACAGCTCGGGACATTCCGCATTTCACAGTTCAATTCCACACTTCTGTAAGGCTTCATCCACACCCCTTTGGCATGTGGGAAATCAAAAGAATCATGTAAATTGCCCAGCGATGATAGTTATAGAAAAGTACAGCACAGAAACCGGCCCTTCTCCCTACCTAGTCCATGCCAGACTGTTGAAACTGCCTACTCCCATCGACCTGCACCGGGACCATAGCCCTCCCCATGGAATGGTTGGGTTTGTCTGAGTCCTCCAATTTATTCCCACAGTGCAAAGACTCGTTGGGTAAGTTAATTGGTCACTGTAAAGTGTCCTGTGAGTAGGTTAGAGTTAATCGGGGTGTCGGGGTGACGTGACTGGAAGGGCCTACTGAGTGCGGTGTGGCTAAATAAATGAACAGATCGGTAAAGTGACATGTTTGACTGGTAAATCAGCCTAAATTGTGATGAAGTGTCTCAGGTGTTGACTCTGTTTGCTTCTGCAGGTTTACAGCATCCGGACGAGAGCACATGCGGTTGAGATCTTCACCACATGTGCCAATCTGATTTGTGCCATTGAGGAAGTTGAAAAGGTAAGCTAAAAGGGGAAAGACAGGAATAAAACTCATTTGGTTCATTACGCTAATTTCCTTTCACTTAATGTGCATTACTCCACAGCGGGTTGTCAAAGCTGCCCATGCATCAGCAGCACAAGCCTACCTGGTATCAAGGATGTATATACAGATAGGTGCTGAGTAACGTCGTGAAGGATCCACCTACTGTGATCATGGACTGATTGTCCCACTCCCATTAGAGAGGAGTCTATCCAAGCCAGGACCACTAGACTCAAAAACAGTTACTTTCCACAAGCAGTAAGGAGATGAATACCTCCATCCACTCATCCACTCCTCCACAGCCCCAACCACCACTACACTATTATTCCCTGTCTAGAGTCGCCTTATGTACTGACACTCCTGTGCCTATGTGCCTACTGTCAGTTTACGGTCATACAATAAATATATGTATGTAAGCTAGCTTATGCATTTATATTTTTTGGATTTGTTTTTATTCTGTTTATCTTACTGTGTTTTTATTTTGTGCTGCTTCAGATCTGGAGTAACATTTATTTTATTCTCCTTTACATTGGTGCACTGGACATGACATTGAACAATTTTGAATTAATTTTTCATGAATCAGTTTGTTATCCATCACTCCTTCCTGACCGGTAGATCAGATTGGTCTCGATTTGCAGTGCAAATTGGCAAGACATATTTGATATGTCGGCAGGTTCTCTTGTTTGATGGATTCATGTCCTTTATGAAATCAAGATTTCAATTTTTTTTGTCATATTCTGCCCCAAATTCTCATTGTGTAGGTGGGGCAACAATGACCTTGGAAGTGATTAAGGGAACAGTGGGCTAGTGCCAGTAACTTTTTACTGTCTTACATAAACATGCATCTTTATGTCAACCCGTCAATCTTCAGGCCAGGCCATTCAGGTACTTGTGCTAATATTATTTTGTGACTCTATGTGCTGGATTGTAATTCCAGTGGATTCTGCTTAATTGGGACATACTTGAGACCAGCGCATTTTGGCCCAATTAAGTGGCTGCCCCAATTAGCCAGTTTCAAGGGAATAGTTAAAAAGGTATAACAAAAAAATAACCCAATGTTTAACTACCATTCATTGTGTAAGTCCTTACCCTGGTTTGCCCTCCCAAAGTGCAACACCTCGCCACGTGCCTGCATTACTAATCCAGACTCTAAGCTTATCTACCTTAATTAGTTACACTCTTTTCATCAAAATAAGTACATATCATACCTGGTATGTTCATTACCCAGGCTTTGCCTGTTCTTCCTGTTAGACTTACTTTTATCTTCTCAATCTGACCACTGCTGATCATTTGCCATTCTCATCCCTATAGTTTAAACCATTCCGAGTAGCACTAGCAATTCTTGCTGCAAAGATACTGGTACTCCACCAGTTTAGGTGAAACCCGTCCTTGTACGGGTCCCACCTGCCCTGGAACAGAGCCCAGTGATCCAGGTACCTGAAGCTGCCCAGCCAAATATCTGGTTTTGATTCTGTTACCATCTAAGTGTTTGTACGTTCTCTCCGTTACCACGTGGGATTCCTCCAGATGCTCCAGTTTTCTTCCATGTTCCAAAATTGCATGCTATTTGGTGCTAAAAGTGTGGCAATGCTTGTTGTGTATTTAATATTTGAGTAATATTGTAAACATGTTGTTTGATTTAAGTATTCTTTGTTTACATAATTCATCACTGGTTATATGTACAAGATGTGTGAATGTTATACATCATTACGTCACTGCGTCGTAAGTGAGTGCCTCTCTAAAGTAAAATGAAGTAGACCCGTTATCCCTAGCTCCCATGTTTTCATTCAGTTAGGTTTTAGAGTTACAGAACATAAGTGGTGACGAATTAGTTTTAAAATGAACTTGATGTGACTACCTATCTGTTGAAGCGCAGCAAGACATTCAAAGGTTAAAAATAAAGCGCAGCACGGTTTTTTTTGTTCAGAAGGGACTGAGACGTTGCCAAAAACAAAAGACAGGAACCAGACAAAATTCAGAGGATCATAAACCATGATAATAGCAATCAATTTTTAATAAGAAATTAGAAATGACTGGCTTCTTCAGAAAGGTAAATGTGTTTAATTATACAATGGATAACTGGATCATGTATGCTAAATGAATTCAAAGGTACAATTTAGTGTCAGAGAAATGCGTACAATATACATCCCGAAGTGCTTTTTCTTTGCAACTATCCACGAAAACAGAGGAGTTCCCCAAGAATGAAGGACAGTTACAGTTAGAACCCCAAAATCACCCCCAACTCCCCTCCGTCCCTCGCGCAAGTGGCAGCGAGCAACAATCCCCCACCGGAAAAATAAAGCGCACCTGCTACCAGCACTCAAGCGTGAGCAAAGCAATAGCAAAGACACAGTCTTGCCATTACCCCAAAGACCACATTGTTCATCCGCTAATTCGACATGCTGCAGGCTCTCTCTCTCTCTCCTAATAAGGGAGAAAGAAGTAACTCCATTTTCCAACAAGCGTGGAGACATAACAGACAACTCGCTGGTTTACGATGTCCCCCAACGACACACGGGTTTCCTGTGGTGACACAGACCCTTGATCCGCCCATCTCCAGTTCCTCGAGATCCCAGGCTTCAGAAGCCATGCCGAAACCTTAGGCCGAGTCTTTGGCATGTCGGATAGTGGCTGATTGTGGAACCCCGAGAGCGGGTCCCATTCCCACAAAGAACCGTAGTCAGCATGTAACTCCAGGTCAGGGTCTTCAAAAGAACCCTGAAAGGGAAAAATAGAGACATTAAAGAGGAAATAGATCTGTTTCCAAAGATGCAAGCAAAGGAGTCGCTTAGCTCCGCCTCCTCTAATTGAATTGAACAGTATTTTGAAATAGATGAAATAGCCAATGAAAACCAAGTGTCAGTTTTGCTGAGTGCAATAGGTGGAAAAGCATTCAGTTTGCTTAGAAGTTTTACTGTTCCAACCGAATCAGCCAACATGTGCTTTGCTGGACTTGTGACAGTGATGCAGGAACATTTATGAACTGAACCAGTTGTTCATTACTGAATGCTTTAGGTTTCATAAATGGAATGAAAAGGACGGGGAGTCCACTTGGGCTTACTTGGCTGAATTGGTCTTATTTAAATGTTTTTTTTTTGTCAATGGTAAGACCCTGCTGGACATTAAGAATTTAAAGTATTGCAGTCTATTCCATCAGCAAATTGCTCATTGGTGGAGAAACTGAAAGAAGTAGACTTAGTGTGGATCATGCTGCAGACTGCGTCAGAGGCATTGGTGTGCAATCTAACAGCGAGTGATTGTCATAGTTGCTTTTCTTGTGATTCCAAAACCCTGTTGGACATTATTAATGTGGAATGCCACAAGTTGGATTCACTCATTTCTTGGCGGCTGGCAAAGGTAGGCGGGGGTGGAGGAAGCTGCATGGCCTTGGTTGTAGTGAGGACTAGGCCTCAAGCCGCGGTGTCGTCTGTTTACAGCTACGCAGGAGAGAGGTGTCCGTGTCCATGTACTCATCCAGAGGTGGTGTGGTGCGACATCCAAGCTGGAGTCAGTATTACCCCACCCCCCCACCAGTGTTCAGTCGGTAGAAGACAAGCGGTATTATATTTGTCTGCAGACTGCTTCAACATTTAAGGCTCCGGGTCTAGGACTATATTTTTTTGTGTGACTGTATTGATATACAACTTGCTATCTTACATGTGCTATATTTGCCTTGTGCTAGTTGTGACTGTTGGTGCTGGGTTTTGCTCCTTGGCCCTGGACTAATGCTGTTTTGTTTGGCTGTGTTCATGGGTGTTCATGTGTGGTTGAATGGCAATTAAAATTGAATTTGAAGAGATTGTCTGAGCATTTCCAGTTCAGTGGGGTGGGCTTAATGATGCATGAGAGATTGTTTAGTTTGTGGAATCTTACAAGAAAACATTCAAAAACAGTTCCTAACTGAAGCACGACTCACTTTTAAAAGAGCAGTTGATATCACCTTATCAGTGGAAGCAGCAGCCAGAGTTGCAGTCAGGAGTGAAAGTGAGCGTGAACAAAATTGCAGCGTCTAAACAGAAACCACCTTGGCTGACCAAATTGTGTCATTGTTGTGGGAAGGGCTTACAATCAATGCAGGCTTAAATTGAAACTTGTAGAAAATGCAGATTTTGGCCTCTTTTGGGGCTTTACTACTGCTTGCTGGTGGGTGGTGTGTGCTGTGATGCTTCCTGCTGAATAAGTGAGGAAGTGGAGAGGTAGGTTTCATGCTTTGGAGCTGCTTCTGCGTGGGCGGGAGAGAGCAGGCTTTGGGGTCCTCTTCTGTTTTTGTAGCTATCTGCGAAGAGCAAGAATTTCAGGTTGCATACTATATATATTCCCGTATTAAATGAATCATTGACCCATTGAAAGTAGGACACACAGAGCATGTTGGGCAGTCAAAATAAACAGACTGCACAGGGAAGAGAAAAAAGTGAAGTTGCAGTTTCAAAAATAGCACTAATCTGTATGCTATTGATGAAAAATCTGATAATGAAAGTGACACAGGACTGAGTAGTCTTTTGATTTACAATGTGAAAACTAACACAAGACAAGCAATATGGTTTACACTAGAAGTGAATAGCAAATTAATTAAAATGGAATTGGACACGGGCTCAGCTTTTTCAGTCATTTCACAGAATGAGTTTGAATGGCATTTCAAGATACTGAACTGAAGTCTGTTAATATCCAGCTAAGAACTAATACTGGAGAAAAGATATCTCCTCTAGAATGACATTTATAGCAGTGAAGTACAACAACCAACAAGCCACATTGTGATTTGATGGAGATGGACGTGAAAGCACAGAGGAACATCTGGAAAAATTTCTGAAACGCTCGTTTGCTGCTGTTGTTACTGCGCGGTTGGGAATCTTTCGGAGGGAAGGCCTCAAAATCCCCAGCTTTGCCCGCTGTTGGCGACCGAAATGGAGGTCGAATCATTCGGATAGAGATGACTGTCAGTACTCAGTGTCGGAGAGCTGATCAGAGCTTGAAGTTTTCAGATGACCCAGAGTCGGACCGTGGTCGGGTATGGCAGGGAGAGTTTTCCTTCCTTCTCCCGTCTGTGTGAGATGTGGGACATTTGAGAGACTTTGAACTTTTACTGTGCTCATGGACTTCTTCATCAAGTTATGGTATTGTTGCACTGTTGTAACTATATGTTATAATTACGTGGTTTTGTTAATTTTTCTCAGTCTTGGTCTGTCCTGTGTTTTGTGATATCACACCGGAGGAAATATTGTATCATTTCTTAATGCATGCATTACTAAGTGACAATAAAAGAGGACTGCGTGTCTTCATAATCTAAAAAAATCTAAAAAGTAGTTGATTTCAGTGGGTCAAATTTGAAGACAGAATATAATAATGGTAAGACTCTTGGCAGTGTGGAGGATCAGTGAGATCTTGGGGTCTGTGTCCATAGGACACTCAAGGCTGCTGTGCAGGTTGACAGTGTTGCTAAGAAGGCATATGGTGTGTTTACCTTCATCAGCCGTGGGATTGAGTTCAGGAGCCATGAGGTAATGTTACAATTATATTGCTCAGACCCCGCTTGGAGTACTGTGTTCAGTTCTGGTTGCCTCAGTACAGGAAGGATGTAGATGCTATAGAGAGAGTGCAGAGGAGATTTATAAGGATGTTGCCTGGATTGGAGAGCGTACCTAATGAGAATAGGTTGAGTGAACTTGGCCTTTTCTCCTTGGAGTGACGGAGGATGAGAGGTGACCTGATAGAAGTATATAAGATAATGAGAGGCAATGATCGTGTGGATAGCCAGGGGTGTTTTCCCAGTGTTGAAATGCCTAACACAGGGGTGGGGGGGGGGGCATAGCTTTAAGGTGCTTGGAAATGGGTACAAGGGGAATGTCAGAGGTAAGTTCTTTGCACAGAGAGTGGTGGGTGCATGGAATGCACTGCCATCGACGGTGGTAGAAGTGGATACAATATGGTCTTTTAAGAGACTCTTAGATAAGTACATGGAGCTTAGAAAAATAGAGGGCTATGTGGTAGGGAAATTCTAGCCAGTTTCTAGAGTAGGTTACATGGTGGGCACAACATTGTGGGCCGAAGGGCCTGTAATGTGCTCTAGATTTCTATGATGAGCTGAACAAACTATGAAAAACAGGAGGGCCAGTATTGAAGAGCTACAATTGGCTGAAAGAACAACTTGATTAGATATCTATCTACCATTTGTATGCTATATCCATTGCAATGGAGTCAACTGAAAGTGAATTAAGGATAATGCCAGTGCAGTTTTAAAGGATGGAAATGGAAAACTCAAACCTAAAATAGTGTTAAATGAAAGTGCCACACCCAAGTTTTACAAATTCTGTCCCGTTCCTTATATCATCTGTGTTAAAGTATGCTGAATGAATTCTTTCCAAGGTTAAGTGGAGCCCATGGGTAATGCCAGTGGTCCTAGTAGCCAAGTAGAATGGATCTGTGGTGATTTTATGGTCACTGTCAACCCAGTACTGAAAATAGATGGATATGTTCTGCCCAGGTTAGAACATATCTTTGCAAACTTTCTGGAGGAAAGTTAACTTAGCTGAGGTGTGCCTACAGATGGAGGTGGAACAAGAGTCTAAACTGTTTCTCACTATAAACTCTCACAAAGGGCTTTATCGCTATAATAGGCTTATTTTTGAAGTAGTATCTGCACCTGCACTCTGACAGAAAGCTATGGACCAGATGCTGTAAGGCTGCCCAGGCACTCAGTGGTACCTGGATGAAATCATTCTTACTGGTAAGGATGATAAGGAACATCTCCAAAATCCCAAGACAATCTCAAGATTAGAAAATTGTTAGCTCAGAGCGTGACACAACAAGTGTGAATTTTTTTAACCAAGCAACACTTGTGGTCACACCATTGATGCACAAGTGGCTGAGAAAATTCAAGTAGTGGTGGATGCCCTTTTTAGGATGTGTCAACTACTACGACAGGTTCCTGCCAATCTTGGCTACTGTTCTCCACTCCTTGAACTCATTATTACAGACTGGGAAGAAACAGCAATGAACAAAGCAGTGTGAGGAGATTGTTTCACAGCTATAAGTCTCGCCTGCAAAGCAGAGTGACCCCCGCCCCGAGAAAGACGTTATCCAACAAGGCTAAGAAATCCTTCACAGTGATTAAACCTTTAGGCTTGAATGGGACAATTTAACATTTACTATGTGTGAATATATTTGAAATATATTGAGTTGGAGTTTATAGCTAAGCAGGAAAGAGCTTTGTGTATTTAATATTTCAGTAATGTTTGAGTAATATTGCAAGTACGTTGTTTGATTAAGCATTCTTTGTTTACATAATTAATTACAGGTTATATATACAAAGTATGTGAATGGCATACGTCATTGGGCCACCATGTCATAAGTAAGCACCTCACTAAAGTAAAAGGAAGTAGCCCTGTTATCATCCTGCCCACTTCTGCATTCCGCAGGGATCGCTCCCTACGCTACTCCCTTGTCCATTCATATCTCCCCACTGATCTCCCTCCTGGCACTTATCCTTGTAAGCAGAACAAGTGCTATACCTGCACCTACACCTCCTCCCTCACTACTACTCAGTGCTCCAAACAATCCTTCCAGGTGTGGCGACGCTTCACCTATGAGTCTTTTTGAGTTTGGTGCTCTTGGTGTGGCCTCTTGTATATTGGTGAGACCTGACTTAGATTAGGAGACCGCTTTGCCAAGCACCTACACTCTGTCTGTTTGAAAAAGAGGGATCTCCCAGTGGGCACCCATTTTAATTCCACTTCCCATTCCCATTCCGACATGGCCTTCTCCACTGTTGTGATGTGGCCACACTCAGGTTGAGGAGCAACACCTTATATTCCGTCTGGATAGCCTCCAACTTGATGGCATGAATATCGATTTCTCATACTTCTGGCATTGCCGCCCTTCTCCCCCACCCCCTCGCTCCCCAAACCATTCCCCATCCCCTTCCCCCTCTCTCACTTTATCTCCTCGCCTGCCCATCACCTGCCTTTGGTTCTCCTCCCCCTTTTTCTTTTTTCCACAGCCTTCTGTCCTCTCCTATCAGATTCCCCCTTCTCTAGCCCTGTACCTTTCACCAATCAACTACCCAGCCTTTTACTTCACCCCTCCCATTCCTGGTTTCACCGATCATCTTGTGTTTCTTCTTCCCCTCCCACCACTCTCAATCTCTCTTTTTTCAAGTCCTGATGAAGGGTCTCTGCCCAAAACGCCGACAGCACTCTTTTCCATGGATTCTGCCTGTCCTGCTGAGTTCCTCCAGCATTTTGTGTGTTGCTTAGATCTGTTATCCCCAGTTGTTTTCACTTCTGATTAGCTTTTAGTTACAAAACAACACTTGATCTGTCTCCAGCATATTCTTGGACTGTTAGTTGTTAGTGCAAATAACTGTTTATTCACTGTATATTTGATGTACATGTGACAAAGCTAATCTGTCTTACGCCGGCTGTTTAGCCATGCATTAACTTTGCTATCTTCCTAATTCTGCCTTGCTAGTACATGCCACTTGTGTAAAATCTTGGCTCCCCTCTTATTCTGCTCTTCACCTGCCCGTCACCTTCCTCTGGTTCCCCATCTCATTCCCTTTCTCCCATGGTCTACTTAAGAACAGAAGAAATAGGAGCAGGAGTAGGCCATCTGGCCCATCAAGCCTGCTCTGTCATTCAATAAGATCATAGCTGATCTGGCCATGGTCTCATCTCCACCTACCTGTTTTCTTCCCTATAACCCTTAATCCCCCTACAATGCAAAAATCTATCCAACCTTGTCTTTAATATATAAGATCTCCTCTCATTCTTCTGAATTCCAGCAAGTACAGTCCCAGTCGACTTAATCATCTATCCCCCTCAGCTCTGGAATCAACCTGGTGCACCACCTCCAAAGCCTCAAGTAAGGAGACCAGAAGTGCACGTAGTATTCCAGGTGTAGCCTCACCAGTAACCTGTATAGTTGCAGCATAACCTCCCTGGTCTGATATTCAATCCCTCTAGCAATGAAGACCAATATCCCATTTGCCTTCTTGATAGCTTGCTGCATCTGCAAACCAACCTTTTGTGATTCCTGCACAAGTACTCCCAATTAATTAGTTCGGATGGCAAGTCCAATACAATATCAACTGCCCAAAGTTCAATAAGGACAGACTGGGGCATGAAATTTCAGAATGCCAGAATTGCCACCAAATCAGCACTTCCACTGATGTCATACTCTGTACAGCAGCATACTGCACTTTTTACCATTTAAATAATAATATGTTCTTTCATTTTTCCTTCCAAAGTGGATGACCTCACATTTACCAACATTGTACTCCATCTGCCGGACCCTTGCCCACTCAGTTAACCTATCTATAGCTCTCTGCAGACTCCCCGTATCTTTTGTACAATTTGCTTTTCAACTGAATTTAGTATCATCAGCAAACTTAGATATTCTACACTTGGTCCCCTCTTCCAGCTTGTTTTTGTATATCATGAATAGTTGCAGGCCGAGCACCGATCCCTTTGGCACATCGCTCACCACTGATTGCCAAACCAGAGTAACACCATGTATCCCAACTCTGTGCATCCTTATCTAATGGATAAGTCTTTTATGTGACACCTTGTTGAATGCCTTATGGAAATCCAAGTAAATAGCGTCCATCTGATCCCCTCTATCCACTGCACTCGTTTTATCCTCAAAGAACTCCAGTAAGTTTGTCAAACAGGACCTGCCTTTGCTGAATCCATGCTGCGTCTGCCTCATGATAGTTTCAATCATTTTCCCAACTACAGATATTAAACTATCTGGCCTATAGTTATCTGCCTTTTGTTTACGTCCTTTTTTGAACAGAGATGTTACATTCACTGTCTTCCAATCCGCTGGAACCTTCCCAGAGTCCAGAGAATTTTGGTAAATTATCACCAAAGCCTCTACTATAACTTCTGCCATTTCTTTCAGTACTCTAGGATGTATTCCATCAGAACCAGGGGACTTGTCTATCTTAAGGCCCACAAGTTTGCTCAGCAGTACCTCTTTAGTGCAGGGGTCCCCAACCTTTTTTGCACCGCGGACCGGTTTAATATTGACAATATTCTTGTGGACCGGCAGGTGGTGGTAGGGTTTGTTCAAGTAGGGTTGCCAACTTTCTCACTCCCAAATAAGGATAGCAGTCAAATATGGGACACTTGTGCTTACCCCGAGAAAGACTACCATGACCATGAAGCCTTGCCCGGGCACCTGTGTGCGTATGCGTGACGTGCACATGTGTGTACATGCCGATTTTTTTCTACAAATCGGCTTTGGCTTAATCTTCCCAATTCTGTTAAGTGAAACTACATTGTACATACATTATTTCTACTTCATATAGGCTGTGCATTTATCATATCATTCCTGCTTTTACTATATATTAGTGTTATTTTAGGTTTTATGTGTTATTTGCTATGATTTGGTAGGTTATTTCAGGTTCAACAGTGCATGACGGGGACTTCCGGTAGCGCTCATGGAGTGAAGTCGCGTTCTTGACTCGCTCCATTACCTCTGAGTTTTTTTTCTCTATGGTCAGCTATACTTTAATTAACCATTAAGGCATCAACTCTTACAATACTTTGAATTAAACTGAATTCTCCGACAACTGGATGGAACTTAGATCTGCTATGTCTAAGAACGAGAAAGACGGCAAGGATGGTAAACCTCCGGTTAAACCGAAAGCTACGGATTTCCCCCCGACTGAATCACCGGTGACTTTGAAAGCGATATCGGAGTTAATTCAGAGGGAAATTTCAACCTCTGTTAGGGAGATGATTCGTACGGAAATTGCAGGCCCTGTTAAAGACCTGATTCATACGGAAATCTCAACTAATTTCCAGAAAATTGCCGATTTAATTGATAAGATGCAAACATGTATTGCGGAACATCAGTCGGCTATATCTGATCTTCAAAAATTCGCGCAACAAAGTGAGCTTAAGATGGGGAAAATCGAAGAAACAATTAATGTAATGAAGAAGAAACTTGACTTTTTGACTTTTAAAAACTCTGACTTGGAATCTAGAATGCGACGGCAGAATTTACGAATGATTGGCGTGAGGGAAGCCGCTGAAGGTAACAACCCCATGAAATATTTCTCCCAACTTTTAAAAGATGCATTCCCTACTGTATTTCCTGACCAACCACCGCTACTGGATCGTGTTCACAGAATCCCATCATACTCGTCTAGGTCAGATAGACCTAGGCATGTTATCTTACGTTTTCATTACTTTCAAGACAAGGAGAGACTGTTTCGATTCGCTCGATCTAAAGGTTTCATTGATTTTTCGGATCTTAAGTTCCGATTCGTGGAAGATTTCAGTAAACCAATCTGGGACCAACGGGTCCGTTACAGATCCGTGATGTCGGAATTCTATAAGATGGATTTAAGACCAGCGCTGCTGTACCCTGCACGTCTAAGGATTCGCATGGCAGATGGAGCCCTTCGTTTTTTTGATTCTCCATCGGATGCCCAGAGTTATCTGGATCAACTTTCATCTCCAACATCTTAATTGTTTTCTTTTTAATTTTCTCCGTCGATCGGAGGCTGTGAATTGGTTGGTTTTAACTTTTCTGTGCCCTATTTGGGCAGAAAAGTTTACTTTCGATTTCTTAATATGGCTACTAAACTTTCTTTTTAACTGCGTCATTTCTTTCTTTTCCCAGGGGATTCTGGGTGGTTACTTCCCTTTTGTCATCTTACGTATTTCCTGTGCGGCCTTAAATTTTGTAGTTTTTGTTTAAATTTTATTCTGTTTTGCTTTTTATAATCACTTTATATTAATAATCCTATTTTTTTTTTGTTGCTGTGTCTATTCATGAGTTTGAGGTTTATTGTGGTTTTTTTTTTAATATATATTTTCCGGCTTTTGTTCTGTTCTGTGTGTATTCTAATTGAGTTAACTTTTTTTTACTTATTTTTTTACTGTTTTACAATTAACTGATCCTTTTCATATTTATACCTTTTTTTTAGGGAGCGTATACCGGAAGTCATGGGGGTAGTTTTAGCGCTTGCTTCTTTCTGGCGGGTCTGCTTTAGATTTTGCCTTGGGGTCTTGGGCTGGGGGGTGGCGGGAGGGGCTTCACGTTTTAGTTTGTTTTTCTTTGGGCTATATACATTATTGAAGTACTGGCTGCGTCCTTTTCCCCGGTATCTTTTGTATGTTCTGTTTCCTCTCCGGGTTTGTGGGTCGCGCCTATTGTCAATCCTCCTTGTCGTGGGTTGACTTTAGGATTTATGGAGTCTATTATTAATTTTGTCTCCTGGAATACTAATGGTCTTAATCATCCTATTAAAAGAAAAAAAGTTTTTAAAGTGTTCCGGAGACTTAAAGCACAAATTTTATTTTTACAAGAGACCCATGTACGGAGGGGGGACAGACTACGTTTTTTCAAATTCTGGAAGGGACAACAATTTCATTCGAACTCCAATGCTAAGATTCGAGGCGTCTCTATTTTTATAGATTCCTCAGTTACTTTTATACAACAGGATATTATCTCTGATCCGAATGGTAGATTTTTATTGGTTAGTGGTTTACTATTTAATAAAAAAGTAGTTTTGGTTAATGTTTATGCTCCTAATATGGATTGTCCGGAATTTTATAAATCATTGTTTGATCAGTTTCCGAATTTGAACGAGTTTTCATTGATTTGGGGCGGAGATCTTAATACCTGTTTATCTCCAGCTCTGGACCGTTCGGCTCCTTTACGGACTTTACCTAATAAATCTGCAAATTTGATTAATTTTTTCCTTTCTGATTCTGGGTCGACGGATATTTGGCGTTTTCTGCATCCTCAGGAAAAAGATTTTTCCTTTTTTTCACATGTTCATCATTCCTATTCAAGAATTGATTATTTTTTTATTGATTCTCGTCTCATTCCTTCAGTGATTAAATGTGATTATGATTCTATAACCATTTCGGATCATGCTCCACTTAAGCTTTCTATTAAAATTATGGCCAATATACCAAACAATAGACAATGGCGTTTTAATTCGCTGTTGCTTCAGGACTCGGACTTTGTTAATTTTATGAATGAACAGATTGAGCTTTTTTTTATAATTAACCATACAGAAGATATTTCGGTTAACACTCTTTGGGATACTTTTAAAGCCTATATTCGGGGTCAGATTATTTCGTATTCTGTTGCTTTGAGGAAGAAACAGAAGCAGGAGGAGATGGCAATTGTGGACAAGATTAAAGAAATTGATAAGAAATATGTTATGGCTCCTTCTGAGGAGCTATACAAACAAAGAACTGAACTTCAAATGGAACACAGTTTACTACTCTCGTCCTCGATTGTAAACCAATTAAAGAAAACAAGAAGTGATTTTTATGTTCACAGTGATAAAATTGGCAAGCTGCTGGCTAATCAATTGAAATCTAATTATGTTAAATCTCAAATCAATCAGATTTATAACCAAAATGATCGATTGATATTGGATCATGTGGGGATTAATCAAACCTTTTGTGATTTTTATTCTTCTTTATATCAATCAGAGTCTCCTCGAGATTCTAAATATATGAATGATTTTTTAGATAAGTTAGACTTTCCTCAGATTTCACAGGATATGTCTTCTTTATTAGATACTTCCATTACAATGGATGAGATTAAGAATGTTATTTTTTCTATGAATCTGGGGAAAGCTCCTGGCCCTGATGGGTTTACCGTTGAATTTTATAAATGTTTTGCTTCTTTATTGATTCCTTGGCTCTATAAGGTTTTTGAGGCTTCTTTGAAACTTGGTAAACTTCCGGAATCTTTTAATAGAGCATCAATTTCTTTAATACTAAAGAAGGATAAAGACCCTGCTCAGTGTGCATCTTATAGACCAATATCTTTATTAAATGTTGATTCTAAAGTTTTTTCTAAGTTATTAGCAAATAGACTAGAAAAAGTACTTCCTTCTATTATTTCGGAAGACCAAACGGGTTTTATTAAAGGTCGTTACTCTTTTTATAATATTCGTACATTGTTAAATATCGTTTATACTCCCTCACAAAATGTTCCTGAGTGTGTTATTTCTTTAGATGCCGAGAAAGCTTTTGATAGAGTAGAATGGCCTTATTTATTTAAGGTGCTTGAAATGTTTAATTTTAGCCTGAAATTTATATCCTGGATTAAACTGTTATATCACTCCCCTGTAGCCTCAGTTCGTACTAACTCTTTAAACTCACCTTTTTTTCCTCTCTTTCGTGGTACTCGACAAGGCTGTCCTCTTAGTCCCCTATTATTTGATATTGCATTAGAACCTCTTGCAATTGCTATTCGAGAATCTTCAAATATTACTGGGATAACTCGGGGATTAAAGTCCCATAAATTATCACTCTATGCTGATGATTTACTTTTATATATTTCTAATCCTGAGAGATCTATTCCTGCTGTTTTAGAGTTATTAGCACAATTTGGTCTTTTCTCAGGTTATAAATTAAATCTTAGTAAGAGTGAACTTTTTCCGATTAATAAACATCTTCCCTTATATTATAAATTTCCATTTAAATTGATTAATAATTACCTTTCATATCTTGGGATTAAAATTACTTGTAAACATAAAGATTTATTTAAGACTAACTTTTTACCATTAATAGACCATATTACTCAACTTTCATCTAAATGGTTTCCTTTATATTTAACTTTGATTGGTCGTATTAATGCAGTTAAGATGTTTTTTTTGCCAAAATTTTTATATGTGTTTCAGGCATTACCAATTTTCGTTCCTAAATCTTTTTTTGATAAAGTCGACTCTAAAATTTCTTCATTTATTTGGCAGAATAAGAATCCGAGACTGGGTAAAATACATTTACAGAAAGCTAAGAGAGATGGAGGTTTAGCATTACCTAACTTTAGATTTTATTATTGGGCTATTAATATTCGACATATGAAATTTTGGTTACTTGACCGGGATATACTATCTATTCCTAAATGGGTAGCATTGGAATTACAATCTGTTCAGGGTTATACACTTGGTTCTATTTTAGGTTGATCTCTTCCTTTTGATTCGAAACGCCTTAAGCAGGTCTCTAACCCGATCGTTAAATATGCTTTGCGTATTTGGTTTCAATTCAGAAAATTTTTTGATCTTAATCAATTCGGGTTAGCGATTCCTATTTTAGGTAACATATTTTTTCCTCCCTCTTTTACGGATCGCGCTTTTCAAACTTGGAAGACTAAGGGTATTTTACGGTTTTTGGATTTATTTTTAGATGGTTCCCTTATGTCTTTTGAACAATTATCTAATAAATATAACCTATCAAGAATACATTTTTTTAGATATTTACAAGTTAGAAATTTTCTAAGTACTATACTTCCTTCCTTTCCAATGCTTCCTCCTATATATATTTTAGATTCGATAATTAACCTTAATCCATGTCAGAAAGGTGCATCGGCTATGATTTATAATATTATTATGAAACTCAGGAAAGCTCCATTTGATAAGATTAGGGTAGATTGGGAACAGGAATTGGGGCTTACCATTTCTGTGGATGATTGGGGGCAGATTTTACAATTAGTTAATACTTCCTCTATTTGTGCTAAACATTCCCTAATTCAATTTAAAGTGGTGCATAGAGCACATATGTCCAAAGATAAGTTAGCGCGTTTTTACTCGCATATTAATCCTTTCTGTGATAGATGTTCGGGGCAGATAGCCTCTTTAACTCATTTGTTTTGGTCTTGCCCTACTTTGGAAACTTTTTGGAGAGATATTTTCAATATTATTTCTAAGGTATTAAATATAGATATCTCTCCTCACCCTATTACTGCTATCTTTGGACTACCTAAAATTTCTAGTAATCTTTCCCCTTCAGCCCGTAGAATGATTGCATTTCTTACTTTAATGGCGAAAAGATGTATTTTACAACATTGGAAAGAGCTTAATGCTCCAACCACCTTTTTTTGGTTTTCTCAGACGATTTTATGTTTGAATCTGGAGAAAATTAGAAGTAACCTTTATGATTCTTCATTTAAATTTGAACAGATTTGGGGACCTTTTATTCGATATTTTCATTTAATGTAATATTTACCCTTCTTGTTTTTTTTTCACTGTTTTAATGGAGGTCGGGATTGAGGACGTGATTTTAAGTTTAACTCTGTTTGGTTTCAAGTTAGCCCATTGCTTTGCTTTGCTTTTAGTTAGTTGCACGGTGGGTTTTTTTTTGGGGTTTTTTTTTTTCTTTTTTTCCATTGATATATATAAAATCTAGTATACTATTATGTTATCTTGGTTTCTTATGCTTAAATTACATTGTTTGTAGTATTTTCTTTTTGGTATTGTTATCTTTTGGAATTTTATTATACTTTAACATTGTATTAATGTTTATATGGCTTACCTTTTTTGTATACTTACTCAATAAAAAGATTTTAAAAAAAACAGTGCATGACAAGGAATGAGGAAAGGTGCAGCTGATTCATATTGCTTCATATCGCCAAATCGTATCGTTTCCTCGCGACCCGGTTTCACATGCTTTGCGGCCCAGTACTGGTCCACAGCCTGGTGGTTGGGGACCACTGCTTTAGTGATAGCTATTGTATTGAAGTCCTCACCTCCCATCCCATCCATAACATCTCTTTGGCATGTTAGACATGTCCACCTCCGTGAAGACCAACACACAATAGTTATTCAGTCACATAGTCTCCTATCAGATTTCTCCCCCTTCAGCCTTTTACCTCTTCCACCTATCACCTATCACCTATCACCTATCCTCTTCCACCTATCACCTCCCAGTTTCTCACTTCATCCTCTCTCCCCCACTCCATCCCACTCTGGCTTCCCCCTCACTTAGTCTCACCTATCACCTACCAGCTTGTACTGTTTCCCCTCCTGCCACCTTCTTTTGGCTTCTGCCCTCCTTCTTTTCTCGTCTTGATGAAGGGCCTTGGCCTGAAAAGTCAACTATTTATGTATTTCCATAGTTGCTCTCTGACCTGCTCCGTTTCTCCAGCATTTTGTGTGCGGCCCTTGTGAGTCTTTGTGTCATTCCAATTATCCTCATAAGCTTTCTGATAACCCTTTTGATCTGATGTATGTGTGGATGATGCAGCGTATTCAATATGTACTATCCAAGGTTCAAAGTGTTTGAGATACATCATCTTGCAGGCACTCACAAAACAAGGAAACAATAGCATCCATGAAAAAGCCTCTCACCACAAAGGCAGTCAGACATCCAATGTGTGATAAAGAAAGAACAAATTGTTCAAACTATTAAAACAAACAATCCATAAAGTATGTGCTGCAGTTTCCCCAAAAGTAAGTACAGTCATGGAGCCAGTCAGAGCTGCAGCCAGTCCAAGAGCCCATTGGCTGCAGGTCATGGCCATGGAACCAGTTCAGTGATGAGGTGAATGCCGATGGCTGCACTCCACGGCCATGAGTCAGATTTAGCACTGAGACGAATGCTGATGGCTGCAGGCCAGCTCAGAGGCAAGAAAACCTCAGAGTAATGACCCTCAGCCTAGACACCTTAATCTTTTTAATCATTTATCTAAATGGGAAATATTATATCTGAAGGTTTTTTTCTGTACATCTGACAGGGGGCGGCGAAGGCATTGATTTTCCCTGTGGTACAGCAGTTCATCCAGGCCTTTGTACAAGCTCTACAAATGCCAGATGGCCCGAACTCTGACAGTGGGTTGAAGATGGAGGTGCTGAAGGTAAGTTGTGTGGTGTAATCAGGAAATATCTGCAGTCAGAGCTGCTGGAATTAAACAACTTCTTTCATACGGTTTGATGGATTCTGGTGTTTGAACCCAGGGTTCTTTTGGAAGTAAGGAAAGAGGCTGAAAACTTGTTTCTTTGCAATCACTTTACTCAAAGTTGATAGAGCAAAGGGAAGTTCAACAGAACAGTGACAGTATACTTGTTGGAGATGAGAGAAACTGAAAATGCTGCCTAGCATAAAATAGCTATTTTTATACTGCAGAGGTAAAAATTCCAAACAAATCCATAGATAAAGGTGAACCAATTAGAAAGCACTTAATCAATACTACAAACGAGAAAACACTTATTCACTGAATGCAGAACAAAAAACTTGCAGAGCTATTGAGAAATATACTTTGTGTAACCACCAGAGGCATATTAAACTGTTATGTGCCTTCTAGAGCCACTAGGAATCATAGTAAGCATTTACTTGTACATAAATGTATAAAATATAAGCAGATAATTGATTGTTTATCTGCAAAGAAAATAACAATTAAACAGTGGGATCCAACAGGGTGATAGTGATGTTTAGTAGCATCCTCTTGCTGGTTGATTATCACAGTTGACACCCAGGCAATCAACCCTGAAGTGAATGATTCTTTGAGAAACTACCACCTGTTTACTAGAGTGTTACCTGGAGAATATTGGCATGACTGACCTCCAGCCTTTGTCCCATAACCTTTAGGTTCCTGGAAATCAAAAGTAAAGTTGATTGAAGCCTGAAGTAAAGCCCAAAAAAAGCAGGAAACCCTCAGTGCAGTTTTTCTCTCCACAGACGCTGCCCATTCCCCTGAATGTTTTTAGCATTTTTTTGTTTTTATATCCATTTGATAATCTAGGCTAGCAGCATTATTTGTTTATTTATTTTAAATACAGTGTGGAACTGGCCCTTCTACCCAGCAACCCTCGACAACCCCAATTAACCCTAACCTAACCATGTGACAATTTTAATGTATCTGGTTCATCTTTGGACTGTGGGAGGAAACCGGAGGACCCTGGGGAAAAAACAGATACTCCAAGAGACTCTGTACAGAGGATGCCGGGATTGAACTCTGAATTCCACCCCGGGTTGTACAAGCGTCACGCTAACTGCTACCCTACTGTGGTGCTCAGTTATTTTTAATAATTTACCAAAATTACTGGCTGTGCATTCTGTCAATTCTAAATATTCTTTGCCCTTTACCCAACTTTACCTGGAATTTCTTTTTCCCCATTTCCTCCATATGCTATCGTGGGGCAGCATGGTAGTGTAGCAGTTAGCACAAAGCTATAACAGCGCCAGTGGCCTGGGTTCAGTTTCTGCCGTTCTCTGTAAAGGGTTTGCACTTGCTGTCCGTGACCTTGTGGGTTTCCTCTGGTCTCCTCCCACAGCTCAAGGACGTATGGATTAGGCTAGTAGGTTAATTGGTCACATGAGTGTAATTGGGTCAGAAGGGCCTGGTACTGTACTGTATCTTCAAGTAAATATAAATAAACACTGGGCATACCAGTGGAAGTAGCATCTCCCTACGTCTGACTTAGTCCAGAATAAGGCCCATTAACCTCTACCTTCTGTTTTGCAATTCTGAATCCAAATGGCTAAATCATCACAGATTCCATGCATCTTAATAAAATCTATGTAGACAACATCCAGAGCTCTATCTTCATCAGTCAACTTTGTCATGTCCTTGAAAAACTCAGATCAACTTAGTAAGACATGACTTGCCCCACATAAAGGCTGTCCCTAATTAGACTGTGGTTTTCCAAATATTTATAATTCTTTTCACAAAACATCTTTTCTGGCAACTTCCCTGCTACTGACCTGAGACTCCCCAGTCTTATATTTCCTTGCTTTCCTTCTTGAATAGTGGAATGCTAGCTACTTACCAGTCCCTAGACTTAATGTGTGTTGGTGACACACCAGTTCCCTAGTCTTGATGTTGTGTGTTGCTTAAGTAATGTCCTTGATTCCTTCTCTTTCCTTTATTGGTCAAAATAAAGTTTGTTATCCAAGTGCATTTATGTTATTATATACTACCTTGAAATTCCTTCTCTTGCAGGCATTTACAGGAAAATAAATACAATAGAATTTCTGAAAAACTATACATAAAGACTGATAAGCAACAAATGTACAAAAGTAGTTAAATTGTTCCTGAACCTGGTGGTGTAGGACCCGAGGCTCCAGTATCTCTTTCGCAATGGCAGCAGTGAGAAGAGAGCAAGCGTGGCCTTCGTGGTGGAGTTGTTTGATGATATATGCTACTTTCTTGTGGCAGTGCCCCATGTAAATGTGGTCAATGGTGAGGAGGGCTTTTCCTGTGATGGACTGGTCTGTATCCATCACTTCTTGGAGCATTTTCCATTCTTGGGTATTGATGTTTCCATTACATGCAGTGGTGTGGCTAGTTAGGATACTCTTCACTGGGCATCGTTTGTCAGAGTTTTTGGTAACATTGAGTCTTTGTAAACTGCTAAGGAAGTATATCAAGCAGTAGTAAATCAATGCAACTGGACTTGCTGTGTTGTCTAGGAGACGTTTCGACACTCATCTGAGAGGCTTCTTCAGTTCTGATCTATGGTGTTTTCCGGCCTATAAACTCTGAGTTGTCTAAAGATATAGCAATCACATGAGGGTTGTTAAGAGTCCTAGAGGTAATGAGAGGGGCATTAAGTCTTGTCTTTGCATGAATGAAGGTGTGAACTGTTGTGGGGATGACAGAGTAGTGATGTTAGGACTACACTGTAAATAACTGATGGGTGGTGTTGTACCCTTCTGTTCAGGGATGAGTTTTCCAGTTTGACAAAGGTGGCTACTTTAACTCCTTTCAAACTGCCTGTCCTCCCTGTCCAAAATGTGCACATTGTTATCAGCAAAGCGGGGGCTGGGATATTACACCATCTACGAACTTGCGAAGCAGTCCTAACATCTCTACCTCAGTGTCTCCATGTGATTTCTATACCTTTAAACACTTAGAGTTTATAAGTCGGAAAACTACCCAAGGATCAGAACTGAAGAAGCCCTTTGGATGAGTGGCAACAACACAGCAAGTCCAGTTGCCCTGATTTACTACTGCTTGACTGACTGAGAACCTTCATAGACCTATTTCTCAGAAAGTGGAGGTGCTGCTGTGCTGCCTATGAGATGGCTGTAATATGTTGGTCCCAGCACAGATCCTCTAATATAATAATGCTGAGGAATTTAAAGCTACTCATCCTGGTGGCCCTGATCCAGCTTTGCTTTGGTGTATGTATTAAGTATTGATGTTCATTATATTTCCTTGCTCTTTAATTTTACAGGCAGTGACAGCTTTGGTAAAGAACTTCCCAAAGCACATGGCCTCTTCCATGCAACAGATCCTGCCCATTGTTTGGAACACACTAACTGATAGTGTGGCCACATATCCTTCCCTCAGTACTGATGAGACATTAACTCTGTTCCTCTCTCCATCTTGCCAGCATTTTTTTTTATCTTTCACTCATCCCAGTGCTAATTCAAATGGTTCCTGAACAGTGGTCAACATGTCAAAATTTTTACATTCAAAATGCTTAATCTTACTGTAATGGAAGACCCTTGAGCTCCTAACTTTGATCTGAACTTTGTAGATAGAGCTAGAATTTTGATCTTTTGAATCAAAGCTGCATTTGAAATAGTCACCGTATCTGTTCTTTGTTCTTGTACTGTGAGCCGATCCTTTTACCTTTATTGGAGGGTGCCATGGTTAGTGTAACATGACTACAGCTTGGAGTGTCGGAGTTCAGGGTTCAATTCTGATGTCACCTGTACCTCCTCCCCATTGAATGTTTGAGTTTTCTCCGGTTTCCTGCCACAGTCCAAAGACATACTGGTTAGTACAAACCCCATTTCCAGAAAAGCTGGGATATTTTCCAAAATGCAATAAAAACGAAAATCTGTGATATGTTAATTCACGTGAACCTTTATTTAACTGACAAAAGTACAAAGAAAAGATTTTCAATGGTTTTACTGACCAACTTAATTGTATTTTGTAAACATACACAAATTTAGAATTTGACAGCTGCAACACACTCAACAAAAGTTGGGACAGAGGTATGTTTACCATTGTTTTACATCACTTTTCCTTTTAATTACACTTTTTAATCGTTTTGGAACTGAGGATACTAATTGTAGTAGATTTGCAATTGGAAATTTTGTCCATTCTTGCTTGATATAAGACTTCAGCTGCTCAACAGTTCGTGGTCTCCGATGTCTGATTCTCCTCTTCATGATGCGCCATACATTTTCAATAGGAGATAGATCTGGACTGGCAGCAGGCCAGTCAAGCACACGCACTCTGTGTCTACAAAGCCACGCTGTTGTAGCCTGTGAGAACGTGGTCTGGCATTGTCCTGCTGAAATAAGCATGGACATCCCGGGAAGAGACGTCGCCTTGATGGCAACATATGTCTCTCTAAAATCCTAATATACGCCTCAGAGTCAATGGTACCTTCACATACATGCAACTCACTGATGCACCCCCATACCATCACAGATGCTGGCTTTTCCACCTTTCACTGATAACAATCTGGATGATCGTTTTCATCTTTGGCACGAAAAACTCGACGCCCGTTTTTTCCGAAAACTAGCTGAAATGTGGACTCATCTGACCACAGCACACGGTTCCACAGTCTTTCAGTCCATCTGAGATGAGCTCGGGCCCAGAGAACTCGCCGGTGTTTCTGCATAGAGTTGATGTATGGCTTCCTCTTTGCGTAATACAGTTTCAAGTTGCATTTCTGGATGCAGCGACGGACTGTGTTGAGTGACAATGGTTTTCCGAAGTACTCCCGAGCCCAGGTGGCTATAATTGTCACAGTAGCATGATGGTTTCTTAGGCAGGGCCGCCTGAGGGCTCAAAGATCACGCACGTTCAACAGTGGTTTCCGACCTTGCCCTTTACGCACTGAAATGTCTCTGAATTCTCTGAATCTTTTCACAATATTATGTACTGTAGATGTTGAAAGACCTAAATTCTCTGCAATCTTGCGTTGAAAAATGTTCCTTTTGAACTGACTAACAATTCTCAGGAATTTTGGCACAGAGTGGTGAGCCACGACCCATCCTTGCTTGCAAAGACTGAGCCTTTGATGGATGCTACTTTTATACCCATTCATGATACCTCACCTGCTACCAATTAGCCTGCTAATGTGGAGTCTTCCAAACCAGTGTTACTTGAATATTTTGTGCACTTTTCAATCTTATTTTAACTCTGTCCCAACTTTTACATAGAACATAGAATGGTACAGCACAGTACAGGCCCTTCGACCCACAATGTTGTGCTGACCCTCAAACCCTGCCTCCCATATAAGCCCCCACCTTAGATTCCTCCATATACCTGTCTAGTAGTCTCTTAAACTTCACTAGTGTATCTGCTTCCACCACTGATCAGGCAGTGCATTCCACGCACTAACCACTCTCTGAGTAAAAAATCTTCCACTAATATCCCCCTTGAACTTCCCACCCCTTACCTTAAAGCCATGTCCTCTTGTATTGAGCAGTGGTGCCCTGGGGAAGAGGCGCTGGCTAATCACTCTATCTGTTCCTCTTATTATCTTGTACACCTCTATCATGTCTCCTCTCATCCTCCTTCTCTCCAAAGAGTAAAGCCCTAGCTCCCTTAATCTCTGATCATAATGCATACTCTCTAAACCAGGCAGCATCCTGGTAAATCTCCTCTGTACCCTTTCCAATGCTTCCACATCCTTCCTATAGTGAGGTGACCAGAACTGGACACAGTACTCCAAGTGTGGCCTAACCAGAGTTTTATAGAGCTGCATCATTACATCACGACTCTTAAACTCTGTCCCTCGACTTATGAAAGCTAACACCCCATAAGCTTTCTTAACTACCCTATCCACCTGTGAGGCAACTTTCAGGGATCTGTGGACATGTACCCCGAGATCCCTCTGCTCCTCCACACTACCAAGTATCCTGCCTTTTGTTCAGTGTGTTGTAGCCATCAAATTCTAAATTTGTGTATATTTACAAAATACAATGAAGTTGGTCAGTAAAACTATTGAAAATCTTTTCTTTGTACTTTTGTCAGTTAAATAAAGGTTCACGTGAATTAACATATCACAGATTTTTGTTTTTATTGCATTTTGGAAAATACCCCAGCCTTTCTGGAAGTGGGGTTTGTAGATTGATTGGTCGTTGTAGATTGCCCTGTGTTTAGGTAAGGGTTAAATCAGGGGTTACTGAGCAGCGCAGCTTCAAAGGCCAGAAGGGCCTATTTCGTGCTTATAACACACAACATGACTGCATGGTACAAGCCCTTTGACCCATGACATTGTGCTGACCTTTTAGCCTACTGTAACCATTCCCACCCGCAAAGCCCTCAATTTTTCTATCATCCATGTGCCTATCTAAGATTCTCTTAAATACCCTAATATTATCTGCCTTAACTACCACCCCTGGCAGGGCATTCCACACAACCACCACTCTCTGTGTAAATAACTTACTTCTGACATTCCCATGTACTTTCTCCCAGTTACCTTAAAATTATGCCTCCTGGTATTAGCGACCTTTGGAAAAGTCTCTGGCTGTCCACTCAATCCATGCCTCTTAACACCTTATGCAACTTGATTTGGTCACCTCTATCCATTCTAGAATTTGATTATTCTGGATTTATTTTGAACATCCTCTTTTTCTCGCCTCTATTCTAACTGGATGTCCCTTTATTCTGAGGCAGTGCCCTCTGACCTTAGACTCCCCCCACCATAGGAAAGATCTTCTCCACATACACTCTATCGAGGCCTTTAAACATTTGATAGGTTTCAATGGGATTTCCCCGCCCCCCAATTCTTCTAAATTCCAGTGAGTAAAGGCACAGAGCCTCCAATTGATCCTAGGATGATAAGCCTTTTATTCCAGGAATCATTCTTGTGGACCTCCTCTGAACCATTTCCAATCCTTTTTTAAATAACAGCCCAAAAACTTCTCACAATACTCCAGGTGCGGCCTCACCTGTGTCTCAGGATTACATTTTTGCTTTTATATTCTACTCCTCTCAAAATAAATACTAACTTTGCATTTGCCTTCCTCACCACCAACTCAAACTGCAAATTAACCTTTAGGGAATTCTGCACGAGGGCTCCCAAGTCCCTTTCTGCCTCAGATTTTTGAATTTGCTCCTCATTTAAAATATAGTCTCTGCTGTTATTCCTTCTATCAAAGTGCGTGACCATATACTTCCTGAAATTGTATTCTATGTGTCACTTCTTTGCCCATTTTCCTGATCTGCCCAAGTCCTGCTTCCTCAACACTACCTGCCTCTTCACCTTTCTTCATCTTGGCCACAAAGCCATCAATTCCATCATCTAGATATTATTGACAGAGAGCATAAAAAGCACTCCCAACACCAACCCTGCAGAACACCACTGGTCACTGGCAGCCAATCAGAAAACGCCTCCTTTATTCCCACTCTTTGCCTCCTGCCAATCAGCCAATATCTAGTGTATCTTTCCTGTAATACCATGGGCTCTTATCTTGTTAAGCAGTCTCATGTGGCAGCTTGTCAAAGGCCTTCTGAAAATCTGAGTACACAACATCAACCGATTCTCCTTTGTATATCCTGCTTGTTATTTCCTCAAGAATACTTTGCCAGGCAAGATTTTCCCATGCTGTCTTGGTCCTATTTTATCCTGTACCTTCAAGTACCCTGATACCTCATTCCTAACGATAAACTCCAACATCTTCCCAACCACTGAGGTCAAGAGATCTTATAATTTCCTTTGTTCTGCCTCCCCTTTTTGAGTTACATTTGCAGTTTTCCAGTTCTCCAGAACCATTCTAGAATCTAGTGATTCCTGAAAGACCATTAATAATGCCTCCATAATCTCTTTAGCTACACCTTTTGGACCCCTGGAGTGTTGTCTATCTGATCCAGGTGACTTGTCTACCTTCAGACCTTTCAGTTTTGTAAGTACCTTCTCCCTAGTAATAGTAACTGCACTCACTTCTGCCCCCTGACACTCTGGAATTTCTAGCATATTGCTAGTGTCATCCGCATGGAAGACTGTTTTTCTTGTCCCCATTACTACCTCTCCAGCAACATTTTCTAGCGGTACTATGATCTACTCTCGCCTCTCTTTAACTCTTTATCTACCTGGGGGAGAAAAGCTTTTGGCATTCCCTTTGATATTGTTGGCTAACTTACATTTGTATTTCATCGTTTTCCTCCTTTCGAGTTTTAGTTGCCTTCTGTTGTTTTTTAAGTTTTCCATAATTTCCCATTAAATTTTGCTCAATTATATGCCCTCTTATTTGTTTTTATGGTGGTTTTCATTTCCTCAGCCACAATTGCATCATCCTGCCTGGAGGATACTTCTTTGGGATGTATCTATCCTGCACCTTTGGAATTGCTTCCAGAAACTCCAGCCATTACTGCTCTGCCTTCATCCTTGCTAATGTCCCCTTCCAATCAACTTTGGCCGGTTCCCCCGTCCATGCCTCTGCAATTCCTTTTACTCTGCTGTAATATTAATACATCTGAAAAATGGGGCACTGTGTGGGAGGGAAGGGTTAGATTGATCTTGGAGTAGGTTAATGTTTTATATTCTAATGAGGTAATGAATGTCACAGTGTTGTGTCTGTGATACTCAGTGGTATCCGAAGGCTGACAGTAGTTAAACATTTGCTGTTTCCCTTAACAACATGACACTTACGTAAGGACAGAAGTGAATTACACGGAGGAGGTGGATGATCCGGTGGATTCAGATGGTAAGTGGATGCTTTGCACTAACTTGAATAATAAGAAATTGCTCCTGATTGTTACATTAGAATCAGAATCGGGCTTAATATCATTGGCTTATGTTATGGAATTTGTTAAACTTTACGGCAGTAGTACAATGAAGTACATGATGAATATAGATGAAATAAAACTGAATTACAGTAAGTGTATATGTGTCTATTAAGTAGTTAAGTTAAAATAAGTAGTGTAAAAAAGACAAATAAAAAAGCAACCAGCTAGTGTTCATGGGTTCGGTGTCCATTTAGAAATTGGATGGCAGTGGTGAAGAAGCTGTTCCTGAATTGCTGAGTGTGTGCCTTCAGGCTTCTTTACCTCCTTCCTGATATTAACAGTGTGAAGAGGGCATGTCCTGGTTGATAGGGATCCCTAATGATGGACGCTGCCTTCCTAAGGCACCTCTCCTTGAAGGTGACTGGGATACTCTGGAGGCCTGTACCCTGATAGAGTTGACTAATCTTACAGATTTCTGCAACTTGCTTCGATCTTGTAGCTGTTGAATTGCCTTCTTTATAAGCTGCATTGATATGTTGCCTCCAGTTTGGGTCCTCAGAGGTATTGACACACAGGAACTTAAAAATGCTTGCTCTCTCTTCGCTTCTGCTCCTTCCATGAGGATTGGTATGTGTTCCCTCGTCTCGCCCTTTCTGAAGTCCACAATCAGCTCTTTGGTCTTGCTTACACTGAGTGCGTGGTTATTGCTGTGACACCACATAACTAACTGGTATATCTTGCTTCTGTACACCCTTTCGTCACCATCTGAAATTCTGCCAACGATAGTTGTACTATCAGCAAATTTATAGATAGCATTTGAACTATGCCTAACCACACAGTCATGGGCGTAGAGAGAGAAGAGCTGTGGGCTAAGCACAGATCCCTGTGGAGGGGCAGCATTAGTTGTCAGTGAGGGGGAGATCTATCCGTACAGATTGTGGTCTGCTGGTATGGAAGTCAGAGATCCAGTGCAGAGGACCAGGTTCTGTAGTTTTTCAACCTGTACTGTAGGAATGGTGGTATTAAAAGCTGAGCTATTGTCGATAAACAGAATCCTGACACAGGTTCTTGCATTGTCCAGATGATCCAAGGCCACATGAAGAGCGATTGAGATCACATCTGCCATAGACCTATGTGGTGATAGGCAAATTGCAGTGGGTTCAGGTCCTTCCTGGGGTAGGTGTTGATTCTAGCCATGACCAACCTCACAAAGCATTTCATCATTGTAGATGTGAGTGCTACTGGATGTTAGTCCTTAAGTCAGATTGCACTGCTCTATTGAGCACTGGTATAATTACTGCGTTTTGGAAGCAAATTGGAACTTCTGACCATAGAGAGATTGAAAATATCTTTGAATATCCCCGCCAGTTGATTGGCATAAGTTTTCAGAGCCTTACCTTGGGTCTGCTACTTTGCTAGGGTTCACTCTCTTGAAAGACAGCCTGACATCAGCCTCCGAGGCAGAGATCACAGGGCCACCAGATGCTGCAGGGATCCTCATAGCTGCATACAAGGCGTTGAGCTCGTCTGGTGGTGAAGCATCACTGCCATTCATACTATTGGGTTTAGCTTTGTGGGAAGTAATGTCTTGGAAACCCTGCCAGAGTTGCCATGCAACCTCACTCGGAATTGTCTCTTCACCCTGGAAATATCCCTCCACATGTTATACCTGGCTTCTTATACGGATCTGGATTGCCAGACTTGAATGCCACAGATCTAGCCCTCGCAGACCACGGACCTCCTGGTTCATCCACGGCTTTTGGTTTGGAAATGTACAGTAAGTTTTCATAGGCACACACTCATTCACATAGGTTTTAATGAAGTCGGTAACAACTGTGGCATACTGATCCAGGTTTGAAGATGACTCACTGAACACAGTCCAGTCCACTGATTCAAAGCGGTCCTGTAAGTGCTCCTGTTCCTCCCTGCTCCATATCTTCTTGGTCCTCATTACTGGTGCTGCAGTTTTCAATCTCTGCCAATACTCAGGGAGTAGAAGTACAGCTAGGTGATCAGACTTTCCAAGATGTAGACGTGGAATAGTACGATCGGCATTCTTGATCTTAATGTAACTGTGGCCCAGCATGTTGTTTCCCCTGTACTACAGGTGATTAGTTGACAATAATTATTTAGTGTCTTTATCAAGATGGCCTGGTTAAAATCCCCCAAAATGATGGTGAAGGCGTCATTGGGTGCTGTTTCATGCAGGTTGATTACATCGCTTAGTCTAAAGCCTTTTTGACATTGGCCTGAGGTGAAATGTACCCCACTACCAAAATGGTTGCTGAAATGTCCTGTAACAGGTAAAATGGCTGGCACTTTATTGTGAGGTATTCCAGGTCTGGTTTATGGAGGAACTAGACCTTTAAGTTTGAATTGGTGATTGTTGATTGCAGATCAGATGCAAAGATGTACACCACTGCAGCTGGAACTTTTTGTGTCAAGACTGCTTCCCGGTTTAATGCTTAGGACAGAAGTGGAGTGTGTATTTGAGCCTCGAACTGATTGAAGATGAAGGAATGTGGAACAAGATGGAAGAAATTAGAGCCATGGCCCATGAGAGAAAAGATTGATATTCTTTTGTTTGGAGATGCAGTGCAGAACAGGTCAGTCTGGTCCAGTGCCCCGCTCTGCCCAGCAACATTAGCCTAATCACAGGATAATTTACAACTTACCTCCCCATATGTCTTTAGAATGTGGAAGAAAACTAGAGCACCCAGGGGAAACCCATGTGGTCACAGAAAGAATGCACAAACTCCTTACAGACGACACTGGAATTGAACTCCAAAGTCTGCCCTGCACAGTGATAGTCTCTCACTACCGTGGCCCCCTCAGTACCATGATGCCAAGTGGTTGTATCAAATGGCTTGTTCTGAATTAAAACATCGTTATTTCCGAGTTCTTGAATGAACATGGGAAGGATCAGGAAAAGGTAACGGGTGGTGATGAATCAAAGGAGTGGAGATGGATAAGAGTTGGGCTCACTGATCAACCTCAAGTTCAAGTTTATTGTCATTCCACTGTACACAAGTACTGCCAAACAAAACAGCTTTCCTGTGGACCAAGATGCACAGTATAGGTTTCCCCTGCCATTGGAAAGGTAGAGCGTTCCTATGAAATGGTCCGTAAGCCAGAATGTCGTAAAGCAAAGACGCAATTATCATTTATTTATATGGGGAAATTTTGTGAGCGTTCGCAGAACCAGTAGTAGCCTACCAAGTCATGCCAAATAACACATAAAACCTAAAATAACAGTAACATATAGTAAAAGCAGGAATGATATGATAAATACACAGCCTATATAAAGTAGAAATACTTTTCCACAATCACTGCCGGCACTGTACTCCGTGGCGAAAATCTCATGCAAGCGCTCTCGGCAGAAAATCTCACGCAAGCGCTGTTGGAAAAAACACTCTCTCCAGTAACCTTTAAGCTATGAAGCTGCCGAATCATACCAAATAACACATAAAAATACACAGCCTATATAAAGTAGAAATAATGTATGTACAGTGTAGTATCACTTACCGGAATTGGGAAGATAGCTTGCTGAGCACACTGATGATGGTGGGTTAGACTGAGTCGTCGGAGTTTGGGTTGTGCAGTGGCCCCCACCCTCCAGGCCGCCGACCGATACCGATCCGCGAAGAATGCAGGGATACAGCGGTAGCCGGGAGGCACACAGCACATCTTTAAGAAAAAAGCCGAAATAAACATGCTAACTAATTAGGTGCCGCCGGCACGTAATTGTCGGCCCAGATCGGAGGCGACGCAATTGGCAATCACCTCTGATCTGGGCCGACATTTACGTGCCGGGCGGCACTGAATTAATTAGCTTGTTTATTTTGGCTTTTTTCTTAAAGATGTGCTGTGTGCCTCCCGGCTACCGCTGCATTCTCTGCGAATCGGTATCTGTCCGCGGCCTGGGGGTTGGGGTGGTGGGACGCTGGGGTGTCGTCTCATCGTCGTCTGTTTCCATTAGGGCAGGCAGGTCATCTTCTCCTATGTCTGCCTGCCTCGATGTCGAAGGTCGAGGTTCGTTGTCTGCTATGGCTGATGTGGAAGACTTGCTTGACTGCTTAGCCTCGCACATTTTTGGATCATACAGTTCTTTGTAAGCACTCAAACCATCTTGCAAATATGCCCTAAACTGACGTACCCTTTCAAAATTAAGTCGTACTTTATCATTGCAGCGAAAATCTCACTTAGTTTCTTCACGTTCAGTTCCTGGACGACTTCACTTTTGCTACTGAATTCAGTTTCAATTGTTATCCTTTCCTCTTCCAATTGCATCAGCTCTTCATCTATCAGTTCTTGGTCATGGGATGCCAAAACCTCTTCAACATCATCTTCGTCAACTTCCACAAGCCAAACTCACTTTGTCCTTACTTCATTCACAATGATCGAAACGCTTAATTATGTCTAGTTTTACGCTAAGTGTAACACCCTTATGAGCTCTTAGGCTTTTCCAATACCTTAGAACTCATCTTGCAAACGGCTGCTCACAGGCAGGTGTTTAAGCAATGCCGGCTAGAATGCCATTCCAAATCCAGGGGAGTGTGGCTGCTCGGGGTGCGTGGTGCACTGATTTTTATCGCGTGCTGCTTTTCCCCGCGCGCTGCCTTTCTTCGTAACAGTGAAAACACCTTCTGTTAGCGAAAACAGGGAACTAATGTAGGTCTTTCGTAACAGTGAGGTTTCGTAAAGCGAATGTTCAAAAAGTGGGGGACACCTGTACATATAACTCATACAACACATTGAGCAATATTACCATAAATAAATAAAACATTTAGGTGCATTTACGACACTGGCAAAAAGGTTTAGTGGTGTAATACCACTGGTGCTTCATACAAAATGAGACATGGGTGGAATTGGCAGGGAGTTCAGTAGTCTTACGGTCTCGGGGTATGGTGGGGGGGGGGAAGAAGCTGTTTCCTGTCTAACAGTCCGTCAGTCTAACAATTATAAAGAAAAAATACATTACAAATAAAGAAGTAAAGATGTGGAATAAAATGTCCATAGATATATAAATACTAGCATGTATTTACACTGTAAATAGCATTATAAGAAGTGTAATGAATAGGTTGTTTTGTATCAGGTTGTATGTGTATAGTATTGAATGGCAGAGCAGACTCAATGGGCCAAATGTCTTAATTCTGCTGCTATGTCTTTTGGTTGGGGTTAAAGGTATAAGAAACTGTTTAGTATGTTGCTTTGCCAGACTGTTCAGATTTGGTGTGGGGATTCAAGAACATTGGTGATTTTGTTATCACTGTTCCTGGTCTGTCTGCTGAATAATCTCTTGTCTCCTGATGATTAGTGTTGTTGACAATAATCCCCTGGGTGATTGTATTTCTAGCTACAGAACCTATATAACTCTGTGTCTGTGTTACTGACAAGGTTGTTGGAACAGTTTGATTGATTCTTTGCTTCTCCCTAAGGTGAGGTGCTAGGGTTTGAGAATTTGGTGTTCAACGTCTTTGAATTTGTGCATACGTTACTGGAGAACAGAAAGTTGAAGAGCTCTGTGAAGAAAGCCCTCCCTGAACTGATTTACTACATCATATTGTACATGCAGATCACCGAAGAACTGGTGAGGCTTCACATTCTGTACTTTATGTTGTAAAGCCAGTTAATCCTTAAAGATAGACATCAAGTCAATTGTTCACTGATTCATTCCCAAATTTAGTGGATTCCGGTTAATTGGAACACATTGGGACCAGTACATTTTGTCCCATTTATGCTTTGCCAAAGCTTCATGGAAATAGTTAAAACGGTATAAAAAAGACAAATAATTTGTGACAAATTATTTACTTAAATGAAATACAGAACAGACTAGAATACTACCAAAGCTGCTACAATGATATAAAATAGTGTATTACTTTCTAACAGTTATCAACAAAAGAATTAATCCGTGTTCATTTGATTGAACAAAATGATTTTGTAAATAAACAAAATCAACGCAGACACCTAGTGTAGATAATGGACTGCCTTTAAGCAATGTTTATGATGATTGCATCCTCCAAATCTATTTTCATTGTAACATTCAAGTTTATTGCAGTAACCTTCAAATGGTTCGTAGTTCCTAACTTGAGATAGTGAAATTGTTTCATTTTAACTCCAGGCCATTTCTGGATCTCCAAGGCAGAATGCTTGAAACTATAGTGAGCAAAACGGTTATGAATCGTCTTACTGCTTATTACTCACCAACTATCAGTGACAAAAATCACTGCTTTTGAGCACAAACACGATGTAGTACCTAACAGCCTCATAACGTGCATGTGACCGACGCTAGTTAGAAACTACTTGGGAGCAGTTCATTGTCCCAATTAAGTGACATATTGTCCCAAATAAGCAGCTGACCCAATTACTCTAAATTACAGAACTCACTCTAAATGAACACTTCAGATTCAGGTTTATTATCATGACATACACTCAGCAGTCACTATATTGGGTATCTCTTGTACACAGAATGCAAAAGGCAACAACAACAAAAACCCCTTTCCTGTCTCACACCCACTAACACAAAGGCAGTCCTTCAGCTCCAGGATGGATATCCATCTTTGAGCTCCCATCTTCAGTATTAGCCTCTGGACTAGCTATGACTGACCAGCCCTCTCGCCCCCTAGTCGGAGGCCTTCAAGAATGGAGCAGAGGCCAGGACTGTGGATGTCCTTTGTCACCCTTCCACATCACTGGACCTTGAACATGGAACACAGAGTGGAGGCCTGTCCTCGTGACTCCTCCACATCCTTGTCCCTGAACCCTAATCTGACTTCTGACTTCCCTCTCTATCCCCAGACCATCCCTACAAACTTGGAAAAAAAACAACCATCTGAGCCTCAATCTCGATGGAAACCGCAGTTGGGCACCATCTTGTAAAAACCATCTTAGGTACAATGTGACCTATTCTGATAGTTGGCTTCAGCTCCACGTTCCTGCGCCAATATAAACAATTTTCCTTTTCTTCCCCCCACCCCACCCCCCATTCATTATCCAAAGTCTGTGTTGTTAGCGTTCTGGATACCCCATTATATGCAGCTTTCAAGGTTAGAGCATTGTATGGGGCATTGTCTCGTTAACCATCCTCAGATAGCCCATAGCTAGACTATGTTCCTCTATACTCAGGTCATTTTAAGATGCGCAGTAGACAACATCCTAAAGTGCTACATCACTGCATGGTATGGAAACTATACTATGACAGACTAGAGGCTCTATGGCAGGTAGTCAAACTGCCCAACATATCACTGGCACCAGCCTACCCACAATCAAGGAGCTATAAACAGAAAGGTGTTGGAAAAGGGCCAGTAACATCATGAAGGATTCCACCCACCCTGCTCATGGACTGTTTTTCCCACTCCTATCATGCTCGAGGCTATGAAGCATCCACGCCAAGACCATTAGACTCAAAAACAGTTACCTTCCTCAAGCTACATCAACCATCACACCACCATGACTTTATCATTTCCTGTTAATCACCTTATGTACAGGTACTCCTGTATCTAGTGACACTTTATGGACATACAGTCAATCATTCTATACATTTCTTATGAATTTATTGTGTTTTTTTTATTGTGATCTTTATCTTGTTTTGGTGTTGCATCAGATCCGGAGTAACAATTAAATCGTTACATTCCTGTTCATTACCCTGACTGGTAATTTTTAAAATTAATGAACAAGAGAAAATCTGCACATGCTGGAAATCCAAGCAACAGATACAAAATACTGGAGGAACTCAGTGGACCTGGCAGCATCTATGGAAAAGAGTACATCAAAGACCTGTACTCTTTTCCATAGATGCTGCCTGATCTGCTGAGTTCCTCCAGCATTTTGTGTGTGTTGCCTGGTATTTTTTCTTATTGCGTTTCTTATTGTATCTTTTTGTGCTGTATCAGATCCAGAATAGCAATTATTTTGTTCTTCTATATACACATGTACTGGAAATGGCATTAAAGAAGCTTGACAATCATATGCTCCAATAAGATCATTTCTCAGTTTCCTAAGCTGCAGAGAGCAAAGATTAAACCTCATTTGAAGACACCATTTAGTCAAACTAATGAGCCTTCTCTGCACTCGTTTCAAAGTGTATACACTCAGTATATGTTTGTGGCCTTCTGCTTCTGTAGCTCAACCACTTCATGCACACCACTGTTGTAACACATGGTTAATTGAGTTACTTTTGCCTTTCTGTCAGCTTGAACCTGTCTTGCCATTTTCCTCTGACCTCTCATTAACAAGGTATTTTTGCCCAAAGAATTACTGCTCACTGCATGTTTTCTTGTTTTTCACACAATTCTCTGTAAACTCTAGAGACTGTTGCACATAAAAATCCTAGGAGTTCAGTTTCTGAGGTACTTAAACCACTCCATCTAGCACCAACAATTATTCCACGGTCAAAGTCACTTAGATCACATTTCTTCCCCATTCTGATGTTTGGTCTGAACAACAACTGAGCCTCTTGACCATGTCTGCATGCTTTTATGCATTGAGTTCCTGCCATGTGATGAGCTGATAAGCTATTTGCATTAATGAGCAAGTGTTCTGAGTTTATAAAGTTGCCTTCATGTATATAATGTTATCAGTTCTTTCCCCGAGTCGATTCATCTGCTGTCCTTTCTCTGCAGATTAAGGTCTGGACAGGAGACCCACATCGGTTTGTAGAAGATGAAGATGATGACACCTTCTCGTATTCAGTGCGAATCTCAGCACAAGATCTCCTGCTGGTGAGGGCAGATGCAGCTTACTGCTGTAACTAATCTGTAGAGCAGAGGGCTGTGAGAGGATAGTGACTAGTGTCGAGGGGTGTTAGGTGCTATTCACTACAATGCTAAACGGTGACTAACAAATTATGTATTTAAATGAAACACAGAATAAATTAGAATGCTACCATTATTACTGAAGGGCTATAAAGCTGTGTGTTAGTTCCCAGTAGTTATCCACAGAGGAATGCATTCAGTGTACGCTGACGTGTTCTTTTGATTGTGAACAAAATCAGCACAGATTCTTGGTGGAGATAATGGACTGCTTTCAAACAATACTTTGGATGATCGCATCCTCCAAATCATCATTTTCATTGTAACATTCAGTATGATAGTTGATGTCATCAAATTCTTCATAGGTCTTGTTGAAGTAGTGAAATTTTCATTTTCACTCCCAGCTAATTCCGGCTTCTTCATGCCTGAATGCTTGAAACTGCGGTGAGCAAAACAGTTCTGAATTGTCGTACTTTTTACTTCTCATTAACTACCAGTGAAAAAAGCACTGCATTTTGAACAAACATACACAAGTGATGCTATTTAAAAACTACTAAATTCAGTGTAGTGTTTAATGGCCATATGACATACATGTGACTGATGCTAGTTAGAAACTGTTTGGCAACAGTCTCCCTGCCCCAACAGTCTGCCCTGAAGCAGCTGTGATGGGCCAAATGGTCAAATTTGGCTCCTGTACCTTACAGTCTCATGGTCAATTAAGCGGCATAGTGTCCCAAATGAATAAAGCGAGTCCCAGCTATTTTCTCGATTTGCTTTTGTTCTTTAACAGTTGTCCCAAATAAGTAGCTTCCCCTAATTAACCAATGGCCAAATTAACTGGAATCCTCTGTACTTCCTCTGCTTTAACATGTGATAAGAATACAGCTTTGAGGGGCACCTTACGAATGTCCTACAAATATGCTTGGCTTGTTTGCTCCTGGGAGTCCCTGTGTGTGATTCTATAGAAGTTATTTTGCAGATTGAGTCGGTAGTAAAGAAGATATTCATTTCAAGAGGACTAGAATATAAAGGCATGGATGTAATGTTGAGCCTTTCCATGGCATTGGTAGTACCACATTGGATTATTGTGAGCAATTTGGGCACCCATATCTAAGAATGGATGTGCTAGCGTTGGAGAAGGTCCAGAGGAGGTTCACAAGAATGATTCTGGGAATTCCTTTAACCGATTGAATATTGAAAGGCCTAGATAAAGTGGCCAAGTGGTTAAGGCGTCGGTCTAGTGACTGAAGGTCGCTAGTTCGAGCCTTGGCTAAGGCAGCATGTGTGTCCTTGAGCAAGGCACTTAACCACACATTGCTCTATGACGACACCGGTGCCAAGCTGTATGGGTCCTAATGCCCTTCCCTTGGACAACATCGGTGGCGTGGAGAGGGGAGACTTGCAGCATGCGCAACTGCTGGTCTTCCATACAACCTTGCCCAGGCCTGCACCCTGGAAACCTTCCAAGGCGCAAATCCATGTTCTCACGAGACTAACGGATGCCTATAAAATAAAGTGGATGTGGAGGGAATGTTTCCTATACTGGGAGAGTCTAGCACCAGAGGGCACAGCCTCAGAGTACAATGATGTCCCTTTAGAACAGGGATGGAGGAGGAATTTCTTCAACCAGAGGGTGCTGAATCTGTGGGGTTCATTGCTATGGACGGTTGTGGAAGCCAAATCATTGAGTATATTTAAAGCGGAGGCTGACAGGTTCTTGATTAATAAGGTTGTCAAAAGTTACAGGGGGTGGGATTGAGGGGGATAGCAAATCAGCCATGATTGAAACTGAATGGCTTACCTGCTCTTCCTGCTTGTGGTTTAATATGAAATTTTGAGGCTGTTGCTGCCATAATGATGGTTGAAAGAATGAGAAGCCAATCAAATGAACATAACCTATGGTCCATATCTGAAGTAAATGGGGGAGGGGTGAATTGGAGTTGACTGCAATGGTTAAGTGATCCGCAAATGTTTTGTGTGGGAAGTGTTGGGCTGATAATCCTACCCACTTAGGGGGGCTACTTAAGCAGAAGTAACAATGAATTGGATTTCACCAGTTTTATTGGGGTGAAGGTCCAGCAGCAAAGTTACTGTGAAACTGCAGGGTGATTTATCACATGTTCATTGAAACATACCTAGTATGTGCTGGGCATGCAGCCCTCAAGTGTCACTATGCATTCCGATGCTACATAGCATGCACACAATGCTCACAGAACACAATAAGGCAGCGGGAAGGGAACATCGACAAGGCAACAACTGCAAAACCTCTCAGCTATCAGGTTCTTGAAGCAGATGCAAGAAGCAGAAACTATGCAAGTTAATTGCTCCAACACTAAGCTGTTCTCACAACTTGTGGACTTGCTTCTAATACTTCTTCATGTTCTTGATATTTATTATTTATTATTATTTTGATTTTTATCTTTTTGTATTGGCACAGGCATTTTGGTTGTTTGTCTTGTGTGTGTTTTTTCTTTGATTCTATTATTTCTTTGTATTTGCTCTAAATGCCTGCAAAAAATAAATCTCAATAGTATATAGTTACATATACATACTTTGATAATTCACTTTGAACATTGAAAACAAGCCTCTGTCCTTCCCACCCTCCACACACACACACACACACACACACACACACACACACACACACACACACACACACACACACAGTACTCCAACTCTAGGACAGGCCTCTGGGCCTCCAGGCTCCAGGTCTCTGCCGTTGGGCTTTGACTCCTGGTTCCAATTGACCTTCATGCTCCAATATCCAGTATCAGCAGAATCGAAGTTAGCAACCACATGACTCAACGGGAAATCTGGTGACAGCGCAGTTCGGTTGACCCTCCCTTCTGGTCTCTCGTCATCTGCTAGCTTGTACTTCTCCACCTTATTCTGACATCCCCCACCCCCACCCCTCTTTCCTTTCCAACCCTGATGAAGGTCTCCGCCTGAACGTCGACTCTTTATTCCCCTCCATAGATGCTGCCTGACTGGCTGACTTCCTTCAGAATTTTACATGTTTCTCTGGATTCCAGCATCTGCTGAATCTCGTGTTTATCATTCCGCATTCTGTTTTAGATGTTTATTTTTCGTCTTCTGCATTAGTATGTCTGTAGAAAAGAGCAAATTTTAGATTTCCAAACATTCATTGTACAAAAAATTTAAATGTTACAGAGAAATTTCTGTATTTCGTTAAAGGAAGTAACCTATTAAGGACAGACCACTTTTCAAATAAAAACTTGATAACTTTGTAAGTGTATAGCCCAGTGCATGATTAAAGATAACAAATGGGCGCTAATGATCAATGACATAATGAGTTAAATGAACTAAACTAATTAACTGGAACAGAAACGGATATAGAAGGAATCAAACTGAGAAGGAAGGAATCAAACTAACAGGTAAGGTGTGGCAGATATGACAGTTTAACCTTCAAATCAATTCTTACACCATGGCAAGTGATATGGTTGCCATGTAACCATTCTTACATGGTTCTCACACCATGTAAGAACATAGCAACAAAGTACAAGGTGGTCTCTCCCAAGCAGAAACTTGGTGGCAGACAAGAGGTTCAAGGTGTGCTGTCCAAGCTCTTGTAAAGAAGCACAAGGAAATGGGCAAGGTTGGGGACCAGAAAGACAGTGATCGGCCACGGAAACTGAGTGCAGCAGACGAGAAATATAGTAAACTGACGACCTTTCTAAATTAGAAGTCGTCCAGCGCTGTTATCAGCTCAGAGCTCTAATGGAACCCAAGTACACCCCTCTACAGTCTGGAGAAGTCTTGTCAGAAGTGGTCTTCAAAGAAGAGTTGCTGCGAAAGAGCTATTGAGATCATCCTGACTGGCTGTATCACTATCTGGTACAGGAACTGAACCAACCTTGAGAGTGGTACAGCCCAGCCCAGTGCATCTGTGAATGTGAACTTCCCTCTACTAAGGACATTTATAGCAGCAGGTGCATAAAGAAGGCCTGGAAGATCATTGGGAATACCAGTCACCCCAACCATAAACTGTTTCAGCTGCTTCAGTCTGGCAAACGATACCACAGCATTAAAGCCAGGACCAACAGGGCACGGGACAGCTTCTTTCTACAAGTCATTAGACTAATAAATTCTCATGTTTGTACATTGTGATGGACTCGTAATGCAAAAATTTTTACTCCCTCATGTTGTGCGATGGAGGTAAGATTTAAATAAATAAATAGAGGCAAAGCCAAGAGACTTACCTACACACAAAAACACATGGACTGGAGCGTTGAACAGCAAGTGCTCTAGACTGACGAGTCAACATTTGAAATTTTTCGCTCAAACAGGAGGCAGTTTGTCCATAGAAGAGCTGGACAGCAGCCAACAATGAAGCACCGCAGAGATTCCCTGCAGGTTTCTGGCGGCATTCCTGTGAATGGAGTTGTAGACCTGATCAGATTTAATGGAATTCTCAGTGCTAAGTAGAAGCAGATTTTCGCCCATCAGGGAGGTGTCTGATCAGTCCCAACTTCATTCTGCAACAGGACAATGACCCCAAACACACAGCCAAGGTCATAAAGTATTATCTTCAGAGAAATGAAGAACAGGGATTTCTGCTTCCACTAAGCCCTGATGTCAACATCAACAAGGCTATCTGAGATTACCTGGAGAGACATAAGCAAGTGAGACAACCAAAGTTTGTAGAGTGACTGTGACAAGTTCACCAGGTGCTTGGAACAACCTACCAGCTGACGTTCTTACCAAACAGCACGACTTTGTACCTGAGAGAATTGATGCAGTTTTGAAGGCAAAGGATGGTCACGCCAAATATTGATTTGTTTTTTTTTTTCTGTTCACTGCTCTTTGTAGTAAATGTTTTTGATACTGAGAAAATTTTCATTTCCATTTGACATCCCATTCCTATTCCAATATGTTGGTCCATGGTATCCTCCACACTGAAGCCACTCTCAGTTTGGAGGAGCAGCACCTCATATTCTGAATAGTCTCCAACCTGATGGCATGCAGATTCTCTAACTTATGGTAGTTACTCCCCTGACCCCTTTTCTTTCTTTCCATTCCCCGTTCTGGTTCCTCTCTTCACCCTTCTCCACACCTGCCCATCATTTAATGCCCCTACTTACCTTTCTCCCTATCCCCTTCTAGCTACTTATGTCATCTTCCACTTCCTCACCCACCCACCTTCCCCCTCACCTGCTCTTACACCTTATACTGCTCTGCCTCCCCTCACCTCTGGCATCGGCCCCCTTCCTTTCCTTTCCTGATGAGAGATCTTGGCCTGAAACATTGACTGTTTATTCCCCTCCACAGACGCTGCTTGATCTGCTAAGTTCCTCCAGCATTTTGTGTTTGTTGCTCTGGATTTCCAGCATCTGCAGAATCTCTTGTCTTGTGCAATTAAGTCTTTTGAGGAAGTCTGAGACTTTTGAACTCACATAAGAAATATTTTGGGCTCTCAGTCTGGCCCTTCCCACGATATGAGTTGTGGATCTCTGAACTAACAACCACCTCTAAATTAACCACCTCCCATTATATCTGGTGTGGCCGCAAATCCCTTCTGCCTTTCTCTGTCTCCAGGAGAAAATGTTGCAAGTACAGAGTGGGACATGTGGAGCAGCACGTTGCTGTGGACCAGATTCAGTCATCAAAACCCTGGGCCCCACTGTTCCTGTCCCTGGGACAGAGAAGATAATGGTGTCACCTTCAGCTCCTTCCCTACTGATTGCTATTCCTTCACAGTCCAGTCCATTACAAATAAAGCCCTCCTTAGCATTGACCACATTTACAAGGAGCATTGTTGCAGGAAAGAACATGCATCATCAAGGACCCACACCATCTAAGCCATGCTGTCTTCTTGCTGCTGCTGTTAGGAAGGAGGTGTAAAAAGCCACACCACTAGGTTCAAGAATAGTAGTTATTACCCCTCAACCATCAGGCACTTAAACCAGAGTGAGTAACTTTGCCCACTTCAATGCTGAACTGAATCCACAACCTATGGACTCACTTTCAAGTTCTCACTATTATTTATTACTTATTATTTTGTTTTTATTTTTATATTTGTACAATTTGTCATCCTTTGTGCATTGCTTGTCTATTTTTGTTCATGTGGTTTTTCATTGATTGTATTGTGTTTCTTTGTATCTACTGTGAATTCTTTTTAAGCCTATAGCATTTACTGGGGCATAGGCTTCTGACAGCAACTCACCAGAGTTTGATTGGCCACGTGGCTTCCGCTTTCACCATCTAGGCAAAGATCCTTCCTCTCCCTGGATGACATCTTTGGGGCTTCAGTTGGTGTTTCTGTAGTTTTGAGTTTTTTTTACAGCAGGGCTTTGCTATCCCCGTGTCCAACCCTCCTGCTTTTACAGCCAGGCTTGGGACCGTCCATGGCAAGAGTTATGTACTGTGAATACCTGCAAGAAAAAGAATCTCAGGGTAGATATGCGTACTTTGATAATAAGTTTACTTTGAACTTTGAAAACTTCTGTTTCGTCCATTCACCTACTGCACCTAGCACATTGGTGAGGTGTTCCTTTAACCTTTCTTTTCTCACTCGAAAGCCCTTCTAGAAGAGCTAACAGTGGTTTCTCATTTTGCTGTTTCAGGCCGTTGTAAGTGACTTTCAGAATGAAAGTGCCATTGCCCTGGCAGCAGCTGCAACTAGACATCTGCAGGAAGCTGAGCAGGCCAAGCGTGCTGGCAATGTTCACTGGTAAGTGAAATCTGCACAGCCTGGCTAGAGCCTTCATCAGTTAAGGTTTAATATTTAGCAGAATGACTTAAGGCCATCTGTTCCTGAGTTGGATTGATAGAGGTCCTAGCTCATGATACTCGGCAAAACAACAATGGAGGGTTAAACATAGAAACATAGAAAATAGGTGCAGGAGTAGGCCATTTGGCCCTTCGAGCCTGAACCGCCATTCGGTATGATCATGGCTGATCATCCAACTCAGAACCCTGTACCTGCCTTCTCTCCATACCCCCGATCCCGTTAGCCACAAGGGCCATATCTAACTCCCTCTTAAATATAGTCAATGAACTGGCCTCAACTGTTTCCTGTGGTGGAGACTTCCACAGATTCACCACTCTCTGTGTGAAGAAGTTTTTCCTAATCTCGGTCCTAAAAGGCTTCCCCTTTATCCTCAAACTGTGACCCCTCGTTCTGGACTTCCCCAACATCGGGAACAATCTTCCTGCATCTAGCCTGTCCAATCCCTTTAGAATTTTATACGTTTCAATAAGATCCCCCATCAATCTTCTAAATTCCAGAGAGTATAAGCCCAGTTGATCCAGTCTTTCTTCATATGAAAGTCCTGCCATCCCGGGAATCAATCTGGTGAACCTTCTTTGTACTTCCTCTATGGCAAGTATGTCTTTCCGCAGATTAGGGGACCAAAGTTGGAGGAAAGAGTTAGGTTGATCTTTCTTACTTACTGTCCATTACGCTGCTGTCATTTAGGGCATCTGTCTGTCTGTCTTTGGCCATCTTCACTACTGTGCCCCAGCTATGGCTCAGAGTCAGCCATGCAAGTCCCGGGTGGTGACTCTGGAATACCATTGCACACAGATGAACAGTTTTGTTTAATCAGTCAGGCTTGTTAGCCTTGAGCTGAGCTCCCGAGCCTGAACGACTGATGGACCACGCTTAGTCTAGCCTCTGCCCTTTGACCTGTTTGGCCAAAGCATAGGGTTCTGATTCCAGCTCTCTGGGTAATTGAGGCAGGGAAGTCTCCAAACCACGACAAGGTTGTGGTCCTCTTGGAGGTAGATTGATCTTAGTGTAGGTTAAAAGATCCCAGGAGATCAGCTATTTCTGAGTTACTCAAACCACCCTGTCTGGCACCATCAATGATTCCATGGTCAAGGTCACTTAGATCACATTTCTTCCCCATTCTGATGTTTGGTCTGAACAACAACTGAACCTCTTGGCCAGGGTTGCATGCTTTTATGTGTTTAGTTGTTTCCATATATTTGCATTAACGAGCAGTTCTACCTAATAAAGTGGCCAATGAGTGTAGATAGTTTGCACAAAGTTTTTTTTCCTCTCCTAATCTTTCTGCTACACTTGGCTTTTACATCAGAATTTGGAGAATTTTTACATTACCGGCTGAGGTAAAGCAGGTAGATTGGGGGACCACTTTGTCAAGCACCTCCATCCATCTGCCAAAGCTGGAATTTCCCGGTAGCCAACTGTTTTAAATCCTATAGTCATACCCATTTTAATTCCTATAGTCATACCCATCCCAACGTGTTGGGCCAGAGCTGCCTCTTTTGCCACAGTGAGGTCAGGGTGGAGGAGCAACAACTCGTGTTCCATCTGGGTGGCCTCCGGCTTGAAGGTGTGAACATCAATTTCTCCTTGTAATTTTTTTTCTCTTTTTCTTTTCCCCTGCCGCTTAACTCTTTTATTCCCCACTCTAATCTCTTACCTCTTCCCTTCATCTTCCCCTGGTGCTGCTGCTCCTCTCCTATCAGATTCTTTCTTCTCCAGCTGTTTACCATAAGCGATAGAAGCACAATTAGGCCATTTGGCCCATTGAATCTGCTCTGCCATTCAATCATGGCCAATGCTTTTTCCCCTCTTCAGCCCCACTCACCAGCCTTCTCCTCATAACCTTGTCTAATCAAGAATCTATCAATCTCTGCTTTAAATACACCTAATAACTTGGCCTCCTGTGGCTGCCTGTGGTAACAAATTCCACAAATTCACCACCCTCTAGCTAAAAAAATTCCTCTGCATCACTGTTTCAACTGCATGCCCCTCTATTGTGAGGCTGTGTCCTCTTGTCCTAGACTCCCCCACCATGAGAAGCAGACCCAGAGCTACCAAACATTTCTCGTATGATGACCCTTTCATTCCTGGAGTCATCCTTGTGAACCTCTGAACCCTCTCCAATGCCAGCACATCTTTTCTTAGATGAGGAGCCTAAAACTGTTCACAATACTCAAGGTGAGGCCTCACCCATGCCTTATAAAGCCTCAGCATCACACCCCTGCTCTTGTATTCTAAGACCACTTGAAGTGAATGCAAACATGGCATTTGCATTCCTCACCACCGACTCAACCTGCAATCTGCACAGGGTCTCCCAAGTCCCTTTGCGTCTCAGAATTTTGGATTTTCTCCCCGTTTAGAATATAGTCAGCACTTTTATTTCTACTAGCAAAGTGCATGAACATACATTTTCCAACATTGTATTTCATTTGCTACGTTCTTGCCCATTTTCTTAATCTGTCTGTCCTTCTGCAGTCTACTTGTTTCCTCAACAACACCTGCCCCTCCAGCAATCTTTGTATCATCTGCAAACTTGGTAACAAAGCCATATATTTCATCGTCTAAATCACTGATATACAGCATGAAAAGAAGCTGTCCCAGCACCAACCCCTGTGAAACACCACTAGTCACTGGCAGCCAACCAGAAAAGGATCCTTTTATTCCCACTTGCTGCCTCCTACCAAGCAACCTCATGTGTGGCACCTTGTCAAAGGCCTTCTGAAAGTACCAATATACAATATCCACTGTATCCCCTTTATCTATCCTATTTGTAATTTCTTCAAAGAATTCCAACAGGCAGGATTTTCCCTGAAGGAAATTATGCTGACTTTGTCCTATCTTGTCTTGTGTCACCAAGTATTCCATAACTTCATCCTTAACAATTGACTCCAGCATCTTCCCAAGCATTGAGGTCAGGCTAACTGGTCTATAATTTTTCTTCCTGCTTCCTTCCACCTTTCTTAAAGAGTCGAGTGATACTTGCAATCTTCCAGTCCTCTGGCACCATGCCAGAGTCCAATGATTTTTGAAAGATCATTACTAATGCCTGCATAATTGCTTATGCTACCTCTTGCAGAACCCAAGGGTGCAATTCATCTGGTCCGGGCGACTTATGTACCCTTAGGTCTTTCAGCTTTTTGAGCACCACCTCCCTTACAATAGTAATTGCACTCACTTCTCTTCCCTCACACCCTTCAACATCTGGCACACTGCTATTGTCTTCCACAGTGAATTCTGATGCAAAATAGTCATTTTCTAGTAGTCCTATATCAACTCTCATCTCTTATATTTTTTACATACTTGAAAAATCTTTTACTATCCACTTTGATATTGTTTGCTAGCTTGCTTTCATATTTCATCTTTTCTCTCCTAGTGATTCTTTCGGTTGCACTTGTAGGATTTTAAAACCTTCCGAATCCTCTATCTTCCTGCTAATTTTTGCTTTGTTGTATACCCTCTGTTTTGATTAGCTTTGACTTCGCTTGTCAGGTATGATTGCACTATTTTGCCATTTGTGTATTTCTTTGTTTCCTCATTTTTTCCCAGAAGCTCACACCATTGCTACTCTGCTGTCATCCATGCCAGCATCTCCTTCCAATTTACTTTGGCCAACTCCTCTCTCATATCACTATAATTTCCTTTACTCCATTGAAATACTGCTATGTCAGACTTTACTTTCTCCTTATCAAATTTCAAGTCGGATCTTATTGTGATCTTAAAGGTTCCTTTACCTTCAGCTCCCTAATCGCCTTCAGTTCATTATATAACACCCAATCCAGTATAGCTGATCCCCTAGTATGCTCAATGACAAAGTGCTGTAAAAAGTCATCCCATAGACATTCAACACACTCACTCTCGAGATCCATTACCAATCTGATTTTTCCAATTGACCCTCATGTTAAAATCACCCATGACTATCATAACTTTGCCCTTTTGACACGCCTTTTCTATTTCCCATTGTAATCTGAGGTCTACCTGCCAGCTACTGTTGGGGTCCTATATATAACTGCCATCATGTTCTTTTACCCTGACAGTTTCTTAACTCAACCTACAAGGATTCAACATCTTCTGATCCTATGTCACATCTTTCTAATGATTTGATGCCATTCTTTACCAGCAGAGCCAAGCCACCCCCTCTGTCTACCTTACTATCCCTCTGATACAATGTGTAACCTTGGACATTCAGCTCCCACTTCTGTACAGGTCATACCTCCCCCAGAAGAGACCCCAGTGATCCAAGAACCTGAAGCCCAGCCCCCTGTACTAGCTTCTCAGCCACGCATTTATTTGCCACATCATCTGGTTTCTATCCTCAATTCCTTGGAGGTCCTGCTTCTTAGCTTTCTGCCTAGCTCTCCAAATAATCTATTCAGGACCTCTTCGCTTTTCCTTCCTATGTCATTGGTATAAATATCTACCAAGACATCTGACTGCTTTTTGCCCAAAAAAAACCGCTGTGGATGCAATCCGAGATGTCCCTGACCCTGGTACCTGGAAGGCAACATATCATCTGTGTGTCCCTTTAATGTCCACAGAATCTCCTGTCTGTTCCTCTGAATATTGAGTCCCCTATCAATACTGCTTCCCACCAGGACTAACCTATTATCCTTTGGTTAGTGCTTCCTCTTCCCCAGCTTTTTATTCTGGCATCTTTCTCCTTCCTTTCCAGTCCTGATGAAGGGTCTTGGCCCAAAACATCGATTGTTTATAGATGCTCCCTGGCCTGTTGAGTTCCTCCAGCATCTTGTGTGTGTTGACCTGTCTGTTCTCACCTTGTTGCATCAGAAGCTGTCCCCTCCCAATCCTGATGGTTAACAGTTAGCTAGAGGACGACAGCATTGAGCGAGCTGTTTGCGCCTGACGTTGATCCTGGATGGACAGCAGCAAGCTACTGGTTTTGAAGTGTAACTCCTGTGATTATGTTCTGCTGATGTGTAATCACCCCCTCCCTCTCCACCCACCCACGAGTGACCGATTTTTTTGTTTGTGTGGCAGGTGGAAGATTCATGAGGCTTGCATGCTGGCGCTAGGTTCCGTGAAAAGCATCATCACAGACAATGTGAAGAATGGGCAGATACAGTTCGACATACACGGATTTCTCACCAATGTAGTACTTGCTGACCTCAACCTTTCAGGTAGGATGCAGGCCACAGATACCTGATCATCCAGGTAATGAGAAGCAGTCTGAACAATTGATTTTAGTCCAGCTGTCAGGAAAAACTCGTCATGAGATTTGGTCAAATGATCTCATTCTGAACGATCGGAAAATAGTTGCTACTGGATTCAAATCATGTGATTACTGATTAGCTTTATTTGTCACATGTACATCGAAATTTGCATCAATGACCAGCACATTCTGATGACTCTGCCATAGTTGGATGCATCAGCAAGGGAGATGAGGCTGAGTACAGGGCTACGGTAGGAAACTTTGTCACATGGTGTGAGCAGAATTATCTGCAGCTTAATGTGAAAAAGACTAAGGAGCTGGTGGTGGACCTGAGGAGGGCTAAGGCACTGGTGACCCCTGTTTCCATCCAGGGGGTCAGTGTGGACCTGGTGGAGGATTACAAATACCTAGGGATACGAATTGACAATAAACTGGACTGGTCAAAGAATACTGAGGCTGTCTACAAGAAGGGTCAGAGCCGTCTCTATTTCCTGAGGAGACTGAGGTCCTTTAACATCTGTCGGACGATGCTGAGGATGTTCTACGAGTCTGTGGTGGCCAGTGCTATCATGTTTGCTGTTGTGTGCTGGGGCAGCAGGCTGAGGGTAGCAGACACCAACAGAATCAACAAACTCATTCGTAAGGCCAGTGATGTTGTGGGGATGGAACTGGACTCTGATGGTGGTGTCTGAAAAGAGGATGCTGTCCAAGTTGCATGCCATCTTGGACAATGTCTCTCATCCACTACATAATGTACAGGTTGGGCACAGGAGCACATTCAGCCAGAGACTCATTCCACCAAGATGCAACACTGAGTGTCATAGGTAGTCATTCCTGCCTGTGGCCATTAAACTTTACAACTCCTCCCTTGGAGGGTCAGACACCCTGAGCCAATAGGCTGGTCCTGGACTTATTTCCTGGCATAATTTACATATTACTATTTAATTATTTATGGTTTTATATTGCTATATTTATACTCTATTCTTGGTTGGGGCAACTGTAATGAAAATCAATTTCCCTCGGGATCAATAAAGTATGACTGTGACTAATCCAAGGAAATGCTGGGGACAGCCTAAAGTTGTCACCACCCTTCCATCACCAACCTAGTCTGCTCCCAGTTTACTCATCCTTCCGTCTCTGAACTGTGGAAGGAAACCAGAGCACCTGGAGGAACCCCACTGGGAGAATGTACAAGCTCCTTACAGACCATGGTGGGAATTGAACTCTAAACAGTGATCGCTGGTGCTGTAATGTTGCTGTAACCACTACGCTATTGTGTTGCCCTAACAGTGGTAAAAATGCCAGTAAATTTGGAGTATACTTGCATCTTAAGTGGAAACTAAAAGGTGAAAATTCCTACCCGAGCCTTAACCTCAGATGCAAGATGTCGCTAGATAAATAAGGTGAAGTGCAGAGCCAATATGTAATCTGACCATTGGACTTGGTTTAAACCTGACTTGGAAGCAAAGGAGGGAAGTAAGGTTTGTGGGTAGCCTGATCTTGGCTCTAGCCTGTGCCTGTTAGAATGGGTAAGGGACAAAGGAGAGCATGAAAGCTCACAGAATGCATCATCTACAGAGGAATAACAGTTGATGTCCTTGGACAAGGCCCTTCATCAAGGCTTGAAGGGGCAGAAGCCAGAATGAGAAGGTGGGGGTGTGGTGGAATGACAAGCTGGCAGATGATTGGTGAGACCAAGTGAGGGGGTAGGAAAAAAGATTCAGATTTGCTTTATTTGTCACTTGGAATATAGAAAAATGAGATCCAATCCAAGCAGACAAGTATCTAAGATTCTACAGATGCTGAAAATCCTGAGCAACACACACACACACACAAAATGCAGGAGGACCGGCACGTTAAGCAGCATCTGTGGAGGAGAAGAAACAGATGATGTTTTAGGCTGAGACCTTTCATCCCTCCCAACTTAACCAAGTGAGTACAGGGAATGTTATGATTTGAAGGAAGATATTTTGAGAAGAAAGAAATGTTAGCAGAAGACAGGTTGCTGAATATATAAACACGAAATTCTGCAGGTGTTGGAATGTTTGAGCAACCCACACAAAATGCTGGAGCAACTCAGCAGGTCAGGCAACACCTATGGAGGGGAGAAAAAGTCAACAGTTCAGGCTAAGACCCATCACCAGGCCTTCAGGATCTCTTGTGTTTAGGATATGATAGCTAGTGAGTTCAGAGAGGGCAGTGAGATCCTGAACCATATTGACTTCACAAAAGAGGAGGTGCTGGTGAGTTTGAAGTGGAAAGATGGATAAATCTCTTGGAACCTGACCAGGTGTACCTGCTACAGTGATCAAAGCAAAGGAGGAGGATTCTGGGACCTTGCAGATATTCTTGTATCTTCATTAACCAGGGGTGCGATACAGCATGACTAATTTGCGTTTGTTGCTAAAGGGCTGCAAGGACAAGCCTACAAAAAGTGATGGATACGGCCCAGTTCATCATTTGTAAAGCCCCCCCACCTTTGAGGTTATCTACAAGGAATGCTATCACAGGAAAGCAGCATCCATCATCAATATGCCACCCGCGATTCAGGCCATGGTCTCTTCTCGCTGCTGCTATTGGGAAGGAGGTACAGGAGCCTCAGGTCCCACACCACTGTGTTCAGGAACAGTCATTACCCTTCAAGCATTGGGCTCTTGGGATAACTTAACTGGCTCCATCACTGAACTGTTTCCACAACCTATGGACTCACTTTCAAGAACTCTTCATCTTATGTTCTTGATATGCTTATTTGTTTATTTTTCTTTTTGTATTTGCACATTGATTGTCTATCCTATTGTGTGCAGTCTTTCATTGATTCTGTTGTGTTTCTTTGTATTTACTGTGAATACACCCAAGGAAAAAATGAATCTTTGGGTTATATATGGTGACATGTATGTACTGTGATAATAAACTTACTTTGAACTTTGAGAATTGCAGACTGGTGAGCCTGACATTAGTGGTGGGAAAGTTCCTGCAGGGGTTGTGAGGGATGGGGAAGTCATTTGTATTTGGAAAGGCAAGCACTGATTTGGGATAACTAGCATGGCTTTGTTTTTGTGAGATTATGTCTCATATAATTGTGTATGTCAGTTTATTATTGGAAGGATGTGGAAGTTTTAGAGGGGGTGCAGAAGAGATTTATCAGGGTGCTGCCTGCATTAGAGAGCATGTCTTACGAAAATAGGTTAAGTGAGCTTGATCTTTTCTCTTTGGAGCGAAGGAGGATGAGAGGTGACTTGATAGTAGGTTCAAGATTATGAGCATAAATCGAGTGGGCAACCAGAGCCTATCCCCCAGAACAGAACTGGCTAATATGAGGAACATAATTTTAAGGTGGTTGGAGGAAGTATAGGAAGGATATTAGAGGTAATATTTTATACATAGAGAGAGGTGGTTGTGTGGGAACCCTGTTGGATTATAAGAGGCATAGATTGAATAGAGAGCTAGCATCTTTTTTCCAGGGCTGCAATGGTTAATGTGAGAGGACTTAATTTGAAGGTGATTGGAGGAAAGTATAAGAGGGATGTCAAAGTGTGGTGGATGCATGCTACCTGTTGCCAGAGATGATGGTAGTCTGCTACATTAGGGAAACTTAAGAGACTTCAATAAGCACATGGATAATAGAAAAATGGAGGACTAAGCTGCGGGAGGGATGAGTAGGTTAGAGATTGGCACATATCGTGGGCCGAAGTGCCTGTACTATATGCTATGTTCTCTGTTCACATAAATGCATTGATAAGTGCAGACTGGTGAACGCAGTGTACATGGACTTTGTCAAACCCCATAACAAGGTACTGAATGGTAGACTGGTCCAGAAGGTTAGGTCAGGTGTTCCAGGGCAAGAAAGCACGTTGAATAAAAATTCTTTTTGGCAGTAGGAGTTAGGATGTTTGTGGAGAGTTACTTTTCTCATTGGAACCCTGTGACCACTGATGTTCCACGGGGATTAGTGCTTGGACCTTTACTGTTTGTGGTATGTGGATGAGAATCTAGATGACGTGATCAGAAAGTTTGTATGTGGTTATGTGAGGATCGAGATCGACTGCAGAAGTGGACAAGGGAATAGCTTCAAGATGGCGTTTGCGATATACTGCGATGTTTGCAGGCAGCTCATAAAACTACTAGAGATGCTTCTTTCGAACTGTGATCTCTGCAACCCACAGGCTGCAATTTCCTTTTATGAAACATGCTTTTGAATGTCTAACCAAACTTGTGAATTTACAGTCTCTTGAAGGATTCAATGAACTGGACTCTCAGGAATGCAGGTACAGCATCTTGAAGCGGACAAAGGTCGGTCTCTGCCAGCCTGGACTTTATGGCAGATTAGAGTATCGAGGCCCAAGACAGAAAACAGATCAGCCTATTATTCCATCCCATCCGAGCCCATCCCTTCTGCCTGTGTTTAAACCCTCTTCCTGTCTTCTCAGGAGTCTTATGTCCCATGGTGCCAAGTTCAGAAACAGTCATTGCCCTACAACCATCTGGCTGCTGCACGACACTGATGATAACTTCACTCACCTCAGTGCTGAGTTGACTTCATAGCCTTCAGACTTACTTTCAAGGACCCTGCCTTTGTTATGTATGGTTTTTCATTTATTCTGTTGTTTTTCTTTACTTTCTTGTGGTGCCTGCATGAAAATTAATCTCAAAGTTGGATATGGTATATTTACCTTGAACTTTGATAGAATTTAACTGGGGCCAAGTGTAAACTGATGTATTCTGAGATATTAAGCCAGACTAGGACCTACAGTGTGAGTGGCAGGGCCCTACAGAGAGGAGTTAAACCCAAACACCTTGGGGTACAAATACATAGGTCCCTGAAAATACCAACAAATGTAGGTAGGCTTTGGTTGGGACATCATCTTATTGTTATACAGATTTTTGATCAGGCCACACTTAGAATATTGTTTGCAGCTCTGGTCACCATTCTTCAGGAAGGATGTGATTGAGCCAGAGAGGGTGTAGAAAAGGTTCACAGGAATGTTGCCTGAACTGGATGTCTTGAGTAAGAAAGAAAGAAATTCTGAATAGGCTAAGACCATTTTTCCTGGAGCAAAGGAGACTGGGGAAATGACATAAAGGTTTATTAAATTATAAACAGAATTTACCGTAACACACATAAAGTGCCACAGGAACTCAGCAGGTCAAGCAGCATCTATGGAGAGGGACAAACAGTTGATATTCGGGCTGAGGCAACACTCACAACACCCTGGAGGAACTTGGCATCCGTAGAAACGATCAGTCAATGTTTTGGTCCGGAACCCTTCGTCAGGACTGAAGAGGGAAGGGGCAGAGGCCCTATAAAGAAGGTGGGGAAGGGGTGGGAAGGAGAAGGCTGGTAGGTTCCAGGTGAAAAACCAGTAAGGGAAAAGATAAAGGGGTGGGGGAGAGGAAGCAGGGAGGTGATAGGTAGGAAAGGTGAAGAAGGAATAGGGGAAAACACAATGGATAGTAGAAAGAGGTGGAACCATGAGGGAGGTGATAGGCAGCTGGAGGAGGGGGCAGAGTGAAATAAGGATAGGGGAAGGGAGGAGGAGGAGGAAATCACCGGAAGTTGGAGAATTCTATGTTCATACCAAGGGGCTGGAGGCTACCTAGATGACATATGAACTCCAACCTGAGTTTAGCCTCATCATGGCAGTAGAGGAGGCCATGTATGGACATATCCGAATGGGAATGTGAAGCAAAGTTGAAGTGGGTGGCAACCGGAGGCTGAGACCCTTCATCAGAAAAGGAAGTGGGAAGATGTTACTCACTGTTCCACCAAAAAGGCAAGCATCACTGGAATCCATGCATAGCCCACTTTTGGAGGAGCTGAAAGTAGTTGTTGAGTGTGAGGATCAGATCCATCACACAGGAGGGTAATGGTGGAGGGGAACTGGTTAGTCCTGTTGACTAGAAAGAAGTGGAGAGCTTTAAGGCCTTTCTCTTGAGTAATAGAAGTGTATAGGGACTGGGCATCCATGTTGAAAATAAGGTGATCAGGCCCAGGGAACTGAAAGTGGTTGAAGAGATCAAGAGCACATGAAATGTTACGGATGTAGGTAAGAAGTGTCTGGCCCAAGGGGAATAAAATGCAGTTGATGTTGCAAATACAAGTTCAGTGGGCCATGGGCAGCCAGAAACAGTAGGCCTACCTGGGCAGGCAGTTTTGTGGATCTTGGGTAGGGGGTGTAAAGAAGCACTGTGGAGTAAGGGAACTATGAGGTTACTGTCAGTATATGGGAAATCTCCAGAGTTGTTGAGTTTTAAGATATTTGGAGGAAAGTGTAGGAGGGATGTCAGAAATGCAGAAAGAGGTATGTGCATGGCACGTGCTGCCAAGGTAGTAGTGGGATCAGATACATTAGAGGTATTCAGATAGGCACATGGATGAGAGAAAAATGGAGGGCTGTATAGGAGGGAAGGTTTAGATTGATCTTAGTGTAGGTTGAAAGGTTGGCATAAAGTGGGCCAAAGGGCCGTACTGTGCTGTGGTGTTACATGTTCTATGAGATGCTCAACTATTGAGTATGTCAGTGGCTGTGATTGTGAGAAAGGAGACAAAGGGGCATTGGGCTATTTCTATTATTGTGTCCTTGGGTGAGCGATCTTCTATGCTTAATTTAAAGTCCATCTCTTGACAGCATCTCTCTTGACCAACATAGAATACAGGCCAGAAGAGGAAAGCTACTGTACTTGCTTGTATGAAGCTTTCTTTATCTGGCCTGTCCTCTACATGATTATTGAATGTGTGAACTAGGAGCAGGAGTAGGTCATTTGATGCTTCTGGTCTGCATTGCAATTAAATATGTTCACGGCTGATCTGATTGTGACCTTGGCTTTGCATATGTCAGTGCCTTATAAGGGTATTCGACCCCCAACCATTTATTCACATAAATAAATGAGTATTACAATCAGGGATTTTGATCAATTTAACAGAGAATTTTTATTTGTGAATCAAGAGCTCCTTTTTTCACAGTAGAGCCTAAAAAATGGAAAATTGTAAAATTCAAAAACTGAAATGTCAGCAGTTCAAAAGTACTCATCCCCCCTTTGCTCAGTACTCAGTTGAACCACCTTCCATGGCTGTTACAGTTAGAAGTCTTTTTAGATAAGTCTCTGTTAGATATGTGCAATGTGATGCCCATTCCTTCTTGCAAAATTACTCAAGCTGTGCCAGGTTAATTGGGGAGTGGAAGTGGACAACCATCTTGAGGTCTCGCCAGAGATGTTGGAATAGGTTAAGGTCAGGGCTCTTATTGGACCACTCAAGGACGTCAATTTTCTTCATCTGAAGCCACTCCACGGTTGCCCTGGCAATGTCCTTTGAGTTGTTGCCTTGCTGAAAGACAAACTTCCTCCCCAGTTTAAGTCTTCTGGCATTGACTAACAGAGTGAAGGTAAGTGAAGTTATCCTCAGTGGTTGAAGAGCCTGATGGTTGAGGGGTAATAGCTGTTCCTGAACCTCGTGGTATTGGCCCTGAGGGTCCTGTACCTCCTTTCCAGTGGCAGCACTAAGAAGAGAGCATGGCTTGGGTCCTGCGACAGTGCTTCTTGTAGATATGTAAATGGTGGGGAGCGCTTTACTTATTTTCATTTTATTTTGTTTAACTTTAAACAATACAGTGGATTGTTCTAACTAAGTGAGCATCTTCATATTTTGTACTCACTGTGGATATGGCCCAGTCTATCATGGTTTAAGCCCTTCCCACCATGGAGCATTGCCACAGGAAAGCAGCATCCATCATCCCAACATCTATAGACTCATCTCATGTTCTCGATACTTTTTGCTTGCTTATTATTGTTGTTATTCTTTCTTTTTGTATTTGCAGTTTGTTGTTTTTTGCGCATTGGTTGTCTGCCTTGTTGGGTATATTTTTTCATTGATTCTATTGTATTTATTGAGTATGCCCACAAGAAAATGAATCTGTGTTATATATGGTGATATATATGTACTTTGATAATAAATTTACTTCAAATTTTGAACTTCATGATTCTAAGGGGAGAGTGAGGGGGTGTGGGAGGAAATGGCATTGATGCCTGGCTCGTACTACCTTAGCAATGAGAGTGCTCAGTAGAAGAGCATAGAGCAAGCTTTTCTCTGCTAATGCAAGGATTGACCTTATCCTTGGAGTCCATTGTGTCATGGTACAGGTTGAGTACCCCTTATCTAAAATGCTTGGGGCCAGAAATATTTCACGTTTCAGATTTTGGAATATATAACAAGCTAACTTGGGATCACCATATTTTCCAACTCTAAATTTATGTTTTGCTGATAAACAGTAAACCTTACACTTGTTCATCTGAAATACGTACACAACAGTAAAAATTATTCCGCACCATTGATATAATGAAAATGTGATGTGTACAGGGTAACGTTGAACAATGACAGCCTTTCAGTCTCCACCTACGATGCCGTGTTTTGATATAAAAAGTTACAGCACACTGTATTCACTTCTTAATTTTTATTTTAGGTTTCATGTAAGGTGTAAAAATAATCAGCGTTGTAGACTTTTTCTAACAAACTGCAATGAATTTCTCTGCTGCTTCATGATCAGCAGATGCTTTATCTTTGAAATTTTTTAAATCTTTAAATATTTAAATCTGTGCCTTTTCTTAGACTTATGCAACCTGCAGCTGAATATTCACAACTATTTTCAATTTTTGGTTTGTTGTGATAGATTTTTGCTTTTTTCATGATCAGCAGACCATTAAGTGGCATATGTTCACTCCAGCTCTGATGAGTGTATTCTTTCAGTACACGACTGAGATCCTCATTTTTCACTTATGCAGCTTTTTCTTATTTTTAATTACTCCTGTTCGTTACGTATATGAGGTCACTTTTTAGAGCTGTATGTGGTGCATAAAGACCTGCGCATTGCCTGGAAACCTTCCCAGTACCTTGTGGAATTTTCCATTTCTGATGTCATGTCAGCACTCAGAAAAAAATTCGGATTTTGGATTTTCGAATAAGGAGTACTCAACTTTATATGGAATAACCCAGAGAGGTTTGTAAGAAGGACAATATATTTGACAATTACGCTCAGTGGCACGTTATTGGATGCAGATGTGTGCTTAATAAATAGCCCAACCACTTGAAGGTTCGACATGTTATACTTTCAGAGATGCTTTTCTGCACACTAATGTTGTAATGTGTTTTATTTAGTTACTTTCGCATTCCTGTCAGTTTGAGCAGTTAGGCTGTTCTCCTCAGACCTCTCATTAACAAGGCATTTGCACCCACAGAACTGCCACTCACTGGATTTTTTTTTTTTGTTTTTCTTTATCGTTCTCCGTAATCTATAAAGACTGTTGTGTATGACAACCCTAGGAGATCAGCAGTTTCTGAGATACTTAAACCAACAATCTCTCTACTGTCAAAGTCACCTAGATTACATTTCTTCCCCATTCTGATCTTTGGTCTGATCAACAACTGAAGCTTTTGACCGTGACTGCGTGCTTTTGTGCAATGAGTTAATGAGTAGGTATTTGCATTAACATACAGGAGTACCTAATAAACTGTCCACTGAGTGTCCACTGTCTTGGGTGAGTCTAAATGAAACTATACTGGCTTGACTGGTTGTATGAGAATTATTTCAGGTACTCAGTAGTCTTGTAGGAATTATTCTACTCCATTGCAGCATGGATAATAATCAGGGTGGTGATGAAAGACGAACAAATAACCTCTTCGTCTCTCCTCTCTTCTCATTCCCCTCTGTTTCCTTCCCTCCCTTCTCGCCCTCAGTATCTCCGTTCCTGCTTGGCCGTGCACTCTGGGCTGCCAGCCGATTCACCACAGTAATGACTCCTGAACTGATCCAGCAGTTTCTGCAAGCAACTGTGAGTGGTCTGCACGAGACCCAGCCGCCATCAGTGCGAATCTCAGCTGTTCGAGCCATCTGGGGGTAATTTGCAACCCTGACAGTTTACGTCAGCAATAAATTTATTTTATCTTTTTCCTTTTTAACGGATCAGCAACATCGCTGGCTGCATGGTTGGTTTAATTTTGCAAACATTCCAGGTCCCAGTAGACTGGAAGACAATAAATATAATATTACATAAGCAATGCATACCAAATGTTGGAGGAGCTCAGGTTAGGCAGCAGGTGTGGAGGGGAAGAAAAGAATCGTGAATTAAAGAATAGTTAGCCTGACTGCCGTTGGCAAGATAAAAACTAATGCTGGAACAGATCAGATGAATTAGATATGACATGCCCATCAGATTTGTTAGCTGTCAAGTGCCAATTAACATGGAGCAAAAAACAAAAATTCCTGAATTTTTTGTTGTGTTTTCTTTATTTTGTATGTTGTTAAACATACCTGAGTGATCAGGTTCCCTGTGCTTGGTGGAATTATATTTCCTCTAGTGGGGAAGTCAAGGACCAGGGGACACAATCTCAGATTGGAATGAGTCCCTTTAGAACAGAAATAGCAGTTAACTGGTAAATCTGGAATTAATTGTGATGGATACCTGTAGAAGCCAAGTCTTTGGGTGTATTTAAGGTGGAGGTCAATTGGTTCTTGATTAGAAAGGGCACCAAAGATCATGAGGAGAATGGGGTTGAGAGGGATGATATTTAGTCATGCAATGGCAGAACAGACTAGATGGGCCATATGGATTGATTCTGCTGCTGTGTCTTCTGGTGAACATAGCCTATTGTTTATTTTCTGAACTTCAGAAGAATGAGTGGGTATCTTATAGAAACATTTTAGGCTATAAAAGGGATAGATGAGGTAGATCCAGGAAAGTTGTTTCCACTGATGGGTGAGAGGAGAACTAGGGGACATTGCCTCAGGATGTGGGGGAGTAGATTTAGGATGGAGATGAGGAGGAACTACTTTTCTCAATGGTGAATCTGTGAAACCCAGGGAAGCAGTAGCGGCTACCTCATTAAATTTATTTAAGAGTCCAAATCAGGCTTAATATCACTGGCATATGTCATGAAATTTGTTTTGTGGCAGCAGTACATTGCAGTAGATAATATCTAAAAAAAGAAATAGTGCGAAAAGAGAGGGTTAAAAATACTGAGGGCAGTGTTTATGGGTTCATTGTCAATTCAGAAGGGGAGGGGAAGAATGTTGTTCCTGAAAGTTTGAGTATGTCTTCAAGCTCGTGTACTATGACCTTGATGATAGCATGAGAAGAGGCCATGTCCTGTGAGATGGGTCCAAAATGATAGATGCTGCCTTTTTGAGGCATCATCTTTTGAAGGTGTTCTTGATGCTAGGGAGGCTATTGCCCTTGAAGCTGCTGGCTGAGTTTACAAATTTCTGCAGCTTTTTCCAATCTGGCACAGTAGCCCCTCCACACTATTTGCATAGCAGGGGAATTAAGGGTTATGGAGAAATGGCAGGGAGTCCATGGCCAGTTGACTTACTCTGGCTCCTAGTTATTAAATTCTTATGTTAATCAAATGAGTCTAATGTACCCTCTTCCCTTTTCCCACAGGTACTGTGACCAGTTGAAAATTTCTGATTGTACCCGTGTGTTACAACCATTCTTGCATAGCATCCTGGATGGCCTCATTCAACTTGCTACTCAGTTCAGTTCTGAGGTGCTCACCCTTGTCATGGAGACCTTGTGTGTTGTCTGTACTGTGGACCCCGCCTTCACTATCAGTGTGGAAAATAAAGTGTGCCCCCTTACCATCGCCATCTTCCTCAAGTACAGTAATGGTACGTAAGACAGAGGCAGGCATTATCCCATGGAGCAGAATCAGATATCACTGGCAGGTTGTGAAATTTGTTGTTTTGCAGCAGCAGTACATTGCATAAATTACAATAAAAAAGAGGGAAAAACTGAGGTGGCGTTCATAGGTTCATAGTCCATTCAGGCATCTGATAGCAGAGGAGGGGATGCTGTTCCTGAATCGTTGAGTGTATGTCTTCAGGCTGCTGTACCTTTTCCTTGGTCGTAGCAATGAGAAGAGGGCACGTCCTGGGTGACGAGGGTTCTTTTTGAGGGTGTCTTGGATGTTGGCCGTCATTGGACAATGGATTGGGATTTTAGACTTCCAACATAGGGAATTCAGATCTGAGTTCTGTAACAATAGTGAGACTTTGATAACATGAACACCATTAAGATGCAGTTTAAAGACAAAGTTGAGTAGGAGGACCCATTTATTTAGAGGTACTGCACAGTAACAGGTCCTTCCTGCCCAGCAAGCCTGCTTTGCCCAATTACAGTCATGCGTCCAATTAACCTACTAACCCGTACGTCTTTAGAATGTGGGAGGAAATCCAGGGAGAACATACAGACTGCCTTTGGACAGTGGTGGGAATTATACTGTGGCCATTGGCACTGTGAAGCAATATGCTCACTGCTGCGCTACCGTCCCACACCTGCTGTATTATTGAACCCCTTAGAATCTGGTGGGGGGTAGGGTGGTTAACATTTCCGTGAATTCTTCTACATTGTGTAGGAAAGACATTGATTTCACAAAATGCATATCTAGTGCTTGGTGGGGTGGGTGAACCTGTGTGGCTGCAGTGATTTGCGTGAACCTTAACTGCTGATCCTGCAATCAAATGGTTAATGTATGAGGCGTGTTTGATGGTTCTGGGTCTGTTCTCACTGGAGTAATTGAATCTGATCATAATTCGACAGTTATCAAAGTAACTGTTGTCACTGACACTAAAATAACTGGGCCGACAACAGCATGGGCTCTTGTCACCTGCACTGTTTGAATAGAAAACAGCTATTTTTATGCAGAATTGGCTTATCAGTTATGGATGTTGATTATTGTAAATTGTGTATGTTGGAATCCTTATTTGCAAGATCAATCACCAGTCACAACAGAAGTGTTAAAAATAAGTCAAAACTTCCAGTGGACAGCCAGTGGTATTTTGAAGTTATTAAAGACAATAGAGACTTCGTTCTTGGGTATGTTTCACAAGCTTCTGTTATCTTGGCTTTCTCCAGCACCCCTTTTGTGCAATAGGGTGCTATGTTTTAGGAAGACCTTCTAGAAAAGTCTTACTAAGAGGCCTCACTCATTTGGCTTGAGTACACACTGCCACAGTCTATCTCATCTAGTAAGCAGAGGCCGTCTCACTTCAAAGGTCTCACTTGACTGTAACTGCCCCAGGCAATCTTTACCTTAGTGCAACTTCCACGCAGTGGATTGGGTCCTCCAAGATGAAAAATTTAAATCTGAGTTATATAACAGTAGCATGATTTCAATAACATGAAGTTCGTTAAAACTGAGCTTAAAGACAAAGGTGAAATAGGAGGAGCTGTATCATTGAACCCCCTTAAAAACTTGTTGGGAGATAGTAAGTTTTTCTGTGAATTTGTCTGAATGCTGCAGCCATTGAACTCTTGGTCTCCTTGCATGCCCTCATCGAATGGGGGAGTGGTGCCAGACGCATACAGCTTTCTTCTCAGCTCTGACCTCAGGAATTGGCCCACTGAAAAGCCAGTGTTCTTTCTGATGTGTTGTTCTTGCCATAAGGTCCAGTAGGGGATTTAACTGAGGCTTTATAATGCATTGGTCAGACCACACTTGGAGTATTGTGAGCAGCTTTGAGCCCCTAATCTAAGAAAGGATGTGTTAGAATTGGAGAAGACCTAGAGGAAGTTCAAAGAATGAGTCCAGGGATGAAAGGGTTGATGTTCGAGTAGTGTTTGATGGCTCTGGGCCTTTACTCTCTGGAGTTTAGGAAAATGAGGGGGGATCTCATTGAAACCTATTGAATATTGAAAGGCCTAGATAGAGTAGATACGGAGAGGGTGTTTCCTATTGTGGGTGTGTCTAGGACCAATGGACACAGTCTCAGAATACGAGGGCATCCCCTTTTGAACAGAGATGAAGAATTTATTTAGCCAAAAGGGTGGTGAATCTGGAATTCATTGCTACTGATGGGTTTGGGTGCCAAGTTATTGGGTGTAATTACAAGGTCATCTAGATGCCACATGAGCATTGGGCTTGTGAGAAAGGTGACCAAATAAAGGCAAGAGGACCTATCCTGTTCCAAATTTACTACAGTATAAGAACAAAAAAAGACTACGGAACAATAAAAAAGATGGTGCCAGCAAACAACAACTCCTTGGTCGATATTTTCCAGGTAGCCAATTTCTTCAATTATTTCAGTTTCTTGTCATCTACTGCTAGCTCTTTTTGTCTTGATTGTGTTTTGGAAACTTTTGGAGCTGTGATGTGCAGTTTGGAATTTGATGGAATGATCTAGTGCTCTCCTGTCTTTGGAGAGGTTGGACAGCACGAGCTGCCTCATGGAGAACACCAGTTACAGGGTCATGAACGACTCCATTTTGAAGCGTTGAGTAAGATTGAAGCATCAAGGTGAATGCAGAGGAGGTCAACGGTCACTTTCCATAGAGGCCATGGGGTTGATGGCGATCGGTAACTGGTCATTTAGACTCAGCTTGGTGGTCGCTCTTCACGAAAGAACTGAGTTCCTGCGGCTACTGCAACAGTGCCTGCAAGAGAATGTTTTGAAATTCTTGAGATTTGTGTGATTATTGGACTGTAGTTTATATTGGTCTCCTTAAGTTTTCGGTGGTTTCTTTCTTGTTGCCAATTGGTGGATGGGCAAGATGTTACTTTTGGAAAAGGGAGGAGTTAGGGATTTGGGAGTCTGATGATCTTAGTGTTTTTCTGTGGACGATCTGTTAGTTTTTGTGTGTGAGAGTGTTCAGGGGTTTGATGTTATTGTTGCTCTTTTTTGCGAGGGAGGGGGTTGGAGTTTGATGTTATTGTCGTTTTTTTGCGAAGGGGAGCTTTGGTGGTTTCTTTTGCTGAGATGGTGTGGGGGCTCTGGGCTTGCGAGTTTTGTTTCTTTTACTTTTTCGAGCGAGGAGTTGATGCCTTATCTTTCAACAATGCCCATGGTTTTTCTGTATTTCATGGCTATCTGGAGAAAATGCACACTTTGACAATAAAATGAACCTTTGAGGATGGTGAATATTTAAAATGCAGTTTTGACTTAGAAGATCAAGGGTCTTCCGTTAAATTCACAATGTAAAAATTCTGATTCCACAGCTTGCTTGGCATGTCCACTGTTGAATCAGAATCAGGTTGAGTATCACTGATAGGTCGTGAAATTTCTTTTGCAGTAGCACTACAGTACAATACATAACCTACAAAATTACAATAAGAAATATGTCCAGGGTTTTAATGCCCTGGTTAAGATTTCTACTGCTGTGCTGTAGGTTTTTCATTTCAGCAGTTTTTTGGAAAAACAGTGTGTCTGATAAAATGTTTTGGTTTTGGCTAAAGATAAGAAGCCCTGCTGTTCAACTTAGGAATGTTGCGTCAGCCAGTCAAGATGGTGGGATCTGGATAAGTTCTGGAGAGCATGGGTTGGAGAGAGTTTTGTAATGGACAGCAGTCTGGTTTGGGTCTTTTGGCGGGAGCTGTGGAGCAAAACAGAAGGGAAGATGTTGCAAAATGCCATTGGAATGAGAGTCCCCGTTGCATGAAGTTTCTTCTGCAGATGAATGGCTCCAAGGAAGAATGGCCAATGCTCCTGAGAGAGCCAGTTTGTTTGAGATGGACTTCAAGGGAAGTTCAAGGTGTGGCGAATGCTTCACTCAGACCATGGGTTCAGCACCACGAGTAACGGTAATACCCAGCTTTGAAAGAGACGAGCACCAGCGGTCGTACACATTTTGCCTGGTCTAACTGTAATAGGCCCTTTTTATTTTTTTTCTTCTTTGTTTCTTTTAATAACTGATAGAGCTGAAATTAGTAAATATGCTTTCTTTGTTATTTTATGCCGTGTACAATCTGTTACTTCTTTCTGAACGATAATTGTGTATGGGCAGTATTTACACGGCATTCAAATCGAGGTTTCTTTAATATGAACATCATGACGTTCCTGTTTGGTTGGACCCTAAATCATACCAACCCTAGACATACATTGTTTATGAAAAGTGGCCTTTTCATTGCTGAGTCACGTGGCTGTTAGCAGAGGTAACAAGTTTGCATATGATCCTGGTGAAAGGATTATATGTATTAAAAATTTAAATAAGTAGTGGAAAGAGAGAGCAGAAATAGTAAGGTATGTTCGTCAGTTGGTTCACTGTCCCTTCAGAAATCTGATGGCAGAGGAAGAAACTGTTCCTAAAATGTTGAATGTGTGTCTTCAGGCACCTGTATCGCCTCACCGATGATAGTAATGAGAAGAGGGCATGTGCTGGGAGATAAGGATCCTCAGTGATGGATGTCAGCTTTTTGAGACATTGCCTTTTGAAGGTGTTCTTGATGCCAGGGAGGCTAATACTCATGATGGAGCCAGCTGAGTTTGCAACTTTCTGCAGCTTTTTCTGCTCCTTTGCAGTGCCTCCTTCAGACTAGACAGCGATACAACCAGTCAGAATGCTCTCCACAGTACAACTGCAGAAATTTGCTGGGGTCTTTGTGACTGTTGTTCAGGAATCATTTTAAGTAGTACCAAGATGAGTGATAAAAGTAAAATGCACTAGAAAGGTGGAGTGTGAAACCAAGTTAACGTTTGCCTAGTTGATGCCAGCGATATTCCACTGCTCTACAGATTCTTTCATCAGTAAATTCAGTGAAGTAAGGCGCCAAGGTAGTGGAGTGGTTAATGTGACACTGTTACAGCTCGGGGCATCGGTAAGAAGTTTGTATGTCCTACCTATGAGCTTGTAGGTTTCCTCCAGGTGTTGCTGTTTACTCCCACAATCCAAAGACGTACTGGTTTGAAGGTTAATTGCTCATTGTAAACTGTCCTGTGATTAGGCTAGGGTTAAATACAATGCCTATAAAAAGTATTCATCCCCCCCACTGGAAGCTTTCTTGTTTTATAACATTGAATCTCACTGGATTTAATTTGGCTTTTCTGATGCTGATCAACAGAAAAGACCCTTTTGTGTCAAAGTGAAAACAAATCTTTACAAAGTAATTTCAATTAACTACAAATATGAATCACAAAAGAATTGATTGCATAAGTATTCACCCTTTCAAGACAGTATTTAGTAGATGCACCTTTGGCAGCAATTACTGCCTTGAGTCTGTGTGGATAGATCTCTATCAACTTGGTACATCTGGACACTGCAATTTTTCCCCATTCTTTACAAAACTGCTCAAGCTGTGTCAGATTGCATGGGAACCGTGAGTGAACAGTTCTTTTCAAGTCCAGCTACAAATTCTAAATTAGATTGAGGTCTGGAATCTGACTTGGCCACTCCAGGACATTAATTTTTGTTTTTAAGCCATACCTGGCTTTATGCTTGGGGTCATTGTTTTGCTGGAAAACAAATCTTTTCCTAAGTGACAGCTCTCTTGCAGACTGCATCAGGATTTCCCTGTGTTTTGCTGCATTCATTTTACCCTCACCTTCACAAGCCTTCTAGGGCCTGCTGCATCCCCATAGCATGATGCCAAACTTAATGTTCAGTCTGATGGCCAAAAAGCTCAATTTTGGTTTCATCATATGACAGAACCTTCTTCCAGCTGACTTAAGAGACTCCCACATGCCTTCTGGTAAACTGTGGCCGAGATTTCATGTGAGTTTTTTCAATAGTGGTTTTCTCTTTGCCACTCTCCCATAAAACTGCGAATGGTGAAGCACCCGGATTGATTGTATGTGCAGGCTCTCCCACCTCAGTCTTCCTGGTGTAGTTTTTGCCAGTATACTGGTATAGCAGTTGGTCCTTCCAGATACAGGTGTACTTTTACTACAATCAATTGAAACACATTGACTGCACAGTGATGATTTGATGTATCATATTAAGGGGGGGTGAATACTTGAGCAATCAGTTATTTTTTTGTTTTATATTTGTAATTAATTTAGATCACTTTGTAGAGATCTGTTTTCACTTTGACATGAAAAAGTCTTTCCTGTTTGTCAGTATCAGAAAAGCCAAATTAAATCCATTGTAATTCAATGTTGTAAAACAATAAAACATGAAAACTTCTGGGGGGGGTGGGGTGAATGCTTGTTATAGAAACTGTAGGTGTGTTACTGGGCAGTGCAGCTCGTGATGCCAGAAGGGACTGTTCTGTGCTGTATCAATAAATAAATACATTTAATGCACATTTATTTGTAAGGTGTCTACGAGTAGTTTTACTAACAATTCGTTTAATCTGAATCTCCAGATCCAGTTGTGGCATCTCTGGCACAAGATATTTTCAAGGAACTTGCACAGATTGAGGGTTGCCAGGGTCCCATGCAGATGAGGTTAATTCCAACTCTTGTCAGCATCATGCACGCTCCGTCTGATAAATTGCCCTCTGGGCTCTGTGCAGTGAGTATTCCCCACAGATATGTCATTGCATTGATTGAGCTCTCCTTGGAACGAAACTTATTGACACCATTTTGTAACCACTTGCAGACTGCCATTGATATCCTGACGACTGTTGTGAGGAACACCAAGCAGCCGCTATCGGAGGCTCTCATCTGCCAGGCTTTCCCCGTTGTGGCTCAGTGTACGCTACACACAGATGATTACGCCACCATGCAGGTAGACACAGTTTGAAATTAATTTGGGGGTCTGCAGTTAGCTAAACAGTGGTAAGGAGATTGGAGCACAGGGATTGGGAAGGGTAAAGAAATTAGAAACTTGAGACTGCATATGTAGAATGACATCGTGAGGTTAGTTTGGAATGAATGCCTTGCCTTTCACCACCCCGACCCAAAATTTTCATTATTTGTATTTATCTTATTTAGAGATACAGTGCAGAATGTGCAATTCCAGCCCGCCAAGCTGAACCACCAATATAACCATAGCCCTATTCACAGGACAAATTACAATGACCAATTAACCTACTGATATGTCTTTGGGCTGTGGGAGGAAACTTGAGCGCACACAGGAAGAATGTACAAACTTTCTTACACAGAACGCCGGAACTGAACTCCGAACTCCAACACCCTCAGCTGTATTAGCGCTGCGCTAACCACTACACTACCGTGGTGCTCTTGCAATTTAACTTTCCTTGTTTGTATTTTTATACAAGCACTTATGTACCTGCAGTGGCTCAGTGAACTTTTAAGCAATTGTGGTATAGATGAAGCTTCTCAGGTTTTCTGCAGCAAGTGTCACGCCACTTGAATCTGGCTATTTTATAGGCTAATTGTTATCACTGGAATTTTATTTATCTGTAGTCCAGGTATGAGACAACTGCAACTTCTTTCTCTTTGCAATAGAGTTGTGAAAAACTAGAGTGCAGAAACAAGTCTTTTGGCCCGTCCAGTCTGTGAAGAACCGTTTCAACTGCCTAGACGCGTCAACCTGCACGCAGAACACAGTTCTCCATACTCCTGCCATCCACATGCCTATCCAAACCTCTTCAATGTTGACATTGAAATAACATCAACCACTTGTGCTGCCAGCATGTTCCGTGTTCTCATCACCCTCTGAGTGAAGAAGTTTACCGTCATGTTTCCCTTAAATATTTCACCTTTCACCCTTAACCCATGACCTCTAGTTGTAGAGGGAATTCTTGTAAATTTTCTCTGTACTCTTTCAATCTTAATCCTGTACTCAGTATTTAATCTATGAAGGCCAACATGCCAAAAACTTCCTTAATGGCTCTATGTACTGAATAAGGAGACTTTCCTGAACACATTTGACAAACTATCCCATCAATTTCTTCTACAGTATGGGAGTCCCAGTCAGTTCGTGGAAGGTTAAAATCACTTGCTGTAACAACCTTATATTACCTGCAACAGTCTGCGATCGCTACAGATTTATTCCTCTAAATCCCTCATACTATTGGGTGGTCTGTAATGTAACCCCAGTAACGTGGTCATGCCTTTCTTATTCCTCAGTTCCACCCATAAAGCCTCACTAGACGAGTTCTCCAGTCTATCCTGACTAAGCACTGCTGTGACATTTCCCCTGACTAGTAATGGAACCCCGGAATATTGAACTGCCAGTCCAGTCCCTCCTGCATCCAAGTTTCACTAATGGCGACATTACCTACAAGGACTAAGATCTCTGGCAGTTCACCCTCCCACTTAAGAATGCTGAGGACTCAATCCGTGATGTCCTGGACCCTGGCACCTGAGAGGCAACATACCATCCGGGACTCTCATTCTCTTCCACAGAATCATCTTTCTGTTCCTGTAACTAATGAATCCCCTATCACCACATCTCGCCTCTTCTCCCCCACTTCTCTTCTGAATCACAGAATCAGGTTCAGTGCCAGGGACCTGACTGCTGTGACTTCCCTCTGCTAGGCCATTCCCCCCCCCCCAACAATATTCAAAGTGATACACCTGTGATGAAGGGGATGGCTACTAACCCCTTTCCCCTTCCTGTCACCCAGTTTCCTGCATCCTGCACCCTAGGTGTAACTAACTCTCTATATGTCCTACCTATCACACATGCAGCCTCCTGAATGATCTGGAGTTTATCCAGTTCCAGTTCCAGCTCCAACTCCTTAATGTGGAGTGTTAGAAGCTGCAGCTGGGTGCTCCTCATAGGAGCAGTCATCTGGGACACTGGCGGTCTCTTTGCCTTCCCACATCCAGCAAGAGGAGCATTCCACTAGGCTGCCTGGCATCTCTATGGTTCAAACTGAGCAACTGTAAAGAAGAGGGGGAAAATAAAACTCTACATATAATTTTTTTTTTTTGCCCTCTCTGACAGAAGCCTTGAAGAGCTAAAGCTTCAAATAACCACTCTAACTCTGTCATTCCAACAATAGCCGCTCCACTTGCCCCTGCCTTACTTTAATTTTGTTCTTGCTAATCAGTCCATCAATCAATCAGAATTGATTGGCTGATGCACAAAGCTCCAAAATTGCCACGAGTTGCTGCCTTTTCTACTAGATCTGCGAACCTGAGTAAACTATGACTTCACACAAAAGGCCGGAGGAACTCAGCAGGCCGGGCAACATCTATAGAAAAGAGTATTGTCAACGTTTCAGGCCGAGACCCTTCATCGGGACTGAAGCATAAAAAAACTGAGGAGTCACGGTTGGAAGATGGAGGAGGGAAGGAAGAAACACAAGGTGATAGTGAAACCAGGAGGGAAGAAGTAAAGAGCTGAGAAGTTGATTGGTGAAAAATCCCTCCAGCATTTTGTGTGTGTTGCTTGGATTTCCAGCATCTCCATATTTTCTTTTGCTTGTGATTGAACTATGTTTTCTCAGGGCTTCCAGTCACTCCAATTGGCTGCTGCTCAAAGCTGCTGCGAGTCACTGCCTTTTCTATGTACTGATTAAGGAAACTTTCCGGAACATATTTGACAAACTCTACCTCATCTAGTTCTTTACAGTATGGGAAACCCAGTCAATATGTGGAAGTTAAAATCACCTACTATCACAATGTTGTGTTTCTTGCAACAGTCTGCAATCTCTACAAATTTGTTCCTCTGAATCCCACAAACTGTTAGGTGGTCTATAATATAGACCCATTGACCTGAATATACAATTCTTAATCTTCAGTTCCACCAATAAAGTCTCACTAGATGAGTTTTCCAGTCTGTCCTGACTAAGCACTGCCTTAACAATAGGTACTCCTGTTTGAGTACTGTTGGGGGGGACAGCTTACCCGGGGGAAGCGACAGTGGCCGTGCCTCCGGCACAGAGACTGGCCCTGTAGCTCAGAAGGGTAGGGCAAGGAAGAGGAGGGCAGTTGTGATAGGGGACTCGATTGTAAGGGGGTCAGATAGGCGATTCTGTGGACGCAGTCCAGAGACCCGGATGGTAGTTTGCCTCCCTGGTGCCAGGGTCCGGGATATTTCTGATCGTGTTCAAGATATCCTGAAGTGGGAGGGTGAGGAGCCAGAGGTCTAGGTACCAATGACACAGGTAGGAAAAGGGATGAGGTCCTGAAAGGAGAATATAGGGAGCTAGGAAGGGAGTTGAGAAAAAGGACCGCAAAGGTAGTAATCTCAGGATTACTGCCTGTGCCACGCGACAGTGAGAGTTGGAATGCGATGAGGTGGAGGATAAATGCGTGGCTGAGGGATTGGAGCAGGGGGCAGGGATTCAAGTTTGTGGATCATTGGGACCTCTTTTGGCGCAGGCGTGACCTGTACAAAAAGGACGGGTTACACTTGAATCCTAGGGGGACCAATATCCTGGCAGGGAGATTAGCGAGGGCTACTGAGGTGACTTTAAACTAGAATGGTTGGGGGGTGGGAATCAAATTAAAGAGGCTAGGCGAGAGGAGGTTAGTTCACAACAGGGGGATGGGAACGAGTGCAGAGAGACAGAGGGGTGTAAAGTGAGGGTGGAAGCAAAAAGTACTAAGGAGAAAAGTAAAAGTGGCAGGCCGACAAATCCAGGGCAAGCATTAAAAAGGGCTGCTTTTCAACATAATTGTATAAGGGCTAAGAGAGTTGTAAAAGAGCGCCTGAAGGCTTTATGTGTCAATGCAAGGAGCATTTGTAACAAGGTGGATGAATTGAAAGTGCAGATTGTTATTAATGATTATGATATAGTTGGGATCACAGAGACATGGCTCCAGGGTGACCAAGGATGGGAGCTCAACGTTCAGGGATATTCAATATTCAGGAGGGATAGACATGAAAGAAAAGGAGGTGGGGTGGCGTTGCTGGTTAAAGATGAGATTAACGCAATAGAAAGGAAGGACATAAGCCGGGAAGATGTGGAATCGATATGGGTAGAGCTGCGTAACACTATGGGGCAGAAAACGCTGGTGGGAGTTGTGTACAGGCCACCTAACAGTAGTAGTGAGGTCGGAGATGGTATTAAACAGGAAATTAGAAATGTGTGCAATAAAGGAACAGCAGTTATAATGGGTGACTTCAATCTACATGTAGATTGGGTGAACCAAATTGTAAAGGTGCTGAGGAAGAGGATTTCTTGGAATGTATGCGGGATGGTTTTTTGAACCAACATGTCGAGGAACCAACTAGGCTATTCTGGACTGGGTTTTGAGCAATGAGGAAGGGTTAATTAGCAATCTTGTCGTGAGAGACTCCTTGGGTAAGAGTGACCATAATATGGTGGAATTCTTCATTAAGATGGAGAGTGACATAGTTAATTCAGAAACAAAGGTTCTGAACTTAAAGAGGGGTAACTTTGAAGGTATGAGACGTGAATTAGCTAAGATAGACTGGCAAATGACACTTAAAGGATTGACGGTGGATATGCAATGGCAAGCATTTAAAGATTGCATGGATGAACTACAACAATTGTTCATCCCAGTTTGGCAAAAGAATAAATCAAGGAAGGTAGTGCACCCGTGGCTGACAAGAGAAATTAGGGATAGTATCAATTCCAAAGAAGAAGCATACAAATTAGCCAGAAAAAGTGGCTCACCTGAGGACTGGGAGAAATTCAGAGTTCAGCAGAGGAGGACAAAGGGCTTAATTAGGAAGGGGAAAAAAGATTATGAGAGAAAACTGGCAGGGAACATAAAAACTGACTGGAAAAGCTTTTATAGATATGTAAAAAGGAAAAGACTGGTAAAGACAAATGTAGGTCCCCTACAGACAGAAACAGGTGAATTGATTATGGGGAGCAAGGACATGGCAGACCAATTGAATAATTACTTTGGTTCTGTCTTCACTAAGGAGGACATAAATAATCTTCCAGAAATAGTAGGGGACAGAGGGTCCAGTGAGATGGAGGAACTGAGCGAAATACATGTTAGTAGGGAAGTGGTGTTAGGTAAATTGAAGGGATTGAAGGCAGATAAATCCCCAGGGCCAGATGGTCTGCATCCCAGAGTGCTTAAGGAAGTAGCCGAAGAAATAGTGGATGCATTAGTGATAATTTTTCAAAACTCTTTAGATTCTGGACTAGTTCCTGAGGATTGGAGGGTGGCTAATATAACCCCACTTTTTAAAAAAGGAGGGAGAGAGAAACCGGGGAATTATAGACCGGTTAGCCTAACGTCGGTGGTGGGGAAACTGCTGGAGTCAGTTATCAAAGATGTGATAACAGCACATTTGGAGAGCGGTGAAATCTTCGGACAAAGTCAGCATGGATTTGTGAAAGGAAAATCATGTCTGACGAATCTCATAGAATTTTTTGAGGATGTAACTAGTAGAGTGGATAGGGGAGAGCCAGTGGATGTGGTATATTTGGATTTTCAAAAGGCTTTTGACGAGGTCCCACACAGGAGATTAGTGTGCAAACTTAAAGCACACGGTATGGGGGTAAGGTATTGATGTGGATAGAGAATTGGTTGGCAGACAGGAAGCAAAGAGTGGGAATAAACGGGACCTTTTCAGAATGGCAGGCGGTGACTAGTGGGTACCGCAAGGCTCAGTGCTGGGACCCCAGTTGTTTACAATATATATTAATGACTTGGATGAGGGAATTAAATGCAGCATCTCCAAGTTTGCGGATGACACGAAGCTGGGTGGCAGTGTTAGCTGTGAGGAGGATGCTAAGAACATGCAGAGTAACTTGGATAGGTTGGGTGAGTGGGCAAATTCATGGCAGATGCAATTTAATGTGGATAAATGTGAAGTTATCCACTTTGGTGGCAAAAATAGGAAAACAGATTATTATCTGAATGGTGGCCGATTAGGAAAAGGGGAGGTGCAATGAGACCTGGGTGTCATTATACACCAGTCATTGAAAGTGGGCATGCAGGTACAGCAGGTGGTGAAAAAGGCGAATGGTATGCTGGCATTTATAGCGAGAGGATTCGAGTACAGGAGCAGGGAGGTACTACTGCAGTTCTACAAGGCCTTGGTGAGACCACACCTGGAGTATTGTGTGCAGTTTTGGTCCCCTAATCTGAGGAAAGACATCCTTGCCATAGAGGGAGTACAAAGAAGGTTCACCAGATTGATTCCCGGGATGGCAGGACTTTCATATGAAGAAAGACTGGATGAACTGGGCTTGTACTCGTTGGAATTTAGAAGATTGAGGGGGGATCTGATTGAAATGTATAAAATCCTAAAGGGATTGGACAGGCTAGATGCAGGAAGATTGTTCCCGATGTTGGGGAAGTCCAGAACGAGGGGTCACAGTTTGAGGATAAAGGGGAAGCCTTTTAGGACCAAGATTAGGAAAAACTTCTTCACACAGAGAGTGGTGAATCTGTGGAATTCTCTGCCACAGGAAACAGTTGAGGCCAGTTCATTGGCTATATTTAAGAGGGAGTTAGATATGGCTCTTGTGGCTACGGGGATCAGGGGTATGGAGGGAATGCTGGTGCAGGGTTCTGAGTTGGATGATCAACCATGATCATAATAAATGGCGGTGCAGGCTCGAAGGGCTGAATGGCCTACTCCTGCACCTATTTTCTATGTTTCTATGACATTTTCACTGATTAATAACACCATCTTTAATCCCTCCTGCTCTGTCACGTCTAAAACAATGGAACCCGGAATAGTGAACTGCCCTCCTTCAATCAAGTCTTGCTGGTGGCTACAATATCCTAATTCTATGTGTTGGTCTATGCCCTGAGCTCATCTGCCTTTCCTGCAGTACTTCTTGCATTGAAATATATGCAACTCAGAATGTTTGCCCCACCATTCTCAACCCTTTGCTTCCTGACTTAACAACATATGTCTCCACAACCACTCTGGTTCCCATCTCCCTGCAACTCTTGTTTTAAACCCCTCTCCCCCCCCCCACCCCCTCCAGTTCAGGTGCAAACCTTCTATCCAGGTCCACCTTCCCTGGAAGGGAGCCCAATGATCCAAAAATTTGAAGCTTTCCCTCCTACACCAACTGCCTTGCCGTGTGGTAAACTGTATAACATTCCTATCAGTGGCCTCACTAGCATGTGACAGGGGTAGCAATCACAGCCCTGGAGGTCCTGTACTTATCTCAGCACCTAACTCCCTGAACTCACTTTACAGAACCTCATCATTCTTCCTACTGGTGTCATTGGTACCTATATAGATTACGTCCTTAGGCTGTTCACCCTCCTACTTAAGAATGCTGAGGACTTGATCTGAGATGTCCTGGAGCCTGGCACCCGGGAGGTAACATACCACCCAGGAATCTTGTTCTCATCCACAGAACCTCCTTTCTTTTTTCCTAACTAACAAATCCGCTATCACCACAGCTCTCCACCTTCTCCCCATTTCCCTTCTGAGCCACAGAGCCAGACTCAGTGGCAGTGATTTTACTGCTGTGACTTACCTCTGATAGGTCACCCCACCCCCACTACCACCCAACAGTATCCAAAATGGTATACCTGTTGATGAGGGGGATGGCCACAGGGTTACTCTACACTTGACTGTTTAACCCCTTTCAGCCTTCTGTCTGTCAGCCAGTTTCCAGTGTCTTGCACCTTGGGTGTCACTACCTCTCTTTCCATCCTGTCTGTCACCTCCTCAGCCTCCCAAATGATCTGGAGTTTATCCAGTTCCAGCTCCAATTCCTTAACGTGGAGTGTTAGAAGCTGCCCTTATTGCTGGAGGTCTCTATGCCTTCCCACATCCTGCAAGAGCATTCAACTCTCCTGCATGACATCCCTACTGGTCTAGCTATGCAGTTGTAAAGAAGGAAACAATAAATAAACTGAAAAAGAAATCTTAACTACAGCTTTTCGCCTTCTCTCACTCAAGCCTCTCCTTGTTAAAGTCTCAAAATCCCCACTCTTAACACTGTCCACTCCAGCAAAGACCTCTCTGCTTGGACCTGCCTTATTTTAACTTGTACTGTCTAATGAATCCCAATATTCAAGTGCCAAAACCCCCGCGAAGCGCTGCTTTTTAATGCACCCTTGCCAACTAAGTAAGTTACTTCTTCTCTCGCTCCCAACCTCTGATTCACCACTGTGGTCTTTCTATTTTCCTTTGTTCTTGTAATACTTAATAAAACAACTGCAAGCAACAAGTTTTGGACATTGAACATTATAGGATAGTACAGGCCTTTAGGCCCACGATGCTGTGCTGACCTTTTAACCTACTCTAAGATCAATCTAACCCTTCCCTCCTACATAGCCTTCCAACTTTCTCTAATCCATGTGCCTACATTAGTGTCTTAAATGTCTCTAATGTATCTGCCTCTACTGTCACCCTTGGCAGTGCATTCCACACACCCACACATCTCTGTGTAATAAACTTGCTTCTGGCATCCCCCTATGCTTTCTTCAATTCATCTTAAAATTATGACCCTGAGAGTTTCTTAAACTGTGCCTGTCTAAAGGTTTCTTAAATTCCCCTAATGTACCTACCTATAGCACCAGCATTGGCAGGGCATTCAATGGACCTGCCACTTCTTGTGTAAGAAAAAAACTATCTCTTATATTCCTATACTTGTCACCTGTTATCCACCTTTACTTCAAAGAGAAAAGCCATAGCCTGCTCAACTTAACCTCATAAGAAATGCTCTTTTGTCCAGGCAGCATCCTGTTAAATCTCCTCTAAAGTTTCCACATCCTTCCTTTAAAGTATACTTCCTATTTGTGCCTCAGTCTTGACTTCTAAACCTCTGGATTGAACAGGTATAAAATCCTAACAGGGTTAAAATTTGACTGGACACAAGATGGATGGTAACAATACTTACTGGGACTTGTTTAAGTCCATCAGCCTTACTGGGGCATATGCTGCTAGATTATAAGGCGGGGGGTTGGGGTTTCTAGAGTACCTATGATAAGCCTATTTAGAGTCCTCTGTCCTGGTCCAGTCTTTCAAGTTGTTTCCAGGTGTAGCCCATTTTCTTGATGTATCCTCCTTCTCCCAGGGATGAGGTCTTTGAAGCTTCTGTTGGCATTTCTGTAGTGCTGGGCTTTTACAGGATGAGGCGCTAGCCCCATGCACAACCCTCCGCTTTTCACACCTGGGCTTGGGGCTGTCCCTGGCGGAGTGACAGGGACTTAGTGAAAATAATATTCAGTTGTCTGCTATTGTATGATTGCTTCAAAAATTAATTTGTATGTGTTTATGGTACAACGGGGTTAGAATTTGACCAGGCACAAGGAGGATGTCAAAATAACTACAGTGCCATCATTTAATCAGGGTGTTCACTTATTTATTTATGGAAAATACGCTGGAGAGATAGAACTGTGGGACAAACTGAGTAAGTATTTTGCACCAGTCTTCACTGTGGAAGACATTAGCAGTTTGCCAGAAGTTCAAGACTCTCAGGGGGCAGAGGTGAGTAGCTGCTATTACTAGGGAGAAGGTGGTTGGGAAATTGAAATGTCTGAAGGTAGAGAAATTACCTGGACCAGATGAAACAGGGTTCTGAAAGAGGTATCGCAGAGACGTGGAGGCATTAGTGATAATCTTTCAAGAATCACTAGATTCTGGAATGGTTCTGGAGAACTGGAAAATTGCATATGGCACTCCACTCTTCGAGAAGGGAGGGAGGAAGAAAAAAGGAATCTTTGGTCTCTCTTCCAGGAAAGGTGGGACCTGTGCAGAAGGAATGGTTTGTACCTGACTGGAGGGGGATGAATATCCTTGTGGGAAAATTTGTTAATGCTGCACTGTGGGGTTTAAACTAGACTTGCAGGGGGTTGGGAACTAGAGTGTCAAAACAGTCAGTGGAGAGATTATGGAGCCAGATGTTGGTAAGACCTCAGACAAAGATAGTTATCTTTGAGCTGAGCATGGTGCAACAAAATTGAAAAGGGTGAATACAGGACTGAAGGTGTTGTATCTGAATGCGTGCAGTATACAGAATAAGGTAGGTGAATTTGCAGCACAGTTGCAGATTGGCAGGTACGATGTTGTAGCTGGGAGCTTAATGTCCAAGGATACACATGGTGGCAAAAGGATAGGCAGGAAGGTGTTGCGCTGTTGGTGAAAAAAATAAAATCATTAGAAAGAGGTGACGTAGGGTCAGAAGATGTTGAATCATTGTGAATAGAGCTAAAGGGACTGCAAGGGTAAAAAGACCACAATGGGAGTTGTATACAGACCCCTAAACAGTAGTAAGGATGTGGTCTACAAATTACAATGGGAGATAGAAAATGCATGCCAAAAGGGCAATGTTACAATAGTTATGGGGAAATTCAATATGCAGGTAGATTGGGAAAATCAGGTTGGCGCTAGATTACAAGGGGAGGGATTTCTAGAATACAGGTTTCCCCCACCATCCGAAGGTAGAGCGTTCTTATGAAACGGTTCGTAAGCCGGAATGTCGTAAAGTGAAGAAGCAATCACCGTTTATTTATATGGGAAAAATTTGTGAGTGTTCACAGACCCAAAAAATAACCTACCAAATCATGCCAAATGACACATAAAACCTAAAATAACAGTAACATATAGTAAAAGCAGGAATGATATGATAAATATGCAGCCTATATAAAGTAGAAATACTTTCCTGCAGTCATTGCCGCACTGTCCACCATAGCGAAAATCTCACTCAAGCGCTTTGGGCAGAAACACTCTCTCCAGAAACCTTTAAGCTATGAAGCTGCCAAATCATACCAAATAACACATAAAAATACACAACCTATATAAAGTAGAAATAATGTATGTACAGTGTAGTATCACTTACTGGAATCGGGAAGACAGCGCTGAGCACACTGATGATGGTGTGTTAGGCTGAGTCGTCGGAGGTTGGGGTGGTGGGACACTGCGGTGCCATCTCATTGTCGTCTGTTTCCATCAGGGCAGGCAGGTCATCTTCTTCTATGTCTGCCTGCCTCGATGTCGAAGGACGAGGTTCGTCGTCTGCTGTGGCTTGAAAAATGACAGTATGCTTGACTGCTTAGCCTCGCGCAGTCTTCTATTATACGGTTCTTTGTAAGCACGCAAATCATCCTGCAAATATGCTCTAAACCTACGTACCCTTTCAAAATTAAAGTCGTACTTTTCTCCAATCATTGCAGCGAAAATCTCACGCAGTTGCTTCACGTTCAGTTCCTGGATGACTTCACTTTCGGTCCATTCACTACTGCATTCGGTTTTGATTGTTATCCTTTCCTCTTCCAATTGCATCAGCTCTTCATCTATCAGTTCTTGGTCATGGGATGCCAAAACCTCTTCAACATCATCTTCGTCAACTTCCACAAGCCAAGCTCACTTTGTCCTTACTTTGTTCACCACAATCGAAACGCATAATTATGTCTAGTTTTACGCTAAGTGTAATACCCTTATGAGCTCTTTTAGGCTTTTCCGATACCTTAGAACTCATCTTGCCAACGGATGCCCAAAATAAATCGACATAATGCACAGATGCTCACAGGCAGGTGTTTAAGCAGTGCCGGCTAGAATGCAGTTCTGGGGGAGGCGCTTGGCTGCTTGGGGCGTGCGCGCTGCCTTTTTTTTACACGCTGCCTTTTTTAGTAACAGTGAAAACACCTTCTGTTAGCGAAAACAGGTAACTAATGTAGGTCTTTTGTAACAGCGAGGTGTCATAAAGCGAATGTTCGAAAAGTGGGGGACACCTGTACCTACGATAAGGCTATTTAGAGCAGCTCGTGGTTGAGCCCATGAGAGGATCATCTTTTTGGATTGGGTGTAATGCTATGAACCAGAATTGATTAGAGAGTTTACAGTTTTAAAAAAAGCCTTTAGGGGTAAATGATCATAATATGATCGAATTCACCCTGAAATTTGAGAAGGAGAGACTAAAGTCAGATGTATCAGTATATTATGGTGGAGTAAAGGGAATTACAGAGGCATGAGAGTGGAGTCGGCCAGAATTGATTGGAAAAGAACACTGGCAGTGATGACGGCAGAGCAGCAACGGCTGGAATTTCTGGAAGCAATTTGGAAGGCACAGGATATATACATCCCAAAGAGGAAGAAATATTCCAAAGGAAACCTGACTCATCCATGGCTAGCAAGAGAAGTCAAAGCCAACATAAAAGCCAAAGAGAGGGCATACCATAGAGAAGGATCATAGGAAGTGAGAGGATTGGGAAGTTTTTAAATACCAACAGAAGGCAATTAAAAAATCATTAAGAAGGCAAAGATGGAATACAGAAGTAAGTTGGCCAATAATATTAAAAAGGATACCAAAAGTTTCTTTAGGCACATTAAGTTTAAAAGGGAGGTGACAGTGGATATTGGACCGATGCAAACCAATGATAGAAAGGTAGTAATGGGAGATGAGGAAATAGCGGACGAACTAAATATGTATTTTGCATCAGTCTTCACAGTAGAAGACACTGGCGGGGGGGCGTCACGTGATGACGTGGGATTGAGACGTGTAAATTCAGCTCTCCCGCAACAAATCAGTAAAGTACCGTTTAAATAAAACAAAGTTGGTAAATATTTTCTGAAAACTATTTATAAACTTTGTTAGACTACTTTACGGTATGCCTCCTAAACCGCAACAAAAGAAGTCTGCTGTTGTGAAGCAGCCGCGAGACGGGAAGAAAAAAGGGCCTACTGCAACGATGGAGCCTGGGACTCAGGTTGGATCTCCTTCGGTAGAACAGGGAGCAATGGCGGTGGCAGAGGTTGCTCCGAAGAAGACAACGGAATTGCACATGCGCAAAGAAGAGCGCATGCGCAAATCGACACAACGCAAACTACAAGAACCGACACCCACTGCAATTGAAAATGACTCAGAGTCAGAACTGGGTTCTGCAGAGAACACAGATGAAGAAGAGGAGGAAGAAATGGAAGCGAGTGGAAGTAAAGGAGATGATAGAGACATAAGAGAGGCTGTATTGCGATCAACAGCTGAATTAAGGAAAGTAAGAGAAGAGCTTAGAGATACGAAGAGATGCTATAATAAAGTTATGGAAAGACAGGACAAAATGGAAAAGAAGCTTCAGAAGATGGAAAGAGAAATGGGACTTATGAATGATAGAGTGGAAAAAACAGAAAATGATTTGCTTGTCTGGAACTCGGAAAGAAACCGACTCTTGGAGAAAGTGGACATGTTGGAAAATTTCAGTAGACGTAATAATATAAAAATTGTTGGTCTTGCAGAAGGTATGGAAGGAGATAAGCCAATAGAAATTTTTCAAAGATGGATCCTGGAGGTTTTGCAAATGGGAGAGGAGGCTTGATCAATTGAAATTGAGCGGGCACATAGAGCTTTAAGACCAAAACCAAAAGATGACCAATATCCACGATCGATTTTAATAAAATTCTTAAGATTTCAAGACAAGGAAAGGATTCTACAGGCGGCTGTTCGAGCTGCCAAAGATAGAAAAGGGCCATTGATAATTAAAGGGAAAAGAGTTTTTTTCTACCCTGATATAAGTTACGAACTTTTGAAGAAAAGGAAGAAGTTTAATCCAGTGAAAAAAACCCTATGGGAGCATGGTTATCAATTTATACCGCGTTATCCTGCAACTTTGAAGATTTTTTTGTCTGGTGGAGAAAAAAGATTTTTTGATGACTACCAGAAAGCAGAGCAGTTTGTGCAAGATTCTCTGAATATTCACCAGATACAAGAACAAACTCAGGAGAGGGAGATAGATTGAAGATGAAGATTGGGTTTAAGAATGGATTTGTTGGATTTTTGAAGCTGGATGAATGTATAAATATAGTATTAATTATATGAGGGGGGTAAGAAAGGTTAATACTGGAGGAAATTAGCTGGGAATAATAATACTAATTTTGTTTTTATATATATATATAACTTTTTTTTGTTGCGGGGGAGCTGGAAGAAGCACTGATCGATTGCTACGTTAATCATGTGTGCAAGCGTGGCTTTTGCCGCGACCCGTAAAATGGAGGGGGGTAGTGTTGTGTATCTTTTCATTCACAACATTAGTGGGGGGGGGTATTTTGTTTTTTCTTTTTTTTTCTATTTTTTTTTCTCTTTTTGCCTGGAAGGTTGGGGGGGGGGGGAACACATAGCATCATGGTGAAGTTTAAAGTGATTCCCCAAGGAACTATGAGAGTTGAGAAAATAAGTAATGTTTTAGATTGGAGTAACTTTGTTAAGAATAATGACTAATTTATTGAATTTTTTGAGTTTTAATGTTAATGGGCTTAATGGACCAGTGAAAAGAAAAAGAATCTTAACATATATTAAAAAAATGAAGATAGATTTAGTTTTTTTACAGGAAACGTACCTAACAGAAACAGAACATCAGAAACTAAAGAGAGATTGGGTGGGTAATGTTGTTGCGGCCTCATTTAATTCAAAAGCGAGGGGAGTAGCAATTTTGATCAATAAAACGTTACCAATTAGGATACAAAATGTAATAACTGATTCTGCGGGGAGATATGTGATTATACATTGTCAACTTTTTTCCGAACTATGGACTTTTATGAATATTTATGCACCAAATGAAAATGATGCAAAATTCATACAAGAAACTTTTTTGAATTTGGCGGATGCACATGAAAAAATATTAATTGGAGGCGACTTCAATTTTTGCTTAGACCCAGTCTTAGATAGATCAACCAAGGCTGTTATAAAATCGAAGGTAGTAAATCTAACTTTATCATTGATGAAAGATTTAAATTTGATTGATATATGGAGAAGAATCAATCCTAAAGAAAGAGACGATTCGTTCTATTCCCACAGACATAAAACTTATTCAAGGATAGATTTTTTTCTATTATCAATGCATATTCAACACAGAGTGAAAAATATGGAATATAAAGCAAGAATATTATCAGATCATTCTCCTTTATTAATGACAACAATAATGGCTGATAAGGAAGAAGTGGCTTATAGATGGAGATTTAATTCAATATTATTAAAACGTCAAGATTTTTGTGATTTTATGAAAAAGCAGATTCAATTTTTTTTGGATACAAATTTTCATTCAGTGGAGGATAAATTTATATTATGGGATGTGATGAAAGCATATCTTAGGGGACAGATAATAAGTTATACGTCTAAAATTAAGAAAGAATATATGGCAGAACTAGATCTATTGGAAAAAGAGATTACAAGAATAGAAAAAGAATCACAAAGATATATGTCAGAAGAAAAACGAAGACAACTTGTCAATAAGAAGTTACAATATAATACACTTCAGACATATGGAACGGAAAAAGCAATTATAAGATCTAAACAAAGGTATTATGAGTTAGGTGAGAGAGCACATAAAATTCTTGCCTGGCAGTTGAAAACAGAACAACCTTCCAAAACAATAAATGCAATTAGAACAAGGGCAGATAAAATATCTTATAAACCTCTTGAAATAAATGAAACCTTTAAAAATTTTTATTCTGAATTATATCAATCAGAATCCCAAAACGATGTTAATGAGATAGAAAGGTTTTTATCACAAGTTTCTCTTCCAAAATTGAATTTGGAAGAACAGAGGGGATTAGATATGCCTTTTACATTAAAAGAAGTTGAAGAAGCTTTAGGATCACTTCAAAGTAATAAATCTCCAGGAGAAGATGGTTTTCCACCTGAATTTTATAAAAAATTTAAAGATTTATTATTTTCTCTTTTTATGGAATTAATACGTCAAGCAGAAAAAATACATAAACTTCCAGATTCTTTTTCAACAGCAATTGTAATAGTATTGCCAAAAAAGGACAGAGATCCTATGAAACCAACATCATACAGGCCTATTTCTTTATTGAATACGGATTATAAAATAATAGCAAAAATTTTATCGAATAGATTATCTAAATATTTACCAAAATTAATACATATGGATCAAACAGGATTTATTAAAAATAGACAACTGGCAGATAATGTAACTCGGCTACTCAGTATAATTCATTTGGCACAAAAAAGGGATGAGAAGAGTATAGTAGTAGCTTTGGATGCAGAAAAAGCATTTGATAGATTAGAATGGGATTTTTTATTTAAAGTATTAGAAAAATATGGGTTAGGAACATCTTTTATAATTGGATTAAAACTTAAAATTCTAACCCTAAAGCTAAAGTAGTGACAAACTCTCAAATTTCAACACCATTTCAGCTAAAAAGGTCAACTAGACAAGGTTGTCCACTATCACCTGCTCTATTTGTATTGGCGATAGAGCCATTAGCAGAACTAATTAGATTGGATCCAGATATTATGGGTTTTAGAGTTAACCAAGAGGAATATAAAATTAATCTTTTTGCCGATGATGTTTTGATCTATTTAACAAACCCACAACATTCGTTACATAAATTATCTTCTAGATTGGATGAATATGGGAAGGTATCAGGTTACAAAATAAACTGGGATAAAAGTGAAATTTTGTCTCTTACTAAAGGAGACTATAGTCAATGTCGATTAGTAACCCAATTTAGATGGCCGGTAAATGGTATAAAGTATTTAGGTATAAGACTTGATAGTGATGTAAAGAATTTATATAAATTTAATTATTTACCACTATTGAAAAAAATTCAAGAAGATCTTGACAAATGGATGATACTACATTAGTAGGTAGAGTCAATGTTGTAAAAATGAATATATTTCCGAGATTACAGTATTTGTTTCAAACATTACCAATATAATTGCCACAGAAATTTTTTCAAGAGTTAAATAAATCTGTGAGAAAATTTCTTTGGAAAGGTAAAATGTCAAGAATATCATTGGAAAAACTGACATGTAAATTTAGGTTAGGAGGGTTACAACTTCCAAACTTTAAAAATTACTATAAAGCAAATCAACTTAGATTTATTGCATCTTTTTTCGATGATCAAAAACCAGCATGGATTAAAATAGAACTAGACAAGATAGGAGAAAATAAACCTGAAGATTTTATATATAAATGGGAATCTAAATGGATACAGGAAAAGAAAGAATCTCCTATATTAGCACACTTGATTGATCTATGGAATAAGATAAATGTTGATAAGGAAACACAGAAATCTGTATTAGCAAGGAGACCTTTGTTTCAAAACAGACTTATTCCTTTTACAATGGACAATCAACTTTTATATAATTGGTACCAAAAAGGGATTAAATTTATAGGAGATTGTTTTGAGCGAGGTATATTGATGTCATTTGAACAATTAAAGGATAGATATAAAATATCTAATAATACTTTCTTTTGCTACTTTCAGTTAAGGGCTTACTTAATAGGTAAGCTGGGTCAAACAATGTTTTTGCCAAAAGCTAATGAAATTGAAATTTTAATTCAAAAAGGGAAAATTAAAAAATTTATTTCTTGTATGTATAATTTGATTCAAGAACAGACAATTAAACAAGGAACCCATAAGTCAAAGCAAAAATGGGAAACAGATCTGAATATTAATATTGATGAAATAAATTGGTCAAGACTTTGTCTGGACAGTATGACAAATACAGTAAATGTTCGACTTAGATTAGTACAATATAATTTTTTACACCAATTATATATTACACCACAAAAAATAAATAGATTAAATTCAAATCTATCTGATAAATGTTTTCGGTGTAATCAAGAAATTGGTACTTTTTTACATTCGACTTGGTCTTGTTTTAAAATTCAACCCTTTTGGATAAATTTAAGAGTCTTATTGGAACAAATTACTGGAATTCAACTTCCACATAACCCTGTATTATTTCTATTAGGTGATATTGAAGGGATAAAACCGAAACTTAAATTGAATAAATATCAGAAAGAATTTATAAAAATTGCATTGGCAGTAGCTAAGAAGACTATAGCAGTTACTTGGAAATCTGATTCGTATTTAAGTATGGATCGTTGGAATAATGAAATGGCTAGTTCTATTCCACTTGAAAAAATTACTTATAATTTAAGAGATAATTATCTAACATTCTTGAATATTTGGCGCCCTTATTTACAAAAGATAGGATGTCATATTTAAGTGCTTCGACAAAGAATTTGGTTACTTGGGGAAAATAACGAATAATTATACCAAATTTATTTTGAATCCCATGGAGCATGTGGAAACCTTCCAATACCCAGGCGGCTCTTCTTTTTTTCTCTTTCTTTCTTTTAGGTAGACTACATATATGGGGGGGGGGAGGGTTAAGGGGAGGGGGGTGGGTAGATTTTATCTTTTCATGTATTCTTTTTGAAAATTCAATAAAAATTATATAATAAAAAAAAAGTAGAAGACACTGGCAGTATGGTGGAAGTTCCAGGTGTCGGGTCATAAAGTGTGTGAAGTTACCATTACTAGAGAGAAGGTTCTTGGGAAACTGAAAGATTTGAAGGCAGAGAAGTCACCTGGACCAGATGGTGTGCACCCGGAGTTCAGAAAGAGGTGACCAAAGAAATTGAGGAGACGTTAGTAAAGGTCTTTCAAGAATCACTAGATTCTGCAAAGGTTCTGGAAGACTAGAAAATTGCAAATGTCACTCCACTCTTCAAGAAGGGTGACAACAGAAGAAAGAAAACTATAGGCCAGTTAGTCTGACTTCTGTGGTTGGGAAGGTGTTGGAGTTGATTATTTAGGATGAAGTCTCAGTGTACTTGGAGGCACATGATAAAATAGGCCAAAGTCAGAATGGTTTCCTTAAGGGAAATCTTGCTTGACAAATATGTTGAAGTTCTTTGAGGAAATAACAAGCAGGATAGTCAAAGGAGGGTCAGTTAATGTTGTGTACTTGGATTTTCAGAAGGCCTTTGGCAAGGTGCCGCACATGAGGCTGCTTAAGCTACAAGCCTATGGTTATTAAAGGAAAGATTCTAGCATGGATAAAGCTGTGGCTGATTGGCAAGGGGCAAAAAATGGGAATAAATGGAGCCATTTCTGACAGGCTTCCAGTGACTAGTGGTGTTCCACAGGAGTCTCTGTTGGGACCAATTCTTTTTACGTTATTTGTCAATGATTTGGGCGATGGAATTGATGGCCTTGTTGTAAAGTTTGCAAACGATATGAAGGTAGTTTTGAGGAAATAGTGTGATCAGAAGGACTTAGACAGATTAGGAGAATGGGCAAAGAAATGGAAGATGGAATACAGTGTCGGGAAGTGTGTAGTCATGCACCTTGGTTGAAGGAATGGAAGGGTTGACTATTTTCAAAATTGAGAGAAAATACAAAAAAAAACAGACGTAAATGGAGCAACACACATCAAAGTTGCTTGAATTTCCAGCATCTGCAGAATTCCTGTTGTAGACGTAAATGGACTTGGGAGTCCTTATGCAAGATCCCCTAATTGTTAATTTGCAGGTTGAGATTGTGGTGAGGAAGGCAAATGCAATGTTAACATTCATTTCAAGAAGACTAAAATATAAAAACAAGGATGTAATGTTAAAACTTTACAAAGCACTGGTGATGCCACTCTTGGAACATTCTGAGAAAGTTTTTACCCCTTATCTTAGAAAGGATGCACTGAAACTGGAGAGGGTTCAAAGGAGGTTCACGAAAATGATTCCAGGATTGTTATGTGAAGAGTGTGTGATGGCTCTGTGCCTGTATTCACTGGAATTCGGGTGAATGAGGAGTTTTGGAACCTATCGAATGGCGAAAGCCTTGATAGAGTGGATGTAGAGAGGATGTTTCCTATGATGGGAGAGTCCAAGACCAGGAGACAACCTCAGAATAGAGGGGTATCCTTTCAGAACAGAGATGAGGAAGAATTTCTTTACCCAGAGAGTGGTAAATCTGTGGAGTTTTTTGCCACAGTCAGCTGTGGACACCAAGTGGTGGGTATATTTAAGGCAGAGGTTGATTCTTGATTTGTCAGGGCATGAAGGGATACAGGGAGAAGGCAGGAGATTGAGGCTGAGAGGAAATGGTGGGCCAAATTGCCTAATTCTGCTCCTGTATCTTATGGAAATTATAGGCCATTTAGCCAGACTGTAAATGAACAAAATCAATTCAAGTGCAGATAATGTAATGCTCATGTCATGTTTTGCTGATGATGTGGAAGATGGTAGAGTCGATTGTTAAGGGTGAGATTTAAGAGTTCTTGGAGGCAGACATAAAACAGGCAAAAGTCAGCATGGTTTCCTTAAAGAAAAATTTTGCCTGAAAAATCTGGTAGTTCTTTGAGGAAATATCAAGCTGGACAGACAAAGGAGAATCGGTGGATGTTGCGTGTTTGTATTTTCAGAAGACCCTTGACAAGCTGCCATACATCAGGCTGCTAAGCAAGATAAGAGTCCATGTTATTACAGGAAAGATACCAGCATGGATAGAACATTGGGTGATTGTCAGAAGGCAAAGAGTGGGAATAAAGAGCACCTTTTCTGATTAGCTGCCAGTGACTATTGGTGTTCAGCAGGAATCAGTGTTGGGACTACTTTTTACATTGTATTTTATTTGGATGACAGAATTGATGGCTTTGTTGCCAAGTTTGCAGATGATACAAAGATGAATGTAGGGGTAGATAATGTTGAGGAAGCAGGGAGTCTGTAGAGGAATCAGTCAGATTAGGAGAATACAATAGAGTGTTGGGTAGGGTGTGGTCATATACTTTGGTAGAAGGAATAAAAATGTAGACGATTTTCTAAACGGGGAGAATATTCAAAAATCCAAGATACAGAAGGACTTGGGAGTTCTCGTGGATTCCTTAAAAGTTAACTTGCAGGTTGAGTCGTTCGTGGGGAAGGTAAATGCAATGTTACATTCATTTCGAGAGGACTAAAATGTAAAGATAAGGCTGTAATGCTTGAGGCTTTATAAGGCACTGGTGAGTCCTTACTTGGGTGTACTGTGAGCAGTTTTGGGCCACTTTTCTGAGAAAGGATGTGCTGACATTGGAGAGAGTTCAAAGAAGGCTCACGAAAATAATTCTGGGAAGGAAAGGCTTATCACATGAGGATCGTTTAATGGTTCTTGGTCTGTACTCATAGAATTGAGAAGAATTGGTAGGTGGGGATCTCACTGAAAAGTATTGAATTTTGAAAGGCCTGCATAAAGTGGATGTGGAGAGGATGTATCTTATAGTGGGTGAATCTTGGACCAGAGGGTACAACCTCAGAATAGAGGGACGCCCATTTAGAATGGAGATGAGGAATTTCTTTAGCCAGAGGGTGATGAATCTGGAATTCTTTGCCACAGATGGCTGTGGAGGCCAGGTCATTGGGTGTATTTAAGGTGGAGATTGATAGGTTCTTGATTAGTCAGGGTGTGAAAGGTTAACGGGGAGAAGACAGAAGACAAGAGAAGAGGGTTGAGAGGGAAATGGATCAGCCGTGATGAAATGGCGCAGCAGGCTTGGTGGGTCGAATTACCTAATTTTGCTCCTATGTCTTATGGTCTTACTCGGGACAACTCTTATAGAACAAAAACTAATCAAGAAAATAGCAAGGATTCCCTTCATTTATTTGGGGCATTATGCTGCTTGATTGGGATAGGAGATGTTGCCAAACAGTTTCTCACTTGAATCAGTGTAGACACTACACTGTACTTAGAGCAAGCTGATTTTGAAGAGTGCTAGTTGCATGTTTGTGTTCAATAGGCAGTAATTTTAGTCATATAACCATATAACAATCACAGCACGGAAGCAGGCCATCTCGGCCCTTCTAGTCCGTGTGGCACTCCTACTCTCACCTAGTCCCACCGACCTGCACTCAGTCCATAACCCTCCATTCCCTTCCTGTCCATATAGCTATCCAATTTAACTTTAAACGACAACATCGAACCTGCCTCAACCACTTCTGCTGAAAGCTCATTCCACACAGCCACCACTCTCTGAGTAAAGAAGTTCCCCCTCATGTTACCCCTAAACTTTTGCCCTTTAACTCTCAACTCATGTCCTCTTGTTTGAATCTCCCCCACTCTCAATGGAAAAACCCTATCCACGTCAACTCTATCAATCCCCCTCATAATTTTAAACACCTTTATGAAGTCCCCTCTTAACCTTCTACGCTCCAAAGAATAAAGACCTAACTTGTTCAACCTTTCTCTGTAACTTAGGAGATGAAACCCAGGCAACATTTTAGTAAACATCCTCTGTACTCTCTCAATTTTATTGACATCTTTCCTATAATTTGGTGACCAGAACTGTACACAATACTCCAAATTTGGCCTTACCAATGCCTTATATAATTTCAACATTACATACCAAATTCTATACTCAATGCTCTGATTAATAAAGGCCATCATACCAAAAGCTTTCTTCACCACCCTATCCACGTGAGATTCCACCTTCAGGGAACTATGTACCATTATTCCTAGATCCCTCTGTTCTACAGCATTCTTCAATGACCTACCTTGTATGTCCTATTTTGATTAGTCCTACCAAAATGTAGCACCTCACATTCTTCAGCATTAAACTCCATCTGCCATCTTTCAGCTCACTCTTCTAACTGGCCTAAATCTCTCTGCAAGCTTTGAAAACCTACTTCATTATCCACAACACCACCTATCTTAGTATCATCTGCATACTTACTAATCCAATTTACCACCCCATCATCCAGATTATTAATATATATGACAAACAACATTGGACCCAGTACAGATCCCTGAGGCACACCGCTACACACTGTCCTCCGATTTGACACACAGTTATCCACCACTACTCTCTGGCATCTCCCATCCAGCCACTGCTGCTTCCATTTTACTACTTCGATATTAATGCCTAACGATTGAACCTTCTGTATGGAACCTTGTCAAAGGCCTTACTGAAGTCCATATAGACAACATCCACCGCTTTACCCTCGTCAACTTTCCTAGTAACCTCATCAAAAAATTCAGTAAGATTTGTCAAACATGACCTTCCACGCACAAATCCATGTTGACTATTCCTAATCAGACTCTTTCTATCCAGATAATTATATATACCATCTCTAAGAATACTTTCTATCAATTTACCCACCACTGACGTCAAACTCACAGGCTGATAATTGCTAGGTTTACTCTGAGAACCCTTTTTAAACAATGGAACCACATGAGCAATATGCCAATCCTCCGGCACCATCCCCATTTCTAATGACATTTGAAATATTTCTGTCTTAGCCCCTGCTATTTCCACACTACCTTCCCTCAAGGTCCTAGGGGATATCTTGTCCGGACTCGGAGACTTATCCACTTTTATATTCCTTAAAAGCGCCAGTACTTCCTCTTCTTTAATCATCATACTTTCCATAACTATCCTTCTTGTTTCCTTTACCTTACACAATTCAATATCCTTCTCCTTAGTGAATACCGAAGAAAAGAAATTGTTCAAAATCTCCCTCATCTCTTTTGGCTCCGCACATAGCCGTCCACTCTTCTCTAAGGGACCAATTTTATCCCTCACTATCCTTTTGCTATTAATATAACTATAGAAACCCTTTGGATTTATTTTCACCTTACTTGCTAAAGCTGCCTCGTATTTTCTTTTAGTCACTGATAATTGGCAAGAAATAAGCAATAAGACAATTCAGAACTGTTTTGGTTCACTGCTGTTTCAAGCATTCAGGCTTGAGGATGCCAGAAACAGCCAGGAGTGAATTGAAGCAGTTTTGCTACTTTAGCAAGGCAGGAACCACATAAAATTTGAAGGTATCAACAATCATCTTGAATGTTACAATGAAAATAAAGATTTGGAGGATGCAATCGTCAAAAACTCTGTATGAAGGCAATTCATTATCCGCACTAAATGTTTGAGCTGATTTTGTTCATCTACAATCAATCAACAGAGCACAGCAGTGTACCCTGGATGAATTCCTCTGTGGATATCTATTAGGAACTAATACACAGTGTTATAGTACAGTAGTAGTAGTATGGGTAGTGTTTTAATTTGTTCTGTATTCCGTTTGAATACTTAATTTGTTACTCAGTTGTTTTTATATATTTAAATTATTTCCTTGAAACCGGCTAATTGGGTCAAAATTTACTGGTCTGGATGTGTCCCAATTAACTGCAATCCAATGAATTTGATTGTATGGTCCTACTGTATGATTGCAGAAAAAAATGTATTTGTTTATACTACTCGGTGCATTAGATACAGTGAAATCTCTTAATCCAAGGTTTGTTCTTTTACAGAATGGTGGCGAGTGTCTGCGGGCCTACGTGGCGGTCGCAATGGAACAGATAGCGCAGTGGCATGATGAGCAGGGTCACAACGGGCTCTGGTATGTCATGCAAGTGGTTAGCCAGCTTCTGGATCCGCGCAGTACAGAATGTACAGCAGCGTTTGTGGGGCGCCTGATCTCCACCCTCATCTCTAAGGCGGGCTCACAGCTGGGAGAGAACCTTGACCAGATCCTGCGAGCGATCCTCAGCAAGATGCAACAAGCAGAAACTCTCACTGTCATGCAGGTAGGAGCTGGAACTCTGCAAAAGAGGGCATTTCTGTGATGCAGTGGGGGTGTTAGAAAGTCGCAGCATTGTGAGATAGTGAGTCAGAAAGGCACGCTGGCTCAGGAGAGTGCAGAACACAAAGAGAATTTCAGTGAGTACGGACCCAGAGCCATCAAACGTTCCTCATATGATAACCCTTTCATTCCTGGAATCATCCTTGTGAACCTCCTATGAGCCCAGTCCAATGCCAGCGCATCTTTTCTTAGATGACGAGCCCAAAACTGTTCGCAATATTCAAGGTGAGGCTTCGCCAGTGCCTTATAAAGCCTCAGCATCACATTTACAATAGCACTGGAGAGAGATAGGAACAGACAAGTTAGAAAAGCGTTTAATTGGAGTAAGAGGAATTATGAGGCTATCAGGCAGGAAATTGGAAGCTTAAATTGGAAACAGATGTTCTCAGGGAAAAGTACGGAAGAAATGTGGCAAATGTTCAGGGGATATTTGTGTAGAGTTCTGCATAGGTTCGTTCCAATGAGACAGGGATGTTATGGTAGGGTGCAGGAACCATGGTGTACAAAGGCTGTAATAAATTTAGTCAAGACGAAAAGAAAAGCTTATAAAAGGTTCAGAGAGCTAGGTAATGTTAGAGATCTAGAAGATTATAACGCTAATAGGAAGGAGCTTAAGAAGGAAATTAGGAGAGCCAGAAGGAACCATGAGAAGGCCTTGGCGGGAAGGATTAAGGAAAATCCCAAGGCATTCTACAAGTATGTGAAGAGCAAGAGGATAAGACGTGAAAGAATAGGACCTATCAAGTGTGACAGTGGGAAAGTATGTATGGAACCGGAGGAAATAGCAGAGGTACTTAATGTATACTTCAGTAGTCACTATGGAAAAGGATCTTAGTGATGACTTGCAGCAGACTGAAAAGCTTGAGCATGTAGATATTAAGAAAGAGGATGTGCTGGAGCTTTTGGAAAGCATCAAGTTGGATTAGTCGCCAAGACCGGATGAGATGTACCCCAGGCTACTGTGGAAGGCGAGGGAGGAGATTGCTGAGCCTCTGGCGGTGATCTTTGTGTCATCAATGGGGACGGGAGAGGTTCCAGAGGATTGGAGGGTTGTGAATGTTGTTCATTTATTCAAGAAAGGGAGTAGAGATAGCCCAGGAAATTATTGACCAGTGAGTCTTACCTCAGTGGTTGGTAAGTTGATTGAGAAGATCCTGAAAGGCAGGAATTATGAACATTTGGAGAGGTATAATGTGATTAGGAATAGTCAGCATGGCTTTGTCAAGGGCAGGTCGTGCCTTATGAGCATGATTGAATTTTTTGAGGATGTGACAAAACACATTGATGAAGGAAGAACAGTAGATGTAGTGTATATGGATTTCAGCAAGGCATTTGATAAGGTACCCCATGCAAGGCTTATTGAGAAAGTAAGGAGGCGCAGGATCCAAGGGGACATTGCTCTGTGGATCCAGAACTGGCTTGCCCACAAAAGGCAAAGAGTGGTTGTAGACGGGTCATATTCTGCATGGAGGTGGGTCACCAGTGGTGTGCCTCAGGGATCTGTTCTGGGACCCCTACTCTTTGTGATTTTAATAAATGCCCTGGATGAGGAAATGGAGGGATGGGTTAGTAAATTTGCGGATAACACAAAGGTTGGAGGTATTGTGGATAGTGTTGAGGGCTGTCAGAGGTTACAGCGGGACATTGATAGGTTTCAAAACTGGGCTGAGAAGTGACAGATGGAGTTCAACCCAGATAAGTGTGAGGTGGTTCAGTTTGGTGGGTCAAATATGATGGCAGAATATAGTATTAATGGTAAGACTCTTGGCAGTGTGGAGGATCAGAGGGATCTTGGGGTCCGAGTCCATAGGACGCTCACAGCAGCTGCACAGGTTGACTCTGTGGTTAAAAAGGCGTACAGTGTATTGGCCTTCATCAGTCGTGGAATTGAATTTAGGAGCCGAGAAGTAATGTTGCAGCTATATAGGACCTTGCTCAGACCTCACTTGGAGTACTGTGCTCAGTTCTGGTTGCCTCACTACAGGAAGGATGTGGAAGCCATACAAAGGGTGCAGAGGAGATCTACAAGGATGTTGCTTTGATTGGGGAGCATGCCTTATGAGAATGGGTTGAGTGAACTCGGCCTTTTCTCCTTGGAGCGACGAGAGATGAGAGGTGACCTGATAGAGGTGTATAAGATGATGAGAGGCATTGATTGTGTGGATAGTCAGAGGGCTTTTTCCCAGGGCTGAAATGGTTGCCACAAGAGGACACAGGTTTAAGGTGCTGGGGGGTAGGTACAGAGGAGATGTCAGGGGTAAGTTTTTTACTCAGAGAGTGGTGAGTGCGTGGAATGGGCTGCCGGTAACGGTGGTGGAGGCGGATACGATAGGGTCTTTTAAGAGACAAGCAACACACATCAAAGTTGCTGGTGAACGCAGCAGGCCAGGCAGCATCTCTAGGAAGAGGTACATTCGACGTTTCAGGCCGGGACCCTTCGTCAGGACGAACTGAAGGAAGAGTTAGTAAGATGTGTGTTGCTTGAATTTCTAGCAACTGCAGAATTCCTCTTGTTTGCTTTTTTAAGAGACTTTTAGATATGTACATGGAGCTTAGAAAAATAGAGGGTTGTAGGGAAGCCTAGTAATTTCTACGGTAGGGATATGTTCAGCACAACTTTGTGGGCCAAAGGGCCTGTATTGTGCTGTAGGTTTTCTATGTTTCTATCTCTGCTCTTATATTCTAGACCTCTTGAAAGGAATGCTAATGTTCACAACACATTGGAGGAACTTAGCAGGTCAGGCAGCATCCATGGAAAAGAACAGTCAACGTTTCGGGCCGGAACCCTTTGTCAGGACCCTTCTCTCCACTGCAATGCTAATGTTGCATTTGCCTTCCTCACCAGTGACTCTACCTGCAAATTGAGATTTAGGGTGTTCTGCACAAAGACTCCCAAATCCCTTTCAATCTCAGATTTTTGGATTTTCTCTCTGTTTAGAAAATAGTCTGCACATTTATTTCTACTACAAAAGTGCATGATCATGCACTTTCCAACATTATGTTTCATTAGCCACTTTCTTGCCCATTCTCCTAATCTGCCTAAGTCCTCTGTAACCTACCCGTTTCCTCAACACTATCTACCCCTCCACCAATCTTCATATTACACCCTATCCTTGTTATATGCTGGGGATACGTTCCTCGAAGTCAACGCATAATGTGAATAATTATTTAAATGGAGAAAATAGGGATGCATTCTTGAGGCTTCCTAAATATGTTTATCTGTAAGTTATTCACATTTTCATACCAATACGACACAAAAGCAGTACAGGACCACAAGGCAACATTTGTATTATATTTCATCAATTTCAGGTAATATTCAACGTAATAAATTATAGAAAGTTAACATACTCGGGTGTACAGTACTCACCAACAGTGGCAGGTGTGTTGGCTCCAGGAGATGAGTAGTTGTGTCGGGCAGCTTTACATGGATGAGGTGCATGGTTGTGTGTTGTCAGGATCATCAAGGACAGCAAGGGGTGAAGGAAGACTCACAGAACTCTCAGCAGGAGATGACACCGTTTTGAAGAAAGTGGTGAGGATTGTTTGCTTGGCAGCATTTTGTTTTTCGGCATAAATTTGCTTGTAGGGAAGAAGGCTTGACTGCAGGGAACGACTGAACCATATACAACCATATAACAATTACAGCACAGAAACAGGCCAGCTCGAACCTTCTAGTCCATGCTGATCTCTTACTCTCACCTAGTCCCACCGACCTGCACTTAGCCCATAACCCTCCATTCCTTTCCTGTCCATATAGCTGTCCAGTTTATCTTTAAATGACAACATCAAACCTGCCTCAAACACTTCTGCTGGAAGCTCGTTCCACATAGCCACCACTCTCTGAGTAAAGAAGTTCCCCCTCAAGTTACCCCTAAACTTTTGCCCTTTAACTCTCAACTCATGTCCACTTGTATGAATCTCCCTCACTCTCAATGGAAAAAGCCTATCCAAGTCAACCATCTATCCCTCTCATAATCTTAAATACCTCTATCAAGTCTTCCCTCAACCTTCTACGTTCCAAAGAATAAAGACCCAACTTGTTCATCCTTTCTCTGTAACTCAGGTGATAAAACCCAGGTGACATTCTAGTAAACCTCTGTACTCTCTATTTTGTTGACACCTTTCCTATAATTTCGGTGACCAAAACTGTACACAATACTCCAAATTTGGCCTCACCAATGCCTTGTACAATTTCAACATTACATCCCAACTCCTATACTCAATGCTCTGATTTATAAGGGCCAGCATAGCAAAAGCTTTCTTCACCACCCTATCCACATGAGATTCCATCTTCAGGGAACTATGCATCATTATTCCTAGATCCCTCTGTTCTACTGCATTCTTCAATGCCCGACCATTTACCATGTATGTCCTATTTTGAATCGTCCTACCAAAGTGTAGCACCTCACATTCATCAGCATTAAACTCCATCTGCCAACTTTCAGCCCACTCTTCTAACTGGCCTAAATCTCTCCGCAAGTTTTGAAAACCTACTTCATTATCCACAACGCCACCTACCTTAGTATCATCTGCATACTTACTCATCCAATTTACCACCCCATCATCCAGATCAATAATGTATATGACAAATAACATTCGACCCAGTACAGGTCCCTGAGGCACACCACTAGTCACTGGCCTCCAATCTGACAAACAGTATTCCACTACCACTCTCTGGTGCCTCCCATCCAGCCACTGCTGTATCCATTTTACTACTTCAATATTAATACCCAACGATTGAACCTTCCTGACTAACCTTCCATGTGGTACCTTGTCAAAGGCCTTACTGAAGTCCATATAGACATCATCCACCGCTTTACCCTCGTCAACATTCCTAGTAACCTGGTCAAAAAATTCAATAAGATTTGTCAAACATGACCTTCCATGCACAAATCCATGTTGACTGTTCCTAATCAGACCATCTCTAAGAATAGTTTCCATCAATTTACCCACCACTGACGTCAAATTCACAGGCCGATAATTGCTTGGTTTACTCTTAGAACCCTTTTTAAACAATGGAACCACATGAGCAATACGCCAATCCACCGGCACCATCCCCGTTTCTAATGACACTTGACATATTTCTGTCAGAGCCCCTGTTATTTCCACACTAACTTCCCTCAATGTCCTAGGGAATATCCTGTCAGGACCTGGAGACCTATCCACTTTTATATTCCTTAAAAGCCCCAGTGCTACTACTACTTTAATCATCGTAGTTTCCATAACCTCCCTACCCGTTTCCCTTATCTTACACAATTCAATATCCTTCTCCTTAGTGAATACTGAAGAAAAGAAATCGTTAAGAATCTCCCCCATCTCTTTGGCTCCACACATAGCTGTGAACTCTGATTCTCTAAGGGACCAATTTTATCCCTCACCATCCATTTGCTATTTATATAACGGTAGAAACCCTTGGGATTTATTTTCACCTTACTTGCCAAAGTAACCTCATATCTTCTTGTAGTTTTTCTAATTTCTTTCTTAAGATTCTTTTTACGCTCTTTATATTCTTCGAGCACCTCATTTACTCCATGCTGTCTATATTTATTGTAGATCTTTCTTTTTTACGGAACCGAGTTTCCGATATCCCTTGAAACCCATGGCTCTCTCAAACCTTGAACCTTTCCCTTCAACCTAACAGGAACATAAAGATTCTGTACCCTCAACATTTCACCTTTAAATGACCTCTATTTCTCTATTACATCCTTCCCATAAAACAAATTGTCCCGATCCACTCCTTCTAAATCCTTTTGCATCTCCTCAAAGTTAGCCTTTCTCCAATCAAAAGTCTCAACCCTGGGTCCAGATCTATCCTTCTCCATAATTATATTGAAACTAATAGCATTGTGATCACTGGACCCAAAGTGCTCCCCAACACAAACCTCTGTCACCTGACCTATCTCATTCTCTAACAGGAGATCCAATACTGCCCCTTCTCTCATTGGTACCTCTATGTATTGCTGCAAAAGACTACCTTGCACACATTTTACAAACTCCAAACCATGCAGCCCTTTTACAGTATGGGCTTCCCAGTCTATGTGTGGAAAATTAAAATCTCCCACAATCACAACCTTGTGCCTACTACTAATATCTGCTCTCTCCTTACAAATTTGCTCCTCCAATTCTCGCTCCCCATTTGGTGGTCTATAATACACCCCCATAAGAGTTACTACACCTTTCCCATTCTTCAATTCCACCCAAATAGCCTCACTAGACGAGTGCTCTAATCTATCCTGCCAGAGCACCGCTGTAATATTTTGTCTGACAAGCAATGCATCCTCTCCCCCTCTTGTCGCTCTGATTCTATCACACCCTTCCTGGACCCATGTCTCGCTAATAGCTACCACATCATACTTCCAGGTATCTATCCATGCTTTAAGCTCATCCACCTTTCTTTCAATGGTCCTAGCATTAAAATAAATGCATTTGAGAAATTGTTCACCTCTTACTGTCTGTTTATCACTAATTGTGCAAACAATTTTACTATTTTCTTTTTCTTCCTTCTTCCCTACATCTGTTGCTGCACTCTGGTTCCCCTCTCCCCTCATATCTAGTTTAAATCCACCGGAGCCTCTCTAGCAAGCCTACCTGCAAGAATATTTGTTCCCCTCTAGTTCAGATGTAGATCGTCCTGCTGGAACAGGTCTCACCTTCCCTGGAAAACTGCCCAATTATCTATAAATCTGAAGCCCTCCCTCCTGCACCATGCCTTCAGCCACGTGTTGATCGGCACTATCTTACTATTTCTAAACCCGCCTGCACATGGCACTGGTAGCAATCCTGAGATTGCTATCCTGAGGGTTCTGCCCTTCAACTTGGCGCCTAACTCCCTAAACTTACCTTTCAGGACCTCCAGACTCTTCCTACCCATGTCATTGGTCCCTACATGGACCAGGGCATCCGGCTTCTCACCCTCCCTCTTGAGAATACCGAGAACTCGATCCGAGATATCGTGGAGCTTGGCACCAGGGAGGCAACAGACCATCTGGGATTCTCTATCTCTTCCACAGAACCTCTTATCTGTCCCCCTAACTATCGAATCCCCTATCACTACTGCTCGCCTCTTTTCCCTCCTTCCCTTCTGAGTTGAGGGTCCCATCTCTGTGCCAGAGAGGCAACCACTGCAACTGGATGTAACTAGTAGAGTGGATAGGGGAAGAACCAGTGGATGTGGTATATTTGGATTTTCAAAAGGCTTTTGACAAGGTCCCACACAGGAGATTAGTGTGCAAACTTAAAGCACACGGTATTGGGGGTAAGGTATTGGTGTGGGTGGAGAATTGGTTAGCAGACAGGAAGCAAAGAGTGGGAATAAACGGGACCTTTTCAGAATGGCAGGCGGTGACTAGTGGGGTACCGCAAGGCTCAGTGCTGGGACCCCAGTTGTTTACAATATATATTAATGACTTGGATGAGGGAATTAAATGCAGCATCTCCAAGTTTGCGGATGACACAAAGCTGGGTGGCAGTGTTAGCAGTGAGGAGGATGCTAAGAGGATGCAGGGTGACTTGGATAGGTTGGGTGAGTGGGCAAACTCATGGCAGATGCAATTTAATGTGGATAAATGTGAAGTTATCCACTTTGGTGGCAAAAATAGGAAAACAGATTATTATCTGAATGGTGGCCGATTAGGAAAAGGGGAGGTGCAACGAGACCTGGGTGTCATTATACACCAGTCATTGAAAGTGGGCATGCAGGTACAGCAGGCGGTGAAAAAGGTGAACGGTATGCTGGCATTTATAGCGAGAGGATTCGAGTACAGGAGCAGGGAGGTACTACTGCAGTTGTACAAGGCCTTGGTGAGACCACACCTGGAGTATTGTGTGCAGTTTTGGTCCCCTAATCTGAGGAAAGACATCTTTGCCATAGAGGGAGTACAAAGAAGGTTCACCAGATTGATTCCTGGGATGGCAGGTCTTTCATATGAAGAAAGACTGGATGAACTGGGCTTGTACTCGTTGGAATTTAGAAGATTGAGGGGGGATCTGATTGAAACGTATAAGATCCTAAAGGGATTGGACAGGCTAGATGCGGGAAGATTGTTCCCGATGTTGGGGAGGTCTAGAACGAGGGGTCACAGTTTGAGGATAGAGGGGAAGCCTTTTGGGACCGAGGTTAGGAAAAACTTCTTCACACAGAGAGTGGTGAATCTGTGGAATTCTCTGCCACAGCAAACTGTTGAGGCCAGTTCATTAGCTATGTTTAAAAGGAAGTTAGATATGGCCCTTGTGGCTACAGGGGTCAGGGGGTATGGAGGGAAGGCTGGGTTCTGAGTTGGATGATCAGCCATGATCATAATAAATGGCGGTGCAGGCTCAAAGGGCCGAATGGCCTACTCCTGCACCTATTTTCTATGTTTCTATGTTTCTAACTTGTCCCTGGTAGGTCATCCCCATCAACAGTATCCAAAACGATGTACTTATTATTGGTGGGAACGGCCACAGGGGTGCTCTGCTCATTCTGTCTCTTCCCTTTCCCTCTCCTGACAGTCACCCAGCTACCTGTCTCCTGACTCTTAGGGGTGACTATCTCTCTGTAACTCCTCTCTATTTCTGCCTTTGCCTCCCGAATGATCCAAAGTTCAGCAAGCTCCAGTTCCAGTTCCCTAACTCGGTTTGTCAGGAGCTGCAGCTGGATGCATCTTTCGCAGGTGTAGTAATCAGGGACGATTGTGCTCGCCCTGACTTCCCACATCCTGCAAACGGATCACTCAACTGCCCCAACTGTTGCCTTCATGACCTACTCTTAAGGTAATTAGATTTATTAAAGGAACTTACCCGGCCTTACCTCACTTGGAGTGAAGCTCTTCCTCATCTGCTCACCGAAGCCTCAGGAGCCAAAGCCTTCCTACTCTTGTCTCCCTCTACTTCATTGCCCACTACATCGTCGCCTGCTCCGTTCTAATGCTGACTTCGTTCTAAACTTGGGTCCATGACCATCACCATTTGTGCCAAGTGTTTCGCAGCCTTAAAAAATTCTGCCAATTGCTTCAGAGTGGAAGACCTGACCTCTTTCCAGGATTCATCAATGCTGCTGGTGGCATGTCTGATGTTGAAGGACTTCCACCATTCCCTCACCGTTGGTAAACTCCCGGGATTTTCAAAATCGTCTGTTGCTTACAGCATCTGAGAGAGAGTTTGCCGTAAAAAATATGCCTTGAATGTGGATATCACACCTTGGTGGAGTGGTTGAATCAGCGATGTTGTGTTAGGTGGCAGGAAACACACTGTTATGTTAGGATGAATGCTGTCCAAATGTTTAGGATGGGCTGGCACATTGTTGGGCAACAAAAGAACTTTAAGGACAAGATTCTGTTCCCGGAGTAACGTTTAGCCTCAGCAGCAAAATGATTAGCAAACCAATTTTCAAAGATTTGACCAGTGAACCATGCTTTCTTGTTAGCATATTCTTACTCAAACGCTTAAGAGCGCGGGGGTTTAGTGAATGGTAAACTAAGAGAGGCTTCATCTTACAGTCTCCTTCGGCATTGGAACACATAAGCAAAGTCAATCTATCCCTTGCTGCCTTGAAACCTGACACAGTTTTTTCATCCTTATGTAAGTGCGTTTCGGCATATGCCTCCTAAAAAGCATGGTCTCGTCTGCATTAAACACCTGCTTTGGTGTGATGCCTAACTCAGCTATCATAACCCGCAGCTGCACAGGGTAGCATCCCAGAGCTGTGTTACCTTCACCTGATGCTGCCCTGTTTATAACTTCCAACTTTTTCCCAAGTGTTAAAGCAGTTCTCTGCTGCTTGGCTGATGGCCCAGGACTTGACATTGGACGCACCATAGGTAAAAACACAAAAGTTTAAGAGCACAAGATCGCACATCCATATGTTGCCAAAACCAATGCGAGACTAGCGGGAGTGAGACTGTGAGGCGTGCGCACGTGACTTGTATTGGCGGGAAAGCAGTGCTCCTGGCATAACTGTGAGTTTCGGACGCATAAACGAGAAGTTGGTAGAAATACAAACTATATTTCCAGAAAAGTTGGGATATTTTCCAAAATGCAATAAAAACAAAGATCTGTGATATGTTAATTCACGTGAACCTTTATTTAACTGACAAAAGTACAAAGAAAAGATTTTCAATAGTTTTACTGACCAACTTAATTGTATTTTGTAAACATACACAAATTTAGAATTTGATGGCTGCAACACACTCAACAAAAGTTGGGACAGAGGCATGTTTACCATTGTGTTACATCACCTTTCCTTTTAATAACACTTTTTAATCAATTTGGAACTGAGGATACTAATTGTAGTAGATTTGCGATTGGAAATTTTGTCCATTCTTGCTTGATATAAGACTTCAGCTGCTCAACAGTCCATGGTCTCCGTTGTCTGATTCTCCTCTTCATGATGCGCCATACATTTTCAATAGGAGATAGATCTGGACTGGCAGCAGACCAGTCAAGCACAGGCACTCTTGTGTCTACAAAGCCACGCTGTTGTAGCCCGTGAGAAGGTGGTCTGGCATTGTCCTGTTGAAATAAGCATGGACGTCCTGGGAAGAGACGTCGCCTTGATGGCAACATATGTCTCTCTAAAATCCTGATATACTCCTCAGAGTCAATGGTACCTTCACATACATGCAACTCACCCATGCCATGGGCACTGATGCACCCCTATGCTGGCTTTTGCACCTTTTGCTGATAACAATCTGGATGGTCGTTTTCATCTTTGGCACGAAGAACTGGACGCCCGTTTTTTCCGAAAACTAGCTGAAATGTGGACTCATCTGACCACAGCAGACGGTTCCACAGTCTTTCGGTCCATCTGAGATATGCTCGGGCCCAGAGAACTCGCCGGCATTTCTGCATAGAGTTGATGTATGGCTTCCTCCTTGCGTAATACAGCTTCAAGTTGCATTTCTGGATGCAGCGACGGACTGTGTTGAGTGACAATGGTTTTCCAAAGTAGTCCCGAGTCCAGGTGGCTGTAATTGTCACAGTAGCATGATGGTTTCTTAGGCAGTGCCGCCTGAGGGCTCGAAGATCACGTGCATTCAACAGTGGTTTCCGACCTTGCCCTTTACGCACTGAGATTTCTCTGAATCTCTTCACAATATTATGTTGAAAGACCTAAATTCTCTGCAATCTTGCGTTGAGAAATGTTCCTTTTGAACTGACTAACAATTCTCTCATGAATTTTGGCACAAAGGGGTGAGCCACAACCCATCCTTGCTTGCAAAGACTGAGCCTTTGATGGACGCTACTTTTATACCCAGTCATGATACCTCACCTGCTACCAATTAGCCTGCTTAATGTGGAGTCTTCCAAACCGGTGTTACTTGAATATTCTGTGCACTTTTCAATCTTATTTTAACTCTGTCCCAACTTTTGTTGAGTGTGTTGCAGCCATCAAATTCTAAGTTTGTGTATGTTTACAAAATACAATTAAGTTGGTCAGTAAAACTATTGAAAATCTTTTCTTTGTACTTTTGTCAGTTAAATAAAGGTTCACGTGAATTAACATATCACAGATCTTTGTTTTTATTGCATTTTGGAAAATATCCCAACTTTTCTGGAAATGTGGTTTGTAGGTTCCTTGCATAACTGTGAATCCGCATTGTCTGAAGATGCATATAACGAGGATAGGGTGTATCTTCAAACTGGGCAACAAAGCCATCTATTTCATCATCTAAATCATTGATATACAGCATAAAAAGAAGCAATCCTAACGCCAACCCCAGTGGAACACCACAAGTCACTGGCAGCCAACCTGGAAAGAATTCTTTTATTCCCACTCACTGCCTCCTACCAATCAGCCAATGCTCTAACCATGCCAGTACCTCTCCTGTCGTACTTGTTAAGCAGCCTCATGTGTGGCAGCTTGTCAAAAGCCTTCTGAAAGTCCAAATATACAACATCTACTGCATTCCATTTATATATCCTACATATAATCGCCTCAAAGAATTGCAACAGGTTCGCAGGCAAGATTTTCTCTTGAGAGTCCATGCTGACTTAGTCCTATAATTGTCCTGTGTCACCAAGAACTCCATAACCTCATCCTTTAACAGTTGACTCCGACATCTTCCCAACCACTGAGATCACGTTACTTGGTTTATAATTTCCTTTCTGTTGCCTTCCTCATTTCTTAAAGAGTGTAGTGACATATGTAATTTTCTAATCCTCTGGCACCATCACAGAGTCCAGTGATTTTTGAAAGATCATTGCTAATGCCTCCAGAATTTCTATTGCCACCTCTTTCAGAACCCTGGGGTACAGTTCACCTGATCTGGGTGACTTATGTTTCGTTGGGTTTTTCAGCTTTTTGAGCACCTTCTCCCTTATAATAGTAACTGCACTCACTTCTTTTCCCTCACATCCTTCAACATCTGGCACTCTCCTAGTGTCTTCCACAGTGAAGACTGATAGAAAATACTCAATTAGTTCTTGTGATAGCTGTTTAATTGGGCCAAAATATACTGGTCCTGGTGTATCCCAATTAACCTGAATGGACTGGAATTGAATGGAAGACTTGTTGAAACCTGGAAAAGCATCAAAGCAGATTGTAATCAAGGATGCTGAGGCTTTATAAGGCATTGGGCAGACCACACAGAGTATAGTGAGCAGTTTTGGGTCCTTTAACTGAGAAAAGATGTGCTGATATTGGAGAAGGTCCAGGGGAGGTTCACAAAAATTATCCCAGAAATGAGCGGGTTAATGTATGAGGAGTTCTTGATGGCTCTGGGCCTGTACTCACTGGAGTTCAGAAGAATAAGGGGGTATCTCACTAAAACCTGTCGAATATTGAAAGACCTAGATAGAGTGGATATTGAGAGGATGTTTCTTCTAGTGGGGCAGCCTAGGACCAGAGGGCAGAGCCTCAGAAAAGAGGGATGTCCCTTTTGAACGGAGATGAGAAAGAATTTCTTTAGCCAGAGTATGATGAATCTGGAATACATTGCTGCAGATGGCCGTGGAGGGCGTAATTGGGGATATTTAAAGCAGAGATTGATAGATTCTTGGTAAGCAAGGGTGTCAAAGGTTATGGGGAGAAGACAGGAGAATGGGGTTGAGGGGGATAATAAATCACCCAAAATCAAGTGGGGGAGCTGACTTGATGGACTGAATGGCCTAATGATGCTCCTATGACTTATATCTTATGGTCAGATTATAACAAATCTCCAAATATGTGTAAGGGCACTTTGCTTTATCTTCACTGAAAGGGTGGTACATATTTGTTACTTTCTGCAGCACAGTTGGGAAGGTCAAAGAGGCAGAGAGCACTACAGCACAGAAACAGGCCTTTCAACCCATCTAGTCTGTGGTGAGCTGCTCGTCTCCCAAACGCTGTCAATCCACACCTGGACCATAGCCCTCCATACCCTTCCCATCCATGTACTTATCCAAACTTATCTTAAATGTTGCAATCAAACCCACATCCATCACTTGAGCTGGTAGCTCATTCCATACTCACACCATCCTTTGAGTGAAGATGTTCTTCCCCCACCTTTAGATATTTCACTTTATCATCCTTAACATATGATCTCTAGTTCTAGTCTCACCCAACCACTGGAAAAAGCTCTATACCCTTCATAATTTTGTATATCTGCATCAAATTTCCCCTCAATCTTCTACGTTCTAGGGAATAAAGTCTTAACCTATTCAACCTCTCCCCCTAACCCTGGTCCTCAAGTCCTGGCAACATCCTTGTAAATTTTCTCTGTACTCTTTCAATCTTATTGATATATTTTCTGTAGGTAGTGACCACAACTGCACACAATACTGCAAATTGGATGTCAGCCAGTACAGTGCTTATAAAAAATATTCACCACCCTTGGAAGTTTACATGTTTTATTGTTTTACAATATTGAATCAGAGTGGATTTAATTTGGCATTTTTTACACTGATCAACAGAAAAGACTTTCATGTTAAAGTGAAAACAAATTTCTACCAATTGGTCTAAATTTTACAATTAATTGCATAATTACTCACCTCCTTCAAATCAGTATTTAGTAGATGCAGCTTTGGCAGCAATTACGGCCTTGAGTCTGTGTGGATAGCTGCAACTGGTGAAGCACCTGGGCAACAGTTGTATGCACAGTCTCTCCCATCTCAGCTACTGAAACTTGTAACTCCTCCTGAATTGTCATAGGTCTCTTAGTGACCTCCCTCACTAGTCCCCTTTTTGTATGGTCACTCAGTTTTTGAGGACGGCCTGCTCTAGGCAGATTTAACAGATGTCATATTCTTTTCATTTCTTGATGATTGATATAACTGTATTCCAAGGGATATTCAGTGGCTTGGAAATTTTCTTGTATCCATCTCCTGACTTGTGCTTTTCAATAACCTTTTCAAGGAGTTGATATTCTTTTGTCTTCATGTTGTAGTTTTTGCCAAGATACTGACTCACCAGCAGTTGGGCCTTCCAGATACAGGTGTACTTTTACTACAATCTATTCAAACACCTTGGCTGCACACAGGTCTCCAATAACAGATCTCCATTTATCTAATTATGTAACTTCTAAAACCAATTGGCTGCACCAGTGATGATTTGGTGTGTCATAATAAAGGGGGTGAATACTTATGCAATCAATTATTTTGTGTTTTTATATTAGTAATGAATTTAGATCACCTTGTAGAGATCTGTTTTCACTTTGACAGGAGAAGAGTTTTTCTGTTGATGTGTCAAAAAAAGCCAAATTAAATCCACTTGGTTTAATGTTGTAAAATAATGAAGCATGAAAACTTCTAAGAGGGGGGTGAATACTTTTTATAGGCACTGTATATGCCAAGTTAAACTAATTGAGTCAGGTGAGCAAGGAAACAGAAATACTGTGATAGGGAAAGTTAAGTCCTCTAAACCAGCGTGAATAACTTCACTGACCTCAACATCGAACAGATTCCATAACCTATGGACTCTACAACTCACGTTCTTCGTATTATTTATCTACTTACATTTTTTTTGCACTGATTATCTTCTTTTGTGCATTGGTTGGTTGTCTTTGTTAATGTATACTTTTTCATAAACTATTATATATCTTTATTTTCCTGTAAATGCCTGCAAGAAAATGAGTGTCAAGGTGATATATGGTGAAATATACACATATATACTTTGATAATAAATTTACTTTAAAACTTTGAGGTGGTGGGTTAGGCATGATACTTAATGACAGGAACTACAAGAGGTGTGAAACCAGAGACTCGTAAATGACTACAGATGCACGGTGGAGAGAATTGTGACTGGTTGCATCACCTTCTGGTGTGGAGGAGCCACTGCACAGGATTGGAAGAAGCTGCAGAAATTTGCAGACTCAGCCAGCTCCATCATGGGCACTTGCCTCCCCAGCATTGAGGACACCTTCTAAAGGCGATGCCTTAAAAAGGTGGCATCCGTCATTAAGGACCCCCATGATCCAGGACATGCCCTCTTCTCATTGCTACCATCAAGGAGGAGGTACAGGAGCCTGATGACACATACTAAATATTTTAGGAACAGCTTCTTCCTTTCTGCTGTCAAATTTCTAAATAACCATATAACAATTACAGCACAGAAACGGGCCATTTCGACCCTTCTAGTCCGTGCCGAACTCTTACTCTCACCTAGTCCCATCGACCTGCATTCAACCCATAACCATTCCTTTCCTGTCCACTTATCTGTCCAAATTAACTTGAAATGACAACATCGAACCTGCCTCAACCACTTCTGCTGGAAGCTCGTTCCACACAGCTACCACTCTCTCAGTAAAGAAGTTCCCCCTCATGTTACCACTAAACTTTTAGACCATAAGACCATAAGACAAAGGAGCAGAAGTCGGTCATTCGGCCCATCGAGTCTGCTGCGCCATTTTATCATGAGCTGATCCATTCTCCCATTTAGTCCCACTCTCCTGCCTTCTCACCATAACCTTTGATGCCCTGGCTACTCAGATACCTATCAATCTCTGCCTTAAATACACCCAATGACTTGGCCTCCACTGCTGCCTGTGGCAACAAATTCCATAGATTCACCACCCTCTGACTAAAAAAATTTTTTCACATTTCTGTTCTGAATGGGCGCCCTTCAATCCTTAAGTCATACCCTCTCGTACTAGACTCACCCATCATGGGAAACAACTTTGCCACATCCACTCTGTCCATGCCTTTCAACATTCGAAATGTTTCTATAAGGTCTCCCCTCATTCTTCTAAACTCCAAGGAATACAGTCCAAGAGAGGACAGCCGTTCCTCATATGTTAACCCTCTCATTCCCGGAATCATTCTAGTGAATCTTCTCTGTACCCTCTCCAACGTCAGCACATCCTTTCTTAAATAAGGAGACCAAAACTGCCCACAGTATTCCAAGTGAGGTCTCACCAGTGCCTTATAGAGCCTCAACATCACATCCCTGCTCCTATACTCTATTCCTCTAGAAATGAATGCCAACATTGCATTCGCCTTCTTCACTACCAACTCAACCTGGAGGGTATCCTGTACGAGGACTCCCAAGTCCCGTTGCACCTCAGAACTTTGAATTCTTTCCCCATTTAAATAATAGTCTGCCCGTTTATTTCTTCTGCCAAAGTGCATAACCATACACTTTCCAACATTGTATTTCATTTGCCACTTCTTTGCCCATTCTTCCAATCTATCCAAGTCTCTCTGCAGACTCTCTGTTTCTTCAGCACTACTGGCCCCTCCACCTATCTTTGTATCGTCAGCAAACTTAGCCACAAAACCATCTATTCCATAATCCAAATTGTTGATGTACAATGTAAAAAGAAGCGGCCCCAACGCGGACCCCTGTGGAACACCACTGGTAACCGGCAGCTAACCAGAATAGGATCCCTTTATTCCCACTCTCTGTTTCCTGCCAATTGGCCAACGCTCTATCCACGTATGTAACTTCCCCGTAATTCCATGGGCCCTTGTTAAGTAGCCTCGTGTGGCACCTTGTCAAAGGCTTTCTGAAAATCCAAATATACAACATCCACTGCATCTCCCTTGTCTAGCCTACTGGTAATTTCCTCAAAAAATTGTAGTAGGTTTGTCAGGCAGGATTTTGCCCTTTAACTCTCAAATCATGTCCTCTTGTTTGAATCTCCCCCATTCTCAATGGAAAAAGCCTATCCACGTCAACTCTATCAATCCCCATAGTGGTGCTCTAGTAGGATTGACTAGTGGACTCATCTGGGGAGGCTGTTTGGGTGGAATTGAGGAATAGGAAAGGTGTTGTGACACTTATAGGGGTGTATTATAGACCACCTAATGGGGACCGAAAACTGGAGGAGCAAATTTGTAAGGAGATAGCAGATATTTGTAGTAAGCACAAGGTTGCGATTGTGGGAAATTTAAATTTTCTACAGATAGACTGGAAAGCCCATTCTGTAAAAGGACTGGATGGTTTAGAGTTTATCAAATGTGTGCAAGATAGATTTTTGCAGCAATACATAGAGGTATCAACTAGAGAAGGGGCTCCTGTTATGGAATGAAATGGGACAGGTGATGGAGGTTTGTGTTGGGGAGCACTTCGGGTCCAGTGATCACAATACCATTAGTTTCAATATACTTACGGACAATGGACAATAAATCCATGAATATTGCGGTATTTTTCCCCTCTCTTTTTACACTACTTATTTAATTTAATATTCTTTCTTCATATATACTTATTGTAATATATAGTTTTTTTTTACGTTTTGCAATGTACTTCTGCTGCAAAACAACAAAGCTCATGATGTAGACCAGTGATATTAAACCTGATTTTAATTCTGTGGTGTATTTTTTCGCTTTGTCCTTTGATGGAGATGTTCACTGTTTTTTGCTTTCTTTAGTCTCTGATTATGGTGTTTGCACACCTTGTCCACAATCAGCTGGAGCCTCTGTTGGAGTTTCTTTGCAGCCTGCCTGGACCCACTGGCAAACCTGCACTGGAGTTCGTCATGTCCGAATGGACTACCCGGCAGCCTCTGTTCTACGGACAGTACGAGGGCAAAGTCAGGTGTGTTTCCAGTTGAACTCTCGAGAGTTTGAGCAAGTACACTGATATTGGGGGTGGGATTCAGAGGGTGTGATTAGGAAAGAGGAGTTAGAATATACGATAATTATGGGAAAGATTGAAGGGAAGAAAGCAAGAGGAAGACAAAGACAAATGATGATGGAGAGAGCAGCCAGAGAACTGGAAATGAATACCAATGAATTGATCCACTTGACCCGAAACAGGAGTGTGTGGGCCATGGCAGTCAAAGCTCAAACTGGGCGTGGCACCTGATGATGATTTAGGGGCAGGGGAGGTGATGGTCACTTGGTGGTTCAAGGATGTGTACAGAGGCATGCAGCATTCATGTGAAGTGTACAGAGTCATAGAGCCTCAGAGTACAAGGACTTCCCTTTAGAATGGAGATGAGAAGGAATTTCTTTAACCAGAGGATGGTGAACCTGTGCAATTCATTGCCACAGACTGCTCTGGATACCATGGCGTTGGGTATTGTGAATTCTGGTTAATTGGGTCATTGGTTGATCAGGGCAGCTGCTTATCTGAGGTATGAATTGAGAAATGTGCCGGGATTCCGTTTGTTTATTTGGGACATGGGACTGTTGCCAAAGTAGAGTCATTAGGCACAACACTGCTTAGAGCAGACAGCAGTTTTAAAATAGTGTCAGTTCTGTGTGTTTGTTTTCAAACAGCAGTGATTTTTATCACTGATAGTTGAAGAGAAATAAGTAGTAAGGCAATTTGGAACTGTTTGGCTTGCTGCGGTTTCAAGCATTCAGACGTAGAAATGGCTGGAAGTGACAAGTTAGGAACTACAAAGAATTTGAAGGCATCGACAATCATCTTAAATGTTACAATGAAAATGAAGATTTGGAGGATGCATTTGTCGATAGCACTGTATGAAGTCAGTCCATTATCTGCAGTCACTGTCAGTGCTGATTTTGGTCATTGCATACACTGGATGAATTCCTCTGTCGATAATTATTGGGAACTAGTACAAAGTTTTATAGTACTGTAGATGTATTGGTAATGTTCTCGTGTTCTGTATTTCATTTGTACAGTTTGTCTGTTTTTATACCCTTTTAGCTATTACCATGAAACTTCGGCCTACTGCTTAATTGGGCCAAAATTTGCTAGTCTCAGTGTGCCCCAGTTAACAGGCATCCACTGTATATTTAAAGTGGAGCTTGATATGGCACCGAATGTTACATGGAGAAGACAGGAATCTGGGGTTTAGAGGGATAATAAATCAGCCATGATGGACTGGTGGAGCAGACTTGATGGGCCAAATAGCCTAATGGCACTTGTATGTCTAATAGTACTGCAGCTCAGAAACAGGCCCTTTGGCCCATCTAGTCCATTCTGAGCTGTTGTTCTGCTAAGTTAAACTCGGGCGGTAATGCATAGAAATAATAATTTTCTGAGGATCATTGCTTTGTCATGATGGAGGGGCTTGTGACTTCTTAAGATCCCGAGAGCAGTGTTGTCTGGAGCTTCGCTCCTGGTAGGGTCACCCATGTTGGTAAGGTCAAGAGTGATCCAACCAAGACATCAACTATGTAGCTGGTAGAAGATGATGGCGCATCATAAGGGTGGAGAAAGGCTGCAACCTTGTCTTGTCATCCTGAATTCCATGTCACTGGACCCTGACCCCGAACTGTCAAGGACTGTGTGGTAGTGGCTGCCATGCATCAGCCTCCCTGTGTTAAATAAAGTCCTGCACAGGCATTTTACAATTTGGGAACACACCCTAAAGATCCACCCTTTTGAGAATATTATACTCGTCTTGAGTGATCACAATGTTCATTTTCGTAATTAAAAACAACAGAGGCGTTTTATGTTTAAGAAAACTCATAGAGTGGTGGCTGTGTGGAACGAGCTTCCAGTAGAAGTGGTAGAGACAGGTTCGATATTGTCATTTAAAGAAAAATTGGATAGGTATATGGACAGGAAAGGAATGGAGAGTTATGGGCTGAGTGCAGGTCGGTGGAACCAGATGAGAGTAAGCGTTCGGCACAGACTAGAAGGGCCGAGATGGCCTGTTTCTGTGCTGTAATTGTTATATGGTTAAGAGTCATAGCAACTCCTTGATTGTACTTCAAACACTGAACACAAAGCACGGTAAAATGCTTTACGTAATTACATCATCACGTCATACTAGCCTCTGAAGCCTAACACAATGTCAGTGGTTGTGAATTGGTGGAATTATTTCCACCAATTACATTACCCTGCACAGAATTCACTAAAACTCTGGTCTCACCGATTCACCAACCCAGGGTCCATTGGACTGGCTAACCTGCCAACAACTGACTGGCCCTGGGGAGCCGTCAGCCTTAGTCTAACCAATCAGCCAAGCTCAGTCCAGTGGAACATCTGCATTGCTCTGCTTTGAATGTGGAGAACAAACAATATCACAGCATAGTTCAAATTCTGTGCGGTCAATGAGAAGTTTGTATGTTCTCCTGACCACATGTTTTTCTTGGTGCTCCTGTTTCCTCCCAGGTTTCAACGATATGCTGACTTTTGGATTAATTGGTCAGATGGGTGTCATTAGTTATGGTTAATGAGATTTGGGAATGTTATGTTGGCTCGTAAAGCATGGTGTCACTTGTGGACTGATCCCAGCTCATCCTTGGACTGAATTGGTTGTTAATGTAAATGATGCATTTCACTGTGTGACAAAGCTAATGTTTCTGAAATGATTATTAACCTGGGTGTGTTTACTTCACAGTACTGTTGCAATGTGTAAGCTTCTGCAACATGGTATAAACACAGATGATAAGCGACTGCAGAACATCATGGTGAGAGGGGAGGAGGTGTTCAATGCCGATGAAGGAATTCGCACTCGCTCCAAGGCAGCAAAAAGTAAGAATTTCCAAATTCAGTCTTGGGATTTGAAGGCTACCGACCAGCTTTTACCCTTTATCTCTTTATTAAGGCATCTATTAATTACTGGAGTAGATGCAGAAGAGAGATCCTATACCTAAATATTAATGAGATGTTCTTGGCCTGCAAGTAACAGAATGTTACACCTACCCATTAACCTCCAGTTAGGGTCCTAAGCAGTACTTCACCTGCGAATCTGTTAGATTGACTGCTCTAATGCGGGGCTCCTCTGCATCTGTCGACCTGACGTAAATTGGGTGACCACTTTGTCAAACGCCTCTGCTCCATCCACCAAAAGTGGAATTCCCCGGTGGCCAGTCATTTTAATTCTATCCTTTTTCCCATTCCAACATGTCAGTCCTAGGCTGCTGCTTCTGCCACGATGAGGCCACTCTCAGGGTGGGGGAGCAATAACTCATAATCCATCTAGATAACTTCCAACCTGATGGCATGAACATCGATTTCTCTTTTTGGTAACCTATTTTTCTCTTACTTTTTCCATTCCCTCTTTCCTCTTTGATTCCCCACTCTGGCCTCTTATTTCTGCTCACCTGCCTATCACCTCCTGATGCCTCGCCTTGTTTCCCTTTCTTCCATGGCCCGCTCTTCTTTCCTCTCAGGTTCCTTCATCTCCTCTTTATCTTTCCCATCCACTTGGTATCACCTATCACTTTCTAGCTAGTTCTCCTTTCCTGTCCTGATTAAGGGTCTCAGCTTGAAACGTTAGTTGTGTATTCACTTCCATAGATTCTGCCTGACCTGCTAAGTTCTTCCAGCATTTTGCATGTGTGTTATTCTTAGTCCATTTGCTTTGGCTGAGGAGTGATCTAATTCAGGCGTATAAAATTCAGAGAGGCACAGATAAGGCAGAGAGTGAGAAAGTTCCTCTTATGAACTGCCTATAAACCAAAGGTTTTAGTCTAAAGAAAGAGAAATAGATGTAGAGAGTATTTGAAGAATATTTTCACCCAGATGACGGTTGAAATTTGCAACACACCGCCTAAGGGTATGCTGGAGGCAGCTGTTTAAGAAGGATTTAGATTTTTTTAAAAAGATTAAAAATAAATTTATTGTCAAAGAATGTATATGTCACCATATACTTCACTGGAGTTCATTTTCTTGCTGGCATTTACTGTATAGGAAAATAAATACAGTGGAATTTATGAAAAACTATACATAACCATGACTTTAAACAAAATGGAGGACAAATCGTGTAAATAATTTAAAGAAGTAACTAAGTACTACTAAGAATATGCATTGTAGAGACTTTGAAAGTGAGTCCATTCAGTGTTCAGATGAGCATTAGAAATGCCAGGGTAAAGAAGGCTAAGGGCCTTGTGCTTGGAATTGTGGTGTGTGTAGATGGGTACCTGTTTCTGCTCTGTCAAAAGGCACACAACCCATAGTGGTTCATAGATTCATAGAACACTACAGCACCGAAACAGGCCCTTTGGACCATCTAGTCCTTGCCAAAATGTTATTCTGCTTAGTCACATCAACTCATAGCCCTTCATACCCCTCCCATCCATGTACCTTTCCAAATTTATCTTAAATGTTGCCATCGAATTTCTCCATTTCTCATTTCTGCTGGCACCTCGTTCCAAACTCTCACCACCTTCCGAGCGAAGGTTTCCCCTCAGCTTCCCCTTAAATATTTTGCCCTTAACCTATGACTTCTAATTCTAGTCTCACCCAACCTCAGTAAAAAAGGCCTGCTTTCATTTACTCTATTGATACCCCTCATTATTTTGTAGATCTCCTGTCATTCTTCTGTGTTCCAGTGAACCTGTTTGACCTTTCCCAAAAATTCAGGTCCTGTCAAAATCGTTGTACATTTTCCTGTATCCTTACTGATATATCATCAAATGCCACGTGCTCCTGTGATTAATGGAAAAGGAATAGGTGAAGATGAGGTTGAGGGCTTCATCTTTGCACATGGCGTGATAAGAGGGATGTGATAAGAGTTGTAGAAAAGTACAACACAGAAATGGGCCCTTTGGCCCATCTAGTCCATGCCAAAACCACTTAAACAGCCTACTCCCATAGACCTGCACCAGGACCATGACCCTCCATGCCACTTCCATCCATGTACTGGTCCGGACTTCTCTTAAATGTTCAAATCTAGCTCACATGCACCACTTGTGCTGGCTGCTCACATCCTCATGACCCTCACCTTTTACCTTTAACTCATGACCTCTAGTTGTAGTCCTACCCAACCTCAGTGGAAATAGCCAGCTTGCACTTATCCTGTCTATACCTTTCCAAATCTCCTCCCAAGCTTGTATGTTTAAGGAATAAAGTCCCTCAATCTTTTGTTATAACTCAGGTCTTCCAGACTCAGCAATATCCTTGTAAATTTTCTGTGTATTCTTTCAACCTTATTTACATTTTTCCTGTAAATAGGTGACCAAAACAGCACCAAATACCCCAAATTATGCCTCACCAATGTCTTTTTCAACTTCAACATAACATCCCTTCTCCTGTACTCAAGACGTTGATTTGTGAAGGCCACTGTGCCAAAAGCTTTCTATACGACCCTGTCTACCTGTGCTTTCAAGGAATTATGGACCTGTATTCCCAGATCCCACCACACTCCTCAGTGTCTTACCATTTACTACCCTACCTACCAAAGTGCAGCACCTCGCACTTGTCAGCCTTAGATTTCATCTGCCATTTTTCAGACCTTTTCCCAGCTGGTCCAAATCCCTCTGCAAGCCATGATAGCCTTCCTCGTTATCCACTACAGCCTCTGTCTTGGTGTCATCTGCAAATTTACTGATCCAGTTAACCACAATATCACCCAGATCACTAACTCCAGTCAGAGAGGCAACCATCTACTACCACTCTGTGGCTTCTCCCACAAAGCCAATGTCTAATCCAATTTAACACCTCATCTTGAATGCCAAATGACTGAACCTTCTTGACCAGTCTCCCAAACAGGATGTCAAATGCCTTACTAAAGTTCACGCAGACATCATCCACTGCCTTGCCTTCAACTTTGTTGGTAACTGTCTTGAAAAATCTATCAGGTCACCTGTCATCCTCTGTTGCTCCAAGGGGAAGAGGCCAAGTTCACTCAACCTATTGTCATAGGCACACTCTCCAATCCAGGCAACATGGTTGTAAATCTCCACTGCACTCTCTCTGTAGCATCCATATCCTTCCTGATCTGAGCACAGTACTCCCAAGTGAGGTCTAACTAAGGTCTGTATAACTGTAACATTACCTCATGGCTCTTGATCAATCCCACGGTTGATGAAGGCCAACACACCATATGCCTTCTTAATAACACTCAACCTGCTCAGCAGCTTTGAGTGTCCTATGGACATGGATCCCAAGATCTTGCTGATCCTCCACACTGCCAAGAGTCCTACCATTAATATTATATTCTGTTTTCAATTTTGACCTACCGAAATGAACCGCTTCACACTTATCTGGGTTGAACTCCATCTGCCACTTCTCAGCCCAGTTCTGCATCCTATCGATGTCCCGCAGTAACCACTGACAACCCTCCAGACTGTCCAAATACTTACACAGGTCGACCTTCACTAATCCGACTACCTGTAATCTGGTTCCTTCGATAATTCGGCATTTTCACTAATCCGGCACTCCTCAGGTCCCAGTGGTGCCAGATTAGTGAAGATCGACCTGTATATCCAATCCCTTAGAACTGCATCCAACAACTTTTCAGTTTCTCATGTCAGACTCACTGGTCTGTAATTTCTGTTTTTTTTTTCCTTAAACAGCAGAACAACATTGCTTTAAAGGTCGTTACTCTTTTTATAATATTCGCACACTGTTAAATATCGTTTATACTCCATCACAAAATGTTCCTGAGTGTGTTATCTCTTTAGATGCTGAGAAAGCTTTTGATAGAGTAGAATGGCCTTATTTATTTAAGGTGCTTGAAATGTTTAATTTTAGCTCGAAATTTATATCCTGGATTAAACTGTTATATCATTCTCCTGTGGCCTCGGTCCGTACTAACTCTTTAAGTTCACCTTTTTTCCCTCTTTTTCGAGGTACTTGACAAGGTTGTCCTCTTAGTCCCTTATTATTTGATATTGCATTACAACCTCTTGCAATTGCCATTCGAGAATCTCCAAATATTACTGGGATAACTCGGGGCTTAAAGTCCCATAAATTATCACTCTATGCTGATGATTTACTTTTATATATTTCCAATCCTCAGAAATCCATCCCGGCTGTTTTAGAGCTATTAGCACAATTTGGTCTTTTTTCAGATTATAAATTAAATCTTAGTAAGAGTGAACTCTTTCCGATTAATAAACAACTTCCCTTATATTATAAATTTCCATTTAAATTGATTAATAATTATTTTTCATATCTTGAGATTAAAATTACTTGTAAATACAATGATTTATTTAAGACTAACTTTTTACCATTAATAGACCATATTATTCAACTTTCATCTAAATGGTTTCCTTTATATTTAACTTTGATTGGTCGTATTAATGCAGTTAAGATGTTTTTTTTGCCAAAATTTTTATATATATTTCAGGCATTACCAATCTTTGTTCCAAAATCTTTTTTTGACAAAGTTGACTCTAAAATTTCTTCATTTATTTGGCAGAATAAAAACCCGAGACTGGGTAAGATACATTTACAGAAAGCTAAGAGAGATGGAGGCTTAGCATTACCTAACTTTAGGTTTTATTATTGGGCAATTAATATTCGACATATGAAATTCTGGTTACTTGACCAGGATATACCATCCATTCCTAAATGGGTAGCATTGGAATTACAATCTGTTCAGGGTTTTACACTTGGTTCTATTTTAGGTTCCTCTCTTCCTTTTGATTTGAAACGCCTTAAACAGGTGTCTAACCCAATAGTTAAATATACCTTACGTATTTGGTTTCAATTCAGAAAATTTTTTGATCTTAATCAATTTGGGTTAGCGATTCCTATTTTAGGTAACATTTTTTCCTCCCTCTTTTACGGATCGTGCTTTTCAAATTTGGAAGACTAAGGGTATTTCACGGTTTTTGGATTTATTTTTAGATGGTTCCCTTATGTCTTTTGAACAATTATCTAATAAATATAACTTATCAAGAATACATTTTTTTAGATATCTACAAGTTAGAAATTTCCTAAGTACTATACTTTCTTCCTTTCCAATGCTTCCTCCTACATACAGTTTAGATACTATAATCAACCTTAATCCATGTCAGAAAGGTGCATCAGCTATGATTTATAATATTATTATGAAACTTAGGAAAGCTCCATTTGATAAGATTAGGGTAGATTGGGAACAGGAATTGGGGTTTACCATTTCCGTGGATGACTGGGGGCAGATTTTACAATTAGTCAATACTTCCTCTATCTGTGCTAAACATTCCCTAATTCAATTTAAAGTTGTTTATAGAGCTCATATGTCCAAAGATAAGTTAGCGCGCTTTTATTCTCATATTAATCCTTTTTGTGATAGATGTCCGGGGCAGGTAGCCTCTTTAACTCATATGTTTTGGTCTTGCCCTACTTTGGAAACTTTTTGAAGAGACATTTTTAATATTATCTCCAAGGTATTGAATATAGATATCTCTCCTCACCCTATTACTGCTATCTTTGGACTACCTAAAATTTCCAGTAATCTTTCCCCTTCAGCCCGTAGAATGATTGCATTTCTTACTTTAATGGCGAAAAGATGTATCTTACAACATTGGAATGAGCTTAATGCTCCAACTACCTTTTTTTGGTTTTCTCAGACGATATTATGCTTGAATCTAGAGAAAATTAGAAGCAATCTTTATGACTCCTCATTTAAATTTGAACAGACTTGGAGATCTTTTATTCAATATTTTCATTTAATGTAATATATACCCTTCTTGTTTTTTTTTTACTGTTTTTAATGGAGGTCGGGATTGAGGACGTGATTTTAAGTTTAACTCTGTTTGGTTTCTAGTTAGCCCATTGCTTTGCTTTTAGTTAGTTGCACGGTGGGTTTTTTTGGGGGTTTTTTTTTCCTTTTCTCTATTGATATATATATAAAATTAGTATACTATTATGTTACCTTGGTATGTTATGGTTAAATTACATTGTTTGTAGTATTTTTTTTGCATTAATATCTTCTGTAATTTTATTATATTCTAACAGTGTATTAGTGTCTATATGGCTTACCTTTTTGTATACTTATTCAATAAAAAGATTTAAAACGAAAGAAAAGAACAACATTGCTATCCTCCAATCCTCTGGTATCTCACCTGTCGCTAAGGATGTTTTAAATATCTCCAGTCAAGAGAACCAGTTTATCAAGCAGTTCTTAAATATTCTCATTCTTTTGCAAAGCTGGTTATTTGCTTGATTCCTACGTCTGTAACACTCATAAGAAATTGGAGGAACCCAGCAGGTCAGGCAGTGTCGATGGAAATAGATATACAGTCAATGTTTCGCGCCAAGACCCTTCTTCAGGACTGGAAAGGAAGGGGGCAGAAGCCAGAATAAGAAGGTGGAGGAGGGGAGAGGAGTACAAGTCGGAAGGTGTTATGTAGAGCCAGATGAGTCGTGGGGTGGGAATGAAGTGATTGGTGGTAGAGGTAAAGGGCTGAAGAAAGCATCTGATATAGGAGAGGAGAGTGGACCTTGGGAGAGAGGGAAGGAGGAGTGGAACCAGAGGTTAGTGATGAGCAGGTGAGAAGAGAAGGGGGTGAGAGGGGTATTAAGAATGGGGAATGGAGAAAGGGAGGAGGACGAATTACCAGAAGTTAAAGAAATCTAACAGATATTCATGCTGTTAGATTGAAGGTTATCCAGATGGAATATGAGGTGTTGCTCTTTCATCCTGAGAGTGAGTGGCCTCATCGTGACCATAGAGGAGGCCATGGACTGACAGGTTAAAATGGGAATGGGCAGTGGAATTAAAATGGTTGACCACTGGGAAATCCTTCTTGTTGCGGTTGGAGCAAAGATGCATCCGATGGAGCTCCTAAATCATTTTCCTAGTTCTCAGCATGATGTCCTTTTTGCTTGTTTTGGTTTCAACAGACCCAGAGCAATGGACAGATATTCCGCTACTGGTTAAACTCTTTAAGCTGGTGATCGGTGAACTCTCCAGTGTCATGGAGGCAAACAACTCCCGGCAATCCAATGCAGCTGAGTGGAATGAAGGTAATCTGGATCGGATCCTCCCCACCTCTTTTTCAATTACAATTGCCCCCTCTGCCACGTGCTTTTATAATTGCCCCAACTGCCAGACCCACCCATAGAACACTTATTACCTTACAACCATCGGATAACCAGTATGGATAACTTCACTCACCTCAACTTTGAACTGATTCCACAATCTAGAAACTCACTTTCTACAACTCATGTTCTCAGTGTTATCTATCCATCCAACTCTCATCATCCATCTATCAATTTACCAATCGTTATTATCTTGTATTTGCAGAGATTGTCGTCTTTTGCGTATTGGCTGTTTGTTTGTCTTTGTAGTTTATTTTCTTACATTTCTTTGTTCTATTGTGAATCCCTGCAGCAAAATAAATCTCATGGTAGTACTTGGAGACATACATGGACTTTGATAATAAATTTACTGTGAACTTGAGTTCTTTGTTTTGTGTATTTAGATGATGCTAATGATATGTGGGAGGACCAAGATGAAGATGATGATGAGGATGATGACGAAGGACTATCTGGACAGCTGTTATCTGACCTACTGAACACAGGAGGAAGCATTAGATATGGTAAGAAGTTTTGTAAATCACTTTCACGTGCTTTTGAATCACTAGAGTTTTTTTTTCTTTGTATAGGATCCTCTTTTAGTTTCCATGTGATGCTGACAGAATAACAGCACAGTAACATAGCAGTTAGCGCAGTCTGGTTGGGGAATTTAAGCATCTATTCCTAAACTTCCTAATCTATCAAAATTGCTGGTAAGATAACCAACATCAGCATCTTCTCTTGGGCTAACATCCCCAGTGTTCAGACCTGTAGTGTTTAGTGTGATACGATTACAGCACCAGATTGGTGTTCAATTCTTGCCGTTGTATGTATGGAGTTTGTGCATTCTCCCCGTGATCGTGTGGGTTTCTTCCCAGATTCCAAAGACGTGGGAATGCAATGTTGGTGCCGGAAGCATGGCAACATTTCTGGACAACCAGCACAATCCTTGCTGATTTGATCGGGTGCAAATGACACATTTGACTGTATATTTCAATGTTTTGATGTACATGCAACAAATAATGCTAAACTGTCTTTAATCTCAGTAATCTGGTAGCAGGAAGACACAATATGGCTCCTTCAGGCTTTTTCCACCATTTAGTGAAGTCATGGCTGATCTGACCATAATCCCAGCTCTGCATTCACACCAGTGGCATTCCAGGGACTCTGCTTAATCCACCATCTGAGTTCCAAAGAAAGCAAAGTAGAATTTACAACAGAAGTGATTCTGCTGATGCTGGAACTCTGGAGTAACACTGGAGAAACTCAGCAGGTCAGGCAGCATCCATGGAGAGGAATCTCTTAAGTGGGTAACCCCTCATTTTTAAATACTGACCCAATGGTTTTAGGTTCTTGCTGAAGATGGAATACAGTGGATTCCAGTTAATGGAGACACAATGGGACCAGTGTCTCCATTTTGGCCTAATTAAGCAGCTGTCCCAATAAGCTGAAGTTTCATGGGAATAGTTAAAAGGGTATAAAAAAAGGCAAACTACCTTTTTAACTGAGTAGCAAATGTTGTATTTAAATGAAATAAAGAACATAATAGAATGCGACCAATGCTACTACAGTACTATAAAACTGTTAGTTCCTAATAGTTGTTTAACAAAGGAATCAATGCAGTGTATTCTTTGATTGTAAATGAACACAATCAGCGCAAACACCTAGTACAGATAAAAGGCTCCCTTCAAACAGTGTTTTTGGCAATGGTATCTTCCAAATCTTCATTGTCATTGTAATATTCAGGATGATTGTCAATGCCTTTAAATTCTTTGTTTTTCACTACTTGTTACTCCCAGCTATTTCTGGCATCTCCAAGCCTGAATGCTTGAAAGAAGAGCGAGCAAAACAGTTTACTGCTTTTTGAACACAAACACATGCAACTGATGCGATTTATAAGCTGTTTGCTCTCAGTGCGATATAGAAACATAGAAAATAGGTGCAGGAGTAGGCCATTCGGCCCTTCGAGCCTGCACCGCCATTCAGTATGATCGTGGCTGATCATCCAACTCAGAACCCTGTACAGGCCTTCCCTCCATACCCCCGATCCCTTTAGCCACAAGGGCCATATCTAACTCCCTCTTAAATATAGCCAATGAACTGGCCTCAACTGTTTCCTGTGGCAGAGAATTCCACAGATTCACCACTCTCTGTGTGAAGAAGTTTTTCCTAATCTCAGTCCTAAAAGGCTTCGCCTTTATCCTCAAACTGTGACCCCTCGTTCTGGACTTCCCCAACATCGGGAACAATCTTCCTGCATCTAGCCTGTCCAATCCCTTTAGGATTTTATACGTTTCAATATAGTAACTAATGGCCACGCAACTGACATTAGTTAGAAACTGTTCGTCAACAGTCTACCCAATTAAGTGGCATAGTGTCCCAAATAAACAAAGGGAAGCCCAGCTATTTTGTCAATTTGTTTTTGTTCTTTAAGAGTTGTCCCAAATAGGCAGCTGGCCTGATTAACCAATGGCCCAATTAACTGCAATGCACTGTATTAGGATGTTTCAGTGAAAGACCTTCACATTCTTCTAAACTTGCGTGGCTAGAAGCCTCACTTCCCTATGTTTCTATCCATTGCAGGAATAAGCCTAGGAAGTCTTCTCTCTACTGCTTTCTATCCATTTACATCCTTCGTCAAATAAAGAGTTCAGTGCTATATGCAGTACTCCAGAAATGGAGTCAACAGGATTCAGTAACGTAGAGCACTACAGCACAGCACAAGATTGTTCTAATCTCTTAACCTACTTTAAGATCAATCTAACTCTTCCTTTCTACATAGCCCTCCATTTTTCTACTATCCATGTGCCTTTAGAAGTTTCTTAAATGCCCCTGATGTGTCTGCCTCTACCAACACACCCGGCAGTGCATCCACAATTCTGTGTGTGTAAAAAAAGAAGAAGCAAACTCTGACATCAACCCCTCCCCCATGCTTTCCTCCAATTATCTTAAAACTGATCCCCCCCATATAAACCATTTCTGCCTGTCCACTCAATCTATGCTTCTTATCATCTTGTATACCTCTATCAAGTCACCTCTCATTCCCCTTCACTTCAAAGACAAAAAACCTAGTTCACTGAACCTTTCCTCACAAGACATGCTTTCTAATCCAGGCAGCATCCTGGTAAATCTCTTCTGTATCCTCTCTAAAGCTTCCACATCCGTCTTATAATGAGGTGATCTGATCTGTTGGTTTTTGGAATTACTTTGTGTACAAGTTTCCCCACCATCCGAAGGTAGAGCGTTCCTGTGAAGTGGTTTGTAAGCCGGGATGTTGTAAAGTGAAGAAGCAATTACCATTTATTTATATGGGAAAAATTTGTGAGCGTTCGCAGACCCAAAAAAACCCTACCAAATCATGCCAAGTAACACATAAAACCTAAAATAACAGTAACATATAGTAAAAGCAGGAATGATATGATAAATACACTGCCTATATAAAGTAGAAATAATGTATGTACAGTGTAGTATCACTTACCGGAATCGGGAAGAGAGCGCTGAGCACACTGATGATGGTGTGTTAGGCTGAGTCATCAGAGGGTGGGGTGGTGCAGTAGTCCCCAACCTCCAGGCCGAGGAATGATACCGATCCGCGAAGCATGCAGGGGTGCAGCAGTGGCCAGGGCGCACCCAGCACATCTTTAAGAAAAAAGCCGAAATTCGGTTTCGATTGTTATCCTTTCCTCTTCCAATTGCATCAGCTCTTCATCTATCAGTTCTTGGTCATGGGATGCCAAAACCTCTTCAACATCATCTTCGTCAAATTCCACAAGCCAGACTCAATTTGTTCTTACTTCGTTCACCACGATCGAAACACTTAATTATGTCTCATTTTATGCTAAGTGTAACACCCTTACGAGCTCTTTTAGGCTTTTCCGATACCTTAGAACTCATCTTGCTAACGGATGCTCAAAATAAATCGACGTAATGCACAGATGCTCACAGGCACGTGTTTAAGCAATGCCGGCTAGAATGCAGTTCCGGGGGAGGAGCTTGACTGCCTTTTATCGCGCGCTGCCTTTTTTCGTACAGTGAAAACACCTTGTTTTAGCAAAAACAGGTAACTAATGTAGGTCTTTTGTAAAGCGAACGTTCAAAAAGCGGGGGACACCTGTACCTGCATATTAGACGTACAAATTATCCACTATGATGCCTACGGGGGTGGGGGGGGTAGGTGTCAGGAAGGAAGAGAGAGGTGTAAGCACATTGAGAGAAAGAGAATGTACGTGGTTACCTCTGGAATATCCCAGGACTCCATCATTGGTTGCCCCTTATGTCATCATCTCATTAAACATTGTTTTTGCTCTGCATGCTGTAGCACTTATCTCTTAGGCTCTTTCCATCATGGGGAGGGTGCCAAACATGTGCACCCTTTTTCTCAGCTCTGACCTCAGAGAAACTGGCCTATTAACAGTCACTCCACAATCCAGCCAGTGTTCTTTCAGCCATATTACTCCAGCCACAGGGTCCAATTGGCGATTTAGCTGAGTCTTTATAAGTTGTTGGTCAAATTGAACTTGGAGCACTGTGAGCAGTTTTGGGCCCCTTGTCATCCGTCCAACAATCTCTTTGATGACCCCCCCCCCCCCCACATCAGCCAGAAGATACTGTAGTATTAGGACAAGAACTGTTAGAATGGGAAGCAGCTCCTTCTCCCAGGCTGAAAGACTACCGAACTCCTTGCCACCACGTATGAAATGCCAGTAGCATTATACAGTTTACTTTTTAACTTGTATCTGCACCTTATTATTTGTTAATTTATTTGCGGTATTGTTACTTTATGTGTTACGTGTGTGAGTGATGTGTACTGTGTTGTGCACCTTCGTCCAGAGGAATATGGTTTTGTTTGGGGGTATACATGTATACGGTTAAGTGACAATAAACTGAACTTGAAAAAAATATGCTGGTATTGGAGAGGGTCCGGAGGAAGTTTGTGAGAATGGTCCCTGGAATGAAAGTGTTAATGTATTGAAGTATGTTTGCTGGCTCTGAACCTGTACACACTGGAGTTTAGAAGAATGGGGGAGGGGGAAATCTCATTGAAACCTACTGAATATTGAAAGGCCTAGACAGAGTGGGCTTGGATAGCATGTTTTCTATAGTAGGGAAGTTTATGACCAGAGTACAGCCTCAGAATAGAAGGACATCCCTTTAGAACAGAGATGAAAAATTTCTAGAGGGTGTTCTTTCTCTTTCTTTTTCAATCTTTTTATTAGTTTCATAAAATATAAACATAACATAGCAATAATACAAATTGTTGGAAATACATTGTTATACTTAAAATGAGTAATTATAAACCAAATAGTATAAATTGACAAAACTCCCAATCATGTAGGATAACAATGAATAATACAGGACAAAAAAAAACTGGAGAAAAATCATGAAAAAGAAAAAAAAAACAAACTAAACAGAATTAGTCAACTAAACTGAAAAGACTTGGGCAATTCTAACAACGTAAAAATGGAAGAGAAGAAAACCTTAGTGTCGACGACTCCATTCCTCTCAACCAACAGTATAGAGAAGTAAAATAAGTTTGGAAATGGTCAAATTACATCATATGAAAATGCTGAATAAATGGCCTCCAAGTTTTTCAGATTTAATGGAAGGGTCATAAACCACATTTCTAATTTTTTCCAAATTCAAACACAACATAGTTTGTGAAAACCAGTGAAATACAGTAGGAGGGTTAATCTCTTTCCAATTCAGCAAAGTGGATCTTCTAGCCATTAAAGTAAGAAACGCAATCATCCGGTGTGCTGAAGAGGTCAATGATTTGAGTCTATCATTGGTAATCCAAAAATAGCAGTAATTGGATGAGGTTGTAAGTCTGTATTCAAAACCGTTGAAATAATATCAAAAATATCTTTCCAATATTTTTCCAACAAAGGACATGACCAAAACATGTGAATTAAAGAGGCTATCTCAGAATGACATCTATCACATATAGGATTAACATAAGAATAATAACGAGGTAGTTTATCTTTGGACATATGAGCCCTGTGCACTACTTCAAACTTTAAACTACTTCAACACATGTGTAGCACATATAGAGGATGAATTAACCAATTGAAGAATTTTTTCCCATTTTTCAATCCGTATAATAATCTGAAGTTCTCTTTCCCAATCAGCTTTAATTTTATTGGAAACATCAGGACATAAATTCATAATTATGTTATAAATAATTGCTACAACACTTTTCTGAGAGAGATTTAGATCTAAAATTTTTTCCAAAGTATCCATTGGATATGAGTGTGGAAAATTAGGAGAAGCAGTAATTAAAAAGTTTCTAATCTGTAGGTATCTAAAACAAGTGAGATCTGGATAAGTTATATTTAATAGAAAGTTGATCAAAAGACATGAAACAATTACCCAAAAATAAATCACAAAAACGTACTATACCTTTGGTTTTCCAATCAAAGTAAGCTTGATCCATAGTGGAAGGTTGAAAAAGGAAATTAGATATAATAGGACTTGCTAAAATAAATTGAACCCAAAAAATCTTCGGAATTGAAACCATATACGTAAAGTATGCTTAACTATTGGATTATTCATTTGTTTATACAATTTAGAAGAAATAAAAGGAAGCGAAGTTCCTAAAACCGAACCCAAAGAAGACCCTTGTAATGAATTACATTCAAGATTTACCCAATGTGGATTTAAAGATACATCTAAAATTCGGGAGGGTGAGCCCCCCCTCCTTTTTAGATTTCTGTAAATACCTTTTACCTAGCCTAGGATTTTTGTTCTGCCATATATATGAGGAAATTTTTGAATCAACATTATCGAAAAAAGATTTTGGGATAAAAATTGGAACCGATTGAAATACATATAGAAATTTGGGCAAAATAATCATCTTAATAGCATTAATTCGACCAATCAAAGACAAAGAAATTGGTGACCATTTAGTAAACAAAAGTTTAATCTGATCAATTAAAGGTAAAAAATTAGCTTTAAATAAGTCTTTATACTTTTTCGTAATTATTATCCCTAAATATATAAATGAGTCAGTAACCAATTTAAGTGGTAAACATCCATAAATAGGTACCTGCTTATTTAGGGGAAATAATTCACTCTTATTAAGATTCAATTTGTAGCGAGAAAAATTACTAAATTGAGCTGACAAAGCTAGAATAGCAGGAATTGACTTCTCCGGATTAGAGATACATAATTACAAATCATCTACATATAGTGATAATTTATGTATTTCGTTTCCGCGGGTAATACCAAAAATATTGGGCGAGTCACAGATAGCAATTGCTAAAGGATCAAGAGCGATATTAAATAGTAAAGGACTAAGAGGGCATCCTTGCCTGGTACCACGAAAAAGACAAAAAAAGGGAGATCTTTGATTATTAGTACAAACTGAAGCTACTGGGGAATAATATAACAATTTAATCCAAGATATAAATGTCAAACTAAAATTAAATTTCTCAAGCACACTAAATAAATAAGGCCATTCAATTCTGTCAAAGGCTTTCTCAGCATCTAATGAGATAATACATTCCGGGGTAATAAGTGAAGGGGTATAAACAATATTCATTAACCTCCTAATATTAAAGGATGAATAATGATTTTTAATAAATCCAGTTAAATTAAATTAAATCCATAGATATAAATTGAGGTAATACCTTCTCTAACCTAGTTGCTAAAATTTTTGAATCTACATTCAAAAGAGATAGCGGTCTGTACGATGCACAATCAGTAGGATATTTGTTCTTTTTAAGAATTAAGGAAATAGAGGCTTCATAAAACGATGTGGTAATTTACCTAAACTGATTGCTTCTTTGAATATTCTAGACAACCACGGAGAGAGAACAGAGGAAAAGGATTTTAAAAATTCCACTGTAAACCTGTCCGGATTGGGTGCTTTACCAGAATTCAATGATGAGATTGCAGTTATTATTTCTTCCTCTGTAATAGGAGTTTCTAATAATCAATCTTCGGGTGATAATCTCAGAAAATTCAGTTTACTTAAAAAAAAATCATGAGGAAAATCAGAGTGATATAAAGAGGTATAAAATTCTTGAAAGGTTTTGTTTATCCCATCATGATCTACTGTCAAAGTATCATCGTGTTTGCGAATCTTAGTAATTTGATGTTTAACTGAAGCAAATTTCAATTGATTAGCCAATAACTTACCAGATTTATCACTATGAATATAAAAATCACTTCTAGTTCTCATTAATTAATTTTCAATTGAGGATGTTAATAGTAAGCTATGTTCCAATTGAAGTTCAACTCTGTGTTTGTACAGCTCCTTACTGGGAGAAATAGCATATTTTTTTATCAATTTCTTTAATTTTATCAACCAACAAGAGTATTTCATTCTTAGCACGTTTCTTCAAACCAGCCAAATAGGAAATAATCTGACCACGGATATAAGCTTTAAAAGCGTCCCAAACTGTTCCATTGGAAACTTCTTCTGTAGTATTAATTGAAAAGAAGAAATCAATCTGTTCCTTTATAAACTTGACAAAGTCCAAGTCTTGAAGCAAAATAGGGTTAAATCGCCATTGTCTATTAGTACAAGAAGTATCTGTTAACTTGATAGAAAGTTTCATTGGAGGATGATCTGAAATGGCGATAATGTCATAATTACAATCAATTACAGATGGGATTAATCGAGAGTCAATAAAAAAAAGTTAATTCAAGAATAAGAACGATGAACATGTGAAAAGAATGAGAATTCTTTATCGTTTAGGTGTAGAAATCTCTAAATCTCTGAAATCCCAGAGTCAAACATAAAAGAGTTAATAAGAGTAGCCGACTTATTCGGTAAAGCCGGACTACCTATGGATTTGTCCAACATGGGATTCAAACATAAATTAAAGTCACCGCCCATTATCAACATATACTCGTTTAAGGTAGGAAAGGAAGTGAATATGTGTTTAAAAAATTCAGGATAATCCACATTCGGAGCATAAACATTAACCATAGCAACCTTTTTATCAAAAAGTAACCCAATGATTAACAAAAATCTGCCATTAGGATCTGAGATAATGTCTTGATGAATAAATGTAATTGAGGGATCTATAAAAATTGAAAAACCTTTAATTTTGGCTTGGGAGTTTGATTGGTATTTTTCTTTTTTCCAGAACTTAAACAAGCATTGATTATCCTCTTTCCTTACATGAATTTCTTGTGCAAAAATAATATTAGCATTCAGTCTTTGGAATACTTTGAAAATCTTTTTTCTGTTTTATTGGATGGTTTAAACCATTTGTATTCCAAGAGACAAAATTAATAATGTGAGCCATAATTTAAGATTAACCCTTTGGTGAGTAAAGGGTTAACCATACTGTGAACTCATGAAATCGGAAGAGGAATACATGATCAGAGAGGAACCGGAAATCCCGACACTGCAGACATCTTTGTAGCCCTAAATCAGCCCAATAGAAAAAATTAAAAAAGTAAAAGACTACCCACCCACCATCCCCAAGAGCCCCGAACTAAGCCAGAAAAGGCTGAAGAAAGAACTAACTAATACTAACTCTAACCCCATTTCTGCAGGAGGCAACTTCAAAGATATATGTTACATAGATGACCCCCCAGAAACTGATATATATAAAAAAAAATAAACACTATACTAAAATAATCTACATAGTATAATTACTAAGATACATAAATAAGAAAAAGTTAGTATCAATATGTATGATTAGTTGATTATAAATGAGAGTAAATAAAATATCGCTTCCAAAAAAGGGGATTATGGGAAGAAGAAACATAAGAACATGGCGTCCCAAAAAGAACAAAGGAGATTATGCAAAAAGAAAAACCAATCGCCATTTTAATTGTACAGAACCAAAAATAAAGAACATATAACTGAAAATGATCGTTAGTAATAATATCATTAGTAATAATATCGGAAAACAAAAAGTTAAGGAAAAATTAACTAAAAGAAAGTAACGTTATTCGCAAGAAATAGCTATTTTATATAAGTTGTAAAGTAATAACTATAGTAGTAAGCACAAAACAAAAATTTTGAGCTTATAAAAAACCTTCGTTGTACGGTAGTAGAAGGTTTATTTTTTTTAAAAAAAACACCAGAGGGAAAAGCTGATACTGAGAGCACAGAACATTAACTAAAGGGTGGTGTCCGCATCAGATGGGTAGTTATCATCCAAAAAGCTTTGAGCGGCGGTTATGGAATGGAAGACGTGACGAGATCCATCAGGAAGAGAAATTCTGAGACGTGCGGGATACAGTAAAGCCGGTTTGAGATCTTTTTGATAACATTCCAACATCAGAGGATTAAAAGTCAGTCACTCCTTCATCACTTCGGGACTGTAATCTTGAACTACCCTGAAGGAATGCTGGCAATACTTAATCATCCCTTGTCGACGAGCAGTCTGGAGAAGCTGTTCTTTAACATTAACATAATGGAAACGAAGAATAATTGGTCTTGGTTTGGATACAGCCGGTGTTGACTTTGACCGCGGTATACGGTGGGCATGGTCAAGTAATGGAGGCTCGTTGGGAAAAACTGAACGTATCCTTTAAAAGTTGAGCAAAGAATATTGAAGGGTCTCCATCCTCAACATCCTCGGGTAGACCAATTATACGTAAGTTTTGTCTTCTTGGTCGATTTTCAAGATCAATGACTTTGGATTTAAAATGTTGCAGTTGTTTAATAGTCGAAGCTAAATTCTGCTCTAAGTTCTCGACTTTTGAGTCCGTCTTCTGAGATTTAATATCCAGTTCAGAGATTTTACTTCGATGTTTTTGAACTTCACAATCCTGGGATTTCAGAGATTCCGTGATTGATTTTAAATCTTCATTAAGGCTTTGACGTTGTTGTTCAAATTTATCAGATAAACTTTCAGATAAATTTTGCCATTGTTCCTCGAACTTTTCCTTTAGAAACTTCATCATAACCTCATAAGATAGCTCCGTTTGTTTAGAGTCACCTTTCTTTTTTCCTCCGTTCCTGTCAGAATCTTTCCCATCTTTGGCTTTGGATCTTGTACTCATTTCTTTAAATTCCAGAGTTGCAATTTAAGAAAAAATCAGTAAGATTTATATCTTCTGGTGTGGATAAAATTGATTAGATCAAGGAGATCATAGGTTAAAAAAGATAACGGGAATGGAGCGAAGGCAGAAGCGACTTCACTCCATGAGCGCTCCCTGCAGAATCCGAGGATGTTGACTCTGTGGAATTCATTGCCACAGACAGCTGTGAGAGGGTGAGGGGGAGGTCTTCTGAGAGCAGACCAGATCAAAGATTCTCTGTTACGTAAATGTTCAACTGTAATGAGGTACCTCCAATGTATACATATGTCTCCGTTGCCTTTTCAGATGTGAGATGGCTTTCTGGATCCGGAGGTCATACCTGGATCCTGTGCTTTCGTTGGTCACCAGACCTGAACACCACTGACCTAGCCCTCAGCAGATTGCAGATCTCTTGGTTAGAATCATAGAATACTACAGCACAGAAACAGGCCCTTTGACTTGTTTAGTCCATGCGGAACTATTAATCTGCTTAGTCCCAGTGACCTGCACTGGAACAATAACCTTCCTCACCCCTTCAATCCAAGTATCTTGGATGTTGAGATGAAACCCACATCCACCACTGACACTGGCAGCTCATTCCACACTCTCAGCGCCCTCTGAATGAAGTTCCCCCTCATGTTGTCCTTAAGCATTTCACCCTTAACCCATGATCTGTAGTTGTAGTCCCACCCAACTTCAGTGGAAAAAGCCTGCTTGCATTTACCCTATCTTTTACCCCTCATCCATGTTCATCCACGACTTCTGGTTAGGGAAGACTCTGGATGATTTTATGGATATAGACATCTACAACTGTCTATGACAATTCTGGAATATTCATTCAGTTCCTCTGATGCATCATAGAAACATAGAAAACCTACAGCACAATGCTATGCCGAACATGTACTTACTTTAGAAATTACCTAGGGTACCCATAGCCCTCTATTTTTCTAAGCTCTATGTTCCATGCATTTTTGAACATGGCTCCAGTGACCACCTCTTTGTTATCCTTCCCTCTACTGCCTTACCTTTTAGACGCTGCTTGTATGCAGGTAGGAGGAGGATGGCCAGTGGTCAGAGTTCCTGAAATGCGATCTGATGATGGAACATAGGTATTCTTGATGGTGGTGTATATACTTGTGTATCGAGTATACACAATAATAGAAACTGGCAGAATGGCGAGATAGGGCCATTTCCTTTCATCAGGACATCGAATCAAACAGACAGCAAATTGTGCAGCCTCTAGCTCCAGCTCCAGCCTGGATCCTCAACTGTTAGTACCTCCAGGCCAAGTCTGTCCTCACTGGCTGCTCCCCTTCCCTCACCACCACTCTGCAGCGCCATGTCTCTTCCTCCATCATCACTTCTTGGGTCCTTGGAGTCTCCATCTTCCTCCTACCACACCTTCCCTAAACACCCCAACCCTCCTGTCTCCTCTAGAGTCACCAACTCTCTTACCTCCAACCTTCCCCTCTCTGAGGCAGAATGTGCTGTCCTCAGCCTCAGTAAGTGCCTTATCTTTGTTCCCCGTCACCTGCACCTTAGTTCTGCACTCGCCACAACATGGGATCTTCTTCCATCTCCAATCCCACTTCTTTTGCAAGAACTCCACACCCTGCACTGATGACCCCTTCTCCAGTCTTCTCGGACACCCCGCTCTGGTTCTCTGCTCTGGATCTTTACATCTTGAATTGCCCATAAGACTTTGACCAGCTCAACTTCAACACTCCTCTCTCCTCCATGAACCTTAACCATTCTGAAGGCACTGCCCTCCACTCTTTCCGCTCGAATCCCATCTGTTCAGACCCGCAGACAAGGGGGCTGCTGTTGTATTGTGGCGGAGTGACCTCTACCTCGCTGAGGCCGAGTGGCAAATCTCAGACAGCTCCTCATAGCTGCCCCTTGAAGAAGGCCCCACTCCCAACCATCAGAAAACTCTCCGACACCATCACTGACCTCGTTAACTTTGAAGAACTGCCATCCACTGCCACCAAACTCATAGTTTCCTTATCTACATTGTTTGCTTTTACCTCCTACGATCCAGAAACCATTGAACTCGTGTCCTCATACCCTCGACCCTGTTCTACTCCCCTTGGTTCAGTCCTTTCCCACCTGCATCCCTGAGATTTCTCACACTGGCTATCTCCTCGGTAGCTTTTAATTCCCTGTCCCTCACGGCCTCATTTCACCGTGAATTTTCAGTCCCTATCCCCTATCAAGAAGGCCTTAAAGCTCTCCATTTCTTTCTCAAAAAAAGAACCAACTAGTTCCCCTCCACCACCAGCCTCCTCTGTCTGGCAGAACTGGTTCTCGCTCTCAACAGTTTTTCCTTTGGCTCCTTCCACTTTCTGCAGACTTGAGGGGTAGCCATGGGCACCTGCATGGCCCCAGCTATGCCTGCCTTTTTGTTGGCTGTGTAGAACAGTCCATGTTCCGTGCTTTCCTGTTAATGCTCCCCAGCTCTTCCTCCATTGCATTGGTGCTAATTCATGCACCCATGCTGAGGCTGTCAGTTTCTTAAAGTTTTTTATTTGGCGTGTGTGCGACTCTGTGCATGCATGCGCGTCTGCGTGTCCGTGCGTGCGTCCGTGATGATGTCTTTTTCTTGGCTTTTACAAGGCACAGAGTGAGAGAGAGACTGTGACGAGCCACTCCTCACACAGACATTTTCGCAGTATTTTCCCTTTATTTTGCAAGGTCAAGTTGCGTTCTCGATACTCAACCCAGCACGGATGGAAAGCGTACTCGGGGGCGGACCCGACTAGTTTCCAACCCAGGAACCTCCGCTCCCAGGTCCGGCGCCGATGTCATTGCGCCACCAGCCGGCCCAGTTTCTTAAAGCTTTTCCTCTCACTTCTACCCTGCCCTTAAATTGGCTTGGATTATTTCTGACTTCTCCCTCCCCTTTCTTGATCTCTCTGTCTCCATCTCTGGAGACAAACTGTCAACTGACATCTTTTATAAACCTACCAGTTCCCACTCTTATTTTGACTAGGCCTCTTCCTGCCCTGTCTCCTGTAAAAATACTGTTTTCTCTTTTCTCAGTTCCTTCATCTCTGCCTCATCTGTCCCCAAGATGCAGCTTTCCTTACCAGGGCATCTGAGATGTCCTCCTTCAAAGAACGGGGTTTCCCTTCCTCAACCACAGATGTTGCCCTCAGCCGCATCTCCATTTTCCAAACATCTGCACTTGCCACATCTTTTCGCCACCTTAACATCTTTTCCTTGCCTACTATCCCATGAGCCTCTGCATCCAACACATCATCCTCCGCAGCTTCCACCATCTCCAAAGGGATCCTACCACTAAACATATCTTTACTTCCAACCCTCTCTCCGCTTTCTTCAGGGATCGCTCCCTCTGCGATTCCCTTGTCTATTCATCTCTCCCATTAATCTCCCTGCTGGCATTTAGCCCTGCAGACAGCCGAAGTGCTACATCTGCCCATTCACCTCCTCCCACACCTCCATTCAGGGCCCTAAACAGCCCTTCCAGCTGAGGCACACTTTACCTGTGAATCTGCTGGGCCAACTATTGTGTCAGTGCTCCTGATGCAGCCTCCTCTACGTTGCTTAGACTCCTTGAAAATTGGTGGACTACTTTGTCGAGCACCTCCATTCCAAAAGTAGACCTACCGGAGACCAAACATTTTCATTCCAACATGTCTGTCCATGACATCCTCTTGTACCAGGAAAAAGTCACCCTCAGGGTAGAGGAGCACAACCTTGTATTCTGTCTGGGTAGCCTCCAACCTGATGGCATGAATATCGATTTCTCCTTCTGATTACAAAAAAATCACTCCCCCTCCTCTCTTCTTCTATTCCCCACTCTGGCCTGTTACCCTCTCACCTGCCTATCACCTCTTCCTCCTCTTTCTCTTATGGTCCTTCTCTCACCTTGCCTATCAGATTTCTTCATCTCCAGCCTTTTATCATTCCTACTCACCTAGCTATCTTCCTGACCTCCTCCCCCCCACCCCACCTTTTTATTCTAGCGTTTTTCCCCTTCCTTTCTAGTCCAGGCCCGAAACATTGACTGTTTATTCATTTTCATAGATGCTGCCAGACCTGCTGAGTTCCTGATCAGATCTTGCTGATCAGCATCTTTCTTGTATAAACAAGAAAAAATCTGCAGATGTTGGAAATGTCAAAGGGCTTGGGCCCGAAAAGTCGACTGTACTCTTTAACTCAATGCTGCCCGGCCTGCTGAGTTATTTCTTATGTGTTGAATTCCAAGGTTCTTTGAGAAATCAGGAAAGAGGCAGAAAACTTGTTGCTTCACAGTCGTTTTATGAAGTGATGATATAGCACAAGAAAGTTGAAGGTCAGTAATAGAGGCCTAGAGGTCCACTAAGCAAAGAGAAACAAAGGAACTAAGATGAAGGTGGTGCTGCCTTGTGTTTCACTATTTTATACTCGTAGATAAGGAAAAATTCTATTCAATTTTATAGTTAAGAATTAACCAATTAGAAAGTCGTCATTCAAACAATGCAGTACAAAGAAGCTTCCAGAGCCTTCCAAAATTATACTTTGTGTAATCACTGGAGGCATATTAAACTTGCACATGCGTACTTTGACCACTAGGAAGCATAGTAAGCAGTTACTTGTATATAAGTAAATCATAAAATAAAAACAGATTATTTACCTGCAAAGAAAATATCAATTAATCAGTCTAATCTAAGAATTAAATAGTGAGATCCAACAAGTGTGACGAGAAGTAAAGAAGAAGTGACATGCAGTTTGTCCTCTTTCATATTTTTCTCTGCTCTGCAGATGCCGTGATTGGTTACAACTCAGGGCTTGAATTGTTAGTGTGATGGATGCAAATTTAATCTTATTTTGATTTTAAAGACCAATAACAAACTGCCAAACAAGTTACTAGCAAGCAAACAGACGCAGGAATTTAGCCTTGACTGTTAATATTCAATCTGACACTGAAAGATAGCAACAAAATAAAATGCAATTGGGCCATTGATTAATCAGGGCAGCCATTTATTTGGGACAACTAAAAAGTACAAAAATAAATTGAGAAAATAGCTGGGATTCCCTTCCCCTTGCTTATTTGGGACAGGAGACTATTGCCAAACAGTTTCTAACCAACGTTAGTCATGTGTGTTTGTGCTCAAAAAGCAGCGATTTTTGTTGCTGATAGTTGGCAAGAAATAGTAAGTCAATTCAGAATGGTTTTGCTCACTGCAGTTTCAAGCATTCAAGCTTGGAGTGGCCAGAAACGGCTAGGGGTAAAAATGAAATGATTTCACTACTTCAGCAAGTTAGAAACTACAAAGATTTGAAGGTATTGAATTACTCATAGTTTCTATCTTGAAGGTAACATCTTGAATGTTACAATGAAAATGAAGATGTAGTCGTCGTCGACAGCATTGTATGAAGTTCATTCGAAATCCACCTGATTTCATTGGCTCTTGTGATTCTGTTGCCTCTAAACTGCACCCAGTCATTGTGACATTTTTTATTATCATAGACAAATGGGTACCTCATTCTTGTGCTGATTCAGCTGAACATTTGCATTGTTAACGGACGGTCCTTGGCTGCTCTTAGCTACAGTCTAAGCAGACCTAAGCTTTCCGCTCTACATTTGTACCTACCAGTGTTGATGATGAAAGACCACTTCAATTTACCAAAATAAATTAAACCGGGTGTATACGTTTCACTCTCATTCAGCATTGTTAATGATGGTGGGCTTTATTTAATGGCAAAATGTAGGAGATGATTTCTGCAGTTACTGATGTTAGAGTCATAGACACTACAGCAGAGAAGCAGGCCACTGGGCCCATCTGGTCCCTGCTGAATTTTAATTCTGCCTAGTCTTCTCAACCTCCATGGACTACCTAAACTTCTCTTAATTGTTGCAGTCAAACCCGCATCTATCACTTCTGCTGCTGTTTACTGTCCAGTAAAACACCAGTCCCTCCTGGGGCTCAGGCCTCTTGACAGCAGCTTGCCAGAGTCCTCTGTCCTGGGCCAAAGCTTGATCAGCCTTTCACCACATGACTTCATATGTCTTCTAGGCAAAGATCCTTCCTCTCCCAGGGATGAGATCTTATGGGGTGGGTTTGCTAGCTGTATGCCCAACCCTTCTCCTTTCACAGCCAGATTTGGAACCATCTATGGCGGAGTTATCTAACCTTGGGTCATCGTCGTCATGTGCCATGTTGTATGACGTAGGTGATCATGGATTTTCCATGACTGTGATTGTTCTCCAAAGGTGGTTTGCCATTGTCTTCTTCTGGGCAGTGTCTTTACAAGACGGGTGACCCCTGGCATCAGTGGTTGCATAACTAGGACTTGTGATATGGACCAGCATATGTTGTTGTTGTTGTTCGTCCTTCATAGTCAAAGATGACCATGGCTCCAAAGTCAAATGGGAGATTGGTGGCTGTGGGTCCGGAGGTGACTGATGAGGCCAATCCGGGCCCTGAAGGCTCGCCCACATGTGGGACACAAGTCGTGGCAAGCTGTCGTGGCAGTGGATGCTGCTCGGGCCTTGCGCACAGCACGCTTTCGTTGCGCCTCGATGGTGCGCCTGGCTTCAGCTGCACGGGCTCCTGTGGTGATCTTGCTGCGCCAAGCTGGACGGTCAAGGGCAAGCGTCTCCCACGTGTTGATGTTGACACCTAGGCCTTTGAGGGACGCTTTGAGGCAGTCTTTGAAACGTTTCTTCTGCCCCCCAACTGAGCGCTTGCCCTGACACAGTTCTCCGTACAGCAGCTGCTTAGGCAATCGGCTGTCTGGCATTCTGACCACATGTCCAGCCCACCTGGCTTGGGCTTTCAGCAGGAGGGTATAGACGCTGCACAGCCCAGCTCGTTCCAGGATTCCTGTGTCGGGGACTTTGTCCTGCCACCTGATGTGGAGGAGTCTGCGGAGACAGCTCAGGTGAAAGTGGTTGAGCTGTTTGGCGTGTCTGCTGTAGACAGTCCAGGTCTCGCTGGCGTAAAGGAGGGTGGTAAGGACCACTGCACAGTAGACCTTCAGCTTGGTGGTAAGGCAGAGTCCTCTCCACTCCCAGACGTTCTCACGGAGTCTCCCAAAGGCGGCGCTGGCTTTGGCAATCCTGTTGTTGACCTCAGCGTCTATGTTCACTGAGCGAGAGAGTATGCTGCCCAGGTAGGTGAAGTTGTCGACTGCCTGGAGATTCTGGCCCTTCACCGTGATGCACGGCTCCTGGTATGGCTTTCCTGGGGCAGGCTGGTACATAACTTCGGTCTTTTTGGTGCTGATAGTGAGACCGAAGTTGTCGCGGGCTTGTGAGAAGCAGTTCATTTCACGCTGCATCTCCTGCTCTGTGCTGGCGTTGAGTGCGCAGTCATCAGCAAACAAGAAGTCTCTGATGACAGTCTCTCGCACCTTTGTAACTGCCTGCAGGCGCCTAAGGTTGAACAACCTGCTGTCAGTCCTGTACCTGATGTGGATTCCTCCTTCGTAGTTACGGAAGGCATCTGTCAGCATGGCAGAGAATACCATACTGAACAGAGTCGGGGCAAGAACGCAGCCTTGTTTGACGCCATTTGTCACTGGGAAGGCCTCCGACTCGTCGCTGTCATCCAGAACTTTCACCATCATACCGTCGTGGAACTGCCGGACGATTGTGATGAAGTTGCTGGGGCAGCCAAACTTCTCCATGATCTTCCACAAGCCTTCTCTGCTGACTGTATCGAAAGCCTTGGTTAGGTCGCTGTGTTGCTCCTGGCATTTTTCCTGGAGTTGGCACGCAGCAAAAATCATGTCCGCGGTCCCACGTTCAGCACGGAAGCCGCACTGGCTTTCTGGGAGCAGACCTTGCTCAAGATGTTGGAGAAGGCGGTTGAGCAGGACGCGGGCCAGAATCTTCCCCGCAATGGACAAGAGGGAGATGCCTCGTTGGTTGTTGCAAGACTGGCGGTTGCCTTTCCTCTTGTAGATGTGGACTATGCTGGCATCTTTCAGCTGTTGCGGGACCTGTCCCTTTTTCCACATGGACTGGAAGAGTACAGTCAGCTTTTGCATCATGACAGGGCTTCCTGCTTTGTATACCTCAGCAGGGATTGCATCGGGTCCTGGCGCTTTGCCACAGGAGAGTTGCTTCACTGCCTTCCTGACTTCATCTACTGTGGGGAGGGTGTCGAGGTTCTTGTTGATCTCTACCTGGGGCAGGCATGCAATGGCCTCGTCGTTGATGTCGGCAGGGCGGTTAAGGACGTTGTTAAAGTGCTCAGCCCACCAATCCAGAATCTGCTTCTTCTCTGTCAGCAGCTGTGTCTCATCTGCATTGAGGAGGGATGAGGAGCCGGAGGACTGGGGTCCGTATACAGCCTTAAGGGCATCGTAGAAGCGCTTTATGTCGTGGCTGTCTGCATAGCCCTGGATTTCATCGGCCTTCCAGGACTTGTGATATGGACCGGCATATAATATATAACCATCCACTACGTGCTCCCGTTGTTTCGCATGACCCTAATCAAGGAGCCAAGTAGGTGCTACACCTTGCCCAAGGGTGATCTTCAGGCTAGTGGAGTGAAGGAGTGCCTTACACCTCCTTTGGTAGAGACGTATCTCCATCTTGTGTAAAGCTACTAATGGTGTGCTGTGTGTTTTTTTTTGATAGATGATGACTATTATGATGATGACAGTGAAGATGACCCAGAGATGTTGAAGGATCCCTTGTATCAAGTTGATTTGCAGGTAACTGAGAATGATTATGAGATAAGGTAGAGTGTTCTTAGACCATTAGACACAGAAGCTGAATTAGGCTGATTCCATTATGGCTGATTTATTATCTCTCTCAACCCCATTCCCCATAACCTTTGTTGCTCTGACAAATCAATAACCTATCAAACTATGCCTTCAATGTATCCAATGACGGCCTCCACAGCCATATGTGCCAATTCACCACTCTCTGGCTAATGAAATTCCTCCTAATCTCTTTTTTAAATGAACATCCTTCTATTCTGAGGCCATGCACTCTGGTCCAAGCCTCTTCCGCTAGAGGAAACATCCTCTCCACATCCGCTCTATCTAGGCCTCTCAATATTCGACAGGTTTCAATGATACCCCCCCCCCCCCCCCCATTTTTCTAAGCTCCAGCAAGTACAGGCCTAGAGCCATCAAACGCTCCTCAAATGTTTCATTCCTGGAATCATTCCCGTGAATCTCCTTTGGACCCTCTCCAATCCCAGCACACCTTTTCTTATAAAGGGGGCCTAAAACTGCTCACAACACTCAGATGTCTTCTCACCATTATCTTACAAAGCTTCACCTTCTGTTTATGTAAATTTTACTACCTGATAATTACAGGTGGATTTTTTGTTCTGAAATGCATTTTCTCATTCTGGAGGGGCTAATGAATGCAGGGGAGATTTGCCATGTCTGGTGCCAGGATAATAAGAATTGCAGATTTGGGTTTGGGAATTAAGAGTTCTAGGGGCTGACTAATTGGGGAGTCCATAATCAGGAGCAATACCTGTAGGAAAATATTGTTACAAACAGGCCAAATCAGTTAATGGATAAAATGGCTGTTTAGTGTGTTATTTGGCAAAGGCAGAGGTACCACAGTAGCACAGCGGTTAGCGTGATGCTATTACTGCTTAGGGCCTCAGAGTTCAATCCAGGCATCACTGTACATCCTCGCCATGGAATGTGTGGGCTTCTTACAGTCCAAAGACGTACCTGTTGATATGTAAATTGTTTGTGATTAGGGTTAAATCGGGGTTGTGGAGTTGCTGGGGTGGTGCGGTTCGGAGGGCCAGAAGAGCCTTTTCTGCACTGTATCTCTAAATAAGTAAAGGATATAATTTTTATCCCCCAAAGAGGCTTGTGTCCTTGTTTACAAAAAAAAAGATAAATAGTCATAGAGGCAGGCCCTCAGCCCAGCCCTTCCCTGCCAGCTAAGATGCCCATCCAACCTAAACTCATTTGTAATGATAAACGAGAGAAGATTTATCAAAAAATGGCAAAGCCGGATGCCTGGGAACTAAAGATTAAACATTATATGCTGCGTGTACATCAAAACATATGATGAAATGTGTTGTTCACGTCAAATCAAATCAGCAAGGATTGTGCTGAAGAAGTCTGCAAATATCGCCAAGCTTCTGGTGCCAACATAGCATGCCTACAACTTACTAACCCTATCCTCTACATCGGGGAGAATGTAGAAGGAAGCTCACGCGGTCACGGGGAGAATGTACAAGCTCCTTACAGACAGCAGCAGAGATTGAACCCTGGTCTTACAGAGTTGCACTACCATGCTGTCCACAGTAATACAACACAGAAACAGGCCCTTTGCCCCAACTCGTCTCTGCGAACAAAGGTGCCCATCTAAGCTAATCCCACTGGCAGTAATAAACAAGGCGAGGTATCTGGGAACAGTACCACAGAAAGCATGCAGACCTAGATAGTTTCTGTAGGTCCGCAGGATTGGTCTGGATTTTGCCAATAGAGCAACCATAGAAGTGTTGGATGATATTTGGCAGGCGCTGTGTGGCTGTCGTGTCCATCTAGCATATGGCTGGGTTTGGATTTTGCTGGACAGGTTGAGCAAGCTAGTGTTTTTTTTCTTTGGAGTGAAGGAGGATGAGAGATGACTTGACAGAAGTATGTATGGTGATTAAAGGTATAAATCGAGTGGACAGCCAGCGACTTTTTCCCAGGGTGGGATTTCAGAGATAGTTTTTTATTTATTCGGTGGTAGGTGTGCTGATAGAGGCAGATACATTAGGAAACTTAGATAAGCATGTGGATGATAGAGAAATGAGGGCTGTGAAGGGAAGGGTTAGATTGATTGTCTCAAGAATTTGAGCTTTTTGTGTGTGAATTTATTGTAGGAAATATGTAGAAGTTTTTAGGATGCAGAGAAGATTTACCAGGATGTTGTCTGGATTGGACGGTATGCCTTATGAGAATAGGTTGAATGAGCTAGGATTTCTCTCTTTGAAGGGAACAAGAATGAGGTGACTTGATAGAGGTGTACACGGTGATAAGAGGCATAGTGGACAACCAGAGACCTTTTCCCAGGGCAGAAATGGCTTAGTCCTGACATCATCTGTAAGAAGTTTGTACGTCTCTGATTATGGCAATTTACACATTACACATCCAAACTACACATCTTCCGAATTATTTCTAGTTTGTATGTCCTTCCTGTGACTGCGTGGGTTTCCTCTGGTGCTCTGGTTTCCTTGCACATTTCAAAGATGTACCATTTAGTGAGGTAATTGGTTGTTGTAAATCTTCCTGTGATTAGGTGGAGGTAAAATGGATTGGTTGCTAACTGTGAGGCTGTTGGACCAGAGGATTCTGTTCCGCACTGTTATCTCTAAATATAATGAAAATAGAATAAAACTGAGGTAGCAACTGTGTCAGCATGCCATCTGCACAATGTTGGATTACAATTGGTATATCTATATTTGTGAATGGCATATTTCATGCAGTAGAGATCCTTACTTGCTGTGGAATGGATTGTCAGGATCGAGGATCAACTTTATTCACCATATACATTTACATGCATTAGGAATTTGCTGTGGTGTGTTGGTCAGGGCACGACGTCCAACAACAAAAAAACAATTCGTCATTACTAAAAATAAAGAATTATATAAAAAATAAAGTTAGGGGTTAAAGTATGGATAAGGAAAAATATGTGCATAAATCAGGAATTGTGCTGTATGCTAAAGTGGTAAATACTGTGTCTGTCTGTCTGTCTGTGTGCATGCATGCAGGTGTGTATGCATTCTCACCTTGCCTTTTAATTGCAGGCCTACCTAACAGATTACCTCAGGCAATTTGCACAGCAGCCCTGCTACACGCCGTTTTCTCATCACCTCAATGAAAAGGAGAAGAGGGTTTTACGCTCAATCGGCATTTAAGCTCAGCTGGAAGAGAGGTCTGCCGCGTCATTGAATTGACATCAAACTCGGTCATCTTATGAAACTTCCTCCTCCTGTGCCCGTTGCTCTTATGGGGAGAAGACGATCAGATTTCATCGTAGCCTTTCTCATCATGGCTCCAGGCAATTGAACCACAGAGGCATATTTAAGGGCAAGTGGATTAATTCAGTGAAGCACACGAACCTTCGGAGGAAATCTGTGCCGCAAAGTTCTACAGTCCCCGTGTTTCTGTGAAGTTCGGTCATGGGTCAGTACTACTACCTGGGAACCGGTGTGGTTCGTGGTGCAAGCCTGGTCGAACTCTCTCCTTTTGTCACACAACACAAATATTGAGCTATGGTGACAGAAAGAAGATTGTAGCTTTGTGAAACATTTTGTTTTCCAATTGTCCTGTTATTCTGCCTGAACTACTCTTGCTGAGGGGTGTACGTCGAGCTGTCTCCGTTCGATACGTTTCCTGGCCGATCCTGAGGTGGTTACAGCTGAATTAGCAGTGGGACAGGACACAAGCTCATTTCTGTTCTGTTAAAGGATGAGAAATAAGACCCAAGAAAGTGATTGGTGGGGTGAAATGGTGAGAGAGGTTCCAGTAGGGGAGGGCAGGATGTGATAGAGTGAGGGATGGGGTGGCTGAGAGCTTAGAATGTGCACTGTGGGGGTCAAAAGACAAGGCCGGGTGGGTAGGGTAAAGTTTGTTCCAGTACACAGATGGGGAGAGGGAGCTGTAAGTGAAATGAGTGAGGATGAGAGTGTGGGCTGGAGATGTTTGTGTACCATGGTACAGCTTTATCTGCATTCCATGGGACTACATTGTAAATCTCAGTATTTCTTTTTGTGCGGACTGTCTGTGAGGTTCTGCGGTGCCTGTGCAGTGGATGTCAAGTCTGTCAGTATATTATAGGCCACTTCTTTTGTGTCGTCATCCAACCCAGCTCCCTGAAATGAAATGAGTATCTCACACCCAATTCCTGAATCGTAGGGGATGCACTGGAATTGATCATTTCAACATGTTACAAATATGTCCAGTGTCTCTTGAGGCACAATTGGAAAGTAGTATGTGCTTTTGGGTCGTATTAGAAGTATCCACCTCGGTGATCCTGCTTCCTAAATTTTAACCTGGATACAGCCTTTTCTGGATGTGACTGCATTAAAAGACCAAACTAACTGCCTGTTGATGAGTCGTTAAATACTTGCATTCACAACCAAAGTGAATCAGAGACTGCCTGTCTACTGTCCTCACAGTGCGTGTCTGCAAACACCACCTCAAAAATCATCCCAGCTGGAAGCTTTCTTCAGGGTTTTTAATGGGATCTTCTTACTGCAGAAAGTTAAGTACAATATATATTAAATTGAATACAGAATTGCAGCATGCCTGAATATACTAATAATGCCGGTTATTTTCACAGTTGGTGTCAACCAAGTTAATATGCACACTATAGCTTTGTCGTATAGACAAGAGTAAACTCATTGCTAACAATTAACGGTAAATAATACTTCCTTCAAAATACATCTACTAAATGTTTACCAATACTAACAAAACTTAGGAGTCGCAAATATTACTGTTTCAAGAGCAAATAACCGTGTACTTGCTCCACCATGTACTTCAAAATGAAATCTAAATTAACCCATGCAGTAAATGATATAAAACAACCAGATTCAGTACAGTAAGTGATGTTTATACAAAACAAATCGTGCCTCCAGAGGCCAGAACAGCTAGGTATGTGTAAAGACTGCACCCTCGGATTCTGAAAGAGTCTGTTAGAGATCATGGAGGCATTAGAAATGATCTTTCAAAAATCATTGGACTCTGCCATGCTGCCAGAGGACTGGAAAATTGCAAATGTCACTCCACTCCTTAAGAAAGGATAAGGCAGCAGAAAGGAAATCAGACAAGTCAGCCTGACCTCAGTGGTTGGGAAAATGTTGGAGTCAATGGTTATTGAGTACTTGGTGACACAGGACAAGGTAGGACAAAGTCAGCATGGTTTCCGTAAGGGAAAATCTTGCCTGATGAACCTGTTGGAATTCTTTGAGGAGATTACAAGTGGGATAGATGAAGGGGATGCAGTGGATGTTGTGTATTTGGACTTTGACAAGGTGCCACACATGAGGCTGCTTACCAAGTTAAGAGCCCATGGTATTACAGGGAAATTACTGGCATGGTTAAAGCGTTGGCTGATTGGTAGGAGGCAGCGAGTGGGAATAAAAGGATATTTTTCTGGTTGGCTCCCAGTGAATAGTGGTGTTCCGCAGGGGTCAGTGTTGGGACCACTTCTTGTTCTGTATATAAATGATTTAGATGATGGAATAGATGGTTTTGTTGCCAAGTTTGCAGATGATACAAAGATTGGTGGAGGGGCAGGCATAACAGGTAGGATGCAGAAGGACTTGGGCGGATTAGGAGAATGGGCAAGAAAGTGGCAAATGAATACAATGTTGGAAAATGCATGGTCATGCACTTCGGTAGAAGAAATAAACGTGCAGACTGTTTTCTAAACAGGGAGAGAATCCAAATATCTGAGATGCAAAGGGGCTTGGGAGTCCTTGTGCAGAATATCCTGTTAACTTACAGGTTGAGCTGGTGGTGAAAAAGGAAGAGGCAATGTTAGCATTCATCTGAAGAATACAAGAGCAGGGACGTGATGCTGAGGCTTTATAAGGCACTGGTGAAGCCTCACCTTGAATATTGTGAAAAGCTTTGGGCTTATCTAAGAAAAGATGTGCTGGCACTGGAGAGGGTCCAGAGATGGTTCACAAGGATGATTCCGGAATGAAAGGGTTATATGAGGAACGATTAATGGCTCTGGGTCTGTATGCACTGGAATTTTGAATCTTGTTGAAAAAGATGTGAAAAGGATGTTTCCTATGGTGGGGGAGTCTAGAACAAGAATGCAGTCTCAGGATAGAGGGGCATCCATTTAAAGCAGATGCAAAGAAATTTCTTTAGCCAGAGGGTGGTGAATTTGTGGAATTGTTACCACAGACAGCTGTGGCAGCCAGGTTGTTGGTTGTATTTAAGGCAGATATGCATGGGTTCTTGATTGGACATGGCATCAAAGGTTACAGGGAGAAGGCCGGGGAATGGGGTTGAGGATGGGGTAGAAAAGGATCAGCTGTGGTTGAATGGTGGAGTGGTCTCGATGGGCCTAAAGGCCAATTTATACTTCTGTGTTGAATCTATGCTGTAGGTATGGCGTAGCCGCATACCCTACGCCGTAGCCTGGCATGCACCTCCCCAAAAATGTAACTACGCATCGCGGCGATGCAGACCGCAACAACTGTGATTGGTCCGCTTGGTAGCATCGCATTTCCGGTTGCTTCTTCTCGTCAAGTCTACCTGCTGATATCTGAAAATATTTGAAATGCATTTCTTCGTTCATGTCTCTCAGTGGCCGGACAAGCACAGAAAATACACCCTCCTTCTGCCTCGATCCGTTCAATGGTCATACACACCATCTCCTCCGATGTCTTCTCTCTTTTCTGCGTTGCAGTAATTTCAATAAAAATAACTCCTGTTCAATATTTATTAGCTCCAACTCCAACATGATGCGCTCAGTTTCAGTCGCCATTGTTTGAAGTACACAAAGAAACTCAACACAGTGGTGTAGAAACCCCACCGCCAAATAGAGGTTTGGCGGTGAATTGCAAAGCAACACAGACACACCAACGCACAAGTATAAATGCTCACAACAGCGTAGAGCCTACACAGAAGTATAAATCAGCCTTAATTTTGCTCCTGTGTCTTATAGTCTTATGGACTTCAGTGATTGTAAAGAGAGACAATGGGTTGTTTACTTGCTGTCTACCAAAAATTGTGTTCAACCTAATGGTATTTTAAGAACGCAGAATAGGTGCAGGAATGGGTCAACTCAAGTCCCTTACTTTTAAATAAAACGGCCGATCTTCATTTCCCCTCCAGTGTCCTACATTTTTGATTACCTTTAAGTCACTGTCTTGAATATGGGCAATCACATAGCAGTCAAGTTGAATTATCATTCAACAATACATATGTATACATCTAAATGAAACTGCTCTTCCAGGGTCGGGGTGCAAAACACAGTAGATACAGTCATACAGCACATATTGTTACGATAGCACATACAGTCACAAAAATGATATTAGCACAAGTCTGAGAGGCTTGACCTGAAGATTGTTGGAACATGAAATGTCCTGGAGTGAAGTTTCTGCAAGAACAAGCACACAGCAGTACCTCATCTCTCCTGGTTCAGCTGCAGGTGAAGGCAATGTAGCTTGTGTTCCAAGGAGCAAACACTGGAGAGCAGCACTGATGAGAGAGCATCATCAGTGGACCAATGGACCAACCTCCATCCCAGCACAATTCCAGCCTCTGTTTTCTCGCACACAACCTCCAGCGTCTCCTCCCCTGTGGAGCTGTAACAGGTGCGCTGCGGCTTGAGGGCGGGCCTGCGCAACAACCAAGGTCACGCAGCTCCCCTGCTGTTGGTCTCACCAATGAACTGGAATTGCAGCATTATGTATTACCAATGTCCAACAGAGTCTTGCAATCACAAGAAAATCATTTAAGACAGAACATTTATATCATTTGATGAACTTTTCAACAGGATTGAGTTCTTCCAGCATTTTGGGTGTTGCACGTGCAGAATCATTTGTGTATTTGCATTAGGGTCTATTGCAAAGTTCTTCAGCCAGAGCATGGCAGATCTGTAGAATTTATTGCTGCAGGTGACTGGAAGCCAAGTCATTGGGTATATATAAGGAGCAGGTTGGTAGGTTCTTGATTAGTAAGGGCGTTAAAGATTATGAGGAACATGGAGTCGAGAGGGAAAGTAAATCATCCAAAGTAGAATAATGGAGCAGACTCAATAGGCTGAATGGCTTAAGTTCCTATGTTTTATGGTCTCAGGTTCATGAGCTTTAACTAAAGAAAGCAGTCCTTCAGGATTAGTAATGTTAAACTTCTAAGGCAAACAACAGGAATTCTGCAGATGCTGGAAATTCAAGCAACACACATCAAAGTTGCTGGTGAACGCAGCAGGCCAGGCAGCATCTGTAGGAAGAGGCGCAGTCGATGTTTCAGGCCGAGACCCTTTGTCAGGACTAACTGAAGGAAGAGTGAGTAAGGGATTTGAAAGTTGGAGGGGGAGGGGGAGATCCAAAATGATAGGAGAAGACAGGAGGGGGAGGAATAGAGCCAAGAGCTGGACAGGTGATAGGCAAAAGGGGATACGAGAGGATCATGGGACAGGAGGTCTGGGAAGAAAGACGGGGGGGGGGACCCAGAGGATGGGCAAGAGGTATATTCAGAGGGACGGAGGGAGAAAAAGGAGAGTGAGAGAAAGAATGTGTGCATAAAGATAAGTAACAGATGGGGTACGAGGGGGAGGTGGGGCCTTAGCGGAAGTTAGAGAAGTCGACGTTCATGCCATCAGGTTGGAGGCTACCCAGACGGAATATAAGGTGTTGTTCCTCCAACCTGAGTGTGGCTTCATCTTTACAGTAGAGGAGGCCGTGGATAGACATGTCAGAATGGGAATGGGATGTGGAATTAAAATGTGTGGCCACTGGGAGATCCTGCTTTCTCTGGCGGACAGAGCGGAAAGATTCTCTGGCGGAAAGCAGGATCTCCCAGTGGCCACACATTTTAATTCCACTTCCCATTCTGACATGTCTATTCACGGCCTCCTCTACTGTAAAGCTGGCGTTCACCAGCAATTTTGATGTGTGTTGCTTAAACTTCTAAGGGTCTGGTTTACTCTGGTCCACTGGCAACGTCAAGTGCCTGAGAACAAGAGAGTACGACTGGTGAGATGGCGCAGGAGGAAGAGCTTTATATTACTGATGACATGGTAGTATAGCAGTTAATACAATGCCAGCAATTGGGGTTTGATTCCTGCCTCTGTTTAGGAGATTATTTCCTCCAGTAGCCCCAGTTTCCTCCCACATTCCAAAGATGCGGTTAGGGTTGGTAAGTTTTGGACATTCCCGCTTCTTGCCTGCTCATCACTTCTCCCTTGTACTCCACCTCCTTTATCTCTTCCACATCACCTCCCAGCTTCTCAATTCATCCCTCCTCCCTCACCCACCCACCCACCTTCTCCCTCACCTGGTCTAACCTAGCACCTGCCAGCTTCTATTCCTTCCCCTCCCTCCACCTTATTCTGGCTTCTGCCCTCTTCCTTTCCAGCCCTGATGAAAGGTCTTGGCTCAAAATGTTGACTCTATTCTTTTCCATGGATGCTGCCTGACCTGCAGAGTTCCTCCAGCATTTTGTGTGTGTTGCTCTGGATTTCCAGCATCTGCAGAATTTCTTGTGCATATGCTGGTGGCAGAAGCATAGTAACACTTGCCAGCTGCCCCAGCCTATGTACAGACTTTGTTGGCCATTAACACAACACATTTCACTGTCTGGTTCAGTGTACATACTTCTGACAAATAAAGCTAATCTGGGATATGGAACTGGTAGTGGGAAAGGTGGGATGTGGGACAGATTCCAACTGGGTAAAACAGTCACTGGTGTCTGTCATGCAGTGTTTACTGGGGCTGTTCAGGGTTTGAACAAAAGTGACTGAGCTAGGAACCTAGGCAGGGAAATTATGAATGGGTGCAATGAGGATAGAAACAAACGGGGAGAAATAAAGGGCACTAAACAAATGGTAAAATGCTATAGTTTGGAAATATTACTGGATGGTTAGCAACGCAATTAGATGTAAACGGGTATAATTGGACACAAGAGTCTGCAGATGCTGGAAACCCTGAGTAGCACACAAAATGCTGGAAGAGCTCAGGTCAGGAGGCAGTCATGGATAAGCTTATCATTTCGGGCTAAAACCCTTCAGGACAGGGAAGGGGCCAGAATAAGGAAGTGGGGGTTGGGGGAGGTACAAGTTGGCAAGTGGAGGAAGGTGACTGCATGGGAGGGTGGGGATAAAGTGAGGAACTGGGAGGTGATATGTGAGAGGTAAAGGGCTGAAGAGTCTAATTGGGTAATGCGCAGTAAAGATAGGATCTGAACTTCGAGAAGTGTAAAGACATCCCAGAGGACAGATGAACTAAAGGCAAAATGAGGTACAGTACTATGGTTTTATGGCTTAAAGGTTAAAGTTATAGTGAGGAAGCAAGTTGTGGAATCTGTGGGTAAAGACAAGGAGCACCAAGGGGCACTAAAAGGTGGTGGTTGTATACAGATTTATAAGCAATGTTGTTGGGGGTAGAGTTAAATGGGAAACAGAAACAGGCCCTTCAGCCCACCTAGACTGCCAAAACCATTTCAACTGCCTACTCCCAAAGACCTGCACCGGGACCATACCCCTCCATAATCCCTACTATCCACGCACCTATCCAAATCTTAAATGTTGAAATCAAGTTCGCATGGACCACTTATCCGAGGGAACACCCTGTCAGGCTCTGGGGATTTATCCACCTTTACTTGCCTCAGGGTAGCAAACACCTCCTCCTCTAACCTGTACAGGGTCCATGAAGTTGATGCAGCTTTGCCTCATTTCTATAGACTGTATCCATCTCCTGAGTAAATAGAGATGCAAGCAATGCATTTGATCTCCCTCGTTTGTTTTGCCTCCACATTCTGGCCTTCTAGAGGACTTAAATATACCTGTAGAATCCCTTGGGATTCTCCCTCACCTTGTCTCTTAGAGCAACTTCATGCCTGCTTTCAGCCTTCCTGATTTCTTGAAGTGTTTTCTTGTATTTCTTGTACTCCATAAGCACTCTATTTGTTCCTACTTGTCTATACCTGCTGTGTACCATCTTTTTTCCTAGCCAGGGCCTCAATATTTCTTGAAAATCAAGGTTACCTCTGCTTGTTTTCATTACTTTTTATTCTGACAGGCACAGACAAGCTTTGTACTCTCAAAATTTCAGTTTTGAAGGCCTCCCACTTTGCAAGTACACCTTTGCCAGAAAACAGCCCGTCCCAATCCACACTTGCCAGATCATTTCTGATACCATCAAAATTGGCCTTTCTCCAATTTAGAATCTCAACCCGGGGAGCAGATCTACCTCTGTATATTTAGATTATGAGAACACTCAGTCCTCTTCTATTGTTATTTAGAAATGCATACATGCATTAAGAAATGATACAATGTTTCTCTGGAGTGATATCACAGAAAACAAGACAGACCAAAGACTAACACTGACAAAACCACATAATTATAACATATAGTTACAGCAGTGCAAAGCAATACCGTAATTTGATAAAGAACAGACCAAAGGCACAGTAAAAATATAGTCTCAAAGTCACGAGTCCATGGACTCCCAGGTCCCCGATAGCAGGCGGCAAAAGGGAGAAACTCCCTGCCGTAAACCTCCAGGCACCGTCAACTTGCCGATACCTTGGAAGCAGCTGACCCTGAGTCCATCTGTCCGAAAACTCTGAGCTTCCGAGCAGCCTCTCCGATACAGCCTCCCGAGCACCTTCGACCTCTCCCCGGCCGCTGAAACACGCAAAGCCGAGGATTTCGAGGCCTTCAGCTCCAGAGATTCTGGTTACCACACAGTAGCAGCAGTAGCAAAGCAGACATTTCAGAAGTTTTCCAGGTATTCCGCTGTGCTCTCACGTCTGTCTCCATCAAATCAGGACTGTGCACGGTCCCCTACTTGACAAATAATAGATACTTACTTAGAAACTAATAGCATTGTGCTCATTAGATGCACTGAACACAATCTTCTGACACCTTCCCTGTCTCATTCACAAATAGCAGATCCAGTATTGCACACACTCTTGATGGGGCTTCTATATATGGTGGAAAGTATTCTATATAAACTTTCCTGAATACATTTGACAAACTCTATGCCATTAGTCCTTTTAAAGTATTTGATGCCCGGTCAATGTATGAAAAGTTAAATCACTTACTATGACAACATTATGGTTCTTGCAACAATCTGTACTCTCTTTACAAATTTGTTCCTCTAAATTCCTTGGACTGTTGAATGGTCTGTAATACAAGACCGTATGACATAGGAGCAGAATTAGGGTATTTGACCCGTCGAGTCTGCTCCATCATTCAATCATGTCTGATTCTTTTTTCCCTTTCTCAGACCTTCTCCCCGTAACCTTTGATGCTGTGTCCAATCAAGAACCTATCAAGCTCTGACTTAAATACACTGTAATGTTCAATCAGGTTTGTGGGTCTGGCAGGTGATACAGAAAGCACTCTCTGCGAATAGGTATATTAATTATTTACAAACAGTAAAAATTCAATCAAGCATTCACGTTCCCCAGGTTACAGATATACAAAGCCCAATACTCAACAGATGTGTACATTCAGCAAACATATATAACTCTCAGGTTCAGCCTGAAAAAGGGCCCATTTTAATGAAACAGTCTCATATGCATGTCGGAGCTCATGGTTTCCCGTCCGTTAGTTCTCCATCAATTTCCCCAGGCATCATCAACTCCCAGCCCCATTCCAAGTCCACTCTGTCCTGCAGCCTATGACCTCTCTGTTTTGGCATCTTCTCTCCATCTTCCGCTGAACAGAAGACCATAAATACCTCATTCCCGGGCACACAAGAAAGAAAAACACTCCCCTTTTAGACGGCGCACATTCCAAAGCTCCTGTTATCTCAAATCAAAACCCAAACGCTGCTGCTGCAGAGAAACTATTACATTAGCAGTGAAACCTTTCCCAGGACATTATACTCTTCCCCCCACCAAATTTTGTCATGTCCTCATGATTTTGAGATAATTCGCCAACCCTTCCTGCAAAGCGCAAAGTCCAAACCAGGTGTAAAAGGCAGTGACATAGCTCCCCAAAGCAGTAGGGGCCACACTCTGTTCTCCCGGTGCTACATAGGCCAGCCTACCCAGTGGTCTCCTAATTCTTTGAGACCTCCATTCCTCCTCTTCTACCTCTTCATGTTCTGACACTACTGGGGATACTTCTGGTCTACCTGGCAAGGCCTCCCCTGATCTACCACTCATGCCCACTCACAACTCGGACCCCTCAGTCCCTTGCAGAATCCCGCTGCGACCCAGGCTGTCCACCGATAGCCCCCCTGATTTCACCTGATTCAGCGTGAGAAGGGTTGGGAGTCTCTTCCTCAATCAGTGGGGAGTTAGCAAAAGGCAACATATACCACACCCCAATGTCCTCATCCTCCGAATCAGTATCCCACTCAGATGCAGGAGCCGGTCTAATCTCTCCTGCTGTTGGTCCTGCAGTCGCCTTGTGTCGCTGCAGAGTCCTCTTACTAGGTGTAGGCTCCAGGTTGGGGTCTTGTCCCAGAGGCAGAAGGTGGTTCTGATGGAGAATCTTGACAGGCCCACTCCCATCCTCTGGTTTCACCTGGAAAACTGGTAGGCTTGGCATCTGACTCTCCACCACATATGGCGTGGCCGCCCAGCGGTTGGCCAACTTATGCTTCCCAGGTAGCCCCAAATTTCTAACGAGAACTTGGTCCCCCAGCATGAGTTGGGAGAACCTAACATTTCGCTCATACCTCTTCTTACTTTGCTTGCCAACCGTGACCCCAGATGATTCATAAGCCTTTTTCAGCTCCCTTCTCATATCTGACACATACTTCAGATAAGTCTTTGGTGGCAGGTTGCACAACAAATGTCAATGGGTAACTTCACCTCACGCCCAAACATCAGATAGTATGACGAATACCCAGTAGCTTCATTTCAGGTACAGATGTAACAGTGGACCAGATGTTCAATATGTTGACTCCACCTGCTCTTCTTGCTGATCTCCAAGGTCCTGAGCATGTCTAGCAAGGTCTGATCAAACCTCTCGGGCTGGGGATCACCCTGTGGATGATAGGGACCTCTCGACTCCAAGCATGCCCAGTAACTCATGGATGAGTCTGCCCTCGAAATCCCATCCCTGATCACTCTGTATCTGCCTGGGAAGGCCATAATAAATGAAATACTTCTCCCATAACACTTTTGCCACTGTGGACACCCTCTGGCCCTTGGTAAGAAAAGCCTGTGCATATCTGGTGTAGAGATCCATGATGACTAAGACATACGCCGTGTTGCTGGCATCTGGCTCTATTGACACACCAGGTCCAGGGGCCCTGCACTCTGCAAGTGGGACAAGGAAGCTGCCTGCGTAGGCAGCGCCTTCCACCGTATGCATTGAATGCTTGACTTGCAGTATTCTTTGGCCTCCAACTTCACTCGGGGCCAGAAGAACTGGTCTCTGAGCAATCCATAGGTCTTTTCAACCCCCAAATGTCCAGAATCATCATGAACTGACTTCAGCACAATCCTCCGATATTTCTCGGGCAGGACTAGCTGGGAATGCCAAGGTCGGTCCAGAGGTGATGTGACCCAGTGTAGGATCTGGTTCCTCAACTCCAACCTGGGCCATTCTCTCAGTAATGGAGACACCTCATGTGTTTCGTCTTCTCCGCCTGAGCCATATCTCCCTTTCGACCGCTGACCAAATGGTACCAATGCCTGGATCATCTTGCTGAGCAGCTGCCACTTCTCCAACTCAATTCCCCCAGAACTCAATTCCAGCAGCTGGTTTGTCTTTAGAGCAGTCAGGTCACAGTAAACTTGAGGAAGGGCACCATCAGAAGCTCCCAATTGATCTACTGCTTGATCCTGCCCCTCCTTTCCCTCTGCCTTCACTGTGATGGAAAACTGGCACATGGCTTCCACTCCCGCGGCAGGAATGCTCTCCCACTCTCCGTCCTTGACCAGTCCCTCATGTGCCCATCGGGACAAAGCATCAGCATCAATGTTCCTGTTTCCTGACCAGTTCTTCAGGCTGAAATCATAGGCAGACAACACCACCAACCACCGATGGCCTGTGGCATCCAATTTCGCCGAGGTCAGAATATAAGATTAGTTGTCCATCCTCGCCTCAAACATGGCACCATAGAGGTAGTCACTCAGCTTATCCATCACAGCCTATTTCAATGCCAGAAACTCCAACTTGTACATGGGATAGTTTTTCTCAGGGCAACAGACTCTGCCTGACAAACACAACAGGTCTCAACCCGGTGGCCTGATCCTGATACAGGACCCCCCTAAGCCCTCTCTGCTGGCATCCGTATGCAGTACATGTGGCAATCAGGGTTCTGCAAAAGCCAGCACAGGTACCTGTGTCAGCATCTTCTTCAGCAACTGAAAGGCCTCTTCATATTTCACATCCCACTTCGGTCCAAAAGGCTCCGAAGGGCTAAGGTGCTCTTTATCCTCCTCTCCTTTTGTCCTCTTCCCTTTCTTCCCCAAGGGAGAGTAACCACACAGAAGCTCATTCAATGGGTGACTCACTTTCGCATAACCCTTCACGAACCTCCGATAGTGACCACAGAACCCTAGGAAGGAGCGTAGAGTGCTCACAGTCTGGGGTCTTGGCCAGGTGGTCACCACCTCTGTCTTAGATGAGACTATATGTCTAAAGAGACATCTTGCAGAACTGGCACTTGTCCATGGAAAGTTTTAACCCTTCAACTTTCAGGTGGCCCAGCACCTTCAGCAGCCTCACTTCAAGTTCCTCCAAGGTGGACCCAAACACTATAAGGTCATCCAGATACGCCAATACCTCAAGCAAGTTCATATCCCCACCGTCTTCCCCATGACACACTGAAAGTTTGCAGGGGCTCCCGATATGCCCTGGGGCATCCTTTCAAACTGGAAGAATCCCAGGGGACATATAAATGCTATCTTCTCTTTGTCAGCCTCACTCATGGGGAATATCCACTCCTCAAGTTCAGCACACTGAACCACTTCGCACCACTCAGGCAGGCCTTTGCGTCTTCGATCCTCAGGACTGTATGCTGGTCAGGGAAAGTATGCCTGTTCACAGTCCTATAGTCCACACACATCCGTACCTTCCCATTCTTCTTTCTGGCCAGTACTATTGGGGACGCATAGGGGCTTCGGGACTTGGTGATGATCCCAGCTTCCTTCAACTCACATAAGTGCTGCCGAACATCTTCCAGCTCTGCAGGGGCCAGTCGCCACAACTTCTCTCTGAATGGGGTGAACAACCCACATCAAACTTGTCAGTGGAAAAGACACCTTCCAGCTTCAACATCTTCTCTACCAGCCACCTCTTCCAACCTACAGGAACGGGGGAGTCCCCAAAGTTGAATGACTCAGTGGTCAACTTTCCCCTGTTTTCCATTAGTTTCTGCCCAGCTTGTCTCACAGGGACACTAGACATTACTGTCCCCAAGGAAAGATGCACCAAGGGCATCCCCCGCTTAGGTGTTCCTGACATCACTACCATCCTGTTCACCTGTACATCCAAGGGCTTCTGCAGTTCAGGCCTCACCAGTAGCCCAGCAGGTACATCCAACTCCTCTTCGTGGTCTTCCAGGGCATCCACCAAGAGGCCTCGCCCTCCGGCATTCCAGGCAACTTGGGGGACCCCATCACTCTCACTACTTCCCCAGGCCGTAACATGATTGGCTTGGACTGGGTGAACCAAACAGTCCCTCATCTAAACTCGTTATTTGGCCCAATGCAGCCACGCACTTCCTCAAAAGGAGCTTGAAACACCGGGTGAACGGATAATGTTCTCAGGAAGCTCTCTCCAGCCTTCTCCTTGCACACTCACATGAGCCTCCTCACAATAGGAGTATTGGACCCCACAAGAATTGAAACACTGCCCTTCTCAATGGGGACAAACTAGTGCTAATGTATCAAGGGCCTCAGTCACTCCCTCATCAGCCTCCGAAAACTCTAGCTTCACTGACAAATAACCATCATACGGATAATCACCCGCACTAAGACCCCAGATCTCTAGTGCATTGAGTGGCGTCAATGATAAATGTGTCAAGCACTGGTTGTAAAATGAATGGTACAGCAAAGTAACCTGCGACCCTGCCCCAAGTATGGCTCCAGCATAAATACCCTCCATCTGTAGCGATACACTGGAGCTTGGCCCCACTAAACCTTCAGAAATTAGGCTTTTTAGAACATAGAATAGTACAGGCCCTTTGGCCCACAATGTTGCGGTGACCCTTAAACCCTACCTCCCATATAACCCCCCACCTTTTTGCTTTAGGGTGTTCCTTGATATATTGCTCGTAATGTGTCTTCCCAACCTCTCCCCCCCCCCCAATATGCTAGGCCATCCCCTCATTGGGTCTCTTTTAAGTTTTCCCAATGACCCTCTCTGCTTAGGTACCTGGGGGCTCACTCTCCGAGGGGTTTCCTGTCGTTCACAATCCCGCCTGAAGTGTTTCTTTTCCCCACAGTTATAACAGACAATACCAGCCGCTCCCCTTCTTGTGGGACCCAGCTGCTAGCAGCCCTCTGTATAGCCTGTCCCTTTAGAGGATCCGCCTCCCTATCAGCTCCATCGTATGGGGGGGGGGGTGGGGTGGGTGTCACACCCACTGATAACAACCAGGACATCTCAGTTCTCAACTCTGCCACAATCTCCTCCACTGCTCCCCGGGGCAGGCTATCCGTGATCACTTCACCGCAGGGGACCACTACCAAGGACTGTACCCTGCTGACAGAGTCCTCCCGTGCCTTCGACGCATTCTCTTCTTCTTGTACTTCTCCGATCAGTTCAACAAATGAGGGAGGGAGACGCCTCTTACAAGACAGTCGGAGACCCCAGACAATCAGGTCCTGGGACTGGGCGCCCTTTGCTACCTGGTCCATTCTTAACTGATCCACCTCAGCTGCCTGAATGGCCCTCCTGCACTGCAAGCAATTTAGCTGCCTCTCTAGCTGAAAGATCTAGGCAGAAAGCTTCTCCCCCTCCTCCTGATGCATGTTCCGAAACCCCGTCATGAGCTCCACTGGGCTTCCTGTCATGCCAAATGCATTTTCCAGTGCTCCCATGTAATCGGGCGCCTTGGCAAGGGGGTACCGGAACTTCAGTTCAGCAGCCCACCCCCTCAAACTCTGTTGCTTTATGTCATCAGAGCACTGCCACTCATCCATCAACTAAGAGGTCTGCTTCGCCCACGTCTCATACTCCTCTTCCCCTTTAGGGGTGGGCTTCGTTCCTGAGAACAGGTAGAGCCTACCATAGCTGGGACTTTGAACCTGGGCATTTTTCCATTTATTCGCCAGAGAGGTAAGGGCTGATACAAGCTCAGAATTCTCACTCTTCCCTGGGGGACGGAGATTCATTAGACATTCCAAATCAGACCACTACTTTCCCTCGCTAAACAGAAATGAGAGAAACCTATCTTTGAAGTCTCTGCCCCCCAGCTATGGGAAACTCGACTTGTGATTCGGCCTGCTCCTCTACACTCTCCTCCTCGCTGAAAATGAGAGATCACGGCCCACGGACCCCATCGTTTGGGGCCCCGATAGTACCAGGCAACTCTACTGCCATTACGTCAGCCCTAGTCTACAGTAAAACGAAGGCTGTGCCCGCCATTTTGTCAAGTCTCTGCCCCGCAATCGTAACTTTGCCAACAACTTTAACAGTACTTAACAGGCGAATTAACAAGTTATCCAGAGTATGAATATCTACCTCACTCAACACGCACCCATTAGTTAATGGTAACCCCACAGAGGAACACCGCTGCTCCAGCCTGGCAGCATTCATACCAGCACAGACTTAAACACACAACCCATTGGTTCAATGCTCAGGGAATGACACAGCAGCCAATGAAATCAATCCCAGACGAGCCCCCACAATTGTAATCCCCTCAGGTTCGGCTGGTGGCGTTAGTCTAGAGGAAGACAGTCTCCGGCCCCGCCAAATTTGTGAAATCTCATTTCTGTGGATGCTGCGTGATGTGTTACCCTGTTACAAATCAGTACTACAAAATAACAGACAGTACACCATACACAATTAAACGACTGAGCTTTATAATTCTTAATTTGACTATAGGGTTAGTAAAGAAAAGGAAAAGGGCCTTTTTTAATGAAACAGTCTAATGTGCACACTGGAGCTCACAGTTTCCCATCCATTAGTTCTCCGTCGATTTCCCCCAGGCATCGTTGTCTCCCGGCCCCATTCCAAATTCACTTCATCCTGCAGTCTACGACCTCTCCATTCTGGCATCTCTTTCCATCTCCCGCCGAACAAAAGACCAAGAATACCTCACTTCCGGGCACACAAGAAAGAAAACACTCCCCTATTGGAGGGCGTATGCTCCAAACCTGTTATTTCTAATCATAACCCAAACACTGCTGCTACAGAGAAACCATTACATTAGCAGTGAAGCCTCTCCCAGGGTGTTACACATAGTTAGTTAAAAGTGTGCACAGAGCAGACTATCCCAATGGTCACATCTTAAACAAATGAAGAAGAGAGCAAGCCCCTTCCAAGTGTTATTTTATATATCCAGGATATTTGAAACGGGACGCCAGGCAGCTATCCAGTGGGAAAAGCAGCTGAAGCTTCTAAACTAATCAATCACAACAGAAGACACTTTCAACAATCAGAATAAGGCACGCTGCCCAAAAGGACATACACCTAATGACCTGGCCTCCATTGCTGCCTGTGGTAATAAATTCCACAAATTCACCACCCTCTGGCTAAAGAAACCTCTGCATCTCTATCCTGAGGCTGTGCCCTCTTGTCCTAGACTCCCCTACCATGGGAACATCCTTTCCACATCCACTCTGTCTAGGTCTTTCAACATTCAAAAGGTTTCAGTGAGATCCCCCGCTCCATCCTTCTAAACTCCAGTGAGTGCAGACCCAGAGCTATCAGTTGTTCCTCATATGATAACCCTTTCATTCCCCAAATCATCCTGTGAACCTCCTATGGACCCTCTCCAATGCCAGCACATCTTTTCTTAGATGTAGATATAGCCCCTTTAATATGGTTATTGTCAGTTCCACCCTAAACGCCTCACTAGTCAAGATAACAACAGGAATTCTGCAGATGCTGGAAATTCAAGCAACACACATCAAAGTTGCTGGTGAACACAGCAGGCCAGGCAGCATCTCTAGGAAGAGGTACAGTCCACATTCCAGGCCGAGACCCTTTGTCAGGACTAACTGAAGGAAGAGTTAGTAAGAGATTTGAAAGTAGAAGGGGGAGGGGGAGATCCAAAATGATAGGAGAAGACAGGAGGGGGAGGGATGGAGCCAAGAGCTGGACAGGTGACTAGCAAAAGGGATATGAGAGGATCATGGGACAGGAGGTCCGGGGAGAGAGACGGGGGGGGGGGCCCAGAGGATGGGCAAGGGGTATAGTCAGAGGGACAGAGGGAGAAAAAGGAGAGTGAGAGAAAGAATGTGTGTATAAAAATAAATAACGGATGGGGTACGAGGGGGAGGTGGGGCATTAGCGGAAGTTAGAGAAGTCGATGTTCATGTCATCAGGTTGGAGGCTACCTAAACGGAATATAAGGTGTTGTTCCTCCAACCTGAGTGTGGCTTCATCTTTACAGTAGAGGAGGCCGTAGATAGACATGTCAGAATGGGAATGGGATGTGGAATTAAAATGTGTGGCCACTGGGAGATCCTGCTTTCTCTGGCGGACAGAGCGTAGATGTTCAGCAAAGCGGTCTCCCAGTCTGCGTCGGGTCTCGCCAATATATAGAAAGCCACATCGGGAGCACCGGACGCAGTATATCACCCCAGTCGACTCACAGGTGAAGTGTCGCCTCACCTGGAAGGGCTACACATGCCCTTACACTTCCTCCCTTACCACCATTCAGGGCCCCAGACAGTCAGTAAGTGGCAGCGAGAAACAATCCCCCTCCCCCCCACAAAAAGCATCGACACCGCCACCGAGCACTCAAGCGTGAGCAAAGCAATAGCAAAGACACAGACTTGCAGTTACCCCAAAGACTTTGTGTTTCACCTGGTATTTAACATACTGCAGGCTCTCTCTCTCCCTAATAAGGGAGAAAGAGGTGTCTCCATTTTCCCAGCGAGTTGTGAGACATAACAAACAACTCACTGGTTTACGATGTTAAAAGTACGTTATGTTGCTTTTCTTGAGCTCTGTGCCTGAAGATTGCAAAAATCCCAGGTCTCCAGGCACACGGCAGATATCCTGACTGCCCTGACGGCACACGGGTCTCCTGTCGTGACACCGACCCTCGATCTGCCAGTTTCCAGAGCCCTGAGATCGTAGGCTTCCGAATTTGAACTGGACTCTTAGGCCGAGCTTTTCGCCTGCCGAACAATGGCCAGTTATGGAACCCCGAGAGCAGGTTCCATTCCCGCAAAGAACCGTAGTCAGCATGTAACTCCAGGTCAGGGTCTTCAAAAGAACACTGAAAGGGAAAAATAGAGATATTAAAGATGGAGATAGAGCTGTTTCCGAAGATGCAAGCAAAGGAGTTGCCGTTAGGTGCCATTAACCCTCCTAAGCTCCTAGTCACACCACACTCGACCTTATGATTCCTGACTTTGTCTGAGGTCTTACCAACATCTGCCTCCACAACCTCTCCCCAAACTGTTCTGGCACTCTGGTTCTCATCCTGGAAATTCCTCCACCATCAGCATAGGTATCCTCCAGGACATGTGCTCTTCTCATTGCTACCATTAAGGAGGAGTTACACACTCACAACAGCTTCTTCCCCTCTGCCATCAGATTTCTGAATGGACAATGAACCCATGAACTATTTCCCTTCCGTTTTTGCACTATTTATTTAACTTTACAACCTTGCTGCAGTTTAAAATATTTATTATTGTGATTTGCAATATACTGCTGCCGCATGATATTTGCCAGTGGTATTACTGATTCTGAAGTATATCTAATGATTACGGGACTGGTGAGAGCTAACCTACAGAGCAGTATCATGATACTTCCATCTTCACAAGTCAAGAATGAGGTATACAGCTTTGCTTACAGCCATTTTTATTTAGTGTCACAAGAGTGGAAAGCAAATGAGAGGAGTTGTGAGAACAAAAGGAAGAAAACAAAAAGGCAATTGTGGTTGTCTCACACTCAGACTACAAGTAGCAACATTCCAGTGATAACAATTAATCTATAAAATAGCCAAACTCAAGTGGCGTGACACCTATTTCTGAAACTAAGCAGATTCTTTAAGAAAAACAAAAGCCACTGTAATGTAATTACCGGAGAATTCATTGAAGAATTACACGTAGGTGATTATATAAAAATGCAAGTAAGCATTGTGTTGTGTTCACTTACCTATAACTACCGATGAGACCCTAGAGGTAGAACAAAGCTGGAACATTTAAAAAACCTTTATTCAATAGAACTATGCAACTAAAAAAATGTCAGAACTCAACAGTACATCCCAGAGCATGACTATTGAAATGATTTACCCAAGAACATTCAAAACGTTGATTGGAACAATGACTAGTCAGTGAAAGTCACCCTGGGTTTGGTTATCAGCTGACCAATAGCTCACCGTAATACATTGGAAAGTTAAACTACAAGAAAAATAACAATACTACACTCCAATCCAACAGGGCCATCCTAGACTGTGCTGCGCTTCAGAGCAATTGTAGGGTAACATAATTCACAACTACTGACATTGAGTTGGGGTTTCACTTTAAGAGGCTGATCTTACATGATGACACTGTTACATAAATATTTTTTAGCGCATTTTTGTGTTTAGGTTTTGGAGTTCAATAAAACGTGTAATGGGTTTCGTTAAACATGAAACGTCTCACTTCGTTTTATTTGCAAAAGCCTACATTGGTGGCTTTGATGCTCTAGGATGATTTCAGAGTTATTGAACACGTTGGCCAATTCAGTCACTTTGAAGCTGCTGGAGTTTGGGGAGCAAAATGCTGTTGCTTCGTTCATACAGGCTGAGGCTCAGTTCACTCTGCGAGAATCTCCACTGATGACACCAAATTCTACTACGTGGTAGCGTTGCTCAATAACTCCATTGAGAGCGAGTCTGCTTGAACACTGCCTGAACACGATAAATACCAATCGCTGAAAACTTACCTTTTACAGACTTTTGAAGTCTGAACGTGCCAAAGAGTTGCTCTCCCTATCCGGTCTTGGCAATGCTAGGCCTTCAGAGCTGATGGGCCACGTGCTGTCTCTCCTGGGAAATCAGCATGTTGTTTATTTTTAAAGAACTCTTCATGCAGCAAAGGCATGATCCAGTTCGTGTAGCTCTCACTAATGCACCTGTGAGGGAACTTGTCAAAATGGCCGATAGTCTACGCTCAGCCAAGCAGTGATGCATCATTCTTCCTCATTTCTCTACTTCAATTAGCCTGGTCAGCAAGGCCCCCAACATCAGGATGCCTGTGGTTGTAAAACAGATGACCCTGTGCCAGTGTTTTTACCATGCTTGCATTGGTATGAATTCTAGGAAGTGTCGTCTGCCTTGCAGATTTGACAGTGGCAGTGCATTGGGACATCAGATAGGAACTAGGGCTTTACTCTTTGGAGAGAAGGAGGATGAAAGGAGACATGATAGAGGTGTACAAGATAATAAGAGGAATAGATAGAGTGGATAGCCAGTGCCTCTTTCCCAGGGGACCACTGCTCAATACAAGAGGACATGGCTTTAAGGTAAGGGGTGGGAAGTTCAAGGGGGATATTAGAGGAAGGTTTTTTACTCAGAGAGTGGTTCGTGCGTGGAATGCACTGCCTGAGTCAGTGGTGGAGGCAGATACACTAGTGAAGTTTAAGAAACTACTGGACAGGAATATGGAGGAATCTAAGGTGGGGAGTTATATGGGAGGCAGGGTTTGAGGGTCGGCACAACATTGAGGGCTGAAGGGCCTGTACTGTGCTGTACTATTCTCTGTTCTATGTTCTATATCTGTGAACATCATGGGTTCTAGCTGCTTGAGTTGTCTACCGTTCATCACTGACACCTTTTAGGCTGATGTTTCCTGGGTAACATGGGTACTCAAGGGAATGTGCTCCCAGCATCATCTATTGATAGGGCAAAGAGCAATGAAACCTCGCTGGAGGCTGTCAACGGTAGCAACATCCAGAGCTATGGGACACGATGGTGATGCTCTGCTTTAGTGGGAGATGTTACACACTGGACTTCATCCCGGCTAGAGGAACTAAACCTCTGCTCAGTGGAGATTTCCTGAGTGCCCAAGGACTGGGCATGTCGCAAAGGTAATGCTACATTTGTTATGGGGGACTCCAACATGCAGGTAGACTGGAGGAATCAGGTTGGTACTGGACCCCAAGAAAGGGAGTTTGTGGAGTCCCTCCGAGATGAATTCTTAGAACAGCTTGTACTGGAGCCTACCAGCGAGAAGGCAATTCTAGATTTAGTGTTGTGCAATGAACCAGATTTGATCAGGGACCTCGAGGTAAAGGAGCCATTAGGAGGTAGTGACCATAATATGATACGTTTTAATCTACAATTTGAGAGGGAGAAGGGAAACTCAGAAGTGTCAGTATTACAGTTGAACAAAGGGAACTATGGTGCTATGAGGGAGGAGCTGGCCAAAGTTCAATGGTATAACACCCTAGCAGGGATGACAGTGGAACAGCAATGGCAAGTGTTTCTGGGAATAATGCGGAAGGTGCAGGATCGGTTCATTCCAAAGAAGAAGAAAGATCCTAAGGGGAGTAAGGGGAGGCCGTGGCTGACAAGGGAAGTAATGGACAGTATAAAAATAAAAGAGAAGAAGTATAACATAGCAAAGACGAGTGGGAAGCCGGAGGATTGGGAAACTTCTAAAGAGCAACAGAAGGTAACTAAAAAGGCAATACGTGGAGAGAAAATGAGGTACGAAGGCAAACTAGCCAAGAATATAAAGGAGGATAATAAAAGCTTCTTTAGGTATGTGAAAAGGAAAAATATAGTTAAGACCAAAATTGGGCCCTTGAAGACAGAAGCGGGTGAATTTATTATGGGGAACAAGGAAATGGCAGACGAGTTGAACAGGTACTTTGGATCTGTCTTCACTAGGGAAGACACAAACAATCTCCCAGATGTAATAGTGGCCAAAGGACCTCGGGTAATGGATGAACTGAAGGAAATTTATATTAGGCAGGAAATGGTGTTGGATAGGCTGTTGGGTCTGAAGGCTGATAAGTCCCTGGGACCTGATGGTCTGCATCCCAGGGTACTTAAGGAGGTGGCTTTATAAATTGTGGATGCATTGGTAATCATTTTCCAATGTTCTATAGATTCAGGATCAGTTCCTGTGGATTGGAGGATGGCTAATGTTGTCCCTCTCTTCAAGAAGGGAGGAAGAGAGGAAACAGGGAATTATAGAGGTTAGCCTGATGTCAGTGGTGGGAAAGATGCTGAAGTCAATTATAAAAGATGAAATTATGACACATCTGGATAGCAGTAACAGGATTGGTCCGAGTCAGCATGGATTTACGAAGGGGAAATCGTGCTTGACGAATCTTCTGGAATTTTTTGAGGATGTAACTATGAAAATGGACAAGGGAGAGCCAGTGGATGTAGTATACCTGGACTTTCAGAAAGCCTTTGATAAAGTCCCACATAGGAGATTAGTGGACAAAATTAGGGCACATGGTATTGGGGGCAGAGTACTGACATGAATTGAAAATTGGCTGGCTGACAGAAAGCAAAGAGTAGCGATTAATGGGTCCCTTTCGGAATGGCAGGCGGTGACCAGTGGGGTACCGCAGGGTTCAGCGCTGGAGACCGCAGCTGTTTACAATATATATTAATTGATTTAGATGAGGGAATTAAAAGTAACATTAGCAAATTTGCCGATGACACAAAGCTGGGTGACTGTGTGAAATATGAGGAGGATGTTATGAGAATGCAGGGTGACTTGGACAGGCTGGATGAGTGGGCAGATGCATGGCAGATGCAGTTTAATGTGGATAAATGTGAGGTTATCCACTTTGGTGGTAAGAACGGGAAGGCAGATTATTATCTAAATGGAGTCAAGTTCGGAAAAGGGGAAGCACAACAAGATCTAGGTGTTCTTGTACATCAGTCACTGAAAGCAAGCATGCAAGTACTGCAGGCAGTGAAAAAAGCTAATGGCATGCTGGCCTTCATAACAAGGGGAATTGAGTATAAGAGCAAAGAGGTCCTTCTGCAGCTGTACAGGGCCCTGGTGAGACCACACATGGAGTAATGTGTGCAGTTTTTGTCTCCAAATTTGAGGAAGGACATTCTTGCTATTGAGGGAGTGCAGCGTAGGTTCACAAGGTTAATTCCCGGGATGGCAGGACTGTCATATGTCGAAAGATTGGAGTGACTGGGCTTGTATACTCTGGAATTTAGAAGGCTGAGAGGGGATCTTATTGAAACATGTAAGATTACTAAGGGATTGGACACGCTGCAGGCAGGAAGCATGTTCCCGCTGATGGGTGAGTCCAGAACCAGAGGCCACAGTTTAAGAATAAGGGGTAGGCCATTTAGAATGGAGTTGAGGAAAACTTTTTCACTCAGAGAGTGGTGGATATATGGAATGCTCTGCCCCAGAAGGCTGCGGAGGCCAAGTGTCTGGATGCTTTCAAGAAAGAGATGGATAGAGCTCTTAAAGATAGCGGAATCAAAGGTTATGGGGATAAGGCAGGAAAAGGGTACTGATTGTGGATGATCAGCAATGATCACAGTGAATGGCGGTGCTGGCTCGAAGGGCCGAATGGCCTACTCCTGCACCTATTGTCTATTGTCTATTGACTGGGAGTTGATCTTAAGAACTGACAGCTTGTGGATGTCAAGGACTTTGGGTCCTTACCCTGCTCCCCCAGTAAGTTCCTCACAACGACTTTGCGAAGCACATGCACCACCGCACGTGAGTTTACTTGACTTCTGGGTGAATTCCCAAACCTCACCAAGCCCATGTTCTCCACTACAGTCACGAAATATGGGGTCGAGTACCACATTTCCACAACTGGCCTGTCAGTCCATGCCTCCGTGAATAGACTGGACCCAGAAAAGCTGGCAACCACGAATACTGAATTTGCCAACATGGAAAGACTTGGAATTATATAGCAGTCGAACGGTCCCTAGGCTTTGCTCCTCCACATGGTCCCCAAGTCTGATGGCGATCACTGCTCATGTAGTCATTACTGACGTCTTAACAAGATCACCACCCCTGATCATCACCCGATCCCACACATTCAAGACTTCTTGTAAATTTAGCCGGAAAGTTAATTTTTTCCTATGACGATCAAGTTAGGGGCTACCATAAGGTGCCTGTGTGCTCGGAGAAGATTCCTTAAGAAACTGTGATAAACCCCTTTGGCCTTTTTGAGTTTGGACCGAAAATGCAGCACAGGCTTTCCAACGGCTGACGGACTCTGCATTAAAAGACTCAGATTTTCTTTTTGTTTACCTGGACGACACACTTGTCACTTGTGCATCCAAATCTGAAACCATATCTCGTCTCCACACACTTTTCGAGCACTTAAGCCAACACAGGTTGATTATTAACCCTGCTAAAGGCCAGTTTGGTTTGTCAACCATTGACATTCTTGGGCATGGCCTCCTCACAAAAGGTGCAAAACCCCTGCTATCAAAAGTAACTGCTGTTATGAATTTCCCACCACCGCACACTAATAAAAAATGACAGGAGTTTTTAGGCATGGTGAATTTCTATCAGCGCTTCATTCTGTGAGTTTCTGAACTTGTGCTTCCCCTGTATAGTGATTTTAAAGGCAATACTCCTAATCACGTGCCTGATTGGTCAGCGGACATGACCAGAGCATTTGATGATACCAACAAGCTCTTCCCAACCCGACCCTACTTACGCACCCGCACCTGAATGGCTCCCCATAGCCATTACTACTGACACTTCAGACTGTGCTGTGGGTGCTGTGCACGAACAGTTGTTTGGAGGCATGTGGCAGCCACTCACCTTCTTCATCCGGCAGCTCCATCCTCCTGAAAGGAAGTACAACACGTTTGACTGTGAGCTTCTCCGTCTTTTTTGTTTTCATCTAGAAAATCAGCATTTCACGGCGTTCATTGACCACAAACCCTTCGTGTACGCGATGCCCAAAATATCAGACCCTTGGTCTGCACGTAAGCAACACCACCAGGCCTATATAACTAAGTTCACAGTGGATATACAACACATCAGGGGGAAAAATAATGCCAAGGCTGATTGCCTCTCACGGCCAGCTATTGAGACTGTATACATAGGGGTTGACAACGCTGGCATTGCTGCCAACCAAGCTACTGACCAAGAGATCCAGGCTTACTAAACAGCAGTCACAGCCCTGTGGCTGGCTAACATTGCCTTGGGAAGCTGGGGTTTCTCTCCAGCACAATGTCTCATCTGATTGCCCTCATCCCGTCATGCCTGTAAGCTGGAGCCGGACTGTTTTTGACTCCATACATGGCCTCCTATATCCGGACTGGGAGGCCTCACAGAAATTGGTTGCACTAAACTTTATGTGGCACAGCCTCAGGTAGTGTGTGGTTGGACTACAGCCTGTGTGGAGAGCCAGCGGGCAAACATTAACCGTCATGTTCAGACACCATTGGCACCTTTTGAGGTCCCTGAACAACAGTTTGACAATGTCAATGTGGACTAGATTGGTTCTCTTCACTCCCACAGTTTCATGCATCTTGTTACCATGGCGGATCATGCTACCAGGTGGCCAGAGGTCGTCCCTCTAGCAACAACGACAGTCGCAGACGTGGCTTCAGCATTCATCAGCACCTGGGTTGCTCAGTTTGGCACCCATCTGATATTTCCTCTGATTGAGTCCCCAGTTCATCTCAGATGGCCCAGTCCTCAGCATTATGCTACATCACACCACGATGTACAAGGATAGATCTAGGGTTGAGGTTCTTAACTGGAAGAAGGCCAAATTTGAAGAAATGAGAAAGGATCTAAAAAGCGTGGATTGGGACAGGTTGTTCTCTGGCAAGAATGTGATCGGTAGGTGGGAAGCCTTCAAAGGAGAAATTTTGAGAGTGCAGAATTTGTATATTCCTGTCAGGATTAAAGGCAAAGTGAATAGGAATAAGGAACCTTGGTTCTTAAGGGATATTGCAACTCTGATAAAGAAGAAGAGGGAGTTGTATGACATGTATAGGAAGCAGGGAGTAAATAAGGTGCTTGAGGAGTATAAGAAGTGCAAGAAAATACTTAACAAAGAAATCAAGAGGGCTAAAAGAACACATGAGGTTGCCTTGGCAGTCAAAGTGAAGGATAATCCAAAGAGCTTTTACAGGTTTATTAAGAGCAAAAGGATGGTAAGGGATAAAATTGGTCCTCTTGAAGATCAGAGTGGTCGGCTATGTGCGGAACCAAAAGAAATGAGGGAGATCTTAAATAGGTTTTTTGCGTCTGTATTTACGAAGGAAACTGGCATGAAGTCTATGGAATTAAGGGAAACAAGTAGTGAGATCATGGAAACTGTACAGATCGAAAAGGAGGAGGTCCTTGCTGTCTTGAGGAAAATTAAAGTGGATAAATCCCCGGGAGCTGACAGGTTGTTCCCTCGGACCTTGAAGGAGACTAGTGTTGAAATTGCAGGGGGCCTGGCAGAAATATTTAAAATGTCGCTGTCTACAGGTGAGGTGCCGGAGGATTGGAGAGTGGCTCATGTTGTTCCGTTGTTTAAAAAAGGATTGAAAAGTAATCCAGGAAATTATAGGCCAGTAAGTTTAACGTCGGTAGTGGGTAAGTTATTGGAGGGAGTACTAAGAGACAGAATCTACAAGCATTTGCTAGACAGGGACTTATTAGGGAGAGTCAACATGGCTTTGTGCATGGTAGGTCATGTTTAACCAATCTATTGGAGTTTTTCGAGGAGGTTACCAGGAAAGTGGATGAAGGGAAGGCAGTGGATATTGTCTACATGGACTTCAGTAAGGCCTTTGACAAGGTCCCGCATGGGAGGTTAGTTATGTCAGTCGCTAGGTATACATGGAGAGGTGGTAAATTGGATTAGACATTGGCTCAATGGAAGAAGCCAAAGAGTGGTAGTAGAGAATTGCTTCTCCGAGTGGAGGCCTGTGACTAGTGGTGTGCCACAGGGATCAGTGCTGGGTCCATTGTTATTTGTCATCTATATCAATGATCTGGATGATAATGTGGTTAATTGGATCAGCAAATTTGCTGATGATACAAAGATTGGAGGTGTAGTAGACAGTGAAGAAGGTTTTCAGAGCCTGCAGAGGGACTTGGACCAGCTGGAAAAATGGGCTGAAAAATGGCAGATGGAGTTTAATACAGACAAGTGTGAGGTATTGCACATTGGAAGGACAAACCAAGGTAGAACATACAGGGTTAATGGTAAGGCACTGAGGAGTGCAGTGGAACAGAGGGATCTGGGAATACAGATACAAAATTCCCTAAAAGTGGTGTCACAGGTAGATAGGGTCGTAAAGAGAGCTTTTGGTACATTGGCCTTTATTAATCAAAGTATTGAGTATAAGAGCTGGAATGTTATGATGAGGTTGTATAAGGCATTGGTGAGGCCGAAACTGGAGTATTGTGTTCAGTTTTGGTCACCAAATTACAGGAAGGATATAAATTAGGTTGAAAGAGTGCAGAGAAGGTTTACAAGGATGTTGCTGGGACTTGAGAAACTCAGTTATAGAGAAAGGTTGAATAGGTTAGGACTTTATTCCCTGGAGCGTAGAAGAATGAGGGGAGATTTGATAGAGGTATATAAAATTATGATGGGTATAGATAGAGTGAATGCAAGCAGGCTTTTTCCACTGAGGCAAGGGGAGAAAAAAACCAGAGGACATGGGTTTAGGGTGAGGGGGAGAAAGTTTAAAGGGAACATTAGGCGGGGGGCTTCTTCACACAGAGAGTGGTGGGAGTATGGAATGAGCTGCCAGACGAGGTGGTAAATGTGGGTTCTTTTTTAACATTTAAGAATAAATTTGACAGATACATGGATGGGAGGTGTATGGAGGGATATGGTGTGTGTGCAGGTCAGTGGGACTAGGCGGAAAATGGTTCGGCACAGCAGGAAGGGCCAAAAGGCTGGTTTCTGTGCTGTAGTTTCTATGGTTTCTATAGTATCACCAGTCTACGTGAGTGGTTTCACCGCTCCTTAAAGGCTGCTCCGAGAGCTTCCCTGACTGATGATTTTTGGCATGATTGGCTCCCATGGGTCTTGCTGGGGCTGAGAACTGCTCCAAAAAAGGACCTACAGTTGTCTGTGGCTGAGTTGGTATTCAGGCAGTCGTTAAGGATCTAGGTGATTTTAGTTGTGCAGTTGTCCATGGCTGAGTTGGTATTCAGGCAGCCATTACGGGGGCCAGGTGATTTTAGTCCTGACACCAGGACTGCCTAGTCAGCTTTTCAATAGTGTTCCACACTTCTCAGTAAATTCAGTTTCTTTTCACCAACCTACCTCCCATCATGGCGTACAGCACTCTTGTGTACCTGTCGATCTACATTGGTTCTGTCCACCATGACGCACACCAACATCCCCTTAGGCTCCTTAGGCCCATTCTGTTTTGGAACGGTGAGAAAGGACTTTTATCTGTTACGTATCAGCAGCAATAGAGCACAAATGATTCAAGTTTCAATGTTAAACCACTATCTTTATTAATATCTACTCAAAAATATAGAGAATTAAATGAAATAAACAGAAGTTAACAGTGTTATGCGTGTATGTGGCTCCCAAACTGTCAAGCTTAGGAACAGTCCTTAAAGTCTTAAGATGGCAAAGTAGAAAGTTCCAATAATCCACGAAATAAGTGAGAGGAGAGATTTGTAAATCCACGTTAAAATGTAGAGAGAAGGCGATTACGAAGAATTCCATAGGTTCCACGCTGGGAAAACAAAATAACGGTCGCCGTAGATCTTTTCCATTGAGTCATTCCGAAATCCACGTAGAAACATCACATGTGACAGTCACAGAATATCCCTTCGCACAAGTGGTTACCACATAGCACACCCGAATCCAGGTAAGGGTTAACGAAAGTGATTTCCACAGGATATTCCAACAAAAATCCACATATGGATTATACGAAGTGACAGTCACACATCCAATGTGCACTGTGTGCCGTTACTCAACCCAGTCCTTTGGGCATGGGAAAGTATCAGACTTTACCCATATCATAGTTAGCTGAAGTCCTGACAGCCCTCTCTCTCTCTCTCTCTCTCTCTCTCTCTCTCTCTCTCTCCTTACTCCTGAAAAATCCCAGCAGTCCATCGCAGCTTGTTATACTGATGTCATAGTCCTGCCTCATACAGGCGTTTCAAAGTGACACTTCACAGTAAACGAAACCATGGTAACACCTCCCCCAAAAAGGGAAAATTTTGATCTATAGGAGAAAAACTTTAACTGCAAGCTACAATATGTGAAACAATACATTTACTACAGAGTAATATAACATATTGCAGAAGCGTATACAAATAGTAAATCTCACTCCACTATTAAAATTACATTGCAAACTTGACATCTGGAAAGACAGTTGGCAATTATATTATCTTTGCCTTTAATGTGAGTTATCATGAGATCATACTCCTGCAAAATCAAACTCTATTGTTGAATTGGATCTTCCTTAACCATTTTCCTTAACCATGTTCTGACCTATAACATAATCAAGATATGTCACAGTAGCATGGCCAAATTCACTCTTAGCTAAGTTAACGGTAAGATTGACCTTTGAGAACTTATCAAACAGCTTTTCCACCGCAGAGATATGGGCTTCCCAGGTGTCATTTCCTGTGACCAAGTCATCAATATAGGCATCTGTGTGCTTTAACCCTTGAATTACAGAATTAATCATTCTCGGGAATGGTCCTGGAGCATTTTTCATTCCAAATGGCAGAACATTGTATTCATACAACCCAGAAGGTGTAACAAATGCAGAAATTTCTCTACCTCTATCCGTCAATGGAATACACCAATACCTTTTTAACAGATCAATCTTTGTAAGAAACTTAGCCTTTCCAGCCCTGTCTACACAATCATCCACTCTGGTGTTACATACTTCATGGATATCTTGTGATTGTCTTATGAGGATGATGTAATGGTCTTGCGGAGTTCACATGATGTAATTTTCCCGCCGATGTGAGATCACATGATGACCTGTTCTCACCAGGTATATCAGTGTAGACCCCTGGTGACACAGTTAGTTTTCAGTTAGTTCATCAGTCAGATACTCTGCTACGCTGTTTATTAATCTCATGACGCAGTACAATTTTAAAATGGAGTTTTACTTTCTATGGTAAGGTACAGAAGTGTTGGGCCGGCAGTTTAACCAATAGCTGCCAGCTTTGTTGATGTATCTTTTCATTAGTATTGGAGAGTGAAGACAGGAACCTGAAGGAGTGATTAGGCGGTTTTGGAAAGGATCAACCATTATTGAATTCGTTCAAGTAAGAGTGATCTGCATGAGATAACCTCTGCTAAAAGCAGCAGAAAAGGTTGTGCAGTATCTAGTCTATTCTACAGAGAAAAAAGGTCAGTGCCTTTAAACTGTTTTATTTCCATCGTCGTGAATCCTGCGGACAAGGCAGCTTCTGGCTGGGATCCGCAGTAACGTTGTGTCTTCGAGGAATTCTTTACTTCAGGAAAGTCTCTCCGAATTGACTGAATAAATCTCTTGGACTTTAGAATTTACCATTCAAAGAACTGTGTTTGAATTTTCCACTTTAATACCCATGATTGTGTAGCCAAGTTTCCATCGAACTCAATATATAAGTTTGCTGATGACACAACAATTGTAGGCCGTATATCGGGCAATGATGAGTTTGAATACAGAGAGGAAATTAAGAACCTGGTGGCATGGTGCGAAGTCTATAACCTATCTCTCAACGTCAGCAAGACGAAGGAATTGGTTGTTGACTTCAGATGGAGTAGCAGATCACACGACTCAATTTACATCGGTGGTGCGCAAGTGGAACAGGTCAAAAGCTTTAAGTTCCTTGGGGTCATTATCACAAATGACCTGACTTGGTCCAACCAAGGAGAGTCCACTGCCAAGAAGGCCCACCAGTGCCTTTACTTCCTGAGAAAACTAAAGAAATTTTGCCTGTCCCCTAAATCCCTAACTAATTTTTATAGATACACAGTAGAAAGCAATCTTCTAGGGTGCATCACAACCTGGTATGGATGTTGTCCTGTCCAAGACTGGAAGAAGCAGCAGAAGATCGTGAACATGGCGCAGCACATCACACAAATCAATCTTCCGTCCTTGGACTCACTTTACACCACACGCTGTTGGAGCTGTGCTGCCAGGATAATCAAGGACACGACCCACCCAGCCAACACACTTTTCGTCCCTTTTCCCTCCGGGAGAAGGCTCAGGAGCTGGAAGACTTGTATAGCCAGATTTGAGAACAGCTTCTTTCCAACTTTGATAAGACTGCTGAACAGTTCCTGACCCGGATCTGGGGCGTACCCTCCAAATATCCAGACCTGCCTGTCGGTTTTTTTGCACTACCTTACTTTCCATTTTTCTATTTTCTATTTACGATTTATAATTTAAGTTTTTAATATTTACTATCGATTTGTAATCCAGGAAGTGGGAAGCGCAGAATCAAATATCGCTGTGATGATTGTACGCTCTAGTATCAATTGTTTGACGATAATAAAGTATAAAGTATAAGGTATAGTACTGTGTTCACATTTACCGCTTTAAGAACCAGTACTGAGTTTGGCGGTTTTTTAAATGGCTGCATAGCAGTTTACTTCCGGTTGAGATTTTTCGTTTGTTATTTTTAAAATATTGAGCAGAGTTTAATAAATGTTTGTTTGTTTATAAAACCTGACTCATTTCTATATTCATTGTTGCCAGTCGCGTGACATAATTTGGGGGCATGTCGGGATTTGTTCGGCTTTTTGAGCTTATTTGCTTGTTTATTTATCAATCTGATTTGGAAAAGGGAAATACCCAATTCTTTTGTTTGATTGGTGTGTGGTGGTATTTGGCAGCAATGAATATTGACGACTTTATGGATTCGCCTGACCCGGAGTTTTTAGCAAAGGTGAGAAAAATTGTTGTATTGGAGCTTGCTAGGAGGTTGGATATTAAAGGAATTATGAAGATTACAACAAAGCCCGTAATTCAAAGAAAAACGCAGAGCATTATATAAGTTTGGGAAAGTTTGATGATGAGGTGTTAGGGAGCTTTCCAATGAGTACACTGGAAATGCAGTTACATCTTGATAAAGTTTGAATGATTTAAAGCGGAAATGGCCAAAAGAGAGGCAAATGAAAAGAAGGAATTAGAGCTAGAGATGGAGAAATTAAGTATGGAAAAACAGTCTTCTGGTTCTAGGAAACAGTTCATTGCTAGTCGTGAGGTTATTTTGGCTCCTCCATGTAATGAAGCAGAAGTGGACAAATATTTCCAGCATTTCGAAATTGTTGTTCTGAGTTTAGAGTGGCCGAAAGAGCGATGGCCAGTGATGTTACAAAGTGTAATTAGAGGCAAGGCACAACAAGTTTACACAGCTTTAAATGCTGAGCAAGTGCTGGATTATGATATTGTGAAACAGCATATATTGAAAGCATATGAGCTGGTTCAGGAAGCGTATACAGAAAGATTCAGAAATTTGAAGAAATCTGTGGAAATAACTTATGTGGAATTTGCTTATGAGAAATCTGTGTGTTTTGAGAGATGGGTTTCCTCTAAAAATGTGAATAGGGAGTATAATAAATTAAAAGAGTTGATTTTACTGGAGGAATTTAAAAGGAGCATTCCTGTTGAAGAGAGGACATACTTAAGTGAAAGGGACACTGCTACATTGCAGGAGACTGCTACATTAGCTGATGAGTATGCTTTAATTCATAAGAATAAATTTTCTCCAGGTAGGACTTTTAAAAGGAAAAGTACCACAGAGAGTCAAGGTAAACCAGAAATTAAATCTGAAGTTAGGGAGAAAGGTAAGGAAGAAGGGAGACATGTGAAGGAAAGATATTTTGGTCTTATTTGTAATTATTGTAAGAAACCTGGACATGTAATAGCTAACTGTTTTCCATTGAAAAAGAAAAAGGAAGCAGTCCCAGATGCTTGTGTGCAGCATATCGAAACACCTGTGAATCCTCAGAGTTTGATAAATACCAATGAAGTTTTGTCAGAGTCTGACCAAGTTAAGAGGAGATATGAACATTTTATAACTGAAGGATTTGTATGCTTGATAAAGGGATCCAATCCAGTACCAATAAGAATCCTTAGAGATACTGGAGCTTCTCAATCACTAATGTTAGACAGTGTTCTAAAGTTTAGTGATGAGTCTGACATCGGTGAGGTAAACTATATAAGAGGAATTGGGAGTGCCCTTATGCCAGTACATTTGCATAGAGTAAACTTAAGTTCTGGGTTAGTTACAGGGCTTGTTAAAGTAGGACTACAACCCAGTTTACCTGTGAATTATGTTTCTCTTTTGTTGGGGAATGACTTAGCAGGTGGACGAGTTTTTCCTGAAGTGCATTTGACAATAAAGCTTATTTCTGAGGAACTACAGAGGGATTCTAAGACAGATTCTTCCTGTGTTGTAACCCGAGCTATGGCTAAAAAGACTGAGGTACAGGATGAGGTTGTTACCCATGACTGTTCAACTCAGGATATGAATTTTAAGGATGTGTCAGAAACTTTCTTACCTTCATTATTTGATCAGGATTTTGGTAGTAAGTCTGACCATGAAGATTTATCTTTATCTTGGAAGAAGATGATAGCAGAGCAGGGTAGAGATCCTGATATAGTCAAATTAAAGGAACAAGCTCTTCCAGATAGTGAAATTGAGAAAGTGGTAGTAGGATATTATTTTGAAAAGGGAGTATTAATGAGAAAGTGGAGATCACCTACAATTCCTGCAAGTGAGGAATCAGAGGTTAATCACCAGGTAGTTGTTCCTAAAGTTTATCAAAATGAGATTTTAACTATGGCTCATAGTATGCCTTGGGTGGCCATCTAGGTGTAAGGAAACTATGAGCAAGGTTTTTAAACACTTTTATTGGCCTAGTTTAAGATGTGGCGACATTTTGCAGAACGAGTCATACATGTCAAATTGTAGGTAAACCTAATCAAGTTATTCCAGTGGCCCCACTACAAACAATTCCAGCATTTGGTGAGCCGTTTTCCAAAATTATTATAGATTGTGTAGGCCCATTGCCAAAAACTAAAACTGGACATCAATATTTGCTGACCATTATGTGCACAGCATCTAGGTTTCCAGAGGCAGTACCTCTTAGGAATATAATAGCCAAAACTGACAAAGGTTCTTATAAAATTTTTTACTTATTTTGGGTTGCCTAAGGAAATACAATCTGATCAAGGTAGTAATTTTATGTCTGGATTGTTTCAGCAGATAGTTTATAAACTGGGAGCAAAACAGATTACCTCATCTGCGTATCATCCAGAATCGCAAAGAGCCTTGGAGAGATTCCATTCTACCCTCAAAACTATGATTAGGACGTATTGTGTGGAAAATGAAAAGCACTGGGATGAAGGCGTACATTTACTACTTTTTGCAGTACGGGAGGCAGTACAGGAATCATCAGGTTTTAGTCCTTTTGAACTTGTGTTTGGGCATAGAGTTCAAGGACCTTTGGCCTTGTTTGAAAGAACAATGGATTAATAAAGAGGTACACACTAATTTGCTGGATTTTGTTTTAAAATTCAAGGAAAAATTACATAAAGCTTGTGGCTTGGCCAAGGAAATTTTAAAATTGGCTCAGGAGAAGATAAAAACTTGGTATGATAAGGAAGCTAAAATGAGGTCACTTAAGCCTGGAGATAAGGTGTTGGTTCTTTTTCCGGGGCACACGAACCCATTACAAGCTAAATTTCATGGTCCTTATGAGATTAAATCTAAAATAAATGATGTGGATTACATGATAAAAATCCCAGATCGAAGAAAGCCAACACAGCTGTGTCTTATAAATATGATAAAATGATAAAACCATATTATGAAAAAGAAGCTGCTACTATGACTGTTGTGGTCAATAATGAGTCTGATCTTTCTAAAAATTTAATGGATGATTCATCTAAAACTCATTTTAAACCCAACATTATTTCAGCCAGGTTACCAAATTCAACAATTCTGGAAAATATTGATGAGAAATTAGTTCATTTACAGCCAGAGCAGAGAGAGCAGATGAAACTGTTAATTTTTAAATATAGGGATTTATTTCCAGACATTCCTAAAAGAACCACCATAGCTACACATGATGTAGATGTTGGAGATGCAAAACCCATAAAACAACATCTGTATCGGATGAACAGGGAAAAATGTGAACTTGCTGAACAAGAAATTAAGTATATGTTCGTGAATAATATTATTAGACCTTCTAATTCGAATTGGACTTCACCGTGTGTTATGGTGCCTGTTACGTACCCCGTAACTGGGTTGCCAAACCAGCAGAAATGGATCACTCAGTTGGAGTCTGGATTACTAGAACTAAGGAAGTTTTATTAAAGAAACAAGCAACACAGTACTCTAATCAAAAGGATAATAAATGCAACAGTTCAGCAATGATAAACACACATGTACACAGAATTAGGATAACAGGATCAATCAAGCTCTATTGTCGTCTAGGGGTAAATGACCAGTTTCAAAGTGACGCAAAGTTCAGTTCAATTTAGTTCAGTTCAGTTCAGTTCACCGTAATCACTGCCGTGGGAGATGGACAGTGGGGGGAAGGAGAGAGAAAGCAAAACGAATGAATATTCCAACGGCTTCCACACAGACCTTCGATATTCTTCACAGTCAGCTTTCGGGCGAGCCCTTTGTGATGCCTTCTGAGATCACCGACCGTGACCCCTCCATTTCCAGATACGATTGTTTCTCTGCGGTGAACCTGGCACCCAGGCAAGGGCAGACACACACCAGGTTCCCGCCGATCGTGCCTTTCCACCCTGTGCGTCTATGGCTTGGTCCCGCGACCAGTCCTCCAAAACTTCCCACCGACTTATGGGAGGCGCACCGCTTCCAGGGTCTCGTTACCTCGTGGTGTTGTGTGTGTCTTGCCTTAGTGAACCCGTCCCTTTTTATCCCCCTGCTGGGGTATCGCCTGTCCATTACTTCAAACAGTTCAGGGTTCAAAGGGGGAGCCGATCTTGACAGCTCTCCTTCCGTTAAACTCTCCCGTCCCTTCATTAACATCCCCAAATGCTGCTCCATTGTTTTCCTTATCTCTCTTTCTCCTGAAGACAGGTGGCAGTCCAACTGCTGATCCCACGGATCCCAGCACAGGATAGCTAACATCTTAATCTATGTGTATTCTCGTCACACCTCTCACCTTTAAGGACTTTTACCGGGGTAAAAATTACAAACATGAGTACATTATTTGATACACACAAATATACATCTTTATCAGCTATTTGGCTAATACAGCGAATTTTAAGTTGTCAACACCTGACAGCCATCACATTTTCTGTTCCTTTTATATGTGTTATTAATAATCCCTTAGACCAGGCTCCAACTTAGCAAACTTCATAGTGGCCAAAAACACTGATGAATTGCGATCAATGTAACCTCTCATTGGGTTTCGTCCCAGACCACAATAACAAGGGTCGTCCCATCCCGACTTAGTTTTCTCTCGCAAGGGCTTAGTAGGAGAGGGAGGGGTAGTAACCGCAGAGTTATTGCAAAACTTCCCACAGTACCCCACCATCTCCAAGAGCCTTCTGAGGGCCCTCTTGTCTGTCGGGGTTGGGATGTCAGAGATAGCCCGCATTTTAGCTTGCATCGCTGCCAGCTGACCCTGTGTCACCACAATTCCCAGGTAAGTGACCTTCGTGTGGCCGAACTCATTTTTTTCAAGGTTCACTATCAAGCTGGCTTCAGACAGCCGTATTACATCGCCAATACACACCTCTGTGTTCGTCAGCCCTTTAGTCACCGAATTACTCATTCTATAGGGATGTTGTTCACTAGGCTGACCTAGGGTAACAAACACCACCCAACGTCCCAGTTCTTTGCATCGCCTCGGGACAATCAAACACACGTGTGCGAGTCATTTAATTACTTCTCCTAAAGAGTCGCCTTGTTCGGGGATTAAGGGAGAGACCTTATCAGCAGAGCTGGCCAAAACAATAGCCTTCTCCCATCTGGTCGATACCATACTCATCTTTTCAAAATGGTTTTTTTCTCTTATCAGGGGGACCCTAGCTTCATTGATTTCCGCGCTAACACCGACTAGGTTTGTTAGCATATCAAAAGCCTGTGACCGTCTCAGTTCGCGTCTGCCATAATCAATAACTTCCTTCCTCCTACGCAGCCAGTAAACCTCTTTCATGGTTCCGCCGACTGTTTCCTTCAGCACCTCAAAATGTCCACCAAGGGGTACCTTGTGGGCCAGGTTAAAAATCTCATCCGCATAACTCTTTTGCACCACCCCCCATTCCTCATCTGTGGGTATGGTACTTGGTCTCCCTTTCCTCCTTAGCACTTCCTCCTCCACACAATAGCCTACTGGCTCCCCTCTTAATTCTGCGTCAGAGAGAGCTGTCTCCGCCAAAACCATCAGACCCTCGCCTCGCTCCTGCGCCTGCACAAATTCTTTCCTGGCTACTGCTAAGTCTGTCTCAGCTCCCTCACTGCCTCTTGTTTCACTACACTCCTCCTTTTCACTTTCTACCCCCTTCTCGTACAAGGCTGGCAGAAACGTCTCAGCTAAATTTACTACCGCAGTCCTGTGATGAACCTGTGAGTCCATGGGCGGGGCCTCAATGCTGGCAGGCTGACCTGTCAATCTCACGGCTGGGAACACGATTCCCCCGGCGAGGTCATTACCGAGCAAGACTTCCACGCCTTTCATCGGTAATTCGGGCCTCACCCGGATCGTGACTAGTCCAGAGACCAGGTTGCTTTGTAGGTGTATCTGGTGCAAAGGGACTGCCTCTGTCCCTTCCCCAATACCTTTGATCTTGACCTCCCCAGTCTGGGTCTCTGAGCTAAACTCTAATACACTCTTCAATATCAATGACTGACACGCTCCCGTGTCTCTCCAGATCCACACTGGAACTGGGTTTACTCCCTCCTTCACTGACACCAATCCGGCTGAGATAAACCTCTCGCACCCTTCCTGAACTTTGGCAGACTTTTCCTCTCCTAGCGGTTCGTTTACCAGCTCGATACAGCCAGTCAAAATCGCCGTTTTTCCTTTTCCCATCTCCTTCTTTGGGGCAAAGCACCTGGACGCAAAGTGTCTGACTTTCCCACAATTATAACAGACGACCCCAGGAGACTTCCTACCAGACTGCTCCCGGTCTACCTTATCCTTCTCACTAGTCCCCGGCTTACTTTCTGACTTTTCTGGCGGACTCTCCCCGCCGTCCTGACTACCCTTCTGGTAGCCTTTACTCGGGGCAAACTTCATTTTATGCGTTAACGCATACTCATCCGCTAACTTAGCAGTTGCGGCTAACGTGGCTGCCTCTTTCTCATCCAGGTAGGGTCTCATACCGTCAGGGACACAACCTTTAAACTGCTCAATCAGGATCAGCTGTAGCAGTCTGTCATAATCCCCATCTAGCCCTTTCGAGGCGCACCAACGCTCACAATATGTCTGCATCTCACAGGCAAACTCTAAATATGTGCTTCCTCGCATTCCGGAACCTCTGCCGGTATGCCTCCGGGACCAACTCATAAATCCTGAGGATGGCCTCTTTCAACACCTCATACCTCTGGGCATCTTCCGCAGACAAAGCTGAGTAAGCTTGTTGGGCTTTCCCTTTCAGTACACTCTGAAGCAAAACAGCCCACTTAGCCCTCGGCCAGTCCTGACTGGTAGCAACTTTTTCGAAATGGAGAAAGTACCGATCCACATCGGTATCGTCAAATGGGGGAACCAGCCTAACCTCCTGGGTCGCCCGGAACCCTCCACCTTGGTTGGCACGGGCCCATGCTCTGCCCTTATCTTTAACTTCTCCAGCTCAAATTCCCTTTCCCTCTTCCTCTCTCTCTCTTCTCGCTCCCATTGCCTCTCTTTCTCTTCTCTCTCCAACTGTTTGTCCCTCTCTTTCTCTTCTCGCTCCAACTGTCTCTCTCTCTCCTGCCTTTCTAACTGTTTCTCTTTCTCCCGCCTTTCTAACTCTCTCTCCTGCCTTTCTAACTGCTTCTCTTCGTGTTCTAACTGCCATACCCGGAACTCGTGCTCGAGTCTCAGTTTTTCAAGCTGCACCTGTACGTCTCCAGCAGGTTTTTCAATAGACACCACCTCCAGCTCCCCTTGGGGAAACACACCTTTAGATACATAGTGCTCTATGATAGCTCTGTGTATCTCCTCTCTCCTCATTGTCGACTTCCCCTTAACAAGATTCAACCGTTTGGCCACAGCTGCCAATTCCCCTTTCCTGGCATCCTCTAATGCCTCCAAGGTCGGCGCCTTTATAATTTCCTCAGCCTCCATTTCTGCTGTTTGTCTTTTCTTTCTTTCGGGAATTTTAACCCAATCAATTTACTCCGTCCCAAATTTAGTGTTCAAAATCGCGGACGAGAACCCCACTTATGTTACGTACCCCATAACTGGGTTGCCAAACCAACAGAAATGGATCACTCAGTTGGAGTCTGGATTACTAGAACTAAGAAAATTTTATTAAAGAAACAAGCAACACAGTACTCTAATCAAAAGGATAATAAATGCAACAGTTCAGCAATGATAAACACACATGTACACAGAATTAGGATAACAGGATAAATCAAGCTCTATCGTCGTCTAGGGGTAAATGACCAGTTTCAAAGTGACGCAAAGTTCAGTTCAATTTAGTTCAGTTCAGTTCACCGTAATCACTGCCGTGGGAGATGGACAGTGGGGGGAAGGAGAAAGAGAGCAAAACGAATGAATATTCCAACGGCTTCCACACAGACCTTTGATATTCTTCGCAGTCAGCTTTCGGGCGAGCCCTTTGTGATGTCTTCTGAGGTCACCAACTGTGACCCCTCCGTTTCCAGATACGATCGTTTCTCTGCGGTGAACCTGGCACCCAGGCAAGGGCGGACACACACCAGGTTCCCGCCAATCATGCCTTTCCACCCTGTGCGTCTATGGCTTGGTCCCGCGACCAGCCCTCCAAAACTTCCCACCGACTTATGGGAGGCACACCGCTTCCAGGGTCTTGTTACCTCGTGGTGTCGTGTGTGTCTTGCCTTAGCGAGCCTGTCCCCTTTTATCCCCTTGCTGGGGTATCGCCTGTCCATCACTTCAAACAGTTCAGGGTTCAAAGGGGGAGCCGATCTTGACAGCTCTCCTTCCGTTAAACTCTCCTGTCCCTTCAATAGCATCCCCAAATACTGCTCCATTGTTTTCCTTATCTCTCTTTCTCCTGAAGACAGGTGGCAGACCAACTGCTGATCCCACTGGTGCCAGCACAGGACAACTAACATCTTAATCTATGTGTATTCTCGTCACATGCCTAAGCCATATTAAGTATTAGGTTTTGTACAGATGGTGAATGCTGTGACAAAAACTGATGCATATCCAATCCCTGGGTAGATGATTATGTAGATAAAGTTGGACAAGCAAAGGAAAACAGATTATTATCTGAATGGTGGCCGATTAGGAAAAGGGGAGGTGCAACGAGACCTGGGTGTCATTATACACCAGTCATTGAAAGTGGGCATGCAGGTACAGCAGGCGGTGAAAAAGGCGAACGGTATGCTGGCATTTATAGCGAGAGGATTCGAGTACAGGAGCAGGGAGGTACTACTGCAGTTGTACAAGGCCTTGGTGAGACCACACCTGGAGTATTGTGTGCAGTTTTGGTCCCCTAATCTGAGGAAAGACATCTTTGCCATAGAGGGAGTACAAAGAAGGTTCACCAGATTGATTCCTGGGATGGCAGGTCTTTCATATGAAGAAAGACTGGATGAACTGGGCTTGTACTCGTTGGAATTTAGAAGATTGAGGGGGGATCTGATTGAAACGTATAAGATCCTAAAGGGATTGGACAGGCTAGATGCGGGAAGATTGTTCCCGATGTTGGGGAGGTCTAGAACGAGGGGTCACAGTTTGAGGATAGAGGGGAAGCCTTTTAGGACCGAGATTAGGAAAAACTTCTTCACACAGAGAGTGGTGAATCTGTGGAATTCTCTGCCAGAGCAAACTGTTGAGGCCAGTTCATTAGCTATGTTTAAAAGGAAGTTAGATATGGCCCTTGTGGCTACAGGGGTCAGGGGGTATGGAGGGAAGGCTGGGTTCTGAGTTGGATGATCAGCCATGATCATAATAAATGGCGGTGCAGGCTCGAAGGGCCGAATGGCCTACTCCTGCACCTATTTTCTATGTTTCTATGTTTCTATGTTAAAAGGTTATTGGTGTGTTCCATTGACGGATAGAGGTAGAGAGATTTCTGCATTTGTAACCCTATCTGGGTTATATGAATATAATGTTCTTCCATTTGGGATGAAGAATGCACCAGGTACTTTCCAGAGGATGATTAATAGTGTGATTCATGGGTTAAAAGATACAGGTGCTTATATTGATGATTTAGTTAAAGGAAATAATACTTGGAAAGCACATATTACTGTGGTGGAGAAACTATTTGAGAGACTTTCAAAAGCTAACTTAACTATTAACTTAGCTAAAAGTGAATTTGGTCATGCCATGGTAACCTACCTTGGTTATGTTGTGGGTCAAAGAAAATTAGCTCCTGTTCAGGCAATTTTAGAAGTACCCACTCCAACTGGTGAGAAAACTCTCAGAAGATTTTTGGGTATGGTAGGATATTACCGAAAATTTTGTAAGAATTTTGCAAACATTGCTCTTCCATTAACTAACCTCTTGAAGAAAAATGAAAAGTTTGTTTGGACCGAGCCTTGTCAAGAGGCCTTTGATAAATTGAAAACTATACTATGTAGTCAACCCGTGCTCAAATCCCCTGACTTTGAAAAACCATTTTCATTAGCTGTAGATGCTAGCGATGAAGCTGCAGGAGCAGTGTTACCTCAAAGGGTTGAGGGTGATGAAGTTAATCGTCCGCTAGCTTATTTTTCTAAGAAATTTAATACCCATCAAAGAAATTATTCAACTATAGAAAGGGAATTATTATCTCTTGTTTTGGCTTTACAAAATTTTGAAGTGTATGTTGGTACTACTCAGAAAGCACTCATAGTTTACACCGATCATAATCTATTAGTGTTTTTGAGTAAGATGAAAAACAAAAATAGAAGGTTACTAAATTAGGGTTTGATGTTACAGGAGTATAATATTTTGATAACTCATACTAAAGGTAAAGATAACGTGATCGCTGATTGTCTACCTAGATGTTAAATGTACAATGTAAATTTTTTTATGGAGTGATATTTTAACCTTTGTAACACTCCTACTGTATATTAGTTTGCAAAATGTTGTATGATAATACTGTGTATATTGTGTAAGTTGTAAATTTTATACTTTTGTATTTTTTTTTGTAAATAGTTAATTGTTAAAATTTTGCTCCTTAAAAGACCAACATTTTTTTTTGGAGGGAGGTGTTACATACTTCACGGATATCTTGTGATTGTCTTATGAGGATGATGTAATGGTCTTGCGGAGTTCACATGATGTAATTTTCCCGCCGATGTGAGATCACATGATGACCTGTTCTCACCAGGTATATCAGTGTAGACTCCTGGTGACGCAGTTAGTTTTCAGTTAGATCGTCAGTCAGATACTCTGCTACGCTGTTTATTAATCTCATGACGCAGTACAGTTTTAAAATGGAGTTTTACTTTCTATGGTAAGGTACAGAAGTGTTGGGCCGGCAGTTTCACCAATAGCTGCCAGCTTTGTTGATGTGTCTTTTCAGTAATATTGGAGAGTGAAGACGGGAACCTGAAGAAGTGAGTCAGCGATTTTGGAAAGGATCGACCATTATTGAATTCGTTCAAGTAAGAGTGATCTGCATGAGATAACCTCTGCTAGAAGCAGCAGAAAAGGTTGTGCAGTATCTAGTCTATTCTACAGAGAAAAAGTCAGTGCCTTTAAACCGTTTTACTTCCGTCATTGTGAATTCTGCAGACAAGGCAGGTTCCGGCTGGGATCGGCCAGTAGCGTCGTGTCTTCGAGGAATTCTTTACTGTAGGAAAGTTTCTCCAAGTTGACCGTATAAATCTCTTGGACTTCAGAATTTACTATTCGAAGAACTGTGTTTGAATTTACCACTTTAATACTGTGTTTGCATTTACTGCTTTAAGAACTGAGTTTGGCGGTTTGTTAAATGGCCGCATAGCAGTTTACTTACGGTTGAAATTTTTCGTTTGTTATTTTTTAAATATTGAGCAGAGTTTAATAAATGTTCATTTGTTTATAAAACCTGACTCATTTCTATATTCATTGTTGCCGGTCACGTGACACTGGGGATGGGATAAGCATCTGTTTTTGTTACAGCATTCACCTTTCTGTAATCAGTGCAAAACCTGATACTACCATCTGGCTTAGTACCATAACACAAGGTGAGCTCCAATCTGAAGTAAAATGCCTAATAATACCATTTTCCAACATATACTCAACTTCTTGTTCAGCAAGTCTACATTTTTCAACATTCATGCGATATGGATGTTGTTTTATAGGTTTGGCATCCCCAAATCTACATCATGTGAGGCTACTGTGGTCCTTTTTGGAATTTAGGGAACACATCCCTAAATTTCATGATCAGCTGCTTCATCTGTTGCCGCTGCTGTGGCTGTAAATGACCCGATTTCTCATCAAGATTTTCCAAAATAATTGAATTTGTCAATCTGGCTGAAATAATGTTGGATTTAAAATAGGCCTTTAGAAAAGGGTTCACCAAATGCAGGAATAGGCTGCAGTGGGGCCACTGGGGTGATCTGATTAGGTTTGTCCACAACCTGACAAGTGTGATAAGTCGGCAAAATTTTGCAACATCTTTCCTCAAACCAGGCAAGAAGAATTGTTTAAAAATGTTATCCATAGTTTTATTCACCTATAGACCTTATAGATCTACAACCTGGTGAACAATTGCCCATTTCTCACTTGCGGGAATACCAGGTGGTCTCCACTTCCTCATTAACACTACATCCTTAATATAATACCCTTCTGGCACTTTCTCAATCTTATCACCTGGGAGAACTTTTTCTCTCAAGGCTGCAATCTCAGGGTCTCTGCTCTGTTCTGCTATAAACTCCTTCCTGGACAAAGACAAATCTTTATAGTCAGCCCTAATACAAAGATCATGGTCAAACAGTGAAGGCAGGGAAGTCGCTGACAAGTCATGAAGACCTAAGGTCCAATTTGGGCTATCATGGGTAGTAGAACCATTCTGCACAGAAACATCTGCATCAGCAAGCTTCTTTGTCATAGCTTGAGTTACTGCGCAGGATGGATACATGTTAGAATTCATCTTTAGATCATCAGTGATTGGCTTAGTCATCAACTGCACTGCAGGGACAACTCTGCTACCTGCTAGGTCATTCCCCAGCAACAAAGAAACAGCCTGCACCGGTAAACTGGGTCATAGTCCCATCTTTACAGGTCCTGAAACTAACTCTGACTTCAAAATTACCTTGTGCAGAGGCACAGAAACAATGTTGTCCCCAATGCCTTGAGTAAGATTTACCTCAGCAATGGCAATCTCATCACTAAACTTTAGAACACTGTCTGACAAGAGTGACTGAGAAGCCCCAGTATCTCGAAGAATTTTCACAGGTACCGGGGATGACCCCTCATTCACTGACACAAAAGGAATGAACTCTTTCCTGACCAGGTCAGGTGTCTCAGCCTTTGATAGAGCTTCATCAGAATGTCCAGAACCCTATGGGTTTAAGGGTGATTCAAAGCACTGAACACAGGCATCCGGAAACTACTTCCTTTTCCTTCTTCTTCTTTAGGAGGAAACAGTTAGCCATAACATGACCATGTTTCTTTCAAAAGTGACAAGTCGGACCAGAATATTTCTCCTTTAACTGCTTCCCTTCATCCCTACCTTTATCACTAGTTCCAGATTTAATTTCTGGTTTACCCTGACTATCCATGCTATTCTTTTGGAAGGTCTTACTCGGGGCAAACTTAAACTTGTGGGTTAAAGCAAACTCATCAGCTAATTTAGCAAACTCTTGCAAAGTGACAGCATCCTTTTCATCCAAAGATGTCTTTATGTCATTATGGACGCACCTTTTAAATTCTTCAATTCAAATCAACTCTTTCAATTTGTCAAAATCATCATCCACATTTTTAGATGTGCACCATCGTTCAAAACACACAGACTTCTCATAAGCAAATTCCACGAGTCTGGTTCACAGATTTCTTCAAATTCCTAAACCTTTGCCTATAGGCTTCTGGAACCAGCTCATAAGCTTTAAGTACAGCCTGCTTCACAATCTCATAATTAGCTGCATCGCCAACTGACAGGGCAGAATAAGCCTGCTGAGTCTTACCCTTAATTACACTCTGTAACAGGACAGGCCACCAGTTTCTTGGCCATTGTAGGCTCTGAGCAACTTTCTCAAAATGCTGAAAGTATTTATCAAGCTTAGCCTCATCAAATGGAGGAACCAATCTAACTTCCTGACTGGCAACAAACTTATCCCTAGAGCCAGAAGTTTGACTCTCGAGTCTTAACTTCTCGATCCTAAACTGCCTTTTTTTTCAGCTTCCACAACTTCAAACAGCCTTTTTCTTTCTCTGTCCTCTAATTTAAGTTTCTTTAACTGTATTTGTTCCAGTTTCAATTGCTGCTCACCTGGTTTCCTTCCAGGAAACATTCCTACCACCCTCGCTTCGAACACATTCGTAGATACACAATGCTCAGCTATTCTCCGGTGAATCTCTGCCTTACTCATAGCCGGTTTTACCATAACAAATCCCAGCTTCTTAGCAACGGCCATCAAGTCGTCCTTTCTGGCATCCCCTAATGCCTCAGGGGTTGGAAATGCCAGAAATCCCTCAATATCCATTGCTGCTGGTTTCCACACACAAGTTAATCAAAAGGGAAATAGCCAATCAGATCGATAATCAATCAATAAGCTCCAATTTCGTTCAAATCCTGGACGAGCCCCCAATTTATGTTATGTACCAGCAGCAATAGAGCATAAATGAGTCAGGTTTCAATGTTAAACCACTATCTTTATTAGTATCTACTCAAAAATATAGAGAATTAAATGAAATAAACAGAAGTTAACAGTGTTATGCGTGTATGTGGCTCCCAAACTGTCAAGCTTAGGAACAGTTCTTAAAGTCTTAAGATGGCAAAGTAGAAAGTTCCAGTAATCCACAAAATAAGTGAGGGGAGAGATTTGTAAATCCATGTTAAAATGTAGAGAGAAGGCGATTACGAAGAATTCCATAGGTTCCACGCTGGGAAAATGAAATAACAGTTGCCGAAGATCTTTTCCGTCGAGACGTTCTGAAATCCATGTAGAAACATCACAAGGTGACAGTCACAGAATATCCCTTTGCACAAGTGGTTACCACATAGCACACCCGAATCTAGGTAAGGGTTAACGAAAGTGATTTCCACAGGATATTCCAACAAAAATCCACATATGGATTATACTGAGTGATAGTCACACATCCAATGGGACTTTACCCATATCATAGTGAGCTGAAGTCCTGACAGCCCTCTCTCTCTCTCTCTCTCTCACTTTCTCTCTGTCTCTCCTTACTCCTGAAAAATCCCAGCGGTCCATCGCAGCTTGTTATACTGACGTCATACAGGTGTTTCAAAGTGACATTTCACAGTAAACGAAATAGTGGTTACGCAACATATCATAGATAATAGATGTAAACCTGAATATATTTTGGTAGATCGCCTTAAACCAGTCCACCAATGTTTGGAGTATTCCACTGCCATGCCCCTGGCATCACAACCTGACCATGAGCATGTCAACACACCTTTGGACAAGCCAGAGGCACCTGTGGTTCCTCCACCCAAGGAAGACAGGACCCGAGCCGGGCAGCTTGTCTGAGCTTCAAACAGGCTGACAATAGGGGTGGTCCTGTGTAGGGTAATGTAATTGGGAGAAAGGTACATAATTCACAACCACCAACATTGAGTTGGGTTTCGCTTTAAGATGCTGGTCTGACATGATGACATTGTTATGCAAGGATTTTTAGCGTGGTTTTGTGTTTAGGTTTTGGAGTTCAATAAAATGTGTTACGGGTTTAATTAAACATAAAACGCCTCACTTGATTTTATTTGCAAAACCCTATACAATCAGTACTCAGAAATAGAGCCTCAAACAATAGCTGCCAAACATCCATTTTAATGCTAACCCTGTGCCAACTCATTCAATTTTCTCCACATTCTCATCCCCTCCCCACCCTCTAGCTTCAACACATTGAAGGAATTAATTGGAGAGTGGATCCCAGCTAATTGGAGCACATTGGGACCAGTACATGTTGGCTCAATTAAGTGGCTGACACAATTAGCTGAAGTTTCATGGAAATAGATAAAAAAAAGTATTAAAAAAAAGACAAACAGAACAAATTAGAACATTACCAAAAATGCTACAGTGCTATAAAACTGTGTATTGCTTCTGGATAGTTATCATCCACAGTATGCAATGAACAAAATCAGTGCAGACAGAGAGTGCAGATAATGGACTGCCTTCATACAATGATTGCATCCTCCAACTCTTCACTTTCATCATAACATTCAAGATGATTGTCGATACCTTCAAGTTCTTCATAGTTTCCTAATTTGTTGAAATAGTGAAATTGTTTCATTTTCATTCCTGGCCATTTTTGCATCTCCAAGCTTGAAACTTCAGAGAGCAAAACAGTTCTGAATTGTCTTGCTGCTTATTGCATGCCAGCTATCAATGTCAAAATTCACTGCTTTTTGAACACAAATTTTTGAATACTCTAGATGTGGCCTAACCAGAGTTTTATAAAATCCATTACTCTCTATAAAAAAATCCTACCTCTGACATTCCCCTATCCTTTTCTCCAATCACCTAAAAATGATACCCCCTCATTTTAGCCTGGGTAAAAGATCCTGCCCGTCAATGTCTAGAGTCACAGAGAAGTACAGAACAGAAACAGGCCCTTTGGCCCATCTACTCCATGGCGAAAAGCATTTAAAATGCCTACTCCCATCAACGTGCATCAGGACCGTAGCCCTCCATACCCCTACTATCCACGTATCAAAACTCTCTTAACGTTGAAATCGAGCTTGCATGCACCATTTGTGCTGGCAGCTTATTCCACATTCTCACAACCCTTTGACTGAAGGAGTTTCCCCTCATGTTCCCCTTAAACTTCTCACCTTTGAAATTTAAAATCTTACACACATCTATCAAGTCATCTCTCACCCTCTTCTGTTTCAGAGAGAAAAGCCCTAGCTCTCTCAATCTGTCCTCTAAAGACATGTTCTCTCGCCTAGGCAGCAACCTGGTAAATCTCCTTTGCACTCTCTCTAATTCTTCCACATCCTTCCTATAATGAGGTGGCCAGAACTGAACACGATACTGTAAGTGTGGCGTCACCAGAGCTTTATACAGCTGTACAATTACTTTGTGGGTCTTGATCTCAATTCCCCCCAACTAATGAAGGCTAACACACCAAAAGCCTTCTTAACCACCCTGTCAACTTCCACAGCAACTTTGAGGGATCTATGGATGTGGACCCCAAGATCCCTCTGTTCCTCCACGCCGTGGACAGTTTTACTATCCTTCATGAACAGATTCCCTAAACCCACTTGCTTTTGTACCTGCCTTCTCACTTGCAAAGAGTGTGAATGAATAAACATAGAAACATAGAAACATAGAAAATAGGTGCAGGAGTAGGCCATTCGGCCCTTCGAGCCTGCACCGCCATTTATTATGATCATGGCTGATCATCCAACTCAGAACCCAGCCTTCCCTCCATACCCCCTGACCCCTGTAGCCACAAGGGCCATATCTAACTTCCTTTTAAACATAGCTAATGAACTGGCCTCAACAGTTTGCTGTGGCAGAGAATTCCACAGATTCACCACTCTCTGTGTGAAGAAGTTTTTCCTAATCTCGGTCCTAAAAGGCTTCCCCTCTATCCTCAAACTGTGACCCCTCGTTCTAGAAACCATGTTACTTTTGAGCAGAAAAGAGATGTTGCTCAGTGAGTTTTGATATATTTTTCAAATCCTTTGGCAGCAAACTTTCCAAGAGACCTTTTACTCTGGATTCCCTCCACTATCACTTTCTACTTGAACTTCTGGTTTGTTGCAATTGAAAATAGTTTCTAGAATTTTCTCAATATTTAACATCACTGCAGTAAGAGCTTTCTTGTCAATTTCCAGACTCTCATCTAGTTTGTTCCCTGAAGGTATTTTCTCTAGATATGAGTCCAGGTACTCTTTTCCATAAATGCTGCCTGGACTGCTGAACTCCTCCAGCATTTTGCGTGTGCTGCTTAGATTTCCAGCATCTTCAGTTGTAGATATCACTATTGAGACAATGTATGTCCTGTTCATGTTCCATAGTCTTTCAATTTCCTCGTTTAATTCTGCATATTTCTGGTCATTTTCACTTATTGATTCCTGTATGTTATACATGTTTGGAATGACTTTACCTATTCAGTAAGTTGTAATTGCCTTGTTTATCATGTAATACGATATCAGGATGGTTATTATGGATTGTCATATCCTGTAATGTTTTGGATTGTTGCTGGTTTCTCTTGGCATTTTCTGCATTTATCGTCTTGAATTTGTTAGTCTTTTATTATATATATATTTTATAATTTTTTCTGTTAACCACCTGGTCCTGTATTGCCACAAGGAACACCTCTGTTTCTGGGAAGAGGTCTCCAACTCTGAGACAGGTGTTCAATGCTTCTTTGTTGACATCTAGTCTGCTTGGACCATGGGGGTGTCTTCCATGGAGGGTCATGCTCTTCCATTGGTTAATGTTTCTTCAATAGTGTGTAATTCTTATCAGAATTGAATATTATTATTATTTCTCTTTGTACTGTATTTGCACAGTTAGTTATGGTTTGCATGTTGGCTGGGGATGTTCGTTTGTTGGTTCTGTTGTGTTTCTTGTGAATGCCTCCAAGAAAACAAATCTCAGGGTGGTACATGATCAAGTACAGTGAACCTTGACAGTAAATTTAGTTTGAACTGTGGTGAGCTTTAATGCAGACTGTACCACTTTTGACTAAGCTTATTATCAGTTTCTGATCTCCTTCCTGATGACAAGCAACACACCCAAAATGCTGGAGGAACTCAGCAGGCCAGGCAGCATCTATAGAAAAGAGTAAACAGTCAACGTTTCATGCTGAGACCCTTCTGAAGAAATCCCTGATGACACAGTTTGTAAACCGCCATCTTTTACGAGAACGAGACTTGTTTAAAGTGACCTGCAATGTTAATTTGTGTTTGTGTTCTTATTGCCAAGATGGGTTAGAAATCTCTGTTACAGCCACAATGGAAGTGAGGCCGAATGTCAATGAGAAAGTATTCCTCTCAGTATTACTTAGTCTCTACCTTCTGGCCTTTGGGGTTTTCCCATGGCCCAATCAAATAGCGATTCATTAGCAAGGGTAAATAAAAATAAGGTAGGGACAAGTGGAGTGGTAATTGTGTGAGTAGACCAGTGTTAGAGTGGAGAAGCTCAGGCTCAGCAGGCTTCAGTGATGACGTGCTTCATTGAGGGAAGTATCCGGTTAGTTTATTCTTCATTCTTTGTCTGTTAGTGCATAGTTAGAGCAGAAAGGAAGGCTCCTGGGACCATGCTGTTTTCTTCAGGAAACTGCAGTGCCTCAGAGAGTGTGATAAGGAACTGGATCTGTGGCTCGATAACCTTTGGTTCATACTGGAGACTGAGGGGGAGGTAGAAAGGAGCTACAGACAGATAATCATCCCTAAGCTGAAGGAGGCAGTTACCTGGGTGACTGACAGGAGTGGGAAAGGGAATGGGTTGCCAGTGCAGATTACCCCTGTGGCCATTCCCTCAATAATAAGGAAACTGCTTTGGAAACTGATAGGGGTGCGCAGTGACTGGGTCTTTGGCACAGTGGCTCAGAAGGGAATGGGGGGAGCAGAAGATTGCAGTACTGATAGGGGATTCCATAGTTAAAGGAGTAGACACCAGATTCTGTGGATATGATAGTTGTTATTACTAGGGAGAAGGGGCTTGGGAAGCAGTAAGGTCTGGAGGTAGATAAGACACCTAGACCAGATAGACTACACCCCAGGGTCCTGAAAGTAGTAGCTGAAGGGATTGTGAAGGCATTCGTAATGATCTGTCAAGAATGAGTAGATTCTAGCATGGTTCCGGAGGACTAGAAAATTGCAAATGACACTGTACTCCTCAAAAAGGGAGGGAGGCAGAAGAAAGGAAACTATAGGCCAGTTAGCCTGACCTCAGTAGTTGGAGTCAATTGTTAAGGATGAGGTTTTGGGATACTTAGAGACAGATGATAAAATAGGCCAAAATCAGCATGGTTTCCTTCAGGGAAAATCTTGCATGACAAATCTGTTGGAATTCTTTGTGGAAATAACACGCAGGAGAGACAAAGGAGAATCAGTGGATATTGTGTACTTGGATTTTCAGAGACCTTTGACAAGGTGCCACACATGAGGCTGCTTAGCAAGATAAGGTCCTTTGGTATTACAGGAAAGATACTAGCATAGATAGAGAATTGGCTGATTGGCAGCAGGCAAAGAGTGGGAATAAAGGGAGCCATTTCTGACTGGCTGCCAGTGACTAGTGGTGTTCCACAGGGGTCTGTGTTGAGAGCAATTATTTTTACATTATATGTCAATGATATTGATGGCTTTGTGGCCAGGCTTGCTGACAATACAAGGATAGGTAGAGGGGCAGGTAGTTCTGAGGAAATAGCAAAGTTACAGAAAGACTTGGATGAATTAGGGGAATGGGCAAAGAAACGGCAGATGGAATACAGCGTCAGGAAGAGTATAGTCATGCATTTGGGTAGAAGAAATAAAAGCATAAACTAAGTCTCTTTGTACCTCGGTTTTTTGAATCTTCCCCCATTTAGGAGTCCTCATGCAGGATTCCCTAAAGGTTAACTTGCAGGTTGAGGGAGTGTTAAGGAAGGAAAATAAGACCCAAAGACCCAAAGATATAGGAGCAGGATTAGGCCGTTTGGCCCATCAAACCTGATCCACCATTTCCTCATGGCTGATACAATTTTAATCACAGCCACAAGCTCCTGCCTTCTCCTTGTATCCCTTCATGCCTTGACCAATAAAGAACCTATCAACCTCTGCCTTAAATATACATAAAGACCTGGTTGCCACATCTGCCTCTGGCAAAGAATTCCACAGATTCACCACAGTCTGGCTAAATAAATTCCTCCTCATCTCCATTCTAAAAGGACGCCTCTCTATCCTGAGGCTGTGTCCTCTGGTCTGAGACTCTCCCACCATAAGAAACATCCTCTCCACATCCACTCTATCAAGGCCTTTCATCATTCCATAGGTTTCAATGGGGTCACCCTCATTCTTCTGAATTCCAGTGAACACAGGCCCAGAGCCATCAAATGCTCTTCATATGACAAGCCACTAAACCCTGGAATCAATTGCGTGAACCTCCTTTGAACCGTCTCCAGTTTCAGCACATCCTTTCTAAGATAAGGGGCCCAAACTACTCACAATACTCTAAGTGAGGCCTCACCAGTGCTTTATAAAGTCTCAACATTACAACCTTGCTTTTATATTCCAGTCCTCTTGAAATGAATGCTAACATTGCATTTGCCTTCCTCACCACAGACTTGGCCTGCAAATTAACCTCTAGGGAATCCTGCACAAGGACTCCCAAGTCTCTTTACACCTCAGTTTTTTTGTATTTTCTCTCCATTTAGAAAAAAGTCAACCCTTTCAATTCTTCTACCAAAGTGCATGACCATACACTTCCCGACACTGTATTCCATCCGCCATTTCTTTGCCCATTGTCCTAATCTAAGTCTTTCTGTAGCCTCGCTACTTCCACAAAACTACCTGTCCTTCCACCTATCTTCATATCATGTGCAAACTTTGCAACAAAGCCATCAATCCCATCATCCAAATCATTGACATATAATGCAAAAAGAATTGGTCCCAACATAGACTCCTGTAGAACACCACTAGTCAGCAGCAATTTTCCAATACTCCAGATTCATTCCAGAATCTAGTGATTCATGAACGATCATTACTAATTCCTCCACAATCTCTTCAGTCACCTCTTTTGGAACTCTGGGGTGTACACCATCTGGTCTAGGTGACTTTTCTACCTTCAGACCTTTCAGTTTCCCAAGAACCTTCTCTTTGGTTATGGTAACTTCACATACATCATGACCCCCGACACCTGGAACTTCCACCATCCTGCTAGTGTCTTGCATAGTGAAGACTGATACAAAATACTGATTCAGCTCATCCGCCATTTCATCCCCCATTACTACTCCTCCAGCATTGTTTTCCCGCAGTCCGATATCCACTCTCGCCACTCTTTTACACTTTAGGTATCTGAAGAAACTTTAGAAATCCTCTTTAATATAATTGGCTATTTTACTTTCGTATTCCATCTTTATCTTCTTAATGACTATTTTAGTTGCCTTCTGTTGGTTTTTAAAAGCTTCCAAATCCTCTAACTTCCCACTAATTTTTGCTCTATTGTGTGCCCTCTCTTTGGAAGGGTCCCGGCCTGAAACATCAACTGTACCTCTTCCTGCAGATGTTGCCTGACCTGCTGCATTCACCAGAATTTTTTGTGTGTTGCTTTGGTTTTTATGTTGGCTTTGACTTCTCTTGTTCACCACAGTTGTGTCATCTTTCCTTTATAATACTTCTTCCTCTTTGGGATGTATATATCCTGTGCCTTCTGAATTGCTTCTAGAAATTCCAGCCATTGCTGCTCTGCTGTCATCCCTGCCAGTATTCTTTTCCAATGGGATGTTCGCATTCAAATGTGATGTTACAGTTCATTTCGAGAGGACTAGAATATAAAAATAAGGTTGTGATGCTGAGGCTTTGTAAGGCACTGATGAGGCCTCACTTGGAACACTGTGAGCAGTTTTGGCCCTTTATCTAAGAAAGGATGTGCTGACATTGGAGAGGGTTCTAAGGAGGTTGATGAAAATGGTTCTGAGAATGAAAGACTTTTCTTATGAGGCTGTGTTTTTGATGGAATTTAGAAGAATGAAGTGGGGAATCTCATTGAAACCTATCAAATGTTGAGTTGATGTGGAAAGGATGTTTCCTATAGGAGGTGAGGCTCAGACCAGAGGCACAACCTCAGAATAGAGAGGCATCCATTTAGAACAGAGATAAGGAGGAATTTCTTTTTTTTTGTAATTTATTTTTGATTGAAGTTCATCATCAAACAAGCATTTCCATAAGATGTATTTCAGATATTGTACGTATATATCTTCTGGGGGAAGTATGACCTGTTCAAAAAGGACAGGTTACACCTGAACCCGAAGGGGACCAATATCCTGGCGGAAAGTTTAATAGAGCTGTTAGGGAGGGTTTAAACTAATTTGGCAGGGGGATGGGAACCGGAATGATAGAGCGGAGGAAGGGGAAAACAGAAATAAATCTAAGATAGTGAGCAGTAAAGGTGTCAGGAAAGACAGGCAGGTGATGGGGCAAATTTGTAGCCATTGGGATGAGTTGCAGTGCAATAAAGTTGCGGTGAAATCAAAGCAAAAAGTATCAAATACTGGTCTTAAGGTGTTGTACTTAAATGCACGCAGCATAAGGAATAAGGTGGATGATCTTGTTGTACAGCTACAGATTGGCAGGTATGATATTGTGGCCATCACTGAGACCTGGCTAAAGGATGCATGTCTCTGGGAGCTGAACGTCCAAGGATACACGGTGTATTGGAAGGATAGGAAGGTAGGCAGAGGGGGAGGCGTGGCTTTATTGGTAAGAAGTGATATTAAATCATTAGAAAGAGGTGATATAGGATCAGAAGGAGCAGAATCTTTATGGGTTGAGCTAAGAAATAGCAGGGGTAAAAGGACCCTGATGGCAGTTATTTATAGGCCTCCAAACAGCTGCAGGGATGTGGACTACAAATTACAACTGGAAATAGAAAAGACTTGTCAGAAGGGCAGTGTTATGATAATTGTGGGGGATTTTAACATGCGAGTGGATTGGGAAAATCAGGTCAGCACTGGATCTCAAGAGAGAGAATTTGTAGAATGTCTGTGAGATGGCTTTTTAGAACAGCTTGTTGTTGAGCCCACTAGGGGATCGACTGTACTGGATTGGGTATTGTGTAATGAACCGGAGGTGATTAGAGAGATTGAGGTGAAGGAACCCTTAGGAGACAGTGATCATAACACTGTGAAATTTGAAAAAGAGAAGCCAAAATCTGATGTGTCGGTATTTCAGTGGAGTAAAGGAAATTACAGTGGCATGAGAGAGGAACTGGTCAAAGTTGACTGGAAAGGGACACTGGTGGGAAAGACAGCAGAGCAGCAGTGGCTGGAGTTTATACGAGAAATGAGGAATGTGCAAGATAGGTATATTCCAAAAAAGAAGAAATTTTCAAGTGGAAAAAGGATGCAACCGTGGTTGACAAGAGAAGTCAAAGCCAAAGTTAAAGCAAAGGAGAGGGTATACAAGGAAGTAAAAATTAGTGGGAAGACAGAGGATTGGGAAGTTTTTAAAACCAAGAAGGTCATTAAGAGAGAAAAGGTTAACTATGAAAGGAAGGTAACAAATAATATCAAAGAGGATACTAAAAGCTTTTTCAAGTATATAAGGAGTAAACGACAGGTGAGGAGATAAGGAGATGGCAGAGGAACTGAACGAGTATTTTGCATCAGTCTTCACTGAGGAAGACATCAGCAGTATACCGGACACTCAAGGGTGGCAGGGAAGAGAAGTGTGCGCAGTCACAATTACGACAGAGAAAGTACTCAGGAAGCTGAATAGGCTAAAGGTAGATAAATCTCCTGGACCAGATGGAATGCACCCTCGTGTTCTGAAGGAAGTAGCTGTGGAGATTGCGGAGGCATTAGTAATGATCTTTCAAAAGTCAATAGATTCTGGCATGGTTCCGGAAGACTGGAAGATTGCAAATGTCATTTCGCTATTTAAGAAAAGGGGCAAGGAAGCAAAAAGGAAATTATAGACCTGCTAGCTTGACATCGGTGGTTGGGAAGTTGTTGGAGTCGATTGTCAAGGATGAGGTTACAGAGTACCTGGAGGCATATGACAAGATAGGCAGAACTCAGCATGGATTCCTTCAAGGAAAATCCTGCCTGACAAACCTATTACAATTTTTTGAGGAAATTACCAGTAGGCTAGACAAGGGAGATGCAGTGGATGTTGTATATTTGGATTTTCAGAAGGCTTTTGACAAGGTGCTACACATGAGGCTGCTTAACAAGATAAGAGCCCATGGAATTACAGGAAAGTTACATATGTGGATACAGCATTGGCTGATTGGCAGGAAACAGAGAGTGGGAATAAAGGGATCCTATTCTGGTTGGCTGCCGGTTACCAGTGGTGTTCCACAGGGATCAGTGTTGGGGCCGCTTCTTTTTACATTGTACGTCAACGATTTGGATTATGGAATAGATGGCTTTGTGGCTAAGTTTGCCAACAATACGAAGATAGGTGGAGGGGCCGGTAGTGCTGAGGAAACGGAGAGTCTGCAGAGAGACTTGGATAGATTGGAAGAATGGGCAGAGAAGTGGCAAATGAAGTACAATGTTGGAAAGTGTATGGTTATGCACTTTGGCAGAAAAAATAAACGGGCAGACTATTATTTAAATGGGGAAAGAATTCAAAGTTCTAAGATGCAACGGGACTTGGGAGTCCTCGTACAGGATACCCTTAAAGTTAACCTCCAGGTTGAGTCAGTAGTGAAGAAGGCGAATGCAATGTTGGCATTCATTTCTGGAGGAATAGAGTATAGGAGCAGGGATGTGATATTGAGGCTCTATAAGGCGCTGGTGAGACCTCACTTGGAGTACTGTGGGCAGTTTTGGTCTCCTTATTTAAGAAAGGGTGTGCTGACGTTGGAGAGGGTACAGAGAAGATTCACTAGAATGATTCTGGGAATGAGAGGGTTAACATATGAGGAACGTTTGTCCACTCTTGGACTGTATTCCTTGGAGATTAGAAGAATGAGGGGAGATCTCATAGAAACATTTCGAATGTTGAAAGGCATGGACAGAGTGGATGTGGCAAAGTTGTTTCCCATGATGGGGGAGTCTAGTACGAGAGGGCATGACTTAAGGATTGAAGGGCACCCATTCAGAACAGAAATGCGAAGAAATTTTTTGAGTCAGAGGGTGGTGAATCTATGGAATTTGTTGCCACGGGCAGCAGTGAGGCCAAGTCATTGGGTGTATTTAAGGCAGAGATTGATAGGTATCTGAGTAGCCAGGGCATCAAAGGTTATGGTGAGAAGGCGAGGGAGTGGGACTAAATAGGAGAAAATGGATCAGCTCATGATAAAATGGCGGAGCAGACTCGATGGGCTGAATGGTCTACTTCTGCTCCTTTGTCTTATGGTCTTATGGTCCAATCATATTTCAGATATTGTACATACATATCATATAATCATGTTGACGCATGGCCAAGTGGTTAAGGCGTTCGTCTAGTGATTTGAAGGTTGCTAGTTCGAGCCTTGGCTGAGTCAGCGTGTGTGTCCTTGAGCAAGGCACTTAACCACACATTGCTCTGTGACAACACCGGTGCTAAGCTTGGACAACATCGGTGGCGTGGAGAGGGGAGACTTGCAGCATGGGCAACTGCTGGTCTTCCATACAACCTTGCCCAGGCCCGTGCCCTGGAAACCTTCCAAGGCGCAAATCCATGGTCTCATGAGACTAACGGATGCCTATATATGTAATTTGCCACAAATCTCCACATAATATTTATCTGAGGTATATACCTACGGGAAAGAGAGGAAAGAAAGAACAAACCAAAGGAGAAAACTATGTACAAGTCGGAAGTGATCTTTTTTTTACAACATTTTCATTGATTTGTGAGAATAAAATCAGGCCTATGAGGTGTTATGTAGCTGAACCATTTTTCCCAGTATGAATCATATTGTTCCAACTTATGATTAACAGATGCTGTTATCTTCTCTATTTTGTAAATGTCCATTGTAATTTCCAACCATGCGTTTAAAGTTGGGTTCTCCTGTGATAACCATTTCCTAGTAAGAATCTTTTTACCAGCCACCAGCAGTATATTTATTAAATATTTATCTCTTTTCAACCATTCTTGAGGTACATACTCAAAATATATGGTCTTACTTTCTAAGGGTATTTCACATTTAAAAATGTCTTGTCGGGCATTATGTATCCCACTCCAATAGTCTTTGATAACGGGGAAATCCCAGAAAATATGATAATGGTTTGCTTTTGATTTCCACAATTTCTCTAGCAAACAGGGAGGTTACTATCGTAATGGGATTTCTGAGAGGCTGTAATAAAATACCTTGTCAAGTTTTCCCATCCAAACTCCCTCCATTTCTGTGAACTGATATACTTCCATTGATACCTCCATATTATTGTCCATTCTTCCTCAGATATAATCATCCCTCCTTCCTTCTCCCATTTAGATTATGAAGACACGTAGTCCTCTTTTATTGTCATTTAGTAATGCATGCATTAAGAAATGATACAATATTTCCTTAGTGTGATATCACAAGACACAGGACAGACCAAGACTGAAAAAACTGACAAAAACACATAATTATAACATATAGTTACAAACAGTGTAACAATACCATAACTTGATGAAGAAAGTCCGTGAGCACAGTAAAGTTCAAAGTTTCTCAAATGTCCCACATCTCACGCAGACGGGAGAAGGAAGAAAAACTCTCCCCGCCATGCCGACCACAATCTGACTCGGAGTCATCCGAAAACTTCGAGCTCTGATCAGCTCTCCGACACCGAGTACTGAGCGCCATCTCTGTCCGAACGATTCGACCTCCTTCTCGGTTGCCAAAAGCAGGCAAGGCCAGGGATTTTGAGGCCTACCCTTCGAAAGATTCCCGACCATGTAGTAACGACAGCAGCAAATGAGCGTTTCAGAAATTTCTCCAGATGTTCCTCTGTGCATTTTGTTTTAATGTATGAAGTCGAATGTGGTTTAAGGTTTGACAAACCCTTATACACGCTTGAAATGATTCTATTACCATTATCTGAATTATATGCTTTTCTAAATAGCTCTATCAAACATGTACTTGCCTTAGTTACATTTTTAACCCTCCTATTAACATACTGTCGCATCTGTAGATACCGATAAAAGTCTTGTTTTTCTAATGTGTTTCTCTTTAAGCATTTCAAAACTGAACAGTGTTCCTTCTTTCACTATATTGCAAAGAACTGCTTTTCCTTTAGCTGTCCAGTCCTTAAATCTAGCATCCAGTTTATTTGGCGTAAAATCCAAGTCATATGCACACCATTTAAGAATTGCAATGTCTCCCTCTAGTTTATATTCTTTTATAATGGTTTTCCATATTTTAAGAGTCCATTTCACCCATGGATTATCAATAGTATTTATGTACCTTTGAAGGTTGTTATCAGCCAAAATTGCCTGTATGGGGAAGGGAAGTATCCCCTCCTCAATGTTTTCCATTGAGCATCATATGATGGGTTGCACAAACATATAACCATATAACCATATAACAATTACAGCACAGAAACAGACCATCTCGGTCCTTCTAGTCCATGCTGAACTCTTACTCTCACCTAGTCCCACCGACCTGCACTCAGCCCATAACCCTCTATTCCTTTCCTGTCCATATATCTAAACTTTAAACAACAACATCGAACCTGCCTCAACCACTTCTGCTGGAAGCTCATTCCACACAGCTACCACTCTCTGAGTAACGAAGTTCCCCATTATGTTACCCCGAAACTTTTGTCCTTTAACTCTCAACTCATGTCCTCTTGTTTGAATCTCCCCCATTTTCAATGGAAAAAGCCTATCCACGTCAACTCTATCAATCCCCCTCATAATTTTAAACTCCTCTATCAAGTCCCCCCTCAACCTTCTACGCTCCAAAGAATAAAGGCCTAACTTGTCCACCCTTTCTCTGTAACTTAGGAGATGAAACCCAGGCAACAGTTAGTAAATCTCCTCTGTACTCTCTCAATTTTATTGACATCTTTCCTATAATTTGGTGACCAGAACTGTACACGATACTCCAATGCCTTATACAATTATACAATGCCTTACCAATGCCCTATACAATTTCAACATTACATCCCAACTTCTATACTCAATGATCTGATTAATAAAGGCCATCATACCAAAAGCTTTCTTCACCACCCTATCCACGTGAGATTCCACCTTCAGGGAACTATGCACCATTACCCCCAGATCCCTCTGTTCTACAGCATTCTTCAATGCCCTACCATTTACAATGTATGTCCTATTTTGATTAGTCCTACCAAAATGTAGCACCTCACATTTTTCAGCATTAAACTCCATCTGCCATCTTTCAGCCCACTCTTTTAACTGGCCTAAATCTCTCTGCAAGCTTTGAAAACCTACTTCATTATCCACAACGCCACCTATCTTAGTATCATCTGCATACTTACTAATCCAATTTACCACCCTATCATCCAGATCATTAATATATATGACAAACAACATTGGACCCAGTACATATCCCTGAGGCACACCACTAGTCACCGGCCTCCAATCTGATACACAGTTATCAATAGACAATAGACAATAGGTGCAGGAGTAGGCCATTCGCCCCTTCGAGCCAGCACCGCCATTCACTGTGATCATGGCTGATCATCCACAATCAGTATCCAGTTCCTGCCTTATCCCCATAACCTTTGATTCCGCTATCTTTAAGAGCTCTATCCATCTCTTTCTTGAAAGCAACCAGAGACTAGGCCTCCGCAGCCTTCTGGGGCAGAGCATTCCACATATCCACCACTCTCTGGGTGAAAAAGTTTTTCCTCAATTCCGTTCTAAATGGCCTATCCCTTATTCTTAAACTGTGGCCTCTGGTTCTGGACTCACCCATCAGCTGGAACATGCTTCCTGCCTGCAGCGTGTCCAATCCCTTAATAATCTTATATGTTTCAATAAGATCCTCTCTCAGCCTTCTAAATTCCAGAGTATACAAGCCCAGTCGCTCCAATCTTTCGACATATGACAGTCCCGCCATCCCGGGAATTAACCTTGTGAACCTACACTGCACTCTCTCAATAGCAAGAATGTCCTTCCTCAAATTTGGAGACCAAAACTGCACACAGTACTCCAGTGTGGTCCCACCAGAGCCCTGTACAGCTGCAGAAGGACCTCTTTGCTCTTATACTCAATTCCCCTTGTTATGAAGGCCAGCATGCCATTAGCTTTCTTCACTGCCTGCTGTACTTGCATGCTTGCTTTCAGTGACTGACGTACAACAACACCTAGATCTCGTTGTGCTTCCCCTTTTCCTAACTTGACTCCAGTTAGATAATAATCTGCCTTCCCGTTCTTACCACCGAAGTGGGTAACCTCATATTTATCCACATTAAACTGCATCTGCCATGCATCTGCCCACTCACCCAGCCTGTCCAAGACACCCTGCATTCTCATAACATCCTCCTCACATTTCACACTGCCACCCAGCTTTGTGTCATCGGCAAATTTGCTAATGTTACTTTTAATTCCCTTATCTAAATCATTAATATATATTGTAAACAGCTGCGGTCCTAGCACTGAACCCTGCGGTACCCCACTGGTCACCGCCTGCCATTCCGAAAGGGACCCATTAATCGCTACTCTTTGCTTTCTGTCAGCCAGCCAATTTTCAATCCATGTCAGTACTCTGCCCCTAATACCATGTGCCCTAATTTTGCCCACTAATCTCCTATGTGGGACTTTATCAAAGGCTTTCTGAGAGTCCAGGTACACTACATCCACTGGCTCTCCCTTGTCCATTTTCATAGTTACATCCTCAAAAAATTCCAGAAGATTCGTCAAGCACGATTTCCCCTTCATAAATCCATGCTGACTCGGACCAATCCTGTTACTGCTATCCAGATGTGTCGTAATTTCATCTTTTATAATTGATTTCAGCATCTTTCCCACCACTGACATCAGGCTAACCTCTATAATTCCCTGTTTTCTCTCTTCCTCCCTTCTTGAAGAGAGGGACAATATTAGCTACCCTCCAATCCACAAGAACTGATCCTGAATCTATAGAACATTGGAAAATGATTACCAATGCATCCACGATTTCTAAAGCCACCTCCTTAAGTACCCTGGGATGCAGACCATCAGGTCCCAGGGACTTATCAGCCTTCAGACCCAACAGCCTATCCAACATCATTTCCTGCCTAATATAAGTTTCCTTCAATTCATCCATTACCCTAGGTCCTTTGGCCACTATTACATCTGGGAGATTGTTTGTGTCTTCCCTAGTGAAGACAGATCCAAAGTACCTGTTCAACTCGTCTGCCATTTCCTTGTTCCCCATAATAAATTCACCCGCTTCTGTCTTCAAGGGCCCAGTTTTGGTCTTAACTATTTTTTTCCTTTTCGCATACCTAAAGAAGCTTTTACTATCCTCCTTTATATTCTTGACTAGTTTACCTTCGTACCTCATTTTTTCTCTGCGTATTGCCTTTTTAGTTACCTTCTGTTGCTCTTTAGAAGTTTCCCAATCCTCCGGCTTCCCACTCGTCTTTGCTATGTTATACTTCTTCTCTTTTATTTTTATACAATCCACCACTACTCTCTGGCGTCTCCCATCCAGCCACTGCTGAATCCATTTTACTACTTCGATATTAATGCCTAATGATTGAACCTTCCTAACTAACCTTCCGAGTGGAACCTTGTCAAAGGCCTTACTGAAGTCCATATAGACAACATCCACTGCTTTACCCTCGTTAACTTTCCTAGTAACCTCATCAAAAAATTCAATAAGATTTGTCAAACATGACCTTCCACGCACAAATCCATGTTGACTGTTCCTATCAGACCCTGTCTATCCAGATAATTATATATACCATCTCTAAGAATACTTTCCATCAATTTACCCACCACTGACGTCAAACTCACAGGCCAATAATTTCTAGGTTTACTCTTAGAACCCTTTTTAAACATTGGGAACCACATGAGCAATATGCCAATCCTCTGGCACCATCCCTGTTTCTAATGACATTTGAAATATTTCTGTCAGAGCCGCTGCTATTTTCACACTAACTTCCCTCAAGGTCCGAGGGAATATTTTGTCTGGATCTGGAGACTTATCCACTTTTATATTCCTTAAAAGCGCCAGTACTTCCTCTTCTTTAATCGTCATACTTTCCATAACTACCCTTCTTGTTTCCTTTACCCTACACAATTCAATACCCTTCTCCTTAGTAAATACCGAAGAAAAGAAATTGTTCAATTGCTCCGCACATATCCATCCACTCGGATTCTCTAAGGGACCAATTTTATCCATCACTATCCTTTTGCTATTAATATAACTGTAAACACCCTTTGGATTTATTTTCACCTTACTTGCCAAAGCAGCCTCGTATCTTCTTTTAGCTTTTCTAACTTCTTTCTTAAGATTCTTTTTACATTCTTTATATTCCTCGAGCACCTCATTAACTCCAAGCTGCCTATATTTATTGTAGATCCCTCTCTTTTTCCAAACCAAGTTTCCTATATCTCTTGAAAACCCTGACTGTCTCAAACTTTTAACCTTTCCTTTCAACCTAACAGGAACATAAAGATCCCGTACCCTCAAAATTTCACCTTTAAATGAGCTCCATTTTTCTATTACATCCTTCCCATAAGACAAATTGTCCCAATCCACTCCTTCTAAATCCTTTCGCATCTCCTCAAAGTTAGCTTTTCTCCAATCAAAATTCTCAACCCTGGGTCCAGTCCTATCCTTCTCCATAATTATATTAAAACTAATGGTATTGTGATCACTGGACCTGAAGTGCTCCCCGACACATACCTCCGTCACCTACCCTATCTCATTCCCTAACAGGAGATCCAACACTGTCCCTTCTCTAGTTGGTACCTCTATGTATTGCTGCAAAGAACTATCTTCCACACATTTGACAAACTCCAAACCATCCAGCCCTTTTACAGAATGGGCTTCCCAGTCTATGTCTGGAAAATTACAATCTTCCACAATCACAACCTTGTGCTTACCACAAATATCTGCCATCTGCTTACAAATTTGCTCCTCCAGTTCTCGGTCCCCATTAGGTGGTCTATAATACACCCCTATAAACGTCACTACACCTTTCCCATTCCTCAATTCCACCCAAACAGCCTCCCTGGACGAGTCCACTAATCTATCCTGCCAGAGCACCGCTGTTATATTTTCTCTGACAAGCAATGCAACACCTCCATCTCTTGCCCCTCCTATTCTATCACACCTGAAGCAACAAAATCCTGGAATATTTAGTTGCCAATCACACCCCTCCTGCAACCACATTTCACTAATAGCTACAACATCATATTTCCAGGTATCAATCCATGTTCTAAGCTAATCCACCTTTCTTACAATGCTCCTAGCATTAAAATAGATGCATTTAAGAAACTCTCCACCTCTTACTCTCCGTTTATCCTTAATGGAGCAAAAAACTTTGTTATCTTTTTCTTCCTTGTCCCCTACATCTTTGGTCTGAGTGCTCCTGATCTCTGTCCCCTGCCTATCCTCCCTCACACACTGCCTACTAACTTTCTCTATTTGTGAACTAACCTCCTCTCTCCTAGTCTCTTTGATTCCTACCCCCCAACCATTCTAGTTTAAATTCACCACAGTAGCCTTTGCAAATCTCCCCGCCAGGATATTGGTCCCCCTAGAATTCAAGTGTAATCAGTCCTTTTTGTACAGGTCACACCTGCAGTAAAAGAGGTCCCAATGATCCAAAAACTTGAATCCCTGCCCCCTGCTCCAATCCCTCAGCCACGCATTTATCCTCCACCTCATTGCATTCCTACTCTCACTGTCGCATAGCACAGGCAGTAATCCCGAGATTACTACCTTTGCGGTCCTTTTTCTCAACTCCCTTCCTAACTCCCTATTTTCTCCTTTCAGAACCTCTCCCCTTTTCCCACCTATGTCATTGGTACCTATATGTTCCACGACCTCTGGCTCCTCTCCCTCCCACTTCAGGACCTCTTGGACGCGATCAGAAACATCCCGGACCCTGGCACCAGGGAGGCAAACTACCATCCGGGTCTCTGGACTGCATCCACAGAATCGCCTATCTGACCCCCTTACTATCGAGTCCCCTATTACTACTGCCCTCCTCTTCCTTTCCCTACTCTTCTGAGCTACAGAGCTAGACTCTGTGCCAGAGGCACGGCCACTGTTGCTTCCCCCAGGTAAGCTGTCCCCCACAACAGTACTCAAACGGGAGTACTTATTGTCAAGGGGCACAGCCACAGGGGTACTCTGTATTACCTGACTCTTCCCCTTCCCCCTCCTAACCGTGACCCACTTGTCTGCCTCCCGTAGCCCCGGTGTGACCACCTGCCTGTAACTCCTTTCTATCAATTCTTCACTCTCCCTCACCAGACGAAGGCCATCGAGCTGCAGCTCCAGTTCCCTAACACGGTCCCTTAGGAGCTGCATCTCGGCGCACCTGGCGCAGATGTGGACATCCGGGAGGTTGGGAGACTCCACGACCTCCCACATCTGGCACTGAGAACAACAAGCTGCCCTCACACTCATACTTCCCCCTCTCCTCAAATAACAACAAAAAATGAATACCAAACCTTCTTCGCTTCGCCCGTTGAGCTGAAGCCCTTAAGCCTTCACTCTGCTCTCGGCTCACTCTGCTGCCCACAAAATGACGCTGCCCGCTGTATAAGGCTGCGCTCCTTTTAAATCTTCTGTGCTTCACTGCCCGACGTCACACACCTGCGCAGTCCTGAACGCCGATGAAAAAAAACCCGAAAAATTCAAAATGGCTTCCTCTGCACTCCCGCTCCGAATCTCAGACTTCCTTCTCCGAGTTAAACCCGAATCAGGATTTCTGTCCTTCTAAATCTTCTGCGCGTCACTGCCTGACATCACATGCCTGCGCTGTCCCGCCTTTCTGAACGCCGATGAGAAAAAAACCGAAAAATTCAAAATGGCTTCCTCCGCACTCCCGCTCCGAATCTCAGACTTCCTTCTCCGAATATCACAGCTCTCAACTGTGCTGCAAAATAATAATCTCTAAGAGAAGGTAGACCCCATCCCCATTTTCCTTGGCTAATTGCAAAGTTTTGAGATGAACTCTCGGCCTTTTACCTTGCCATATATATCTTGATAACATTTTGCTCCATTCATTGAATTGTTTCTGATTAATCTCTATTGGTAGGGTCTGAAACAGATATAATAGTCTGGGGAATATATTCATTTTAATAGATTAAATCCTTGAACTGAGATTTAAAAAAGGAATTAGGTTCCATCTTGTTATATCTTCCTTAATCTTTTTATATATATAGGCTGATAATTTTGACAAATCTTTTAGCATAATGATGCTCAAATATTTGAAAGACTCTGTTTGCCATGCCCAGGGGTATCTTCTTTCAATTTCTCTTGGTGGGCTATAGTTATATGAAAGTAATTGGGTTTTATCTATGTTGATCTTGTATCCTGATAATTGACCATATTGTTCAAAGGATTGCATCAATTTAGGTAAAGAGTATGTTGGTTGCCCTAGATAGATCAAAACATCATCCGTGTAGCAGGCCAATTTATGCTCTGTCCCTTTAATAGTATCTTCATTTTGTCTGCTGTATTGAGTTAATGGTTCCAGATATAATGCGAAGAGAGCGGTGACTATGCACAACCCTGTCTCGTGCCCCTTTCTAGGGTAAAACTATTTGATAAATATCCATTGATTTTAATCCTAGCAGTAGGGTTGTTATATAGTGCCTGTATAGTTTTAATAATTGTGTCATGGAAGCCAAATCTATGTAAAACTCTGTAAAGAAAATTCCAATTAACTGAGTCAAATGCCTTTTCAGCATCCACGCTTATCATTATTGCTTTGATTTTTTTTGTATATGATCCATAAAGTGAAGTGTCCTTCGTATATTGTCTTATGTTTGGTGTTGTTGTATAAAACCTGTCTGATCCTCATGTTTCAATATGGGTAGAAACTCTTCTAATCATTTGGCCATGATGGAGGTAAATAATCTATAATCCACATTAAGAACGGATATTGGTCATTTTATCCTTGCCTTCTTTCGGTATAGCTGAGATTATCGTTTCCTTCCAACTGGGTGGCATTTGTGCCTTTTTTAGAGCCCAGTTCAGTGTGAGGAGTAAGACGGGAATTAACTCATTTTTAAATTCTTTGTACCACTCCGTCATATACCCATCTGAACCTGGTGACTTGCTTAATTTAAGCCTACTAATTGCAGCTTTTAGTTTAACTTCAGTTATGTCAGCAGTCATCATTCTGTTTTGTTCTTCGCTTAAGGTGGATAACTCTAGAGAATTCAGGAAAGTGTCAGTTTGGGTTATGCTTCCCTCTGGAACTTTGGAATATAGAGTTTTGTAAAACACTTCAAAAGCTTCTTGAATTTCACAGCTTATTTTTTTAAATCATTTTTGTTCTTGGATCCTTAATTCTATGAATTGTATTTTTGGCTATCTTTTTTATTAGTTTCCACGCCAGTATTTTCATAGACTTAGATCCACTTTCATAGTGTCTCTGTTTCAGAAACATTAAACTTTTCCTGATTTCTTGCGTAGCCAAACTATTAATTTAATTCCTAATTTTAAAAATTTCCTCTAATGTATCCTGTGCTAAATTCAATTTGTGTTTTTTTTCTAGTTCCTTCAGCCTATTTTGTAATTCCTCTAATGTTTTATTCCTTATTTTTTTCTTATATGAATATATCACTATAATTTTCCCTCTTAAGACAGCCTTCAGAGTATCCCATAGAATGAGAGGTAAAACCTCTCCATTATCATTGAATTGTAAGTAAAGACCAATTTCTTTTTTTAATTTGTTCCTTAAAGTAGGGATCATTGAGTAGACTTGAATTTAGCTTCCTAATAGTATTCTTTGGTTGTAGGTCAAAATCAACAGATAAATCTATAGGTGCATGGTCACTTACATCTATTGTCCCAATTCCACAGGTGTTTATTTTGTCTCTATCTTTTCCAAATGTTATGAAATAGTCTATTCTTGTATATACAGAATGGGGGGGGGGGTGCAGAATAATGGGTGTAATCCCTTCTGTTGGGGAAAAGGTCCCTCCATATATTAATTAAACCAACATCCTCAAAAAGTATATTAACTCTCTTATGTAAGGAACACACACAAAAAATGCTGGTGAACGCAGTAGGCCAGGCAGCATCTATAGGAAGAGGTACAGTCGACATTTTGGGCCTGGACCCTTTGTCGGGACTAACTGAAAGAAGAGTGAGTAAGAGATTTGAAAGTAGGAGGGGGAGGGGGAGATCCGAAATGATAGGAGAAGACAGGAGGGAAGGGATGGATCTAAGAGCTGGAAAGTTGATTGGCAAAAGGGATACCAGGCTGGAGAATGGAGAGGATCATGGGACGGGAGGCCAAGGGAGAGAGAGAAGGGGGGAGGGGAGCCTGGAGGGTGGAGAGCAGGCAAGGAGTGATAGTGAGAGGGACACAGGAAGAAAAAAGAGAGAGAGAGGGAAAAAAAGGGAAAAATAAAAAAATATATTAAATAAATAAATAAGGGATGGGGTGTGAAGGGGAGGAGGGGCATTAACGGAAGTTAGAGAAATCAATGTTCATGCCATCAGGTTGGAGGCTACTCAGACGGAACATAAGGTGTTGTTCCTCCAACCTGAGTGTGGCTTCATCTTGACAGTAGAGGAGGCCGTGGATAGACATGTCAGAATGGGAATGGGACGTGGAATTAAAATGTGTGGCCACTGGGAGATCTTGCTTTCTCTGGCGGACAGAGCGTAGGTGTTCAGCGAAACAGTCTCACAGCCTCTTATGTAAGGATTTTGTTTCACCGGTTTTTCTGTTGGAAGAGTCTGGCTTTGGTTGTAATTGTACAGGAGGAATTTCTTCAGCCAGATGCTGGTGAGTCTGTAGAACTCATTACCACAGGCAGCTGTGGAGTCCGGGTTATTGGGTGTATTGAGGCAGAGGCTGATAGGTTCTCGATGTGTCAGCGTGAAAGGTTATGGAGAGAAGGCAGGAGAATGGGGTTGAAGGGAATTGGATCAGCCATGATCAAATGCAGAACAGACACGATGGGCCAAGTGGCCTAATCCTGCTCCTATGTCTTATGGTCTTGTGAACTGATCTGCGGTTACAGAGAACATTATAGTACAGGCCCTACAGCTCATGATATTGTGCTGACACTTCAACCTACTCCAAGATCACTCTAATTCCACCCTCCCCCATAGCCCTCCATTTTCCTATAATCCATGTGCTTATGTAAGAGTCTCTGCCGCTGCTACACACCCACACATCCCTCAGCCTCAGTGTAAAAAACCTATGTGCCCCATAGACTTTCCTCCAATCACCTTAAGGTTATGCCCTCTCATGTTAGCTATTGCATTGGGACAGAGGCATCATATGTCTACTCAATCGATGCCTTTTATCATCTTGTGCAGCTCTATCAAGTCATATCTCATCTTCTCCCCAAAGCAGACAGCCCTAGCTTGCTCATTCTTTCTGCATAAAACAAGCTCTCTAATCCAAGCATCATCCTGGTAAATATCCTCTGTACCCTCTCTAATCCAGGCAGCATCCTTGTAAATCTCCACTGCACCCTCTCTAATCCAGGCAGCATCCTGGTAAATCTCCACTGTACTCTCTCTAAAGCTTCCACATCCTTCCATCTGAGAAATGTTATCTCAAAGCAAGATGTTGCTTTAAATGTCATTCAGAATCAATTCAACCATCAGCTTTTCTCAATGTTTGAATGCCCCTCAGTTTGCAGTGTGAGAGACTCTCAGCAGCCTCCTTTCAAATCAACAGACCTGATTGATTGAGTGGTTTCACTGTTGTGTCCGATGATGGCAAAGTGTTCAAAGTGCTGTTGCAATGGGGCAACTCTCCACTCTCGACCTTGGAATTCCGGGTCCAGTGGTACGAGTATTCCTGGGAACTTCCTTGGTCACAGTGGATGACCATGACTTCTTCAGTGCCTCGTCATGCTCTTCGCTCTCCACAAAGCATTGCAGAACCACCTTCTGGAGCTGGAGTTCGGCTGGATGTAGTTCAAAGTAAATTTATTATCGAAGTACAGATATGTCACCATATATAGCCCTATACATATACATATATGTCACCATATAGAACCCTCAGATTCATTTTAATGTAAATATAGGAACACAATAGAATCAATGAAAGACCACAGCCAACTGCATGGACAACAGCCAAAGTGCAAAGTAAAAATCTGACTGTTATCTCATCTGCCGAGCCCGCCAGATTTGGCTTTGCATGTATCTGAGGCCAGCCAGCAACCCTGACTGGTTTGGTCCACCGGTTGAAGCAATATATCAAGGCATGGCTGCTGTCACATGCAAACAGCTACTTGGAGACATTAGTGAGGGATGAGTGTCCAGTGGGAAGCAAAACTGAGTGAGCTGCCCCAGAATAGACACAACGAGCCACCCCTTCCTCGGCGCCCCATACACCTCAAGATAAATATTATCATAAGGGAAGACGTTATTTTGATCAGGATGTTCAGATCATGGTAGAATGCCCACCGTTCCTTTCTACACTCCGTGGCCACTTATTTAGAGACACCCGTACACCTGCTCATTGATGCAAATATCTAATCAGCAGGAACGTGGCAGGAACTCGATGCATCAAAGCACACAGAAGTTCAGTTGCTGTGCAGACTGAACATCAGAATGGGGAAGGAATGGGATCCAAGTGACTTTGAAGGGGATGGGCTACAGCAACAGAAGACAATGAATGAAGAAGACAAAAACTATAGGAGACAGTAAAGGAGAGAGGAATTGGAAGAGTGGAGAAAGGAATGTATCAGAGTTCAGGAAGATAGAGAACAGGCAGGCTAAAGAACATAGAACAGTATTGTACAGGCCCTTCGGCCCACGAGGTTGTGATGGCCTTTTAACCTACTCCAAGATCAATTTAACCTAGCAGGAACATAGAACAGTACAGTACAGGCCACCTCATATTCTGTTACCTTGATAGCATGAACATTCATTTTATTTTTCTTTCCTCCCTCTTCTTCTGTTCCCACTTTGGCCTCTTACCTCGTCTCCTCACCTGTCTATCACTTCCCCCTGGGTCCCCTCCTTCTTCCCTTTCTCTCATAGTCTACTCTCCTCTCCTATCAGATTTCTTCTTCTCTAGCCTTTTATATTTCTGACCCACCTGGCTTCACCTGTCACCTTCTAGCTAATCCTCATTCCCCTCCTTGCCCACCTTTTTATTCTGCCATCTTCCCCCTTCCTTTCCAGGCCTGAAGAAGGGTCTCAGGCCGAAACATTGACAGAGATGCTGCCTGACCTGCAGAGTTCCTCCAGCATTTCGTGTGTGTGACTCGTGTAAGAAATACATTGTTTGCGTTGAATCAAGTCAGTGAGGATGTGTGGGGGCAGCCAGGCAAGTTTACATACATTTCCTGTTGGGGGTTCATTGTTGTGTTCATCACCACTGTCCCCAAGTGCTATAACACCAAGGACACACTGGGAGAGCTTTAGAGACTCATTATATATATATATAGGCATCTGTTAGTCTCATGAGACCATGGATTTGCGCCTTGGAAAGTTTCTAGCGCAGACCTGGGCAAGGTTGTATGGAAGACCAGCAGTTGCCCATGCTGCAAGTCTCCCCTCTCCACACCACTGATGTTGTCCAAGGGAAGAGCATTAGGACCCATACAGCTTGGCACTGGTGTGGTTGCAGAGCGATGTGTGGTTAAGTGCCTTGCTGAAGGACACACACGCTGCCTCAGCTGAGGCTCAAACTAGCGACCTTCAGATCACTAGACCGACACCTTAACCACTTGGCCACATGCCAGCACATTAATACTCCAGAGATTCATTAATATTCCAGAGATTCATTAATACCCCAGAAAAGAAGCATCCAGATGGTCTCTTCATAACTGCAAGAGACTTCAACCATGTTATTTGTTGAGGGATTTTTTTTATGTTTATTGTGGTTTTTGTGCTGCATCAGAACCAGAGTAACAGTCATTTTGTTCTCCTTTACACTTGCGAACTGAAGAGTGGCAGTCACTTGAAATGTTCCAGCATGCCCAAAACTTAACCTAACCCTAACCAAGTGTCTTTGGGATGTGGGAACCCTACACGTTCACAGGGAAAATGTCAGACTCCTTAGAGACAGCAGGAGAAATCAGACCCTGATCCCTGATGCTGTAAAGTGATTGTGCTAACTGCTCTGTTAACATGCTGCCATTAGAAAGCAATGCAATCATTTTAATTATTACAGTGTCAGAAATTACTGCAATAACTTATATTCTATAAGAGAAATGGAGGGCTGTGTAGGAGGGGAAGGGTTAGATTGATCTTAGAATAGGTACAATATTGAGGTCTGAAGGACTATACTGGGCTGTAGTGTTCGGTACTCTGTGTTCTATTCACTTTAATTCTGTAGTCCTTTCTCTCTCTCCAGCCAATGACATGACATAAAACATATCGTATAGTTTGGCCACCATATCTGTGGCGATCACGATGTGAGTCTGGACTAATTCCATCTGCTTGCACATGGGCTGTATCCTTCTACTCCCTGCCAGTAGTACCTGACTAAGCATCCTGCAAACATTGATATCTTACTGCTTCTAACATACTACCTCCCCTGGCAACCAGTGCACACAAAACCTTCAAGGAACTTGCAGGTCAGGCAGCATCTATGGAAAGGAATATAGAGCCGACGTTTTGACCAAGACCCTTCATCAGGACTGGAAAGGAAGGGAGGATGGGCCAGAATAAGACCATAAGATTTAGGAACAGAAGTAGGCCATTCGGCCCATTGAGTCTGCTCTGCCATTCAATCATGGGCTAATCCAATTCTTCCAGTCAGCCCCACTTCCCTGTCTTCTCCCCATACCCTTTGATGCCCTGGCTAATCAAGAACCTATCTATCTCTGCCTTAAGTGCAGACAAAGACTTGGCCTCCACAGCCACTCATGGCAACAAATTTCACAGATTTACCATCCTCTGCCTAAAGTAATTTTTCTGTATCTCTCTTCTAAATGGACACCCTTCAATCCTGAAGTCGTGCCCTCTTGTCCTAGACTCCCCTACCATGGGAAATAACTTTGCCATATCTAATCTGTTTAGGCCTTTTAACATTTGGAATGATTCTATGAGATCCCCCTGTCATTCTCCTGAACTCCAGGGAATGCAGCCCAAGAGCTGCCAGACATTCCTCATACGGTAACCCTTTCATTCGTAGAATCATTCTCGTGAATCTTCTCTGAACCCTCTCCAATGTCATTATATCCTTTCTAAAATAAAGAGCCCAAAACTACACACACTACTGCAAACGTGGTCTCACGAGTGCTTTATACAGCCTCAACATCACATCCCTGCTCTTATATTCTATACCTCTAGAAATGAATGCCAACATTGCATTTGCCTCTTTTTTCCACCAACTCAACCTGGAGGTTAACCTTTAGGGTATCCTGCACAAGGACTCCAAAGTCCCTTTGCATCTCTGTATTTTGAATTCTCTCCCCATCTAAATAATAATCTGCCCATTTATTTCTTCCACCAAAGTGCATGACCATACACTTTCCAACATTGTATTTCATTTGCCACTCTTTGGCCCATTCCCCTAAACTATCTAAGTCTCTCTGCAAGTTCTCTGTTTCCTCAACACTACCTGCTCCTCCACCTATCTTTGTATCATCGGCAAATTTAGCCAAATCATTGACATACATCGTAAAAAGCAGTGGACCAACACCGACCCCTGTGGAACTCCACTGGTAACCAGCAGCCAGCCAGAATAGGATCCCTTTATTCCCACTCTCTGCTTTCTGCCAATCAGCCAATGCTCCACCCATGCTAGTAACCTCCCTGTAATTCCATGGGCTCTTACGTTGCTAAGCAGCCTCATGTGTGGCACCTTGTCAAAAGCCTTCTGAAAATCCAAGTACACCACATCCACTGCATTTCCTTTGTCTACCCTGTTTGTAATTTCCTCAAAAAATTGCAGTAGGTTAGTCAGGCAGGATTTTCCTTTCAGGAAACCATGCTGGCTTTGGGCTATCTTGTCATGTGCCTCCAGGTACTCTGTAATTCCATCCCTAACAATCAATTCCAGCAACTTCCCAAGCACTGATGTCAGGATAACAGGTCTATAGTTTCCTTTCTGCTGCCTCCCATGCTTCTTAAATAGTGAGGTAACATTTGCAATTTTCCGGTTATCCAGTACAATGCCAGAATCCATCAATTCTTGAAAGATCATTGTTAATGCCTCCACAATCTCTCCAGCTACTTCCTTCAGAACCGGAGGGTGCATTCCATTAGGTCCAGGAGATTTATCCACCCTCAGACCATTAAGCTTCCTGAACAACTCAGTCGTAATTTTCACTGCACATACTTCACTTCCCTGACACTCTTGAATGTCCAGTATACTACAGATGTCTTCCACTGTGAAGACTGAAGTAAATCAATCTCTTTGTGCTGTATTGCATCTGGAGTAACAATTATTTTGTTCTTCCTTTACACCTGTGTACTGGAAATGGTATTAAACAATCTTGAATTTAAAACCAATACTTTGTTGTTTTTGATGTTTCTATCCAAAAATAAAATCTCATAAACGTCACAAATTATACTTCCGTTCCCACTGCTGTCTGTAAGCACTTTGTCAGTTCTCAGCATGGCCACGTGGATTTCCTCTGGATGCTCTGGTTTCCTCCCACATTCCAAACACTTGTGGGTTATGGTTAGTGAGTTGTAGGCATGCAATATCAGCACTGGAAGTGTGGCCCAGCACATTTCTTGTGCTATATTGGTCTTTGTCACAAATGATGCATTTCACTGTTGAAAATTCAAAGTACATTTATTATCAAAGTATGTATACAGTATACAACTTGAGATTCATTTTCTTGCAGGTAAGTTATATTCTGTATGTTCTGATGTACGTATCAGAAATAAAGCTAATCTTTATACCCTTTGTGATGAAAGAAGGTTACAAAAAGTACACATAGACTAAGATGTTAACTGTCCTGTGCTGGCACCAGTGGGATCAACAGTTGATCTGCCACCTGTCTTCAGGAGAGAGAGAGATAAGGAAGACAATGGAGCAGCATTTGGAAATGTTAATGAAGAGACAAGAGAGTTTAATGGAAGGAGACACCGGTCTGAGAACTGTCAAGATCGGCTCCTTTTTGAACCCTGAACTGTTTGAAGTGTGATGGACAGGCGATACCCCAGCAGGGGGATAAAAAGAGGCAGGTTCGCTAAGGCAGCACACACATGACACCACGAGGTAACAAGACCCTGGAAGTGGTGCGCCTCCCACAAGTCGGTGGAAGTTTTTGGAGGGCTGGTCGCGGGACCAAGCCAGAGACGCACAGGGTGGAAAGGTACGATCGGCAGGAACCTGGTGTGTGTCCACCCTTGCCTGGGTGCCTGGGTGCCGGGTTCACCGCTGAGGAACGGTCGTATCTGAAACGGAGGGGTCACAGTCGGTGACCTCAGAAGACATTACAAAGGGCTCGCCCAAAAGCTGACTGTGAGGAATATCGAAGGTCTGTTTGGAATCCAATTTGAATATTCATTCATTTTCTTTCTCTCTCTCTCTCTCTCTCCCACAGCACGGCAGTGATTACTGTGAACTGAACTGAATTCAATTGAACTGAACTTTGCGTCACTTTGAAACTGGTCATTTACCCCTAGACGACGATAGAGCTTGATTGATCCTATTATCTTAGTTCTGTGTACATGTGTGTTTATCATTGCTGAACTGTTGCATTTATTATCCTTTTGATTAGAGTACTGTGTTGCTTATTTCTTTAATAAAACTTTCTTAGTTCCAGTAATCCAGACTCCAACTGAGTGATCCATTTCTGCTGGTTTGGCAACCCAGTTACGGGGTACGTAACACCTTGTACAGTATTAAAGGAAATTCTCTTTGTCTTAATTTGAAATTGCAGCCAGTTGTCCAGAGTGTGACTAATGGCCATTTTGAGAATTGGATTAAAGGATGATAGAGATGGCCATGGAAAATCCTCTTCGCCCAGTGGCCCCTGCCTCGATTTTTAACATATCCTACGAGATGTTTCAGTAGCTGAGGCGTTTTGTATCATCCTGTCTCTCAACTTTCCTTGCTCTGTTTAGTCTGTTGCGTCTCTGTCCAGTCCCCTTTTCCCTTTCCTGATTCTTCTCAAATCTTGTTTAGTAGATGTAAGGGCATTTTAAAATGTGTAACTTGACCCTTTAGACTCAGGCATTGATTTTCTGTGCCTGAGTATTACTTACAGTAGGTGATACTGTCAGCATCACACATCTCCCCACCACTTTTAAATATTTTACAACTCCCGATGTCAGCCTTTCGCTTGCTTTCACTGGTTAGCTCTTTGTACTGAGAGCTTGTCATTTATTTATTACATATACATCAAAACATACAGCAAAATTAAATAAAAATAACCTCTAGGGATTCTGTCAACACTTCTCACTGCCTGAGTACAGCAGCAGCACCTATACCTGCCCTGGGTATTGTCTCTCCTCCCTTCTCCCATTGGGTAGAAGATACAAAAGCCTGACTCAAGGACAGCTTCTATCCCAGTGATCAGATGTTTGAATGGACCTTGTACATAAATGGACTCTTGACCTCACAATCTACCCCATTGTGATGTTGCACCTTATTATTTTCCTGCACTTTCTCTGTAGCTGTTACACTTGTAAGGGGTTTCTTCTTTTATGTTACTGCATAATCCAATTAAAATGGCTTCTTTGTTATGTTAACTGCTGAGAAAGTCCTCCTGCTAGCAGTTTGTTTGGATTATGTTACTGATAAGGGGATGAACAAACCAATTGGGATAGATGTTATTCTTTCTGTGTGTCTGTAAGTTAGTGTGATGGACTTGAGTGGAGTGTCTGGTCGACCACTGTTGTTGGTCCCAGGCAGCAGGTCGAGGTGGTCTGAGGGGATCGCAGAGTGAAGAAGGAGGGTCCTGAGCTCCAACTGGTTGTGCACGAAGAGATTGAACTTTGATCAGTGTGGCACTTTTTATTTTCCTTTTATATTTTATTCTCTATTAATTATATAGTTCCGGTAATATCTATAAACTGTAAATCATTTACTCATATCTGGTGCATTGTCTGTTATTTGGGTGGGGTGGGGTACATCACACAGCATCCACACAAACTATTACCCAGTTTGGTGGGGCCGAGGGCTATTTCCCTAGACAACAGTGAACTGAGCGACCCTGAGGCTGGCCAGGGGGGCTACACACTTTATTCTGCATTGTTATTGTTTGAACTTGTTCTACCTCAATGCTCTGTGTAATGATCTGATCTGTATGAGCAGTATTCAAGACAAGCTTTTCACCGTATTTTGGTGTGTGACAATAATAAACCAATTCCAGTATCTGCTAGGCTATGTGACACGTTCTTGCTCCTCTGATTTCACACCTATGACGTTCCTTTCTGTTTTCCACTGCTACCTGTTACCTGGGTTTCTGTGATGTAATCTGGAACAGTAATCCATCCTACTCTGCATCAACTCACTGAAAGATCACTCTAGCACAGCGATGACAGGTGAGGAACGGCAGCAGGAGGAGAGAGGTGTGCTGTCCAGAACGGAGAAGTGGGACTCACAGCCGGGGGCAGGACTAGTCCAGGACGCAGTATAGGACCACACTGCAGCATCCACGGCAGGTGAGATGGGTGGACCAGGATAGGTGAGCGGCAGAGTCTGTTCAGGGCGGGGGGGGGGGGGGCGGTGTGCTGATGTCCGGATGTGTGAAGGCAGAGCATATCTCTGTCTGGGACACGGGAGGAAGGGGTGTCACTGTTCAGGATGGGTGAGGGGAGGGTCACTCTCTGGGACGGGTGCAGAAGGACTTGGGGGTCCATGTACAGGATTTCCAAAAGGTTAATTTGTAGATTGAATCTGTGTTGAGGAAGGCAATTGCAATGTTAGCAGTCATTTTGAGAGGACTAGAATGTAAAAACAAGGATGTAACACAGAGGCTTTATAAAGCATTGGTAAGACTGCATTTGAAGTATTGTGAGAGGTTTAAAACCATAAGACCATAAGATATAGGAGCACAATTTGGCCCATTGAGTCTGCTCCACTATTTCATCGCGACTGATCCATTTTCCCTCTCAGCCCAATCTCCTGCCTTCTCCCTGTATCCACAGCTTGTCATAAGGAGGTGGCTAGGAACAGACCCAAGTGAAAGACACAGACACTGAAGTACTAGGGACAGGACTAGGATACAGGTTGAGGGCAAGGACATGAACATGAAAACCGGGAACCCGGAACAGGACTGGACAAGAGAGCTAGGAGCCTGGGCTTGGACTCCGAGCCAAAGACTGGACAAGGACCCAGAACCTGGGTTTTGCCTCTGTCTCGGACCCCAGAACTAGGCAAGGACAAGGCTTGGCTGGCAGGCAGGATGAGGCTGGAGTCTTCAGGCTTGAGGCTGGAGGCTGGAGACTTGAGGCGAGGCTTGGCAGAAGGCATGAGGCTAGAGACTTGAGGCGAGGCTTGGCAGGAGGTGGGAGGCTGGAGTCTTCAGGCTTGAGGCCAGGCAGGAGGCTGGAGTCTTCAGGCTTGAGGCAGGGCAGGAGGCTCCTCCTGGGCAGGGCGCAGATCACCACCCGACAGAGGCAAGGGACAGAACCAACCGCAGGTAATGGCAATACGGCCTGGCTTACCCAACGGAGGCAAAGGTTAGGAAGGGACAGAACCAACCGCAGATAACAGCAAGACGGCCTGGCTTACCTGGGCAGAGGCAAGGGGCAGGAAGGGAGCTAGGTACAGGGTGGCTCCAGGACAAGACTGCAGGCGAGACGAGGCAAGAGTTACCGGCAAGACAAGGCAGGGCTTCGGGCGAGGAAACAGAAGGCAGAGGAAGGGATTCAAGGAGTAAGGACAAGAACAATCCAGCAGCCACGCCCTGGTCTCTGAAGATATTTATGCAGTCAGCCCCAACCAGAATCAGCTGCCTCAATTAGAAGCTCAACAAGAACAGAAACAGGGTAGACAGGAAAACCTGGAGCAAGGGTCAATGGACTGGACTGGGAACCGGAATACAGACTTCACGGACCGGACCATGACACAGCTGCCTGTGGCAGAGCATTCTACAGATTCACCACTCTCTGGCTAAAGAAATTCCTCCTTATCTCCATTCTAAAAGGACACCCCTCTATTCCGAGGCTGTATCCACTCGTCTTAGGCTCTCCCACCATAGGAAACAACTACTCCATCTTCGCTCTATCAATGCCTTTCACCATTCAATGGAATTCAATGAGGTCACCCCTCATTCTTCTGAATTCCAGTGAATACAGGCCCAGAGCAATCAGACACTCTTCATATGACAAGCCATTCAATCCTGGAATTATCTTCCTGAACCTCCTTTGAACCCTCTCCAGTTTCAGCACATCCTTTCTTTGATAAGGGGCCCAAAACTGCTCACAATACTCCAAGTCAGGATTGACCAGTGCTTTATAAAGTCTCAACATTAAATCCTTCCTCACCACTGAATGAACCTGCCAATTAACCTTTAGGGAATCCTGCCTGAGGACTCCCAAGACCCTTTGCTCCTCAGATTTTTGAATTTTCTCTCTATTTAGAAAATAGTCTACGCTTTTATTCCTTCTACCAAAATGCATGACTATACACCTCCTGACACTATTCCATCTGCCCCTTCTTTGTCCATTCTCCTAATCTGTCTCAGTCCTTCTTTACCCTCTCTACTTTCTCAAGACTACCTGCACCTACACCCACCTTCATATCATAGTCATAGTCATACTTTATTGATCCCGGGGGAAATTGGTTTTCGTTACAGTTGCACCATAAATAATAAATAGTAATAGAAATAGTAATAGTAATATTACTATCAGTAAATAGTAAATAGTAATAGTCATAGAAATAATAAATAGTAGTAGAAAATAGTAATAAATAGTTAAATAGTAATATGTAGATTATGCCAGTAAATTATGAAATAAGTCCAGGACCAGCCTATCGGCTCAGGGTGTCTGACCCTCCAAGGGAGGAGTTGTAAAGTTTGATGGCCACAGGCAGGAATGACTTCCTATGACGCTCTGTGCTGCATCTCGGAGGAATGAGTCTCTGGCTGAATGTATTCCTGTGCCCACCCAGTACATTATGTAGTGGATGGGAGACATTGACCAAGATGGCATGCAACTTAGACAGCATCCTCTTTTCAGACACCACCGTGAGAGAGTCCAGTTCCATCCCCAGAACATCACTGGCCTTACGAATGAGTTTGTTGATTCTGTTGGTGTCTGCTACCCTCAGCCTGCTGCCCCAGCACACAACAGCAAAACATGATAGCACTGGCCACCACAGACTCGTAGAACATCCTCAGCATCGTCCGGCAGATGTTAAAGGACCTCAGTCTCCTCAGGAAATAGAGACAGCTCTGACCCTTCTTGTAGACAGCCTCAGTGTTCTTAGACCAGTCCAGTTTATTGTCAATTCGTATCCCCAGGTATTTGTAATCCTCCACCATGTCCACACTGACCCCCTGGATGAAAACAAGGGTCACCGGTACCTTAGCTGTCCTCAGGTCTACCACCAGCTCCTTAGTCTTTTTCACATTAAGCTGCAGATAATTCTGCTCACACCATGTGAGAAAGTTTCTTACCATAGCCTTGTACTCAACCTCATCTCCCTTGCTGATGCATCCAACTATGGCAGAGTCATCCGAAAACTTCTGAAGATGACATGACAAGATGTCATATTGAAGGCAAACTTGGTCACAAAGCCATCTATTCTGATATACAACGTAAAAAGAATCAGTCCCTACACAGGCTCCTGCGGAACACCACTAGTCACTGGCAGCCAAACCGAATAGGCTCCTTTTATTCCCACTCTTTGCCCCTGCCAATCATCCATGCTAGTATCTTTCCTGTAATACCATGGGATCTTATCTTGCTAAGCAGCCTCAAGTGTGGCACCTTGTCTAAGGCCTTCTGAAAATCCAAGTACTCAACATCCACCAATTCTCCTTTGCCTATCCTATATTCATTCAAAGAATTCCAACATATACGTCAGGCAAGATTGTCCCTTCAGGAAACCAAACCATGCTAACTACAGCTTATTTTATCATGTGCCTTCAAGTACTCCAAAACCTCATCCTTGACAATCGACTCCAACATCTTCCCAACCACTGAGGTCAGACTATCAGGACTATAATTTCCTTTCTGCTGCCTCTCTCCCTTCTTGAAGAGGAGTGACATTTGCAATTTTCCAGTCTTCCAGAACCAGTCCAGAATCCAGTGCTTCTTGAAAAATCATTACTAAGGCTCCACAATCTCTTCAGCCACCTTGTTCAGAACCTTGGGGTGTACACCATCTGGTCCAGGTGACTTCAAACCTTTCAGTTTCTCAAGAACCTTCTACATTGTAATACAACTTCACACTTCTGCCCCAACACTGTCGAACTTCTAACACACTGCTAGTGTCTTCTGCAGGGAAGACTGATAAAAAATACTTATTCAGTTAATCCACCATTTCCTTGTTCCCTCATTACTATCTCTCTAGCTTTGTTTTCCAGTGATACAATATCTAATCTCACCTCTCTTTACACTTCATATGTCTGAAGAAACTTTTGGTATCTGCCTTTAATATTATTGGCCAGTTTACCTTTGTATACATCTTTTCCTTCTTTAAGACTTTTTTAGTTGCTTTCTCATGGTTTTTAAAAGCTTCCCAATCCTCTAACTTCCCACTAATTTTTGCTGTCTTTGGCCTTTATGTTGGTTTTGACTTCCCCTGTCAGCCACGGTTGTGTCATCCTGCCTTTAGAATACTTCTTCCACTTTGGGATGTATCTATCCTATGCCTTCTGAATTGCTCCCAGAAACTTCAGCCATTGTTGCTCTGCCATTATCCCTGCCAGTGTTCTTTTCCAATCAATTTTGGACTGCTCCTCTCTCATGCCTCTGTAATTCCCTTTACTCCATTGTAATACTGATACATTTGACTTTAGATTCTCCTTCTCAAATTGCAGGGTAAATTCTGTCATATTATGATCACTGACCCCTAAGGATTCCTTTACGTTAAACTTTCTAATCAATTCTAGTTCATTGCGCAACCACCAGTCCAGAATAGCAGATCCCCTAGTGGGCACAACTTTAAGCTGCTCTAAAAAGCCATCTTTTAGGCCAGGGCTGTCAAACTCATTTTAGGTCACGGGACGGATTAGGCAAAATGCAACTTCATGCGGGCCGGATCAGTTCTGCACGCGCACGTGTTCCCACAGCTTTCGTTGCCTTCGTTTTTTCAACCTGCTCTCATGTGCCTCTGTCTCTGCTATAACTACAAAGTGTTTCACTTTACGAATTTCATTTCTTATGAAGAAGATTGCCTAGCAAGCATTATTTTTATGATTGGTATTAACTTACAGTCGTAGGCTACAAAAAAGTTGTGATGAGAGAGAGAAAAAAATGATGCTATTTTAGCTAAGTTTGTTTTGGGAGCCACACCCTTTCCATTAATAAACCATTTGAAATTGAACTTTAGCAGACACAAATGTAGACCTAATGAAACAAATTATAAATGTAGGCTACACAACTGCACCTAATTTTTATTAGCCTGCTTCCAGCAATCAAACTCAGACAATGAACACAGTTAGTCTCTGATTTTTATTGAAGTGTTCACATTTACAGTAATAGAATAGTCAGAAAATGAATGAATCACAATATTATGACACTCAATATTTCATAATGCACTTTGCTTACATGTCACAGTGCATTGAATAGTGTCACTCATTTTTCACTTGCTGCTTCTAGACACCTGACATCTCTTGGCTTTAACCAGCCTGTCAACATCAGGGACCAGTTTCTGGGCAGTTGTGATTTTCATAATGTCATTTAGATGTCTGTGTGTCAGCTGCGAGCGCAGTTTGGATTTGTTAATGTTCATTATGGAGAACGCCTGCTCACGGAGATAAGTTGTCCCAAACATGCAAAGGATCTTTGAGGCAAAGTCTGTCATCTTGGGGTACATTGGTCCCAGGTATTGATAGAATGAGTCCAGACCCACGGTCTCAAATTTATATTTCAAAGCAGAATTACACTGAATTTCAATTAGTTCCATTTGGAGTTCCTCCGGCACATCTGATGCTACGTTGTCGGCAAACGGCGAGCGAAATAGTGAGAATTCCTTCTTGAGCTGAGTGAAGACTTGGAAACAATTCTGAAACTTGCTTTTCAACTGTGATATTTTGTCCTTGTACCTGTCCATGCTGTCATTATTCCCATGACTGCAAAGAGGGGAAATGAGCTGGGTTGTTCCGGGATAGTTGCATCTCCCACAGTCCTAATTTAATTTGAAAGGCACGAATGCTGTCGTAGTATTCCGTAACAAGTTTGTTGCAGCCTTGCATGTTAACATTAAGCACATTTAAGTGCTCTTGTTATATCCACCAAAAATGCAGGATCATGAAGCCAGTCTGGGTCATCCAACTCTGCCACTGGCTTCCCTTTCTCGTTCATGAATAGTCCAATTTCTGCACATAATTGAAAAAACGTTTGAGCACAACCCCTCTGCTCAACCAGCGGACTTCAGTGTGGTAGGGTAGGCTGCGTCCAATATTACTTTCGGACAAAAGAGTATCAAATTGCCGATGGTTGAGTCTGTTGGCTCTAATAAAATTAACCGTTTTGATTACTACATCCATGACATTGTCCATTTTCAGGCTCCTGCTACATAATGCCTCTTGGTGTATAATACAATGAAAATTCCAGAATTCCTGCTCCAGATTCTCTGCCTGAACTTTCTCTCTGAGTTTTGTAACAACACCTGCCTTTTCCCAACCATGGACGGTGCGCCATCTGTTGCCACACTGATAGCGTGACTCCAGTCAGTCCCCAGTCTGTCCAAGGCCTCGACGAGGCTGGAGAAAACATCGTTCACCCTTGTGGTGTTTGTCATGGGCACCATCTCCACAAACTCCTCGGTGACGGTCAAAGATGCATCAACACCACGAATAAATATTCCCAATTGAGCTACATCAGTCACGTCGGTGCTCTCATCAATTGCAATACAGAAGGCAATAAATGACTTCACTTTGTCTTCTAGTTGACTGTTCAAATCTCCTGCAAGGTCCCCGATTTTCTCTGCCACAGTATTTCTTGACAAGCTGATAGTACCAAAAGCCTGTCTCTTCTCAGGGCACACCAGCTCAGCTGCCGTCAGCATGCATGCTTTGATGAATTCCCCCTCTGAGAATGGCTTCGACGCAGCAGCTATTTTGCTGGCAATAATATAGCTGGCCTTGACAGCTCCATCATGAGTCTCTCGACTTTTGGTGAACACTAATTGCTGCTTTTTCAGAGCTGCTTCAGGCTTGTTCACCTTTTGTGTTCTGAGTCGTCCTGCGTACTTGTCATATTTTTCTCTGTGTGACGTCTCGTAGTGTCGTTTGATATTGTACTCTTTTGCCACAGCCACTTGTTGCGAGCATATCAGACACATAGGTTTGCCGTTGACCTCACAGAAGAAAAAACAATCTTTCCAATTATTGTTGAATATCCGACCTTCGATGTCAACTTTTCTTATCTTGGAAAGCATTTTGAACCACAGCAGCAAACTGTCTCAGCCTTGCTACAGGTATTTACTTACCTGAGTACTCTGTGTGTTTATACTGTGTCTGACAACGTAAATAGGGCCCTAGTGGTCTCCAGTGCAGGGTGGTAGGTGCTTATGCACAGTGGATGGTTAACTGCCGCCTATTCTTTTCTAAGTACACACAAGGACGGCACAGATAGTGGTGGGAGAGAGCAGCTGCTGTACAGATATATAATAAATGGTCGTGAATATACTTTTTCTCCCCCAAATCATCCCGCGGGCAGGATTGGACTCCGGATGCGGCCCGCGGGGCCGGTAGTTTGACATCCCTGTTTTAGACATTCTAGAAACACCCTCTCTTGGGATCAAGCACCAACCTGATTTTCCCAATCTACCTGCACATGTCTATCATAATATTTCCATTTTGACATGCATTTCCTATCTCCCATTGTAATTTGTAGACCACATCTTCACTACTGTTTGGGGGTCTGTATATAACTCCTATCAGGGTGTTTTTACCTTTGTATTTCCTTCACTCTATCCACAACATTTCAACACCTTCTGATCCTATGTCACCTCTTTCTAATTATTTGATTTCATTTTTTACCAACAGAGTAATGCCGGCCCCTCTGCCTTCCTGCCTGTCCTTTCGATACAATGTGTATCCTTGGACATTAAGCTCCCAGCTATAATCTCATTTCAGCCATGATTCAGTGATGCCCACAATGTCAATCTGTAACTGTGCTACAAGTTCTTCACCTTATTCAGATACAACACCTTCAGTCCTGTATTCACTCTTTTTGATTTTACATTGCAACTCATTCTGTTGACTGCAATTTTTGCCCTATCATCAGTCTTTCCTTGCTAGTAGTCTAGCTACATACTGGCTCTATTTGTAAACCAACTACCTCATCTTCAACACTATCGCTCCATTTCCCTTCCCCCTGCTGAATAATAACGTTTGTAGCTTAAACCCTCCTGAACCACTCTAGTTAACCCACCTGCATGGATATTGGTCCCCCTTGGATTCAAGTGTAACCGGTCCCTTTTGCACAGGTCATACCTTCCCCAGAGGAGATCCCAATGATCCATAAATCTGAACTCCTGCCCAGTGCACTGTTCCTCAACCCCACATTTATTTGCCACAACTGAGGCAATATAGAGTCAGGAGTCTATGGTATAAGTTTATCAATATTGGTTAGGCCTCAGCTGTGTTACTGTGCACAATACCAGTTATCAGTAGGAAGAGGAGGAGTATGATGTTCTCCTGAGGGGGTTGTTCTCTTAATGGAGAACACCTATGCATGACTTCATTTAACGTGAGAAGGTTGATGCCTGTGCAACCACCTTGACAGATCAGGGTCAGGGCCCAGTGGCATGGTATCCTCTGCCCTTCACCTCTATTCAGGGCCTCAAACAGTCCTTCACCTGTGAATCTGTTGGGGTTGTCTGTTGTTTCCTGTCCTCCCAATGCAACCTCTTCTACATTGGTGAAGCCTGACGTAAATTGGGGGACACTTTGTCGAGCACCTCCCTCCAACTGCCAAAAGCAGAATTTCCTGGTGGCCAACCAGAGTGGTGGAGCAACATCTCATATTCCATCAAGGTAGCCTCTAACCTGATGGCATGAACATCAATTTCTTGCTCTGGTAATTTTTTCCCTCCCCCTTCCCTCTTCTTCTATTTCCCACTCTGGCCTCTTACCTCTTCTCCTCATCTGACTATCACCTCCCCCGGTGCCCCTCCAAGATTTCACATTGTATCGGAGGGATAGTAAGGTAGGCAGAGAGGGTGGCGTGGCTCTGCTGGTAAAGAATGGCATCAAATTGGTAGCAAGATATGACATAGGATTTGAAGATGTTGCATCCTTGTGGGTTGAGTTAAGAAACTGCAAAGGAAAAAGGACCCTGATACAGGCTTCCAACAGAAGCTGGGATGTGGACCACAGATTGCAACAGGAAATAGAAAAGGTGTGTCAAAAGGGCAATATTATGATGGTCATGGGAGATTTCAGCATGCAGATCGATTGGGATAATCAGCTTGAAAATGGATCTCAAGAAAGTGAGTTTTGAATGCCTATGAGATGTCTTTTCAGAGCAGTTTGTCATTGAGCCTACTAGGGGATCAGCTATACTGGATTGGGTGTTATGTAATGAACTGGAGACGATCAGGGAGCTTAAGCTAAAGAACCATTAGAAGACAAGAGATAATAATGTGACTGAGTTGAACTTGAAATTTGATAGGGAGAAAGTAAAGTCTGATGTAGCAGCATTTCAGCAGGAAATTAGAGAGAGAGGAGTTGGCCAAAGTAATTTGGAAGGAGATGGTGGCAGGGATAACACCAGAGCAGCGATGGTGTGAGTTTCTGGGAAAAATGAGGAAGGTGCAGGATAGATGTAGTCCGAAAACAAAGAAAAATATCTAATGGCAAAATAGTACAACTGTTGCTGCCAAGGGAAGTCAAAGCTAATGTAAAAGCAAAACAGAGGGTTAGTGAGAAAAGAAGAGGACTGGGAAGCTTTTAAAACCCTACAGAGAGCAACTAAAAGAATCATTAGGAATGAAAAGGTGAAATATGAAAACAAGCTAGCGAAGAATATCAAAATATCCATTTTGTAAAAGCTATTTCAAGTATGTAAAAAAAAGAGAGCTGAGAGTGGATGTAGGACCACTAGGAAAAGAGGCCTGAGAAATAATAATGGGGTACAATAAGATGGCAGATGAACTAAATGAGTTTTTTACATCAATCTTCACTGTGGAAGACACGAGCAGTGTGCCAGGCATTGAAGGGTTGAGGGAAGAGAAGTGAGTGCAGTTACTATTACAAAGGTGAAAGTGCTCAGAAAGCTGAAGATCTAATGGTACATAAGTCTCCTCGACCAGATGCCTAGGATTCTGAAAGAGGTGGTGGTAGAGATTATGGAGGCATTAGTAATGATAGAACATAGAAAATAGAACATAGAATAGTACAGCACATTACAGGTCCTTCGGCCCACAATGTTGTGCCAACCCTTAAACCCTGCCTCCCATATAACCCTCAACCTTAAATTCCTCCATATACCTGTCTAGTAGTCTCTTAAACTTCACTAGTCTATCTGCCTCCACCACTGACTCAGGCAGTGCATTCCACACACCAACCACTCTCTGAGTAAAAAACCTTCCTCTAATATCCCCCTTGAACTTCCCACCCCTTACCCTAAAGCAATGTCCGCTTGTATTGAGCAGTGGTGCCCTGGGGAAGAAGCGCTGGCTATCCACTCTATCTATTCCTCTTAATACCTTGTATACCTATATCATGTCTCCTGTCATCCTCCTTCTCTCCAAAGAGTAAAGCCCTAGCTCCCTTAATCTCTGGTTATAATCCATACTCTATAAACCAGGCAGCATCCTGGTAATTCTCCTCTGTACCCTTTCCAATGCTTCCACATCCTTCCTATAGTGTGTCGATCAGAACTGGACACAGTACTCCAGGTGCAGCCTAACCAGAGTTTTATAGAGCTGCATCATTAAATCGCGACTCTTAAACTCTATCCCTCGACTTATGAAAGCTAACACCCCATAAGCTTTCTTAACTACCCTATCCACCTGTGAAACAACTTTCAGGGATCTGTGGACATGTACCCCCAGATCCCTCTGCTCCTCCACACTACCAAGTATCCTGCCATTTACTTTGTACTCTGCCTTGGAGTTTGTCCTTCCAAAGTGTACCACCTCACACTTCTCCGGGTTGAACTCCATCCGCCACTTCTCAGCCTACTTCTGCATCCTATCAATGCCTCTCTGTAATCTAAGACAATCCTCTACACTATCTACAACACCACCAACCTTTGTGTTGTCTGCAAACTTGCCAACCCATCCTTCTACCCCAACATCCAGGTCGTTAATAAAAATCAGGAAAAGTAGAGGTCCCAGAACAGATCCTTGTGGGACACCACTAGTCACAATCCTCCAATCTGAATGTAATCCCTCCACCATGACCCTCTGCCTTCTGCAGGCAAGCCAATTCTGAATCCACCTGGCCAAACTTCCCTGGATCCCTTGCCTTCTGACTTTCTGAATAAGCCTACTGTGTAGAACCTTGTCAAATGCCTTACTAAAATCCATATAGATCACATCCACTGCACTACCCTCATCTATATGCCTGGTCACCTCCTCAAAGAACTCTATCAGGCTTGTTAGAAATGATCTGCCCTTCACAAAGCCATGCTGACTGTCCTTGATCAGACCATGATTCTCTAAATGCCCATAGATCGTATCTCTAAGAATCTTTTCCAACAGCTTTCCCACCACAGACGTAAGGCACACTGGTCTATAATTACTGGACTATCCCTATTACCTTTTTTGAACAAGGGGACATTTGCCTCCCTCCAATCCTCCGGTACCATTCCCATGGACAATGAGGACATAAATATCCTAGCCAGAGGCTCAGCAATCTCTTCCCTCACCTTGTGGAGCAGCCTGGGGAATATTCCATCAGGCCCTGGGGACTTATCCATCCTAATGTATTTTAACAACTCCAACATCTCCCCTCCCTTAATATCAACATGCTCCAGAACATCAAGCTCACTCATATTGTCCTCATTGTCATCAAGTTCCCTCTCATTGGTGAATACCGAAGAGAAGTATTCATTGAGGACCTCGCTCACTTCCACAGCCTCCAGGCACATCTTCCCACCTTTATCTCTACTTGGTCCTACCTTCACTCCTGTCATCCTTTCGTTCTTCACATAATTGAAGAATGCCTTGGGGTTTTCCTTTACCCTACTCGCCAAGGCCTTCTCATGCCCCCTTCTTGCTCTTCTCAGCCCCTTCTTAAGCTCCTTTCTTGCTTTCCTATATTCCTCAATAGACCCATCTGATCCCTGGTTCCCAAACCTTATGTATACTGCCTTCTTCCATCTGACTAGATTTTCCACCTCACTTGTCACCCATGGTTCCTCCATCTTACCATTCTTTATCTTCCTCACCGGGACAAATTTATCCCTAACATCCTGCAAGAGATCTCTAAACATCGACCACATGTCCATAGTACATTTCCCTGCAAAAACATCATCCCAATTCACACCCGCAAGTTCTAGCCTTATAGCTTCATAATTTGCCCTTCCCCAATTAAAAATTTTCCTGTCCTCTCTGATTCTACCCTTTTCCATGATAATGGTAAAGGCCAGGGAGCGGTGGTCACTGCCCTCAGATGCCCACCCACTGAGAGATCTGTGACCTGACCCGGTTCGTTACATTGGCATTCCCCCGGTCGGCCTGTCAACATACTGCGACAGGAATCCATCCTGGACACACTTAACAAACTCTGCCCCGTCTAAACTCTTGGAACTAATCAGGTGCCAATCAATATTAGGGAAGTTAAAGTCACCCATGATGATAACCCAAACAACAGGAATTCTGCAGATGCTGGAAATTCAAGCCACACACATAAAAGTTGCTGGTGAACGCAGCAGGCCAGGTAGCATCTCTAGGAAGAGGTGCAGTCGAAGTTTCAGGCCGAGACCCTTCGTCAGGATGCCATTCACCAGCAACTTTTATGTGTGTTGCATGATAATAACCCTGTTATTTTTGCACCTTCCCAAAATCTGCCTCCCAATCTGCTCCTCTGTATCTCTGTTGCTACCAGGGGGCGTATAGAACACCTTTTTCAAAAATCATTGGACTATGGCTTGGTGCCAGAGGACTGGAAAATTGCAAATGTCACTCTACTCTTTAAGAATGGAAGAAGGCAACAGAAAGAAAATTATAGACCGGGTAGCCTGACCTCAGTGGTGGGAACATGTTGGAGTCAATTGTTAAGGATGAGGTTATGGAGTACTTGGTAACACAGGACAAGATAGGACAACGTCAGCATAGTTTTCTTAAGGGAAAATCTTGCCTGATGAACCTGCTGGAATCCTTTGGGTAGGGTAGATAAAGGGGATTCAGCGGATGTTGTATATTTGGACTTTCATAAGGCATTTGACAAAGTGCCACACATGAGGCTGCTTACCAGGTTAAGAGCCCATGGCATTACAAGAAAGTTAGTAACATGGTGAGAGCATTGGCTAATAGGTAGGAGGCAGTGAGTGGGAATAAAAGGATCCTTGTCTGGTTGTGCGCCAGTGACGCGTGGTGTTCCACAGGGGTCGGTGTTGGGACCGCATCTTTTTAATCTGTATATCAATGATTTAGATCATGGAATAGATGGCTTTGTTGCCAAGTTTACATATGATACAAAGATTGCTGGAGGGACAGATAGTGCTAGTGGTAGTAGTAGTCATACTTTATTAATCCCGGGGGAAATTGGTTTTCGTTACAGTTGCTTCATAAATAATAAATAGTAATAGAACCATAAATAGTCAAATAGTAACATGTAAATTATGCCAGTAAATTATGAAATAAGTCCAGGACCAGCCTATTGGCTCAGGATGTCTGACCCTCCAAGGGTCTCATGTCTCCTCTCATCCTCCTTCTCTCCAAAGAGTAAAACCCTAGCTCCCTTAATCTCTGATCATAATGCATACTTTCTAAACCAGGCAGCATCCTGGTAAATCTCCTCTGTACCCTTTCCAATGCTTCTACATTCTTCCTATAATGAGGTGACCAGAACTGGACACAGTACTCCAAGTGCGGCCTAACCAGAGTTTCATAGAGCTGCATCATTACATCGTGACTCTTAAACTCTATCCCTTGACTTATGAAAGCTAACACCCCATAAACTTTCTTAACTACCCTATCCACCTGTGAGGCAACTTTCAGGGATCTGTGGACATGTACCCCCAGATCCCTCTGCTCCTCCACACTACCAAGTATCTTGCCATTTACTTTGTATTCTGCCTTGGAGTTTGTCCTTCCAAAGTGTACCACCTCACACTTCTCTGGGTTGAACTCCATCTGCCACTTCTCAGCCCACTTCTGCATCTTATCAATGTCTCTCTGCAATCTTTGAGAATCCTCTACACTATCTACAACACCACCAACCTTTGTGTCGTCTGCAAACTTGCCAACCCACCCTTCTACCCCCACATCCTGGTCGTTAATAAAAATCACGAAAAGTAGAGGTCCCAGAACAGATCCTTGTCACAATCCTCCAATCCGAATATACTCCCTCCACCACCACCCTCTGTCTTCTGCAGGCAAGCCAGTTCTGAATCCACCTGGCCAAACTTCCCTGGATCCCATGCCTTCTAACTTTTTGAATAAGCCTACCGTGTGGAACCTTGTCAAATGCCTTACTAAAATCCATATAGATCACATCCACTACATTACCCTCATCTATATGCCTGGTCACCTCCTCAATGAACTCTATCAGGCTTGTTAGACACAATCTGCCCTTCACAAAGCCATGCTGACTGTCCTTGATCAGACCAGGATTCTCTAAATGCCTATAGATCGTATCTCTAAGAATTTTTCCAACAGCTTTCCCACCACAGACGTAAGGCTCACTGGTCTATAATTACCCGGACTGTCCCTACTACCTTTTTTGAACAAGGGGACAACATTCGCCTCCCTCCAATCCTCCAGTACCATTCCCGTGGACAACGAGGACCTAAAGATCCTAGCCAGAGGCTCAGCAATCTCTTCTCTCGTCTCGTGGAGCAGCCTGGGGAATATTCCGTCAGGCCCCGGGGACTTACCTGTCCTAATGTATTTTAACAACTCCAACACCTCCTCTCCCTTAATATCAACATGCTCCAGAACATCAAGCTCACTCATATTGTCCTCACCATCATCAAGTTCCCTCTCACTGGTGAATACCGAAGAGAAGTATTCATTGAGGACCTCACTCACTTCCACAGCCTCCAGGCACATCTTCCCACCTTTATCTCTAATCGGTCCTACCTTCACTCCTGTCATCCTTTGTTCTTCACATAATTGAAGAATGCCTTGGGGTTTTCCTTTACCCGACTCACCAAGGCCTTCTCATGCCCCTTTATTGCTCTTCTCAGCCCCTTCTTAAGCTCCTTTCTTGCTTCCCTATATTCCTCAATAGACCCATCTGATCCTTGCTTCCTAAACCTCATGTATGCTGCCTTCTTCCACCTGACTAGATTTTCTACCTCACTTGTCACCCATGGTTCCTTCATCCTACCATTCTTTATCTTCCTCACCGGGACAAATTTATCCCTAACATCCCGCAAGAGATCTCTAAACATCGACCACATGTCCATAGTACACTTCCCTGCAAAAACATCATCCCAATTCACACCCGCAAGTTCTAGCCTTATAGCCTCATAATTTGTCTTTCCCCAATTAAAAATTTTCCTGTCCTCTCTGATTCTATCCTTTTCCATGATAATGCTAAAGGCCAGGGAGCGGTGGTCACTGTCCCCCAGATGCTCACCCACTGAGAGATCTGTGACCTGACCCGGCTCATTACCTAGTACTAGATCTAGTACGGCATTCCCCCTGGTCGGCCTGTCCACATACTGTGACAGGAATCTGTCCTGGACACACTTAACAAACTCTGCCCCATCTAAACCCTTGGAACTAATCAGGTGCCAATCAATATTAGGGAAGTTAAAGTCACCCATGATAACAACCCTGTTATTTTTGCACCTTTCCAAAATCTCCCTCCCAATCTGCTCCTCTGTATCTCTGCTGCTACCAGGGGGCCTATAGAATACCCCAATACAGTAACTGCTCCCTTCCTGTTCCTGACTTCCACCCATATTGACTCAAACGAGGATCCTGCTACATTACCCACCCTTTCTGTAGCTGTAATAGTATCCCTGACCAGTAATGCCACCCCTCCTCCCCTTTTTCCGCCCTCTCTATCCCTTTTAAAGCACTGAAATCCAGGAATATTGAGAATCCATTCCTGCCCTGGTGCCAGCCAAGTCTCTGTAATGGCCACTACATCATAATTCCATGTATGTACCCAAGCTCTCAGTTCATCACCTTTGTTCCTGATGCTTCCTGCATTAAGGTACAGACATTTCAGCCCTTCTACCTTACTGTCTTTACACCGTTTATTCTGCTTCTCTTTCCTCAAAGCCTCTCTGTATGTTAGATCTGGCTTTACTCCATGCACTTCTTTCACTGCTCTATCGCTCTGGGTCCCATCCCCCTCGCAAATTAGTTTAAACCCTCCCGAACCATGCTAGCAAACCTACCCGCAAGGATATTGCTCCCCCTCGAGTTCAGGTGCAACCCATCCAATCTGTACAGGTCCCACCTTCCCCAGAAGATCTAAAAATCTAAAACCCTGCTCCCTGCACCAACTCCTCAGCCACGCATTCAACTGCCATCTCTTCTAATTCTTACCATCACTGTCACGTAGCACTGGCAGCAATACTGAGGACGCCACCCTTGAGGTCCTGTTCTTCAGCCTTCTGCCTAGTTCCCGAAACTCACACTTCAGGACCTCATCCCTCTTCCTGCCTATGTCGTTGGTCCCAACATGTATCATGACTTCTGGTTGCTTTCCCTCTCGTACCAGGATGTCGTGCACCCGGTCAGAGACATCCCGGACCCTGGCACCCGGGAGGCAACAAACCATGCGGGTGTCCTTATCACGTCCACAAAATCTGTCTGCTACCCTGACTATAGAGTCTCCAATGATGACAGCTCTCCTCTTCTCTGTCCCACCCTTCTGCACCACAGGGTCAGACTCAGTGCCGGAGGCCCTGCCACCGTGGCTCACACCTGGTCGGCCAACAGTGTCTAGGACGGTAAGCTTATTATTCAGGGGAATGGCTACAGGGGTGCTCTGCACTACCTGTCTGCTCACCTTTGCTTCCCCCCTCTGACTGTCACCCAGCAACCTGCTTCCGACAGCCTAAGTGTGACTACCTCCCTGTAGCTCTCATCTATGACTGCCAAATTCTCTGTTATGAGTCGAAGGTCATCCAGCTGCTGCTCCAGATTCCTTACATGGTCTTCCAGATCGCCCAGCCGTATGCACTACTGGCAGATGTGACTCTGCGGGAGAGGGGAGTTCCCCCACGACTGCCACATCTCACATGAGAGGCACATCATCGTCTCAGGAGACATTGTAAAAACTAACTGTGAGCTAGCTTGTCTTCCGCCTCTTCTCGTTGAAGCCTCTCGAGTCAAAGCCTCAAAGCTCCACTCCTTCACTGGCCCACTCACGCACTGGCCACTTTCCACAGGCCACTTCGCTTGAGCTATCCCTCTATTTATCTGTTTTTCATCCTCCCGGAATCCAGCCCCAACCCGATTTTCCAAATCTACCCACATATTGAAATCCTCCATGACTATTGTAACATTGCCCTTTTGGCACGCATTTTCTATCACCCATTGTAATTTGTAGACTACATCCTTACTATTGTTTGGGGTCTGTATACATCTCCCATCAGGGTCTTTTAACCCTTGCGATTCCTTAGCTCTATCCACAATGATTCAATGATTCTGACCTTATGTCGCTCTTTCTAATGATTTGATTTCATTTTTTTTTACCACCCCTCTGCCTGTCCTTTTGATACACAGTGTATCCTTGGACATTAAGCTTCTTTCAGCCGTAATCCAGTGATGCCTACAACATCATACTTGCCAATCTGCAACAATGCTACAAGTTCATCAACCTTACTCTTTATACTGCATGCATTCAAATAAACACCTTCAGTCCTGTATTCATCCTTTTCGATTTTGTCTACCTTTGATGTTGCAACTCATCCTGTTGACCAATTTTTTCCAATCAATGGCCTCTCATCACTACATATTGTCTCTGTTTGTAAACCAGCTACCTCATCTTCAGCACTATCATCTGTCTTTCCTACGATACTTGCATTGAAATATATGCTGCTCAGAACTACAGTTGCACCATGCTCAACCTTTTGATTCCTAACTTTGTCTGAGGTCTTACCAACATCTGCCTCCACAACTTCTCCGTTAACTATTCTGGCACTCTGATTCCCATCCCTTTCGGCTCTGGCTTGAACCCCACTGTGCAGCATTGACAAATCTTCCCACTAAGATATTAGTCCCCCTCCAGTTCAGTTGCAAATCGTCCAATTTGTACAGGTCCCACCTTTCCTGGAAGAGAGCCCAAATATCCAAAAATCTTATGCCCCTCCCTCATTCACCAACTCCTTAGCCAAGTACTAAACTGTATAATCTTCCTAGTTCTGACCTCAGTCGCAAGTGGCATGGGTAGCAATCCTGAGATCATAATCCTGGAGGTCCTGTCATTTAACCTAGCACCTAACTCCCTACGCAGACCTCGTTACTTGCCCTACCCATGTCATTGGTACCTAAATGGACCATGACTTCTGGCTGTTCACTCTCCCACTTAAGAATGCTGAGCACTCGATCCGAGATATCCCGGATCCTGGCACCTGGGTGGCAACATTGCATGCAGGAATCTTGTTCTCACCCACAGAACCTCTTGTCCATTTCCATAAGTAATGAATCCCCTATCACCCACAGTGTGCCTCTCCTCCACTTCCCTTCTGATTCGCAGAGCCAAACTCAGTGCAAGAGACCTGACCACTGTGATTTTCTTTTGTTAGACCAACCCCCCCCCCCAACAGTATCCAAAGTGATACATCTGTTGTTGAGGGGGATAGCCTCAGGGGTACTCTGTATTAGCTCTTTAACCCCTTTCCCCTTCCTGACTGTCTTGTGTCCTACACCTTGGGTGTAACTATCTCTCTATGTGTCTGATCCATCACCAACCTCCTGAATGGTCCAGTGTTCATCCAGTTCCAGCTCCAACTCTAATGTCGATTGTTGGAAGCTACAGTTGAATACTCTTCTTGCAGTTTTAGTTGTCAGGGGCCCTGCCTTCCCATATCCTGCAAAAGGAGCATTCACCTATCCTACCTGGCATCTCTACTGTATAAGACGTTGGTGAACTGTATTGCGTACCGTTCTGGTCACCCACCTGCAAGAAAGATGTCAATACGATTGAAATACGCAAAGAAAATTTACAATTATGTTGATGGTGGTCTTAAGTTGTGTGGAGAAGGGTTGAAAAGGATAAAAACTTTATTCTCTGCAGTGTAGGAGAATGAGAGGAGATTTGATACAGGTATACAAAATTATGAGGGATATAGACAGGTGTGACAAAAGAACCAGTTACCAGAAGATTGATGCTGATAAGAGGACAATGGGGGAACCTTCAAGAGATGTTAATGAGAGACGAGAGGGATTAACGGAAAGGAGACACAGTTCCGAGTATTGTCAGAGACCGGGGCTTTGAACCCTGAACTGTTTGAAGTTTGTTGGACAGGTGACACCCCAGCAGGGGAATAAAAAGGGACAGGTTCGCTAAAGCAAGAGACACACGACTTTACGAGGTAACGAGACCCTGAGAGCGGTGTGCCCCCCCCCCCCACAAGTTGGTGGGAGTTTTTGGAGGTCTGTTCGCGGGGCCAGCCATAGACGCACCGGTTGGAAAGATACGGTCGGGCGGGAACCTGGTGTGTGTGTCCACCCTTGCCTGGGTGCCGGCTTCACTGCAGAAGAACGATTGTATCTGGAACGGAGGGGTCACTGTCGGTGACCTCAGAAGACATTACAAAGGGCTCGCCCGAAAGCTAACTGCGAGGAACATCGAAGGTCTGTGTGGAATCCGTTTTGAATATTCATTCGCTGTCACTCTCTCTCCTCTCCCCACCACCAACAGCACAACAGTGATTACTGTGAACTGAACTGAACTCAATTGAACTGAACTTTGCGTCACTTGAAACTGGTCATTTACCCCTAGACGGCGATAGAGCTTGATTGATCCTATTATCCTAGTTCTGTGTACATGTGTGTTTATCATTGCTGAACTGTTGCATTTATTATCCTTTTGATTAGAGTACTGTGTTGCTTATTTCTTTAATAAAACTTTCTTAGTTCCAGTGATCTAGACTCCAACTAAGTGGTCCATTTCTGCTGGTTTGGCAACCTAGTTACGGGGTAGGTAACATAAGTGGGGTTCTCGTCCGCGATTTCGAACGCTAAATTTGGGACGAGGTAAATTGATTGGGTTAAAATTCCCGAAAGAAAGAAAAGGCAGAAATGCAGATTGAGGAATTTCTAAAGGCACTGACCTTGGAGGCATTAGAGGATGCCAGGAAAGCGGAATTGGCAGCTGTGGCCAAACGGTTGAATCTTGTTAAAGGGAAGTCAACAATGAGGAGAGAGGAGATACACAGAGCTATCGTAGAGCACTATGTATCTAAAGGTGTGTTTCCCCAAGGGGAGCTGGAGGTGATATCTATTGGAAAACCTGGTGGAGATGCAGTACAGGTGCAGCTTGAAAAACTGAGACTTGAGCACGAGTTCCGGGTAAGGCAGCTAGAACACAAAGAGAAACAGTTAGAATGGCAAGAAAGAGAGAGGCAATGGCAGCAAGAAGAGAAACAGAGGGAAAGGGAATTCGAGCTGGAGAGGTTAAAGATGAGGGCGGAGTAGGGGCCCATGCCAAACCAAGGTGGAGGGTTCTGGGCGACCCAGGAGATTAGGTTGGTTCCCCCATTTGACGATACCAATGTGGATCGGTACTTTCCCCATTTCGAAAAAGTTGCTGCAAGTCAGGACTGGCCGAGGGATAAGTGGGCTGTTTTGCTTCAGAGTGTACTTAAGGGGAAAGCCCAACAGGCTTACTCGGCTTTGTCCTCGGAAGGTGCCCAGAGGTATAGAAACATAGAAACATAGAAAATAGGTGCAGGAGTAGGCCATTCGGCCCTTCGAGCCTGCACCGCCATTTGTTATGATCATGGCTGATCATCCAACTCAGAACCCTGCACCAGCCTTCCCTCCATACCCCCTGATCCTCGTAGCCACAAGGGCCATATCTAACTCCCTCTTAAATATAGCCAATGAACTGGCCTCAACTGTTTCCTGTGGCAGAGAATTCCACAGATTCACCACTCTCTGTGTGAAGAAGTTTTTCCTAATCTCGGTCCTAAAAGTCTATCCTCAAACTGTGACCCCTCGTTCTGGACTTCCCCAACATCGGGAACAATCTTCCTGCATCTAGCCTGTCCAATCCCTTTAGGATTTTATACGCTTCAATCAGATCCCCCCTCAATCTTCTAAATTCCAACGAGTACAAGCCCAGTTCATCCAGTCTTTCTTCATATGAAAGTCCTGTCATCCCAGGAATCAATCTGGTGAACCTTCTTTGTACTCCCTCTATGGCAAGGATGTCTTTCCTCAGATTAGGGGATCAAAACTGCACACAATACTCCAGGTGTGGTCTCACCAAGGCCTTGTACAACTGCAGTAGTACCTCCCTGCTCCTGTACTCGAAACCTCTCGCTATAAATGCCAGCATACCATTCGCCTTTTTCACCGCCTGCTGTACCTGCATGCCCACTTTCAATGACTGGTGTATAATGACACCCAGGTCTCGTTGCACCTCCCCTTTTCCTAATCGGCCACCATTCAGATAATAATCTGTTTTCCTATTTTTGCCACCAAAGTGGATAACTTCACATTTATCCACATTAAACTGCATCTGCCATGAATTTGCCCACTCACCCAACCTATCCAAGTCACCCTGCATCCTCTTAGCATCCTCCTCACAGCTAACACTGCCGCCCAGCTTCGTGTCATCCGCAAACTTGGAGATGCTGCATTTAATTCCCTCATCCAAGTCATTAATATATATTGTAAACAACTGGGGTCCCAGCACTGAGCCTTGCGGTACCCCACTAGTCACTGCCTGCCATTCTGAAAAGGTCCCGTTTATTCCCACTCTTTGCTTCCTGTCTGCTAACCAATTCTCTATCCACATCAATACCTTACCCCCAATACCGTGTGCTTTAAGTTTGCACACTAATCTCCTGTGTGGGACCTTGTCAAAAGCCTTTTGAAAATCCAAATATACCACATCTACTGGTTCTCCCCTATCCACTCTACTAGTTACATCCTCAAAAAATTCTATGAGATTCGTCAGACATGATTTTCCTTTCACAAATCCATGCTGACTTTGTCCGATGATTTCATTGCTTTCCAAATGTGCTGTTATCACATCTTTGATAACTGACTCCAGCAGTTTCCCCACCACCGACGTTAGGCTAACCGGTCTATAATTCCCCGGTTTCTCTCTCCCTCCTTTTTTAAAAAGTGGGGTTACATTAGCCACCCTCCAATCCTCAGGAACTAGTCCAGAATCTAACGAGTTTTGAAAAATTATCACTAATGCATCCACTATTTCTTGGGCTACTTCCTTAAGCACTCTGGGATGCAGACCATCTGGCCCTGGGGATTTATCTGCCTTTAATCCCTTCAATTTACCCAACACCACTTCCCTACTAACATGTATTTCGCTCAGTTCCTCCATCTCACTGGACCCTCTGTCCCCTACTATTTCTGGAAGATTATTTATGTCCTCCTTAGTGAAGACAGAACCAAAGTAATTATTCAATTGGTCTGCCATGTCCTTGCTCCACATAATCAATTCACCTGTTTCTGTCTGTAGGGGACCTACATTTGTCTTTACCAGTATGAGGTGGTGAAAGAGGCCATCCTCAGGATTTATGAGTTGGTCCCGGAGGCATACCGGCAGAGGTTCCGGAATGCGAGGAAGCAGTGGGACCGCACGTATTTAGAGTTTGCCCGTGAGATGCAGACATATTGTGAGCGTTGGTGCGCCTCGAAAGGGCTAGATGGGGATTATGACAGACTGCTACAGCTGATCCTGATTGAGCAGTTTAAAGGTTGTGTCCCTGACGGTATGAGACCCTACCTAGATGAGAAAGAGGCAGGCACTTATAGCCGCAACTGCTAAGTTAGCGGATGAGTACGCGTTGACACATAAAACGAGGTTTGTCCCCAGTAAAGGCTACCAGAAGGGTAGTCAGGACGGCGGGGAGAGTCCGCCAGAAAAGTCAGAAAGTAAACCAGGGACTAGCGAGAAGGATAAGGTAGACCGGGAGCAGTCTGGTAGGAAGTCTCCTGGGGTCGTATGTTATAATTGTGGGAAAGCCGGACACTTTGCGTCCAGGTGCTTTGCCCCAAAGAAGGAGACGGGAAAGGGAAAGGCGGCGTTTCCGACTGGCTGTATTGAGCTGGTAAACCAACCGCTAGGAGAGGAGAGGGCTAACAAAGTTCAGGAAGGGCGCGAGAGGTTTATCTCGGCCGGATTGGTGTCGGTGAAGGAGGGGTTAAACCCAGTTCCAGTGCGGATCTGGAGAGACACGGGAGCGTGTCAGTCATTGATAGTAAAGAGTGTGTTAGAGTTTAGTTCAGAGACCCAGACCGGGGAGGTCAGGGTCAAAGGCATTGGAAAAGGGACTGAAGCAGTACCCTTGCACCAGATACACCTAAAAAGCGACTTGGTCTCTGGACCGGTCACGATAGGGGTGAGGCTCGAACTACCGATGAAAGGCGTGGAGATCTTGCTCGGTAATGACCTCGCCGGCGGGGAAGTGTATCCGGCGGTAAAATTGACAGGCCAGCCTGCCAGCATTGAGGCCCCGCCCATGGACTCACAGGTTTATCCCGTTTGGGCAGTGACTCGGCGTATGTCCAGAAAGACTGCCGAAATAGCTCTAGCTGAGACGTTTCTACCAGCCTTGTACCAGGAGGGGGGTAGAAAGTGAAACAGGAGGGAGTGAGGAAATTGAGGTAGATTTATCATTGGAAAGGAGGGAATTTGTGCAGGCGCAGGAGCGAGACGAGGAGCTGATGGTTTCGGCGGGGACAGCTCTCTCTCTGAAGCAGAGTTGAGGGGAGAGCCAGTGGGCTGTTGTGTGGAGGAGGGAGTGCTAAGGAAGAAAGGGAGACCAAGTACCGTGCCCGCAGATGAGGAATGGGGGATGGTACCAAAAATTTATGGGGATGAGATTCTTAACCTGGCCCACAAGATACCCCTCGGTGGACATTTTGGGGGGAGGAAAACAGTCGGCGGAATCATGAAAGGGTTTTACGGGCTGCACAGGAGGAAGGATGTTATTGACTGTTGTAGACGTGAGTTAACACAGTTAGAGGCTATTAACATGTTAAAAGCTCACCACGATCAGAAAACAGATCTAGCTGGTGATATCATGAAAATTAATGAGGCTAGGGTGCCACCTGATAAGGGGAGGGCAATTTTGAAAAGATAAGTGTGGTGCTGACCAGATGGGAGAAGTCTATCGTTTTGGCCAGCTTGGCTGATGAGGTCTCTCCCTTAATCCCTGAACAAAGCGAGCAAGTTAAACGCCACGCACACGGATCTCCGAACGTCACGGTACATGGGGTGGTTGTCAAGTCAGGTCAGCCTAGTGAGCAACACCCCTATAGAATGATTAATTTAGTGTCAAAAGGGCTAAAGAACACAGAAGTGTATATTGGCGATGTAGTAGTCTGGAGTGACACGTGGGAGGAACACATTATGGCGGTAGAGGAGCTGATTAAATGGCTGTCTGAAGCCAGCCTGACAGTGAACCTCGCAAAAAGTGAGTTCGGCCGCGCGAAGGTCACTTATCTGGGATTTGTGGTAGGACAGGGGCAGCTGGCTCCGATGCAAGCTAAGGTGCGGGCTATCTCTGAAGTCCCCATCCCGACAGACAAGAGAGCCCTGAGAAGGTTCTTGGAGATGGTGGGGTACTATAGGAAGTTTTGCAAGAACTTTGCGGATATTACCCACCCTCTTACTAAGCCCTTGCCAAAGAATGCTAAGTTGGTATGGGACGTCCCTTGTTATCTGTGTTCGGGGCGAAAACCACTGGGACGTTATACTGATCACAATTCATTAGTGTTTCCGGCCACTATGAAGTTTGCTAAATTGGAGCCTGGTTTAGAGGATTATTAAAATAACACATATAAAAGGAACAGAAAATGTGATTGCTGACTGTCTGTCAGGTGTTGACAACTTAAAAAGTCTCTGTATTAGCCAAATAGCTGATGACCATGTATATTTGTGTGTATCTGATAGTGTATTCATGACTATATTTTTACCCTGGTAAAAATCCTTTGAAGTGTAGGGGTGTGACAAAAGAACCAGTTATCAGAAGATTGATGCCGATAAGAGGACAATGGGGGAACCTTCAAGAGATGTTAATGAGAGACGAGGGGGATTAACGGAAAGGAGACACAGTTCCGAGTATTGTCAGAGACCGGGGCTTTGAACCCTGAACTGTTTGAAGTTTGATGGACAGGTGATACCCCAGCAGGGGGATAAAAAGGGACAGTTTCGCTAAGGCAAGAGACACACGACTCCACTCCTGAAAGCGGTGTGCCCCCCCCCCACAAGTTGGGAGTTTTTGGAGGTCTGGTCGCGGGGCCAGCCATAGACGCACCGGGTGGAAAGATACGGTCGGGCGGGAACCTGGTGTGTGTGTCCGCCCTTGCCTGGGTGCCGGGTTCACTGCAGAAGAACGATCGTGTCTGGAACGGAGGGGTCACAGTCAGTGACCTCAGAAGACATTACAAAGGGCTCGCCCGAAAGCTAACTGCGAGGAATATCGAAGGTCTGTGTGGAATCCGTTTTGAATATTCATTCACTTTCGCTCTCTCTCCTCTCCCTGGCCCCAACGGCACAACAGTGATTACTGCGAACTGAACTGAACTTTGCGTCACTTGAAACTGGTCACTTACCCCTAGACTGCGATAGAGCTTGATTGATCCTATTATCCTAGTTCTGTGTACATGTGTGTTTATCATTGCTAACTGTTGCATTTATTATCCTTTTGATTAGAGTACTGTGTTGCTTATTTCTTTAATAAAACTTTCTTAGTTCCAGTAATCCAGACTCCAACTAAGTGGTCCAAACACAGGGTAAATGCAAGCAGTCTTTTTCCATTGAGATTAGGTGAGACTACAACTAGAGGTCATGGGTTAAGGGTGAAAGGTGAAATGTTTTAGGGGAACATCTTCATTGAGGTGGCAGTAAGTGTGTGGAACGAGCCTCCAATGCAAGTGGTAGATGTGCGTTTGAATTCAAAACTTTAGAGAATTTTGGATATGTCCATGGATGGGAGAGGCATGTTCCAGATGGGACTCAGAAAAATGATAGTTTAGCACAGACTAGATGGGCTGAAGGGCCTGTTTCTGTGCAATAGTGTCCTATGACTTAAAATGCAAGCAATCTAAAAAAGTCTCTCACCAAATATATTCTTCATATTTTGATGATGCTTGTTTCTTGGTTAGTTTTAGTCTTCCATGATGTTTCTGGAATGCATGTTGGTCCGGGTTGATCATGGGTCATCCTGAGATGCAAGCCAGGCTACTACAATACAGAGAGCAAGCTGTTGTCTATGCAGCAGGCCCCTTGTCCCCCATGCAGCTGAAATATCCAAAGGAACTGCAGAGACCGATACAGTTTGGCATTAGCAGTGTCACAGGAGTTACCAGTGAGTGTTGAAGTCAATGTAGGACTGCCTTAGGGACGCCAGCTCTGGATTTCTCCTCTAGGTTTACTCCCGAAGCCTTCCCCGTGAGTGGGTATACCCACAAGGCAAGTGGAGGTTTGAGATCAGTATTCCTTCTCCTAGATGAGCTGCCAACCATGGGTGACAAGCCCCATCTCCCCAGAGTGCATGTTGATGTGTAATGTTCTTGAGTTATTGACAACACTTTAAAATAAATGATACTGCTGAAAGAGGTATGAATTAATAATTTATGTAAAGACACACAAGTAAAATTTGAGCTTATTGTAATGCAGAATAATGAAGGACATGATCTGAATAACGTCCATACACCAGGGATTTTAGCAGACAATTAAGGACTCCCGGTGAATGAATTGGCAATGATAAATCAAGGAACTGGGGCAGTTAATCCAGGAAGTTACTGCAGTCAATCTAGAAATCCACTGCAAACAAAGGAGTCCATGGAAAACGAGTCCGTGAACAGGCCTGTTGCCAGCTAATTGCTCACATGGAACGAATGGAAACCGCATCAGAAAAAGCGCAGAAGTCCCTCTTCCTATTGGCTGTAATTAGGACTGTGGCGGAGCAGCTGCGGGAAAAAAAAAATCAGGGATTTTAGACTGGTCTCGGACAACACAACGACATCTCACACTGACCTGCAGATACAGTGTGGAATAGGCCCTTCTGCCCCAACAAGCCGTGCTGTCCTGCAATCCACTGATTTAACCCTAGCCTGATCACAGGACAAGTTACAATGACCAATTAACCTACTTATCAGTAGAAGAGGCGGGAGGAGAGAGAGCAGCGTGCCGCGCGTGCACAGCCCTCCGGTGAAAAATGATATCATATCTGTTAAATAGGGGCCGTGAACAATTCTGATTTGATGGTGATGGATGTGAAAGAACAGAGGAACATCCGGAAAAATTTCTGAAACGCCAGTTCGCTGTTGTGTTACTGCGGGATCGGGAATCTTTCGGAGGGAAGGCCCCAAAATCCCCGGCTTTGCCTGTTGTTGGTGACCGAGATGGAGGTCAAATCGCTTGGTACTCGGTGTCGGAGAGCTGATTAGAGCTCGAAGTTGTCAGATGACTCAGAGTCGGACCGTGGTCGGGTATGGCAGGGAGAGTTTTTCTTCCTTCTCCCGTCTGCGTGAGATGTGGGACATTTGAGTGACTTTGAACTTTTTACTGCGCTCATGGACTTCTTCATCAAGTTATGGTATTGTTGCACTGCTGTAACTATATGTTATAATTATGTGGTTTTGTTAGTTTTTTTCAGTCTTGGTCTGTCCTGTGTTTTGTGATATCACACCGGAGGAAATATTGTATCATTTCTTAATGAACATAGAACATAGAATAGTACAGCACAGTACAGGCCCTTCGGCCCACAATGTTGTGCCGACACTCAAACCCTGCCTCCCACATAAACCCCCACCTTAAATTCCTCCATATACCTGTCTCGTAGTCTCTTAAACTTCACTAGTGTATCTGCCTCCACCACTGACTCAGGCAGTGCATTCCACGGACCAACCACTCTCTGAGTAAAAAACCTTCCTCTAATATCCCCCTTGAACTTCCCACCCCTTACCTTAAAGCCATGTCCTCTTGTATTGAGCAGTGGTGCCCTGGGGCAGAGGCGCTGGCTATCCACTCTATCTATTCCTCTTATTATTTTGTACACCTCTATCATGTCTCCTCTCATCCTCTTTCTCTCCAGAGAGTCAAGCCCTAGCTCCCTTAATCTCTGATCATAATCCATACTCTCTAAACCAGGCAGCTTCCTGGTAAATCTCCTCTGTACCCTTTCCAATGCTTCCACATCCTTCCTATAGTGAGGTGACCAGAACTGGACACAGTACTCCAAGTGTGGCCTAACCAGAGTTTTATAGAGCTGCATCATTACATCGCGACTCTTAAACTCTATCCCTCGACTTATGAAAGCTAACACCCCATAAGCTTTCTTAACTACCCTATCCACCTGTGAGACAACTTTCAGGGATCTGTGGACATGTACCCCCAGATCCCTCTGCTCCTCCACACTACCAAGTATCCTGCCATTTACTTTGTACTCTGCCTTGGAGTTTGTCCTTCCAAAGTGTACCACCTCACACTTCTCCGGGTTGAACTCCATCTGCACTTCTCAGCCCACTTCTGCATCCTATCAATGTCTCTCTGCAATCTTTGACAATCCTCTACACTATCTACAACACCACCGACCTTTGTGTCATCTGCAAACTTGCCAACCCACCCTCCTACCCCCATATCCAGGTCGTTAATAAAAATCACGAAAAGTAGAGGTCCCAGCACAGATACTTGTGGGACACCACTAGTCACAATCCTCCAGTCTGAATGTACTCTCTCCCTTTAGTAATGCATGCATTACTAAATGACAATAAAAGAGTACTGCGTGTCTTCATATTCTAAAATAATCTTTGGATTGTGGCAGGAAACCGCAGCATCCAGAGGAAATCCACGCAGCCACGCGAAGAAAGTATAATCTCCTTACACAGGGCACCAGAAATGAACTGTGAATGGGATGCCCCGAGCTGTAATAGCTTCACTACGCTACTGTGGTGTCCCAGACTGTGGATACTAGGCCAGTAACTTGCTAACCCCATTTGTGTTCCTTCTTATTCACAGTCCTGCTAGGAGTTTTCTGCGTTTGTAATACTAAATAGGCCTTACTTGTAGCACTGTAAGCTGGGGCTGTCTGGTATGGAGGATACGATCCGGGAGGTATATTGGGTGGGTAAGCAAGGTTCAGTGGGTAGCTTTGAAAACCGCTGGCTGAGCCTAGGAGAAAAACAAGCACATTTCAATATAAATAAGATCATAACATATAGGAACAGATTTAGGCCATTTAGCACTTTAAGTCTGGTCTGCCATTCAATAATGGCTAATTTATTTTCCCTCTCAAACACCATTCTCTTACATTCTTCCCGTAATCTTTGATGCCTTTACTAATCAAGAACTTATCAACCTGTTACAATATAGCCATTTTAACCATATGTTTTGGGAGATGGTCGTGGGAGAGTCTGATGATTTATAGATTAGGTTCCATCACTCTCTGTGCCCTAGATGTTGTTTGACTAATTCATAAATGAAAATGATTTGGAACACACTGCAGAACATCTTCAAGGGGAGATGACTCAAAAAGGACCCTGTCACCCAGGACATGTCCTCGCCATCATGCAGGAAGTACTGTACAGGAGACTGAAGACACACACTTAGTGTTTTAGGAACAGTTTCTTCGCCACCATCAGATTTATGAGCTGATAATAGGCTGACAATATTTCTTATTGTAATTTATCTTTATGTATTACACCGTCCTAATGCCGCACCACATTTCATGACACACACAAAATACTGGAGGAACTCAGCAGGTCAGGCAGCACCTATGGAAAGGAATTTACAGTCGATATTTTGGGCTGAGACTCTTCTTCTAAACTGGAAAGGAAGGGGGAAGGTGCCAGAATAAAAAGGTGGGGATAGGGGAAGGAGGACAAAACAGAAGGTGATAGGTGAAGCCAGGCAGATGGGAAAAGTAAAGTGCTGGAGAAGAAGGAATCTGATCAGAGAGGACAGTGGGCCATGGGAAAAAGTGAAGAAAGAGGGGCAGCGGGGGGAGGTGATAGGCAGGTGAGGAGAAATGGTAAGAGGCCAGAGTGGGAGAGGGGAAAGAAAAAGAATCATGATATATGCCAGTGATATTAAACCTGATTCTGACTGTGAGCAATGAGCAGAATTTTACTTGCAGAACAGGAGATAATGGCTGTCATCCTCTTCCCTATCCTCACAGAGAGAGCTGGCCAGAAAGCAGCACTCATCACCAAGGACCCCCACCATCCAGGCCATGCTCTATTCCCATTGCTGCCATGGGGAAGGAGATAGAAGAGCTTCAGGTCCCATGCCAGCAAGTTCAGGAACAGTTATTACCTTCAACCCATCAAGTTGCTGAAAGAAGCTTGGATAACTTCACTCACCTCAACACTGAACTGATTCCACACTTTCAAGGACTCTAGCACATATGTTGTTAGTATTAAATATTTATGTACGTACTTATTCATTTCTATTACTTGTTTCTTTTTGTATTTGCACAATTTGTCAGTCTTTGTATGTAGTTTTTCATTCATTCTATTGTACTTCTTTGTTCTACTGTGAACGTTTGGAAGAAAATGAATCTCAGGGTCGTATTTAGTGACATATACATACTTTGATAATAAGATCATAAGACATAGGAGTAGAATTAGGCCACTTGGCTCATCAAGACTGTACCACCATTCCATCATGGCTGATTTACTATCCTGTCAACTCCATTCTCATGCCTTCTCCTCATAATCTTTGACGCCCTGAATGATCAAGAATGTATCAACCTCTGCCTTGAATTATGGCTGAAGGATGGTTGTAGTTGGGAGCTGAATGTCCAAGGTTACACCTTGTATCAGAGGGACAGGAAGGTAGGCAGAGGGGGTGGTGTGGCTCTGCTGGTAAAACATGGCTACAAATCAGGAGAAAGATGTGATTGTTGAATCCTTGTGGGTTGAGTTAAGAAACTGCAAGGGTAAAAGGAACCTGATGGCAGTTATATACAGGCCTCCCAACAGTAGCTGGGATGTGCACCACAGATTGCAATGGGAAGTAGAAAAGGTGTGTCAAAATGTCAGTGTTATGATAGTCGTGGGAGATTTTAACATGCAGGTTGATTGGGAAAATCAGGTTGGTACTGGATCTTGAGAGTGAGTTTGTTGAATGCCTATGAGATGGCTTTTTAAGAGCAGTTTGTCATTGAGCCTACTATGGGATCAGCTGTACTGGACTGGGTGTCATGCAATGAACTGGAGGTGATTAGGGAACTTAAGGTAAAAGAGCCCTTAGAAGCCAGTGATCACAATATGATTGAGTTCAACTTGAAATTTGATAGGGAGAAAGTAAAGTCTGACATAGCAGTATTTCAGCAGGAAATTACAGTGGTATGAGAGAGGAGTTGGCTAAATAAATTGAGAGGAGCTGTTAGCAGGGATGACAGCAGAGCAGCAATGGAGTGAGTTTCTGGGAAAATGAGGAAGGTGCAGGACAGATGTATTCCAAAAACAAAGAAATACTCAAATGGCAAAATAGTACAATTGTGGCTGACAAGGGAAGTCAAAGCCAATGTAAAAGCAAAAGAGAGGGCACACAACAAAGCACAAATTAGTGGGAAGTCAGAGGATTGGGAAGCTTTTAAAAACCTCGAGAGAGCACCTAAAAGAATCATTAGAAGGGAAAAGATAAAATATGAAAACAAGCTAGCAAACAATATCAAAGTAGATAGTAAAAGCTTTTTCAAATATGTAAAAATTAAAAGGGAGAGTGGATATAGCACCACTAGCAAATAGGCCAGAGAAATAAAAATGGGGGACAAGGAGATGTCAGATGAACTAAATGAGTATTTTGCATCAGTCTTCACTGTGGAAGACTACTGGTGTGTCAGATGTTAAAGGGTGTGAGGGAAGAAAAGTAAGTGCAGTTGCTATTATCTGAATGGTGGCCGATTAGGAAAAGGGGAGGTGCAACGAGACCTGGGTGTCATTATACACCAGTCATTGAAAGTGGGCATGCAGGTACAGCAGGCGGTGAAAAAGGCGAATGGTATGCTGGCATTTATAGCGAGAGGATTCGAGTACAGGAGCAGGGAGGTACTACTGCAGTTGTACAAGGCCTTGGTGAGACCACACCTGGAGTATTGTGTGCAGTTTTGGTCCCCTAATCTGAGGAAAGACATCTTTGCCATGGAGGGAGTACAAAGAAGGTTCACCAGATTGATTCCTGGGATGGCAGGACTTTCATATGAAGAAAGACTGGATGAACTGGGCTTGTACTCGTTGGAATTTAGAAGATTGAGGGGGGATCTGATTGAAACGTATAAGATCCTAAAGGGATTGGACAGGCTAGATGCAGGAAGATTGTTCCCGATGTTGGGGAAGTCCAGAACGAGGGGTCACAGTTTGAGGATAGACTTTTAGGACCGAGATTAGGAAAAACTTCTTCACACAGAGCGTGGTGAATCTGTGGAATTCTCTGCCACAGGAAACAGTTGAGGCCAGTTCATTGGCTATATTTAAGAGGGAGTTAGATATGGCCCTTGTGGCTACGGGCGTCAGGGGGTATGGAGGGAAGGCTGGGGCGGGGTTCTGAGTTGGATGATCAGCCATGATCATAATAAATGGTGGTGCAGGCTCAAAGGGCCGAATGGCCTACTCCTGCACCTATTTTCTATGTTTCTATGTTTCTATGCTATTACAAGGGAGAACATGCTCAAAAAGCTGAAAGACCTAATGGTATACAAGTCACCCAGACCAGATGAACTGCACCCTAGGCTTCTGAAAGAGGTGCGGTAGAGTCTGTGGAGGCATTAGCAATGATCTTTCAAAAATCATTGGACTCTGGGATGTGCCAGATGATTGGAAAATTGCAACTGTCTCTCCACTCATAAGAAAGGAGGAAGGCAGCAGAAAGTAAATTATAGACCAGTTGGCCTGATCTCAGTGGTTGGGAAGATGTTGGAGTCAATTGTTAAGGATGAGGTGATGGAGTACTTGGTGACACAGTAGAAAATAGGGCAAAGTCAGCATGGTTTCCTTACGGGAAAATCTTGCCTGACGAACCTGTTGGAATTCTTTGAGGAGATTGCAAGTAGGATAGATAAAGGGGATGCAGTGGATGTTGTATATTTGGATTCTCAGAAGGCTTTTGATAAGGTGCTACAAGTTAAGAGCACATGATATGACAGGAATGTTACTCACATGGTTAGAGCATTGGCTGGCTGTTAGGAGGCAGCGAGTGGTAATAAAAGGATCCTTGTCTGTTTGGCTGCCAGTGACTGGTGGTGTTCCACAGGGGCTGGTGTTGGGATTGCTTCCTTTTATGCTGTATATCAATGATTTGGATGATGGAATAGACGGCTTTGTTGCCAAGTTTGCATACGGTATGAAGATTGGTGGAGGGGCAGGTAGTGTTGAAGAAACAGGTAGGTTGCAGAAGGACTTGGACAGATTAGGAGAATGGGCAAGAAAGTGGCAAGTGAAATATAATGTTGGAAAATGCATGGTCATGCACCTTGGTAGTAGAAATAAATGTGCAGACTATTTTCTAAATGGGGAGAAACTCCAAAAATCTGAGATGCAAAGGGACTTGGGAGTCCTTGTGCAGAACACCCTAAAGGTTAACTTGCCGGTAGAGTCAGTGGTGAGGAAGGCAAATGCAATGTTAGCATTAATTTCAAGAGGTCTTGAATATAATATATGATGCTGAGGCTTTATAAGGCACTGGTGAGGCCTCACCTTAAGTAGCGTGAACAGTTTTGGGCTCCTCATTTAAGAAAAGATGTGCTGTCATTGGAAGGGGTTCAGAGGAGGTTCACAAAGATTCTGGAAATGAAAGGGTTATCATATGAGGAACATTTGATGGCTCTGGATCTGTACTCATTGGAATTTAGAAGGATGAGGGGGGATCTCATTGAATTCTTTCAAATGTTGAAAAGCCTCGACAGAGTAAATGTGGAAAGGATGTTTCTCATGGTGTTTGTCTAGGACAAGAGGGCACAGCCTCAGGATAGAGAGGCATCCATTTTAAAGACAGATGCAGGGAAATTTCATTAACCAGAGGGTAGTGAATTTGTGGAATTTGTTACCACACGGAGCTGTGGAGGCCAGGTCATCGGGTGCATTTGAGGCACAGACTGATGGGTTCTTGATTGGACACGGCATCAAAGGTTATGGGGAGAAGGCTGTGATCTGGGGTTGAGGAGGGGAAAAAGGATCAGCCATGGTTGAATGGTGGAGCAGACACAATGGACCAAATGGTCTAATTCTGCTCTTATGTTTTATGGTCTAAATGACTTGGCCTCCATGGCAGTCCGTAGTATGAATTCTAAAGAGCACCACCCTCTGATTAAAGGAATTCCTCTTTATTCTGTGGCTGAGACCTCTAGAAGAAACATTCTCTCCACATTCACTCTATCTAGGCCTTTCAATATTCGACAGGTTTCAATGAGATCTCCCCTTATTCTTCTAAATTCCAGTGAGTCCAGGCCCAGAGCCATCAAATGCTCCTGACATGTTAACCCTTTCATTCCTGGAATCATTCTCATGAACCTCCTCTGGATCTTCTCCAATGCTAGCACATCTTCTTTTAGATCAATTTACTTTGAACTTTGGTACTGACCGAAGGAAGTGGCTGTGGTAAAGCAGAGGGAACAGAAACAGTATGCACCTATTCCTGTACTGCTAAAAGCAATGCCATATGGAAACAAGCCCTTTTGGCTCACCGACCATGTAACACCATTTACACTGCTCACCCCATCAACCACACCATTCTCTGGACTCTACCACTTATCAACACTAGAGGCAATTTATACTGGGCAACTAACCCTATACCCCACAAGCCTTTGGAAAATAGGAGGAAACTGGAGCACCTGGCGGAAACCCACATGATGTGGTCACAAGAAGAGGATGAAAACTTTTCACAGACAATGCTGGAGATCAAAATTAAAGCAGAGTAGCTGGAGTGGTGACAATGCACTAAGAAAAATTTGACGATATCAACAATCATGTTGAAAGTTACAATGAAAATGAAGATTGAGGATGCAATCGTCGATAACAATGTATAAAGGCAGCGCATTATCTACACTAGTTATCTGTGCTGATTTTGTTCATTTACAGTCAATCAAAAGAACGCTGTGACATACTGAATTTCTTTGTTGATAATAATTAGGAACTAATACACAGTTTTATAGTACTGTATTGGTATTGGCAGTGTTCTAATTTGTTCTGTATTTCATTTAAATATATAAACTATGACTCAGTTAAACAGTAGTTTTTGACTGTTTTTAATACCCTTTTAACTATTTCCATGAAACCAGATTATTGGCACAGCCCTTATAAGTGGGCCAAAATGTACTGGTCCCAATTAATTGGAAGCCACTGTATAGGTACCTATGACGAATTAAGTTAATCCTTGATCCCCGTTACTAACAGCATAACTTTGCCCAGCCTTGACATTAGAAAAAACGCCCAGTCTTTCCTTGTTTATAGTTTTACGCATAGCCCAAGGAGAACTTACCTGCAGCACCATAGGCTGGAGCAGTTGGATATGGAGCCTGCATTCCTGGTGAGGGATAATAAGCTGGATGCATTGGATAGCTGTGAACCACCTCTCTTGGACCTAGAGAAACCTTACAATTAATACACAGAAATATAAATGTGTAGTTGTGCTGATTCGAGGAATGCAGACATCACAAAAAGTAGCATAACACCATAAGATACAGGAGCAGAATTAAGGCCATTTGGCCCAAGTCTGCGCTGCCATTTCATCATGGCTGATCCAATTTTCCTCTCAGCCCGTCTCCTGCCTTCTCCCTGTATCCCATCATGCCCTGAATCAAGAATCTATCAACCTCTGCCTTATATATACATAAAAGACTTGGCCTCCACAGATAAACCACTCTCTGGCTAAAGAAATTTCTCCTCATCTCTGTTCTAAAAGGACACCTCTCCATTCTGAAACTGTGTCCTGTGGTCTTAGACTCTCCCATCATAGGAAATATCCTCTCTGCATCCATTTTATTAGGGCCTTTCACCATTCGATAGGTTTCAATGAGGTCACCCCTCATTCTTCTGAATTCTAGTGAACACAGGCCCAGAGCCATCAAATGCTCTTCATATGACAAGCTGCTCAATTCTGGAATCATGTTCATGCACCTCCTTGTAATCCTTTCCAGTTTCAGTACATCTTTTCTAAGGGGCCCAAAACTGCTCACAATACTCCAAGTGAGGCCTCAACAGTGCTTTATAAAGTCTCAACATTACAACCTTGCTTTTATATTCCTAGTCCTCTTGAAATGAATGCTAACATTGCATTTGCCTTCCTCACCACAGACTCAACATGCAAATTAACCTTTAGGGAATCCTGCTGAAGCACCTTCAATTACTCCAAAAGACTGAGGTTTGGTAAAAATACTGAAAGGCTTTTATTCGCTGTACAATACGACCTCCACAGTGAGTGTCTGCCCCCGGACTGAGGGGGAGGGGCAAGACGAACACCTTTATACAGGACTCTGTGGGAGGAGCCACAGGGGCAGACAGCAGAGGGGTGTGTCCAGACAGGTAACCGAGTTACAACATATATACATGGTTTACCACACCTGCACAAGGACTCCCAATTCCCTTTGCACCTCAGCATTTTGTATTTCCACTCCATTTAGAAAATAGTTAACTCTTTCATTTCTTGTACCAAAGTGCATGACCATACACTTCCCGTTACTGTATTCCATCTGCCATTTCTTTGTCCATTCTCCTAATCTGTCCAAGTCTTTCCCTCTCTACATCCTGAAAACTACCTTCCTCTCCACCTATCTTCATACTGTCTGCAAACTTTGCAACAAAGCCACCAACTCCATCATTCAAATCATTGACATATAATGTAAAAAGAATCAGTCCCAACACAGACCCCTGTGGAACAATACTAGTGACCAGCAGTGAACGAGAAAAGGCTCCCTTTATTCCCATTCATTGCCTCCTGCCAATCAACCATTGCTTTATCCATACTAGAATCTTTCCTGTAATACCATGGGCTCATAGCTTGTTAAGTAGGCTCATGTGTGGCTTTTTGAAAATACAAGTACACAAAATCAACTGATTCTTCTTTGTCTATTTTGCTTGTTATTTCTACAATGAATTCCAACAGATTTGTCAGGCAAGATTTTCCCTTAAGGAAACAATGCTGACTACAGCCTTTTTTTAATCACGTGTCTCCAAGTACCCTGAGACCTCATCCTTAATAATCAACTCCAACATCTTCCCATTCACTGAGGTTAGACTAACTGGCCGATAGTTTCCTTTCTTCTGCCTCTCTCCCTTCTTGAAGAGTGGAGTGACATTTGCAATTTTCCAGTCGTCTGGAACCATTCCAGAACCTAGTGATTCTTGAAAGGTCATTAGTGATCTCTTCAGCCACCTCTTTCAGACCCGGTGAACATCATCTGGTCAAGCTGACTTGTCTACTTTTAGACTTTTCAGTTTCCCAAGAACCTTTTCTCCAGTAATGGTAACCTCACACACATCATGAGCCCTGACACCTGGACCTTCCACCGTACTTTGTCCACCATTTCATTGTCCGCCATTACTACTTCTCCAGCATCATTTTCCAGCAGTCCGATATCCACTCTTGCCTCTTTTACACCTCATGCATATCCTCTTTAATATTACTGGCTAGCTTACGTTCATAATCCATTTTTACCTTCTCAATGAATTTTTTGGTTGCTTTCTGTTGGTAGTTGAAAGCTTCCCAGTCTTCTAACTTCTTACTAATTTTTGTTCTATTACATGCTCTCTCTTTAGTTTTTATGTTGGCTTTGACTTCCCTTGCTAGCCAATGTCATCTTGCCTTTAGAATACTTCTTCCTGTTTGGGATGTATATATCCTGTGCCTTCCGAATTGCTTCCAGAAATTCCGGCCATTGCTCGCTGCTATCATCCCTGTCAGTGTTCTTTTCCAGTTAACTCTGGCCAACTCCTCTCTCAAGCCTCTGTAATTTCCTTTACTCCACTGTAATACTGGTACATCTGACTTCAGCTTCTCCTCCTCAAAATTCAGGGTAAATTTAATCATATTGCCTCCCCACAGGGTTAGAAACATAGATAACCTACAGCACAATATAGGCCCTTTGGCCCACAAAGCTGTGCCAAACATGTCCTTACCTTAGAAATTACCTAGGGTTACCCATAGCCTTCTATTTTTCTGAACTCCATGTACCGGTCCAGGAGTCTCTTAAAAGACCCTATCGGATGCGCCTCCACCACCGTCGCCGGCAGCCCACTCACCACTCTCCGCATTAAAAACTTACCAGACATCTCCTCTGTAGCTACTTCCAAGCACCTTAAAACTGTGCCCTCTTTCAAGATGGCGGTGCAGTGAAAGGTCTGCTTTGCTGAGCTCAGCACCGCAACACTGATAATTTCACATATAAACCTATCCGTTTCAACTTTTTCTTTTAAATGCCCAAGTGTCGGATTTAATAACATGAACATTGATGAGTATTTTTTTAAGCTGCTTCAACACCATGCCATCAAAAAATACTAAAAAGGTGGCCAAGATGGACTGCACAGAGCGCTCGCCCGGGGCTGAGGAGCTAGCTGCTGCTCGCTATGCTAACACACTGGACCCTGCTTTTCGTCAAGTAACTCAGGAAGTTACGGAGAACATATCCAAAATGATGGATGAGAAGCTGGGTCCACTCTCTCTAACCCTCCAGAACCACACATTGGAACTTAAAAATCTTGATCAATACAAGAACGAATGAGGTCGAGGGCCGAACCTCCGTGGTTGAGACTGTAGCTGATCAAGCCCAAATCTGCATCCAGGTGCTAGAAAAGCAAGTTCAAAGCTTGTCTGACCATATCGATGATCTTGAGAATAGAGGTAGGAGGAGGAACATACGAATCATCGTCTACCTGAAGGTACAGAAGGCAGCCAGCCAGCGAAGTTTTTTGAGGGCTGGCTGCCGAATTTCTTTGATTTGGAAACCAAGGCTGGATGCATTAAAGTGGAAACAGCTCATCGTACGCGGCTCCAAAACCGGGCCTAGATAATGCCCTCGACCTGTCCTCATGAGGTTCCCTAATTTTGGTGATAAGCAAATAGTGATGGAAGCTTCGAGGTGCCACGGGACTGATGCCCAGGCTTTAATATATGAGGGATCTAGGCTTATGTTTTTCCAGGATTTTTTGGCAGCCATTATTCGGAAGCGCAAGGAATTCGACCAGGTAAAGAAGCAGCTGAGAGAATCTGGAATCCAGTACTTTATGCTGTACCCAGCGGTGCTGAAAATCACCTACAATGGGATCACCAAGATATTTGATTCACCTGGCAAAGCTAAAACTTTTGTAGACACGTTGGGCTAAAGAATGTATATCTTGTGCAGCCCTGGTTATGGACATGATGGTCGCTTTATTTTACCTTTTCATTACTCAACGGCAAGATATTTTATAGGATGGGTAACGTATTTGTTTTGATTAATACAGTTTCATTATTTGTTTAAATTAGCGGTGCTGCTCCAGCCTGAAGGAGCTTAAACATGATGGTAACAAATCGGTGGATTGATAAATTATGTCCTGTTTTCATTTTTGACTACATTAAATACCATATTGGCAGTGGGGCAGAATATGGGGTGCTAGAAGGTTCAGATATCCCCTTTAATTGTGGGGTAAGTCCTCTTGTTCAGCACTGTTGGCACTTTGTTTTTTTTGCGTGTTTTTTTAATTCACTTATTGCTGCTCAGCTGATCTTAAGTTAGGTTTCTTCTCCTCCGGAGTCAAGTGATTGTTATAAAGGGTTATGACCAGTAATATATTAAAATTGTGCACTTGGAACATTAAGGGGAGTCATTCACCAATCAAGAGAAAGAAAATCCTACTAAGCCTGAAAAAGGAAAGGGTGGACATAGCCTTATTGCAGGAGACACATTTAAATGATATAGAACATCTAAAACTGCAACAGAGTGTATTTGATCAAGTCTATTTTTCATCTTTTAATACCAGGAGTAGGGGGGGGGTGGCCATTTTAATTAGGAAGAACCTGCCTTTTAAGTTATGAGACTGCATTAAGGATAAGTATGGGAGATTTGTGATTGTTAAGGCTTCAATATATGGAGAGGAATATGGTATTCTCAATGTTTTCTGCCCTCCAGCTCATCCTCTCAAATTCCTAATACATGCTTTTTCCAAACTTACAAGCTTTTCAATACAAAACATTATTGTAGGTGGGGATTTTAATTGTCTCATGGACTCATTGATGGACAGAGTGCCTAGTGGTCCCCCATTGCTCTCCTCACAATCCAAAAAAATCATGGGCTTATGTGGAGAACTAGGACTTGTGGATGTTTGGAGGTTGTTACGTTCCTCAGACAAAGACCACATTTTTTTCAAATCCACACAAGTGTTACACCAGAATAGACTTTTTTCTAACCCCCAAAACGCTCCTAGTTTTAGTTGTATCCTGCACAATTGGAAATATTACTATTTTTGACCATGCAGCAGTATATTAGAAGCTGAATCCTTTTATTCTAAAAGATAATAAATTTATAGACTAGTTTACTTCCGAATTCAAAACTTTCCTATCTATTAATTCCAAATCAGCTAGTAGTCCATCGATGCTCTGGGAAACCGCTAAGGCCTATGCAAGGGAGTTAATTATCTCCTACTCTGCTAGTAAGAAGCGACAAGTTGCGGAACAGCAGCGCCTAGTAGAAGCAAGGCTTGCAGCAACTGAAAAGGATTATATTAATAAGCCTTCTGCAGCCAAGTTACATAATATCACAGTCCTATGCTGTACATTAAACTCCTCACTTACACAAGCAGCCAAAAGAAAATTGACATTTGCTAAACAATGATTGTTTGAACATGGTGAAAAACCAGGTAGGTATTTGGCTTATTTAGCTAGAAAGAAAAATGCCTCTCAGACTATTGCTTCAATTAGGGATGGGACAGGAGCACTCACTAGTAATTCTAAAATGATTAATTTTGTGTTTAAGAATTTTTATTCTAAATTGTATCAATCTGAGCAATGCAATGATGGAGTCCTTTTTCAGGAATTTAGATCTCACAGGCATTTCTTTTGAACAAGAGTCCCTCTTCAATGCTCCATTATCTATACATGAGATACAGGAAGCTGTGAGACAGCTCCGAAGTGGGAAGACCCTATGAATTCTATAAAGAGTTCACCGGGTTATTATCAGAGCCTATGCTAAACATGTTCAATCATGCATTTAATTGTGGTCTCCTCCCACCATCATTGAGAGAAGCCAATATCTCCCTAATTCTTAAGAAAGGAAAGAGCCCTGAAGATTGTGCCTCCTACACACTTATTTCATTGTTAAATGTTGACTTCAAAATCTTATCTAAAACCTTAGCGTCGCGATCAGAAACTGTGTTAAATTTTATCATAAAAGAGGATCAAACGGGTTTTGTAAAAGGCCGTAGATCATCTAACAATATCAGAAGATTAACTTAATGTGATTCAGGCATGTCACCAACAAGTAGTGGACGGCTTGGTTGTTTCTTAGATGCAGGAAAGGCCCTTGATCGTGTCGAATAGCCGTACTTTTTTTTTCCACTTTAGAACGATTTGGTTTGAGCAATAATTTTATTAAGTGGGTGAAGATTTTTTATAATGACCCTTCGGCTGTGATTCTCACTAATGGTATTAGGTCGGATAATTTTAGTATTCTGAGGGGCAGCCAGCAGGGCTGCCCTTTATCACCACTACTTTTTACACTGGTGGTCGAGCCATTGGCTGAGGTTATTCAGTGAGACCGCAAAGTACCCGCTCCAGACATAGGACTAAAGTCACATAAAATTACAGTGTATGCAGATGATGTTCTAATTTTCTTATCAAACCCTGCTATATCAGTGCACCACCTTATACAATGCATCAATTCATTTAGCACCTTCTCAGGTTATAAAATCAACTTTACTAAATCAGAGGCTATGCCTCTGGGGAATCTGCAGCAGGTACCTGACACTCAGGGTGTTTTCCCCTTTAAATGGTTGTAGACAGGTTTTGTTTACTTAGGCATATTTATCACACCTACGTTTGATCAATTGTTCAAAGCTAACTTTACACAGTTATTTGACAAGATCAAACGGGATCTTGAGCGATGGAGCACTCTTCCCATTTCTTGGCTTTGCCGGATATCCTTGCTCAAAATGAACATTCTTCCTCGTCTGCTCTACCCGATACGAATGATTCCAGTCATTTTTACCCAACAAATACTTTAAAAAAAATGGCTGGTTTGTTTCTTTCATCTGGAACAAAATAAGACCCTGTATTAAGATGTCTAAGTTACAGCTTCCCAGTAGTCTAGGGGGTCTGGATTTTACGGACATCAAAAAATATCAATTAAGTTCCTTTTTATCTTATGTGGTTGACTGGGTTTGCAGGGACCCCTCCTCAATTTGGCTAGACATTGAAGCTTCACAAGCAAAATACCCTCTTAGTAATTTGCTTTTCCTCAATAAGATGAAACTAGTTAAGGAATATTGTAGCAATCCAATAATGATTAATACAGTCAGAGCTTGGAGGCCGTTGAGACAAATTGAGGGCAACGCAGCGAAAATCACTCCAATAACTGGCAGTCCAGATTTTCAGCCTGGCATAATGGATTCTGGATTTAAACTTTGGATTTCTAAGGGTAATTTCCATCTAGGAGATTTGCTTGATGAAGGAACGATGATGTCTTTTAGTCAAATAGTACAGAAATTTAACATGCCCAACAAGGATCTTTTTTGTTTCTTTCAGTTAAGAGATTATATACAGAAAAAACATCTTTGTTAACTGATTTCTATAGTTCTAACATAGAAAAGAAGGTATTTCGTTCTATTAGTACTTTTTACAGCATCCTGAAGGAATGTTCTTGTGGAGAGGTTGAGCAGCTGGGAGGAAGAGCTGGGAGTAGAAATTACAGCTGAAACATGGGAAGACATCTGTTATAATGCAAAAGAAAATTTCACTTTGTAATAGAACTAAAGCACCGCAACTCAAAATTCTGCATAGAGCCCATCTGACTCCAGATCGTCTGTCGAAATTTAAGACGGGGGTTTCTCCAATGTGTTCCAAATGTAAAGTAAATACTAGAACTTTCACCCACTGTGTTTGGACTTGTCCCAAACTTCAGAGTGATATTTTGGGTGAAATGGAAGATATTCTGAAGATTGAACTTGAACTGGACCTAGTGTCTTTCCTCTTAGGCTTTCCCAGCAGTCGTATTATTAATGCACATCAGAAAAAACATTTTAACATCTTGACTTTTTGTGCGAGGAAGAATATTTTACTTTGTTGGATATCCGATAAGGCCCCTGGACCTTTTGGTTGGCGTAAATTAATCATGGAATACATTCCTTTGGACTTTTTGACATGTATGGTACACTCAAAAACAAATAATTTTCATAAAACACGGCAACCTTTTCTGCAGTATGTTGATGTAAACCTGTCTGCTATACTAACAAGGGCTTTTGTATAGGATGTTGGGGTGATGTCTGTATTCTGATGGAAGTGTTCTGATAGCTGATATCTGTGAGGGGAAGAAATGTAAATGTAAATGTATCCGTAAATTGAAAGTTTTGTTATGCTGAGCAAAAAAAATTTTTAAAAAAGCGAAAAAAAACCTATGCCCTCTCGTACTAGCCATTTCAGCCCTGGGAAAAAGCCTCTGACTATCCACACGATCAATGGCTCTTATTATCTTGTCCACCTCTATCAGGTAACCTCTCATCCACCATCTCTCCAAGGAAAGGCCAAATTCACTCAACCTATTCTCATAAGGCATGCTCCCAAATCCAGACAACATCTTTGTAAATTTCCTCTGCACCTTTTCTGTAGTTTCCACATCCTTGCTATAGTGAGGTGACCAGAACTGAGCACCGTACTTCAAGTGGGGTCTGACCAGAGTCCTATATAGCTGCAACATTACCTCTCAGCTCCTGAACTCAATCCCACGATTGACGAAGGCCAATGCACTGTATGCTTTCTTAACCACAGAGTCAACCTGCGCAGCAGCTTTGAGTATCCTATGGACTCAGACTTCAAGATCCTTCTGATCCTCCACACTGCCAAGAGTCTTACCATTAATACTATATTCTGCCATCATATTTGACCTACCAAAATGAACCATCTCACACTTATCTGGGTTGAACTCCATCTGCCACTTCTCAGCTCAGTTTTGCAACCTATCAATGCCCCGCTGTAACCTCTGACAGCCCTCCATACTATCCACAACACCCTCAACCTTTGTGTCATCAGCAAATTTATAAACCCAACTCTCCACTTCTTCATCCAGGTCATTTATAAAAATCATGAAGAGCAGGGGTCCCAGAACAGATCCCTGAGGCACACCACTGGTGACCAACCTCCATGCAGAATATGACTCGTCTACAACCACTGTTTGCCTTCTGTGGGCAAGCCAGTTCTGGATCCACAAAGCAATGTCCCCTTGGATCCCATGCCTCCTTACTTTCTCAATAAGCCTTGCATTGCGTACCTTGTCAAATGCCTTGCTGAAATCCATATACACTACATCTCCTGCTCTACCTTCAATGTGTTTAGTCACATCCTCAAGAAATTAAATCAGGCTCGTAAGGCACGACCTGCCTTTCACAAAGCCATGTTGACTATTCCTAATCATATTATCCCTCTCCAAATGATCATAAATCCCGCCTCTCAGGATCTTCTCCATCAACTTACCAACCACTGAAGTAAGACTCGCTGGTCTTTAATTTCCTGGGCCATCTCTACTCCCTTTCTTGAATAAGGGAATAACATCCACAACCTTCCAATCCTCTGGAACCGCTCCCGTCTCCATTGATGATACAAAGATCATCGCCAGAGGTTCAGCAATCTCCTCCTTTGCCTCCCACAATAGCCTAGGGTACATCTCATCCGATCCCAGTGACTTATCCAACTTGATGCTTTCCAGAAGTTCCAGCAATCCTCTTTCTTAATATCTACATGCTCAAGCTTTTCAGTCCACTGTAAGTCATCCCTACAATCAGCAAGATCCTTTTGCGTAGTGAATACTGAAGCAAAGTACTGATTAAGTACAAACAACAGGAATTCTGCAGATGCTGGAAATTCAAGCAACATACATCAAAGTTGCTGGTGAACGCAGCAGGCCAGGCAGCATCTATAGGAAGAGGCGCAGTCGACGTTTCAGGCCGAGACCCTTCGTCAGGACAGTCCTGACGAAGGGTCTCGGCCTGAAACGTCGACTGCGCCTCTTCCTATAGATGCTGCCTGGCCTGCTGCGTTCACCAGCAACTTTGATGTATGTTACTGATTAAGTACCTCTGCTATCTCCTCTGGTTCCATACATACTTTTCTACTGTCACTCTTGATTGGTCCTATTCTCTCACGTCTTGTCCTCTTGCTCTTCACATACTTGTAGAATGCCTTGGGGTTTTTCTTAATCCTGTCTGCCAAGGTCTTCTCATGGCCCCTTCTGGCTCTCCTAATTTCTTTCTTAAGTTCCTTCCTGCTAGCCTTATAATCTTCCAGATCTCTACCATTACCTAGTTTTTTGGAACCTTTCTTAAGCTCTTTTCTTCTGACTAGATTTACAACAGCCTTTGTACATCACGGTTCCTGTACCCCACCATCCATTCCGTGTCTCACTGGAACGTACCTATGCAGAACTCCACACAAATATCCCCTGAACATTTGCCACATTTCTTCCGTACATTTCCCTGAGAACATCTGTTCCCAATTTATGCTTCCAAGTTCCTGCCTGATAGCCTCATATTTCCCCTTACTCCAATTAAACACTTTCCTAACTTGTCTGTTCCTATCCCTCGCCAATGCTATGGTAAAGGAGATAGAATTACTACAAAATGCTCTCCCTCTGAGAGATCTGACACCTGACCAGGTTCATTTCCCAATGCCAGATCAAGTACAGCCTCTCCTCTTGCAGGCATATTACGTCGAAACCTTCCTGAACACACCTAACAAACTCCACCCCATCTAAACTCCTCGCTCTAGGGACATGCCAATCAATATTTTGGAAAGTAAAATCTCCCACAACAACCCTGTTATTATTACACCTTTCCAGGATCTGTCTCCTTATCTGCTCCTTGATGTCCCTGTTACTATTGGGTGGTCTATAAAAAACACCCAGTAGAGTTATTGACCCCTTCCTGTTTCTAACTTCCACCCACAGAGACTCAGTAGACAGTCCCTCCATGACTTCCTCCTTTTCTGCAGCCGTGACACTATCTCTGATCAACAGTGCCACACCCCCACCTCTTTTGCCTCCATTCTTGTCCTTTCTGAAACATCTAAAGCCTGGCACTCGAAGTAACCATTCCTGCCCCTGAGTCATCCAAGTCTCTGTAATGGCCACAACATCATAGCTCCAAGTACTGATCCATGCTCTAAGCTCATCCACTTTGTTCATAATACGCCTTGCAGTAAAATAGACATATCTCAAACCATGGGTCTGAGCGCGTCCCTTCTCGATCACTTGCTTATCCTCCCTCTTGCACTGTCTTCAAGCTTTCTCTATTTGTGAGCCAACCGCCTCTTCCTCCGTCTCTTCAGTTTGGTTCCCACCCCCCAGCAATCCTAGTTTAAACTCTCCCCAGTAGCCTTAGCAAACCTCACCACCAGGATATTGGTCCCCCTGGGATACAAGTGTAACCCGTCCTTTTTGTACAGGTCATTCCTGCCCCAAAAGAGGTCCTAATGATCCAGAAATCTGAATCCCTGCCCCCTGCTCCAATCCCTCAGCCATGCATTTATCCTCCACCTCATTCTATTCCTGTACTCCCTGTCACGTGGTACAGGCAGTAATCCCGAGATTACTACCTTTGAGGTCCTGTTTCTCAACTTCCTTCCTAACTCCCTGTAGTCTGTTTTCAGGACCTCCTCCCTTTTTCTGCCTATGTCGTCGGTAATAATATGTACCACGACCTCTGGCTGTTCTCCTTCCCACTTCAGGATATTGTGGACGCGATTAGAATCATCCTGGACCCTGGCTCCTGGGAGCAAACTACTATCCGTGCTTCTTTCCTGCATCCAAAGAATTGTCTCTCTGACCCCCTATCTATAGATTCCCCTATCACTGCTGCCATCCTCTTCCTTTCCCTACCCTTCCGAGCCACAGGGCCAGACTCTGTGCCAGAGGCGCGGCCACTGTTGCTTCCTCCAGGTAGGCCATCCCCCCCCCCGCCCCCACGAAGAGTACTCAAACAGGATGACTTATTGTTAAGGGGTACAGCCACAGGGGTGCTCTCTAACCTCTGACTCCTGCCCCTCCATCTCTCTTTTACCTTAAGCTTTCTAATCAATTTTGGTACTTTGCACAACACCCAATCCAGAATAGCTGATCCTCTAGTGAGCTGCTCTAAAAAGCCATCCCGTAGGTGCTCTAGAAATTCCCCCTCCTGGAATCCAGCACCAACCTGATTTTCCCAATATACCTGCATATTGAAAGCCTGCATGAGTATTATAACATTGCCCTTTTGACATGCATTTTCTATCTCCCATTGTAATTTGTAGACCACATCCTTACTACTGTTTGGGGTCTGTATACAACTCCCATCAAGGTCTTTTTACCTTTGCAATTCCTTAGCTCTATCCACAATGTCATCACTTTCTAATTAATTGATTTTTTTAAAAAAACAACAGCAGTTTCCCTGTGTTGCTCTGAATTTTCAATGTCTGCAGAATCTCTTGTGTTTATAATTCAGGTCTATAGATCAGATGAGCTCATTGGCAATAACAATTAGTACTTTCTGATAGGCTCATTGACATGCGTTGGAGAAAACTGAGAGATCACATGGAGTAATGCGTGATTTATTAAAAATTCCAGTGCACAGCAGGAGACTAGCCAAAGCAGATCTACCAGAGCATAAGCAACACACATCAAAGTTGCTGGTGAACGCAGCAGGCCAGGCAGCATCTGTAGGAAGAGGTGCAGTCGACGTTTCAGGCTGAGACCCTTCGTTAGGACTTCGTTAGTCCTGATGAAGGGCCTCGGCCTGAAACGTCGACTGCACCTCTTCCTACAGATGCTGCCTTGCCTGCTGCGTTCACCAGCAACTTTGATGTGTGTTGCTTGAATTTCCAGCATCTGCAGAATTCCTGTTGTTTGCTACCAGAGCATAAATTTGGGTACAGCTTTTACATTCTCAATTGATGAGATTACCAGTAACACTGTATCTTGATGACAGAATGGTGGCTACTGGAAGACTTAATTAAGTAACAGAGCAGGTCCTGAATACAGAGTGAAATGATTATCCTCAGGTCTAACAGTAAATCCAATTTTCTATTATAACAATGGGTGCACACCTTTACAATGGGTGAAGTTCCTGAAACTCGAGTGTCATCTCTGCTGCATTCCATGCCTCTACTTTTGTCACATTAGCACAATCCACATTTGCTAATTAGGGTGAGCATTTTCAAGCTGCTGGGTGTCAACATCTCTGGGGATCTCTCCTGGGCCAAACATATCGATGCAATTACAAAAAAGGCATGACAGCAGCTATATTTCATTAGGAGTTTGAGGAGATTTGGTATGTCACCAAAGTCACTCAAATTTCTACATATGTACCGTGGAGAGCATTCTAACTGGCTACATCACTGTCTGGTATGGAGGGGCCACTGCACAGGATCAGAAAAATCTGCAGAAAATTGTAACCTCAGTCAGCTCCATCATGGCCTCCCCAATATCCAGGACACCTTCAAAAAGTGATGCCTTAAAAAGGTGGCATCCATCACTGAGGAGCCTTCAGGACATGCCCTCTTCTTATTGCTACCATTAAGGAAGTGGCACAGGAGCCTGAAGTCACACACTCAACGTTGCAGAAACAGCTTCTTCGCCTCTACCATCAAATTTCTGAATGATCGCTGGACACACGAACACTTACTCAGTATTTTTTCTTTTTTCCTTCTCGCTTTGCACTACTCATTGATTTATATATACAATATACTTCTTATTGCAATCTATAGTTTGATTACTATGTATTGCAATGTACTGCTGCAGAACAAATTTCACAAAATATGTCAGTGATTTAAAACCCATTCTGATTCTATGTACTAGTTACTAACCCTTTCTAATCTTTCCCCTAAAATAGATCTTATAGAAACATATTTTATCAAATTAAACATTTTTCATAATAAAAATAATACTTAGAAGAGCAAACATTGCAAAGCCTTTTCATTCTTTACATTCGAAGTCTGTTCTGTTTTATTACATCAATAGTGCTGCTGCCACTCCTGTGACCCCTAGGGTGGTACGCTTCTACAGTAACTTAGGGGTTTCCTCACCAACAAAACCCCTCCCTCTTCAGTAGCAGAACAACCTCCTTCCCCACCCAGCTGCACCCACCACGTACTCCTGCAGCATGGAATATGCTATTCGGCAGCATTCCTCCACGGTCTGTCAATGTGCCAGTTGACTAACAGGTTTCAGGCAGACCAAAGGGCACTGTTAATCTGCCAAAAACACCTGGTGGTATCACTGCTGCATTCCACTTCGTCTGCCGTTCCCTCTTCATGTTCAGGTGCCACCGAACTTGTTACTGCCTAAGCAAAATACATATCTCTGTTTACTAGTCCTCACTGTTCTTTCCCCTACAACAGCATGTGTTAGCTGGGACGTGTAGTGGTTAGTGCAAGGTGATTACAATTTGGGGGCTTTGGAGTTCGGAACATCATCTGTAAAGAGTTTGTGTGTTCTTCCTGTGGAAAGTGCGAGGTTTCTCCACACGCTCCGGTTTCATAGAAACATAGAAAATAGGTGCAGGAGTAGGCCATTCGGCCCTTCGAGCCTGCACCGCCATTTATTATGATCATGGCTGATCATCCAACTCAGAACCCCGCCCCAGCCTTCCCTCCATACCCCCTGACCCCTGTAGCCACAAGGGCCATATCTAACTCCCTCTTAAACATAGCCAATGAACTGGCCTCAACAGTTTCCTGTGGCAGAGAATTCCACAGATTCACCACTCTCTGTGTGAAGAAGTTTTTCCTAATCTCGGTCCTAAAAGGCTTCCCCTCTATCCTCAAACTGTGACCCCTCGTTCTGGACTTCCCCAACATCGGGAACAATCTTCCTGCACCTAGCCTGTCCAATCCCTTTAGGATCTTATATGTTTCAATCAGATCCCCCCTCAATCTTCTAAATTCCAACGAGTACAAGCCCAGTTCATCCAGTCTTTCTTCATATGAAAGTCCTGCCATCCCAGGAATCAATCTGGTGAACCTTCTTTGTACTCCCTCTATGGCAAAGATGTCTTTCCTCAGATTAGGGGACCAAAACTGCACACAATACTCCAGGTGTGGTCTCACCAAGGCCTTGTACAACTGCAGTAGTACCTCCCTGCTCCTGTACTCGAATCCTCTCGCTATAAATGCCAGCATACCATTCGCCTTTTTCACCGCCTGCTGTACCTGCATGCCCACTTTCAATGACTGGTGTATAATAACACCCAGGTCTCGTTGCATCTCCCTTTTTCCTAATCGGCCACCATTCAGATAATAATCTGTTTTCCTATTTTTGCCACCAAAGTGGATAACTTCACATTTATCCACATTAAATTGCATCTGCCATGAGTTTGCCCACTCACCCAACCTATCCAAGTCACCCTGCATCCTCTTAGCATCCTCCTCACTGCTAACACTGCCACCCAGCTTCGTGTCATCCGCAAACTTGGAGATGCTGCATTTAGTTCCCTCATCCAAGTCATTAATATATATTGTAAACAACTGGGGTCCCAGCACTGAGCCTTGCGGTACCCCACTAGTCACCGCCTGCCATTCTGAAAAGGTCCCGTTTACTCCCACTCTTTGCTTCCTGTCTGCTAACCAATTCTCCACCCACACCAATACCTTACCCCCAATACCTTGTGCTTTAAGTTTGCACACTAATCTCCTGTGTGGGACCTTGTCAAAAGCCTTTTGAAAATCCAAATATACCACATCCACTGGTTCTCCCCTATCCATTCTACTAGTTACATCCTCAAAAAATTCTATGAGATTCGTCAGACATGACTTTCCTTTCACAAATCCATGCTGACTTTGTCCGATCATTTCACCGCTTTCCAAATGTGCTGTTATCACATCCTTGATAACTGACTCCAGCAGTTTCCCCACCACCGATGTTAGGCTAACCGGTCTATAATTCCTCGGTTTCTCTCTCCCTCCTTTTTTAAAAAGTGGGGTTACATTAGCCACCCTCCAATCCTCAGAAACTAGTCCAGAATCTAATGAGTTTTGAAAAATTATCACTAATGCATCCACTATTTCTTGGGCTACTTCCTTAAGCACTCTAGGATGCAGACCATCTGGCCCTGGGGATTTATCTGCCTTCAATCCCTTCAATTTACCTAACACCACTTCCCTACTAACATGTATTTCACTCAGTTCCTCCATCTCACTGGACCCTCTGTCCCTTACTATTTCTGGAAGATTATTTATGTCCTCTTTAGTGAAGACAGAGCCAAAGTAATTATTCAATTGGTCTGCCAAGTCCTTGCTCCCCATAATCAATTCACCTGTTTCTGTCTGCAGGGGACCTACATTTGTCTTTACCAGTCTTTTCCTTTTTACATATCTATAAAAGCTTTTACAGTCCGTTTTTATGTTCCCCGCCAGTTTTCTCTCATAATCTTTTTTCCCCTTCCTAATTAAGCCCTTTGTCCTCCTCTGCTGAACTCTGAATTTCTCCCAGTCCATTTGTATGCTACTTCTTTGGAATTGATACTATCCCTAATTTCTCTTGTCAGCCACGGGTGCACTACCTTCCTTGATTTATTCTTGCCCAAAGACGAACCGGCTGGTAGGTTGACTGGTCATTGTGATTAGCCTAGGGTTCAACTTGGGGGGGGGGGGGGTCAGGAATGTCTATGCTGATTAGTTCACTGACCTGTGAATTGCTCTCTTAGCTGGTGTCTCCGTTGATACAGGTAGCAGCAGGAACACAAGAAACAGCAAACAATAATCCCGATGATGACAATAAATAGAAAGAGAGCAGAGGCAATTCCAGCAATAATCGTCGGGCTAGTTAAAGAGAAAGAGCAGAAACATTGTGTCAAAAAGCTGTAGTGACCAACGCATAATCAGAATCAACGTCCACTGACATGTCATGTTTAGTATCACTGGCATGTCATGACACATGTTGTTTTGCAGCAGCAGTACATTGTAATAAAATAACTATAAATTACAATAAGAAATACACTGCGGCCATACTTACCCACGGGAAAGGCTTCGGGAGTAATCCCCCGAGGAAGAAACCCGGAGCCGGGGTCCCTCAGGCAGTTTGATGTTGTTTACAACTTCACTCTGGCATCCTCTGTGACGACACTGGTGCCAAGCTGTATCGGTGCTTGCCCTTCCCTTGGACTACATGAGTGACGTGGAGAGCAGGAACCCGCTGCTTGGGCAACAGCCGGTTCTTCAAACCTTCCTGTCCAGGTTTTTGCCCTGGAGAGGACATAGTCCAGAGGCGCAAACCCATGATCCCTTGAGATCAACGGCTGCCTACTACTACCTCGTCCTTGATGGTAGCAATGAGAAGAAGACATGTCGTGGGAGATGGGGGTCCTTAATGATTGATGCCATCTTTTTTGAGGCATCGCCTTTTGACTGTGTCCTTGATGCTGGGGAGGCTAGTGCTCGTGATGGAGCTGGCTGAGTTTGCAAACCTCTGCTGCTTTTTCCAGTCCTGGGCAGCGGCCCCTCCATACCAGGTAGTGACGCAACCAGTTCAAATGCTCTCCACGGTACAGCTGCATGTTTTCAAGAGGTTTTAGTGACATACTAAATCTCCTCAAACTCCGAATGAAAAAAAGCTGCTGTCATGCCTTCTTTGTAACAACTATTCATATCAGTTGCTTGCCCCTAAATTTTGCAAGGTTTACAATATTGCGCGTTGCACGTTGGTTCCTGTACTGTGGAAAACGTCCTGCCTCGTCCCTGTGCCAAAGACGCCGCGCCCCAGAGGCCTCAATGACGACAGACCGGTGGCATTGACCTCCCCCATCATGAAGACCCTGGAAAGACTTGTTCTGGAGTTGCTCTGGCCTATGGTCAAGCCACACTTAGATCCCTTCCAGTTCGCCTACCAGCCCCGACTAGGAGTTGAGGATGCCATCGTCTACCTGCTGAACCGTGTCTACGCCCACCTGGACAAGCCAGCGAGCACAGTGAGGGTCATGTTTTTTGACTTCTCCAGTGTGTTCAACACCATCCGCCCTGCTCTGCTGGGGGAGAAACTGACAGCGATGCAGGTGGATGCTTTCCTGGTAACATGGATTCTTGATTACCTGACTGGCAGACCACAGTACGTGTGCTTGCAACACTGTGTATCCGACAGAGTGATCAGCAGCACTGGGGCTCCACAGGGGACTGTCTTGTCTCCCTTTCTCTTCACCATTTACACCTCGGACTTCAACTACTGCACACAGTCTTGTCATCTTCAGAAGTTTTCGGATGACTCTGTCATAGTTGGATGTATCAGCAAGGGAGATGAAGTCAAGTACAGGGCTACTGTAGGAAACTTTGTCACATGGTGTGAGCAGAATTATCTGCAGCTTAATGTGAAAAAGACTAAGGAGCTGGTGGTAGACCTGAGGAGAGCTAAGGTACCAGTGACCCCTGTTTTCATCCAGGGGGTCAGTGTGGACATGGTGGAGGATTACAAATAACTGGGGATACGTATTGACAATAAACTGGGCTGGTCAAAGAACACTGAGGCTGTCTACAAGAAGGGTCAGAGCCGTCTCTACTTCCTGAGGAGACTGAGGTCCTTTAACATCTGCCGGACGATGCTGAGGATGTTCTACGAGTCTGTGGTGGCCAGTGCGATCATGTTTGCTGTTGTGTGCTGGGGCAGCAGGCTGAGGGTAGCAGACACCAACAGGATCAGCAAACTCATTCGTAAGGCCAGTGATGTTGTGGGGATGGAACTGACTCTCTCACGGCAGTGTCTGAAAAGAGGATGCTGTCTAAGTTGCATGCCATCTTGGTCAATGTCTCCCATCCACTACATAATGTACTGGGTGGACACAGGAGTACATTCAGCCAGACTCATTCCTCCAAGATGCAGCACAGAGCGTCATAGGAAGTTATTCCTGCCTGTGGCCATCAAACTTTACAACTCCTCCCTTGGAGGGTCAGACATCCTGTGCCGATAGGCTGGTCCTGGACTTATTTCATAATTTACTGGCATAATTTACATATTACTATTTAACTATTTATGGTTCTATTACTGTTTATTATTTATGGTGCAACTGTAACGAAAACCAATTTCCCCCTGGGATCAATAAAGTATGACCATGACTATGACTATGAAAAGATTCAAGATTGTCATTTCCTGTACACAAGTGTAAGAACAAAATAACTGTTACTGTGGATCCAGTGCAGCACAGAAAAACCACAAAAGGTAAAACTAAAACACACACGTCTAAATGCATAAGATAGCATATATACATGGATTGATTGTATGCCCTTAAATTGGCACCAGGCTGTACATAAGGTGACTGGCGGGAGATAATAAAGCAGTGGTGGAGTTAGTGAGTGGAGACAATCGGTCTTACTGCTTGGGGAAAGTAACTGTTTTTGGGGCTGGTGGCCCTAGGGTGTATGCTACATTGCCTCCTCCCTAATGGGACTGGGTCAAACAGAGCACAAACAGGGTGTATGGAATCCTTCACGATAGAACATGTAATGTTAGGGAAGTGGTAAGAGATCATTTGGAAAAATAACAGGATATGGTATGGTTAATATGGATTTATGAAAGGAATTTCATGTTTGAGAGATCTCTGAAATTATAATTAGCAGAATAAACAAAGGGGAACCAGAGTATGTGACATATTTAAACACTCAGTGTGACTTTGAGAGAATGCCACACAGGAGAATAGAACAAGCAACATAACAGCATAGAACAGGCCATTCGGCCAACAATTACCCAAATCTGAGATCAATCTAACTCCTTTCTCCCACTCAGCCCTCTATTTTTCTTTCATCCATGCGCCTAAGATACATTAAGTGTTCCTAATATATCTGCCTTTACTACCGTGCATGTTCCATACACCCACCACTCTTTGTGTAAAGAACTTACCTCTGACATCTCCCCTATACTCTTTCAATTGCCTTAAAATTATGCCCTTGTATTAGCCATTTCTGTCCTAGGAGAAAGTCTCTGGCTGTCTATGATCTATGCCTCTTGTCATCTTGTAACCTCTACCAAGTCACCTGTCATTCTCCTTCGCCCCAAAGAGAAAAGCCCATTCCATCTTCATAGAATCTGCTTACTAACCCAAGAAACACCCTGGTAAATGAGGGGACCTGAACTGAATACAATATTCCAAGTATGGCCTAATCAGGATTTTATAGAGCTGCAACATTACGTCACGGCTCTTGAACACAATCCCCCAACTAATGATGGCCAACACATCTTACACCTTCATAAACATCAATTGGCGCAACAAGAATATTAAACAAAATGTGAGCACATTGGATTGGGGGTTGACGAATGTTTTATTGAATTTTATTTAGAGATACAGCACAGAATAGGCCCTTTGAGCTGCGTCCCTTAGCAACCCCCGATTTTAACCCTAGTCTAATCATGGGACAATTCACAATGACCAATCTACTTACTAATTAGTATGTCTTTGGACAGCGGGAGAAAACCGTAGCACCGGAGGAAATTCACAGGAAGAAACATACAAACTTGCTTGCAACTCTGAACTCTTACCTCCTGAGCTGTAATAGCGTCACACTAACGGCTACACTAGTATGGTTTGTTAATTTATTATGGAAGTACATAAACTGTATATTACCATTTACAACCCTGGAATTCATTTTCTTGCAGGCATTTACAGGTGAATACAATAGAATTTATAACAACTATATGTAGACAAAGACTGACAAACAACCAATGTGCAAATATAAAAAATAATGCTGAGAATGTTAGTTGTAGAGTCCTTGAAAGTGACTCTACGAATGATTGTACAGTCAGTTCAGAGTTGTGGTGAATGAAGTTATCCATTTTGGTTGAGGGGTAATAACTGTTCCTGAACATGGTGGTGTGGGAGCTAAGTCTCCTGCGCAATGGTAGTAATGAGTTGTGAGGAGAGAGCATGGTCTGGAGGGTGGAAGTGCAAATGGCATTACATAGTGTACAAGTAATCAGTGAATAGCCAGACAACTCAAAGTGACACAGCAGGCAATGTTATTGCATCAAGCACAGCTCCAGTGACCAAAGTTCAAACCTGACCTCTCTGTGCCTTTTGTGTGGAGTTTACACGCTTCCTCTAGTTTCTCCTGGGTATGCTGGTTTCTTCACACAGCACAAAGATTGATGATTGGCAAGTTAAACAGCCACTTTAATTGAACTTTTGTCTGACAGAGGAATAGAATAGATGGGATTGTCTTTGTAGTCACCAGAAACCCAATGGGCCAGATGGCCTCCTTAAACATTCAGTGGCCATTTTAGGTATACCAGTACACCTACTCATTAATACAAATATCTAAACAGCCAATCATGTGGCAGCAACTCAATAAATAAAAGTATGCAGACATGGGCATGAGGTACAGTTCTTGTTCAGATGGAACATCAAAATGGTGAAGAAATGTGACCCAAGTGATTTTGACCATGGAATGATTGTTGGTGCCAGATGGGGTGGTTTGAGTACATTGGAAACTGCTGATCTTCTAGAATTTTTCTAGAGTTTACAGAGAATGGTGCAAAAAAAAAAGAAAAAAATCCAATGAGCGCAGTTCTGTAGGTGTAAGCACCTTGTTAATGAGGGCAGTCAGAGGAGAATGGCCAGACTGGTTCAAGCTGACGGGAAGGCGACAGTAACTCAGATAACCACATCTTACAACAGTGATGTGGAGAAGAGCATCTCTGAATGTACAACACATAGAACCTTGAAATGGATGGGCTACAGCAGCAGAAGACTACCAACACACAGAAATACACTCAGTGATCATTTTATTAGGGCCTGTTTCTGTGCTTTATGTCTCTACTATGATTTTGTTTGATATCTGGTGTGCACTGCTAGGAAGTGATGGAATCTAATAGAATTACTATCTTAAGTGGTATTTAAATTGGCAAGGCATTTCACAGTCAGTGGTGTTGACGGTAGTTTGGGAAACTATTCTGTAAAGTGTAAACTATTCTGTGCACACTGTTTCAGGTATTGAACAATCTGTTGGTGTGACCATACTAATAATAATATTAGAAAATGCTGGCAAACTTAGCAGGTCAAGCAAAGAGAAAGCATTAACAATTTGCATCAGGACCTTCATTGGAGTCAAGAAAGAGATCATTCAAAGAGAGATCAAAGAAGAGTCTAGGTAACAGAGTAGCTGGAGGTGGCAAATGGGAGGAACAAAGAGCATTAGAATGAAATATATGGGCAGTGTGATCTGATATATTTCAAATTTCCAGTATCTGCAGAGAAACCATGAGCCCCCACATCCAATGCCACTTCTGTCTTCTTCAATGGTATCTTACCACCAAACACATCTTAACCTCCCCCCAACTCTCCTTTTCCTGCAGGGATCACTTCCTCTGTGATTTTCTTGTCCTCCACATCTACTTACCTACTGGCACCTATCCCTGGAAATGGCAGAAATGCTACACGTAACCATTCAAACTTTCCTTCCAGGTGAGGATACACTTCACCTGCGTACCTGTTGGGGTCATCTAGTGTATCTGGTGCACCTGATACGGCCTCCACTACGCTGGAGAAACCTGACAAAAATTGGGGGCCTGCTTTATCAGGCACCTCTACTCCATCTGCAAGAAACAGAATTTTCTGGGGCCCAACCATTTTAATTCCTATCCCATTCCTGTTTTGACATGTCGGTCCATGGGTTCCTCTTTTGCCATGATGAGGCCACTCTCAGGGTGGAGGAACAAAACCACAAATTTTGTCTGAGTAGCTTTCAACTTGACGTCATGAACAATGATTTCTCCTTTTAGTAATTTCCTTCTCCCTTCCCTCTTCAATACCCCAATCTGGACTCCTACCGCTTCTCCTCACTTGCCCATCACCACCCTCGAGCCTCTCCTCTTTCCCTTTCTCCCATGGTCCACTCTCCTCTCCTATCAGATTCCTTCTTCTCCACCTCTTTGTCAGCTATCACTTGGCTTCACCCATCCCCTTCTAACTTGTCCTTCTTCCCCTCCCCCTACAAACAGGAGAATGGGGCTGAGAGAAAGAATGAATCAGGCATGACAGAGTGGCAGTGAGTGAAATGACCTGATTTTACTCCTGTGTATGGAGTCAGTGGTACTGGAATGACTGTGGGTAACCCAATGGCACTGCAGTTTCTGGGTGGCACGATAGCATAGCGGTTAGCGTAACACTATTACAGCACTAGCCATAAGATTGGACTTAGATTGCTGTAAGGAGTTTGTATGTTCTCACTGTGACCGCCTGGGTTTCCCGCAGTGCGCCAGTTTCCTCCCAAAGTCCGAGGTGGTACGGGTTAGGATTAGTGAGCTTTGGGCATGCTAAGTTGGTGCCAGAAGCGTTGCAGCACTTTGCAAGCTGCCCCAGCACAATCCTCCCTGATTTGCTGTGACGCAAACGACACATTTCATGTGCATTTCGATGTAAGTGGCAAACAAAGCTGGTCTTTCACCTTTCCAGTTCATCTCGGGTAAAGCCTTCCCTACCACTGAGCACATCCACATGGTGCACTGTCTCAGGAGAACTGCATCCACCATCAAGGACCCCTACCATCATGCCTTCTTCTCGCTGCTGCCATCAGGAGGAAGGTACAGGAGCCTCAGGACACACACCATCAGGTTCAGGAACAGTTATTACACTTCGGCCATCAGGATCTTGTACCAGCATGGATAACTTTACTTACCCCATCACTGCACACCACAACCTACACACTCATTTTCAAGGACTCTTCATTTCATTCATTTGATATTTATTGATAACTATTATTATTAATAATTGATGATTATTATTGTTTTTTTATTTAGATTAGATTAGATTAAATTAGATTAGATTATGAGGACCCGCAGTCCTCTTTTATTGTCATTTAGTAATGCATGCATTAAGAAATGATACAATATTCCTCTCGTGTGATATCACAGAAACACAGAACAGACCAAGACTGAAAAACTGACAAAAACCACATAATTATAACACATAGTTACAACACTGCAAGCAATACCGTAACTTGATGAAGAACAGGCCATTTAGCATGGTAAAAAGTTCAAAGTCTCTCAAAGTCCCACATCTCACGCAGATGGGAGAAGGAAGAAAACTCTCCCTGCCATATCCGACCACAGTCCGACTCTGAGTTGTCCGAAAACTTCGAGCTCCGACCAGCCCTCCGACACCGAGCACCAAGCACCATCTCTGCCGAACGCTTCGACGCCAGACCCGGCTGCCAGCAGCAGGCAAAGCCGAGGATTTTGGGGCCTTCCCTCTGGAGATTCTCGATCGCACAGTAGCAGCGGCAGCGAACCGGGCATTTCAGAAGTTACTCCAGATGTTCCTCCGTGCTCTCACAGCTGTCTCTATCAAATCAGAATTGTGCATGGCCCCTATTTAACAATACGATATCATTTCACCAGAGAGGCTACGCGCGCTGCGTCGCGTCGCCATCTTCTCCTCCCTCCACAGTTTCTTGGCTTTTGCACACTGGTTGTTTGTTTGTCCTGTTGGAAGTGGTCTTTCATTGATTCTATTGTGTTTCTTGTACTTTCTGGTAGCAGCAGAGATACCGAGGAGCAGATTGGGAGGCAGATTTTGGAAAGGTGCAAAAATAACAGGGTTGTTATCATGGGTGACTTTAACTTCCTTAATATTGATTGGCACCTGATTAGTTCCAAGGGTTTAGACAGGGCAGAGTTTGTTAAGTGTGTCCAGGACGGATTCCTGTCACAGTATGTTGAGAGGCCGACTATGGGAATGCCATACTAGATCTAGTATTAGGTAATGAACCGGGTCAGGTCACAGATCTCTCAGTGGGTGAGCATCTGGGGCACAGTGACCACCACTCCCTGACCTTTAGTATTATCATGGAAAAGGATAGAATCAGAGAGGACAGGAAAATTTGTAATTGGGGAAGGGCAAATCATGAGGCTATAAGGCCAGAACTTGTAGGTGTGAATTGGGATGATGTTTTTGCAGGGAAATATACTATGGACATGTGGTCGATGTTTGAGATCTCTTGCAGGATGTCAGGGATAAATTTGTTGGTGAAGAAGATAAAAAATGGTAGGGTGAAGGAACCATGGGTGATGAGTGAGGTGGAAAATCTAGTCAGGTGGAAGAAGACAGCATACATGAGGTTTAGGAAGCAAGGATCAGATGGGTCTATTGAGGAATGTAGGGTAGCAAGAAAGGAGCTTAAGAAGGGGCTGAGAAGAGCAAGAAGGGGGCATGAGAAGGCCTTGGTGAGTAGGGTAAAGGAAAACCCCAAGGCATTCTTCAATTATGTGAAGAACAAAAGGATGACAGGAGTGAAGGTAGGACCGATTAGAGATAAAGGTGGGAAGATGTGCCTGGAGGCTGTGGAAGTGAACGAGGTCCTCAATGAATACTTCTCTTCGGTATTCACCAATGAGAGGGAATTTGATGACGGTGACGGCAATATGAGTGAGGTTGATGTTCTGGAGCATGTTGATATTAAGGGAGAGGAGGTGTTGGAGTTATTAAAATACTTTAGGACGGAAGTCCCCGGGGCCTGACGGAATATTCCCCAGGCTGCTCCATGAGGTGAGGCAAGAGATTGCTGAGCCTCCAGCTAGGATCTTTATGTCCTCGTTGTCTATGGGAACGGTACTGGAGGATTGGAGGGAGGCGAATGTTGTCCCCTTGTTCAAAAAAGATAGTAGTAATTATAAGTCCGGGTAATTATAGACCAGTGAGCCTTACGTCTGTGGTGGGAAAGCTGCTGGAAAAGATTCTTAGAGATAGGATCTATGGGCATTCAGAAAATCACGGTCTGATCAGGGACAGTCAGCATGGCTTTGTTAAGGGCAGATCGTGTCTAACAAGCCTGATAGAATTCTTTGAGGAGGTGATCAGGCATATAGATGAGGGTAGTGCAGTGGATGTGATTTACATGGATTTTAGTAAGGCACTTGACAAGGTTCCACATGGTAGGCTTATTCAGAAAGTCAGAAGGCATGGGATCCAGGGAAGTTTGGCCAGGTAGATTCAGAATTGGCTTGCCTGCAGAAGGCAGTGGGTTGTGGTGGAAGGAGTACATTCAGATTGGAGGGTTGTGACTAGTGGTGTCCCACAAGGATCGGTTCTGGGACCTCTACTTTTTGTGATTTTTATTAATGACCTGGATGTTGGGGTAGAAGGGTGGGTTGGCAAGTTTGCAGACGACACAAAGGTTGGTGGTGTTGTAGATAGTGTAGAGGATTGTCGAAGATTACAGAGAGACATTCGTAAGTTGCAGAAGTGGGCTGAGAAGTGGCAGATGGAGTTCAACCCGAAGAAGTGTGAGGTGGTACACTTTGGAAGAACAAACTCCAAGGCAAAGTACAAAGTAAATGGTAGGATACTTGGTAGTGTGGAGGAGCAGAGGGATCTGGGGGTACATGTCCATAGATCCCTGAAAGTTGCCTCATAGGTAGATAGGGTAGTTAAGAAAGCTTTCATAAGTCGAGGGATAGAGTTTAAGAGTCGCGAGGTAATGATGCAGCTGTATAAAACTCTGGTTAGGCCACACTTGGAGTACTGTGTCCAGTTCTGGTCGCCTCACTATAGGAAGGATGTGGAAGCATTGGAAAGGGTACAAAGGAGATTTACCAGGATGCTGCCTGGTTTAGCGAGTATGGATTATGATCAGAGATTAAGGGAGCTAGGGCTTTACTCTTTGGAGAGATGGAGGATGAGAGGAGACATGATAGAGGTATACAAGATATTAACAGGAATAGATAGGGTGGATAGTTAGTGCCTCGTCCCCCGGGCACTACTGCTTAATACAAGAGGACATGGCTTTAAGGTAAGGGCTGGGAAGTTCAAAGGGGATATTAGAGGAAGGTTTTTTACTCAGTGGTTGGTGCGTGGAATACACTGCCTGAGTCAGTGGTGGAGGCGGATACACTAGTGAAGTTTAAGAGACTACTAGACAGGTATATGGAGGAATTTAAAGTGGGAGGCAGGGTTTGAGGGTCGGCACAACAATGTGGGCCGAAGGGCCTGTACTGTGCTGTACTATTCTATGTTCTATGTTCTGTGAATGACCAAGAAAATGAATCTCAGTGTTAAATACGATGTCATATCTGCTTTGATAATACATTTACTTTGAACTTTTAGAACGTCTGAATGGTTCTGAAAAATACGTGGACTGTCCAGAGTCAGTGGCTTTGGTCAAACTGTGATGAGCCACTCTCAACATGCAGTCTGCCCTTATTGCCTTTGGTACTGTCTTGCCATGTGTGTCAGTACGTACAGCCAGCAGTGTGCTTGGGCTGGTCATGCAAATGATGCTAGTATGGAGTGTGTGCACAGATCATTTATATCACGGTGAGTTTGTATGTGATAGACGGCCACACATCCAGTGGTTCTTATTGGCATGCTGAGGGCTTGCTCTTGCCGACAATCATCCATGCACCATCAATCTGCAGGACGTGTCACTCAGGGACTTGGGCTGAATTATATTTTTTTGTGTGACTGCATGATTACTGCTATCCTCTATGTGCTATATGTGTCTTGTGCTGTATATGACTGTTGGTACTGTGTTTTGTAGTTTGGCCCCAGAGGAACGATGTTTTGTGTGGTTGTATTCATGTATAGTTGAATGATAATTAAATGAGCTTGAATTTGTTGGGTTAAGGTGGTTCTGGTAAGGGAGTGGCGGTGTATTGAAGGGTTTGTCAACCCCAGAATCTGATGGTAATGATTCAGATTATTTATCACATGTACATTGAAACATTCAGTGAAATTCGTCGTTTGGACTAACCAACACAGCTGACGGTGTGCTGGGAACCACACGTAAGGGTCGCTGCACATTATGGTGCCAATGTCGCATGCTCCCAATGCTCCGTAGAACACCACAGAGTACAGACAACAAAACAACAGCAGAAACAAGTGCTGTTCTTCCCATCTTCCCAAGCAGCCAGCGAGCCGTGCACATACATACTGTACACAGTCCTCTAAATGCAGGACAGGCTGTCTTTGGCCTCCGGCAGACTCCTTTCCACTTTCCACTTCCCCGGTGGAGTCAGAGATTCAGAGACTCAGGCATCCGGTCATTGAGTCTTGACTTCTGGACTTCCAACTGACCTTCTTGTTTCAATCTGAACTTCCGATCAATGTTTGGTATTGGCCGAGGACTCAAAGATGACGGGGCCCCAATATTACGCCTCAAAATTCAGTCCCACTGACTCACCTAGAGGGCCTCCGCTGCTTGTGCCTCCTGCCCACAAGGAACTCTGATCCAGGAACACTTTTAACAACTGCAGCCCTCATCCTCGCTGGTGTGTGGACCACACCCATGTCACTGGCCTTCGAAAGCTTAGACTCCAGTCTGACCTCGAATTCCCTAAAATCCCTTTCCCTAAAAATCTAACCCCTAACCCCCATCTCACCAGGGCACAATGGGAACATTTGGTTCCACAAGAATGGAAGCTTCACCTTTTTCAACCGGATCCAGGCAGACCAGCACTGGTGTGTCAATAGTCTCAGTTACTCTAACACCTGCTTCCGAAAACTCCAGTTTCAATGACAAGTAATCACCATATGGGTAATCATCAGTACTAGGCCCCAAATCTCAAGGGCACTAAGTGCCATCAATGGTAACTGTGTCAAATACTGGTTGTAAAAGGATTTATAAAACAAAGTAACTTGAGAACCTGTGTCAAGTATGGCTTTAGCACAAACACCTTCAATCCGAATGGATACATGAAAACTTGGTCCCACTAAATCTTCAGGAATAGTGTTTTGCACTTTAGTATTTCCCTTGATACAGTGATGGAATGTGTTCTCTCTAAGATGCAAAGCCGTTCCTTTACTGGGTCCCTCCGTAATTTTGCTTCATTTCTTCTGTTTGATTAACCGCTAACTTACTTTTGGAAGAAGATCTTCCCGTCCCTCACAGTCTTGCTTGAAAGATCCATCTTGTCCACAGTTGTAACAGAAAATACCGGCTGCCCCTCTAGTCAAGAAACTCTTCTCAGCAACATTCTTCTGCTTAGCAAGTCTTCCAGCGGGGTCGGGTTTCCCAATGGACATATCACGTTTAGCTGGAACATTAGCAAATATCCACTGAGTCAGCTCAGCTCAAAGGGCTTTCACCCATTCCTTGTGGCATCAGGGCTCAGCTTAGCAGCAGACACTATCACTGAATACTCAGCTTTTGGAAACGTTCCACTTCTCAGTCATGCCTTCCTCCTCTCTAATATCTCTGAGTAACTTGGTGACAGACAGAGGAAGGCGCATCTTCTAGGTCATTCGAATACATAGAGCAATCACATCATGTGACAGCACTTCCTTCATAACTCTCACCCTCTTCACCCTTAGCTACATTCCCCCCCACCTCCCTCCAGGGATATAGCCCTACCTCTCAAGCTGCCCATTCTATTGGGCACCGTGACTTCAGTCACATCACTGACAGCCTGGATTAATACGACATCCGTACTAGCTGACTGGTCAAAATGCCATTCAGTGTAACTTCCCCAACACTCAGCACTTTAAGTAGCATTTCATCAGGAATTTGCACTGCACCAGACCTTAATCCCATGGCAACCATAATAACGTACCTTAATTATGACGCATCTCACTTTCCACAATCACTAAATTAAACACTGGCTTAAACACACAAATAAACGGCTTAATCAATCCTTATACAGCATTCGAAATCCAGGACGAGCCCCCTCAAATGCAACCCTCTCACTGGGGCCCATACACCAACTTGGCTCGTTAGCTAACCCTGCTAACAGCCACATGACTCAGCAGTGGGAAGGCCACCTTTCATAAGCAATATACGTCTGCAGTCAGTATGATTGGGGTTCAACCAAACAGGAAAGTTGGGAAGCACTGATTAAGGAACACTGATGGTAACAAATGCTATGTAAATACGGCCCCATACACAATCACAGGTCGCCAAGAAATGACAGAGTATACACCAGCTTATAATTATAAAGAGTATATTTACCAATTTTTCCACGTTATCGAACAATTAACAGAAAAAGAAAATAAAAATAAAAAGTTAAACCAGTCCAATGTGCACATAAACACTGGAGCTCATTTCTGGAGTAATTGGGTGTATCGCTTACTCACATGCTGAACCCATGTTCTGCATGAAAGACACCAGTCGCGGTTTGAACTTCCCTCGAAGACCATCTCGGAATGAACTGGCTAACTCAGCGGTATTGGCACTTCGTCCTTTGAACCATTCTTATACACAAAGCACTTCTTATAATGGGGTCTCTCCTTCGAGCGGCATTTTAAATCTTTCCTTGTGCCCTGCTCCGCAGCTCCCACCAAAAGATCTCAAACTAGAATTCCTTCTGTCTTTCAGAAATCTCATCCGCCCAAGCCTCTTGAATGTTCCACTGGGCAGAAAGTTACAACATGTACCAAGACAACCACGGCTGGCTGACACCACATTGCTAAGCTGGACAACATGGCTTCTTATCCTTAACCAAAGCCAAAAAACTGCTTTTACAGAAAACTATTAAATTAAAAATACCTCATAGCATAGCAGTAGAAATCTTACCCAGGGCATTACACATCTAAAAATGTACAGCTAAATCTGAGCCGTGATTTAGAATGAGGAGTGTTCTCTGCTGGTGTCCATTGCTAGGGCTGTGACGGCAAGTGTGGCTTTGGCAGGACAGTGGTGGTTGGAGGTTTCAGTGGGGCCGGTGTGGTAATGGACAGGGTGGGTTGAGGATGTAGTAGTGGGGTTGGCGGTGAGGGGTGGTCTGCTGATGCTCATAGCAACATATCAACACGATTCAAGCTCTTTTCCAGTTTGCATCTACAACTCGATCATGTTAATCATGCACATTAACAGCGATTAATTCACAGGCCTCATGAAAATACTTTTAGAAATTTAGCAGGCAATTTAGCGTGTACAGCTATATGGCACAGATACGGGCCTTTGGCCCAACCAGTCCTTGCTGACCACAGCGCCACCCAGCTAGTCCTAATTTCTTGTGTGTCCCATTTCTCTCTAGGCCTTGCTCCTCCATGTAGCTATCCAAATTCTTCTCTAATGATACTATTGTACCTCTCTTAACCACTTCCTCTGGCAGCTTGTAAACGTAACTTTGCTAGATCAAATAACGACAGCATAAAAAGATCGTTACTTATCTTTTCACCTGTTTATTTCTTCGAGCTCAGCCGGCGAGTGAACTTAGACCCGACATCAGGGAGAGACCCTGTCTCATCTCCCCGGCGGTTCTACAAGTTCACTGCACGATGTCAGAATTGTCAGAAGTTATAAGGCCACTGATACAAAAGAACAATCAGTTTGATAACTATTCCGGTCAAGTCAATGGACTATTGATACAGAGAGCAATCAGTTTGATATCTATTCTGGCCAAGTCAATGGACTATTGATACAAAAGTACAATCAATTTGTTAGACACTCCAGCCACCTTAATTAAGGAAAAGAATGTCCTACCTGGTTTGCTGGAGGCACAACTTAATTACAAAGGTAAGAACATCTGTCAAATTTATGCTTTAATTAAGAAAGGAATGTTCTGTCTAATTTCCATTAGGCACTGCTTTTTGTCAAAATCAAAAGGTGTGAAAAGCCCAGAGACATCTGACGTGGATCTGGGCAAACTTGAATTATCTTGCTCCAAAGAAGGCAGCTGTGAGACATTATTCAAATACACTGCAGTCACAGACATAGTCAGTACTGAATCCATTGTTTACAGGAATCTTGAGAATCTCCCTTTCCCTTAAACTTTATCAAGCTCATTCCATAAACACTCAGTGGCCACTTTATTTGGCACATTTGTACACCAGCTCATTAATGCAAATATTTAATCAGCCAATCATGTGGCAGCAACTTAATACATAAAAGCATGCAGACCTGGTCAGTTGTTGTTCAGACCAAACATCAGAATGGGGAACAGAAATGTAATCTAAGTGACTTTGACTGTGGGATGATTGTTGGTGCCAGATGGGGTGGTTTGAGTATCTCAGAAGTTGTTGAACTCCAGTAGAATTTACAGAAAATAATACATCCTGTGAGTGGCAGTTCTGTAGGTGAAAACACCTTATTAATGAAGCAACACACACACAAAATGCTGAAGGAACTCAGCTGGCCAGGCAGCATCTATGGAAGACAGTAAATAGTTGATGTTTCAGGCCTATTAATGAGGTCACTGATTCAAGCTGGCAGGATGGTAACAGTAACTCAAATAACCACGTTACAACAGTGTTGTGAGAAAGAATCCAGTGTTTTCCTGGTGTATATGACAAATAAACTCTTCTCGGGCTTCAAGCTGGAAGCCCAAGACGAGATTATTCGTCTACTTCTGTACCTAATAAAGTGGGTGTACTCATTGCCCTCTGCACGGAAAAGTTACTCTTCAGATCCTTTTTAAATCTTCTCCCTTTCACACTTTACCCCGAGGAGAAGATTTACCATCACCCTTTTACATGCGTCTCATAATTAGTGTTTAAAATTACCCCTCATTCTCCTATGCCTGTGTGGAATGATACAGACTTTTGAAATCAGATTACCATCCTGGTATTTTGGTGTGTCAGTGGAATCTTTAATAAAGTTCCTTCCTTTTTAATCAGCTTGTTGTACGTAATCATAGCCTGAATGTTCAGTTAGTCAAAGCCCTGCCACACTTTCCCAAAGTGAATTCTGTCTCCAACTCAACAATTTTATTTTGTAGTTGCAAGTCCGAAGTTCAGAGTAAATGTATTGTCGACGTACAAGTGTCATCATGTGCAACCCTGAGATTCATTTTCCTGTGGGCATTCACAATAGATACCAAGAAACACAATAGAATCACTGAGAAACTGCACAAAAAGGGTGATGAATCTGTGGAATTCATTACACAGATGGTTGTAGAGGCCAAGTCATTGGGTATATTTAGAGCGATAGTTGAAAGGTTCTTAATTAGTAAGGGCAAAGGTTATGGGGCTAAGACAGGAGAATGGTTTTCAGAGGGATAATTATCCGTGACGAAATAGCGGTGTGGATTTGATGGCCCGATTGGCCTAATTCTACCCCCTATGTCTTATATTCTTCTGGTGCAACAAAGACAGACAACCAATGTGTAGAAGGCGACAAACTGTGCAAAAATATAATAAAATTAATAAGGAAGAAATAAATAATATCAAGAACATGAGTGGTAGTCTTTGGAAGTGAGTCCATAGGTTGTAGAATTAGTTTACGGTTGAGGAGAATGAAGTTATCCATGCTGGTTCAGGAGCCTGATGGTTGTAGGGTAATAAACGTTCCTGAACCTGGTGATGTGGGACCTCAGGTTCCTGTACGTCCTTCCTAATGGCCACAGCGAGAAGACAGCATGGCCTGGATTCTGGTCAGAACTGTTATTAATTCGATCTCGACCCTTCTTCTCCAACAGTTCATTCTTTTATGAGGCTTGCTGTTAAGAGTTAATTGACTGAGCTGCCAATCAATATTGCTGTCATTAATGAATTGGAAGCATTTTTATCTGTAAACCTGTGAAATCTGAGAACAGAGTAAAACACCACTCTACCACATGGTGGTGCAATGGGCAACTGGAAGGGAAAGTTTTACAATAAGGTGGTGATGTGCTTTGTTGCATCGGTCTCTCCAGATACAACAAATAGTGCAAATATTGTTTTACACCTTTTTCTTGATTGCAAGACCTTGTTGGACATTAATAATACAAAATACTGTCAGTTTGGTTGATGTGTGAAACAGACAGCATAGGAGCTGCATAGCCTTGGGTTACTGCATGGATCACGCCCTCATTCTGTGTAGCCTTGGGTTACTGCATGGATCACGCCCTCATACTGTGGCATTGCTTGATACAGTCACCCAGAAGAGGAGGCACCACAGGCAGTGTGGGGGAAAATGGAACCGTGTAGTGCTGGAGTTCGTGCTAGGTTAAAGGCTAGCAACTGCAAGGCGTCTCTGTCATCAATACCATAAGTAGTGGTGGTTGGGGGTGTGGAGGTATGGGTGGGTGAGTGGGCGGAGGTGTTGATCAGTCTTACTACTTGGGGAAAATAGCTGTTTTTGAGTCTGGTGGTCTTGGTGTGGAAACTACATAGCTTCCTCCCTGATGGAAGTGGGACAAACAGTTGATGAGGATGGTGAGTAGGATCCTTCATGATGTCACTAGCCCATTTCCAGCACCTTTCTGCATATTTGTACGTCTTGGGTGGCAGGTAGGCTGGTGCTGGTGGTGCATTGGCTATGTGTGACTATACGTATGTACTCTGTTTGGCACCTTGGCCCCAGAGGACTGATATTTTGCTTAGCTGTATACATGTGTATGTTTGAATCACAATAAACTTGAACTTGAAGTTTAAAGGAGAAACACTGCAAGAGAACAGGAACAAACCAGTCAGCCAGGACAGAATCTGTGAACACAGAGGAGGGCAAGCTGAATGGGAAAGAACACAAGAGGAGAGTAAATACAAGGACAGCAACGTCCATGTCAGAGTGCGAGCTGGATGTGGAAGACCAGGAATTAAATTCAAAAATGACAGAACTGATGCAGAGGGGGTGTTGATTTATGGACAGTAACGCTTCTCAGCCCGTGCCTTTGGTGTTGTAGATCCTGCACTGTAAAGCTTTGTGCCAACTGCTACGCTACCATAATGTCTGTCTTATAGTTTGAGTGAGACGTAGAATTCTCCATGTTTGATCATGCAGGGATTTGATAACTGACAAAGTGATTGATGCTTCCAAACAGAAGTTGGGACAAAACTGCGATTGTTCTAGGGTTTGAATAAAAAATAAAATAACATCTGTGATCAACAGGAAGGTGAGGACCATGGCATTTTTTTTTCTAATGATTTGAGCTCTTAAGTCTAGTAAGTAGTGCTAGCCCAGTTAAACACATCTCCTGTGCCATAAGTAAAATGTCAGATATTAGCATTGTCAAGACTCTCCCCCATCTATCCCACAATCTTTTTTAATGGCCAACCAACAGGAGGTACCATGGCATTAGGACAGGGACTGTTAGGATGGGGAACAACCTATTCTCCCAGGACATGAAACTATTGAACTCTCTACCACCACCCAGGTCTCATCACATGCTTGCAGCATTACACTGTTTACGTTTTAACGTGCTGTAAACACACCTTATGCTAAACGTCAGTCTTCTGAGATATATTTTATTGTTTGAAAATTTGTGATTAATAACACTTTATATGTTGTGTGTGAGTTATATGTACTGTGTATAATAGAAAACAGAGAGTTGGGATACACAAATGTTACTCTGATTGGTAATCAGTGGTGAGTGGTGTGCTGAAGGGGTCGGTGCTGGGCCCGCAACTGTTCAATATTCATTAACCGTCTGGAAGAGGGGACCGAGCGTAGTGTATCCAAGTTTGCTGATGATACTAAACTAAGTGGAAAAGCAAATTGTGCAGAAGATATGGAGAGTCTGCAGAGAGATATAGATAGGTTAAGTGAGTGGGCAGACGGAATACAATGTTGGTAAATGTGAGGTCATCACCTTGGAAGGAAAAATGGAAGATTAGATTATTATTTAAAAGGTAAAAGATTGCAGCATGCTGCTTTGCAGAAGGACTTGGGAGTGCTTGTTCATGAGTCACAAAAGGTTGGTTTGAAGGTGCAGCAGGCTATCAAGAAGGCAAATGGAATGTTGGCCTTCATTGCTAGAGGGATTGAACTTAAGAGTAGGGAGGCCACAACATCACACTTGGCAATCTGTAATAGTACAAGAAACATCCTTTCCACATCTACTCTGTCTAGTCCTTTCAACATTCGAAAGGCTTCAATGAGATCCCCCCCCCCACACATTCTTCTAAATTCCAGCGAGCACAGACCCAGGGCCATCAAACGTTCCTCGTATGATAACCCTTTCATTCCTGGAATCATCCTTGTGAACCTCCTTTCCTCTCCAATGCCAGCACATCTTTTCTCACATCCCTGGTCTCATATTCTAGACCTCTTGAAATGAATGCTAACATTGCATTTGCCTTCCTTACTACCAACTCAACGTGCAAGTTAACATTTAGGGTGTTCTGCACAAAGACTCCCAAGTCCCTTTGTATCTGAGTTTTGGATTTTCTCCCCATTTAGAAAATAGTCTGTACATTTATTTCTACTACCAAAGTGCATGACCATGCATTTTCCAACATTATATTTCATTCGCCACTTACCTGTCCATTCTCCTAATCTAAGTCTTTCTGCATCCTACCTGTTTCCTCAACACTACCTGCCCCTCCAACAATCTTCATATACTCTGCAAACTTGGCAACACAGCCATCTATTCCGTTATTTAAATCACTGATATGCAGCATAAAAGGAAGTGGTCCCAACACCAACCCCTGTGGAACGCCATTAGTCACTGGCAGCCAACCAGACAAGGATCCTTTTATTCTCACTGACTGCCCTCTTCCAATCAGCCAATGCTCTAACCATCCTAGTAATTTTCCTGTAATACCATGGGCTCTTAATTTGGTAGCAGCCTCATATGTGGCACCTTTTCAAAGGCCTTCTGAAAGTCTGAATATACAACATCCACTGCATCCCCTTTATCTATCCTACTTGTAATCCCCTCAAAGAATTCCAACAGGTTAATCAGGCAAGATTTTCCCTTAAGGAAACCATGCTGCCTTTGTTCTATCTTGTCCTGTGTCACCATGTACTCCATCACCTCATCCTTAACAATTGACTCTAACATCTTCTCAACCACAGAGATCAGGCTAACTGCTCTATAATTTCCTTTCTGCTGCCTTCTTCCTTTTTTAAAGAGTGGAGGACATTTGCAATTTTCCAGTCCTCTGACATCATGCCAAAGTCCAATGAATTTTGAAAGATCATTTCCAATGCCGCCACAATCTCTAATGCTACCTCTTTCAGAACCCTAGGGTGCAGCTCATCTGGTCTGGGTGTCTTATGTATTTTTAGGTCTTTCAGCTTTTTGAGCACCTTCTCCTTTGTAATAGTAACTGCACCCAGTTCTCTTCCTTCACACACTAGAACATCAGGCACACTGCGAGTGTCTTCTACACTGATGACTGATGCAAAATACTCATTTAGTTCATCTGCCATCTCCTTGTCTCCTGTTATTATTTCTCCTGTCTCATTTTCTAGCGGTCCTATATCCACTCTCATCTCTCTTTTATCTTTTATATACTTGAAAAAGTTTTTACTATCCACTTTGATATTATTTGCTAGCTTGCTTTTATATTTCATCTTTTCTCTTCTAATGATTCTCTGTAGATTTTTAAAAACTTCCCAATCCTTTACCTTCCCACTAATTTTTGCTTTGTTGTACGCCCTAACTTTTGTTTTTACTTTGTCAGCCACGGTTGTACTATTTTGCCTCGAGTATTTCTTCACTTTTGGAATACACGCCCTGCACCTTCCTCATTTTTCCCAGAAACGCACGCCATTGCTGCTCTGCTGACATCCCTGTCAGCAGCTCCTTCCAATTAACTTTGGCTAACTCCTTTCTCATACCAATGTAAATTCCCTTCCTCCACTGAAATACTGTTATATCAGACTTTACTTTCTCCATATCAAATTTCAAGTTGAACTCAATTATATTGTGATCACTGGTTCTTAAGGGTTCTTTTACCTTAAGATCCCTAATCACCTCTGGTTCATTACATAACACCCAATCCAGTATAGCTGATCCTCTAGTAGGCCCAACGACAAACTGCTCTAAAAAGCCATTTCTCGGACATTCAACAAACTCACTCTCTTGAGATCCATTACCAACCTGATTTTCCCAATTGACCTGTGTATTAAAATCTTCCATGACTATAATAACATTACCCTTCTGATATGCTTTTTCCTATTTCCTGTTGTAACCTGTGGTTCACATCCCAGCCACTGTTGGGAGGCCTGTACGTAACTGCCATCAGGGTTCTTTTAGCCTTGTAGTTTCTCAACTCAACCCACAAGGATTCAACATCTTTAGATCCTATGTCACATCTTTCTCCTGATTTGATGCCATTCTTTATCAGCAGAGCCACGCCACCCCCTCTGCCTACCTTCCTATCCCTTGGATATTCAGCTCCCAACTACAACCATCCTTCAGCCACGATTCAGACACAACATCATACCTGGCAATCTGTAATAGTACAACAAGATCTTCCACCTTATTTGTTATACTCCACGCATTGAGATACAGTACCTTGAGTACCGTATTTGCTACCCTTTTTGATTTTGCATCCCTGATGTTCTAATACTCACCCTGTTGACTGCAACTATGTCCCATCACCTGCCTGCCCTTCCTGACAGTCTGACTGTATGCTATCTTTACTTTGTAACCATCTATCCTACCCTGAGCCCTATCACTCCGGTTCCCATCCTCCTGCCAAATTTGTTTAAACCCTCCCTAACAGCTCTAATAAACCTGCCCGCGAGCATATTGGTCCCCCTCGGGTTCAGGTGCAACCTGTTACTTTTGAACAGGTCATACCTCCCCCAGAATCTGAAGTCCTGCCCCCTGCACCAGCTTCTCAGCCACGCATTTATCTGCTAAATCATCTTGTTTCTACCCTCACTGGCGCGTGGCACAGGCAGCAATCCAGAAAATACTACCCTGGAGGTCCTGCTTCTCAGCTTTCTACCTACCTCTCTAAAGTCTCTTTCCAGGACCTCCTTCTATTCCTCCTGACAATCACCCAGCTACTCGTCTCTTGCAACTTTGGGGTGACTACTTCCCTGTAACTCTGATCGATTATCTCCTCACTCTTCCGTACAAGCTGAAGGTCATCCAGCTGCTGCTCCAGATCCCGAACACGGTCTTCAAGGAACTGCAGCCGGATGCACTTTACGCAGACGTAGCTCCCTGGGAGACTCTGGGCTTCCCAGGACCCCAATAGCCTGCATGAAGAACACATAGCGGCCATTTACTATATCAGGTAGAGTAAGAGAAAAACAAAAAGAAAATCTTAACATAAGCCTACCCAGAGCCAATGCCTTCTCTGAGCCGAAGCCTGACACTTCTACTCTCGCCACTGGCCTACTCCCGACAATGGCCGCTCTGCCTGTCCCTCCTGTACTTTCATTTAGTTTGCAATGCTCCTGCCTCTGATAGGGCCTCTGAAATGGCCAAATGCCCGCGAAGCTCTCTTTTTAAATAAGCATCACCAACCTGGTGGTATACAAGTCTACAGTTTGGTGGTATACATGTGTACAGTTGAATGACAATAAACTTGAACTTGGATATCTCCTGAATCATGGGTTTACAAAAGGAAAGTTATTCACCTATGAATGCAGACAAGAACAGAACATCACAGAAAATTGGTCCACATGCTAGTGCAAAAGCATGGACATCAGAAAATGACCTGGGATTCAATTGCTGCTTAACAGGACTGTTAGAACAGTTTGTAAAGCTGACCTGTCCTGAAAAATTAAGACAGTGGTTTTCAATTGTGATCCATAGAAACACAGAACATAGAAAACCTACCGCACAATACAGGTCCGTCGGCCCACGAAGTTGTGCCAAACATGTCCCTACCTTAGAAATTAACAGGCTTACCTATAGCCCTCTATTTTTCTAAGCTCCATGTACCTATCCAAAAGTCTCTTAAAAGATCCTATCATATCCACCTCTACCACTGTTGCCGGCAGCCCATTCCACGCACTCACCACTCTCTGAGTAAAAAACTTACCCCTGACATCTCCTCTGTACTTACTCCCAAGCACCTTAAACCTGTGTCCTCTTGTGGCAACCATTTCAGACCTGGGAAAAAGCCTCTGATTATCCACATGATCAATGCCTCTCATCATCTTATACATCTCTATCAGGTCACCTCTCATCCTCTGTTGCTCCAAGGAGAAAAGGCCAAGTTCACTCAACCTATTCTCATAAGACATGCTCCCCAATCCAGGCAACATCCTTGTAAATCTCCTCTGCACCCTTTGTATGGCTTCCACATCTTTCCTGTAGTGAGGTGACCAAAACTGAGCACAGTACTCCAAATGGGGTCTAACGAGTGTCCTATATAGCTTCAACATTACCTCTTGGCTCCTAATTTCAATTTCACGATTGATGAAGGCCAATACAGCGTACGCCTTCTTAACCACAGAGTCAACCTACGCAGCCGCTTTGAGCGTCCTATGGACTTGGATCCCACGATCCCTCTGATCCTCCACACTGCCAAGAGTCTTACCATTAATACTATATTCTGCCATCATATTTGACCTACCAAAATGAACCACTTCATACTTATCTGGGTTGAACTCCATCTGCCACTTCTCAGTCCAGTTTTGCATCCTATCAATGTCCCGCTGTAACCTCTGACAACCCTCCACACTATCTACAACACCTCCAACCTTTGTGTCATCATCAAACTTACTAACCCATCCCTCCACTTCCTCACCCAGGTCATTTATAAAAATCATGAAGAGCAAGGGTCCCAGAACAGATCCCTGAGGCACTCCACTGGTGACCGACCTCCATGCAGAATATGACCTGTTTGCAACCACTCTTTGCCTTCTGTGGGCAAGCTAGTTCTGGATCCACAAAGCAACGTCCCCTTGGATCCCATGCCTCCTTACTTTCTCAATAAGCCTTGCATGGGGTACCTTATCAAATGCCTTGCTGAAATCCATACACACTACATCTACTACTCTTCCTTCATCAATGTGTTTAGTCACATCCTCAAAAATTTCAATCAGGCTCGAAAGGCACGACCTGCCCTTGACAAAGCCATGTTGACTATTCCTAATCACATTATCCCTCTCCAAATGTTCATAAATCCTGCCTCTCAGGATCTTCTCCATCAACTTACCAACCACTGAAGTAAGACTCAGTGGTGTATAATTTCCTGGGCTATCTCTACCCCCTTTCTTGAACAAAGGAACAACATCTGCAACCCTCCAATCATCCGGAACCTCTCTCGTCCCTATTGATGACGCAAAGATCATCGCCAGAGGCTCAGCAATCTTCTCTCTCGCCTCCCACAGTAGCCTGGGTTACATCTCATCCGGTCCCGGCGACTTATCCAACTTGATGCTTTCCAAAAGCTCCAGCACATCTTCTTTCTTAATATCTACATGTTCAAGCTTTTCAGTCTGCTGTAAGTCATCACTACAATCACCAAGATCCTTTTCCACAGTGAATTCTGAAGTAACGTATTCGTTAAGTACTTCTGCTATTTCTGAACTGAGTCCCAATACATTTGTTGCATAACTGACAAAACTTTGATGCAGCCCTTAAAGAATTCTTGCATGAAAGCCTTATGACTGCTGTGGGAAAAATTCCTCTACTCAAAGTCCCTAACAATGACAGGTAATATACCTGCTTGGTGATTCTGAGTACTTGCTTTCAATGATTGGTGTACAAAGACATCTAGGTTCCTCCTTTCCTAATCTATCATCCTTCATTTAGAGCAGTGGATATACTAGACAGGATACAAGAATGCTCCTTCTGCAGGATGTGGGAAGGCAGGAAGACCAGCTGTCCAGCTGCAGCTTCTAACAGACTGTGTTAAGGAATTGGAGCTGGAGCTGAATGAACTCTGGATCATTCATGAGGCTGAAGGGTTGATCGAAAAGACAGATAGAGAGGTACAGTGCCTATAAAAAGTATTCGCACCCCTTCATTTTTTAAAATTGTTTACAACATTGAATCACAGTGGACTTCATTTGGCTTTTTTGACACTGAACAACAGGAAAAGACTTTTGTGTCAAAGTAAAAACAGATCTCTACAAAGTGATCTAAATTAATTACAAAGATAAAACACAAAATAATTCAAACACGAGGAATTCTGCAGATGCTGGAAGTCCAAGCAACACACATCAAAGTTGCTGGTGAACGCAGCAGGCCAGGCAGCATCTCTAGGAAGAGGTACAGTCGACATTTCGGGCCGAGACCCTTCGTCAGGACTAACTGAAAGAAGAGCTAGTAAGAGATTTGAAAGTGGGAGGGGGAGGGGGAGATCCAAAATGATAGGAGAAGACAGGAGAGGGAGGGATGGAGCCAAGAGCTGGACTAGAGGATCATGGGACAGGAAACCTAGGGAGAAAGAAAAGGGGGAGGGGGGAGGAAAAAACTCAGAGGATGGGCAAGGGGTATAGTGAAAGGGACAGAGGGAGAAAAAGGAGAGAGAGAGAAAGAATGTGTGCATAGAAATAAATAACGGAGGGGGTACGAATTCATTGCTTAAGTATTCACCCCCCCCCCCACACACCTTAAAGGCATCCGTTAGCCTTGCGAGACCATGGATCTGCGCCTGGAAAGTCTTCACTCTCTAGGGCGCAGGCCTGGGCAAGGTTGTATGGAAGACCGGCAGTTGCCCATGCTGCAAGTCTCCCCTCTCCACGACACTGATGTTGTCCAAGGGAAGGGCATTAAGGACCCATACAGCTTGGCACCAGTGTTGCCGCAGAGCACTGTGTGATTAAGTGCCTTGCCCAAGGACACAACACGCTGCCTCATCTGGGGCTCGAATTCCACGTGCCCACCCTTAAAATGACACACCAAATCATCACTGGTGCGGCCAATTGGTTTTAGAAGTCCAATTAGTTAAATTGAGATCTGTTTTTGGAGACCTGTGTGCAGTCAAGGTGTTTCAATTGATAGTAGTAAAAATACACCTGTATCTGGAAGGTCCAACTACTGGTGAGTCAGTATCCTGGCAAAAACTACACCATGAAGACAAAAAAACACTCCAAGCAACTCCACAAAAAGATTATTGAAAAGCGTAATTCAGGAGATGGAAACAAGAAAACTTCCAAGTCACTGAATACCCCTTGCAGTACAGTTAAGTCAATCATCAAGAAATGGAAAGACTATGGCACAGCTGTAAGTCTGTCTGGAGCAGGTCGTCCTCAAAAACTGAGTGACTGTACAAGAAGGGGACTAATGAGGGAGGCCACCAAGAGACCCATGACATCTCTGGAGTTACAAGTTTCAGTGGCTGAGATGGGAGAGACTGCACATAAAACAACTGTTATCCGGGTGCTTCACCAGTCGCAGCTTTACAGGAGAGTGGCAAAGAGAAAGCCACTATTGAATAAACACGTGAAATCTTGACTAGAATCTGCCAGGAGGCACGTGAGAGACTCGTAAAGTCAGCTGAAGAATGTTCTATGGTCTGATGAATCCAAAATTGAGCTTTTTGGCCATCAGACTAAACACTATCTTTGGCGTAAGCAAGACTCTGCAAATCATCAAAAACATACCATCCCTACTGTGAAGCATGGTGGTGGCTGCATTATTCTGCGGGGATGCTTCACTGCAGCAGGCCCTGGAAGGCTTGTGAAGGTAGAGGGTAAAATGAAAGCAGCAAAATACAGGGAAATCCTGGAGGAAAACCTGAAGCAGTCTGCAAGAAAACTGTGACTTGGGAGAAGATTTGTTTTCCAGCAAGACAATGACTCCAAGCATAAAGCCAAAGCTACACTGGAATGGCTTAAGAACAGCAAAGTTAATGTCCTGGTACAGCCAAGTCAGAGTCCAGACCTCAATCCAGTTGAGAATTTGTGGCTGGGGCTGTTCACTCACAATCCCCATGCAATTTGACTGAGCTTGAGCAGTTTTGTAAAGAAGAAAGGGGGAAAATTGCAGTGTCTGGATGTGCAAAGCTGATAGAGACCTATCCACACAGACTCAAGGCTGTAATTGCTACCAAAGGTGCACCTACTAAATACTGACTTGAAAGGGGTGAATATTTATGCAATCAATAATTTTGTGTTTTATTTTTGTAATTAATTTAGATCACTTTGTAGAGATCAGTTTTCACTTTGACGTGGAAGAATTTTTTTTCTGTTGATCAGTGTTAAAAAAGCCAAATTAAATCCACTGTATTTCAATATTGTAAAATAAGAAAATATGAACATTTCCAAGGGGGATGGTGAATACTTTTTATAGGCACTGTAGTTACATAGAAGGTGCAGAACACAGGTAACTGGGTAACGGTCAGAAGGGGGAAAATGGATAGGCAGACAGTGCAGAGTACACCTGTGATTTTTCCCCTCAAAATCAGTGGGGAAAAGGTGTACTTGGTAAGTGGGAAGCCTTCAAAAGTGAAATTTTGAGAGTAGAGTTCCTCTCTCAAATATGTTCCTATTAGAATAAAAGACAAGGACAACAGGTTTATAGAACAGGTTTCAAGAGATATTGAGGCCCAGGTTTCAAAGATACAGCAGTTTAAGAACATGGTAACCTACATCAATGACTATCACCTTGTAGCACTACATCCACTGTGATGAAACGTCTTGAGAGGTTGGTGATGAAACACATCAACTCCTGCCCGAGAAGCAACTTGGATCTGCTCTAATTTACCTACCAACACAACAGGTCCCTGACAAATGTCATTTCACTGGCTCTTCACTCAAACCTGGAACACCTGCACAGCAAAGATGCATACATCAGGATGCTCCTTATCAACTACAGCTCAGCATTCAGTACAAGCACCCCTCAAAACTAATCCATAGCTTCAAGACCTTGGCCTCAATACCTCCTTGTGCAATTTGATTCTCGGTTTCCTCACTTGCAAACCCCAGTCAGTTCGGACAGCCAATAACATCTCCAGCACAATCTCAATCAGTATAGGTGCACTACAAGGCTGTGTGCTTAGCCCCTTGCTCTACTCGCTTTACATTTATGACTGAGAGACCAAGCACAGCTCCAATGCCATACTTAAGTTTGTTGGTAACACCACTCTCATTGGCTGAATCAAAGGTGAGGGAGATTGAAAACCTGGTTGAGTGGTGTCACAGCCTCTCAGTTAATGTCAGCAACACCAAGAAGGTGATTATTGACTTTTGGAGGAAGAAACCAGATGTCCATGAGCTAATCCTCACTGGAGGATCAGAGGTGGAGAGGGTCAGCAACTTTAAAGTCCTCAGTGTTATCATTTCAGAGGACCTGTTCTGAGCTCAGCATGCAAGAGCAATTACAAAGAAAGCATGGCAGCACCTCTACTTCCTTAGAAGTTTGTGAAGGTTCAGAATGACTTTGACAAACTTCTACAGATGTGCAGCAGACAGTATATTCACTAGTTGAATCATGGCCTAGTATGAGAACACCAATGCCCTTGAACAGAAAATCCTATAAAGAGTAATGGATACAGCCCAGTCCATCAGGGGTAAAGCCCTCTCCACTACTCGAGCACATCTAAATGGAGCGCTGTTGCAGGAAAACAGCATCCATCATCAAGGACCCCACCAACCAAGTCATCTTCTTAATCCACAAGACCATAAGATATAGGAGCAGAATTAGGCCATTTGGCCCATCGAGTCTGCTCTGCCATTTCATCATAGCTGATCCAATTTTCCTCTCAGCCCCAATCTCCTGCCTTCTCCCCATATCTCTTCATGCCCTGACTAATCAAGAATCTGTCAACCTCTGTCTTAAATATACATTAAGATTTGGCCTCCACAGCTGCCTGTGGTAAAGAATTCCACAGATTCACCACTGAGGAAATTCCTCCTTATCTCCATTCTAAAAGAATACACCCCTCTATTCTGAGGCTGTCCAATGGTCTTGGACTCTTCCACCACAGGACACAGCAGTCTTCTCACCAATTTCATCAGGAAGAAGGTACAGGAGCCTCAGGATCCTCATCACCAGGTACAAGAACAGTTATTACCCCACAATCTTCAGGCTCTTAAACCAGAGGGGATAACTTCTCTCAACTTCACCCATTTTATCACTGAACTGTTCCCACATCCTATGGACTCTTGATCTCTTATTTATTATTATTATTTCTTTTTTGTTGTTTTGTATTTGCACAGTTTTGTTGTCTTTTACACACTGGTTGTTTGTCTGTCCTACTGAGTGTCCTTTCATTGATTCTATTGTGTTTCTCATAGTTACAGTGAATGCCCACAAGAAAATGAATCTCAGGGTTGTAAATGGTGACATATAGATACTTTGAAAATAAATTTACTTTGAACTTTGAAAAAGAAGCAGGTGCATTGCAGGTTAAGGCAGGTGAGGTACTTGAACATAAGAAATGCAGGAGAACACAATGAAATCAGGAGGGCAAAAAGAAGACATGAGGTTGCTTCAGCAGAGAAGCTGAAGGAGAATGCTGAGGGCTTCTACAAATATACTAAAAGCAAAAGGATAGCAACAGACAAAATTGGTCCTCTGGAAGATCAGAGTGGTCATCTGTGGTTGGAACTGAAAGAGATGGGGGTGATCTTATGAATTTTTTCAATCTGTATTCACTCAGGAGCCAGCCACAGAGATGTGAGGCAATGCAGTAGTGAAGTCATGGACCCTATACAAATCACAGTATTTGCTGTTCTGAGGCAAATCAGAGTGGACAAATCTCCAGGCCTGATAAAGTGTTCCCTCAGACCCTGTGGGGCCCTAGCAGCGGTATCTGAAACATCCTTAGCCATAGGCGAGCTGCTGGAGGATTGGAGGATAGATAATGTTGTTCTGTTGTTGGCTTTGTGGAAGAAATCACAAAGTGGTTGTAGATGGTTGCCTCTGAAGACCTGAGACTAGCAGTGTGCCACAGACACTGATGCTGGGTCTGTTGTTGTTTGTCATCTATATCAATGACATGGATGCTAATGTGGTAAAATGGATCAGTAAATTTGTGGATGAGACCAAGATTGGGGTGGGGGGGCTGTAGTGGATAGCAAGGAGGACTATCAAAGCATGCAGCGGGATCTGGACCAGCTGGAAAAATGGGCTGAAAAATGGCAGAAAGAATTTAATGCAGACAGTGTGAGGGGTTGCACTTTGGGATGACCAACAAGAGTAGGTCTTTCACATTGAGAAGTAGGGCACTGAGGAGTGTGGCAGAACAAATCCATAATTCCTTTAAAGTGGCATCACAGGTAGATAGCATCATAAAGAAAGTTCTGGGCATTGGCCTTAATAAATCAATGTATTGAGTCCAGGAGTTGGGATGTTATGTTGAAATTATATTGTTGGTGGGGCCTAATTTGGAGTATTGTGTGCAGTTTTGGTCACCCACCTACAGGAAAAATATAAATAAGATTGAAATAGTGGAGAGAAAACTTACAAGGATGTTGTTAGGACTTGAGGTCCTGAGTTATAGGGAAGGGTTGAATTGGTTAGGATTTTATTCCCTGCAGTGTAGGAGAATGTGGGGAGATTTGATAGAAATATACAAAATTATGAGGCAGGTAGATAGGGTAAATGCAAGGAGGCTCTTTCCACTGAGGTTGAGTGAGACTATAACTAGAGGTCATGGATGAAGGGTGAAAGGTGAAATGTTTAAAGGGGATTTCTTCAGTCAAGAGGATGGTGAGAGTGTGGAACGAGCTGCCAGCGAAAGCTATGGAGGGCAATGGTCCAGGTGCAGGTCAATATGACTCGGCAGTTCAGCATGGATTAGATAGGCCAAAGGGCCTGTTCTGGGCTGTATTGTTCTATGGCTCTGACTTAAACTGCACATCATTTATCTGCCTACCTACCGAACGTGCCTAAATCATCTACCGCATAGCTCATATTCCCCCTCAGTTCTGTACATCTGTAAAATTGGAAATGTTACATTTAATTCTCTCATCCAATCATTTTTGGTGGTGGAGTGAAGATATGACTCTACTCCTTCCCTCCGGTAGCCTGCAGGTTACCCTTGGGCAAGGTGTAGCAGCTGCTTAGCTCCCCGATCAGGGTCACTTGAAGCCATGGGAGCAGGTGATAGAGGGTCGTTTGAGCAGCTATTCGAGTTACTGCCGCCTTTCTGTCAACTTGAATCAATCTGGCTATTCTCCTCTGACCTCTCTCATTAACAAGGCTTTTTCACCCACAGAAATGCCGCTCACTGGATTTTTTTTAGCTTTTTCAAACTGTTCTCTGTAAACTCTAGAGACTGTTGTACATGAAAATCCCAGAAGATCTGTGACACTCAAGGTACCCTGTCTGGCACTAACAATCATTCCATGGCTAAATTCACTTGTATCACATTTCTTCCCCATTCTTAAGATTTGGTCTGAACAACAACTGAACCTCTTGACCAGGTCTACATGCTTTTATGCATTGAGTCTCTGCGTCATGATTGGCTGATTAGATATTGGCTCAACAAGCAAGTGTACAGGAATATCTAAAAAAAAAGTGGTCACTGTGTGTATTTCAGCAGCTATTTCATGGTGCTCAGCAAAAATATATTACAAAGGACTCAACGAGAAAGAGGAACCTTCTGCAGTTAACAAAAGACGTGACGGAAACTATTAAATCAAAGACTAAAGTATGTAGAGTGGCAAATGCTGTGGTAGATCAGAGGACTGGGTATTTTTTCCAGGCATTTGCAGCAAGAGACTAAAAAGATAATATCGAGAGGAGAAATTGGTTCTAAGAGAAACCAGGCAAGTAATAATTAAACAAAGTACAAGATCACTCACAGATATAAAATGGAGGCCAAGTAGCATCCATGCCAGGACCACCTGACTCAAAAACAGTTACCTTCCCCAAGCGGCAAAACTGATTAACACGTCCGCTCACTAACCCACCCCTCCACACCCACAACCATCATTTCCTGTCAGTCACGTTATGTAGAGTTACTTCTGTACGTAGCATCACTTTATGGACACACAAGTCAGCTTATAAACATAGCTTGATATGTATTTATATTTATATGTTCTTTATGCTTATTGTGTTTTTTTGTGCTATATCGGAAGCGGAGTAACCATTATCTTATTCTCCTTTACTCTTGTGTACTAGAGCGTGTTAGTTATCGATGGAGGAATTAGAAACATAGAAAACTTACAGCACTATACAGGCCCGTCGGCCCACAGAGTTGTGCCGAACATGTCCCTACCTTAGAAATTACTATGCTTACCTATAGCCCCCTATTTTACTAAGCTCCATGTACCTATCTAAAAGTCTCTTAAAAGACCCTATCTTATTCGCCTCCACCACCGTTGCGGCAGCCCATTCCATGCACTCACCACTCTCTGAGTAAAAAAACTCACCCCTGCCATCTCCTCTGTACCTACTCCCCAGCACCTTAAACCTGTGTCCTCTTGTGGCAACCATTTCAGCACTGGGTAAAAGCCACTGACTATCCACATGATCAATGCCTCTCATCATCTTATACACCTCTATCAGGTCACCTCTCATTCTCCGTCGCTCCAAGGAGAAAAGGCCGAGTTCACGCAACCTATTCAAATAAGGCATGCTCCCCAATCCAGGCAACATCCTTGTAAATCTCCTCTGCACCCTTTCAAAGGCTTCCACATCCTTCCTGTAGTGAGGCAACGAGAACTGAGCACACTACTCCAAGTGTGGTCTGACCAGTGTCCTATATAGCTGCAACATTACCTCTCGGCTCCTAAATTCAATTCCACGATTGAGCGTACAGCGTACGCCTTCTTAATCACAGAGTCAACCTGCGCAGCTGCTTTGAGTGTCCTATGGACTCGGACCCCAAGATCCCTCTGATCCTCCACACTGCCAAGAGTCATACCATTAATGCTATATTCTGCCATCATTTTTAACCTACCAAAATGAACCATTTCACATTTATCAGGGTTGAACTCCATCTGCCACTTCTCAGCCCAGTTTTGCAACCTATTAATGTCCCGCTGTAATTTCTGACAGCCCTCCACACTATCCACAACACCTCCAACCTTTGTGTCATCAGAAAACTTACTAACCCATCCCTCAACTTTCTCATCCAGGTCATTTATAAAAATCACGAAGAGTAGGGGTCTCAGAACAGATCCCTGAGGCACTCCATTGGTGACTGACCTCCATGCAGAATATGACCCGTCTACAACCACTCTTTGCCTTCTGGGGGCAAGCCAGTTCTAGATCCACAAAGCAGTGTCCCCTTGGATCCCATGCCTCCTTACTTTCTCAATAAGCCTTGCATGGGGTACCTTATCAAATGCCTTGCTGAAATCCATATACACTACATCTACTGCTCTTCCTTCATCAATGTGTTTAGTCACATCCTCAAACAGTTCAATCAGGCTCATAAAGCATGACCTGCCCTTGACAAAGCCATGCGGACTACTCCTAATCATATTATACCTCTCCAAATGTTCATAAATCCTGCCTCTCAGGATCTTCTCCAACAACTTACCAACCACTGAGGTAAGACTCACTAGTCTATAATTTCCTGGGCTATCTCTACTCCCTTTCTTGAATAATGGAACAATATCCGCAACCCTCCAATCCTCCAGAACCTCTCCTGTCCCCACTGATGATGCAAAGATCATTGCCAGAGGCTCAGCAATCTCCTTCCTCACCTCCCACAGAAGCCTGGGGTACATCTCATCTGGTCTCGGCGACTTATCCAACTTGATGCTTTCCAAAAGCTCCAGCACATCCTCTTTCTTAATAGCTACATGCTCAAGCTTTTCAGTCTGCTGCAAGTCATCACCACAATCACCAAGATCTTTTTTCCATGGTGAATACTGAAGTAAAATATTCATTAAATACCTCTGCTATTTTCGGTTCCATACATACTTTCCCACTGTCACACTTGATAGGTCCTATTCTTTCACGTCTTATCCTTTTGCTCTTCACATACTTGTACAATGTCTTGGGGTTTTCCTTAATCGTGCCCACAAAGGCCTTCTCATGGCCCCTTCTGGCTTTCCTAATTTCCGTCTTAAGCTCCTTCCTATTAGCCTTATAATCTCATCAAAGTTGCTGGTGAACGCAGCAGGCCAGGCAGCATCCCCAGGAAGAGGTACAGTCGACATTTCAGGCTGAGACCTTTCGTCAGGACTAACTGCCAGTTAGTCCTGACAAAGGGTCTGGGCCTGAAATGTTGACTGTACCTCTTCCTACAGATGCTGCCTGGCCTGCTGCGTTCACCAGAAACTTTGATGTGTGTTGCTTGAATTTCCAGCATCTGCAGAATTCCTGTTGTTAGCCTTATAATCTTCTGGATCTCGAACATTACCTAGCTCTCTGAACATTTTGTAAGCTTTTCTTTTCTTCTTGACTAGATTTATTACAGCCTTTGTACACCACGGTTCCTGTACCCTACCATAACTTCCCTGCCTTATTGGAACATACTTATGTAGAACTCCACACAAATATTCCCTGAATATTTGCCACATTTCTTCTGTACTTTTCCCTGAGAACATCTGTTTCCAGTTTAAGCCTCCAATTTTCTGCCTGATAGCCTCATAATTCCCCTTACTCCAATTAAACGCTTTTCTAACTTGTCTGTTCCTATCTCTCTCCAATGCTATTGTAAAGGAGATAGAATTATGATCACTATCTCCAAAATGCTCTCGCACTGAGAGATCTGACACCTGACCAGGTTCATTTCCCAATACCAAATCAAGTACAGCCTCTCCTCTTGTAGGCTTATCTACATATTGTGTCAAGAAACCTTCCTGAACACACCTAACAAACTCCACCCCATCTAAACCCCTTGCTCTAGGGAGATTCCAGTCACTATTTGGGAAATTAAAATCTCCCATTACGACAACTCTGCTATTATTACACCTTTTCAGGATCTGTTTCCCTATCTGCTCCTCAATAACCCTGTTACTATTGGGCTGCTTGTAAAAAACACCCAGTAAAGTTACTGACCCCTTCTTGTTCCTAACCTCCACACAGAGACTCTGTACACAATCCCTCCATGGCGTCCACCTTTTCTGCAGCCGTGACACTATCTCTGATCAACAGTGCCACCCTCTTTTGCCTCCCTCCCAATCCTTTCTGAAACACCTAAAACCCGGCACTTGAAGTAATCATTCCTGTCCCTGTGCCACCCAAGTCTCTGTACTGGCCACCACATCATATCTCCAAGTTCTGATCCACGCTCTAAGCTCATCCGCTTCGTTCACAACACTCCTTGCGTTAAAATAGACACATCTCAAACCTTCAGTCTGAGCGCGTCCCTTCTCTATCACTTGCCTATTCTCCCTCTCGCACTGCCTACAAGCTTTCTCTATTTGTGAACCAACCTCCTCTTCCCCAGTCTCTTCAGTTCGGTTCCCACCCCGCAACATTTCTAGTTTTCACCCAGTGTACGCTGCCGTGTTCTTTTGATTGACAGTAAGTGAACAAAATCAGTGCAGACACCCAGGATAACTTTTTCTGTCAGTGTCAAGTCTTTTCATGTCTTCTTGATACTGGTCTGAATTTTATTAAGTCATACTATAAAACAAAATGATCAAAAATCACTACTTTTTAAATTAGCGTCTGTCGGCCCAAAAGGATAACATGACACAATCACAGTACAGGTGTCCCCCGCTTTTTGAACGTTGCTTTACGAAACCTCACTGTTACGAAAGACCTACATTAGTACCCTGTTTTCGCTAACAGAAAGTGTTTTCACTGTTACGATAAAAGCAGCGTGCGAAAAAATGCAGCGTGTGCCCTGAGCAGCTGCTCTCCCCCGGATTCGGAACGGCATTCTCGCCGGCATTGCTTAAACACGTGTCTGTGAGCAGCCATTTGCAAGATGAGTTCTATGGTATCGGAAAAGCCTGAAAGAGCTCGTAAGGGTGTTACACTTGAGTAAAATTAGACATAATTAAGCATTTCGATCGTGGTGAACGAAATAAGGTTGGCTTGTGGAAGCTGATGAAGATGATGTTGAAGAGGTTTTGGCATCCCATGACCTAGAACTGATAGATGAAGAGCTGATGCAATTGGAAGAGGAAAGAATAACAATCAAAACTGAATGAGTAATGATAAAGTACGACTTTAATTTTGAAAGGGTACATCGGTTTAGGGGATATTTGCAGGATGGTTTGACTGCTTACAAAGAACTGTATGATAGAAAAATGTGTGCGGCTCAGCAGGCAAGCAAGCCTTCCACATGAGCCACAGCAGATGACGAACCTCGACCTTCGACATCGAGGCGGGCAGTCATAGGGGAAGATGAGCTGCCTACTCTAATGGAAACAGACGACGAGATGACACCCTAGCGTCCCACCACCCCAATACCCAGGCCGCATATACCGATTCGCGGAAATGCAGCAGTAGCCGGGAGACACACAGCACATCTCTAAGAAAAAAAACGAAATAAACATGCTAATTAATTAGGTGCTGCCCGACATGTAATTGTCGGCCCAGATCAGAGGCGATGCAATCGGCAATTGGCATTGATCTGGGCCGACAACTACGTGCCGGGCGGCACCTAGTTAATTAGCATGTTTATTTCAGCTTTTTTCTGAAAGATGAGCTGGATGCGTCCCGGCTACCGCTGTACCACTGCATGCTTCACGGCAATGTATCACTCGGCGGCCTGGAGAGTGGGGGCCACTGCACCACCCAAACTCCGACAAGTCTAACACACCATCATCAGTGTGTTCCGCGCTTTCCCAGTTCCGGTAAGTGATACTACACTGTACATACATTATTTCTACTCTATATCGGCTGTGTATTTTTACGTGTTATTTGGTATGATTTGGCAGCTTCGTAGCTTAAAGGTTACTGGAGAGTGCTTGTGCCGTGTTTTTGCCGATGGCATTTGCGTGAGATTTTCACTACGGAGAACAGTTCAGGCGATGATTGTGGAAAAGTATTTCTACTTTATATAAGCTGTGTATTTATCATATCATTCCTGCTTTTACTATATGTTACTGTTACTTTAGGTTTTATGTGTTATTTGGCATGATTTGGTAGGTTATTTTTGGGTCTGCGAATGCTCACAGAATTTTCCCATATAAATAAATAGTAATTGCTTCTTTGCTTTACGACATTCCGGCTTACGAACCGTTTCATAGGAACGCTCTACCTTCGGATGGCGGGGGAAACCTGTATTTAAAAGCTGTTTGCTCTAAGCATGGTGTAGTTCTAACGGCCAAACAAGTACACGTGACCGACGCTAGTTAGAAACTGTTCAGCAGCAGTCTCCTGTCCCCATTTAGAGGGTGGCATCGTGTTTGAAATAAACAAAGGGTATACCGGAGATATATAAAATGTTTTATGCATTGCATTGTACTGCTGCCACAAAACAACAACTTTCGTGACATATGTCGGTATTAATAAACCTCACTCTGCATCCAAAGGAATTGGCTTCCGAATTCATAGGTGCCTTTGACTTCACAGATGTGCATTGAGTTCCGAGACGGTGGTAGTCAACAGGAAAATTTTAAATGTCATTGCCTTGTAGAAGAAGGGAGGGTGACAAAAACCACAGAAAACTACAGGGCAGTTAGTTTAACATCTGCTGTTGGCAAGATGCTGGCGTCTATAATCAAGGAAGTAATAGCTAGTTATTTCAAAAAGTTTAATGTAATTAAGCTAAGTCTACATAATTTTATAAAAGAAAGTTATATTTACCAAATCTGAGTGTCCATTCAGGATGTAACAAGTAGAAACGATAAAGCAGTGTACACTCATGGAACATGGAACAGTACAGCACAGAAACAGGCTATTCGGCCCACAATGTTGAGCCCAACCAGCTAAAAAGCCAACCAAAAACACTTAAACACTAATCCCTCCAACCTACACAATGTCCATATCTCTCCATCTTCCAAACATCTTATAAAAGCCTCTAATGTATTTGACTCTATGACCATAACAGGCAGCATATTCCAGGCATCCATGACACTGAGTAAAAACCTTACCTCTCACATCCCCCTTGAGCCTACCCCCTCTCACTTTTAATGCATGCCCCCTGGTATTAGACATTTCAACCATGGGAAACTCCCTGTCTACTCTATGCCTCTCATAATCTTATAAACCTCTATCACATCTCCCCCCCACCCCCCACCCCAAGCCTCCGGTGCTCCAGAGAAAACAGCCTCCAGCTCGAGTAAGTCCCTTCACCACTGTCCTCTGTCTTCTATGCACAAGCCAGTTCTGAATCCAAGCAGCCAATTTGCCTCAGGTCCTATGCATCTCAACATTCTGGATTAGCCTCCAATGAGGGACTTGCTGGCTCTCCCTAATTAGGCCATGGGTTCCCAAATGCTCATATATCCTATTCCTAACAATCTTCTCCAGCAAATTCCTTACAACTGATGCAATACTCACCAGTCTATAGTTCCCTTGAGCTTCCATTGTTCCCTTCTTAAATAGAGGCATATTAGCCGCTTGTCCGTCATCCAGGACCTCTCCTGGGCCTAGAGAGGACACGAAGATACTGGTCAAGACCCCAGCAATCTCGTCTCTTGCCTTCTATGGTAACCTGGAGTAAATCGCATCAGGCCCTGGGGACTTATCCATTCATTAGTAGGCCCAATATTTCCCTCTTCTTGACCTCTAAACACTCAGCACCATGTCCTTTTCCTTGGTATATACTGAAGCAAAGTACACATAAAATACCTCGCTCACATTCTCTGCATCCAAGCAAAATTTTCTCCCTTTATCCTTGGGTGGTCCCACCCTCTCCCTAGCTAACCTCCTGCTCTTGATGTATGTATAGAATGCCTTGGGATTCACCTTAGCCCTACTAGCCAAGGACTTTTCATGGCCCCTCCTGGCTTTCCTAATTCCCTTCTGTAGTTCTTTTTTGGCTTCTTTAGACTCCTCACGAGCTCTGTTTGATCCTGACTTCTGAAGCTATACATACTTTTCCATCTTCTTCTTGACTAAATTCATCACCTCTCTGGATATCCAAGGTTCTCTCATCTTTCCACCACCGTCCTTCCTTCTAACAGGAAGATACCTTTCCTGAATTCCTGTACTCTGTGCGATTGATCTTTAAACACCCTCCAAATGTCTGATGTGGACGTGCCAAGAAAAGGTGTTCCCAATTAACTCTTCCTAGTTCCTGCCAACTATCCCCATAACTTGCCCCACTTCAATGTAAAGCTTTCCCACAAGGTCCATACCTATTCTGAAAGTTAAGGAGTTGTGGTCACTCTCCCTAATTGCTCACCCACTGTAAGGTCAGTCATCTAGCTGGGCTCAATACCCAACACCAGGTCCCATATGGCCTCTCCTCTCGCTTGACAAATTCAGCCCCATCTAAACCCCATACACTAAGAAGGTCCCGGTTTATATTAGGGAAGTTGAAATCCCCCATGACAGTAACTCTATTATTTTATACAGGTTTCATGTTTTATTGTTTTACAACACTGAATCACAGTGGATTTAATTTGGCTTTTTTAACACTGATCAACAGAAGAGACTCTTTCATGTCGAAGTAAAAACAAATTTCTTGATGAATTTCCTGATGAAATGACCTGATGGCCAAACAACTCGATTTTGGTTTCATTAGACCACAGAACATTCATCCAGCTGTCTTCAGAGTCTCCCACATACCTTCTGGCAAACTCTAGTCAAGATTTCATGTGAGTTTTTTTCCCAAACAGTGGCTTTCTCTTTGCTACTCTCCCATAAAGCTGTGATTGGTGAAGCACTTAGGCAACAGTTGGATGTACAGTCTCTCCCATTTCAGCCACTGAAGCTTGTAACTCCTCCAAAGTTGTCATAGGTTCTTGGTGGCCTCCCTCACTGGTCCCCTTCTTGCACCATCACTCAGTTTTTGAGGATAGCTTGTTCTAGGCAGATTTCGAGGCAGTGACTAGTGGGGTACCTCAAGGCTCAGTGCTGGGACCCCAGATGTTTACAATATATATTAATGACTTAGGTGAGGGAATTAAATGCAGCATCTCCAAGTTTGCGGATGACACGAAGCTGGGCGGCAGTGTTAGCTGTGAGGAGGATGCTAAGAGGATGCAGGGTGACTTGGAAAGGTTAGGTGAGTGGGCAAATTCATAGCAGATGCAATTTAATGTGGATAAATGTGAGGTTATCCACTTTGGTGGCAAGAACAGGAAAACAGATTATTATTATTATCTGAATGGTGGCCGATTAGGAAAAGGGGAGGTGCAACGAGACCTGGGTGTCATTGTACACCAGTCATTGAAAGTGGGCATGCAGGTACAGCAGGTGGTGAAAAAGGCGAATGGTATGCTGGCATTCATAGCAAGAGGATTCGAGTACAGGAGCAGGGAGGTACTACTGCAGTTGTACAAGGCCTTGGTGAGACCATACCTGGAGTATTGTGTGCAGTTTTGGTCCCCTAATCTGAGGAAAGACATTCTTGCCATAGAGGGAGTACAAAGAAGGTTCACCAGATTGATTCCTGGGATGGCAGGTCTTTCATATGAAGAAAGACTGGATGAACTGGGCTTGTACTCGTTGGAATTTAGAAGACTGAGGGGGGATCTTATTGAAACATATAAAATTCTAAAGGGATTGAACAGGCTAGATGCAGGAAGATTGTTCCCGATGTTGGGGAAGTCCAGATATTTAAGAGGGAGTTAGATATGGCCCTTGTGGCTAAAGGGATCAGGGGGTATGGAGAGAAGGCAGGTACAGGGTGCTGAGTTGGATGATCAGCCATGATCATACTGAATGGTGGTGCAGGCTTGAAGGGCCGAAGGGCCGAATGGCCTACTCCTGCACCTGTTTTCTATGTTTCTATGTTTCTATTTACAGTTGTGCTATTTTCTTTCCATTTCTTGATGATTGACTTAACTGTACTCCAGTGGATATTCAGTGACTTGGAAATTTTCTTGTTTCCATCTCCTGACTTGTGCTTTTCACAGAGTTGCTTGGAGTGTTCATCTTCATGGTGTAGTTTTTGCCAGGATATTGACTCACCAGCAGTTGGACCTTCCAGATACAGGGGTATTTTTAATTTTTACTACAATCAATTGAAACACCTTGAATGCACAAAGGTGATCTCCATTTAACTAATTATGCGACTTCTAAAACCAATTAGCTGCACCAGTGATGAATTGGTACGTCATAATAAAGGGTCTGAAAATTTCTGCAATTATTTTGTGTTTTATGTTTGTAATTAATTTAGATCACTTTATACAGATCAGTTTTCACTCTGACACAAAGTTTTTTTCTGTTGATCACTGTCAAATTAAATCCACTGTAATTCAATGTTGTAAAACAATTAAACATGAAAACTTCCAAGAGGGGGTGAATACTTTTTATAGGCACTGTATCCATTCTTCACTGTCTCAGTGACTACTGGGGGGTCTGTAGTACAATCCCATTAGTGCGATTGTACCCTTACCCTGAGTTCTACCCAAATAGACACAATGTCTGGTCCCTCCATTATGTATCTCGAGTGCAGCTGTGACGTTGTCCCTGATTAATAGTGCAATTCTGCTTCCCCTCTTTTACCTCCTCCTCTATCTTTACTAAAACTTCAAAAACTTGGTACATTAATCACACGTTCCTGCCCCTCTCTCAATCAATTATGGCAACATAGTTTCAAGTACTGATCGATGCTCTAAGTTCATCACCCTCACCCATAATACTCTGAGCATTAAAATATACACACTTCAGACTATCCAACCCAAAATACCTGCTTTGATTTTTCCAATCCTTCCCTACTGACCCAGGTTTCAGTTCCCTGACTAGTTCAAACTCTCCCACTTAAACTTAGCAGTCACTTTATTAGTTCACCTGTATACCTGCAAGTATCTAATCAATCAATCATGTGGCAGCAATTCAGTGCATAGAAGCATACAGACATGGTCACAAGGTTCAGTTGTTGTTCAGACCGAATATCAGAATGGGGTGGGTAGGGGGAGAGGATGGTTTGATTATCTCAGAAACTGCTGATCTCCTGGGATTTTTGAGAACAACAGGCTCTAGAGCTTAGAGAATGGTGCAAAAAATGTTTTAAAATCCACTAGGCGGCAGTCCTGTGGGGGTGTAAATACCTTGTTAATGAGGGAGGTCAGAGGAGAGTAGCCAGATTGGTTCAAGCTGATAGGAAGGTGACTAACTCAAATAATCACATTACAACAGTGGTGTGCAGAGGAGCATCTCTAAACGCACATGTCAAACCTTGAAGTGGATGGGCTACAGCAACAGAAGACCATAAACATACACACAGTGACTACTGTAGTGAATAAAGTGGCCACTGGGTGTTTAAAATTCCAGAAGAATTTGATAAGGTGACACATAAAAAGCTATCACACGATATAAGAGCCCACAGTCCAGGGAAAATGATGAATGGGTCAGAGTAAATGAACCTTTCTCAGGATGTAAGTATGTAACTAGTGGTGCACCACAAAAGACAATCAATTTGTGGCCCTGAATTATTTACCATCCATTTCACTGACTTGGAGGAGAGAGCAGTGTATTTGAGTACTCTGACAACATGAAAACAGGTGGGAAAGCATACCGTAATGAAGACATTAGGACTCTGTAACAGGATAGTTTAAGATCTTAAGGCATAGGAGCAGAATTAGGTCATTCGGCCCATCGAGTCTGCTCCGTATTCCTTCATGGCTGATTTATTATGCCTCTCAACCCCACTCTCCTGCCTTCTTCCTGTAACATTTGACACCCTTACTATTTAAGAAGATATCAACCTCCGCTTTAATATACACAGCCGTCTGTGTCAAGGAATTCCACAAATACCCCAACTTCTGGCTAAAGAAATTCCTCTTCATCTCTATTCTAGAGGTCACGCCCTCTGGTGCTAGACTCCCCACTATAGGAAACATCCTCTCCGCATCCACTCTATCTGTGTCCTCTGGTCCTAGATTCCCCAACTATAGGAAACATCCTGTCCATTATTTCTTCAGCGGTTTGATAGGGGCATGACTGCGCAAGCGATTGGACGTCAGCCAGTGAGAACGGCGAGAAGAGTTTAAAGGGAGACGGTTATTTCTTCAGCGGTTTGATTGGGGCGCGACTGCACAAGCGTGTGGACGTCAGCAGGTGAGAACAGTGAGAAGAGTTTAAAAGGAGACACTTTGTAGAGCGGGCAACGGAGAAAACGGAGACAGAGTAGAAAAGCTTTGGCTTAACAGGGCTTCGGCGATAACGGGTCAAAGCGAGGTAGGTTGCCTGTGTAGAATACAGACAGGAAGAATGTGTGTGAGGCTGGTGTTCTGTGGTTGGTGTCAGATGTGAGAAGTCCTGGAGACTCCCAACCTCCCAGATGGCCACGTCTGCACCAGGTGCATCGAACTGCAGCTCCTTAGGGACCGCGTTAGGGAACGTGAGGTCCCTAATGCGGTCAGGGAAAGTGAGGAGGTGATAGAGAGGAGCTATAGGCAGGTAGTCACACTGGGGCCTGGGGAGACAGATAAGTGGGTAACAGTCAGGAGAGGGAAGGGCAGGAGTTTGACGCTAGCGAGCACTCCTGTGGCCGTACCCCTCAACAATAAATACTCCTGCTTCAGTACTGTTGGGGGTGGGGGGATGGCCTACCTGGCGGAAGCAACAGTGGCCCCGCCTCTGGCATAGAGTCTGGCCCTGTGGCTCAGAAGGGTAGGGAAAGGAAGAGGATGGCAGCAGTGATAGGAAACTCTATAGTTAGGGGGTCAGATAGGCGATTCTGTGGACGCAGGAAAGAAGCACGCATGGTAGTTTGCCTCCCAGGTGCCAGGGTCCGGGATGTTTCTTATCATGTCCACGATATCCTGAAGTGGGAAGGAGAAAAGCCAGAGGTCGTGGTACATATTGGTACCAATGACAGAGGCAGGAAAAAGGAGGAGGTGCTGAAAGCAGACTACAGGGAGTTAGGAAGGAAGTTGAGAAACAGGACCATAAAGGTAGTCATTTTGGGAATACTGCCTGTACCACGTGACACTGAGTACAGGAATAGAATGAGGTGGAGGATAAATGTGTGGCTGAGGGATTGGAGCAGGGGGCAGGGATTCAGATTTCTGGATCATTGGGACCTCTTTTGGGGCAGGAGTGACCTGTACAAAAAGGGCGGGTTGCACTTGAATCCTAGGGGGAGCAATATCTGGCGGGGAGGTTTGCTACGGCTACTGGGGAGAGTTTAAACTAGAATTGCTGTGGGGTGGGAACCAAACTGAAGAGATGGAGGAAGAGGCAGTTGGCTCATAAATAGAGAAAGCTCGGAGACAGTGTGAGAGGGAGGATAGGCAGGTGACAGAGAAGGGATGTGCTCAGACCCATGGTTTGAGATGTGTTTATTTTAATGCAGGGAGTATTATGAACAAAGCGGATGAGCTTAGAGTGTGGCTCAGTACTTGGAGCTATGATACTGTGGCCAGTACAGAGACTTGGATGGCTCAGGGGCAGGAATGGTTACTTTGAGTGCCGAGTTTTAGATGTTTCAGAAAGGAAGGGAGGGAGGCTAAAGAGGTGGGGGTGTGGCACTGTTGATCAGAGATAATGTCACAGCTGCAGAAAAGGAGGAAGACATGGAGGGATTGTCTACTGAGTCTCTGTGGGTGGAAGTCAGGAAGAGGAAGGGGTCAATAACTCTACTGGGTGTTTTATATAGACCACCCAATAGTAACAGGGACATCGAGGAGCAGATAGGGAGACAGATTCTGGAAAGGCGTAATAGTAACAGGGTTGTCGTGGTGGGAGTGAGGGGTTTAATTGGAGTGAAGTTTGTTAGGTGTGTTCAAGAAGGTTCCTTGACACAATATGTAGATAAGCCTATAAGAGGAGAGGCTGTACTTGATCTGTTATTGGGAAATGAACCTGGTCAGGTGTCCGATCTCTCAGTGGAAGAGCATTTTGGAAGTAGTGATCACAGTTCTATCTCCTTTACCATAGTACTGGAGAGGAATAGGAACAGACAAGGTAGGAAAGCGTTTAATTAGAGTAAGGGGAAATATGAGGCTATCAGGCAAGAACTTGGAAGCATAAATTGGGAACAGATGTTCTCAGGGAAACATACGGATGAAATGTGGCAAATGTTCAGGCGATATTTGCGTGGAGTTCTGCATAGGTACATTCCAATGAGACAGGGAAAGGATGGTAGGGTACAGGAACTGTGGTGTACAAAGGCTTTTGTAAATCTAGTCAAGAAGAGAAGAAGAGCTTATGAATGGTTCAAAAAACTAGGTAATGATAGAGATCCAGAAAATTATAAGGCTAGCAGGAAGGAGCTTAAGAAAGAAATTAGGAGAGCCAGAAGGGGCCATGAGAAGGCCTTGGCGGACAGAATTAAAGAAAACACCAAGGCATTCTACAAGTATGTGAAGAGCAAGAGGATAAGATATGAGAGAATAGAACCAATCAAGTGTGACAGCAGAAAAGTGTGTATGGAACCGGAGGAAATAGCAGAGCTACTTAATGAGTACTTTGCTTCAGTATTCACTACGGAAAAGGATCTTAGCAATTGTATTATAGCAGACTGAAAAGCTTGAGCATGTAAATATTAAGAAAGAGGATGTGCTGGAGCTTTTGGAAAGCATCAAGTTTAATAAGTCACCGGGACTAGATGAGATGTACCCCAGGCTACTGTGTGAGGTGAGGAAGGAGATTGCTGAGCCTCTGGCGATGATCTTTGCATCATCAATAGGGACTGGAGAGGTTCTGGAGGATTGGAGGGTTGTGGATGTTGTTCCATTATTCAAGAAAGGGAGTAGAGATAGCCCAGGAAATTATCGACCAGTGAGTCTTACTTCAGTGGTTGCTAAGTTGATGGAGAAGATTCTGACAGTCCGAGTCCATAGGACACTCAAAGCTGCTGTGTTGGTTGACTTTGTGGTTAAGAAAGCATACGGTGCATTGGCCCTCATCAATCATGGGATTGAGTTTAGGAGTTGAGAGGTAATGTTGCAGCTATAGGACCCTGGTCAGACCCCACTTGAAGTACTGTGCTCAGTTCTGGTTTCCTCACTATAGGAAGGATGTGGAAACCATAGAAAGGGTGCAGAGGAGATTTACAAGGATGTTGCCTGGATTGGGGAGCATGCCTTTTTAGAATAGGTTAAGTAAATTTGGCCTTTTTTCCTTGGAGCGACGGAGGATGAGAGGTGACCTGATAGAGGTGTATAAGATGATGAGAGGCATTGATCGTGTGGATAGTCAGAAGCTTTTTCCCAGAAGCTAACATGAGAGGGCACAGTTTTAACATGATTGGAAGTAGGTACAGAGGAGATATCAGGAGTAAGTTTTTTACACAGAGAGTGGTGAGTGCGTGGAATGGGCTGCTGGTGACGGTGGTGGAGGCGGATACGATAGGCCAAAAAGTTCTATTCAAAGGGTTCAAAGGAACATCTAAACAAGCCTGATGCATTTTGGAACAAGTCCTGTGGACTGATGAGGTTAAAATAGAACTTTTTGGCCGCAATGAGCAAAGGTATGTTTGGAGAAAAAAAGGTGCAGAATTTCATGAAAAGATCACCTCTCCAACTGTTAAGCATGGGGGTGGATTGATCATGCTTTGGGCATTTTTTTGCAGCCAGGAACATTTACTGGTAGAGGGAAGAATGAATTCAATTAAATACCAGCAAATTCTGGAAGCAAACATCACACCGTCTGTAAAAAAGCCGAAAATGAAAAGAGGATGGCTTCTACAACAGGATAATGATCCTAAGCACACCTCAAGATCCACGATGGACTTCCTCAGGAGGCGCAAGCTGAAGGTTTTGCCATGGCCCTCACAGTCCCCTGACCTAAACAGCATCGAGAATCTGTGGATAGACCTCAAAAGAGCAGTGCATGCAAGAAGGCCCAAGAATCTCACAGAACTAGAAGCCTTTTGCAAGGAAGAATGGGCAAAAATCCCCCAAACAAGAATTGAAAGACTCTTAGCTGGCTACAAAAAACATTTACAAGCTGTGATAGTTGCCAAAGGGGGTGTTACAAAGTACTGCCATGCAGGGTGCCCAAACTTTTGCTTCAGGCCCTTTTCCTTTTTTGTTATTTTGAAACTGTAAAAGATGGAAATAAAAAAAGTTTTCTTGCTTAAAATATTAAAGGAATGTGTCATCTTTAACTTTATGCCTTTTGGAAATCAGGTCATCTTTTACTCGCTTAGCTATTCACAGTAACAGAAATTTTGACCAGGGGTGCCCAAAGTTTTGCATGCCACTGTATACTTTGCTGCCACAAAACAACAATTTCATGATATATACTAGCGATTCTGGTTCTGAGTGGTGGGACCTGATGTAGATTGGCCACTGAGTAAATGTATGGGCTGAGAGTTTAACACAGCAGGTGAGCAGCCAAGAGTCAGAATCATTGGGCACACAACACAGTACAGCCAGAGTGCTACAACTAAGTGAGATTAAAACATACAATGGATTCCAGTCAATTGGGCTGTCGGTTAATTGGGAGAACTCTTAATGAAAAATAATCGAGAGAAAAGCCGAGATTCCTTTTGTTTATTTGGGACACTATGCTGCTTAGTTGGGGTAGGATACTGGTGTGTGTACTTGTGTGGCTGTTAGACACTACACCATGCTCAGAGTGAATAGTGTCAGGTGTGTTTGGGTTCAAAAAGCAGTGATTTTTGTTGTTGCTAGTTGGTGAGGAATAGGCAGTAAGACAATTCGGAATTATTTTGCTCACAGCCGTTTCAAGCATTCCAGCTTGGAGAAGCCAGGAACAGCTGGGAGTGAAAATAAAACTATTTCGCTCCTTCAACAAGTTAGGAAATACTAAAGTATCAACAATCAACTTAAATGCTACAATGAAAATGAAGATTTGGAGGATGCAATCATCTAAAGCATTGTATGAAGCAAGTAGGTGTCTGCTGATTTTGTTCATTTATAGTCAAAAGAACACAGCAGATGAATAACCCTTGTTACGTACACGCAACCCTGTAGAAGTATCAGCAGTAATAGAACACACCTGGAGTCTGGTTTTGCTGTTAACAAAACACTATTTTATTAGTAACTACGTCATATAGTAACTTAAACCAGGTAAATCAAGAGTTAACGGTGTTATGCATATATAGGTGTATAGATAAATCCCCAAGTTTCTTCAGAGCAAGGGTGGTAAGTGATACAGTCTTATGATGGTGCGGTAAGGGAAGTCAGTTCAGTCCACGGCATTGAAGTGAGAGAGAGAGAGATTTGTAATCCAAGTAAACAGGTGTCGTTGATCTTCCTCGATGTTCTCCAAATCTTCCAAGTTAGCCAAACCTGACCAACTTAAGAGCCAACTCAAGTGATAATCTACCAACCCAGGCAAGGGTTAAACACACCAGTAGATTCCACAGGGTCACCCTTACACGCACTGATAGTCACGGATCGATTCCTCTTAATCGATCCTCAGCCCCACCCTTGTGGGCACGTAAAAGTTCAGTGGCAATTTCACCACTGGCCTTCGTGCGTCTGTGTGTCCTGCGAAAGAGACAGTTACGCTTGTTTAAATACCAATGTGCTGAACATCAGCTGTCCATCATGTAGCTCCTCTCCTCTCTCTCTCTCTGTGCAGCACGCTGCTTGCACTGTACGTCTCTCTCTCTCGCACACACAGGCATGATTCTTAAAGGCACAGTCCGTAATGAATGAACATAATGAATTCCATCACATGCTGTAAATAACTATCCGCAACTAATACACAGTTTTATAATACTGTAAAGGTATTGGTAGTGTTATAACCAGCAACAATGGAGATGAATTTGAGTCAAGTTTTTATAAAATAAACAAGATTTGTTAACCTCTACTCAAAAACATGGAACAGTAAACGAACGATTAACTAAACAGATAGTAACAGTGTTATGTGTCCATTGGGATCAAACAGTCAAACTTAAAGACAATTCTTAACAGATCTTATTAAAGTACTTAAGTCTTAAAGTGGTAATTTAATAAGTCCAAACAATTCCTGAAAATAGTCGAGAGGAGAGACTTCCCAAACCAGCTTTCGAACAGTCCTCGAAGTGAAGACGTCACTGCTGATGCAGCTCTCAGCTGAAATGCCTTGTCTGAAGTTATGACGCAGAATACGATTTCTCAGCGTAACTGACCTTTCAACAAAGTGATCATTGCACAACCCTTACCCTTTTAGGGTTAACAAAACGTGCATGACACGTACGAACGATTCCAAATGTCAGTCACACCCGTAATGCGCCGAATGCCGCTGGTTAACCCCAAATCCTTTTTGGGGTTCATTCAGAGCTAGGGATTCTTCACTCTCACTCTTTCTTCTTCTCCGATGGCGTAACTACCAAAACGAATTATGCAACAACTGTGGTTTCCCCTTTTATACTAGTTGAAACATGCCATCACATCACCCCACTATCACAAGACAATTACATCATTCCAACGGCACGAGACCATTACATCATTTCAATAGCATACTTATGGGCTATGTAACAGTAGTATTCTAATTTCTTCTGTATTTCATTTAAATACGTAATTTGTTACTCAGTTAAACAGAAGTTTGTCTTTTTTTATTCCTTTTAACTATTTCCATGAAACTTTGGCTAATTGGGGCAGCTGCTTAATTGGGTCAAATTAATTGATCCTGATTTGTCCCAATTAACCAGAATCTACTGTATTTACAACAGCAAAAAGAAAAACAGGCTGAGAAAGTTAAGCAGTCAGATCACAGCTGTGCATTTAATGTATGGTGAGTGGACTGAAAAAAAACCTGTGAAACAGCTAGAGCTGAGAAATATAAAAGGTGAGGGTGTTGTCAATTGATCTAAGGCTACGATCACATTACGCCGGATAACCTTGAAAACGCCAGTTTTGAGTAAAAACGACAGGCATCCACACTAAGCGTTTTTCAAAATATCTTTGTCCACATTAGACGGATATTTGCGTGAATCTCCTCCTACTGGGCACGCGCAGGACACACAGAAAACAAGCGAAGAGGAAACGGTATATTTGGTGCGCGTTTGTCCAGTGACAAAGTAGAAAAACTTAAAAGGAATTGCTCTTGGCTCTCGCGCAGGAGGACTTAAAACAAAAAAAAACAAACGCTGGAGCGTATGGAGGCAACCAACAGGGAGTTCACGACAGTATGTGGACGTAGTGTAAGCCTTCTGAGTAGGCTAATGACTTAGACAAGAGAAAGAGAACTTAGACAAGAGGACGCCTGAGTAAGTGGGCCAAGACATCAAGAGAAAAGAGCACAAGTATAAAACAAGAGATGCATACTGCAAGTTTAAAACAGCAAGACAGTGGGTGATGGGTATCTGAATTAGAATCAGGTTTAATATTATGAAATTTGTTATTTTGTGGTGATAGTGAATTGCAATACATAATAAAAACTATAAATTACAATAAGTATATAAAAAAACATAAGTAATGCAAAATGAGAGGGGAAAAATACTGAAGAAGTGTTCATGGGTTAATTGTCCAGTCAGAAATTTGATGGCAGATGAGAAGAAGCTGTTTCTGAAATGTTGAGTGTGTGTCTTCAGAGTCCTCTACCTCCTCCTTGATGGTAGCAATGAGAAGAGGGCATGTCCTGTGAGATGGGGTCTTTAATGATGGATGCCAGCTTTTTGAGGTATTGCCTTTTAAATGTGTCCTGGATGCTAGGGAGGTTAGTGCCCATGATGGAGCTGGTTGAGTTTGCAACTTTCTGTAGCTTTTCCCGATCCTGTGCAGTGGAATGCAGTGATTAAAGCTTAGAGCACAGATGACAGAAATGAATAGCAGTCTGAATCCTGGAATATTGAAAACAGCACAACAGCAGAAGCAACTTGGTGAGCCATGAATGTAAAGTAGCAGACAGAGTGTCTAAAGCAGTGAAGGAGCAAGAGAGTGACCCAAACAGTTGAGAGCACGAAAAGCAAGAGAAAGGCCAAAAGCACAAAACAGCAAGAGCTTGGGTGGAGAATGCAAAACAGTGATGCAGGGGAGCTAAGAGTTTAACGGAGGGAGGGAGGCAGAGGGAGAAAGGATGGGCAGAGAGAGGAGAGGGAGGGGGAGAGAGAGAGAGAGACGGGGAGAAAGAGAGATACAGAGAGAGCGGAATAAAGAGGCAGAGAAAGAGGTAGAAACAAGGCAGAGAACAACTGGGCTGGAGAATGGGCAAGTGGTTTGGCATTGTTTAAGACTGGGAGAGAGATTTGGCCAAGCAGCTGGATGGGAAGTGGAATCTGAGAATTTAATATAACTGTTGTGGAGGGGAATGTGCACTCACTGAGAATTACTTCCATTTTAGTCTGAATTCTTCACCACTTTAAGAGAGCAAGAGTGTGAGGACAAAGTTTTCATGAGGCAAGAGAATAGGTCAAGCATTTGTTGCACTGGAAGAGAAGCCCAGGAGTTTAACATGGTGAAGAAAATGGGAGAGTGTTCAGTGCAAAAGAAGAATCTGACAGCTACAAAACGGCAAGTATGAGACTTTAACGCAGTCTAACAAAGGGCCAACAGTTTGATGCTGTGAAAAACTGGGTTAATTATTTACAGCAGGTTGGGAACAGACTGGATGCTTAAAGCAGTTAAGAGTGCCTGAAACAGCAGAACATGTGTTTAAAGAGTGAGACTGTTGGCGTGGATTTCAATCAGGGAGACAGTGGCCCTGGAAATTCTGCAGCAAAAAGTACAAACTGGCGAGTCGCAGGAACGCAAGTGATACGGCATAAGAAAGCAAAGCAGTGGCTCAAGGTACTAGAACAATAATAAAAGGAGCTGTGAATTACATCAGCAAAAACGCTGCCTCAGAATTTAAAACGGCTGAAGAATTATGCCAGAGAGCAGATTCAGGGTACAATACCAGCCTGGACCAGTGGTTTACAATGGTAGGAGAACAAATTGGGAATTATGCAACAAGACAGCATGTTGACAGACCATACATTACAAAAAGTGACTGAGCTAAGGAACAAGCTGAGAATTTAAAGATATATGAAACAGAATCAGGCTTAATATCATTGGCATATGTTGTGAAATTTGTTGTTTTGTGGAAGCATCACAGTGCAATATTTAAAGAAAAATATAAATTAGAGGCTCTGCCCCTGCATTGCTGGAGCTTAAAAGAATAAGTGGGGATGTCATTGAAACTTGCTGAATAGAGTTGATGTAGAGAGGATGCTTCTTATGCTGGGGGAGTCTAGGACGAGGGGGCATAGTCTCAGACTCAGGGGCATCCCTTTAGAACAGAGATGAGGAGGAATTTCTTTAGCCAGAGGATGGTGAATAGCTCAAGCATTCTGAGGCTGTGGAAGCCAAGTCGTGTATACTTAAAGCGGAAGTTGATAAGTTCTTGATTAGTAAGGGCATCAAAGGTTGAGGGGAGAAGGCAGGAGAATGTGATTGAGAGGAATAACAGATCTGCCATGATAGAACAGTAGGGCACTCACGATGGGATGAAAGCTACTCCCATATCTTCTGGTCTTTAAAATGGTAGGAGAGCAGACTGGCAATTATGTAACAAGATAGCACGTGGAGACACCTTGCAGTACAAGCAGTGACAGACCAAAGGAACAAGCTGAGAATTTAAAGACATGTGAAAGCAAGTGTTCTGTATTTAATATTTCAGTAATATTGTAAAAAAAAAGTGCAGTGCTTTAATTTTCTTTAGAGCAGCACATTTTCTTCACTAAAGGAAAGACAATCAAATTAAAAAATGGAAGAATTCATGGGTTCATAAAAAACGTACTGGGTGATAATAATCATAAAAAAGGGCAGACATGGCAGGCTACATCTGAAAGATCGACACGTTTAATTACTCAATGGATAATTGGCTCATGTACTGTATACTGAGCTAATTCAGCAGTACTTTGAAGCAAATGAAATAGATAATGAGAAACAAGTACTAGTTTTGCTGAGTGTATTGGTTTTAAAGGTATACAGTTTGCTTAGAAATTTGACTGCTCCAAACAAACCGGTTGAAGTGAGCTTGGCTGATATCGTGAAAGTATTGCAGGAACATTTAGAAACAAAACCATGGTTGAATGCAGAATGCTTTAGGTTTCATAAGTGGAATCAAAAAGAAGGGGAACCCATTTCAGCATACATAACTGAATTAAAGAGGTTGTCTGAGCATTGACAGTTCAGTGATGGGCTTAATGGTGCACTGAGTTTGTAGAATATTTCAAGAAAACGTTCAAAAAAGGCTCCCAACTGAAGTGTAACTTACATTTAAAAGAACAGTTGAAATAGCTGTGTCAATGGAAACGGAAGACAAGGATGCAAATAAATTGCAGTCAGGAATAAAAGTGAGCATGAACAAAATTGCAATATCTAAACAGAAACCAGTTTGGCTGAACAAATTGTGGCAGGCTGCAGTTAGTCAGGAAAACCAAAGCCCAGCTGGGCAAATGGAAGACCAAAAGGAAAGGAGTCAATCGAGATACGAAAACAGAGGATTCGTCAGATGATGTTGTAGATGAGGCTACCAAGAGGAAAGATCAGATTGTAATGAGAGCAATGGAAGAATTAGTAATAGAATACTCTGTTGAACTAAATGCACCTTCACAAGATCAAGATACATCCTAGAAAGAAGAAAAAGAAGAGGAATGAGAGCGTGAGTGGAATCAGGACCATGAGCGAGACTGATAGGGATTGTGAGAGAACCAAGAATGAGGTATGAGATAAAGGGAGAGAAAGAAGACGACCAGGACTGAGAGGCAGGATTTATGAACATTTGGAGAGGCATAATATGATTAGGAACAGTCAGCATGGCTTTGTCCTTATCAACTTTAACCTTGCTTGACGCCTCAGTCAGAGAAGCAATGGACTTTCTACCAGGCTACCAGGCCGCACACTCTGCTCGCACACAGCAAAGCACCAGATGGCTCAATCGGCCCCAAAACACACCATCAAAACGTAAATCTCAGGTTCCAATCACACGCAGCTTAGTAGTAGAATCATATTTGAAAGAAGTAAAAGAAGTCGTTTCATGAACTATAGCAGGGTCACGTTGTTCACTGGCGCCATTTTAAAACTATGTCTATAAGCTATCTTATGCATATATATTTATTTATTGTGTTTTTTATTATTACTATCGTTTTCTTTATCTTTTGTGTATTTTTGTGCTGCACTGGATCCATAGTAACAATTATCTTGTTCGCTTTACACTTGTGTACAGGAAATGACATTAAACAACCTGGAATCCTGAAAACAGCAGGTCGAATGATAACAGTGAGAGTGCGTGTCAAGTGTAAAACAAGAAATTGGATCAGAGTTTAATACAACAACAGCCTAAGAACCTCATACACTCAGGGCTCACAAAGAGCTATGCAGCAAGGAACATTAGGGCATTTAAAATAGTCCATGCCTTTATTCCTTCTACCAAAGTGCATGACCATACACTATATTCCATCTTCCACTTTTTGCCCATTCTCCCAATAAAGTACTCAGAGTAGAAGAGAAACAGCTGAGTGCTTAAAGAGAACAGCAGAGTGACTACAATAGGGACAGTACAGTAGTGTAGCGGTAAAGCCAATTGTTTTATAGCGCCAGCGATCACCGATCGGGGTTCCATTCCCACCACTGTCTGTAAGAAATCTGTACGTCTGACTCTGTGGGTTCCTGCCAGATGTTCTGGTTTCCTCCCATATTCCGAAGATGCATGGGTTAGCTTTACTGAGTTGTGGGCTTGCTATGTGGGTGCCGGAAGGTATATCTGACAAATAAAGGTCATCTTTAAAAATCTTCAGTGGAAGGTAGTCAAGATTTTAAAGCAGCAAAAAATTGAACATTCAATTAAATGAATATCCTTCCTCAGATAGGTAAGCTAGATCTGGATTAAATATTCCAAATCCATACACACCAGGGCCCAGTGTAGTTCACAAACAGATGTGTTTTAAAATATCCCTTGCCTTCCTCATGGTAGGAAAATCTGTATGTCAACTTACAATGATTTATCTGCATGCAATTTCATACTTTTCCACATTATATCATCTGTGCTCTGCCTTTCTCCATTTATTTAACCTGTCCATATCCCTATAGAATTCCCCTTTCAGGAGAATTGGTATATCATCGAAGACACTCACAGATGGGAGAGCATTCCAACTGGCTGTATCACCCTCTGGTATGGAAGGGCCACTACATGGGACTGGAAGAAGCTACAGCAAGTTGTAAACTCAGCCAGCTCCATCATGGGTACTAACCTCCCCAGCATTGAGGAAGGCGCCACTGTACAGGATTGGAAAAAGCAACAGACAGTTGTAAACTCAACCAGCTCCATCACGGATACTACCCTCCCCAGCATCATGGGCACCTTCAAAAGGCGATGTCTCAAAAAGGTGGCATCCATCATGAAGGACCCCATCACCCAGACATGCCCTCTTCTCACTGCCAGCATCAGGGAGGTTGGACAGGAGCCTGAAGACACATACTCAATGTTTTAGGAATAGCTTCTTCCCCTCTGCATCAGATTTGTGAATGGACAATGAACCGTTGAGCACTTCCTCAGTAATTTTTGCCCTCTCATTTTGCACGATTTATTTTATTTAGTTTTCATATATATAAACATTTATTGTAATTTATAGTTTAAAAATTATTATGTATTGCAATGTACTGCTGCTGAAAAACACAGATTTTATCACATATTGCAGCGATATTAAACCTGATTCTGATGAACAGGCCTGGCCCGCATCCTTTTCACAGCCCACAATACCATCTACACCCAGTGGCCACTTTATTAGGAACACCTGCTCATTAATGCAAATATCTAATCAGCCTATCATGTGGCAGCAACACATAAAAGCATCCAGACATGGTCAAGAAGTTCAGATCAAACATCCACATTAGGAAGGAATGTGATCTAAGCGACTTTGACTGTGGAATGATTGTTGGTGCCAGATGGGGTGCTTTGAGTATCTCAAAAACTGATCTCCTGGGATTTTCACACATAACAATCTCAAGAGTTTACAGAGAATGGTGCAAAAAACAAACAAAAAAATCCATGGCAGTTCCATAGGTGTAAACTCCTTGTTAATGAGAGAGGTCAAAGGAGAATGACCAGACTGATTCAAGCTGATAGGAAGGTGACAGTAACTCAAGTAACCACACATTACATCAATGCTGCGCAGAAGGGAATCTCTGAACCCATAGCACTTCCAACCTTGAAGTGGAGGGGCTACAGCAGCAGAAGACCACGAAAATACAGAAGTGCACTCAGTGTCCATTTTATTAGGTACCTCCTGTATCTAATAAAGTGGCCACTTAGTGTAATTTCCTGTCTTTTGCCTCTCTTGCTGTTTAAAGAGTGGAGTGATGACTGACTGTATCACTGCAGCAAAATAGACACGTTACAATTGGTCACCTCTTCCGCGTCACTGCTATAGACTGAAGACTCAATACTAATCCTCATGTCTTCCCACTGTTTGCAGGTTTACAACCTGAAAATGACTCTTTTATTCCCATACATTCCCTTCTCTGCTTTAATGAATCCTCAACCCACACCAGTTGGTTGCCATGACTACCGAGTGCAGCAAATGTGCCTTTAACAATGTTTTTATTAAGAAATGCAGAGAAAGTTAAAATGTAGGGCTCTTCATCGCACACAAACTTCTTGGCCTGGGAAATTGCTGCATATGCTGCTTGTTTGACGTAGATAAGCACATGTGACAGATTGTCTGTGGTTGCTCAGAGATTTCAGAAAATGTGGAATATTTCTGCTTGTTTGAGAAATATGACTGCACAATACTGAAAATATGGTCATTATTCTTTTTAGAAAACAAGTGGACAGGCTATCATACACAATCTGCTGGAGGAACTCAGCAGGTCAAACAGTATCTATGTAGGTCAATGTTTCGGGCCTAGACCCCTCATCAGGACTGGTTTCAGCAGGATATGGGCTCCATTTCAGTGATCTGACGGTAAGAGTGTTTGGTTGAAGGAGTACTGTCCTATCCAAGGCGCCATCCTGCCTTTGGGACATTAAACCAATGCCCTCTGTACTTGAAAAAGTATGTAAAAGGGTTAACACTTCGTTAAACAATAACAGCCTGTTTTTCTGAAAGAAACTGCTGATGATCAACAGATGTGCTAAGCCATGCTGACCCTTATTTCTTCTTGAAGGTAGCTAGCTAGGGTTTCAGGATGTTTATCTCCTTGTGCACTCATGCGTAGAGATAAGACCACTCTAGCCTGTTTGTGTATGTTCTGTCCATTATGCCTATTTTGCAATTTGTCTGTCGGGGCTGTCATGCAGTGGATAACTTTGACTCCAGCCTGTTTTGTGTGGGGGGTATCTGAACAAATATATCTGTGTTGTAAGGGGAATTGTTAGTCAGTTGGTGGATCGGGCAGTAATCGTCACAGACAGACTGTTCCTGTTTGAGCAACTAATTGAGTAAGCCCCGGGTGCTTTGAATAAACAGTTTGTACTTATACGGTCTTTGAGTGACTTTATCCGGATTCAACTTCTACATACTTTCTTCGAAGTTCACAGTAAATTTATTATCTCTATACCATATAGAAGATAGTACAGCATAGAAAGAGGCCTTTTGGTCCACAATGTTGTATCAAGCCAATCAAACTAATCACTATTGTCAATACAATATCCATATCGTCACATATTCCTCATATTCGTGTGCCTATCTAAATGTCTCATAAATCCTAATGTACCTGCCTCGACCATTAGCCCAGGAAGCACAATCTAGGCACCCACCATTCTATGTAAAAAACCTCATATCTCCTTTGAAATTACCCCCTCTCACCTTAAATGCATGCCCTCTGGTATTAAGTCATTTCAACCCTAGGAAAAAATGTCCGTCTGTCTGTGCCTCTCATAATCTTATAAACCTGTATCAGGCTACTGAACCAGCTGAACACACCTCTATCTGATCTCCCATCAGCCTCCAACGATCCAGAGTAAACAACCCATGTTTGTCCAACCTCTCGTTATAATACTACCCTGTGATTCATTTTCTTACAGGCATTCACAATAGATACAAAGAACTATAATAGAATCAATGAAAAACTGCACACAAATAATGGTGCCGGAGGATTGGCATATTGCTCATGTGGTCCCATTGTTTAAAAAGGGTTCTAAGAGTAAACCTAGCAATTATCAGCCTGTGAGTTTGACGTCAGGGGTGGGTAAATTGATGGAAAGTATTCTTAGCGATGGTATATATAATTATCTGGATAGACAGGGTCTGATTAGGAACAGTCAACATGGATTTGTGCGTGGAAGGTCATGTTTGACAAATCTTATTGAATTTTTTGATGAGGTTACTAGGAAAGTTGACAAGAGTAAAGCGGTGGATGTTATCTATATGGACTTCAGTAAGGCCTTTGACAAGGTTCCATATGGAAAGTTAGTCAGGAAGGTTCAATGGTTAGGCATTAATATCGAAGTAGTAAAATGGATTCAGCAGTGGCTGGATGGGAGACGCCAGAGAGTAGTGGTGGATAACTGTGTGTCAGATTGGAGGACGGTGTGTAGCGGTGTGCCTCAGGGATCTGTACTGGGTCCAATGTTGTTTGTCATATATATTAATGATCTGGATGATGGGGTGGTAAATTGGATTAGTAAGTATGCAGATGATACTAAGATAGGTGGCGTTGTGGATAATGAAGTAGGTTTTCAAAGCTTGCAGAGAGATTTAGGCCAGTTAGAAGAGTGGGCTGAAAGATGGCAGATGGAGTTTAATGCTGAAAAATGTGAGGTGCTACATTTTGGTAGGACTAATCAAAATAGGACATACATGGTAAATGGTAGGGCATTGAAGAATGCTGTAGAACAGAGGGATCTAGGAATAATGGTGCATAGTTCCCTAAAGGTGGAATCTCACGTGGATAGGGTGGTGAAGAAAGCTTTTGGTATGCTGACCTTTATTAATCAGAGCATTGAGTATAGGAGTTGGGATGTAATGTTGAAATTGTATAAGGCATTGGTAAGGCCAAATTTGGAGTACTGTGTACAGTTCTGGTCACCGAATTGAGGAAAGATGTCAATAAAATTGAGAGAGCACAGAGGAGATTTACTAAAATGTTGCCTGGGTTTCGTCTCCTAAGTTACAGGGAAAGGTTAGGTCTTTATTCTTTGGAGCATAGAAGGTTGAGGGGGGACTTGATAGAGGTGTTTAAAATTATGAGGGGGATTGATAAGAGTTGACGTGGATAGGCTTCTTCCATTGAGAGTGGGGGAGATTCAAACAAGAGGACATAAGTTGAGAGTTAAAGGGCAAAAGTTTAGGGGTAACATGAGGGGGAACTTCTTTACTCAGAGAGTGGTAGCTGTGTGGAACGAGCTTCCAGCAGAAGTGGTTGAGGCAGGTTCGATGTTGTCGTTTAAAGTTAAATTGGATAGATATATGGACAGGAAAAGAATGGAAGGTTATGGACCGAGTGCAGGTCAGTGGGACTAGGTGAGAGTAAGAGTTCGGCACGGACTAGAAGGGCCGAGATGGCCTGTTTCCGTGCTGTCATTGTTATATGGTTATATAGTTAAATAAAGATGGACAAACAATGTACCAAAGAAGACAAACTGCAAATACAAAAAAGTAAATAACAAACAAATAAATAAATAAATAACGAGAACATGAGTTGTAGGGTCCTTGAAGGTGAGCCTACAGGTTGTGGAATCAGTTTAGTGTTGAGGTGAGTGAAGTTATTCATGCCAGTTCAGGAACGTGATGGTTGTGGGGTAATAACACTTTCTGAACCTGGTGATGTTGGACCTAGGGCTCCTGAACCTCTTTACTGATAGCAGAAACGAGAGGAGTGCATGGCCTGGTGGGGGTCCATAATTATGTCTTTGGGTGAATGTAGAAGTTCCCAAAGGATCGCTTTCAAAAATGGCAGCAAAGCCTTTTACAACAAAAATCAAAAGACAAAACTGGAAATCTAAAATGGTGGAAACACTCATCCTCCAACCTGATGGCATGAACATCAATTTCTCCTTCCGGTAATTCTTTTTCTCTTTTTTTACTTTTCCCCTCCCCATTCCATCTTCTTCTATTTCCCTCTGTAGCCTCTTATCTCTTTTCCTCACCTGCCTATTATCTCTCCTTGGTGCCCCTCCTTCTTCCCTATCTCCCATGGTCCCATTCTCCTTTTCTATCGGATTTCTTCTGCTCCAGCCCTTTACCTTTCCACCCACCTAGCTCACTTATCGCCTTCTAGTTTGTCCCTCTCTTCCTCCCCCTCCCCCCACCATTTATTCTGGCTCTTCCTCCTTCCATTCCAGTCTGGATGAAGGGTCCCGAAGCATAGGCTGTTTGTTTACTTTCCTCCAGAATTATGTGTGTGTTACTCAGCAGGTCAGGCAACTTGCATGGAAAATTGTGTACAATGTCCTGTTCAATATTTCTACACAATCGCCATCACTGAAACACACTAGCCGATCGTTATCTTACTACTAATATAGGAAACTGGTTAAGTGCAAATTATCCATATTTCCTTGGTTACCAGAGTAACCATACACTCAGCTTTATTAGGTACACCTGCGCTTTAATACAAATATCTAATCAGCCAATCATGTGGCACCAACACAATGCATAAAAGCATGCAAACATGGTCAAGAGCCTCAGCTGTTGTTCAGACCAAACATTAGAATGGGGGAGAAATGTGATCTAAGTGACTTAGACCATGGAATGTTGGTGCCAGATGGGATGGTATGGGTTCAGAAACTGCTGAGCTCCCTGCATTTTCACCCACAACAGTCTCGAGAGTTTACAGAGAATGGTGCGAGAAACAAAAAAAAATCCAGTGACAGTTCTGTGAGAAGAGCATTTTTGAGCGCACAACATGTTGAACCTTGAAGTGGATGGGCTAGAGCAGTAGAAGACCAAGATCATATACTTAGTGCAAGTTTGCACAATTAACAATGACAGAAGTATTTTATGTTTAAGAAAAGCCATAGCAACTCACTTATTGAACTACAAACACTGAACACAAAGTATGGTAAGAACTTTACGTAACTACATCATCACATCAAAGTGAAACCCCAACTCAATGTCAGTGGGTGTGAATGATGCTCATTTCCACCAATTACGTTACCCTATGCAGGCACACCCTGGAATTCACTAAAACTGGCATCGATGAGCCTGTCTGGAGCTTGATCGAGCCGCATGCCATGTTCCACGGATGTGCCTCTGGCTCATCCAGAGGTGTGTTGACATACTCATGGACATGTCATAATGCCAGGAGTACGGTACCAGAATCCTCCAAACCTTGGTGGGCCAGTTTATGGCAATCTACTGAAATATGTTCAGGTTTATCCCCATCTAAGATAAAAATCTTTTCTCCCTGTCCAAAACGTGGATAGGCCTTTGTAAGGGGGCCCAAGCGGATGTTGGTGTGTAACATGGCAGAGGAAAACAAGGCGGAATGTAGGTCTACAGGATTGTAAGAGTGCTGTACGCCATGATGGGAGGTAGGAATAGATGAAAAGGAAGTGAATTTACTGAGAGGGTGTTGGGAATGAAATCACTTGGCACTCGTAATGGCTGTCCATATACCAACTCAGCCACGGACGACTATAGGTCCTTTTTTGGAGCAGTTCTGACCCCCATCGTGACCCACGGAGACGATCATGCCAACACTCATTGGTCAGGGAAGCTCTCAGGGCAGCTTTTAATGAGCGATGCAACTGCTCGCGAGACTTCCGGTGGTGCTCATGGAGTGAGGTCGTGTCTCAGAGCCGCTCCATCACCTCTGATCCTTATCCTATCATCAGCTACATTTAAGCTAACCTTTAAGGCACTGACCTTTACAATACCTTGCAGTTGATTGTCATTACATATTTGGATGTTTTTAAGGTCCGGTATGTCTAAGAACGGGAAGAACGGCAAACCTCCTGTCAGTCCGAAAGGTACTGACCCCACTCCTGTTGAACTGGCAGTAACTATGCAAGCTATATCAGATTTGATCCGTGCGGAGATTTCATCTAAACTGGAGAGAACTGGTGATATTGATAAGATGAAAACAACTATCTCGGAACAGCAAATTGCTATATCTAGTCTCCAAGCTCATATGCAACAGAATGAACTCAAAATGGGAAAAATTGAAGAAACAATTACAATGAAGAAAAAACTTGAATTCTTTACCTTTAAAAATTCTGATTTAGAATGCAGAATGTGTTGTCAGAACATAAGAATTATTGGGTTCAGAGAAGGTGCTGAACCTGAAGACCTTATTAAGTTTTTCTCTCAACTTTTAAAAGATTCATTTCCCACCTTGCTTCCTGATCAACCACCACTATTGGACAGGGCTCACAGAGTCCCATCGTATTCGTCTAAGTCAGACAAGCCTCGGCATCTTATTCTACGATTTCATTATTTTCAAGACAAGTAAAAGTTGCTTCGTTTTGCTCATCCTAAAGGCTACATTGATTTCTCAGATCTCCGCTTTCGATTGGTGGAGGATTTTAGCAAACAGGTTCATGGCCAATGTGTTTGTTACAGATCTGTGATGGCGGAATTCTACAAGATGGATTTAAAACCATTTCTGCTATATCCCACACATTTGAAGATCCGATTGTCTGATAGGTCTTCCTATTTTTTCCACTCTCCATCGGTAGCCCAGAGTTACCTGGATCAACTTTCGCCTTCAACATCCTAATCGCACTATTAAATCATCAGTGCCTAATTGGAGGGTGTTAATCTGTTGGGTTTTATTTTCTTTTTTCTTTTTTTGCTCTATCTGAAGGTAGAAATTTTTTTTTGTTTAATCAATATGGTTGCCAAACTTTTTTTTAACTGCGTCATTCCTTCTTCTTCCCTGGGGATTCTGGGTGGCCACTCCCACAGCATCATTTTTCCGCACATACCTGGCCGCCTTAAACTTCGTAATTTTTTTGATAGTCTATGTAGATATTTCATCTCCTTTCCTAATTATACAGTTTGGTGTATGTTAACGGTTTTTTTTATATATATCTGTTTTTTTCTTTGTATTATATCGTTTTCATTTTAATCGGTGTACTTTTTGATTTTTTCACTCTTCTACTGTTTTACAATTTTAGTTGATCTTTTTATATATACACTTTTTTATTGAGCGTCTATGGGAAGTCATGGGGGTAGTTTTAGTGCTTGCTCCTATCTGGCTAGTCTATTTTAAGTTTAGCTTTGGGGTGATGGGGTGGGGTCGGGGGGGGCTTCACTTTTTAGTTTTTTTCTTCCTGGGCTACTCAGATATCATTGAAGTATTTTTCATGTCCTCTTTCTCGTTATCTCATGTTTATTCTGTTCCCTTTCTGGGTTCATGGGTTGAACCTATTGTCAATCCTCCCCTTATTTGAGGGTTGACTTTAGGGGTTATGGATTCTACTATTAATTTTGTCTCTTAGAATACTAACGGTCTTAATCATCCAATTAAGAGGAAAAAAATCTTCAAAGTATTCCGGAGACTTAAAGCACATATTCTATTTGTACAAGAGACCCAGTGCAGAGGGGTGACAGATTACATTTTTTTAAGTTCTGGAAGGATCAACAATATCATTCGAACTCCAATGCCAAAATGAGAGGAGTTTCATTTTTATAGATCCCTCAATTACATTTGTGCAGCAGGATATTATCTCTGATCCGAATGGTAGATTTTTACTGGTTAGTGGTTTACTCTTTAATAAAAAGGTAGTTCTGGTCAACATTTATGCTCCAAACTCGGACTGTCCGGAATTTTATAAATCGTTATTTAATATGTTCCCAAATTTGAATGAGTTTTCACTAATCTGGGGCGGAGATCTTAATACTTGTTTATCCCCATTATTGGACCGTTCGGCCCCTATACGGACTGTACCCAATAAATCCACAACCTCGATTAATTCATTTCTCTCAGATTCGGGGTCAATGGACATTTGGCGGTTTTTACATCCCCAGGAAAAAGATTTCTCCTTTTTTTCCACGTTCATCACTCTTACTCAAGAATTGATCATTTTTTTATTGACTCTCATCTTATTTCTTCAGTAGTCAAATGTGAATATGACTCTAACCATTTCAGACCATGCTCCACTTAAGCTTTCTATTAAAGTATTGGCCAATGCTCATAATAATAGACAATGGCGTTTTAATCCGCTGTTGCTTCAGGACTTGGATTTTGTTAACTTCATGAATGAACAGATTGATCTTTTTTTTTACAATTGACTAAGTACAGAGGATATATCCATGAACACCCTTTGGGATACTTTTAAAGCTTATATTTGTGGCCAGATCATTTCCTACTCTGTTGCTTTGAGGAAAAGGTTGATGAAGGAAGAGCTTGCTCTTGTGGACAAGATTAAGCAAAATAGATAAGAAATATGCTACAGCTCCGTCCGAGAAGCTGTATAAACAAAGAACTGAGCTTCAAATGGAACAGTTTATTACTTTCGTCCCCTATTGCAAATCAATTAATGAAGATAAGCAAATTTTATATACATAGTGACAAAGTTGGTAAACTGTTGGCTAATCAGCTGAAGACTAACTCCATTAAATTTCAAATTAATCAGATTTATAATCAAAAAGATCAACTGACTTTTGATCAAGCTGAGATTAATCAATCCTTCTTTGATTTCTATTCCTCTTTATATCAATCAGAATCTCCACGAGATTCTAAACATATGTGCGACTTTTTATATAACCTAGACTTCCCTAAGATTTCACACGATATATGTTCTATGTTAGAAACTTCCTTCACTACTGATGAGATTAAGAATGTTATTTTTTCTATGAACTCAGGGAAAGCTCCTGGCCCTGATGAGTTTACCGTGGATATTTTAGAAACCTTTTGCACCCTCATTAGTCCCCTGGTTATCCAGGGTTCTGGAGGCCTCATTAAAACTTGGTAAACTACCAGAATCCTTTTATAGAGCATCGATCTCTTTAATATTAAAGAAGGATAGAGACCCCGCTCAATGTGCAACATATAGACCAATATCCTTGTTAAATGTTGACTCTAAGATTTTTTCTAAATTAGCAAATAGACTAGAGAAAGCACTTCCTTATATTATTTCGGAAGACCAAACGGGTTTTATTAAGGATCGCTACTCTTTTTATAATAGTCGTACACTTTTAAATATTGTCTATACCCCATCACAAAACGATCCTGAATCGTCATTTCGCTAGATGCTGAAAAAGCCTTTGACAGGGTCGAATGGCCCTACTTATTTAAGGTGCTTGAAATGTTTAACTTCAGCCCAAAATTTGTATCCTGAATCAAATTGTTATACCATTCTCCTATGGCATCAGTTCGTACTAACACTCAAAACTCACCTTTTTTTCCTCTTTTTTTGAGGTACCAGACAAGGTTGTCCTCTTAGCCCTTTATTATTTGATATAGCATTAGAACCAATTGCAATTGCTATTTGAGAATCTCCTAACATTATTGGTATAACTCGTGGGTTAAAGTCTCATAAAGTATCACTTTATGCTGATGACTTACTCTTATATATTTCCAATCCTCAAAAATCTATCCCAGCAGCTTTAGATTTATTAGCACAATTTAGTCTTTTTTCAGGATATGAATTAAATTAAAAATCTTAATATGAGTGAACTTTTCTCTAATAATAAGCAAGTTCCCTTATATCAGAGCCTGCCATTCAGATTGGTTAATTATCATTTTTCATATCTTGGGATTAAAATTACCTGTAAACATAAGGATTTATTTAAGATTAATTACTTATACTTAATTAACCACATTACACAATTTTCCTTTAAATGGTCTCCACTTTATTTAAACGTAAACAACAGGAATTCTGCAGATGCTGGAAATTCAAGCAACATACATCAAAGTTGCTGGTGAACGCAGCAGGCCAAGCAGCATCTATAGGAAGAGGCGCAGTCGACGTTTCAGGCCGAGACCCTTCGTCAGGACGAAGGGTCTCGGCCTGAAACGTCGACTGCGCCTCTTCCTATAGATGCTGCTTGGCCTGCTGCGTTCACCAGCAACTTTGATGTATGTTGCTCCACTTTATTTAACTTTGACTGGTCATATTAATGCTGTTAAGATGTTTATTCTGCCAAAATTTTTATATATATTTCAGGCACTACCGATTTTCGTTCCAAAATCCTTCTTTGATAAAGTAGACTCTAAAATCTCTTCATTTATTTGGCAAAATAAAAACCCGAGATTGGGTAGAATACATTTACAAAAAGCTAAGAGAGATGGGGGCTTGGCACTGCCTAACTTTAGATTTTATTATTGGGCAATTAATATTCGACACATGAAATTTTGGTTTTCTTGATCAAGATATACTATCCATTCCTAAATGGGTAGTATTGGAATTACATTCTGTTCAAGGCTATGCACTTGGCTCTATACTGGGATCTCCTCTTCCTTCTGATTTGAAACGCTATAAGCAGGTTTGCAACCCGATAGTTAAACATACCTTACGTATATGGCCTCAATTCCGAAAATTTTTTGATCTTAATCAATTTGTGCTAGCGATTCCTATTATTGGCAATATATTTTTTCTCCCCTCCTCTACGGACCGTGCCTTTCAAATTTGGAAGACCAATGGTATACAGGTGTCCCCCGCTTTTCCAACGTTTGCTTTATGAAACCTCACTGTTACAAAAGACCTACATTAGAACCCTGTTTTCGCTAACAGAAGGTTTTTTCACTGTTAAGAAAAAAGCAGCGTGCAAAAAATGACGGCACGCGAAAAAAAAGCAGCGCGCGCCCCGAGCAGCCAAGCTCCTGCTCCGGAACTGCATTCTAGCCTCCATTGCTTAAACATGTGCTTTATTTCGATTTATTTTGTGCATCCATTAGCAAGATAAGTTCGAAGGTATCGGAACAGCCTAAAAGAGCTCGTAAGGGTGTTACACTTAGCGTAAAGCTAGACATAATTAAGCATTTCGATCGTGGTGAACGAAGTAAGGACATTGTCCGCGCGTTGAACTTGCCTGCATCCACCATTCGCACTATTTATATGCAGAGAGAAAAGATCTTGAAAGCTGCTGATACTACTGTTGGTTCTGCTCGTAGCAAAGTGGTCTCTCTTAGTCGGCATCCAGTAATGGATAAAATGGAAAGTCTATTGCTTGAGTGGATTGATGGGTGTACAAAACATGGTGTTCCTTTAAGTTATCTTATACTTAAGGAGAAATCAGTCAGTCTTTTTAATAAGCTGAAACAGAAAGCACTGGCCGATGGTGATGAAAGTATTGCGAAAGTGGAATTTAAAGGTAGTCACGGATGGTTTGATCGGTTTCTGAGGCAAGGGCAGCTTCATAGTTTAATGTTTACTAGAGAGAGTGCTTCCGCTGATAACTGAAGCTGCTGAAAGGTTCCCAGCAGAACTGAAGAAAATAATTACAGAAGGTGGTTATTCGTATAAGCAAGTGTTTAACTGTGATGAAACTGCAATTTATTGGAAAAAATTGCTGAGTGAGACATTTATTTCGAAGAAGAAAAGCAGACTAAGGGACACAAGGCATCAAAGGACAGGTTTACCCTAATGCCTATTATTAACGCCACTAAACCTCTACTAGTGTACCGTTCAGAAAATCCAAGGGCACTTAAAGGTGTTGATAAGAAAACACTTCCCCTTGTGTTCCGTTCACATCCAAGCAGTTGGAACACCCAAGTGCTTTTTTTCTGAGTACATGAGGAGATACGTTAGTCCTTTTGTTGAAAAATACTGTCGAGAAAATAACCTCGATAATAGGTGTCTTGTGATTGTCGATAATTGTGCTGCTCATCCGCCTGACATTACCGAGTATGGCAGTAACATTCGTGTTGCGTTCTTACCGCCGAATACGACATTGTTGATGCAGCCATGTGACCAAGGCATAATAGCCACAATTAAGGCTTACTATACGCAAAATGTGATGCGTTTTATTGTAAGTGCTATTAACAGAGAGGGCAACTCCGAAGCATCTTTGTGAGAGATCTGGAAAGACTACAATATAAAACTGGCAATCGCCAATATTGGAGATGCTCTCGATAGGCTAACAGTCTCAATGAGAAATGGCGTTTGGAGGAAACTATATCCTGAAGCAGTGAACGATTTTAAAGGCTTTGAACCATCAACAATAAATACAACAATAGTGAGCTTGGCTAAGGAGGCTGGGTTTGTGGAAGTTGACGAAGATGATGTTGAAGAGGTTTTGGCATCCCATGACCAAGAATTGACAGATGAAGAGCTGATGCAATTGCAAGAGGAAAGGATAACAATCGAAACCGAACGCAGTAGCGAAAATGAAGTCGTCCAGGGGACTGAACGTGAAGCAGTTGCGTGAGATTTTGGCTGCGATTGACAGCGCTGCAATGATTGCAGAAAAGTATGACTTTAATTTTGAAAGGGCACATAGATTTAGGGTAGGTTTGCAGGATGTTTTGAGTGCTTACAAAGAACTGTATGATCTAAAAATGCGCGAGGCTCAGCAGTCAAGTATACTGTCGTTTTTCAAGCCTTGCACATCAGCCACAGCAGACAACGAACCTCGACCTTCGACATCGAGGCAGACAGAGATAGAAGAAGATGACCTGGCTGCCCTGTTGGAAATAGACTACGATGAGATGACACCCCAGTCTCCTCTACCTCCCACCACCCCAATTTCCGACGACTCAGCCTAACACACCATCCCGATTCTTGTAAGTGAAACTACACCGTACATACATTATTTCTACTTTATATAGGTTGTGTATTTTTGTGTTATTTAGTATGATTTGGCAGTCTCATAGCTTAAAGGTTACTGGTGAGAGTGCTTCTGCCGACAGCGCCTGCGCCGACAGTGCTTCCACCGAGGGTGCATGCCTGAGATTTTCGCTGTGCTAGATTGTGCTTCAATGATTGCAAGAAGTATTTCTACTTTATATGGGCTGTGTATTTTTGTGTTATTTAGTATGATTTGTTATTTGGTACAATTTGGCAGCCTCATAGCTTAATGGTTACTGGAGAGAGTGCTTCTGCCAAGAGCGCATGCGTGAGATTTTCGCTGCGCTAGACAGTACTTCAATGATTGCAAAAAGTACTTCTACTTTATATAGGCTGTGTATTTATCATATCATTCCTGCTTTTACTATATGTTACTGTTATTTAAGGTTTTATGTGTTATTTGGCATGATTTGGTAGGTTATTTTTTGGGTCTGGAAATGCTCAAAAATTTTTCCCATATTAATAAATGGTAATTGCTTCTTCACTTTATGACATTTCGGCTTACAAACCGTTTCATTGGAACGCTCTACCTTCGGATGGCGGGGGAAACCTGTATCACAGTTTATGGACTTATTTTCAGATGGCTCCCTTATGTCTTTTGAACAGTTATCTAACAAATACAATTTACCAAGAATACATTTCTTTAGATATTTGCAAGTTAGAAATTTCCTAAATATCATACTTTCTTCCTTTCCGGCGTTACCCCCTACAAATATTTCAGATGCTATCATTAACCTTAACCCGTGTCAGAGAGGTGTAACGGCTACTATTTATAATACTATCATGAAACTTAGGAAAGCTCCATTCGATAAGATTAGGACTGACTGGGAAAAGGAATTTGGGCCTTACTATACCGACTGATGACTGGGTTCATATTTTACAACTTGTTAATACTTCCTCTATCTGTGCCAAACACTCTTTAATTCAATTTAAAGTCGTCCATGGAGCACACATGTCTAAAGATAAATTAGCTCGTTTTTACTCTTATATTAACCCTCTTTGTGATAGATGTCATGGGGAGATAGCTTCCTTGACCCACATGTTTTGGTCTTGTCCTACTCTGGAAACTTTTTGGAAAGACATTTTTAATATTATCTCAAAGGTTTTGAATAGTGATATTTCTCTCCATCCTATTACTGCTATCTTTGGTTTACCTAAAACTTCTAGTAATTTACCCCCCTCAGCGCGTAGAATGATTGCATTTCTTACTTTAATGGCGAAAAGATGTAGTCTACAACATTGGAAGGAGATTAATGCCCCAACTACGTTTTTTTGGTTCTCTCAAACGATACTATGTCTAAATTTGGAAAAAAATCAGAAGTAATCTTTATGATACTTCAGTTAAATTTGAACAGACCTGCAGATCTTTTATTCAATATTTTCATTTAATGTAACTATTTTTTTCTCTCTGATCATACGTACACTCTCTTCGTGGATTTTATCTGTTATTAGCGGAGGTCCGGTTTGAGGATGTGATTTTTTAATTTGTTCAAGTCTACTATTTACCGAGTTAGCCCATGGCTTTGCTTTGTAGGTTAGTTGCAACGTAGGTTTTTTTTTGGTTTTTTTTTCTGGGTTTTTTCTCATTCTATCGATCTATATGGAAAATTAGTATACAATTATATTACCTTGTTAACTAACTTATGTTTGCATGTTTTTTTTGTATTAATATTACTTGTATATTTATATCTTAACAATGTATTGTTTGCTATTTTGTGTACTAACTGTTTACCTTTTGTGTACTAATTTTGTGTACTATTTTGTGTACTATTGTTTACCTTTTGTGTACTAATTCAATAAAAAGATTTAAAAAGAAAGAAAGAAACTGCTCGCATAGGCCATTGGACTGCGAGTGATATATCGTGGCGTGATGTAGCCTAACGGTGAGGTTCCAGGCCATTGCAGCCCAGAGGTCTGATATATATTGGGACTGCAGTCAGTGGAAATATGAGATGGGGTGCCAAACTGAGCAACCCAAGTACTGATGAACACGCGAGCCACATCTGCAGCATCGTTGATGCTAGAAGGACAGCCTCTGGCCACCTGGTGGTACGGTCCACCATGGTAAGGACATGTGTGAAAATGGAGGGGGGAAGAGGACCAACAAGGACGTGGTCAAACTGTCTCTCAAGGACCTCAGATGGTGCCAATGGTGCCCGAACATGATGGTTAATGTTTGCCCATTAGCACTCTACACAGGCTACACTCCAATCACACGTCCTTTCTGAGGCCATGCCAAACAAACATCAGTGCAACCAGTTTCTGTGAAGCCTTCCAGCCCAGATGCGAGTGGCTATGTATGGAGTGAAAAACAGTCTGTCTCCAGTTTGCAGGCATAAGGGATGAGGGCAACCGGTTGAGACGTCGCACAGGAGAGAATCTCCAGCTTCCCTGAACTTAAAAGTCAGCCAAATGCAGGCGTATGACTGCTGTTCAGTAAGCTTGGATCTCTGGGTCAATAGCTTGGTCAGCTGTCATGCCGGCATTGTCAACCCTATATATATCACCTCAACGGTTGGTCATGAAAGTCAATCAACTACGGCATTATTTTTCCCTGTGATATGTTGATATGTGAACTCGGATATGTAGGCCTGGTGGTATTGCTGCCGTGTAGAACTAAAGTCTGATATCTTGGTCATCGTACACATGAGGGGTTTGTGGTCAGCAAATGCTATGAAATGGCAACTCTCTAGAAGAAAAAACAAAAATGGTGGTCATCCAGTTAGAGACACAGAAGCTCATGGTCAAACATGCTGTACTTCCTTTCAGGGGTACGGGGCTGCTGGCTGAAGAAGGCAGAACGGCTGCCACATGCCTCCGACTAACGGTTCGTGCACAGCACCCACACCATAGTCAGTAGTAATGGCTACGGGTGTGCCAGTAGGGTCAGGTTGGAAAGAACTCAAATGCTCTGCTCATGTCCACTGACCAGTCTAGCACTTGATTCAGGGTGTTGCCTTTAAACGTACTATACAGAGGGAAGCATAAGTTCAGCAGTTCAGAGTGAAATGGTGACTGAAATTCACCATGCCTAAAAACTACTGTTGGTTTCTAGCAGTGTGGGGTGGTGGTAAGTCCCTAATAGTGGCTACTTCTGATGGGAGGCGTTTTGCACCTTCTGTGGAGATGCGATACCCAAGGATGTCAATGGTTGACAACCCAAACTGGTCTTTAGCAGGGTTAATAATCAACCTGTTGGCTTAAGCACTGGAAAAGTGCGCAGAAATGAGGTATGCGTTCAGATTTGGATGTACTGGCGACAAATATGTCAGCCAGATAAAAAAAAGGGTAAGTCTTTCAGTCCGTCAGCCGCTGGAAAGTCTGTGCTGCATTTTCAGCCCAAATGGCACGTGCAGAGACATAGGCACCTAACTAGATCCACCAAACCTGCTGAAAAGTCTTGGATGTATGGGACCGGGTAATGATTGGGGATGGTGGTGTCGTTAAGGCGTTGGTAATCTCCACATGGCTGGCAACCACCATCAGACTTAGGGACCATATGGAGGGTGAAGCCTAGGGACTATTCAACCAGTGTACAATGCCAAGTCTTTCCATGTTGGCAAACTCAGCCTTCGCAGTTGCCAGCTTTTCCGGGTCCAATCTACACATGCAGGCATGCACTGGCGGGCCAGTTGTGGAAATGTGGTGCTCGACCCCATGTTTTGTGGCTGTAGTGGAGAATGTAGTCTTGGTGAGGTTTGGGAATTCACCCCACAGTTGAGTAAACTCACATGCAATGGTGTATGCGCTTCACAGAGTCAACAGAGTGGGGACTTATAACAAAGTAGAGTAATGACCCAAAGTCCTTGACATCCACAGGCCAGCTTATCTTAAGATCAACTAAAAGTCCTTGGGCATACATGAAATCTGCACCTAGCAGAGGTTTAGCCACTTTAGCCAGGACAAAGTCACCTGTGTAACATTGCCCACTGAAGCAGAAGGTCAGCCATCGGATCCTGTAAGTCTCGATCCTGATGCCGTTGCTGGCTTCCAGCAAGGTTTCGTTGCTTTTTGCCTTCTCATCAGTAGGCGATGCTGGCAGCACATTCACTTGAGCACACTCATTTGAAGCGTCACCCTGAAAGGGTGTCCATAATGAGCAGTAGATGATCCTGGCAGCTGGAACCCTTGGTGTTCTCAGACCTCTGATGTCCTGATGCACCGACACTGGCGATACTGCAAGGTGGTTGGCACTTCCCAGTGTTCGTATCATAGAAACAATAGAAAAACTACAGCACAGAAACAGGCCTTTTGGCCCTTTTTGCCTGTGCCGAACCATTTTCTGCCTAGTCCCACTGACCTGCACACGCACCATATCCCTCCATACACCTCCCATCCATGTATCTGTCCAACTTATTCTTAAATGTTAAAAAAGAACATTTACCACCTCGTCTGGCAGCTCATTCCACACTCCCACCACTCCCGTGTGAAGAAGCCCCCCCAATGTTCCCTTTAAACTTTTCCCCCCTCACCCTTAACCCACGTCCTCTGGTTTTTTTCTCCCCTTGCCTCAGTGGAAAAAGCCAGCTTGCATTCACTCTATCTATACCCATCATAATTTTATATACCTCTATCAAATCTCCCCTCATTCTTCTACGCTCCAGGGAATAAAGTCCTAACCTATTCAACCTTTCTCTGTAACTGAGTTTCTCAAGTCCCGGTAACATCCTCGTAAACCTTCTCTGCACTCCTTCAACCTTATTAATATCCTTTCTGTAATTTGTAGACCAAAATTGAACACAATACTCCAGATTCAGCCTCACCAATGCCTTATACAACCTCATTATAACATTCCAGCTCTTATACTCAATACTTTGATTAATAAAGGCCAATGTACCAAAAGCTCTCTTTACGACCCTATCTACCTGTGACACCACTTTTAGGGAATTTTGTATGTGTATTCCCAGATCCCTCTGTTCTACTGCACTCCTCAGTGCCTTACCATTTACCCTGTATGTTCTACCTTAGTTTGTCCTTCCAAAGTGCAATACCTCACACTTGCCTGAACATAGAACATAGAACAGTACAGCACAGTACAGGCCCTTCGGCCCACAATGTTGTGCCGACCCCCAAACCCTGCCTCCAATATAACTCCCCACCTTAAATTCCTCCATATACCTGTCTTGTAGTCTCTTAAACTTCACTAGTCTATCTGCCTCTACCACTGACTCAGGCAGTGCATTCCACGCACCAACTACTCTCTGAGTAAAAAACCTTCCTCTAATATCCCCCTTGAATTTCCCACCCCTTACCTTAAAGCCATGTCCTCTTGTATTGAGCAGTGGTGCCCTGGGGAAGAGGTGCTGGCTATCCACTCTATCTATTCCTCTTATTATCATGTACACCTCTATCATGTCTCCTCTCATCCTCCTTCTCTCCAAAGAGTAAAGCCCTAGCTCCTTTAATCTCTGATCATAATGCATACTCTCTAAACCAAGCAGCATCCTGGTAAATCTCCTCCGTACCCTTTCCAATGCTTCCACATCCTTCCTATAGTGAGGCAACCAGAACTGGACACAGTACTCCAAGTGTGGCCGAACCAAAGTTTTACAGGGTTAACTCTATCCCTTGACTTATGAAAGCTAACACCCCATAAGCTTTCTTAACTACTCCATCCACCTGTGAGGCAACTTTCAGGGATCTGTGGACATGTACCCCCAGATCCCTCTGCTCCTCCATACTACCAAGTATCCTGCCATTTACTTTGTACTCTGTATTAAACTCCATCTGCCATTTTTCAGCCCATTTTTCCAGCTGGTCCAAATCCCTCTGAAAACCTTCCTCATTGTCCACTACACCTCCAATCTTTGTATCATCAGCAAATCTGCTGATCTAATTTAGCACATTATCATCCAGATCATTTATATAGTTGACAAATAACAATGGACCCAGCACTGATCCCTGTGACACACCACTAGTCACAGGTCTCCACTCTGAGAAGCAATCCTCCGCTACCACTCTTTGACTTCTTCCATTGAGCCAATGTCTAATCCAATTTACCGCCGCTCCATGTATACCTAGCGACTGAATTTTCCTAACTAACCTCCCATGTGGGACCTTGTCAAAGGCCTTACTGAAGTCCATGCAGACAACATCCACTGCCTTCCCTTCATCCACTTTCCTGGTAACCTCCTCGAAGAACTCCAAGATCGGTCAAACATGACCTACCATGCACAAAGCCATGTTGACTCTCCCTAATAAGTCCCTGTCTATCCAAATTCTTGTAGATTCTGTCTCTTAGTATTCCCTCCAATAACTTACCCACTACCGACGTCAAACTTAATGGCCTATAATGTCCCGGATTACTTTTCCATCCTTTTTTAAACAATGGAACAACATGAGCCATTCTCCAATCCTCCGGCACCTCACCTGTAGACACCGACATTTTAAATATATTTGCCAGGGCCCCTGCAATTTCAACACTAGTCTCCTTCAAGGTCCGAGGGAATATCTTGTCAGGTCCTGGGGATTTATCCACTTTAATTTGCCTCAAGATAGCAAGCACCTCCTCCTTTTCAATCTGTACAGTTTCCATGATCTCACTACTTGTTTCCCTTAATTCCATAGACTTCATGCCAGTTTCCTTAATAAATACAGACGCAAAAAACCCATTTAAGATCTTCCCCATTTCTTTTGGTTCCGCACATAGCCAATCACTCTGATCTTCAAGATGACCAATTTTATCCCTTACAATCCTTTTACTCTTAATATACCTGTAAAAGCTCTTTGGATTATCCTTTACTTTGACTGCCAAGGCAACCTCATGTCTTCTTTTAGCCCTCTTGATTTCCTTCTTAAGTACTTTCTTGCATTTTTTATACTCAAGCACCTTATTTACTCCCTGTTTCCTATACATGTCATACAACTCTCTCTTCTTCTTTATTAGAGTTGCAATATCCCTTGAGAACCAAGGTTCCTTATTCCTATTTACTTTGCCTTTAATCCTGACAAAGCAAGTGTGGTGAAAACACAGGCCCGGTGTTGTCTGTTTTGGGGGCCTTGCTGTCTGGGCTTACTGAGGTAAAGAATGGAGGAGGAATGATGTACCACTGCACCGTAGACTATCAGCCATTTTATCAAGCTCACTACAGTCCTTCATGGTGCATTAGCGAGGGCTATGCATACTTGATCAGGCATTTGCTGCACAAAGAGTGCTTTTAAAAATAAAACAAGGACAGTGATTTCTCAGGAGAGACAGCATGTGGTCCATTAGCTTCAATGGCTTGGCATTGCCAAGGCTGGGCAAGGAGAGCATCTGTTTGGAGTGCTCAGACTCTGACAGTCCAAAAATCTGTAAAAGGTGAGTTCTCAGTGATCAGTATTTATCATGTTCAGGCAGATGTTCTAGCAGACTCACCACTCTCGTAGCCATAGAATTGCAGAGTGACGTTATCACATAGAAATATTTGGTGTTGTCTGCAGTGATTTCTCACAGCGCAAACTGGGCCTCGACCTGTACAAACCAAGCATCGGCATTTTGCTCCCAAATCTCCAGCGGCTTCAAAGTGACTGGACTGTGTTGGCCAACAAGTTCAATAACTCTGGAATCGTCCTAGAGCATCAGAGTCACCAATGTAGGTTTTCACAAATAAAAATGGTGGAGGCATTTTATGTTAAAGAAAAACCATAACAACCCATTTATTGTACTCCAAACACTGAACACACAGCGCAGTAAAAACTTTACATAATTACATCATCACATCAGACCAGCCTCTTAAAGTAAACCCCAATTCAATGTCGGTGGTTGTGAATGACATATATTTCCACCAATTACTTTACCCTGCAGCCACCTTACGGTATAGGAGGAACCTAATCATGTGGCCATTGAGTGTATGTTAAAGATGCCTCGGTAACTGAGGGGCAGAAAAACAAGAAAGAAACACGTTTTCTTTCAACACACATAAAAGTTGCTGGTGAACGCAGCAGGCCAGGCAGCATCTCTGGGAAGAGGTGCAGTCGACGTTTCAGGCCGAGACCCTTCGTCAGGACTAACGTTTTCTTTCTACTGCTTGTGTGTTCTGATTGGCAACTTAGCTGAGTATAAATCTCTTTTAACTATTAAATAGAGAGAAATGAAATAGACATTTCACAAAGGGCATTTTGGGAATTTGATGTTTTGGGATTGTGAGAGGGGTACAGGTAAAGCATAGGAGCAGAATTACTCCATTCAGCCATTCTGTCATGGCTGATTTATTATCCCTCTCAACCCCATTCTCCTGTCTTCTCCCCATAACATTTGATGGCCTTATTAATCAATAAACTATCAAACTCTGCTTAAGTATACCCAATCACTTGGCCTCCAGTTGTCTGTGGCAATGAATTGCCCAGATCAGAGATATCCCCTTTGTTCTGTCTCTCCATCCCACACCCTTCTGAAACGTAAAGCTAATTTGTTTTCTCTGTTTCTTTGCTATTGCAAAGAACGTTCCACCTGAAACACTAACTCTGTTTCTCTCTCCACAGATGCTGCCTGACCTGCTGAGTGTTCCAGTATTTTAGGTTTTTACTTCAGACAGTACATGACCTGCACAAAGTCCACACCCATCCATGACATGTTCTGACCTGAAGTAATAAAGAAATATACCCTTAGTCTAATTGCTACCAGAGAGCAAACCACTGAGTACATCTACACAGAGTGCTGTCACAGGAAAGCAGCTTCCTTCATCAAATACCCCCACCATCCACAACATGCTCTCTTTTCCCTACTGCCATCAGGAAGAAGCCTACAGGAGCCTCAGGACCTGCACCCCTGAACCATCAGGCTCCTGAACCAGAGGGGATAGCTTCACTCACCCTATCACTGAACTGTTCCCACTGAACTGGACTCACTTTCAAGACTCTTCATCTCAGATTCTCTATATTTATTGCTTATTTATTATTATTATTTCTCCATTTTGTATTTTCACAGATTTGTTTTGCACATTACTTGTCTGTCTTGTTGGGTGTGGTCTTTTATTGATTGTATTGTGTTTCTTCTAGTTATTGTGAATGCTCGCAACTGGCGGGAGTATTCAAGAATATTTTCAACCTCTCACTGCTATAGGCGGAAGTTCCCACTTGCTTCAAAAAAGCAACAATTAGACAAGTGCCTAAGAAGAATAAACACAAAATAATCTGCAGATGCTGGGATCAAAGGAACACCCACAGTACGCTGGAGGAACTCAGCAGGTTGGGCAGCACCAGTGGAAATGATGAGTCGACGTTGTGACGAGAATACACATAAAATTAAGATGTTTGCTGGCCTGGGTTAGCATCAGTGGCATCAGCAGTTGGTCTGCCACCTGTCCTCAGGGGGAAGGAGAGATAAGGAACAATGAAGCAGCATGTGGAGATGTTAATGAAGGAGCCATCAGTCTGGGTATTGCCAAGATCGGCTCCCCCTTTGAACGCTGAACTGTTTGAAGTGATGGACAGGCAATCTGAAGATGTGTAATGAAGGGACGAGAGAGAGAGTTGTCTGGAGCGGCTCCCCCTTTGAACCCTGAACTGTTTGAAGTGATGGACAGGCGATACCCCAGCAGGGGGATAAAAAGGGACAGATTCGCTAAGGCAGGACACACGACACCCGAGGTAACGAGACCCTGGAAGCGATGTGCCTCTCACGAGTTGGTGGGAAGTACCGGACAACGCACAGGGTGGAAAGGTACGATCAGTGGGAACCTGGTGTGTGTCCGCCCTTGCTTGGGTGCCGAGTTCACTGCAGAGGATCGACCGCATCTGGAGGAGGGGTCACAGTCGGTGACCTCAGGCGACATCACCAAGGACCTGCCCAAAAGCTGCTTGTGAGCAATTATCGCCGGTCTGTGAGTGGAAGCCGTTTCTGAATGATCAGTCGTTCCCGTTCTCTCTCTCTCTCTCCCCCCACGTTGTCCATCGCCATGGCAACGATTACTGCGAACTGAACTACTAAATTGGACTGAACTTTGTGTCACTTTGAAATTGGTCATTTATCCCTAGACGATAGAGCTTGATTGATGCTGTTATCTTAATTCTGTGCACATGTGTGTTTATCATTGCTGAACTGTTGCATTTATTATCCTTTCGATTACTGTGTTGCTTGTTTCTTTAATAAAACTTTCTTAGTTCTAGTAATCCAGACTCCAACTGAGTGATCCATTTCTGTTGGTTTGGCAACCCAGTTACGGGGTACGTAACAACGTTTCGGGCCGGAACCCTTCGTCAGGACTGAACAAAGATGGTAGAATCTCAGATGGAGACGAGAGGACGTACAGGAGTGAGATATGCCAACTAGTGGAGTGGTGTCGCAGCAACAACCTTGCACTCAATGTCAGTAAGACGAAAGCTGATTGTGGACTTCAGGAAGGGTAAGACAAAGGAACACATACCAATCCTCATAGAGGGATCAGAAGTGGAGAGAGTGAGAAGTTTCAAGTTCCTGGGTGTCAAGATCACTGTGGACTTAACCCGGTCCCAACATATCGATGCAGTTATAAAGAAGGCAAGACAGCAACTATACTTCATTAGGAGTTTGAAGAGATTTGGTATGTCAACAAATACACTCAACAACTTCTACAGATGTACCATGGAGAGCATTCTGACAACCTGCATCACTGCTTGGTGTTGGGAGGGGGAAGGGCTACTGCACAGGACCAAAAGAAGCTGCAGATGGCTGTAAATTTAGTTGGCTCCATCTTGAATACTAGCCTACAAAATACCCAGGACATCTTCAAGGAGTGGTGTCTCAGAAAAGGAGTGGTTTCTCACTTTTACCATCAGGTAGCAGGTACAGAAGCCTAAAGGAACACACTCCGCGATTCAGGAACAGCTTCTTCCCCTCTGCCATCTGATTCCTAAATGGACATTGAAACCGTGAACACTACTGCATTTCCTAATATATTATTTCTGTTTTTGCACAATTTTAATCTATTCAATATACGCATACTGTAATTGACTTACTTATTATTATTATATTTTGTTTTTTTCTTCTATATTATGTACTGCAATGAACTGCTGCTGCTAAATTAACAAATCTCATGACACATACTGGTGATAATAAGCCTCATTCTGATTCTGAAAGTGATTCTCAGGGTTATATGTTGTGACATATATGTACTTTGATGATACATTTTCTTTCTATTTTGAAAAATCTCAATGGGCTTGCTCCTTTCAACAGAGGCATCAAAATTTGCAGACTATTACAGAGAACTCCGATTAATTGGAACACATCAAATACTACATGACTGCCCCTACCAGCCAAAGTTTCATGGAAATAGTTGAAAGGTATAAAAAAGACAAACAATCATTTAACTGAGTAATAATTTAAATGAAACATAGAACAAATTAGAACACTACCAATAGTACTACGATACTGTAAAACTGTGTAATAGTTATCAACAGAGGAATTCATCTGCCATGTTTTCTTGACTCCCTTCATACAATGCTTTAGACCAGTGTTTCTCAACCTTTTTTCACCCAACATCCCCCTAAAGCACTTTCATACTTGCCAACACCCCTCTTAGGCACAAAATACTTCCCACGCCCGCATAGTGTAACAACATACCTAGTATATGCTAACATAAGAAAAGTGATTCTGCTTTAAATTTTTATTTGTCTTTAAACCTAGCTTATACAGTACGTGTGTGCTGCACAGCAGTTTCAATATCGATGTGATCCTTGAGCTTGATGGTTTTCAGCAAGAGTTGGAATATCTGATTCAAGTTGTGACAGCAAAAGCTTCAAATCTCCACGTGTAACAATGTCCAAGTGTTTTTTTTTTGTATGTGGTTCACTGCACTGAAGCCTCCTTCAACAAGGTAGGAGGATGGAAATGCAATGAAGAGCAGTTTGGCTCTTCTCCAAAGACCTGGAAACTTCACATGACTGTGTAGCCACATACAGCAAAAGCCAACATTTCTGAAAAACATTTTTGCTTCTTCATCATTCTGAATTTTGATAATTTCTTCCTGTTCTTCCACCTTGCAAAGAAGTGGGTTAATTACCCAGTACTGAATTTCCAGATCATTCAAATCCTTGAGTTGATTCTGAAAATCCTTCTTCAATGAATGCAGGTGTAAGCAGTACTCTTACAAATCACCATCTGTGAAAAAGAGTGCCATATTTTCCAGGTAGGAAAACTGTGAGAACATTCTTCTCCCAATGTTTTGCTTATATATTTCCAATTTCCCAATAAAAGTGGACATTGCACTTTTGCCTGGATTAAACTGAAATTCTCAGCCTGCAGTTTCATATTTAGAATGTTCATTTTGTCATACAGATCAGCTAGGTATGCAACATCTCCACGTAGATGTTCAATCTTGTTTCCCAAGCTCTTGTCGACTTTGACCAAAAATTCAACCAGTGTCAAAAGGATCAAAGAAACATTTTAAGCAGCAGCCTTTTGACAGCCAATGCACTTCAGTGTAAAGAAGCAAGTGTTCAAACTCTTCATCGTTATCTTGGCATAACTGGCAAAATATTCTGCTATTTAATGGATTAGCTTTAATTTTATTGATAGCTGATATTACAAAAGTCATGCTTGAAAAAAGTCACTGGCTGAGGTTTTTGGCTGTGAGATGTTGACGGTGAATCACACAATGGATTGCAAACAGATTTGGAATTTCGTTTTTCACGAATGCCATGATGACGAGGTTGGAAGCAACATTAAATGCAAGACAACTCTGGCAGGGTTTGCAAGACATTAGTTCCTACAAAGCGAAACCGAATAGCATGAATGGCAGCAATGCTTCACTACCAGATGAACTCAATGCTTTCTATGCCCGCTTTGAAAAGGAGAATATAACTGCAGCTGTGAAGATCAGTGCTGCACCTGATGACCCTGTGATTTCTGTCTCAGGGGCGATGTTAGGATGTCTTCAAAGAGGGTGAACCCTCGCAAAGCGGAAGGTCCCGATGAAGTACCTGGGAAGGCTCTGAAAACCTGTACCAACCAACTGGCAGGAGTATTCAAGGTCATTTTCAACCTCTCACTGCTATGGGCGGATGTTCCCAGTTGCTTAAAAAAGGCAACAATTATACCAGTGCCTAAGAAGAATAATGTGAGCTGCCTAAATAACTAGGTAGCATACGCATCTACAATGATAAAATGCTTTGAGAGATTGGGCATGACTAGACCGATCTCCTGCCTCAGCAAGGACCTGAACCCATTGCAATTTGCCAATTGCCACAATAGGTCAATGGCAGATGCAATCTCAATGGCTCTTTACACAGCTTTAGACCATCTGGACAGCATAAACCCCTACATCAGGATGCTATTCATTGACTATAGCTCAGCTTTTACCACCATCATTCCCACAATCCTGATTGAGAAGTTACAGAACCTGGGCCTCTGTACCTCCTTCTGCAACTGGATCCTCAATTTCCTAACTGGAAGACCATAATCTGTGCAGGTTGGTGATAACATATCCTCCTCAATGATGATCAACACTGGTGACTTCGAGGGTATGTGCTTAGCCCATTGCTCTACTCACTCTATACCCATGACTGTATGGCCAGACATAGCTCAAATACCATCAATAAATTTACTGATGATAAATAAATACTGTTGATGGAATCTCAGATAGTGACGAGAGGGTGTACAGGAGTAAGATATGCTAACTAGTGGAATGGTGTCACAGCAACAACCTTGCACTCAACTTCAGTAAGATGAAAGAGCTGATTGTGGACTTCAGGAAGGGTAAGACGAAGGAACACATACCAACCTTCATAGAGGGATCAGAAGTGGAGAGAGTGAGCAGTTTCAAGTTCCTGGGAGTCAATATGTCTGAGGACCAACATATCGATGCAGCTATAAAGAAGGCAAGATAGTGACTATATTTCATTAGGAGTTTGAAGAGATTTGGTATGTCAACAAAAACACTCAAAAACTTCTATAGATGTTCCATGGAGAGCATTCTGACAAGTTGCATCACTGTCTGGTATGGAGGGGCTACTGCACAGGACCGAAAGAAGCTGCAGAGGGTTGTAAACTTAGTCGGCTCCATCTTGGGTACTAGCCTACAAAGTCCACAGGACATCTTCAAGGAGCAGTGTCTCAGAAAGGCAGTGTCCATTATTAAGGACCCTCAGCCCCCAGGGCATGCCCTTTTCTCACTGTTACCATCAGGCAGGAGGTACAGAAGCCCAAAGGCACCCACTCAGCGATTCAGGAACAGCTTCTGCCATCCGATTCCTAAATGGACATTGAACCCATGAACAATATCTCACTTTTTAAATACATATTATTTCTGTTTCTGCAGAATGTTTAATGTATTCCATATACGTATACTGTAATTGATTTACTTATTTATTTTTACTTTTTTTCTTCTATATTATGTACTGCATTGAACTGCTGCTGCTAAGTTAACAAATTTCATGACACATGCCAGTGATAATAAACCTGATTCTGACTTTGATTCTAAACAGCATTGTGACCTGTCATATATGTTGCTCTATCTGTTGCACAAAAAATCATGTTCCTAATTGGAATACTTTCACCCTCAATATATATATTGAGCTCGTTGTAGATTGATTCTCTGTTTAAATTTGTTTTAACTTTTTGCAAAAGAGAATATCTTCATATATTTTTCCATTTTTGATAAACCATACATATGCCATTAGCAATGTCTCATGTCTCGCACAGTTGAGTCAACCAGTTGTATCCTAAATTCTTATTTTTGTCACTCTATTACTCAGAGGAATTGATTTTAAAATACTGGTATCCATTTTGAGAACAGTAGTGATCACTTCTGATATAGCAGGCGTTATCAATCTTTCACCAATTGTATGAGATTTTCCACACTGCTATCATTTTGGAAATGTTATAAGAAGCAATGAAACCACTGTCAACGTCATTTTTAGCTTTCTTGGCAAATGACTCCTGTGTACAACACTTAACAAAAGCATCTTTCATCTTCTGGAACTGAGTAATACCGTAAGTAGCCTTTTCAGGGAGTCTTTTACGGAAGTGTTCCTGCAATCTTGATGGTTTCATGGCTTCATTATACACTACAGTATTACAAATAAGACATATGGGGTGCCACTGATCCGACGGGGACTGAATAAAACCATACTCCAGGTAGGTAACATTGTATTGACAAACTTTCTGTAGCTTCTGTTTCTTAGCAGGATTAGAATTCGAGGCTTCACCGCTTTCAGACTCACAGAGATCACACTGTACATATTTATCCATCGTTAATGGGGCTAAATTAAAATAAAAAATGAACACAAACTGGGAATGCCTATCGGATGTTGATGACGGCAGTGAGTTGACACGGATGGATCGATGGTAGTGACACACAAAGGAATGGAGAGGTGAAGATGAACATGATCACTGCAGCGAAAATTACATTGACAAGGATCCAGATTGGAATATGTATGTTAGTCAGGGGAGGGCTGGTGTTTGGCAAACTACCTTTATACTATTCCAGTTAGTGCCATTGACCAATCACATATGGTCTCATAATCCCCAAAGAAGAGGTCACTTTGAACACACAAGAGGAATCTGCAGATTCACTGATTGGCTCTATTTCACCGTTTGGCTGCAGCCAGTGCTGTATCGTAGATCCGTAGAGAAAGTTGAGAGGGTGTACTTGACTTACCAAGTGTTAAATTGCATGAACTTGGCCATGAGCCAAGGGGAACTGTTGGGCAACTTAGTTGCTAATTTATGCATCCCCAATAATGTCTCTTTGGTTGGTAAGGTCGGATGAGAGTGCAGAGTTTCAGACGTATTGTGATGATGAGTGCTCACCACCTGCAAAGCTTTGGGTTTTCCTGTGTTCCAGTGCCTCATCCTTTTTTTGGAAGTGCCTGCTCTACTAACAGCTGGTCAGCTCTCGTTTCTCAAGTTAGGGTGCCGCTTACTGCCTCCTCCACCCCCAAAAGAATCTTGAACGCCCCCTGAAGACTTCTATTTCCCCTAACACCCCCTTAAGACACATAATCACCTCCTCGGGGGTCACTGCTTTAGATGATTGCAAATCTTCATTATCATTGTAATATTCAACATGGTTGTCGACACCTTCAAATTCTTCGTAATTCCTAACTTGTCGAAGTAGTGAAATAGTTTCATTTTCACTCCGAGCTGTTTCTGCATCTCCCAACCTGAATGCTTGAAACTGTGCTGAGCAAAACAGCCTTGAATTGTCTTCTTACTTATTTCTTGCCAACTGTCTGTGACAAAAAAAATCACTGCTTTTTGAACATAAACACATGCAACTGATGCTGTTTAAAAGCTGATTACTCTAAGCACAGTGCAATGCCTAAGGTCCATGCAAGTGCACTTGACTGACGCTAGTTAGAAATTCCTAATTAGATGGCATAATGCTCCAAATAAATGAAGGGAATCCCAGCTATTTTCTCGATTTAGTTTTTGCTCTTTAAGAGTAGTCCCTGTTAAGCAGTTGCCCCAATAACCAATGGTCGAATTGATCAGAATCCACTGTATATCTAAAGCCAAAACATAATCTATTTACAACCTTCTGCCAGAAGCCACAGGGTACAGGCATTTGTGGTACATATCTTCAGTATTAATTGGAGTACAAAGACTACAGAGACTGACCTGAGATTGGTGGCTGCACAATACTTCTGTTGTCTTTCTGTAATCTGCTGCATTGGATCCAGGCAGCAGTAACGGTATGTGCAGTTTCCACAGCAAAACTGAAAGAACGAACAGTCAAAGCCAATGTGCCATATTCCTTGTTTATCGGTATACCACAAACAGTCATTACCTGCAGACACTGGGGGAGAGTAAAGGACACCATATGAGCAATACAAAGGGGAAAGGACTGAATATCTACTCAATGGCTACTTTATTAGGTACATCTGTACACCTTGTTAAAGCAAGTATCTAATCAGCCAAACATGTGACAGCAACTCAATGCACAAAAGCATGCAGACATGGTCAATAGGTTCAGTTGCTATTCATACCCAACATCAGAATGGGGAAGAAATGTCATCTAAGTGACTTTCACACACCAAAGTCTCTAAAGGTAACAGAGAATGATGTGAAAAACAAAAAAAAAATCCAGAGAGTGACAGTTCTTTGGGCAAAAGTGCCTTATTAATGAGAGAGGTCAGAGGAGAATGGCCACACTGGTTCAAGCTGTTACAACAGTGGTGTGCAGAAGAGCATCTTTAAGCGCACAACACATCGAACCTTGAAGTCGATGGGCCACAGCAGCAGAAGACCAAGATGTTAACACTAACTGGCCAACTTATTAGGTACCTCCTGTACCTAATAAAATGGTCATTGAATATATATGCAGTCGTCATTGCACACAAAATCTGGGAATATATACTTGTGTGTCTAAAAAGAAAAAGAACAGAACTTTGTTTACAAAAAGAGTAGATTTTTATCAATTCAATGAAATCAAATTTTACCAATTTATATAATGTGGTTAATTCCTTCATAGGAAAATGATTAACATAATAATTTACTCAGATAGCTTTTGTTGAAAGGTTTCTGGTATTTCTGATATTTGAGATCTTGTAAGTGGAATATTTAAGTCACAGCATGAAAGAAATGTGTAAAGAATTGACGGGCGCCCTGGTGGCATAACAGTTAGCATGGCGCTATTATAACTCGTGGTGTCTGAAGTTTGGAGTTCAATTCTGGAGCCAAGTGGAGGGAGTTTGCACGTTCTCCTTGTGAATCGGTGGGTTTCCTCTGGGTTCTCTGGTTTCCTCCCACAGTCCAAAGACATACTAGTTCGCAGGTTAATTAGTCATTGTAAGTTGTCCTGTGATTAAGCTAGGGTTAAACAGGTGATTGCTGGGTGGCACCGTTTGTTGGTCCAGAAGGGCCTGTTCCACACTGTATCTTTAAATAAAATAAAATAATAAATAAAATCAAAAATAAAGGATGATGATAGAAATATATTACCATTCAGATTTTAATGAAACATACATTTAGACAGATAAGTGAATCCTGCCTTTTATGTTGAGGGCAGGATTCTTAGTCTTAGACCATATCAACTGCCTTGGGCCATTTCTCAAATAATGATGAGTTGGAGTACAAGAAGGAGACAGAGAGCTTATTGACATGGTTCAAAGTACAATTTAAATTTATTTTTGAAAGTACATCTATGCATATATGTCACTATAGAACCCTGATATCTATTTTCTTGCAGCATTCACAGTAACTCCAAGTATCACAATAGAATCAATGGAAGACCACCTCCAACCAATGTGCAAAAGACAAACATATTCTGCAAATACAAAAATAAAAAAGGAATAACAATAATAATAAAGTAAGCAATAAACATCAAGAATATGAGATTAAGAGTCTTTGAAAGTGAGTCCATAATTTGTGGGAACAATTCAGTGATGGGGTGAGTGAAGCTATCACCCCAGTTGAGGGGTAGTAACTGTTCATGATCCAGGAGATGTGGGTTCTGAGGCTCTTGTATCTTCTTCATGACAACAACCTACCCCTTAATGTCAGCACAACAAAACAGTTGGTCTTTGACTTCAGGAAGAGAGTGATGCAGATGCTTCTGTCTATATTGATGGTACTAGGGACAGGTCGGTTGAGAGCTTCAAGCTGCTTGGAGGGAACATCACCAATAGCCTGTCCTTGCAGGTTCAGTCAGTAGAAAGGAAGCTAAATGCAATGTTTGGGTTCATTTCAAGAGGACTAGAAGCAAGGATGTAATGGTGATGCTTTATGAAGCATTGGTCAGATGGGACTTGGGAGTATTGTGTGCAGTCTTGGGATTCTTGTCTAAGGAAGGATGTGCTGGCATTGGAAAGGGTTACAAAAGAGGTTCATGAAAATTATCCCAGGAATGAAAGGGTTAACATGAGTGTTGGATGACTCTGGGCCCATATTTACTGTTCTGAAGAATGAAGGGGGAAATCTCATTGAAACTTAACAAATATTGAAAGGCCTAGATAGAGTGGACTTGCCAATAATGTAAGTCTAGGACCAGAGGGCACAGCCTTAGAATGATGTCCCTTTAGAACAGAGATGTGGAAGTTCTTTTGCTAGAGGTTGGTGAATCTGTAGAAGTCTTTGCCAAAAGCTGTGGAGGCCATCATTGGGTATTTTTAAAGCTCAAAGTAAAATTTATTATCAGAATAATACATGTCATCACATACACCTTGAGATTCTTTTTCCTGCATACTTAGCAAATCTATAGAGTGGTGGCATCTGTTAGTCTCGCGAGACCGTGGATTTACGCCTGGAAGGTCTTGCTCTGGAGTGTCCTCTCCAGGGCACAGGCCTGGGCAAGGTTGTATGGAAGACTGGCAGTTGCCCATGCTGCAAGTCCCCCCTCTCCAGGACACCGATGTTGTCCAAGGGAAGGGTAAGGGTCGATACAGCTTGGCACCAGTGTCATCGGAGTTGCCAGAATGAGGTTGAAGGCAACATCCAACTGCCTTAGGGACTCCAGCTCCGGATTTGTCCTCAGGATTTACTCCTGAAGCCTTTCCCATGAGTGGGTATGGTCGCAAAGCAGCGGAGGTTTGAAATCAGAGTCTCCCTCTCTCAGATGGATTGCCTTCCCAGGCTGATGAGATCCATCTACCTGAAGCACTGGTTTTAAGGCGCCAGGACCTGCCTTTGCCCCTTCTCCCGTCAGTAGAAACAGTTCCGCCGGGCTTACGAGGCTAAGCCACACGAGAAGGCCAGGAGTTGGACTTGGTTGTCAGAGGCTATTTGAGGCGCATGCCATGAGGAGCACTTTTAGGTAGTGGGAGCTTGTCCCTACTACCACCCCTTGGCTTGAAAATCTATAGAACAGTAACTGTAAACAGGATCAATGAAAGAACAAAAGTATAGAAAACTGTGAAAATGCAAATATAAATAAATACCAATAAATAACAAGTGTATGAAATAACAAGATAAAGAGTCTTTAAAGTGAGATCATTGGTTGTGGAAACACCAGAAATAGATTGAGTGTAGTTATCCTCTTTTGTTCAAGAGCCTTTTGGTTGAGAGTTTTTTTTTAAACCAAAATATACTTTATTCAAAAATAAAATTATATACAATAAACCATTCAATGTCTGTCAATCCTTTACAGATGTTTCCATTACGGTCTATACATTTCCACACTTTTAGCCACCCACATGGCACTCTGTTGTTTCACCTTTCCACACCATTGTTGAGGGGTATACTCCCCACCACCCGACCCCTCCCACTCCCGCGGAAGAAGAACCTAAACCGTGATCCTTCCCTACCGGGCTCTTGCGGTGGCTGCACCAAGTTTCAATGCGTCCCTCAGCACGTACTCCAGCAGACCAGAATGTGCCAGCTGGCAGCATTCTCCCACAGACATCTCCACGTGCTGGTAGATCATCAAGTTTTGGGCCGACCAAAGGGCAACTTTCACCGAGTTGATGATCTGCTAGCAGCACCGGATGTTGGTCTCCGTGAGCATTCCTGGGAACAGCCCGTAGATCAGAGAGTCCTCTGTTACGCAGCTGCTGGGGATGAAACGTGACACTAGCCTGTCCATCCTCCTCCACACCTTCTCTGCAAACTCACAGCGTGCAAAGAGCTGGGTCACAGACTCCTCCTCACTGCAGTCCTCCCGTGGGCAGCGGGGTGTGGAGACGATGTTCTGGGCGTACAGGAGGGATCTGACTGGAGAGTTACTACAGAGAGGGGAAGCTGCCCTTTGATTGCTGGTTGGATCGCTCTGCTACAGAGAGGGAAGACTGCCCTTTGATTGCTCTGCTACTGGAGAGCGAAAGGCCTGCTGTTGTACCCAGAGAACGTTACCCAGGTTTTCTGTGTTTTGGATATGGACTTGGACTATAGACTTTTTTCAATCTTGTAGTTTTTTATATGTTGTGTTTTTCACTCAATCTTTCTCTTTTTTTACGTACTGGAAAGGGGATTTGGGGGTCGATATGCCTGCTCTGTTTTTGTTCTTTTTTATCTGGGGAGGAGGGATTTGGGGGTTCATGATTGTGCTGCCATCCTTTTCTTTCATGGTTTTATGGCTAAATGGAGCAGAAGAAATTCAAAGTTGTATACTTTGATAATAAATGAACTTTTGAACTGTTCTTGAACCTGGTGGTACAAATCCTGAGGCAGCAGTGAGAAAAGAGAATAGGACGTTTTCTATGGTAGGGGTATCAGGATCTAGAGGGCACAGCCTCAAAATTGAGGGGCAAACCTTTAGAACAGAGGTAAGGAGGATTTTTTTTTTGCCAGAGCGCAGTAAATCTGTGGAATGCTCTGCCACAGACTGTGATGGAGGCCAAGTCAGTGGTATATTTAAAACAGAAGTTGATTTGTTTCCTGATTGGTCAGGGCATTAAAGGAAATGGTGAGAAGGCAGGTGTATGGAGTTGAGTGGGATCTGGGATCAGCCATGATGGAATAGCAGAGCAGACTTGATAGGATGAATGGCATAGTTCTGCTCCTATGTCTTATGGTCTAATATATCTAATGAACTGGCTTATACCACCCTTAGGAGCAGAGAATTTCAGAGATTCACGATATTCACAGAAGTCTTTTCTACTAACTCCTGTTTTAAATGACTGCCCCTGATTTTGTAACTATGTCCCATTGTTTGCATCTCTCCCACCAGTGAAAACATCTTAACACATTTCCTGTCCAGTCCCTTAAGATCTTGAATAAGGTGTTACAGAGATTACTCTTAAGGCAATAAGATAAAGGAGCAGAATTAGGCCATATGGTCCATCGAGCCTGCTCCACCATTTCATCATGGCTGATCCAATTTTCCTCTCAGCTCCAATCTCCTGCCTTCTTTCCATATCTTTTCATGCGCTACCTATCAAGAATCTATCAACCTCTGCCTTACACATACATAAAGGCTTGGCCTCCACAGCTGCCTGTGGCAAAGAATTCCACAGATTCACCACTCTCTGGCTAAAGAAATTTTTCCTCATCCCCATTCCAAAAGGACGCATCTCTATTCTGAGACTGTGTCCTCTGGTCTTAGACTCTCCTACCATAGGAAACATCCTCTCCACATCCACTCTATCAAGGCTTTTCACCATTCAGCAGGTTTCAATGAGGTCACCCCTCATTCCTTTGAATTCCAGTGAATACAGGCCCAGAGCCATCAAATGCTCTTCATATAACAAGCCATTCAATTCTGGAATCATTTTTGTGAACCTCCTTCAAACCCTCTCAACTTTCACGACATCCTTTCTAAGATAAGGGGCCCAAATCTGTTCACAATACTCCAAGTGAGGCCTCACCAGTGCTTTATAAAGTTTCAACATCACACCCTAGTTTTTATATTCTAGTCCTCTTGAAATTAATACTAACATTGCATTTCCCTTCCTCACCACAGACTTAACCTGCAAATTAACCTTTAGGGAATCCTGCACAAGGACTCCCAAGTCCCTTTGCACTTCAGTCTTTTGTATTTTCTCTCCATTTAGAAAATAGCCAACTCTTATATTTCTTCTACACTTCATGTATCTGAAGAAATTTTTGGTATCCTCTTTCATATTGTTAGCTAGTTTACTTTCATACTCCATCTTTACTTCTTTAATGTCTTTCTTAGTTGCATTCTGTTGGTAGTTGAAAGCTACCCAATCCTCTAACTTCCCACTAATTTTTGCTCTATTATATGCCATCTCTTTGGCTTTTATGTTGGCCTGGACTTCTCTTGTTAGACAAGGTAGTGTCATCTTTCCTTTAGAATACTTCTTCCTCTTTGGGATGCATATATCCTGTACCTTCAGAATTGTTTCCAAAAATCACAGCCATTGCTGCTCTGCCGTCATCACTGCCTGTGTTCTTTTCCATTCAATTCTGACCAACTCCTCTTTCATGCCTCTGTAATTCTCTTTATTCCACTGTAATACTGGAACAACATACACAAAATGCTGGAGGGCAAGCACCTCATAAGACCATAAGACATAGGAGCAAAATTAGTCCATTCGGCCCATTGAGACTGCCCTGTCATTCCATCACAGCTGATTTATTATCCCTCAACCCCATTCTCCTGGTTGTTCCTGTAACTTTTGACACCCTGATTAATCAAAAAACTACACTTTAAATATATTCAATGACTTGGCCTCCACAACTGCATGTGGCAATGAATTCCACAGATTCACCATCCCCCAACCAGAGAAATTCATTCTCATCTTTGTTTAAAGGGATGTCCTTGTATTCTGAGGTTGTGCCCTCTGTTCCTAGATTCTTCCCTTGTTGGAAACATTTTCTCCATGTCCACTCTATATAGGCCTTCCAATATTCTATAGGTTTCAATGAGATTCACCCTTCATCCTTCTGAACTCCAGTTAGTACAGACCCACAGCATCAAACGCTCCTCATGTGTAACCACTTTCATTCCCGGCATCATTCTCGTCAACCTTCTCTGGCCATCTTGAATCCCAGGAATTAGACTTTTGAACTTTTGGACTCCTCCAATGCTACTATATCCAAGGGAACCAAGGCAAGTTTTCCAAATCTGTCTTCATCATACCCTGTACAACTGTAACAACATCTCTCTATTCTTAAACTACAACCCCTTCACAATAAAGACCAACATGCTCTTGTCATCTTAGTTACTTCCTGCAACTGGTTGCTAATGATTTGTGATTCATATATTCAAAAATCTCAACCCCTTTGAACTTCATTTATCAACAGTCTCTCTCCATTTCCATAATAATCCAGCATTTGATTCCTCTTACCAAGATGCATGAACTCACACTTGCCTGCATTAAACTCCATTTACAACACCTCTACTTTCTAAGCGGCTGGACAGCTGGACTATGCACATGTCTACTAACTTCAGGAAGCATCCTAACAAGCTGCCTTACCGCATAGACTGGAAAATACACTGCGATGGGCAGGAAGGCATTACAACAGGTAGTCAATATGTCACACATCACTGGTACCAAAGTACCCACCATTAAGGACGTATATCCAGAAATGTGCTGGAAAAGAGCCAGCAACGTTATGAAGGATCTCACCTACCCTGCTCACAGACTGTTTGTCCCACTCCCATCAGGAAGGAGGCTACATGGCACCCATGACAGGACCTCCAGACCCAAAAATAGTTACCTTCCCCATGCAGTAAGACTGATCAACACCTCCACTCACTAACCCACACCAGAACAACCTCCGCCACCACAACTTTCATCATTTCCTAGTCAGAGTCACCTGTGTACAGACATTCCTGTGCCTAGCACCACTATATGAACATACAATCAGTCAATGTATATAACCTATCTTGTGTATTTATATTTTTTTGTTTGTTATTATTATTGTGTTCTTTATCTTTGTGTTTTTGTGCTGTATCGGAGCCAGAGTAATAATTATTTCGATCTCCTTTATATTTGTGTACTGGAAATGGCATTAATCATGAATTTTCCTGTGTTTTTGTCCAAATCATTCAATCTATCAGTATTCTTTAGTAGAATTGCAGTATCCTAATCACAACATGCCTTTCTGCCTATTTTTATATCAGTAACAAAATTGGATCTTACATTTGTTCCATCCCCTGGATCGGCCGTTAATGTAAATACTAAAGAAACTGAAGCCAAGAACTTATCCCCAGGGTACTCCACCACTTACAGCTGTCCAGTCTGAAAGAAAGTCCAACACTTCGCTTGCGATGTATCAGTTTTCAATCCGTACTTTTCCTCCAATAACTTGGCTCCTAATTTCTGTAGTTTTTATGGGAGCTTGTTGAATGCCTTTTGGAAATTCATATGCACTATATTTTACTTGATTTATTTAGCGATACAGTGCTGAATAAGCCCTTCTGGCAGTTTGAGATACACCACCCAGCAACCCTCCAATGACCCTAATTACAGGACAACATACAATGACCAATTAACCAACTAACCGGTACATCTTTGGACTATGGGAGGAAACCACAGCACCTGGAGAAAACCCACGCATTCCAACAGAAAGGCATACAGAAACTCTTTGGAGAGGATATTGGGATGGAACTTTTAACTCTGATGCCCCAAGCTGTAATTGTGTCGTACTTACCACTACATTACTGTGGCACCTGACGAATCTTTACACATTTCTTTCATTCTGTGAAAGACTTCACTTACAAAAACTTACTAAGATCTCAACTATCAGAAATAACAGAACCTTTTTGACAAATTTGTCTTCTTTTACACATTGGCTATTTGTCTATCTTTATTTTTGTATAGATTTCCCTCATAAATTCTATTCTATTTCCTTACTTTCTAGTAAATGCCTGCACAAAAATGAATCTCAAAGTGGTGTATGGTGATACACACTCAGTGGCCAATTTATTAGGTACACCTGCTCAATATCCAACCAGCCAATCACGTGGCAGCAACTCAATGCATAAAAGCATGCAGACATGGTCAAGAGGTTCAGTTGTTGTTCAGACCAAATATCAGAATGGGGAAGAAACGTGATCTAAGTGACTTGACCATGGAATGACTGTTGGTGTCAGATGGGACGGTTTAAGAATCTCAGAAACTGCTGATCCCCTGGGATTTTTGATCATAAGAATTTCTAGAGTTTACAAAGAATGGTAAAAAAGAAATCCAGTGGGGCAGTTCTGTGGGCAAAAATGCCTTGTAAATGAGAGGGGTCAGAGGTTCACTGGTTCAAGCTGACAGGAAGACAACAGTAACTCAAATAACCACGTGCTATAACAGTAGTGTGCAGAAGAGCATCTCTGAATGGACAACATGTTGAACCTCGAAGTGGTTGGGCTACAGCAACAGAAGACCACAAGCGTACACTCAGTGGCCACTTTATTAGGTACAGGAGGGACCTCATAAGATGGGCACTGAATGTATTTTAGCAACTAAACTTTCTTTTTAAATCTTTTTATTCAATAAGTATACAAAGGGTAAACCATAAAGGCACTAATACACTGTTAGAAATTACAGGAGATATTAATACAGAAGAAAAAATTGATACAAACAGTGCAATTTAAACATAAAATAATATGGTAAAATAATAGTATACTAATTTTTATATATATATATATATCAATAGAGAAAAGGAAAAAACCCTCGAAAAAGACCCCAAAAAAACCCCACCGTGCAACTAAACTAAAAGCAAAGCAAAGCAATGGGCTAACTTGGAAACAGGTAGAGTTAAAGAACTTAAAATCACGTCCTCAAACCCGACCTCCATAAAAACAGTTTTAAAAAAAAGGCAAGAAGGGAATATAAATATGGAACAAAAGAGAAAAAAATATTACATTAAATGAAAATATTGAATAAAAGATCTCCAGGTCTGTTCAAATTTAAGTGAGGAATCATAAAGATTACTTCTAATTTTCTGCAAATTTAAGCATAATATCGTCTGGGAAAACCAAAAAAAGGTAGTTGGAGCATTAGGCTCTTTCCAATGTTGTAAGATACATCTTTTTGCCATTAAAGTAAGAAATGCAATCATTCTACGGGCTGAAGGGAAAAGATTACTGGAAATTTTAGGTAATCCAAAGATAGCAGTAATAGGATGAGGAGAGATATCTATATTCAATACCTTTGAGATAATATTAAAAATGTCTCTCCAAAAAGTTTCCAGAGTAGGACAATACCAAAACATATGAGTTAAAGAGGCTATCTGCCCTGGATATCTATCACAAAAAGGATTAATATGAGAATAGAAACGAGCTAATTTATCTTTGGACATATGTGCTCTATGAACAACTTTAAATTGAATTAGGGAATGTTTAGCACAGATAGAGGAAGTATTGACTAATTGTAAAATCAGCCCCCAGTCATCCACGGAAATAATAGAACCCAATTCTTGTTCCCAATCTGACCTAATCTTATCAAATGGAGCTTTCCTAAGTTTCATAATAATATTATAAATAATAGCCGTTGCACCTTTCTGGCATGGATTAAGGTTAATTATAATATCTAAAATATATGTAGGAGGAAGCATTGGAAAGGAAGAAAGTATAGTACTTAGGAAATTTCTAACTTGAAGATATCTAAAAAAATGTATTCTTGGTAAATTATATTTATTAGATAATTGTTCAAAAGACATAAGGGAACCATCTAAAAATAAATCGAAAAACCGTGAAATACCCTTAGTCTTCCAAATTTGAAACGCACGATCCGTGAAAGAGGGAGAAAAAAATATGTTACCTAAAATAGGGATCGCTAGCCCAAGTTGGTTGAGATCAAAAAATTTTCTGAATTGAAACCAAATATGCAAGGTATATTTAACTGTCCGGTTAGAGACCAGTTTGAGGCGTTTCAAATCAAAAGGAAGAGAGGAAACTAAAATAGAGCCAAGTGCATAGCCCTGAGCAGATTGTAATTCCAATACTACCCATTTAGGAATGGATAATGTATCTTGGTCAAGTAACCAAAATTTCATATGTCGAATATTAATTGCCCAATAATAGAATCTAAAGTTAGGTAATGCTAGACCTTCATCTCTCTTGGCTTTCTGTAAATGTATTTTACCCAATCTCGGGTTTTTATTTTGCCAAATAAATGAAGAAATTTTAGAGTCAAGTTTATTAAAAAAAGATTTTGGAACAAAAATTGGTAATGCCTGAAATATATATAAAAATTTTGGCAGAATAAACATCTTAACTGCATTAATACGACCAATCAAAGTTAACTATAATGGAAACCATTTAGATGAAAGTTGAGTAATATGATTAATTAAGGTTAAAAAATTAGTCTTAAATAAATCTTTGTATTTACAAGTAATTTTAATCCCAAGATATGAGAGATAATTATTAATCAATTTAAACAGAAAGTTATGATACAAGGGAAGTTGTTTATTAATCGGAAAAAGTTCACTCTTACTAAGATTTAATTTATAACCTGAAAAAAGACTAAATTGTGCTAATAAATCTAAAGCAGCAGGGATAGATTTCTGAGGATTAGGAATATATAAAAGTAAGTCATCAGCATAGAGTGATATTTTATGGGACTTTAAGCCCCGAGTTATCCCAATAATATTTGGAGATTCTCGAATGGCAATTGCAAGAGGTTCTAATGCAATATCAAATAATAAAGGACTAAGAGGACAACCTTGTCGAGTACCTCGAAAAAGAGGGAAAAAAGGTGAGCTTAAGGAGTTAGTACGGACCGAGGCCATAGGAGAATGATATAACAGTTTAATCCAGGATATAAATTTCGAGCTAAAATTAAACATTTCAAGCACCTTAAATAAGTAAGGCCATTCTACTCTAACAAAAGCTTTCTCAGCATCTAAAGAGATAACACACTCAGGAACATTTTGTGAGGGGGTATAAACAATATTTAACAATGTGCGAATGTTATAGAAAGAGTAATGACCTTTAATAAAACCCGTTTGGTCTTCCGAAATAATAAAAGGGAGTACTTTTTCTAATCTGTTTGCTAATAATTTAGAAAAAATTTTAGAATCAACATTTAATAAAGATATTGGTCTATAAGATGCACACTGAGCAGGATCTTTATCCTTCTTTAATATTAGAGAGATTGACGCTCTATAAAAGGATTTGGGAAGTTTACCAAGTTTTAGTGAAGCCTCCAAAACCCTACAGAACCAAGGGATTAATGAAGGTGCAAAAAACTTATAAAATTCCACGGTAAACCCATCAGGGCCAGGAGCTTTCCCCAGGTTCATAGAGGAAATATTCTCAATCTCATCAGTAGTAATGGGAATATCAAGCATAGAAGACATATCCTGTGAAATCTCAGGGAAATCTAGGTTATCTAAAAAGTTATTCATATACTTAGAGTCTCGTAAAGACTCAGATTGATATAAGGAAGAATAAAAATCAAAGAAGGTTTGATTGATCTCCGCATGATCAAATATCAGTCGATTATTTTGATTATAAATCTGATTAATTTGAGATTTAGTATAATTAGACTTCAGTTGGTTAGCCAACAGTTTACCAACTTTGTCACTGTGTACATAAAATTCACTTCTTGTTTTCTTTAATTGGTTTACAATCGAGGACGAAAGTAATAAACTGTGTTCCATTTGAAGTTCAGTTCTTTGTTTATACAACTCCTCAGAGGGAGCTGTAACATATTTCTTATCAATTTCCTTAATCTTGTCCACAATTACCAACTCCTCCTGCTTCAACTTCTTCCTCAAAGCAGCAGAATACGAGATAATCTGACCATGAATATAAGCTTTAAAAGTATCCCAAAGAATGTTCACAGAAATATCCTCTGTGTAGTTGATTGTAAAAAAGAGATCAATCTGTTCATTCATAAAGTTAACAAAATCCGAATCCTGAAGCAGCAACGAATTAAAACGCCATTGTCTATTATTTTGTGTATTGACCTGAATTTTAATAGAAAGCTTAAGTGGAGCATGATCCGAAATGGTTATAGAATCATAATCACATTTAATCACTGAAGAGATAAGCCGAGAGTCAATAAAAAAATAATCAATTCTTGACTAGGAATGGCGAACATGTGGAAAAAAAAAGAAAAATCTTTTTCCTGAGGATGCAAAAAACGCCAAATGTCCGTCGACCCAGAATCAGAGAGGAATGAGTTAATCAAAATTGCAGATTTATTGGGTAAGGTCCGTAGAGGAGCAGAACGGTCCAAAACTGGAGATAAGCAAGTATTAAGATCTCCGCCCCAGATCAATGAAAACTCATTCAAATTCAGGAACCGATTAAATAATGATTTATAAAATTCTGGACAGTCCATATTGGGAGCATGAACGTTAACCAAAACTACCTTTTTATTGAATAGTAGACCATTAACCAGTAGAAATCTACCATTCGGATACAACTAATCTTTACTCCTATGCATCTTTACATCTCTTTCTACCTGCCCTCTTGTTCTTTGGTAATGAATGAGTTCTAAATGGTATTTTTAACCTGGCACAGACAGTCACAAGCAGTTTGTTTTTAAGCATTATTTTCCTCTGTTTCTCCTTAGTGAGCCAGGGAGCTCTCAACTTGTTTTTTCTTTTTTGGTTCCTCGGGGAATTTGCCTCCACGTACCTGAACCGTCTCTTCATCAGAGGCAGCTCACCATTAAGTAACAGAATTGCCTGCAAAACTCTAGTTCTAATTTAATTGGGCCAGATCCTCATTCCATTGAAGGTGGTTTTCATTCCAGTTAACTATTTAAGTTACACACACAAAATGCTGGAGGAACTCAGCAGGTCAGGCAGCATCTATGGAAATGAATATATGATTTTTTCCCTCTCCTCTTCTATTTCCCACTTTGACCTCTTACTTCTTCTCATCTACATATCACCTCCCCGTGGGTCCCCTCCTCCTTCTCTTTCTCTTACAGTCCACTCTCCTCTCCTATGAGATTCCTTCCTCTCCAGTCCTTTACCTTTCCTACCCACCTGGATTCATGTATCACCTTATAGCTGTCCTCTTCCTTCCCCTCCCCCCACTTTTTATACTGCCATCTTCCCCTTCCTTTCCAGGTCTGAAGAAGGGTCATGGCCCGAAAAGTTGACTGTTTATTCATTTCCATACTTGCTGCCTGATGTGCTGAGTTCCTCCAGCATTTTGTGTGTACTGCTTTGGACTTCCAGCATCTGCAGAATTTCTCATGTTTTCTATACAAGTTCAAGTTTATTGTCATTCAACTATACCCCAAGGTGCACAACACAGTACATATAACTCACACACAACACATAATCAGAATCAGGTTAATATCACAAACATATGTCATGAAATTTGTTAACTTTACAGTAGCAGTACAATGAAGTACATGATGAATAAATATAGAGGGAAATACAGAGCTACATTAAGTATATATAAGTCTTAAATAATTAAATTAAGTAGTACAAAATAACAGAAATAAAAAAATGGTGAGGTTCAGTGTCCACTTAGGAATTGGATAGTAGAAAGGAAGATGCTCTTTCTGAATTGCTGAGTGTGTGCCTTCAGGATTCTGAACCTCCTTTCTGACGGTAACAGTGTACAGAGGGCCATCCTCAGTAGTGGAGATCCTTAATGATGGACACTGCGGTCCTAAGGCATCACTCCTTGAAGATGTCTTGGGTACTACAGAGGCTGATACCCATGATGGAGCTGACTCATTTTACAAGTTTTTGCAACTTATTTTGATCTTGTGCAGTAGTGCTCCTACTGCCACCCCCCTCATACCAGATGGTGAAGCAGCCAGTCAGAAAGTTCTCCACAGTACTTTTGTAGAAATTTTCGAGTGCTTTAGTTGACAAACCAAATCTCCTCAAACTCCTATTAAATCTAGCCTCTGTCTTGCCTTCTTTATAGCTGCATCAATATGTTGTATCCAGGTAAGGTCCTCAGAGATATTGACACCTAGGAACTTGAAACTCCCAGTTCAGATCCCCCTATGAGGATTGAATTGACTTTATTTCTTACATCCTTCACATACATGAGGAGGAGTAAAATTTTTTATGTTACGTCTCCATCTAAATGTGCAATCATGGTAAATTATAATAAATAGAACAGTCAATGTAACATAGAAATACACTTAAATCAGCGTGAGTTAATCAGTCTGATGGCCTGTTGGAAGAGCCTGCTGGTCTTGGCTTTTATGCTGTGGTACCATTTCCCAGATGGTAGCAGCTGGAAAACAGACATCCTACCTCTCCAGGAAGTTCCAGGAGTCTCCCGCATATTGAGAGCAGCTCCCTGACGCCCGGAAATTATATACAATACCCCGGAAATTGATTTTTTGAGAGGGAGAAGGAGAGCAAGAATCCTGATTGGTTTCTCTTCGTGCTAAGTAGATCTGTCAGTTTTCTCTGTGGGCGGGCTTTACAGTCAACCTCAAAAATAATGACAGTGTTGCTCGCTGCACTGTCTGCAACAGTGACTTTTTTATTGCCCATGGTGGGTTAAAACGTAAATGACATGTTGAGGTGAGTTTAACAGGTGTCATTCGTTCATTAGCATAGCTAATGTTATTTAAACTAGCTGGCTAGCTGCTAAGGAGATACTCTATTGATGTCCTACATGATGAGGCCAAACTCCCTGTAGACTTGCTTAAAGTTGTAATAGAATAAACATGATAATATAAGTACATATTTTAATGTCACATTTTCTGCATATACCCAACTTGGTTTACAGATTAGACAAAATCAATGAACAAAGTATTACATACACCCTTGGAGGTCGACGGTGGGGGGGGGGGGCTACCTCCCTGAAATGAGTTTTTGCAGGGTGGGATATCTGGGAATAGATTGTGGTTGGAGTGACTTGGCTCCCCAATAATCCTAAGGGCCCTTTTTATACACCTGTCTTTGTAAATGTCCTGAATCATGGGAAGTTCACGTCTACAGATGCGGTGGGCTGTCCGCACCATTCTCAGCAGAGTCCTGCAATTGAGGGAAGTACAGTTCCCATACCAGGCAGCGATGCAGCCAATCAGGATGCTTTCAATTGTGCTCCTGTAGAAAATTCTTAGGATTTGGGGGCCCATACCAACTTCCTCAACCGTCTGAGGTGAAAGAGGCACTGCTGTGCCTTTTTCAGCACACAGCTGGTGTGTACAGACCACGAGGTCCTTGGTGACATGGATGCCAAGGAACTTAAAGCTTTTACCCTCTCAGCCCCAGATCCATTGATTTCATTAGGGGTTAGCCTGTCCCTAATCCTCCTGTAATCCACAACTAGCTCCTTTGTTCTTGCAACATTGAGGGACAGGTTGTTTCCTTGACACCACTGTGTCAGAGAGATGACTTCTTCTCTGTAGGCCACCTTGTTATTGATTGAGATAAGGCCAATCAATTTAGTGTCGTTGGCAAATTTAATTAGCAGGTTTGTGTTCCGTCGCCTTACCCTTCCTGAAGTCCACAATCAGCTCTTTGGTCTTGCTGACATTGAATGCAAGGTTGCTGCTGCAACATCACTCAATTAATTGGTATATCTCACTCCTGTACGTCCTTTTGCTACCATCAGAAATTCTGGCAAAAACCCATGATTGTATCATCAGCAAATAATGTACGATAATGCATTTTGGTAAAAGGAACAATAGTGCAGACTATTATCTAAATGTGGAGACAATTCAGACATCAGAGGTGCAGAGGAACTTGGGAGTCATCGTGCAAGATTCCCAGAAGGTTAATTTACAGATGGCATCTGTGGTAAAGAAGGCAAATGCAATGTTGGCATTTATTTCAAGGGGAATAGAATATAAAAGCAAGGAGATAATGCTGAGGCTTTATAAGACACTTGTCAGGCCGTACTTGGGAGTATTGTCAATAGTTTTGGCCCCTTATCTCAGAAAGGATGTGTTGTTATTGGAGAGTCCAGAGAGGTTAACAGGGATGATTCTGGGAATGAAGAGATTAACATACGAGGAGCTTTTGGCAGCTTTGAGCCTGTAATCACAGGAATTTAAAAGAATGCTTGGGGATCTCATGGAAGCCTACTAAATGTTGAAAGGAGTAGATAGGGTGGATGTGGAGAGGATATATCCTATAGTGGGTGTATCGAGAATTAGAGGACACAGCCTCCACATTGAGGGGCAACCCTTTAGAACAGAGGTAAGGAGGAGTTTCTTTAGCCAGAGAGTAGTGAATCTGCGGAATGTTCCGCGGTAGACTGCACAGACTCCACAGACTGCGGTAGATGCCAAGTCTGTGGGTATACTTAAGGCAGAAGTTCATAGATTCCTGGTTGGTCAGGGCATCAAAGGATATGGCAAAAAGGTAGATATATGGTGTTGAGTGGGATCCGGGATTAGCCTATCTCTTATGGTCTAAATTTATAGATGCAGTTTGAACTATGCCTAGCCACACAGACTTGGGTGTAGAGTGTAGTGCAGTGGGCTAAGCACACATCCCTGTTGAACGCCAGTGTTAATTGTCAGCGAGGTGGAGATGTTATTTCCACTTCCTAACTTCCGGTTAAGAAGTTGAGGATCCAGTTGCAGAGGGAGGTAAAGAGGCTTAGGTTCTGTAACTGTTCGATCAGGACTGTAGATGGCGTTAAATGCTGAGCTATAGTCAATAAGCAGCATCCTAACACAGGTATTTGTTTTGTCCAGGTGATCCAAAGCTGTGTGGAGAGCCATTGAGATCGTGTCTGCTGTAGACCTGTTGTGGTGATAGGCAAATTGCAGTGGGTCCAGGTTCTTCCTGAGACAGGTGTTGTTTCTAGCCATGACCAACCTCACAAAGCATTTCATTACTGTAGATGTGAGTGCTACTGGACAATAGTCATTAAGGCAGCTCACTCTGCTCTTCTTGAGCACTAGTACAATTGCTGCCCTTTTGAAACAGGTGGGAACTTCAACTGTAGCAGTGAGATATTGAAAATGTCTTTGAATATTCCCATCAGATGGTTGGCACAGGTTTTCAGAGCCTTACCACGTACACCATCGGGCCCTGCTGCCTTGCGAGGGTTCACACTCCTGAGAGATAGCCTGACATTGACCTCTGAGACAGAGATCACAAGGTCATCGGATCCTGCAGGACCCTCAAAGCTGTGGTTTTATTCTCCTTTTCAAAGTGAGCATAAAAGGCATTGAATTCATCTGAATCATCGCTGCCATTCACGATGTTGGGTTTTGCTTTGTAGAAAGTAATATCCCACAAACCCCCTGACGTGCATCCGATGTCTTCTCCAACCTCTCCTGGAATTGTCTCTTAGCTCCTGAGGTAGCCCTCCACAAGTCATACCTAGTTTTCTTTTACAGACCTGGATCACCAGACTTAAATGCCACAGATCCAGCCCACAGCAGTAAAATTACCACAAATAAATTAACAACTAATAAGGTGCGTGTATGTTATAAGTTAAGATGTAAACTGTATAATGCTACAGGCGCTTCAATCGTGATGAGACCTGAATGGAGTTCAGTAGTCTTATGGACTGGGGGAAGAAGCTGTTTGCCATTCTAACAGTTCTTTTCCAAATGCTATAGCCTAGTGATAGAGGATCAAAGAGATTGGAGATGAATGGGAGGGGTTACTGACAATGCTAAGGGTCCCGCATACCCAGTGCTCCTGATAAATATCTCCAATGGTTGAGAAGCAACCTCGATGAGCCTATCAGCAGTCTTTTAATCCTTTCCAGGGTCTTGTGGTCACTTGCCTTACAATTCCCGTAGCTGATGGTGATGCAACTGCAAGAACACTCTCAATAGTGCTTCTATAAAAATTGATTAGAATGGTGGGGGGAAGCCTCTCTCACCTCAGTCTCCTCAGATGCTACTGTACTTTCTTGACCAAAGAGGTGGTGTCAATGGACTAAATTCCATAACCAGAGTATATCAAGAGCTGATGTTAATATCTGTGATTGCACCAGCAAATTGAGTCAGAATCAGGAAAGGTTGTTTATCTGAATGCACACGCTATTCCTAATGAGAGGTAAGTTGATGGTAGAAAGAGAAATAAGTGGGTATATTCTGATGACCAGTACAGAGGTATAGTTTCAACATGATGAAAGCTGGATAGTAAATATTAGAGGATACAGAACATGGAACATTACTGCACAGTACAGGGCCTTCAACCCACAACTGTGTGCTGGCCTTTGAACTTACTCCGAAATCAATCTAACCTGTCCCTCCTACATAGCCCTCCATTCATCTGTCCTAAATGTCTCTAATGTATCTGCCTCTACCACTACCCTTGGCAGTGCAATCTATGGACCCACTATTCTCTGCGTAAAAAAATCTACTTCTGATATCCCCACTCCCTATACTTTCCTCCAATTACCTTAAAATTATGCACCCTGGCTTCAGCCATTGCTGCCCTGAGATAATGTATCTGGCTGTCCACTCAATCTACAGCTCGTCTCTTATCATCATGTACACCTTTATTAACTTTTAAAGGCAGGTAGATGGGTAAAGGTGTTAATAATGTTACGAGAATACACATAAAATTAAGATGTTTGCTGGCCTGGGCTAGCATCAGTGGCATCAGCAGTTGGTCTGCCACCTGCCCTCAGGGGAAGGAGAGATAAGGAACAATGGAGCAGCGTCTGGAGATGTGTAATGAAGGGATGTGGGAGGGAGAGCTGTCTGGAGCGGCTCCCCCCTTTGAACCCTGAACTGTTTGAAGTGATGGACAGGCGATACCCCAGCAGGGGGATAAAAAGGGACAGGTTCGCTAAGACACACACACACGCCACCCGAGGTAACGAGACCCTGGAAGCGGTGCGCCTCTCACGAGTGGTGAGAAGTACCGGACAACGCACAGGGTGGAAAGGTACGATCAGCGGGAACCCGGTGTGTGTCCGCCCTTGCCTGGGTGCCGGGTTCACTGCAGAGGATCGACCGCATCTGGAGGAGGGGTCACAGTCGGTGACCTCAGGTGACATCACCAAGGACCCGCCCAAAAGCTGTTTGTGAGCCATCTCGCTGGTCTGTGAGCCATCTTGCTGGTCTGTGAGTGAAGCCGTTCTGAATGATGAGTTGTTCCTATTCTATCTCTCTCTTCCCCCACGTTGTCCACCGCCATGGCAACGATTACTGCGAACTGAACTACTAAACTGGACTGAACTTTGAGTCATTTTGAAATTGGTCATTTACCCCTAGACAACGATAGAGCTTGATTGATGCTGTTATCTTAATTCTGTGCACATGTGTGTTTATCATCACTGAACTGTTGCATTTATTATCCTTTCGATTACTGTGTTGCTTGTTTCTGTAATAAAACTTTCTTAGTTCTAGTACTCCAGACTCCAACTGAGTGATCCATTTCTGCTGGTTTGGCAACCCAGTTACGGGGTACGTAACAATAAATAATGAGATTACAACAGTTTTGAGGTATAATAATGGCTCAGAGGGTGAAGATGTCAAATTTGTGCTGATAGAGAGAATAGTAAGTGTACTGTAGAGTGACAGTAGAGTAATAGTAGCTACGGTCTGTAGACTGTTGCCTGTGAAAATCCCAGCAGATCAGCAGTTTCTGAGAAACTCGACCTATTCAGTCTGGCACCAACAATCATTCCACGATCAAAATCACTGAGATATATTTCTTCCTCATTTTGTTTATTGTCGCCGGAGATTTTAACCACGCGAACCTCTAGTCAGTGCTCCCCAAATTCCATCAGTATGTGGACTTTGCAACGAGAGGGGAGAAAGCGTTGGACCTTGTTTATACAAACATTCTTGACGTGTACTGGGCGGAGCCCCGCCCCCACCTCAGTTAGTCAGACCACATCCCTGTTATGCTAATCCCAGCATACAGACCGCTCGTCAGACGCTCCACACCAGTTCAGAAGCAGGTGAAAACCTGGCCAGCAGGAGCCATCTCTGCTCTTCAAGACTGCTTTGAGCACACTGACTGGCACATGTTCAGGGAGGCTGCAACCGATAGCGACTCTACCAACTTAGAGGAGTACACGGCATCAGTGACTAGCTACTTCAGCAAGTGCATCGATGACGTCACTGCGGCCAAAACCATCACTATACACGCTAACCAGAAGCCATGGATGACCGCGGAGGTGCGTGCGCTGCTGAGGACCCGTGACCCCGCCTTCAGAGCAGGCGACAAGGCAGCCCTAACAACAGCGAGGGCCAAACTGTCCCGGGCCATCAGAGAGGCAAAGCGTGCAAATGCCCAGTGAGCCCACAGCCACTTCCAGGACAGCGGCGACACGTGGCGCATGTGGAAGGGAATTCGGGACATCACCAACTACAAGACAACACCTGCTTGTGCTGGTGATGCCTCCCTCCCAGATGCGTTGAACAATTTCTACGCTCATTTCGAGGCGGAAAATGACGTGGTGGCGAGGAAGACCACTCCTCCTCCCAATGACCAGGTGCTGTGTCTTACCGTGGCCGATGTGAGGACAACTCTATGCAGGGTCAACCCACGGAAGGCTGCTGGACCAAACAATAATCCTGGCAGAGTGCTCAGAGGATGTGCAGACCAGCTGGCAGATGTTCTCACTGACATCTTCAACATCTTCCTGAGCAGCACCGACGTTCCAACGTGCTTCAAGGCCGCCACCATCGTCCCCATCTCAACGACTACCGTCCCGTTGCACTCACATCCATCATCATGAAGTGTTTCGAGAGGCTCGTCATGAGGCACATCTTTAAAAAGCCATCTGTATAAAACTCCCATCAAGGTCATTTACCCTTGCAGTTTCTTCGCTCTATCCACAATGATTCAACACCTTCCAACCCTATGTCACTTCTTTCTAATGATCTCATTTCAATCTTTAACAAACAGAGCAATGCCACTCCCCTTACTTTCCTGCCTGTCCTTTCAATACAATGTGTATCTTTGGACTTTAAGCTGCTAGCTATAATCTTTCAGGCATGATTCAGTGATGCCTACAACATCATACATCCCAATCTGTAACTCTGCTGCAACTGATAAGAACCAGTCCATCACAGGTAAAGCCTTCCAGACCATGGAACACATCTACATGGAGTGCTGTTGCAGGAAAGAAGCATCTATCATTAAGGACCCCACCTACCAGGTCAGGCTCTCTTGTTGCTGCTGCCATCAGGAACAAGATACAGGAAGCTCAGGACCCACACCACTAGGTTCAGGAACAGTTACTACCCCTCAACCATCAGGAACAAGATACAGGAAGCTCAGGACCCATACCACTAGGTTCAGGAACAGTTACTACCCCTCAACCATCAGGAACAAGATACAGGAAGCTCAGGACCCACACCACCAGGTTCAGGAACAGTTACTACCCCTCAACCATCAGGAACAAAAACAGGAAGCTCAGGACCCACACCACCAGGTTCAGGAACAGTTACTAACCCTCAACCATCAGGCTCTTGAACCAGAGGAGAAAACTTCTCTCAATCATCAATGAACTGTACAACTTACGGACTCATTTTCGAGGGCTCTTCATCTCATGTTCTCAATATTCATTGCTTATTTATTTATAATGCTTATTATTATTATTATTTCTTTTTTCACTTTCTTTTTGTATCTGGAGTTTTGTTCTCCCTTTTTTGCAGATTAGTTGTTTTTCCTGTTGGGTGTGGTCTCTTATTGATTCTATTGTGTTTCTTGTATTTACTCACAAGAAAATGAATCTTAGGGTTGATTATGGTGACATATACTTAGATAATAAATTTACTTTGAACTGAGGCAACAAATCCAAGTACCACTGGCAAATAAAGAATAACTTGGAGCTGAATGCCTTCATGCCATGGAGATGCATATTAACTTCAGGAGAAATGAGTTTCCTCTCCACCCTCTCATTATCAACAACTCTATAGTTAACATTGTTTCAATATTCCCGTTTCTGGGCATCATTATTTCACAGGAGCTCATGTGAGAAAACCATATCTCCTTCATTAATAGCAACAAACAGCACAGGATGTACTTCTTGTGCCAGTTGGTAAAATTCCATCTTCCCTAGAACACCCCGGTGCAATTCTACACGGCATCATAAAGATAACCCACAGACCAGCCATCACTGTCCGGTCTGGTGCAGCATCCTCTCACAATATATGAAAACCACAGCAAACTGTCAGGTCAGCAGAAAAGGTCACTGGCAGGACTTGGAAGCGGGCAGGTAAGTATCACTACAGACACCCAGCAAACTCCCTTTTCCAAATCTTTCCTTCTGAAAAATGCTATTGGGCTATTAACACAAAACAAACCATTTTAAAAGTTCCTTCCTCCCCACCCCCGCCAGCAACCATTCTAGTTAGCCCTCCCCACCCCCGCCAGCAACCATTCTAGTTAGCCCCCCTCCCCCCACACCCCTCTATCTATTAGCTCAGTCATTGCACTCTAGACATTTTAACCACTTGTTATAATGCTGTTTCCATTGCAAATACATGCTGGTATTTATGTAATTTCATATCCATACTTAAACTTCTAACTTTATTTTTTATATATTTCTTTATAATGTTTTGTTGCATGGCACACCAACACATCATGGTAAATTCCTAATACATGCAAATATATATGGCAAATACATGTTGACAGTGAAGGTGGTGCTGATTATAGAGGAATCTAGATAGGGAAGTGGACCAAAGAGTGGCAGATGAATTTCAACACAGACATGTGTGAGGTGATTCATTTGGAAAGTCAAACCAGCATAGGACTTATGCTACGTACAGTACAGAACAAAGCAGTGTAATGGAACAGAGAGACTCGGGAGCATGTGCATAGGTAGTTGAAAAGTGGCATCACAGGTACACAGAGTGATGAAAAAGGTGTTTAGTACACTGGCCTTTATCAGTCAGAGCACTGACTATAGGACATCGGATATTATATTATTCTCCACTCTGGCTCCTTACCACTTTTCCTCACCTGCCCCTGGTGGCCCTCCTTCTTCCCTTTCTCCCATTGTCCTCTCTCCTTTCAGATCTCCTTCTCCCCAGCTCTTTATCTTTCCCACCACTGGTTTCACCTGACACCTTCCAGCTAGTTTTCCTTCCCCTCCCCCTACCTTTTTATTGTGGCATCTTCTTTCTCCCCTTTCCAGTCCCGAGGAAAGGACTCGGCCAAAAAGTTGACTGTTTATTCATTTCCATGGATGCCCCCTGACCTGCAGAGGTCCTCCAGCATTTTGTGCGTCTCTCTGGATTTATAACATCTGCAGAATCTCGTGTGTTTATATTATATTTGGTATATGTTGTTTGTGAAGCTGCACTTGGGAGTACAATGCACAGTTTTAGTTAAGTACCCCATTTCAATCATTCTCAATGGCTAGACCAAAGATCAATCTGTACGATGAAACCCCATCCAGCTGAAGACTGGAGACTTGTCCTGGGCTTGGAGCAGAGTGTGTGGTGTGTGGACAGGAGAAAAGGGGTTTGATTTACTGCTGTGTGTTCTGTATTGTTCTGCCAAGCATGCTGTGTTGGTGCCAGGATGTGTGATGACAGTTGAGGGCTGCCCACCAGCACATCCTTAGGTTGTGTTGTTTGTTTCTGTAAACAATGCATTTCACTGTATGTTGCCATGTACCTGTGGTAAGTAAATCTGAATATAAAATTGGGTTATAAACACAAGAGATTCTGCAGGTGCAGGAGCTCTAGAACAACTCACAAAATGCTGGGACTCAGCAGGTCAGAAAGCATCTATGGAGAGGAATAAACAGTTGACATTCTGGGCCAAAACCCTTCACCAGGACTGTCAAGGGGAAAGAAGCCAGAATAAGGTGTGGTGGGTGGGGGAGGTGAGAAATACAAGCTAGTAGTTAATAGGGGAAACCAGGTGAGGTGGGAGGGGAAGGAAACTGCAAGGAGTGAAGAAAAGATTTACCAGGATGTTTATTCCTTAGGACATATGATAAGGAAAGGTGGCCTCATATAAGTCTTTAAAATTATGTGACGCATTGATAATGTGGACGATAAATCTTCACCCCAGGGTAGACGAGTCTAAAACTAGGGGGCATAGGTCAGATGAAGGGAAAAGATTTAAATAGGCTATAACTTCTTCAGTTATAGGGTGGGACGAACTGTCCGGGGGGGGGGGGGTGTGGTACAATGGTGAGATTTAAGGAGCAGGTACATTATTGTTTAATTTAAGGAGATACAACGGTGCCATTTAAGGAGGTAAGAGGGAGGGGTGGAGATCTGGTGGCAGAGATACGGGCCGGCCGAACGCAGGATTTTGGGAGGAGCCGTGTGGGGTACTCGGCCAAAGGGCCTGTATCTCTCCCTACCTCTGCCGCCGTTCTGTCCTTACCTACTCCGACGACCAAGAGAGCCGCCAGCAGCGGCCGGCCGTCCCCAATCAGGCCCATCGGCGCTTTCCCCCTAAACGTCCGCGGCAAGCAGCGGTAAAGGGCCACTGGAACGCGTACGCGCGTGCACGGCCAGTCGCGGGAGCCCGTACCGAGACCAACCAGCCCAAGCAACCGTGCCAGGAATGCCTGGAGCGAGCGAGCGCACAGCCACGGGAACCCGAACCGTGCCGGGAATGCCTAGAACGAGAGCGCGCACAGACACGGGAACCCGCGCCATCTGGAGAAAGACCCGGCGGGGGGGGGGGGGGTGGTGAGGTTACACCCAGAGATCCTACTAAGTTGTTGCGCAAATTGATAAGGTGGTTACAAAGGCGTATGGAGTGTTGACAAAGCAGAGGGGTTGAATTCAGGAGTCGTGATATAATGTTGCAGCTCTATAAAACCTGGTTAGACCACACTTGACATATTGTGTTTAGTTCTGGTCGCCCTGTTCTTTAAGGTTGTTATAACCGGAGGTGGCAGTGGGAATAAGCTCCCACTACTTATTAAATGCTCCCAATGGCGTGTGTCTCAAATAGCCTCTAACGATCAAGTCCAGCACCCGCCCTTCACGTGTGCTTAGCTACTAAATCTGACGAAACCGTTTCTACTGACAGAAATGGCAAAAAAGCTGTTAAATGCAGCACACAAAATGCTGGAGGAACTCAACAGGTCTGGTGCTTTAAAGCCAGTTGCTTGGGCAGATGGGGCTCGTCGGCCCAGGATAGCAGCTCATCTAGGAGAAGGAAAGCGCTGATTTAAAACTCCAACACGAGGAAGTCTGCAGATGCTGGAATTTCAAGCAAAACATATAAAAGTTGCTGGTGAACGCAGCAGGCCAGGCAGCATCTCTAGGAAGAGGTACAGTCAACGTTTCGGGCCGAGAGCCTTCGTCAGGACTAACTGGACATCGGTTGACATCTGGACAGATCATGAAACCCAGTTAGTCCTTTAACATCTGCCGGACGATGCTGAGGATGTTCTACGAGTCTGTAGTGGCCAGTGCGATAATGTTTGCTGTTGTGTGCTGGGGCAGCAGGCTGAGGGTAGCTGACACCAACAGAACCAACAAACTCATTCGTAAGGCCAGTGATGTTGTGGAGATGGAACTGGACTCTCTGACGGTGGTGTCTGAAAAGAGGATTCTGTCCAAGTTGCATGCCATCTTGGACAATGTCTCCCATCCACTACATAATGGACTGGTTGGGTACAGGAGTACATTCAGCCAGAGACTCATTCCACCGAGATGCAACACTGAGCATCATAGGAAGCCATTCCTGCCTGTGGCCATCAAACTTTACAGCTCCTCCCTTGGAGGGTCAGACACCCTGAGCCAATAGGCTGGTCCTGGACTTATTTCCTGGCATAATCTACATATTACTATCTAACTATTTATGGTTTTATTATTACTATTTAATTATTTATGGTGCAACTGCAACGAAAACCAAATTCCCCTGGGATCAATAAAGTATGACTATGACTATGACAATGGTACTGCCCTGGCTTGCGTATCACCTAGACAGCCGAGGCGCATCATCCATGGTCGACCTCAACCAAAAGAGGTCCTCTGGTTGTCTCATCAGTGGAAAGATGTGGAAATTTTATTGAGAGTGCAGGGGAGATTTACCAGGATGCTGTTTGGATTAGAGAGCATGCTCTTATGAGGATAGGCTGAGTGAGCTGGGGCTTTTCTCTTTGGAGTGAAGAAGGATGAGAGGTGACTTGATAGAGGTGTTGAAGATAATAAGAGGCATGGATTGAGAGGACAGCCAGAGACTTCTTCCTAGGGCGGAAGTGGCTAATATCCGGGGGCGTAATTTTAAGGTAATTGGAGAAAAATGTAGTGGGGATATTGGAGGTAGTTTTGTTTAGAGATTGGTAGGTGCATGGAATGTGCTGCTAGGGGTGGTGGTAGAAACAGATACATCAGGGACATTTAAGAGACTCTTAGACAGGTACATGGATAAAAGATAAATGGAGGGCCATGTAGGAGGCATGGTAATGTTGATCTTTGAGTAGTTTGAGGGCCCAGGGGCCTGTATGGTACTATAATGTTCAATGATAAACTAAACAACATCTTGCATTGCAATGAGCTACAATAAAACATACAATACTTAATTTAATAATATGACAAAGTATTGCACGGTTGCACTCACTAATGATCATAAAATATAATTATCAAGCAAGTAAAGAAAAAGACGGTAATCATGTATTTTACCAATTTAAAAGTAATTACCTACTTACCAATGCCACCAATGAGAAGTTTCACAATAATTTCCACAAAGGGTCAGGCGTAATATGTGTTCAGGGGTCTGAAGCAACTCTTGTTCCTGTGTCATCTGCTGACCTGTGGTACCGCAGCCATGATGTGATAAACGGCTCAGGATTCCACTGAACTAGAGGTGGTCCGTGTAGTTTAACAAACATAAGTGATGATACATGATTTATGAGAATTCTTGAGTGTGTTGTTGTTATTATCAAGTTCATGTGACTGAATCCTCTCTCACACTCAGCAGTACTGTGACACTAAGCAAAGCTATCAGACGATTGATGCAAATGAGAAAGATAAGAAAGACAATGGAGAAACATTCAAAATGCTAATAAGAGAGAAGGGAGGGATTAACGGAAAAGAAACACAATTCAGAATATTGACTGACCAGTTGCTTTGAACCTGAACTGTTTGAAGTTTGATGGACAGGTGATATCCCAGCAGGGGGATAAAAAGAGCAGGTTTGTTAAGGCACGGAACACACCACGAGACCACGAGACCCTGGAAAGAGCAGTGTACCCCCACAAGTGGTGGGAGTTTGGAGGTCCGGTTTGCGGGAACCAACCAGAGGCTCACAGGGTGTAAAGGTACGATCAGTGGGAACCTGGGGTGTGTATCCGCCCTTGCCTGGGTGCCGGGTTCACCGCGGAAGAACGATCGTATCTGGAATGGAGGGGTCACAGTCGGTGACTACAGCGGGGATTAGAAGACATAAAAGGGTCTGCCCAAAACCAACTGCGAGGACGTCAGAGGTCTGCCTGAACCAAATTGCATCTCTCTCTCTCTCTCTCTCCAATGGTACAACAACAGCGATTACTGTGAACTGCACTAAACTGAACTGAACTCTGCTTCACTTAAGACTGATCATTTTACCCCTAGACTGCGATAGAGCTTGGTTGATTTCTATCACCCTATTTCTGTGTATATGTGTGTATTATCATTGCTAACCTGTTACATTGATATCCTTATGATTAGAGTACTGTATTACTTATGTCTTTAATAAAACTTTATTAATTCCTAGTAATCCAGACTCTAACGAGTGTTCCATTTCTGCTGTTTTGGCAACCCAGTTATGGGGTACGTAACATAAGTGGGGACTCGTCTGGGACCTTGAATGCCAAAATTGGGACTGGGTAGATTGATTGGGTTAAAATTCCCGAAAGAAAGAAAGGACAAACAGCAGAAATAGAGATTGAGGAACTTCTAAAGGCGCCAACCTTGGAGGCATTAGAGGATGCCAGGAAATCAGAATTGGTGACTGTTGCCAAACGGTTGAATCTTTTTAAGGGGAAGCCGACAATGAGGAGAGCAGAGATGCACAGAGCTATCATTGAGCTAAAGGTGTGTTTCCTCAAGGGGAGCTGGAGGTGGTGTCTATGAGCAAATCTGGTGGAGAAGCAGTGCAGCTGCAGATGGAAAAATTGAGACTCGAGCAGGGGTTCCGAATGAAGCAGTTAGAACGGGAAGACAGAGTACAGCAGTTGGAACAGGAAGAGAGAGTACAGCAGTTGGAACGAGAAGAGATATACAAGCAGTTAGAACGGGAAGAGAGAGAGAAGCAGAAGGAAAGGGAGTTTGAGCTGGAGAAGTTAAGGATGACGCTAGAGAGGGGCCAAATGCCGAACCAAGTTGGAGGGTTCAGGGCGACCCAGGAGGTTAGGTTGGTTCCCCCATTTGAGGAGGCCGATGTTGATCAGTACTTTCTACATTTTGAAAAAGTCGCTGCAAGTCAGGACTGGCCGAGGGATAAGTGGGCTGTTTTGCTTCAGAGCGTACTTAAAGGGAAAGCTCAGCAAGCTTACTCGGCATTGTCCGCAGAAGATGCCCAGAGGTATGATGTGGTGAAAGAGGTTATACTCAGGATATATGAATTGGTCCCGGAGGCATACCGGCAAAGGTTCCGGAATGTGAGGAAGCAGTGGGGCCACACGTATTTAGAGTCTGCCCGTGAGATGCAGATGTATTGTGAGCATTGGTGCGCCTTGAAAGGGGTCAATGGGGATTATGACAGACTGCTACAGCTAATACTGATTGAGCAGTTTAAAGGTTGTGTCCCTGAAGGTATAAGGCCCTATCTAGATGAGAAAGAGGCAGAAACCTTAGCCACAACTGATAAATTAGCGGATGAATACGCGTTAACACACAAAGCAAAGTTTACCCCGAGTAAAAGCTACCAGAAGGGTAGTCAAGAGGGCGGAGAGAGTCCGCCAGAAAATCCATGAAAGTAAGCTGGGGACTAGCGAGAAGGATAAGGAAGACAGGAAGCAGTTTGGTAGGAAATCTCCTGGGGTCATATGCTATAATTGTGGGAAAGCCGGTCACATTGCGTCCAGGTGTTTTGCCCCAAAGAAGAAGATGGGGAAAGGAAAAATGACGACTCCGACTGGCTGTATTGAGCCGGCAAACAAACCGCTAGGGGAGAAGAGGTCTGATAAAGTTCAGGAAGGGCGCAAGAAGTTTATTTCGGCCGGATTGGTGTCGGTGAAGGAGGAGTCAAACCCAGTTCCAGTACGGATCTGGAGAGACACTGGGGCTTGTCAGTCATTGATCTTAAGGAGGGTGTTAGACTTTAGTGCAGAGACCGAGACTGGGGAGGTCAGTGTGATAAAAGGCATTGGGAAAGGAACTGAAGCAGTACCTTTGCACCAGATACACCTAAAAAGTGACTTGGTCTCCGGACCGGTCACGATAGGGGTGAGGCCCAAATTACCGATGGAAGATGTGGAGGTCTTACTCGGTAATGACCTTGCAGGCGGAGATGTGTACCCAGCAGTAAAGCTGACAAGCAAGCCTGCCAGGACTGAGGACCTGCCCATGGACTCATAGGCTTATCCTGTTTGCGCAGTGACTCGGCGCATGTCCAGAAAGGCTACCGAAGCGAATGTAGATTTAGCTGAGATGTTTTTACCAGCCTTGTACCAGGAAGGGTTAGAAAGTGAGAAGAAGGAGCATAGTGGAGCTGAAGGAAATGAGAGAGTTGAGGTAGATTTATCATTAGCGAGGAAGGAATTTATACAGGCACAGGAACGAGACGAGGAGCTGATAGTTTTGACAGAGACAGCTCTCTCCGAAGCAGAAATAAAAAGGGAGCCAGTGGGCTATTATGTGAAGGAGGGGGTACTGATGAGGAAGTGGAGACCAAGTACCGTGCCCGCAGCTGAGGAGTTGGGGGTGGTACACCAGGTGGTAGTACCGAAAATTTATAGGGATGAGATTTTTAACCTGGCCCACAAGATACCCCTCAGTGGACATTTTGGACTGAGGAAAACAGTCGATAGAATTATGAAAGAGTTTTACCGGCCGAACATGAGGAAGGATATTATTGAATATTGTAGGCGATGTCATTTATGTCAGGTGGTAGGAAAGCCGAACCAGGTCCTGCCTAAAGCACCCCTTCGACCGATACCCACTTTCAGGGAATCTTTCTCCTGAATAATTTTGGATTTTGTCGGTCCCCTGTCCAGAACTGCGAGTGGGCGGGAGTATGTGATGACAATGATGTGCGCCACCACCAGGTTTCCGGAGGCTGGGCCCCTGGCAAGCATCAAGGCTCCCGCAACAGTAAAGGCACTTGTGAAATTTTTCACTACGATAGGGCTGCCCAGGGAAATCCAGTCAGATCAGGGGAGTGTCTTCACATCTCACACATTCCAACGGATGTTGGATGAGATGGAAGCAAAGCAGATTTTGGCCTCCGCGTACCACCCAGAGTCCCAAGGGGCGTTGAAAAGATTCCACGCAACATTAAAGACCATGATTAAAATTCATTGTCAAGAGAACGCTAGGGACTGGGATGATGCCTTGCCTCTTCTGCTATTTGCCGTAAGGGACACAGTTCAGGAGTCACTGGGGTTCAGCCCATTCGAGCTCGTCTTCGGTCATTGGCCCAGAGGACCCCTGACCTTACTGAAAGAGCAATGGTCCAGTCCGGCAGTACAAGTCAATGTAATTGACTATGTTTTAAAATTTTGTGAGAGGCTTAAAAGGATCTGTGACTTTGCCAAAGAAAATCTACGACACTCCCAAATTAAAATGAAACAGTGGTATGATAGATGTGGCTGTGAACAAGTGTTTCAAGTGGGCGATCGGGTCTTAGTTCTGTTTCCAGTGGTAACCAACCCCCTCCAGGCAAGATTCCACGGTCTGTACAAGATGATTAAAAAGATAGACTCTTTGAATTATGTTATCGAAACGCCAGACAGGCATAAACCAACACAATTAGTACACATTAATATGTTAAAAGCTTACCACGATCAGATAGCAGATCTAGTTGGTGTTATCACGAAAATTAATGAGGCTGGGGTGCCAAATGATAAGGGGAAGACCCATCTTGAAAAGATAAATATGGTGCCGACCAGATTGAAGAACTCTATTGTTTTGGCCAACTTTGCTGATAAGGTTTCTTACTTAACCCCCGAACAGAGCGAGCTGCTGATAAAGCTAATTAACCAGCATGCTGATGTGTGTCCGGATGTCCCGAGGCGATGCAAAGGGACGGTACATGATGTTGTCGTCACCTCAGACCAGCCTATTAAGCAACACCCCTATAGGATGAACTTGGAAAAGGGCAAGCTAGTGGAGAAAGAAATTGAACACATGCTAGCCACAGATATTATTAGGCCATCCAAATCAGAATGGGCGTCTCCCTGTGTGGTTGTCCGGAAAGTCGATGGGAGCATACGATTCTGTACAGATTACAGAAAAGTGAACGCCATCACAAAAACTGATGCTTACCCCATCCCAAGGGTAGACGATTGCATCGAAAAAGTGTGGAGAGCTAAGTACATCACAAAGATCGATTTGCTAAAAGGGTACTGGTGCGTTCCTTTAACCGACCAGGCTAGAGAAATCTCAGCATTTGTCACTCCATCCGGGTTATACGAGTATAATGTTTTACATTTTGGCATGAAAAATGCCCCAGGGACCTTCCAAAGGATGATTAATTCAGTGATAAGAGGGTTAAAGAACACAGAAGCGTATATTGACGATTTAGTGGTCAGGAGTGACACGTGGGAGGTGCACATTGTGGCAGTAGAGGAACTATTTAAACGGCTGTCTGAAGCCAACCTGACAGTGAGCTTCGCAAAAAGTGAATTCGGCCACGTGAAGGTCACTTATCTGGGATTTGTGGTAGGACAGGGGCAGCTGGCACCGATGCAGGCTAAGTAAGGTGCAGGCTATCTCTGAAGTTCCCATCCCGACGGACAAGAGAGCCCTGAGAAGGTTCTTGGGGATGGTGGGGTACTATCGGAAGTTTTGCAAAAACTTTGTGGATATTACCCTCCCTCTTACTAAGCTCTTGCCAAAGAATGCGAAGTTTGTGTGAGACGACCTTTGTCAACAAGCCTTCGAGAGTCTGAAGGCGATTCTGTGTCACCACCCTGTATTGAATGCGCCTGACTTTTCAAAACCCTTCTCTCTAGCAACAGATGCCAGCGACGAAGCGGTCGGGGTGGTGCTGCTACAGACAGACAAAGAGGAGATTGACCACTCAGTGGCTTATTTTTCTAAGAAGTTTAATGTCCACCAGAGAAATTATTCCACTGTGGAGAAGGAATTACTGGCAATCATACTAGCATTACAACATTTTGAGGTTTATATTTGTCCGGCACGGAAACCACTGATAATTTACACTGATCACAATCCATTAGTGCTTTTGGCCACTATGAAGGATAAAAACAAATGGTTACTAAGTTGGAGCCTGGTCTTACAGAAATTTGATATTAAAATAAAACATATAAAAGGAACGGACAATGTGATTGCTGACTGTCTGTCAAAGTGTTAAAACTTAAAGTTGTCTGTATTAGCCGAATAGCTGATGACTACCCGTATATTAGTGTGTATCTAATAATGTGCCTTCATGCCCATAATTTTTACCCCGGTAAAAATCCTTTTAAGGGTGGGGGTGTGACACCAAGCAAAGCTATCACATGATTGATGCTAATAAGAGAGATAAGAAAGACAATGGAGAAACATTCAAAATGCTAATAAGAGAGAACAGAGGGATTAACGGAAAAGAAACACAATTCAGAATATTGACAGCCAGTTGCTTTGAACCTGAACTTTTTGAAGTTTGATGGATAGGTGTTACCCCAGCAGGGGGATAAAAAGAGCAGGTTTGCTAAGGCATGAGACACACCACGAGATCACGAGACCCTGTAAAGAGCAGTGTACCCCCACAAGTGCTGGGAGTTTGGAGGTCCGGTTCGCGGGATCCGACCAGAGGCTCACAGGGTGTAAAGGTACGATCAGTGGGAACCTGGGGTGTGTGTCCGCCCTTGCCTGGGTGCCGGGTTCACCACGGAAGAACGATCGTATCCGGAATGGAGGGGTCACAGTCGGTGACCACAGTTAGAAGACATAAAAGGGTCTGCCTGAAACCAACTGCGAGGACGTCAAAGGTCTGCCTGAATCAAATTTCATCTCTCTCTCTCTCTCTCTCTCTCTCTCTCTCTCTCTCTCTCTCTCTCTCTCCCCAACGGTACAACAACAGCGATTACTGCGAACTGCACTAAACTGAACTGAACTCTGCTTCACTTAAGACCGATCATTTTACCCCTAGACTGCGATAGAGCTTGGTTGATTCCTATTACCCTATTTCTGTATATATGTGTGTATTATCATTGCTACTCTGTTATATTGATATCCTTATGATTAAAGTACCGTATTACTTATGTCTTTAATAAAACTTTATTAGTTTCTAGTAATCCAGACTCCAACGAGCGTTCCATTTCTGCTGGTTTGGCAATCCAGTTACGAGGTACCTAACAGTACTAATAGGAATAACTTGTGAATATTGGAAAACATTTTAACTCTGTTTTCTAAGTGTTTATTTTAAGTGTTTTTATCGTGTATTAGGTGTTTATTCAGATGTTGACCATGCCTTTACTATGCATTAAGTGTCTGTTACTGAGTGCGTGGGATTACTGTGGTATTTGGGATGTAACCATTGAATGAAACCTGTGTACTTTTAACCCCTCGAGAAAAACAAATGTAGCCAAGTAAGAGAGATAAGAGTGGTTGATCTATTAGTCAGAGTGAAAAATTTACAGAGGTATGCTAACCCAGAAGGGCTATAAAGAATGCTGTGTGAAAACGACAAAGGGGCAGTCAGTGACAGACTTACACAGCCTGGTCCACTGTCTGTCTCAGCTTTACTTTGCAAATTAAAGTTTAAACATTTCTTGAAGAATCTTCGGCGCTTCCTTGTCATTTGTGAAACCACGACATGAACAGCTCAGCAATGGGCGTAAATCTTGGGGGATGCGGCGTCCACGATCCTTCACATAATCTCTGAAGGCATTTATTACAGAGGAAGAAGAAAGCTTAAACCTCTTACAGAGAGATGATATTGCAGCTTCTCCATAATTAGGCGGTATCTCAACAGACCAGTTACCTTTATCAAGGACACACATTTCATTTAGCAGGAATTTATACATACTTTGAGGTTTAGAAGTTTGAGAACCTTTCAAGGATGTTGCCGTGAACAAACGGTGCTGAAAATTGTTTATAAGACTAGTAAGAAACTGTAGATAATTAATGGAGACAAATTTTGTTGTTGCTTGTTAAGGTAATTTCACTAAACTTCCCCTTTTCAACTGCCTTTTGAGCTTCTAGAGTTTTTATACCAGGTTGCTCTTTCAGTCCATGCAGTGATCTTATGCTCCGTTGGATCAGTTTGTCTGCATAAATAATCGTAGTAGTGAGTTTCTGTAATCACTGACAGTAAACCAAGTTCATGCAACGTGTCATACATTAGAGCTAAGTCCAATAGAAACTCTTCTGAAGAGAATCTTTTCAACAGACCTTCATAGGTTTTTCTGTCACTCCCAGATCTTGTTTCATCCTTCATTGCTTTTTCAAAATGAAAACCCAGTGCTTCATAATTTTGTCACACTGCTGAAACTGTTCGAAATGAGCTAGCTACCCACCTGGTGCCCAGAACATGGCCTATTTTGCAAATTTCTTTTTCTAGTTGAGATGCACATTCAGACAGTTCCTTGTGATTTAGAGGTGATCTATTGTAAACAGAGTACAATTTGTCCATAAATGATTGAAAATGACTTATTCCATGAACTTCTCTCACCAAATCACCTACTGCAAGTTCTAATCTGTGATTAAGACAGTGACAAATAATCACATCAGGGTAATGTTCCTTGAGAGTTGTAGCAACACCTAATTTGACACCAAGCATTATGCTCGCCCCATCACCAGCAAATGCTACAAGGTTCTGTTTCAAGTAAGAGTCATCAAACTCATGGTTATTGAGACAGTTCAATAGATGCTTAGCAATAGTTGCAGCTTCCTGATCAGGCAGTTCAATTAGATCTAAAAACATAAAATGGGGATCACCTTTCTTATCACTTTCACATTTCAAATAAACTATTAGGGCAGTCTTAATGCTCAGGCTTGTTGATTCATCAATGAGAACAGGAAATTTGCCATTTATCTGCTTGATATGCTGGCAAATTTTCTTTTTCATATTAATGGCTATGTGATTAATTATATCTGTAGCACTAGTGCGGGAATGCAGTCCAATTCCAAAGTCAATATCATTTCTTTTTGAAGTTCCAATAAGCCAAAGTGATCAGAGTACGGTCTGTCATTCTGAGCTAAATAATATGCAGGACAAAAAATTGAACAAGTTGCCTTTAGATGCAAAGCATTCATGGTATCACATAATTTTCCAAGGGCATCTTCACTAGCTATATTTTCAACACTTAGAGCAGCAGTGTGAGATTTTGATAGTTTGTGATCAACAATTTTTTTCTGAGAGACTGCAAGTGTCTACTTCAATTGGCTCCATAATAGGATACGTGATATATCTGCCATGTCAATTGTCCCGTGATCTTTAAGTTCTTGAGGCTGTAGCACTTTACATAGCTAGCCAGCCATCCCTACTAGCCTTAAACTCCTTCCTCTTGTTCTCCTCAACCTCCTCACAGTAGTGCTCATAGAGGCTAAGTGCTTTTTCACGCATAATTTTGCCATCAACAGGGATATGCTTCTGTGACATGTCCTCTAGCCACACACTTAATGCTTTCTCAATCTTTGCAAGCACTTTATCATGAACCAGAGAGACCATTTCTGCCATTGTAGGGGTAGCACAAACGCTTCCATGAAATTCAGCTTCTTTTTGCTTTATCGTGCGAATGCTCGATTCGTTCTTACCGACCTTATGGCCCACTTCAGCAAGCGACATGCCACTTTTCAAAAGATCTAAGATTTTTATTTTCTTGGTGAACATTGCGCAAACAACGAATGCTGGAGAGATACTGAGAACCTGTGAAATGGCGGGAGGTTACAGCAGGGTATGCTGGGACAACGGGTCGAGCGAGGAGGAATTTCACAAAACAGTCACAGCTCCAGGAGTTCACCAAAAACGATAAAATATCCTAATGTTATTAGTGGTATTTTCCCCACCAGCCACCACCCTGTCTCCCCAACCCCCACTTCTGTAAAATTCCCTCTGTTTAATATGTGGCTGCTGTTAAATTCTCCGCTTGTTTATTTTGATTTTTTTTTTACAGAGGGGCCGGAGTGGTGCGCTGGTGAGCTCCAGCAGCACTGCACCCCTGGTTGGCATATAAATGCAACATTCTTGTCCAATCTTTTGGACAAAACAAAAGCCATTCAATTTCTTGCAATACTGTGGAATACCATCAATTTTGTCAACAATTCAGATATTGCTTATTAAATTTGATCGAGATAATATGCAGTTTCATTTGCTAAATTTTCCAATGTCGATGTCACGTTAATCAGTTTCTGCCTGCTTTACCTGTTACATAGGCAAGTGTTACCTTCCCCAGGGACAACACTAAGCCCTTTTCCTCTGGGGTTAGCATTGTCTTACGGAGGTATATACCTCTAAAACAGTTGTTGTTTCCAAATTTATATCCCCACCCTCCCCCAGTAATAGTCTGGCTGTACCCAATAAGAGGAGGAAGGGCTCTATGTTTCAGAGTCCCAACACCATTGTACCTACATATCTACGGCAGAGGGCTTGGACCAATTAAAGCAACAGTTTATCTCTGTTCCCTTAAAGGGCACGGATAAAAAGGGCACAGCCACTTCCACACACCTGGACTCCATAAAAACCCAGCAGCTTAGGACATCGGTCCTGTTTGCCCACGCATAAGAAAGTGTTCATGGCAGTTACATCCGTCAGAGAAAAGATAAGCGCTGATCCAACCGCTGTCATTAGGACTCTCAGTGATGTTATATTTTCTTCACGTCATTAGGCATCTTCTCACGGTGAGAATCCTAAATCTACAATGGCTTTTCTCTTTCCAACACCTCAGGGCATGTTCAAAACCCGGACTCCAGCAACAACCATGGACACCTTCAAAGCGATTGCGCAACCACCAACTGTGACTCCAGCCTTGAACTCCAGGCCGGGTCTTTATGTGCTGCTATTGTGACTCCTGTCTCCCCTTCCCCCACCACCACTGGGCAATCCCGTCTCCTTCAGATCCCACCGTCAGCTCCTGGGTCCTCAGAGGCTCCATCTTCCTCTCACCCCAACCCTCCCCTCTCCATTGACACCCCCAGCCTCCCCCCTCCCCCCTCTGATCCCAACTCTCATCCGTGCCGGGTCTTTACCATCCCCTCCGACCTTCAACTGTCTGAGGCAGAACGCTCTGTCCTCAGTAAGGGCCTCACCTTTGTTCCCCTTCGCCCATACCTCAGCGAGTTCTGTGTTCGCCATGATGCGGAACTCTTCTTCCGCGGTCTCTGTCTCCGAGTCTACTTCTTCGGCAAGGACTCTTCCACCCCCACCGATGACCCCTTCTCCCGCCTTCAATCCTCCTCCTCTTCATGGACACCCCACTCTGGTCTTCTGCCTGCTCTGGATCTCTTTATCGCTAACTGCCGATGGGACATCAACCGTCTTGACTTCACCACACCTTGTTCCCATTCCAACCTCACTCCTTCAGAACGCTCTGCTCTCCACTCCCTCCGCACTAATCCTAACCTTACTATTAAACCGGCCGATAAAGGGGGTGCTGTTGTAGTCTGGCGTACTGACCTCTACCTTGCCGAGGCACAGCGACATCTCACGGATACCTCCTCTTATTTACCCCTCGATCGTGACCCCACTAAGGAGCACCAGGCCATTGTCTCCTACACCATCACCGCTCAGGGGATCTCCCATCCACTGCTACCAACCTTATAGTTCCCACACCCCGCACTTCCCGTTTCTACCTCCTACCCAAGATCCACAAACCTGCCTGTCCTGGCAGACCTATTGTCTCAGCTTGCTCCTGCCCCACCGAACTCATTTCTGCATAGCTCGACACGGTTTTATCCCTCCTTGTTCAATCCCTTCCTACCTATGTTCGTGACACTTCTCACGCTCTTAAACTTTTCGATGATTTTAAGTTCCCTGGCTCCCACTGCTTTATTTTCACCATGGATGTCCAGTCCCTATATACTTCCATCCTCCATCAGGAAGGTCTCAAAGCTCTCCGCTTCTTTTTGGATTCCAGACCTAATCAGTTCCCCTCTACCACCACTCTGCTCCGTCCAGCGGAATTAGTCCTTACTCTTAATAATTTCTTCTTTGGCTCTTCCCACTTCCTCCAAACTAAAGGTGTAGCTATGGGCACCCGTATGGGTCCTAGCTATGCCTGCCTTTTTGTTGGCTTTGTGGAACAATCTATGTTCCGTGCCTATTCTGGTATCTGTCCCCCACTTTTCCTTCGCGACATCGACGACTGCATTGGCGCTGCTTCCTGCACATATGCTGAGCTCATTGACTTTATTAACTTTGCCTCCAACTTTCACCCTGCCCTCAAGTTTACCTGGTCCATTTCCGACACCTCCCTCCCCTTTCTAGATCTTTCTGTCTCTGTCTCTGGAAACAGCTTATCCACTGATGTCTACTATAAGCCTACTGACTCACAGCTATCTGGACTATTCCTCTTCTCACCCTGTCTCTTGCAAAAATGCCATCCTCTTCTTGCAATTCCTCCGTCTCCGCCGCATCTGCTCTCAGGATGAGGCTTTTCATTCCGGAATGAGGGAGATGTCCTCCTTTTTTAAAGAAAGGGGCTTCCCTTCCTCCACTATCAACTCTGCTCTCAAATGCATCTCCCCCATTTCACGCACATCTGCCCTCACTCCATCCTCCCGCCACCCCACTAGGAATAGGGTTCCCCTGGTCCTCAGCTACCACCCCACCAGCCTCCAGGTCCAACATATTATTCTCCGTAACTTCCACCACCTCCAACGGGATCCCACCAGTAAGCACATCTTTCCCTCCCCCCCCCCTCTGCTTTCCGCAGGGATCGCTCCCTACACGACTCCCTTGTCCATTCGTCCCCCCCATCCCTCCCCACTGATCTCCCTCCTGGCACTTATCCTTGTAAGCGGAACAAGTGCTACACATGCCCTTACACTTCCTCCCTTACCACCATTCAGGGCCCCAGACAGTTCTTCCAGGTGAGGCGACACTTCACCTGTGAGTCAGCTGGGGTGATATACTGCATCCGGTGCTCCTGATGTGGCCTTCTATATATTGGCGAGACCTGACGCAGACTGGGAGACCGCTTTGCTGAACACCTACGCTCTGTCCGTCAGAGAAAGTAGGATCTCCCAGTGGCCACACATTTTAATTCCACATCCCATTCCCATTCTGACATGTCTATACACAGCCTCCTCTACTGTAAATATGAAGCCACACTCAGGTTGGAGGAACAACACCTTATATTCCGTCTGGGTAGCCTCCAACCTGATGGCATGTACATCGACTTCTCTAACTTCCGCTAATGCCCCACCTCCCCCTTGTACCCCATCCGTTATTTATTTTTATACACACATTCTTTCTCTCACTCTCCTTTTTCTCCCTCTGTCCCTCTGACTATACACCTTGCCCATCCTCTGGTTCCCCCCGCCCCTTGTCTTTCTCCCCGGACCTCCTGTCCCATGATCCTCTCATATCCCCTTTGCCAATCACCTGTCCAGCTCTTGGCTCCATCCCTCCCCCTCCTGTCTTCTCCCATCATTTTGGATCTCCCCCTCCCCCTCCCACTTTCAAATCTCTTACTAACTCTTCCTTCAGTTAGTGCTGACGAAGGGTCTCGGCCTGAAACGTCGACTGTACCTCTTCCTAGAGATGCTGCCTGGCCTGCTGCGTTCACCAGCAACTTTGATGTGTGTTGCTTGAACTTCCAGCATCTGCAGAATTCCTGTTGTTTATGGCTTTTCTCTTACCTTGATTGGCTGTATTAGTAACAAGCAGTACACGAAATGGTCCTTCAAATCGAGGTTCCAAACAATTCTCTCTTTTTAAATGTCTACCTTGATGTTATGACACTAAAGGCTGATTTATACCTGTGCATCAAATGTAGGCCTTAGGTACGGCGTAGCGGTGTACCCTATGCTGTACTCTATGCCGAACCCCATGCTGTAGCCTAACGCACACCTCTCCCAAAATGTAACTACGTGTCGCGGCGTTGCAGACTGCAACAACTGTGATTGGTCCGCTTGGTAGCATCGCATTTCCTCCTACGCTCTAATAGCTTGCCATTGGGCGACTGAAGGGCAGGGAAGGAACTCTGGCTGCAATGCTTTCCACAAAGCTTTACAGACCTCCGAAATTATGGAAGACCCTGTGCTTGATGCCATTTTGTAGCTAGCTGCTGCAGCCTGTTGACTTCCACCTGAAGCGAAAACTTGAATGGTGATTGCCAGTCTCTGAGTATACTGTGAGTACACTGATGCAAAATGAGTGGTTGGAGACGATGAACTAAATCATCAAATCTACCTGCCAACATCCGAAAATATTTGAAATGCATTTCCTCGTTCATGTCTCTCAGTGGCCGGACAAGCACAGAAAATTCACCCTGCTTCAGTTTCAGTCGCCATTGTTTGAAGTTTGAGTTTCTTTGTGTTGAGTTTCAACATGAAGAAACTCACACAGTGGCATAGAAACCCCACCGCCAACTAGCGTTCTGGTGGTGAATTGCAGACACACCAACGCACGAGTGTAAATGGTCACAATGGCGTAGCCCACTTGTGTAGGCTACGGCGTAAGTTAGTATGCACAAGCTTAAATCAGCCTTTAGTGTCTGCTAATGGTTGCTGGGCTTCCTAGCGACGCCTCACTTGGACTATTGTGAGCAGTTTTGGGTCTCTTATCTTAGAAAGGATATGCTGACACTGGAGAAGGTTCAAAGCAGGTTCATGAAACGACTCCAGGATTGAATAGCTTGTCATATGAAGACCATTTGATGGCTCAGGGCCTGTATTCACTGGAATTCAGAAGAATGAGTGGTGTCCTTATTGAAGCCTATTGAGTAATGAAAGACCTTAATAGAGTGGATGTAGAGATGATGTTTCCTATGGTGAGAGGGTCTAAGACCTCAGAATAGAGGGGCATCCTTTTAGAATGGAGATGAGGAGGAATTTCTTTAGCTGGAGAGTGGGGAATCTGTGGAATTTACTGCCACAGGCAGCTGTGGAGGCCAAGTTTTTATATATATTTAAGACAAAGGTTGATAGATTCTTGTTTGGTCAGGGCATAAAGGGATATGGGGAGGGGGCAGGAGATTGAGGCGGAGAGGAAAAATAGATCAGCCATGATGAAATGGTGGAGCAAACTTGATGGGCCAAATGGCCTAATCCTGCTCCTATATCTTATGGTCTTATGGAATGTATTATAGGATCTCCCACTGCAAGTCAGCATCCACCACTTCTGTCATTCTGCAATGTAGGGAGATACAAACACGTTCGCTGCTGACCACTGGCTGGCTGTATAGACACGAAAAAACAAAAACAGCTTATAGGTCTGCTCCTCAAATGGAGTCCAGCAAATAAAAAATACTCTGATAGGTCATGATGATAATGAAAATAACATCTACCATGGTAAACACAGGGAAATCTGCAGATGCTGGAATTTCAAGCAACACACATAAAAATTGCTGGTGAACGCAGCAGGCCAGGCAGCATGTACAGGAAGAGGTACAGCTGAGTTTTGGGCCAAGACCCTTTGTCAGGACTAACTGAAAGAAGAGATAGTAAGAGATTTGAAAGTGGGAGGGGGAAGGGAATATCCGAAATGATAGGAGAAGACAGGAGGGGGAGGGATGAAGCTAAGAGCTGGAAAGTTGATTGGCAAAAGGGATATGCATTCCAAGAAAGGATATATGGCTGTAATAGCGAGTCTGAATCAAAATGTGGTCGGTAATATGGTGTCTCTATTGAAGCATGTGAATCAACCCAATTGTTTTGCAGATCTTCATTTGTCTAGTCATTTTTAAGACATAAGATCATAAGATCAAGGAGCAGAATTCGGTGATTTAGCCTATTGAGTCTGCTCTGCATCACACCGTGGCTGAGTAATTTTCCCTTCTGAACCCTGTTCTCCTGCCTTCTCCCTCTATCCTTTGATGCCTTTATTAATCAAGAACCTATCAACATCCACTTTCAATATATCCAATGACTTGGCTTCCACAGCCATCTGTGGCAATGAATTCCAACAATTCACTATTCTCTGGCTAAATAACTTGCCCCTCATCTCTGTTCTAAAGTGGCATCCTGCTATTATTCTAACGCAGTGTCCTGCAGTCCTAGACTCTCCCAAGATTGGAAAAGTCTCTTCATGTCCACTCTATTTAGGCCTTTCAATATTCGATAGATTTTAATTCTTGTAAACCTCCTCTGGATCCTCTCATAAGTCAGCACATTCTTTCTTAGAAATGTGACCCAAAACTGCTCACAATACTGCAAGTGCGGTCTGGCCAATGTTTCATAAAGCTTCAGTATTACATCCTTGCTTTTATATTCTAATCCTCTGGGAGTGTCTGCTAATATTGCATTTGCCTTCCTTACTCTCACTCATTAGAAGATATGAATGAATATGCGCCACTGTTGTCATGGACTTTATAAAGACAGTAGTAGACGAGTGTGTATCCACAAAATCATTCAAAGTCTTCCCCACCAGAAACTCTAGTTGAACCAAGAGATCTGTCATCTGCTCCGGGCCAGATCAGTGGCGTTCGGGTCTGTTGAGCGAGTAAAATACAAAAAGGTTCATGTATGACCTCCAGAATGCAAAGTGACAATTCCAGAAAAAGTATGAATCACTGAAGAACATTTGACAGCTGTTGTAGGACTTGAATACTATCACCTCCTACAACGTGAAACCAAGGGACATATGTGACAAGGTTTTGCTCCCAAATTAACTCAATGCCTTTTATGGTCGCTTTGACTCTCAAAACGTGGAGGCATCTTCATGAACCCCCAAAGCCCCTGGCAACCCTATGATTCAGCCTCTGAGGGCTGACATGAAAGCATCCCTCAGGAGGGTGAACCCATGAAAGCATCCAGAGCAGATGGGCTTTCTGGCTGAGTATTCAACAGGCTGGTGTGTTCACCGATATCTTTAACCTCTCGCATCGGCATTGTGAGGTACCCATCTGCTCCAATCAGGCTTCAGTTATACCGGTGCCCAAGCAGAACATGGTAACTTGCTTCAATGAGTGTCATCCAGTGGCGTTTACATCCACTGTGATAAAGTGCTCTGAGTGATTAGTGATGAAACATATCAACTCCTTGTTCTACTGTGAATGCCCTCAAAAATGAATCTCAGGGTAATGCAGAACCATAGAACCATGGAACACTACAGCACAGAAAACAGGCCATTTGGCCCTGCTAGTCTGTGCCAAAACTTTATTCTGCTAGTCCCATTGACCTGCACCCAGTCCATAACCCTTCAGATCTCTCCCATCCAAGCCCACATTTACCACATCAGATGGCAGCCCGTTCCACACTCCCACCACTCTCTGAGTGAAGAAGTTCCCCCTAATGTTTCTCCTAAACCTTTCCCCTTTCACCCTAAAGCCATGTCCTCTTGTATTTATCTCTCCTAATCTAAGTGGAAAGAGACTATTTGCATTTACTCTGTTTATACTCCTCATAATTTTGTAAACCTCTATCAAATCTCCCCTCATTCTTCTACACTCAAAGGAATAAACATAGAAACATAGAAAATAGGTGCAGGAGTAGGCCATTCAGCCCTTCGAGCCTGCACCGCCATTTATTATGATCATGGCTGATCATCCAACTCAGAACCCTGCACCAGCCTTCCTTCCATACCCCCTGATCCCTTTAGCCAGAAGGGCCATATCTAACTCCCTCTTAAATATAGCCAATGAACTGGCCTCAACTGTTTCCTGTGGCAGAGAATTCCACAGATTCACCACTCTCTGTGTGAAGAAGGTTTTCCTAATCTCAGTCCTAAAAGGCTTCCCCCTTATCCTCAAACTGTGACCCCTCGTTCTGGACTTCCCCAACATCGGGAACAATCCCCCTGCATCTAGCCTGTCCAATCCCTTTAGGATTTTATACGTTTCAATCAGATCCCCCCTCAATCTTCTAAATTCCAACAAGTATAAGCCTAGTTCATCCAGTCTTTCTTCATATGAAAGTCCTGCCATCCCAGGAATGAATCTGGTGAACCTTCTTTGTACTCCCTCTATGGCAAGGATGTCTTTCCTCAGATTAGGGGACCAAAACTGCACACAATACTCCAGGTGTGGTCTCACCAAGGCCTTGTACAACTGCAGCAGTACCTCCCTGCTCCTGTATTCGAATCCTCTCGCTATAAATGCCAGCATACCATTCGCCTTTTTCACCGCCTGCTGTACCTGCATGCCCACTTTCAATGACTGGTGTATAATGACACCCAGGTCTCGTTGCACCTCCCCTTTTCCTAATCGGCCACCATTCAGATAATAATCTGTTTTCCTATTTTTGCCACCAAAGTGGATAACTTTGGATAACTTTTCACATTAAATTGCATCTGCCATGAATTTGCCCACTCACCCAACCTATCCAAGTCACCCTGCATCCTCTTAGCATCCTCCTCACAGCTAACACTGCCGCCCAACTTCGTGTCATCCGCAAACTTGGAGATGCTGCATTTAATTCCGTCATCCAAGTCATTAATATATATTGTAAACAACTGGTGTCCCAGCACAGAGCCTTGCAGTACCCCACTAGTCACTGCCTGCCATTCTGAAAAGGTCCCGTTTATTCCCACTCTTTGCTTCCTGTCTGCTAACCAATTTTCTATCCACATCAATACCTTACCCCCAATACCATGTGCTTTAAGTTTGCACACTAATCTCCTGTGTCAAAAGCCTTCTGAAAATCCAAATATACCACATCCACTGGTTCTCCCCTATCCACTCTACTAGTTACATCCTCAAAAAATTCTATGAGATTCGTCAGACATGATTTTCCTTTCACAAATCCATGCTGACTTTGTCCGATGATTTCATCGCTTTCCAAATGTGCTGTTATCACATCTTTGATAACTGACTCCAGCAGTTTCCCCACCACCAACGTTAGGCTAACTGGTCTATAATTCCCCGGTTTCTCTCTCCCTCCTTTTTTAAAAAGTAGGGTTACGTTAGCCACCCTCCAATCCTCAGGAACTAGTCCAGAATCTAACGAGTTTTGAAAAATTATCACTAATGCATCCACTATTTCTTGGGCTACTTCCTTAAGCACTCTGGGATGCAGACCACCTGGCCCTGGGGATTTATCTGCCTTTAATCCCTTCAATTTACTCAACACCACTTCCCTACTAGCATGTATTTCGCTCAGTTCCTCCATCTCACTGGACCCTCTGTCCCCTACTATTTCTGGAAGATTATTTATGTCCTCCTTAGTGAAGACAGAACCAAAGTAATTATTCAATTGGTCTGCCATGTCCTTGCTCCACATAATCAATTCACCTGTTTCTGTCTGTAGGGGACCTACATTTGTCTTTACCAGTCTTTTCCTTTTTACATATCTATAAAAGCTTTTACAGTCAGTTTTTATGTTCCCTGCCAGTTTTCTCTCATTATCCTTTTTCCCCTTCCTAATTAAGCCCTTTGTCCTCCTCTGCTGAACTCTGAATTTCTCCCAGTCCTCAGGTGAGCCACTTTTTCTGGCTAATTTGTATGCTTCTTCTTTGGAATTGATACTATCCCTAATTTCTCTTGTCAGCCACAGGTGATTTATTCTTTTGCCAAACTGGGATGAACAATTGTTGTAGTTCATCCATGCAATCTTTAAATGCTTGCCATTGCATATCCACCGTCAATCCTTTAAGTGTCATTTGCCAGTCTATCTTAGCTAATTCACGTCTCATACCTTCAAAGTTACCCCTCTTTAAGTTCAGAACCTTTGTTTCTGAATTAACTATGTCACTCTCCATCTTAATGAAGAATTCCACCATATTATGGTCACTCTTACCCAAGGGGCCTCTCACGACAAGATTGCTAATTAACCCTTCCTCATTGCTCAAAACCCAGTCTAGAATAGCCTGCTCTCTAGTTGGTTCCTCGACATGTTGGTTCAAAAAACCATCCTGCATACATTCCAAGAAATCCTCTTCCTCAGCACCTTTACCAATTTGGTTCACCCAATCTACATGTAGATTGAAGTCACCCATTATAACTGCTGTTCCTTTATTGCACACATTTCTAATTTCCTGTTTAATACCATCTCCGACCTCACTGCTACTATTAGGTGGCCTGTACACAACTCCCACCAGCGTTTTCTGCCCCTTAGTGTTATGCAGCTCTACCCATATCGATTCCACATCTTCCCGGCTTATGTCCTTCCTTTCTATTGCGTTAATCTCATCTTTAACCAGCAACGCCACCCCACCTCCTTTTCTTTCATATCTATCCCTCCTGAATATTGAATATCCCTGAACGTTGAGCTCCCATCCTTGGTCACCCTGGAGCCATGTCTCTGTGATCCCAACTATATCATAATCATTAATAACAATCTGCACTTTCAATTCATCCACCTTGTTACGAACGCTCCTTGCATTGACACACAAAGCCTTCAGGCGCTCTTTTAAAACTCTCTTAGCCCTTATACAATTATGTTGAAAAGTGGCCCTTTTTGATGCTTGCCCTGGATTTGTCGGCCTGCCACTTTTACTTTTCTCCTTACTACTTTTTGCTTCTACCCTCACTTTACACCCCTCTGTCTCTCTGCACAGGTTCCCATCCCCCTGTTGTGAACTAACCTCCTCTTGCTTAGCCTCTTTAATTTGATTCCCACCCCCCAACCATTCTAGTTTAAAGTCACCTCAGTAGCCCTCGCTAATCTCCCTGCCAGGATATTGGTCCCCCTAGGATTCAAGTGTAACCCGTCCTTTTTGTACAGGTCACGCCTGCGCCAAAAGAGGTCCCAATGATCCAAAAACTTGAATCCCTGCCTCCTGCTCCAATCCCTCAGCCACGCATTTATCCTCCACCTCATCGCATTCCTACTCTCACTGTCGCGTGGCACAGGCAGTAATCCCGAGATTACTACCTTTGCAGTCCTTTTTCTCAACTCCCTTCCTAGCTCCCTATATTCTCCTTTCAGGACCTCTTCCCTTTTCCTACCTATATCATTGGTACCTATATGTACCACGACCTCTGGCTCCTCACCCTCCCACTTCAGGATATCTTGAACACGATCAGAAATATCCCGGACCCTGGCACCAGGGAGGCAAACTACCATCCGGGTCTCTGGACTGCGTCCACAGAATTGCCTATCTGACCCCCTTACTATCGAGTCCCCTATCACAACTGCCCTCCTCTTCCTTTCCCTACCCTCCTGAGCTACAGGGCCGGACTCTGTGCTTCCCCCGGGTAAGCTGTCCCCCGCAACAGTACTCAAACAGGAGTACCTATTGTTAAGGGGCACAGCCACCGGGGTACTCTCTATTACCTGACTCTTCCCCTTCCCCCTCCTAACCGTGACCCACTTGTCTGCCTCCTGTGGCCCCGGTGTGACCACCTGCCTGTAACTCCTCTCTATCAACTCCTCACTCTCCCTGACCAGACGAAGGTCATCGAGCTGCAGCTCCAGTTCCGTAACGCGGTCCCTTAGGAGCTGCATCTCGATGCACTTGGCGCAGATGTAGACGTCCGGGAGGCTTGGAGACTCCAGGGCCTCCCACATCCGACACCGAGAGCAACAAACTGTCCTCACACTCATACTGCCCCTCTTCTCAAATAACAACAAAAAATGAATATCAAACCTTCCTCGCCTCGCCCGTTTCCACCTAAGCCTGTTGAGCCAAAGCCCTTAAGTCTTCATTCTGCTCCCGGCTCACTCCGCCGCCCGCAAACTACGCTGCCCGCTGTATGAGGCTCTGTTCCTTTTAAATCTGCCGCGCTGCACTGCCCGACGTCACACGCCTGCGCAGTCCCTCCTCTCTGAACGCCGTTGGAAAAAAACCCGAAAATTTCAAAAACGCCTTCCTCCGCACTCCCGCTCCGACTCTCAGACTTCCTTCTTCGAATCAAACCTGAAGCATGATTTCTGCCCTTTTAAATCTGCCGCACTGCACTGCCTGACATCACACACCTGCACAGTCCCGCCTCTCTGAACGCCTAACTAAAGTCCTAATCTGTTCAATCTTTCCCTGTAACTCAACTCCTGAAGACCCAGCAACATCCTAGTAAATCTTCTCTGAACTCTTTCAATCTTACTGATAACCTTCCTATAGTTAGGTGACCAGAACTATATGTTAACATATACATACTTTAATAGTAAATTTACTTTCAATTTTGATTTCTGCATTCTCTCCCCATTTACTGGACTGAAAGTGTTATATTTAAATGCACGCAGCATAAGGAATAAAATGGACGATCTTGAAATTCGGCTACAGATTGGCAAATACGACGTTGTGGCCATCTCTGAAACTTGGCTAAAGGATGGCTGCAATTGGGAGCTGAACATCCAAGGATATACGGTATGTCAGAAAGATAGGTTAGTAGGCAGAGGGGGTGGTGTCGCTCTGTGTATAAGAAATAATATTAAATTAGTAGAAAGAGATGACATAGGATTGGAAGGTGTAGAGTCTCTATGGGTTGAGTTAAGAAATGGCAAGGGTAAAAGGACCCTAATGGCAGTTGCATACAGACCTCCAAACAGCAGCCAGGATGTGGATTACGAATTACAGCAGGAGATAGAAAAAGCGTGTCAGAAGGGCAATGTTATGATAATTGTTGGGGATTTTAACATGAAAGTGGATTGGGAAAACCAGGTCAGTACTGGACCTCAAGAGAGAGAAATTGTAGAATATCTAAGGGATGACTTTTTAGAACAGCTTGTTGTTGAGACCACTAGGGGATCAGCTGTGCTGGATTGGGTGTTGTGCAGTGATCTGGATGTGATAAGAGAGCTTAAGGTTAAGGAACCCTTAGGGAACAGTGATCACAATATGATCGCTTTCACGTTGAAATTTAAGAGGGAAAAAAGTAAAATTGAATGTGTCGGTATTTCAGTGGAATAAAGGAAATTACAATGGCATGAGAGGGGAACTGGCCGAAGTCGACTGGAAAGGGGCATTTGCAGGAAGGACAGCAGAGCAGCAATGGCTGGAGTTTCAGCGAAAAATGAGGGGAGTGCAAGACTGATATATTCAGATAAGAAGAAATTTTCAAAGGGAAGAAGGACACTACAGTGGCTGACAAGTGAAGTCAGAGCCAAAGTAAAAGCAAAAGAGAGGGCATACAAGGAAGCCAGAGCTAGTGGGAAGATAGAAGATTGGGAAGCTTTTAAAAACTTGCAGGAGGAAACTAAGAAGGTCATTAGGAAGGAAAAAATGAATTATGAAAGGAAGCTGGCGACTAATATCAAAGAAGATACTAGAAGTGTTTTTAAGTAACTGAAGGGTAAAAGGGAGTCAAGGGTAGATTTAGGACCAATACAAAATGACGCTGGGGATATTGAGAAATGCAGAGATGGCAGAGGAACTGAATGCGTATTTTGCATCAGTCTTCACAGTGGAAGACGTCTGCAGTATACCAGACATTCAAGAGTGTCAGGGAAGTGAAGTTTGTGCAGTGAAAATTATGATTGAGAAGGTGCTCAGGAAGCTTAATGGTCTGAGGGTGGATAAATCTCCTGGACCTGATGGAATGCACCCTCAGGTTCTGAAGGAAGTAGCTGGAGAGATTGCAGAGGCATTACCAATGATCTTTCAAGAATCAATAGATTTTGGCATCGTACTGGATGACTGGAAAATTGCAAATGTTACTCCGCTATTTAAGAAGGGTGGAGGGTAGCAGAAAGGAAATTATAGACCTGTTAGCCTGACATCAGTGGTTGGGAAGTTGTTGGAATTGTTTATTAGGGATGAGATTACAGAGTACTTAGAGACACATGACAAGATAGGCCAAAGCCAGCATGGTTTCCTGAAAGGAAAATCCTGCCTGACAAACCTACTGCAATTCTTTGAGGAAATTACAAGCAGGGTAGACAAAAGGATTTTCAGAAGGTCTTTGACAACGTGCCGCACATGAAGCTGCTAAGCAAGATAAAAGCTCTTGGAATTACAGGGAAGTTACTAGCATGGGTGGAGCATTGGCTGGTCAGCAGAAAATAGAGTGGGAATAAAGGGATCCTATTCTGGCTGGCTGCCGGTTACCCGTGGAGTTCCACAGGGGTTGGTGTTGGGATCGCTGCTTTTTATGATGTATATCAATGATTTGGACTATGGTATTAATGGATTTGTGGCTAAATTGGCTGATGATACCAAGATAGGTGGAGGAGTAGGTAGTGTTGAGGAAACAGAGAGCCTGCAGAGAGACTTAGATAGTATGGGCAAAGAAGTGGCAAATGAAATACAATGTTGGAAAGTGTACTTTGGTGGAAGAAATAAACGGGCAGACTATTATTTAGATGGGGAGAGAACTCAAAATGCAGAGATGCAAAGGGACTTGGGAGCCCGTGTGCAAGATACCCTAAAGGTTAACCTCCAGGTTTAGTCGGTTGTGAAGAAGGCAAAAGCAAAGTTGGCATTCATTTCTAGAGGTATAGAATATAAGAGCAGGGATGTGATGTGGAGGCTCTATAAGGCACTCGTGAGACCACACTTGGAGTATTGTGTGCAATTTTGGGCTCCTTATTTTAGAAAAGATATACTGAAATTGGAGAGGGTTCAGAGAAGATTCATGAGAATGATTCCAGGAATGGAAGAGTTACCATGTGAGGAACATCTGGCAGCTCTTGGGCTGTATTCCCTGGAGTTCAGGAGAATGAGAGGGGACCTCAAAGAAACATTCCGAATGTTAAAAGGCCTGAACAGATCAGATATGGCAAAGTTATTTCCCATGGTAGGGGAGTCTAGGACAAGAGAGCATGACTTCAGGATTGAAGGACGTCCATTTAGAACTGAGATACGGAGAAATTACTTTAGTCAGAGGGTGGTAAGTCTGTGCAATTTGTGCCACGAGCAGCTGTGGAGGCCAAGTCATTGTGTGTATTTAAGACAGAGATAGATAGGTTCTTATTTAGCCAGGACATCAAAGGGTATGGGGCAAAAGCAGGGGAGTGGGGATGACTGGAAGAATTGGATCAGCCCATGATTGAATGGTGGAGCAGTCTCAATGGGCTGAATAGCCTACTTCTGCACCTATATCTTATGGTCTTATTTAGAAAATAGTCCATGGCTTTACTCCATCTACCAAAGTGCATGACCATACACTTTCCTGCTTTGTATTGCATCCACCACATCTCTGCTCATCCTCCTAATTTGTTCCAAGTCCTTCTGCAGACTCTCTGCTTCAACACTACCTGCCCCTCCACCTATTTAACCCTTGATTCATCCACATCTTGGCCACAAAACCATCAATTCTGTCATCCAATTCATTGATATATAATATGAAAAAAGCAGTCTCAACACCAACTCCTGTGGAACACTACTAGTCACCAGTAGCCCACCAGAAAAGGCCCTCTTTATTCTCACACCTTGCCATCTGTCAGTCAGCCAATCTTTTATCCATCCTTGTATATTTCCTGTATTACCAGGGGCTCTTATTTTGGTAGATAGCTCATGTGCAGAACCTTGTCAAAAAAATCCTGAAAATCCAAAGAAACAAGGTGCCATGGTAACATAGCAGTTATCATGACACTATTACAGCTGGAGTTCAGAGTTCATTTCTACGCCATCTGTAAAGAGCTTTTATGGTCTCCTGTGAAGGTGTGTGTTTCCTCTAGATGGTCTGGTTTCCTCCCACAGTCCAAAGTTATTAGGTTATTTGGTGATTGTAAATTGTCCTGTGATTAGGCTAGGGTTAAATAGGTGAGTTGCTGGATGGTGCAGCTCGTTGAGCCAGAAGGGCCTGTTCCATGTTGTATCTCTAAATAAATAAAGTGACCCTCCCATGACCCTTTGTCTATTCTGCCTGTTATTTACTCAAAGAATTCCAACAGATTTGTCAGGCAAAATTTATTTGATGTAATAGTAATACCAAGAAGAAACGATGACTCTTTTTAAATATTAGACCATAAAACAATTGAGCAGAATTAGGTCATTTGGCCCATTGAGTCTGCTCCTCCACTTCATCATGGCTGATATATTATCCTTCTCAACCCCACTGTCCTGCCTTCTCCCCATGACCTTTAACAACCTGACTAACCAAGAACTTAGCACCTTCTGCTTTAAATATACTCAATGACTTGGCCGCCACAGCTGTCTGATGGCAATGAATTCCACTAATTCACCACTCTCTGGCTAAGGAAACTGCTCCTCAATTCCAGAGGGAATAAATGGATACCCTCTATTCTGAGGTGGTGCCCTTCTGGTCCTAGACTCATTCACTATAGGAAACATCCACTCCACATCCACCCTATCTAGGCCTTTCAATATTCAGTAGGTTTCAATGAGATCCCGCCTCATTCTTCTAAATTCCAGTAAGTACAGACCCAGAGCCATCAAATGCTCCCTATACGTTAACCCTTTCATTCCCAGAATCATTCTCCTGAACCTCCTCAGGGCCCTCTCCAATGCCAGCACATCTTTTCTCACCAATGCCTTATAAAGCCTCAGCATCACATAATCGCTCTTGTTTTCTGGACCACCTGAAATGAATGCCAACATCACATTTGCCTTCCTTATCAATGACTCAATCTGCAAGTTGTCCTTCAGGGAATCTTGCACAAGGACTCCCAGTCCCTTTGCACCTTTGATTTTTGAATTTTCCTTCCATTTAGAAAATAGTCTACAACTCTCTTCCTTCTACAAAAGTGCATTGCCATACACCCCCCTACGCTATAATCCACCTGTACCTTCTTTGTTCATTATCACAATCTCTGAAAGTCCTTCTGCAGGCTCCCTACTTCCTCAAAACTATCTGCCCCTTGTTGTGTTTAGCTAGTTTTCAACTAGGTCTCCTGTTGTAACAAACTATAACAAGCTCAGAGTGGATCAAATTAAAAGTACATTTATTACTTGCAAGGGAAAGTCTATCTCCATATGTTTAGTTGTTAGTAGGTGGTTTCCATCTTACAGTTCAAAACAGAACATTTTTATACATTTACAGAGTCCAATAATTCATGAACTTCATGTCTTTGAGGCTGTCCCATCTCATAATTGTATTCCTTCTTTATGTGCATCCATCTTTGCATTTATCTTTAGTTAGTCCATTTACCTTCTGAGGTTTCTCCCCTCCCCATGACATCTGAGTCCTGTTTTTCTCTGTTGTCAAAACACTCCCTGCTATAAATCACAGACCCTCCTTGCAAGCTTTCTGTCCAAACAAATCAAAAGCCGAGCAAAACACTCTGGGATCACACAGGTTCCATTTTGTCACATTACATTTTACAAAAGTTATAAATTCATAAATTCTTCAGGGTTACAGATATATTTTCATACCCTCTACCCATCTTTGTATCTGGCCACAAAGCCATCAATTCTGTCATCCAAATCATTGACCTACAACGTGAAAAGAATCGGTCTCAACACCAACCCCTGCAGAACACTATTAGTTACCAGCAGCCAACCAGAAAAGGCTCCCTTTATTCCCACTCTTTGCTCCTCCCACTTAGCATGCTAGTATCTTCCCTGTAATACCATGGTCTATTATCTTGTTAAAAAGCCTTGTCAAAGGCCTTCTGAAAATCCAAGTAAACATCATTCACTAAGGCTACGTCCACACTAGACCAGATAATTTTGGAAACGCCAGTTTCGAGTAAAAATGGCAGGCATCCACACTAGGCATTTTTCAAAATATCTCTGTCCACATTAAAACGGGTATTTGGGCGAATCTACTCCTACTGGGCATGCGCAAATACATCTACAGAAAACAAGCGAAGAGGAAATGGTATAATATTTATGTTCCCGCGGCGGCGTTGTGCTATTTCCATTGGTCAAAAACTAGAGTACGAACAACAACAGCGAAAGAAAGTTTTTAACAATGTCTTCAAGGAGTACGAAGAAAACCACTGCTGGAAAAAGCAGACCGGACTTCTTCATTTAGATAGACAATGAAGTTGTGCTGTTTCTGCGAGTTACAAACGACTACAAAGTCAGCAAAGCAGTGGAGAACGTGGAGATGTTTAACTCCAAACAAGCTATTAACGTAGACAATAAAGTAAACAACACACGCATGAAGCTGTCCTCTACCCAAGATCAACAAGAGAGTGGAATCTTCTGCTGCCAGACCTGAGCAGTATTTCTGACATTAATATTTTTAAAGATAGACTCAATCAAATCAATTTAGGGGATCTCGTCAAAAAAGCTTACTTTACAATTTAACTCTCACGCCGTTCACACTGACTGCGCGTTATAACAGCCGTCCGGCAGTGTTTGCGCAGTACCAAGCAGAAGCAGAAAAAGCATTGTTGTTGTGGTGTTGTCATGACAGCATTTTTAAATCTCTCCGTTTATCCTGTCTACATTACAATGTGCAACAATCGTTTTCAAATTTACACACTCTGGAGAGTGTTTGAGAAAAGCTCCATCTTTGGGGAATGAAAATGCCATTTCAATGTTGTCGGAGGGTCAAAACAAAGAGGAAAAGCTTCATTTTCAAAATTATCCGGCGTAGTGTGGACGTAGCCTGAATCTCCTATGTCTATCCTACTTGATATTTCCTCAAAGAATTCCAACAGATTAGTCAGGCAAGATTTCTCCTTGAGGAAACTATGCTGACTTTGCCCTATTTTAACATGTGCCTCCAAGTACCCAGAAACCTCATCCTTATTAATGGAATCCAGCATCTTTCATAGATATAGAAACATAGAAAATAGGTGCAGGAGTAGGCCATTCGGCCCTTCGAGCCTGTACCGCCATTTGTTATGATCATGGCTGATCATCCAACTCAGAACCCGCCCCAGCCTTCCCTCCATACCCCCTGACCCCTGTAGCCACAAGGGCCATATCTAACTCCCTCTTAAACATAGCCAATGAACTGGCCTTAACTGTTTCCTGTGACAGAGAATTCCACAGATTCACCACTCTCTGTGTGAAGAAGTTTTTCCTAATCTCGGTCCTAAAAGGCTTCCCCTCTATCCTCAAACTGTGACCCCTCGTTCTGGACTTCCCCAACATCAGGAACAATCTTCCTGCATCTAGCCTGTCCAATCCCTTTAGGATCTTATACGTTTCAATCAGATCCCCCCTCAGTCTTCTAAATTCCAACGAGTACAAGCCCAGTTCATCCAGTCTTTCTTCATATGAAAGTCCTGCCATCCCAGGAATCAATCTGGTGAACCTTCTTTGTATTCCCTCTATGGCAAAGATGTCTTTCCTCAGGTTAGGGGACCAAAACTGCACACAATACTCCAGGTGTGGTCTCACCAAGGCCTTGTACAACTGCACTGCCTATAATTTCATTTCTTCTATCTCCCTTCCTTCTTAAAATGTAGAGTGAAATTTACAATTTTCCAGTCACCTGGAACCATTCCAGAATCTAGAGATTCTTGAAAGATCATTGCTAGTGCTTGTACAATCTCTTTATGAACCCTGTGGTGTAAACCATCTGGTCGAGATGACTCACCTACCTTCAGACTTTACAACTTCCCAAGCAACTTCTCCTTAGAAATAACTATGACACTCACTTCTGCCCTCTGATGCTTTCTCACTTCTGGAATTCTGCTAGTGTTTTCTACAGTGAAAGCTGATGCATAATACACATTAAATTAATTCACCATTTCTTTCGTCCCTCATTACTATTCTCCAGCGTCTTTTTCCAGTGGTCTGATATTCACTCTCATCTCTCTTATCGGAAGAAACGTACAGACTTGCTTACGGTGGGTGCTGGAAATTAACTCCATTCTCCGATGCCCTAAGCTATAACATTGTTGTGTAACTGCTGTGCTGCATGGCGCCCTTTATTTGAGGGATATTCCTCTGATTAGGCATTGATGACTGTGAAAATGATCTTGTTATTCCCTGCTAATAGGTTTGACTCCTATGCCCTACATTTGCAATTGTAATCAAGGCAGATCTTGCATTCTGTCTGCCTCTTAAACAAAGTAACATTGCTATACAAATGAATCGGTAGTTCACAAGCAATCTGGGACAAATCGACTACTTTAATGTAAACTATTTAAAAAATGAGGAGTTGTTCTTTCTGTTATGGTGCACTCTGCTCTCCTTGGTAATCGAATTGCAGAACTAAATTTGAATAATATTGTATATTCAAGTTTCAAAAGTTCAAAGTTGGAAGTAAATTTATTATCAAGGTCACCGTATACAGTACTGTACAAAAGTTTTAGGCTCATGTAAAAAAAAATCTGTAAAGCAAAGATTCTTTTAAAAATAATGAAATGAAAAGTTTCAAAATATCAAAAAAATACTATAAAGAACCAGAAACAGTAAAAAAAAACAATATAAAATCAATATTTGGAGTGTCTACCCTTTGCCTTTATGTCTACATGTTTTCTTAGGTGTCATTCAATTTTAAAAGGAAATCTGCTAGTGGGTTGTTCCAAGCATCTTGGAGAATTTACCATAGTTCTGCAGATCCTGGCTGTCTCACTTGCTTCTGTCTCTCCAGGTAATCCCAAAAAGCCTCAATGATGTTGAGATCTGGACTCTCTGGAGGCTATACCATCTGAAATGGCATAAAAATCTTGGGTGCTTAAGACTTTTGCACAGTAATGTACTACCCTGATGTTAATTATCCCGCAGCCATTCAGAGTAGAAGAAAGAAATCCAATGGAATCAATGAAAAACTACAGGCAGACAAAGGCTCTCAAATAAACAAAGTGCAAGACAAACTGTGCAATTACAAATAATAATAAAATAGTAATAACAACCAAAAATAAACAGCCACCGTTAACAAAATAAACGGAGGTATTTTCTAGGGTGGTTCTGTAAGCCCATGTAGCCCCCCGGCCACCCTCAGGGTTGCTCGGCTCACTGTCGTCTAGGGAAACAACCCTCGGCCCCGCCAAACTGGGTAATTAGTTTGTGTGGATGCTGTGTGATGTACCCCACACCGCCCAAATAACAGACAATACACCAGATACGATTAAATGATTTACAGTTTGTAGATATTACTGGAACTATACAATTAATAGAGAATAAAATATAAAAGGAAAATAAAAGGCACCTCACTTATCAAAGTTCAATCTCTTCGTGCACAAACAGTTGGAGCTCGGGACCCTTCTTTTTTTTTATTGAGTTTTCAAAGTGAATACATGAAAAGATAATGTCTACCCTCCCCCCTCCCCTTAACCCTCCCCCCCCCGATATATACTCCTACCTAAAAAGAAAAGAAAGAAGAAAAAAAAGAACTGCCTGGATATTGGAAGGTTTCCACATGTTCCATGGGATTCAAAATAAATTTAGTATATTTATTTATTACTTTCCCCAAGGGACCAAGTTCTTTATCATCGGAGCAACTAAATATGCCATCCTATCTTTTGTAAATAAGGGTGCCAAATATTCAAAAATATTTCATATTTATCTCTTAAATTACAAGTAATTTTTTCGAGTGGAATAGAACTAGCCATTTCATTGTTCCAACAATTCATACTTAAATACGAATCAGATTTCCAAGTAACTGCTATAGCCTTCTTAGCTACTGCCAATGCAATTTTTTATGAATTCTTTCTGATATTTATTCAATTTAAGTTTCGATTTTATCCCTTCAATATCACCTAATAGAAATAATACAGGGTTATGTGGAAATTGAGTTCCAGTAATTTGTTCCAATAAGACGCTTAAATTTATCCAAAAAGGTTGAATTTTAGAACAAGACCAACTAGAATGTAAGAAAGTACCAATTTCTTGATTACACCGAAAGCATTGATCAGATAAATTTGAATTTAATCTATTTATTTTTTGTGGTGTGATATATAATTGGTGTAAAAAATTATATTGTACTAATCTAAGTTGAATGTTTATTGTATTTTGTCATACTGTCAAGACACAGTCTTGACCAATTTGTTTCATCAATATTAATATTCAGATCCGTTTCCCATTTTTGTTTTGACTTGTGGATTCTTCGTTTAATTGTCTGTTTTTGAATCAAATTATACATACAAGAAATAAATTTTTTAGTTTTTCCTTTTTGAATTAAAATTTCAATTTCAAAAACATTGTTTGACCGAGTTTGCCTTTTAAGTAAGCCCCTAATTGAAGGTAACAAAAGAAAGTATTATTTGATATTTTATATTTATTCTTTAGTTGTTCAAATGACATCAATATACCTCGTTCATAACAGTCTCCAATAATCTAATCCCTTTTTGGTACCAATTATATAAAAGTTGATTATCCATTGTAAAAGGAATAAGTCTGTTTTGGAACAAAGGTCTCCTTGCTAATAAAGATTTCTTTATTTCATTATCAACATTTATCTTATTCCATAGATCAATCAAATGTTTTAATATAGGAGATTCTTTCTTTTCCCGTATCCATTTAGATTCCCATTTATATATAAAATCTTCAGGTATATTTTCTCCTATCTTATCTAATTCTATTCTAATCCATGCCGGTTTTCGATCATCAAAGAAAGATGCAATAAATCTAAGTTGATTTACTTTATAATAATTCTTAAAGTTTGGAAGTTGTAACCCTCCCAACTCAAATTTACATGTCAATTTTTCCAATGATATTCTTGACATCTTACCTTTCCAAAGAAATTTTCTCACACATTTATTTAACTCTTGAAAAAATTTCTGTGGCAATTGTATTGGTAATGTTTGAAACAAATACTGTAATCTAGGAAATATATTCATTTTTCCAACATTGACTCTACCCACTAATGTTATTGGTAGTATCATCCATTTGTCAAGATCTTCTTGAATTTTTTTCAATAGTGGTAAATAATTAAATTTATATAAATTCTTTACATCATTATCAAGTCTTAGACCTAAATACTTTATGCCATTTACCGGCCATCTAAATTGGGTTGCTAATCGACATTGGCTATAGTCTCCTTTAGTAAGAGGTAAAATTTCACTTTTATCCCAATTTATTTTATACCCTGATACTTTCCCATATTCATCCAATCTAGAAGATAATTTATGTAACGAATGCTGTGCGTTTGTTAAGTAAATCAAAACATCATCAGCAAAAAGATTAAATGCAATTAGAACAAGTGCAAATAAAATTACTTATAAACCTTTAGAAATTAATGAAACCTTCAAAAGTTTCTATTCTGAATTACATCAATCAGAATCACAAAATGATGTTAATGAGATAGAAAGGTTTTTATCACAAGTAACTCTTCCAAAATTGAATTCGGAAGAACAGAAGGGCTTAGATATGCCTTTTACATTAAAAGAGGTTGAAGAAGCTTTAGGATCACTCCAAAGTAATAAATCTCCAGGAGAAGATGGTTTTCCACCTGAATTTTATAAAAAGTTTAAAGATTTATTATTTCTTTCCTTTATGGAGTTAATACGTCAAGCAGAAAAAATACATAAACTCCCAGAATCTTTTTCAACAGCGTTTGTAATAGTATTGCCAGAAAAAGACAGAGATCCTTTAAAACCAGCATCATACAGGCCTATTTCTTTTTTGAACATGGATTATAAAATAATAGCAAAAATTTTATCAAATAAATTATCTGAATATTTACCAAAATTAATACATATGGATCATACAGGATTTATTAAAAATAGACAATTGGCAGATAATGTAACTCGGCTACTCAGTATAATTCATTTGGCACAAAAAAGGGAGGAGATGAGTATAGTAGTAGCCTTGGATGCAGAAAAAGCATTTGATAGATTGGAATGGGATTTTTTATTTGAAGTATTAGAAAAAATATGGGTTAGGAACATCTTTTATAAACTGGATTAAAACTTTAAATACTAACCCTAATGCTAAAGTAGTGACAAATACTCAAATTTCAACACCATACCAGTTCAAAAGGTCAACTAGACAAGGTTGTCCATTATCACCTGCTTTATTTGTACTGGCGATAGAGCCATTAGCAGAACTAATTAGAATTGATCCAGATATTATGGGTTTAAGAGTTAATCAGGAGGACCCTTCTTCTTCACCCTGCGACCCCTCGGACCACCTCGACCAGCTGCCTGGGACCAACAATGGTGGTCAACCAGACGCTCCACACTAGTCCGTCTCCGTCTCCTCAGGGTCCAACCCCATTAGCGGATATCACAGCACCTGGTCCATCCTCTGTCCCTCTCTCCCGCCTTTTCCCCCAAAACCCCACGCATACAATATCTTCAGACACACCAAAAGCATAACAACTATCGCAATTGGTTCATTCGTCCTCATATCAATAGATAATACAAAACAAACTGCTAGTGGGAAGGACTTTCTCAGCGTTTAACATAACAAAGAAGCCATTTTAAATTTAACATACAAAAAAAACCCTGTACACCCACTATGATTCTGTCTAGCTTTAAACCTGCTCTTCAATTTTCTGAATTGGTCAAAAGTTGGGTATCAAATTCCTGCAACACACATAAAAGTTGCTGGTGAACACAGCAGGCCAGGCAGCATCTCTAGGAAGAGGTGCAGTCAACGTTTCAGGCCGAGACCCTTCGTCAGGACTAACTGAAGGAAGAGTGAGTAAGGGATTTGAAAGTTGGAGGGCCCTGTTTCTGTGCTGTAGTTTCTACGGTTCTATTGCAGGTCAGTGGGACTAGGCAGAAAATGGTTTGGCACAGCCAAGAAGGGCCAAAAGGCCTGTTGCTGTGCTGTAGTTTCTATGGTTCTAAATCAGAGACAACCAAACGAATTATACCTTGACACACCTTTTATACATGGACGATTTGCTTCTTCATTGGTAAAGCTAAAACAAATAATCCAAATAGAAACACAGAGACACAGAAAACCTACAGCACAATACAGGCCCTTCGGCCCACAAAGCTGTGCCGAACATATCCTTACCGTAGAAATTACCTAGGGTTACCCATAGCCCTCTATTACCCCTGACATCTCCTCTGTACCTACTTCCAAGCACCTTAAAACTGTGTCCTCTCATGCTAGCCATTTCAGCCCTGGGAAAAAACCTTTGACTATCCACACGATCAATGCCTCTCATCATCTTATACACCTCTATCAAGCCACCTCTCATCCTCTGTTGCTCCAAGGAGAAAAGGCTGAGTTCACTCAACCTATTCTCATAAGGCATGCTCCCTAATCCAGGCAACATCCTTGTAAATCTCCTCTGCACCTTCTCTATGGTTTCCACATACTTCCTGCAGTGAGGCAACCAGAACTGAGCACAATATTCCAAGTGGGGTCTGACCAGAGTCAGGCATAACTGCAATATTACCACTCGGCTCCTAAACTCAATCCCACAATTGATGAAGTCCAATGCATGGTATGCCTTCTTAACCACAGAGTCAACCTGCGTAGCAGCTTTGAGTGTCCTATGGAGAAAAGACCGAGTTCACTCAACCTATTCTCATAAGGCATGCTCCCCAATCCAGGCAACATCCTTGTAAATCTCCTCTCCACCCTTTCTAAGGCTTCCACATCCTTCCTGTAGTGAGGTGACTAGAACTGAGCACAGTACTCCAAGTGGGTTCTGACCAGGGTCCTACACAGCTGCAACATTACCTTTCGGCTCCTAAATTCAATTCCACGATTGATGAAGGCCAATACACTGTACGCCTTCTTAACCACAGAGTCAACCTGCGCAGCTGCTTTGAGTGTCCTATAGACTTGGACCCCAAGATCCCTCTGATCCTCCACACTGCCAAGAATCTTACCATTAATAGTATACTCTGTCATCATATTTGACCTACCAAAATGAATGACCTCACACTTATCTGGGTTGAACTCCATCTGCAACTTCTCATCCCAGTTTTCCATCCTATTAATGTGTCGCTGTAACCTCTGACAGCCGTCCACACTATCCACAACACCTCCAACCTTTGTGTCATCAGCAAATTTACTAACCCATCCCTCCACTTCATCATCCAAGTCATTTATAAAAATTGCAAAGAGTAGGGATCCCAGAACAGATTCCTGAGGCACACCACTGGTCACTGACCTCCATGCAGAATGTGACCCGTCTGCACCACTCTTTGCCTTCTGTGGGCAAGCCAGTTCTGGATCCCTAATGCTTGCTGAAATCTATATACACTACATCTACTGCTCTACCTTCATCAATGTGTTTAGTCAAATCCTCAAGAAATTCAATCAGCTTCGTAAGGCACGACCTGCCATTCACAAAGCCATGCTGACTATTCCTAATCACATTATGCCTCTCCAAATGTTCATAAATCCTGCCTCTCAGGATCTTCTTCATCAACTTACCAACTACTGAAGTAAGACTCACTGGTCTATAATTTCCTGGGTATCTCTACTCCCTTTCTTGAATAATGGAACAACAACCGCAACCCTCCAATCCTCCGGACCCTCTCAAAGATCATCGCCAGAGGCTCAGCAATCTCCTCCCTCGCCTCCCACAGTAGCCTGGGGTATATCTCATCCAGTCCCAGTGACTTAACATAGAAACATAGAAACATAGAAAACCAGCAACTTTGATGTGTGTTGCTTGAATTTCTAGATCTGCAGATTTCCTCGTGTTAACGTAGAAAACCTACAGCACAATACAGGCCCTTTGGCCCACAAAGTTGTGTCAAACATGTCCCTACCTTAGAAATTACTAGGCTTACCCATAGCCCTCTGTTTTTCTAAGCTCCATGTACCTATCCAAAAGTCACTTAAAAGAGCCTATCATATCCGTCTCCATCACCGTTGCTGGCAGCCCATTCCACGCACTCACCACGCTCTGCGTAAAAAACGTACCCCTGACATCTCCTCTGTACCTACTCCCAAGCACCTTAAACCTGTGTCCTCTTGTGGCAACTTGATGCTTTCCAAAAGCTCCAGCACATCCTCTTTCTTAATATCTACATGCTCAAGCTTTTCAGTCATCCCTACAATCAGCAAGATACTTTTCCATAGTGAATACTGAAGCAATGTATTCATTAAGTACCTCTGCTATTTCCTTTGGTTCCATATGCACCTTTCCACTGTCATACTTGATTGGTCCTATTCTCTCATGTCTTATCCCCTTGCTCTTCACATACTTCTAGAATGCCTTGGCCTTCTCATGGTCCCTTCTGGCTCTCCTCATTTCTTTCTTAAGCTCCTTCCTGTTAGCCTTATAATCTTCTGGAACTCTATCATGATCTAGTTTTTTGAACGTTTCATAAGTTCTTCTTTTCTTCTTGACGAGATTTACAACAGCCTTTGTACACCACATTTCCTGTACCCTACCGTCCTTTCCCTGTCTTATTGGAACGTAGCTATGTAGAATTCCACGCAAGTATCTCCTGAACATTTGCCACATTTCTGCTGTACATTTCCCTGAGAACATCTATTCCCAAATTTATGCTTCCAAGTTCCTGCCTGATGGCCTCATATTTCCCCTTACTCTAATTGAACGCTTTCCTAACTTGTATGTTCCTATCCCTCTCCAATGTTATGGTAAAGGAGATAGAATTGTGATCACTATCCCCAAAATGCTCTCCCTCTGAGAGATTTGACACCTGACCAGGTTCATTTCCCAATACTAGATCAAGTACAGCCTCTCTTCTTGTAGGCTTATCTACATACTGTGTCAAGAAACCTTCCTGAACACACCTAACAAACTCCACCCCATCTAAGCACCTCACTTGAGGGACATGGCAATCAATATTTGGGAAATTAAAATCTCCCACCACGACAACCCTGTTATTATTACACTTTTCCAGAATCTGTCTCCCTATCTGCTCCTCGATGTCCCTGTTACTGTTGGGTGGTCTATAAAAAAACACCCAGTAGAGTTATTGACCCCTTCCTGTTCCTAACTTCCACCCACAGAGACTCTGTAGACAATCCTTCCATGTCTTCCTCCTTTTCTACGGCCGTGACACTATCTCTGATCAACAGTGCCACACCCCCACCTCTTTTGCCTCCCTCCCTGTTCTTTCTGAAACATCTGAAGCCTGGCACTCGAAGTAACCATTCCTGCCCCTGAGCCATCCAAGTCTCTGTAATGGCCACAACATCATAGCTCCAAGTATTAATTCACGCTCTAAGCTTGTCCGCTTTGTTCATAATACGCCTTGCATTAAAATAGACATATCTCAAACCATCAGTCTGAGTGCATCTCTTCTCTATCATTTGCCTATCCTCCCTCTCGCACTGTCTCCAAGCTTTCTCTATTTGTGAGCCAACCGCCTCTTCCTCCATCTCTTTAGTTCGGTTCCCACCCCCAGCAATCCTAGTTTAAACTCTCCCCAATAGCCTTAGCAAACTGCTCCGCCAGGATATTAGTCCCCCTGGGATTCAAGTGCAACCCGTCCTCTTCGTACAGGTCACTCCTGCCCTAAAAGAGGTCCCAATGATCTAGAAATCTGAATCCCTGCTTCCTGCTCCAATCTCTCAACCACGCATTCATCCTTCACCTCATTCTATTCCTATACTCACTGTCGCGTGGCACAGGCAGTAATCCCGAGTTTACTACCTTTGTGGTCCTGCTTCTCAACTTCCTTCCTAACTCCCTGTAGCCTGCTTTCAGGACCTCCTCCCTTTTCCTGCCTATGTTGTTGGCACCAATATGTACTACAACCTCTGGCTGTTCTCCTTCCCACATCAGGATATCATGGATGCGATCAGAAACATCCCACCCCTGGCACCTGCGAGGAAAACTACCATCCGTGTTTCTTTTCTGCATCCACAGAATCGCCTGTCTGACCCCCTAACTATGGAGTCCCCTATAGCTGCTGCCACCCTCTTCCTTTCCCTACCCTTCTGAGCCACAGGGCCAGACTTTGTGCCAGAGGTGCGACCACTATTGCTTCCCCCCAGGTAGGCTCCCCCCCAACAGTACTCAAGCAGGAGTACTTATTGTCAAGGAGTACAGCCACAGGGGTGCTCTCTAGTATCTGACTCCTGCCCTTCCCTCTCCTGATAGTCGAACCGTTTTCGAAAGATATTAATATGAACTTTGGACTGGATAAATGCAAAACATTAAACATAGAGAAAGGCGCAATAGAGCCAATAGAGTAGAAAACAGAGCAGCAGGATACAATACAACCGATGGATGAATATGAAACAGATGAGTAGCTGGGATATCAACTTGCAGAGAAAATATGTAATAGTGTGATAAAGGGAAAACTTTCCACAGAATTTACTTCAAGGCTGAAGAAAATCTGCCAAACAGAGCTCAACAGTAAAAATAGAAAAAAAGCAATAAACACTTTTGCTCTACCCATATTAATGAATTGTTTTGGCACTCTTTCTGAAACCAGTCTGGAAAATTTACAAAGAAAATAAGAACTGAAATAACAAATTTTAGAAAACACTGTATACACTTGAACATGCTTATAATAACACTACCAACAAAAAAATAAATTATGCAGCAGTCAGATAAAACTTCTAATGATATACTTTCATGAATGAAATCAGGATTCAGCACTGCACTCCATGCAAGCATATGCAATTCTGATAAAAATTATACATCACTAAACTTAAATGAAAACACAACTCAGAAAAATGAAGATATTATCACTATGGAAGAAACAGTTAACCAATGGAAGAGCATGACCCTCTATAGAAGGCACCCCCAATGATCTGAGCAGACTGGATGTTAACAAAGAAGCATTGAACACCTGGCTCAGAGTTGGAGACCTCTTCCCAGAAACAGAGGTGTTCCTTTGTGGTAATACAGGACCAGGTGGTTAACACAAAAAATTATAAAAAATACATAATAAAAGACTATCAAATTCAAGATGATAAATGCAGAAAATCCCAACAGAAACCAGCAACAATCCAAAACGTTACAGGATCCTTTAGCAGTTTAATTCAATCTGATTACTTACACAGTCACAATCAAGTGGCAAACATCATTCAACAATATTTTGTTTTAAAATACAAACTCGTAAAAGACACCATACCTTACTATAAATATAAGCCTGATCTACTTTTAGAGTTAGAGTCCTACAAACGATATTATGTCTGATCCATTATTACAGATAGGACAATCTATAATAACTATCCTGATATAATATTACATGATAAGCTAACCAGAAAAACTTATTTACTAGATATAGCCATTCCAATCACACACAACATACATAAATCAATAAGTGAAAAACACCAGAAAAATGCTGAATTAAAAGAGGAAATTGAAAGACTACAGAATGTGAACAGGGTATACACTGTCCCAATAGTAATAGCTCCAATTGGTATCATCCCAAAGTCACTACACAATAGCACCAAACAGTTAGGCCTACACGGCAATATCTACATGAATGCCCAGAAAGCCACATTACTAAATAGTCATAGTCATAGTCATACTTTATTAATCCCAGGGGAAATTGGTTTTCGTTACAGTTGTTCCATAAATAATAACTAGTAATAGAACCATAAATAGTTAAATAGTAATATGTAAATTATGCCAGTAAATTATGAAATAAGTCCAGGACCAGTCTATTGGCTCAGGATGTCTGACCCTCTGAGGGAGGAGTTGTAAAGTTTGATGGCCACAGGCAGGAAAGACTTCCTATGACGTTCAGTGCTGCATCTCGGTGGGATGAGTCTCTGGCTGAATGTACTCCTGTGCCCACCCAGTATATCATGTAGTCGATGGGAGACGTTGACCAAGATGGCATGCAACTTGGACAGCATCCTCTTTTCAGACACCACTGTGAGAGAGTCCAGTTCCATCCCCACAACATCACCGGCCTTACGAATGAGTTTGTTGATTCTGTTGGTGTCTGCCACCCTCAGCCTGCTGCCCCAGCACACAACAGCAAACATGACAGCACTGGCCACCACAAGATAGTCCAAAAGTTCCTTGCAATTGAGAAATGAGCATGCTTGGCCATGCTCATATCTCAGGTTTACCAGCTTGAGCTGAGAAAATGAGCACTGAGAATCGGAGTTGCAATCCATAGGTTTTGCAATCAGTTCAAAGTTGAGGTGAGTGAAATTATTCCCTCTGGTTCAGGAGCCTGATGGTTGAAGGGTAAAAAATGTGCCTGAACCTGGTGGTGTGACTCCTGTACCTCCTTCCTGATGGCAGCAACGAGAAGAGAGCAGAGCCTGGATGGTGGGGGGTGGATGTCACTTTCTTGTGGCAGCACTCCTTGTAGATGTACTTACAATACCTGCAAATATAATACCAGCAAATGATGTAGTATTGCTCTGTATTTAAACAAAATTTCCAGGGAAAGCCTTGCATCACAAACTGTTTTATCTGAGGGAAATTCCATTGACCGTTGAGAACAGGTGGTTCAAGATTTTGGGAATGAAAGGATTAAGTTAGGAGAAGTGATTGATGGCTCAGTGCTTGTACTTACTGGAATTCAGAAGAATGAGGGGAGATCTCATTGAAACCTATGGAATATTGTAAGGCCTAGATAGAGTTGATGTAGGGAGGATGTCTCCTAAAGTGTGGGAGTCTAGGACCAGAGGACACAGTCTCAGAGTAGAGAGATGTCCATTTAGAACAGAGATGAGAAGGAATTTCTTTTGCCAGAGGGTGGTGACTCTATGGAATTCATCAGCATGGACAGCTGTGGAGGCCAAGTCATTGAGTATATTGAAAGCAGAGGTTGGTCGGTCTTTTTGTTACTCAGGCCATGAAAGGTTATGGAGAGAAGGCAGAAGAGGGATAATAAATCAGCCATGATGGAATGGCAGAGAAGACTTGATGGGTCGAGTGGCCTAATTCTGTTCCTATGTCTTATGGCCTAAGATTCAAGATTTCTTAATGTCATTTCCTGTACACAAGTAAAGGAGAATAAAATAATTTTACTCCGGATCAAATGCAGCAAAAACCAAACACAAAAGATAAAGAAGATAATAATAATGAAAAACACAGTAAATATAAATTTATAAGAAAGCTTATATACACAGATTGATTGTATAACCATAAAGTGACACTAGACTGTATGTAAGGTGACTGATGGTATATAATAAAGTAGTGGTGGAGTTACTGGGTGGAGGTGTTGATCAGTCTTACTGTTTGGGGAAAGTAACTGTTTTTGAGTCTGGTGGTCCTGGCATGGATGATGCTTTTCTTTTGCTGGTGGAGGTTGGGAGGACTCATTGCCTTGCTGCTGCAAGGGAGGGGAGCTGGGGAGGCTTTGGGGTTCTAACATTTAACTGTCATTCATTCTTTGGGGCTCTCCTCTGTTTTCACGGATGTTTGCGAAGAAAAAGAATTTCAGGATGTATATTGTATACATTTCTCTGTCAGTAAATGCACCTATTGACCTATTGACGTAGTCTCATCCCTGATGGGAGTGGGATTGTTAGTCTATGAGCAGGGTGTGTGGTTACTGGCCCTTGTCTGGCATTTTTCTCTATCTACTTGAAGCCCCTTTTTAATGGACGTCTCTGGAAATGCGGCTTGTTAGCCCCTCGCTAACAACCACTGGACTCTACAGCAAGAAACTCACCTTTCTCAGGCTTCGTATGTATATCTAGGGTATATACAGCTTTGGTCCAGTCAAATCCGTGAGGCTGGGATGTCGCACCCACCCAGTTTGTGTGAATGCTGTGTGAGTTACTGTCCCTGGCAACTGACCGTTGGCAAGAAATAACAGATCGTACACTGCAGACAATTATAAAAAAGTACTGTATATTTAAGTATGTTAACTTAAGCAAGCAGTTATCAAAGGAAAGAAAGAAAAATAACAAAAAGGACCCATTATACTTAAACAGTCACTTGTACACTTAGGTTGGAGCTCATCTTGAACTTGTCTGTTACTCTCGCGCTGGGGCCACGGTCTGTGTGAAAGTACACACCACCTTCCAAATGTTGCTTGAAATCCATCTTGAACGGACAGGCTCTCCCATGGGAGTTTTGGTCCTTCCTCCCTGAAGCCATTCATCTGCACAAAGCACCTTGTGCAACAGGAATTGCACCTTCAGCCATCTTTCCTCCTGTCTTCTCCCAGCTCCGGCAAAAAAAAAGACCTCCCCACGCTGGTGTTCTCTAGAACCTTCTCCCAATTCCACCATCCTGATAGGCAGACACCACATTCCTAAATTGAATAACAAAGCCTCTTCTTATCTCAGCTCAAACCCAAGCAAGCTGAAAGCAGAACAGACTGCTCGTACAGAACTTCGGAAATGAAATACCTACAGTACAGCAGTAAAAATCTTAACCAGACCGATACATACTGTATGACCTTGATGGTGGGTAGGCTTGTGCCAGAGAGGCATTGAGCAGTTTTGACTACCTGTTATAGAGCCTTTCTGTCCACTACAGTGGTAGAGATACGTAGAAAATAGAACGTAGAAATCTACAGCACATTACAGGCCCTTCAGCCCACAATGTTGTGTCGACCATGTATCCTACTCTAGAAACTGCCTAAAATTTCCCTAGCACATAGCCCTCTATTTTTCAAAGCTCCATGTACCTATCTAAGAAGCTCTTAAAAGACCCTATTGTATGCTTCCACCACCACCGCCAGCAGTGCATTCCATGCAACCACCACTCTGTATGTGAAAACCTTATCCTGACATCCCCTCGGTACCTATTTCCAAGCACCTTAAAACTATGCCCCCTCGTGTTAGCCATTTCAGCTCTGGGAAAAGGCCTCTGGCTATCTACATGACCAGTGCCCCTCATCATCTTATACACCTCTGTCAGGTCATCTCTCATCCTCCATCGCTCCAAGGAGAAAAGGACAAGGGTGCTAACTCATTCTCATAAGGTACACCTTCCAATCCAGGCAACATCTTTGTAAATCTCCTCTGTGCTCTCTCTATACTATACCGGTCCGCAAAGCATGTGCTACTGAGCTGCGAGGAAATGATATGTAAACACAAAATAATCTGCAGATGCTGGGATCAAAGCAACAATGGCCCTCGTGGCTGAAGGGATCACGGGGTATGGAGGGAAGGCTGGTACAGGGTTCTGAGTTGGATGATCAGCCATGATCATACTGAATGGCGGTGCAGGCTCGAAGGGCCGAATGGCCTACTCCTGCACCTATTTTCTATGTTTCTAAGTTTCTATGTAACACTCATAACACGCTGGAGGAACTCAGCAGGTCGGGAGCATCCGTGGAAAAGATCAGTCAACGTTTCGGGCTGGAACCCTTTGTCAGGACTGAAGAAAGAAGGGGGGGAAGGATTTGAAGAATCAGAAATGTCATCAGCAAACTTCTACTTCTTCATCCAGGTCATTTATAAAAATCACAAAGAGGAGAGGTCCCAGAACAGATCCCTGCAGAACACCACTGGTCACCGACCTCCATGCAGAATACAAACTACCTACAAGCACCCTTTGCCTTCTGTGGTCAAGCCAATTCTGGATCCACAAAGTAAGGTCTCCTTGAATCCCATGCCTCCTTACTTTCTGAAGGAGTCTTGCATGGGGAACCTTATCAAATGCCTTTCTGAAATCCATATATACTTTGATGGGGGTACTTTTGGCCCCATCAAATAATTTAGACCATAAGAGCTGAGTGGCAACAATGATCAAAGCAGCATTGTGGAAAGGTATGTTAAATGGTGAAGTATTATAGAAACATAGAAACATAGAAAATAGGTGCAGGAGTAGGCCATTCAGCCCTTCGAGCCTGCACCGCCATTTATTATGATAATGGCTGATCATCCAACTCAGAACCCAGCCTTCCCTCCATACCCCCTGACCCCTGTAGCCACAAGGGCCATATCTAACTCCCTCTTAAACATAGCCAATGAACTGGCCTCAACAGTTTGCTGTGGCAGAGAATTCCACAGATTCACCACTCTCTGTGTGAAGAAGTTTTTCCTAATCTCGGTCCTAAAAGGCTTCCCCTCTATCCTCAAACTGTGACCCCTTGTTCTGGAACTCCCCAACATCGGGAACAATCTTCCCGCATCTAGCCTGTCCAATCCCTTTAGGATCTTATACGTTTCAATCAGATCCCCCCTCAATCTTCTAAATTCCAACGAGTACAAGCCCAGTTCATCCAGTCTTTCTTCATATGAAAGACCTGCCATCCCAGGAATCAATCTGGTGAACCTTCTTTGTACTCCCTCTATGGCAAAGATGTCTTTCCTCAGATTAGGGGACCAAAACTGCACACAATACTCCAGGTGTGGTCTCACCAAGGCCTTGTACAACTGCAGTAGTACCTCCCTGCTCCTGTACTCGAATCCTCTCGCTATAAATGCCAGCATACCGTTTGCCTTTTTCACCGCCTGCTGTACCTGCATGCCCACTTTCAATGACTGGTGTATAATGACACCCAGGTCTCGTTGCACCTCCCCTTTTCCTAATCGGCCACCATTCAGATAATAATCTGTTTTCCTATTTTTGCCACCAAAGTGGATAACTTCACATTTATCCACATTAAATTGCATCTGCCATGAGTTTGCCCACTCACCCAACCTATCCAAGTCACCCTGCATCCTCTTAGCATCCTCCTCACTGCTAACACTGCCACCCAGCTTCGTGTCATCCGCAAACTTGGAGATGCTGCATTTAATTCCCTCATCCAAGTCATTAATATATATTGTAAACAACTGGGGTCCCAGCACTGAGCCTTGCGGTACCCCACTAGTCACCGCCTGCCATTCTGAAAAGGTCCCGTTTATTCCCACTCCTTGCTTCCTGTCTGCTAACCAATTCTCCACCCACACCAATACCTTACTCCCAATACCGTGTGCTTTAAGTTTGCACACTATCATGCAGATCCTTCCAAGTAATTTGCAAATCTTCACTTGCCTAAACAAATGATTGTTGGAAACAAGGAAAGCCGATTTGTTGATCATGAATTACACTTCCAGTAGTTTCGAGTGGATTAGTTTCCTCTTGAAACTAATCAATAAGTTTCAAGACCTAGGCCTCAATACCTCCGTGTGCAACTGGATCCCTGATCCCCTCAGTTGCAGACCCCAGTCAATTTGGATTGGCAACAACACCTCCTCTACAGACACCATCAGCACAGGTTTCCCCTCAAGTATGTGCTTAGCCTCCTGCTCTACTCACTTTAGACTTAGGACTGTGAAACTCAGTATAGCTCCATTGCCAGGTTTATATTTACTGACGACACCATTGTTGTTGGCCAACTCAAAGGTCGTGATGAATCAGTATAGAGGAGGGTGATTGAAAACCTTGTTCAATGGTGCCACAAAAATAACATCTTCCTCAACATTATCGAAACTAATTATTGACTACAGGAGGAATAAACCAGGGATCCACGAGCCAGTCTTCATTAAGGGATCGGAGTTGGAGAGGGTTAGTAGCTTTAAATTCCTTGGCGTTATCATATTAGAGGATCTGTTCTGGGACTAGCACTTAAGTGTGATAACAAAGAAGGCACGTAGGATGGTGGAAGAGGCAGAAAGAGCCTCTTGTTGGATTTGGAGTAGGCGAGAGGAGAGAAGCTGGAAGCCAGGAGCAGATGGGCAGTGATTTGGCCACCACTACTGGCCCACCAACTGGAGAGTGTTGTGGTTGAGGGTTGAAACACTCGGTGAGGGTTGGGAACCACCTGGTGACATCTGCTCCTGGCTGAAGGCTATGGTTACCTTATAAAGTAACTGGAGAATGCACCCTAACAGGTGTATGTAACAAGTAATCTCTGGTTTGTACCAGTGGCTTCCAGGAAAGACTGGATGGCAACCGAGGAAGGTCGGTGACGCTGGAGAGACAGCTGACCTCCAGGAAAGACTGGCACAGGCTCACAACGCTAGCAACCTTGTGGGCAGCACTCGCAAGAGGGCACCACTCAAGCTACGACTGAACACGAAGAGCAATACCCCCAGAGTCTCCCGAGAGGGGGGGAGGATGAGAGACTCAACAGGACAGTCATACTGGCAACAGCTAGGACAGGAAACACGACTATGAGGAAGCTAAAGCAAACAACACTGACCGGCAAGGAGTTCACGGTAAGCTGTCATTGTGGGAAAGTCTGCAAAAACATCAGAGGGCTCAAGATACACCACAGCAGGTCTAGATGTGGATCAATGGTGACCCAAATGCAGCGCATGGACTTAGTGTCTGGTGAAACGAAGGAGAATTCCAGCCAGGAAGCACCCCACAGAGCTGAAGATCTCTCAGCACTGAATTGCCTCAGCACCAAACAACAGACCTAATGAGTTCCTCTTCGGCTACCCCAATCCATTCATCAAGGAAAGACAGGATCAGATGTCCTAGATCATCAGACAACGTCGCCTGGATGCAGTTTGTTGATGATTTAGATGGCATCCTGGAATTTGCCTTAGCAGGTCTAGTACACAGAAAGATCAACACAGCCATAGTGTACAATCTAGCTAAGGAACGACTTGGCCCAATGGAGCGGAGAAGTCAGCCGGAGTTACTGCGGCAACCAAATAGGAGGGAAACGGAGATTCGTCGCTTGAGAGGCAAATTAAAGGCGCTCAATAAGAGGTTTAAAACCGGCTCACCGGCCAAAAAAGAAGGTATCAAGGACTTAACCAGTATGCTGCAGGAAAAGCTGTGCAAACTCTGGAGAGTGGGACATCTACGACAGCAAAGAAGGAAGAAAGAGAAAAGGCGAGCGCAGTTTGTGAGAGATCCATTCAGCTTCACCAGGACTCTTCTCGGCCAACAAAAATCTGGTATACTATCCAGCTTGAAGCCAGAGGTAGAGGAGTTCCTGCCGGAGGCACACAGCGACCCACGGAGGGGTCAGGGACTAGGAACCAATTGGGCTGTGCATAGACCGGAAAATCCATCAATTGAGCTGAATGTGAAGGAGCCTATGTGATAGGAAATCCAGGACATCATCCGGAAAGCTAAAGCATCAGCTGCCCCAGGCCCAAGCAGCATACCTTATAAGGTGTATAAGAAATGCCCAAAGCTTCTTCGGAGGCTGTGGAAGGTCATGAGAAAGATCTGGGCCAAAGGTACTATTCTATCAAGTTGGAAATTGGCAGAGGGATGGTTCATTCCAAAGGAAGAGGTTTCTTCCACAATTGCCCAGCTTAGGACAATTTCTCTCCTGGATGTGGAATGTAAGATTTTCTTTTCTATGCTCGCAAGAAGGCTGACTTCTTACATGACGCAGAACCGCTATATCAACACATCCATCCAGAAAGGCGGTATTCCAGGCTTTTCGGGGTGTCTGGAACACACCTCAATGATTAGCCATTTGATCCGTGAGGCCAAGCAGAGAAAAGGCGACCTAACAGTTGTCTGGTTAGACCACGCGAACGCCTACGGGTCTATTCCACATGACCTCATCCTAGAAGGACTCGACCACTACTACATCCCAGTGGCTATTCGAGACATGATCACCAGCTACCTAGGAGGACTGAAACTCAGATTTACATCAGCCCATTTCACAACTAGTTGGCAGGACCTCCAGAAGGGGATTCCAACAGGGTGCACCATCTCCCCCTCCTATTTATTATGGGAATGAACCCCCTATTATCAGCAGCAGAAGATGTAACCCGCGGCCCGACACTGGAGTCGGGCATTGTTCAGCCGGCTCTACGAGGGTTCATGGACGACATCACTATAACAACTGTGTCACATGCCCAAGCAAGATGGGTATTGGAAACCCTGGGTAATGTAGCCACTTGGGCAAGGATGTCCTTCAAGGCCAAGAAGTCCAGGTGCATGGTGATCAGAAAGGGCAAAGTTACTAGCAAGTTTAGCCTCCAAGTTCAGGGTGAGGTCATCCCTTCCATCAAAGATAACCCGATAAGATGCTTGGGGAAGTGGTTTAATGTGTCACTGACAGATGGGGCCAATGTCACCAATGCTATGAAGCAGACAGACGAATGGCTGAAGATCGACAAATCCGGACTTCCCGGTAAATTCAAGACCTGGCTGTACCAATACGGCCTTCTTCCCAGGCTTCTCTGGCTCTTCACACTTTATGAGTTCCCCATGACTGTCGTAGAGGGCATCGAGAGGAAAACCAACAAGCACCTGCGGAGATGGTTGGGAGCTTCCCCCAAGCTTCTCTTCAGTGGGCCTCTACATTTGTTCTGGGCAACTGCAGCTTCCCCTGTCATCTGTTGTGGAGGAATTCAAGGTGGCAAAATGCAGAGCCTTATTAAGCTTGAGAGATTCCAGTGATGTCTTGGGAAAGCAAGCAGGCATTACAACCAGATCTGGGCACAAGTGGGCAGTCAACGCAGCTGTGGAGGAGGCAGTGTGTTCTCTGAAGCTGCAAGATATCATCGGCAACCCCTGCATCGGGCGGCAAGGCCTCGGCTCAGTTCACTTAACAGGCGAGACATGATACAGGCAGAAGTACGGATCTGTGAGGAAGAGAAGCGGATGTCAAAGGCAGTGGAACAAGGGTCCCAGGGTGCCTGGACAAAATGGGATCTGCCTAACCGCCAGATCTCATGGGCAGAGTTATGGAGACTGGAGCCCTTCCGTATTTCTTTCCTCTTGCGATCCGTGTATGACACCCTTCCTTCACCATTACATCTATACACATGGGGGATGAGAGAGGACCCAAACTGTAAGCTCTGTGGTCAGAAGGGGACACTGGCTCATATACTGCCAGGGTGAAAAACAGCTCTAACTCAAGGATGGTATAGGTGGCGCCATGATAAGGTGCTTCTGGCTCTTGTTGACACACTAGAGCGGGAGAGATGCAAGAAGAGGACGGCTGGCACAGATCTGAGGAAGGCCATCACCTTCATCAAAGAGGGAGCTAGGCCTTTCATAACCAAACAACCAAAGCCCAATCTGCTGCTAATGGCCAGGTCCTGGGAGAAGAGGGTCAATGTGGGAAGGAGGCTGCAGTTCCCGGATGTGGTGCACACAACTCTACGCCCAGACATTGTACTGTGGTCAACTGAAGAGAAGAAAATAATTCTGGTTGAGCTGACTGTGCCGTGGGAGGAGGGATGGGAAGAGGCCAACGAGAGAAAGGCCTTGAAGTACCAGCCCTTAGTGCAGGAGTGTAAAGACAAGGGATGGCAGGCATGGTTGTTCCCTGTGGATATCGGCTGCAGAGGTTTCCCAGCCAAATCAGCGTGGCGGTTGTTGTCAGATCTGGGCCTGAACGAAAGGAGTAAAAAACAAGCAGCTCGTAGGATGGGGGAAGAGGCAGAATGAGCCTCTTGTTGGATTTGGAGTCAGCGAGAGGAAGGAAGCTGGAAGCCAGGAGCAGATGGGCAGTGATTTGGCCACCACTGCCGGCCCACCAACTGGAGAGTGTCGTGGTTACGGGTCGAAACACTCAGTGAAGGTTCAGAACCACCTGATGACAGTTGCTCCTGGCTGAAGGCTACGGTTACCTTATAAGGTAACTGGAGAATGCACCCTAACAGGTGTATGTAACAAGCATGGTAGTGCCTCTACTTTTTTAGAAGCCATCCTCTTTTTATCTTTGGCTTTTTTACAGATGGTGTGATGCTTGCTTCCAGAATTTGCTGGTATTTAATTGAATTCATTCTTCCCTCTACCAGTGAAATGTTCCCCATGCCACTGGCTGCAACACAAGCCCAAAGCATGATTGATCCACCCCGTGCTTAACAGTTGGAGAGGTGTTCTTTTCATGAAACTCTGCCACCCTTTTTTCTCCAAACATACCTTTGTTCATTGTGGCCAAAAAGTTCTATCTTAACTTCATCAGTCTACAGCACTTGTATCCAAAATGCATCAGGCTTGTTTAGATGTTCCTTTGAAAACTTCTGACGCTGAATTTTGTGGTGAGGACGCAGGAAAGGTTTTCTTCTGATGACTCTTCCATGAAGGTCATATTTGTGTAGGTGTCGCTGCACAGTAGATCAGTGCACTACCACTCCAGAGTCTGCTAAATCTTCCTGAAGATCTTTTGCAGTCAAACGGGGGTTTTGATTTGCCTTTCTAGCAATCCTACGAGCAGTTCTCTCGGAAAGTTTTCTTGGTCTTCCAGACCTCAACTTGACCTCCACCGTTCCTGTTAACTGCCATTTCTTAATTACATTATGAACTGAGGAAACGGCTACCTGAAAATGCTTTGCTATCTTATAGTCTTCTCCTGCTTTGTGGGCATCATTTATTTTAATTTTCAGAGTGCTAGGCAGCTGCTTAGAGGAGCCCATGGCTGCTGATTGTTGGAACAAGGATTGAGGAGTCAGGGTATTTATAAAGCTTTGAAATTTGCATCATTTCCTAACGATGATTGTGAACAAGCCATAGCCCTAACAAGCTAATTAAGGTCTGAGACCTTGGTGAAATTTATCTGAGAGCTCAAATCTCTTGGGGTGCCTAAACTTTTGCATGGTTCTCCTTTCCTTTTTTTTACTCTAAAATTGTACGAAACAAAAATAATACGCTAATCTTGCTTAAAATATTGAAAAGAATGTTTCATCTTTAACTTTATGACTTTCAGAGATCAATCATCTTCTACCCACTTAACTATTCACAGTAACATAAACTTTGACCGGGGTGCCCAAACTTTTGCATGCCACTGTTTGTTTATTATTTCAATTCATAATTCAAGTCTATTAAAATGTTGCCTACAATGTAAGCTGGAATGTTTTCTATCTTGTCCAGGCATGCTTGGGCATGCTTAGGCTGCGTGGCTGCTGCATGGCAGGACAGGTTTTAGTAATAATTATGGGGTTCAGGACTGTAAGGATGGAATTTTCTATCACCAGGCACAAAAATTTCTATGAAGGATTTTGATATTTGAGACAGATGCTTCCCAGAATAACTGATGCCAAGATTAAGGAAAGCAGTTTTGTCAGTCCACAAATCAAACAGGTCATCAATGACAGGCAATTTGAAGAATTTCTAGTGGGACCGGAGAAAATCACATGGAAGGCATTCAAGGAAGTTGTTGAGATATTTCTCGGCATCTATAGAGCACCAAACTACATGCAGCTGGTTGAAAGCTTGCTTCAAGCATATAAAACCATGAAATGCATCATGTCACTAAAGCTTCATTTTCTGCATTCCCATTTAGACTTCTTCCCTGCAAATCTTGGTGCTGTTAAGGACGAGCATGGTGAAAAGTTTCACCAGGACATTACGGTCATGGCGAAAAGATACCAGGGCAACTGGAATCCAAGAATGCTGATGAATTATCGTTGGGCACTAAAGTGAGAAGCCTCAGACACCGAGTACAAATGAAAATCATTAACAAAATATGCTTAACTTATTGCAAACCATCAGCACCATTATGCAATTAAACACATTATATTCAATAAAAGTTAATCTGTTGGTTCTCCAAATTCCTACATGATACAAGTAGTCTGAAATTATATTTGTGTTCATCTTCAAGCAGTCTATCATAAACAAAAAAAGTTCTGAGGAAGCAACACTTTTGAAAAAATTTGTTGTCCAGTGGAATCACCCACTACAGGAAACATTTTCTCCACATCCACTCTATCTGGGCCTTTCCGTGAAATCCTCACTCATTCTTCTAAGCTCCGGTGAGTATAGACCCAGAGCCATCAAACATTCTTCATGTTCTCCTGCGTATGCCCACAAGAAAATGAATCTCAGGGTAGTGACATTGATGTACAATAATAGTAAATTTACTCTGACCGTTGAATACCATCTCAGTGGAATGATTTTCACTACTTATTGAGTTATTTCATAAGCAATGTCACACACTACGATGCAGCCTTCCTATTTATTTGGATGGAAAGAGCTTATAAAATGTGATTTCATGGATTACTTCATTCAGGGAAATTGTACAAAAAGAATAATTTTTGCTGGTGGCTCTATTAGACTTCACAAAGTAACATATTCTCCAATGTACTGCATTTGGAAAGTCAACTAAAACAACATTGCAGTATGCTAAGTCTTTTCAAATGACACTACACTGTAAAGTCATCAAATGACACCATGTCAAGCCCAGTTATTACCCCTCAACCATCAGGCTCCTGAACTGGCATGGATAGATTCACTCAGCTCAACTCTGAACTGATTCCACAACCGGTGGACCTACTTTCAAGGATTCTACAGCTCATGTTCTGGGTGCAATTTTCTATTTACACAATTCTTTTGCAAATCGGTTGTTTGTCAAGCTTTATTTCTGTATACACACAGTCAACATTTCGGACCAAGACCCTTCATCAGGAATGAAGGCTCTCAGCCCAAACTGTCTAACATTTATTCCTTTCCATTAATTCTGTGATCAGGAACTACGAGGTTCAGGAACAGTTATTATCCTAGAACTATCAGGCTCCTGAGTGAGAGAAGATAACTCACCTCTCCACAGAATACACTTACATGGAGAGCTGCTACAAGAAAGCAGCATCCATTATCAAATACCCCCCGCCACCCAGGCCATGCTCTCTTCTCGCAGCTGCCATCAGGCAGGAGGTACTGGAGCCTTAGGTCTCAAACCACCAGACTTAGGAACAGTTATTATCCCAAAATCATCAGGCTCCTGAACCAGTTCACTCACCACAACACTGATCTAATTCACTTTCAAGGACTCTACAACTCATGTTCTCAGTGTTATTTATCTATTTATTTGATTAATTTGCAGTTTGTCATCTTTTGCATGTTGGTTGTTTGTCAGTCTTTCTGTGTATTACTTGTCTCATTCATTCCATTCTATTTCTTTGTTTTACTCTGAATGCCTGCAAGAAAATGAATCTAAGGTGGTATATGGTGACGTATATGTACTTGGATAATAAATTTACTTTGAACTTTGATGTAGATGAATCCAAATATTTTAACAATCTTTACATCTCTAATTAATTTAATTGAAGTAAACCCTTCCTTTCCAGTCGTGATGAAGGGTCTTGGTCTGAATTGTCGACTGCTCGTTTCCCCCCAAAGATGCTTCCTGACTTGCTGAGTTGCTGCAGCATTTTGTGTGTGTTGAAAAAGAGCTATCTTGTTTGTTACGGTGAGTGCTATAGACCGTGTTTTGAATAGTTACAACAAAGTAACATGGTAGCGTTTAAGACCATAAGACATAGGAACAAATTAGGCCATTTAGCCCACGGAGTCTGCTCCACCATTTATCATGGCCGATTTATTTTACCTCTCAACCCCATTTGCCTGTAATCTTTGATGCCCATACTAATCAAAAACATATCAATCTCCACTTTAAATATATTCAATGACTTGGCCTCCACAGCCGTCTGTGGCAACGGATTTCACAGATTCACCAGCCTCTGGTTAAAGAAATTCCTTCTTATCTTTGTTCCAAAAGGATGTCCTACTATTCTGCAGCCTAAACACCCACTCTGCCTAGGCCTTTCATAGGTTTCAATGAGACTCCCCCCCCCACATTCTTCTAAGCTCAAGTGAGTACAGGCCGAGAACCATCAAATGCTCCTGATACTTTAACCATTTTCATCATCAGAGCCCAAAATCCATAAGATACACCAAAAGTATTTATGAAGCAAAATCTTTGTTGTCCACTGTCAACTCCAAAATAACAAGCTGTGAGAGGGCTACAGAATAACAGAGAACAGATAGTTAACCCAAACAAAAGAAAGTTTGCAAATGCTGGAAATCTAAGTAACACACACAAAATACAAAAGGAACTCAGCTGGCCAGGCAGCATCTATGCGAAAAAGTACAGTCGACGTTTTGGGCTGAGACGTCAACTCTACTTTTTTCCATTGATACTTAACCCAACAGGGAACAGGTTAACTGAATGCTAGGAGCAGCTGGTTGAGACTTGCTGGCTCATATGAGTGAACGAAGGACTGTGGATGAACATAGAAAGATAGAACATAGAAATCTCCGGCACATTATCTGCCTCTACTACTGGCAGTGCATTCCACGCACCCACCACTCTCTGTGTTAAAAAAAAAGCTTCTGATACCCCGCTGGTATCTACTTCCAAACCACCTTAAAACTATACCCCCTTGTGTTAGCCATTTCAACACTGGGAAAATGCCTCTGGCTATCCATACAATCATTGCCTCCCATCATCTTACACACATCCATCAGGTCACCTCTCGTTCTCCATCGCTCCAAGGTGAAAAGGCCAAGTTCACTAAACCTATTCTCATAAGGCATGCTCTCCAATCCAGGCAACAACCTTGCAAATCTCCTCTGCACTCTGTCTATAGTATCCACATCCTTCCTGTAGTGAGGTGACCAGAACTGAACACAGTACTCCAGGTGGGGTCTAACTAAGGTCTTACATAGCTGTAACATTACCTCACGGCTCTTGAAATCAATCCCACAGTTGATGAAGGCCAACAGACCATATGCCATCTTAAGAACACTGTCAACCCACGCAGTTGCTTTGAGTGTCCTATCGACATGGACCCCAAGATCTCTCCGATCCTCCACACTGCCAAGAGTCTTACCATTTATATTATATTCTGTCTTCAAATTGGACCTACCAAAATGAACCACTTCACACTTATCTGGGTTGAACTCCATCTGCTACTTCTCAGCCCAGTTCTGCATCCTATCAATGTCCCGTTGTTACCTCTGACAACCATCCAGACTATCCACAACACTTTCAACTTTTGTGTCACCAGCAAACTTACTAACCCACCCTTGTATGTCCTTATCCAGGTCATTTACAAAAATCACAAAAAGGAGAGGTCCCAGTGGATCCCACAGATTCCTCCCTGTGGAACACCACTGGTCGCTGACCTCTATGTAGAATACGAACCATCTACAGCCACACTTTGACTTCTGTGGTCAAGCCAGTTCTGGATCCACAAAGCAAGGTCTCCTTGGATCCCATAACTCATTACTTTCCGAATGAGCCTTGCATGGGGAACCTTATCAAATGCCTTGCTGAAATCCATATACACTACATCTACTACACTACCTTCATCAATGTGTTTAGTCACATCCTCAAAGAATTCAATTAGGCTTGTAAGGCATGACCTGTCCTTGACAAAGCCATGCTGACTATCCCTAATCAGATTATGTCTCTCCAAATACTCATAAATCCTGCCTCTCAGGATCTTCTCCAACAACTTACCCACCACTGAAGTAAGACTTACTGGTCTATAATTTCCTGGGTTCTCTCTAATCACTTTCTTGAACAAGGGAAGATTTGCAACATTCCAATCCTCTGGTACTTCTCCCATCCCTTCCCACAGGAGCCTGGGATATATCTCCTCCAGTCCTGGTGACTTATCCAATTTAATACCTTTCAATAGCTCCAGCACATCCTCTTTTCAGTCCACTGCAAGTCATTCCCACAATTGCCAAGGTCCTTTTCATTGGTGAATACTGAAGCAAAGTATTCATTAAGAACCTCTGCTACCTCCTCCGACTCCATGCACATGTTTCCACTCTCGGTCCTGATTGGTCCTATTCTCACATGGCTCATCTTCTTGCTTTTCACATACTTGTAGAATGCCTTGTGATTTCTGTAATCCTGCTCACCAAGGCCTTTTCATGGCCCCTTCTAGCTCTCCTAATTTCATTCTTGAGCTCTTTCCTGGCACCCTTGTAATTTTCTAGATCTTTAACCTTTCATAAGCTTTTCTTTCCTTCTTAACTGGATTTTCCACATCCTTTGTACAGCACGGCTCTTTTACCCTAAATCCTTTCCCTGCCTCAATGGAACATCATGCGAATGTTCCCTGAATATTTGTTACATTTCTGCTGTGCATTTTCCTGAGAACATCTACTCCCAATTTATGTTCCCAAGTTCCTGCCTAATATCATATTTCCCCCTTCTCCAATTAAATGTTTTTCCAAATTGTCTGCTCCTATCCCTCACCAATGTTATGGTAAAGGAGATAGAGTTGTGATCACTACCTCCAAAATGCTCTCCCACCGAGAGATCTGACACCTGACCGGGTTCATTTCCCAATACCAGATCAATTGCATCAGGATACTTTCTTGAACACACTTAACAAACTCCACCCCACCTAAACCCCTTGCTCTAAGGAGATGCCAGTCAATATTAGGAAAGTTAAAATCACCCATCACAACAACCCTATTATTATTGCACCATTCCGGATTCTGTCTCCCTATCTGCTCCTCGATGTCTCTGTTACTATTGGGGGGTCTATAAAAAACACCAGTAGAGCTATTGCTCCCTTCCTGTTTATGACTTCCACCCACAATGACTCAGTAGACAATCCCTCCATGACCTCCTCCATTTCTGCAGCTGTGATACACTCCCTGATTAGCAACGCCACTTCCCCACCTGTTTTGCCTGCTTCCCTGTCCCTTTTGAAACATCTAAAACCCAGCACATTCAGCAGCCATCTGCCCCTGAGACATCCAAGTCTCTGTCATGGCCACAATGTCATAGTCCCATGTATTGATCCATGCTCTAAGTTCATCTGCCTTGTTTATGATGCTCCTTGCGTTAAAGTAGACACATCTCAAACCATCTGGCTGAGTGCATCTTTGCTCTATCATCTGCCTACCCTTCCTCACAAACTCCCTACAAGCTGTCTCTACTTGTGCGCCAACTGCCCCAACCTCTGCCTCTTCACTTCGGTTCCCACCCCCCTGCAAATCTAAGTTAAACCCTCCCCATGCCTGGATGTGAGCTGGGTTTAAATAAGTGGCAGGTAATGAGTTGACAATGAGTGGGAAGAGACTCCTGTTAGCTGGCTGGAGACTGGGAGATCCCTGCCTATGCAGGCCTGACACTTGCTCCTGCACTGCTCGTGCATGCAGCCTGTTACGGTTGCTCCATTTAGTTTCTTACTTTTTAAACTTTTAAACATTTTAACTTAGGTTATTTGTTGTATTTTTTTCTCACGGTAACACGTTAAAGCTGCACCCTCTCTAACATGTTGGTGGAGAGAGTTTTATTTGTTTTTTTAGCGCTGGAAATAGTTACATTCGGACAGGTCTCATTAGCGTGGCAGCAGGATGGCCGCATTGTTTATTCCAGGGACCAGCTGGTTGTGCTTATGACAGCTGGTTTAGTGAACAGAGCAGTGGACACCCTGGCTGAAATCTGGAAGAAAACACACAGAGGATGCAGAGGGGGATCAAAAAGGCGAGGGAAGAGGACCGGGTTAAGACAACAGAGGCTTATGGAGAAGAGAAGTTATAAGCCGTGTCTCCCCTCTCTCATCATGGGAAATGTGAGATCGCTGGTTAATGAAATGGACGAATTGATAGCGCTTGTCAGGAGTCAGAGAACATTTCGGGAGAGCAGTGTCATGTGTTTTACTGAAACGTGGCTGCACGGGGACATACCCGATCAAAGCATTTCCATAGAGGGCTTTCAGACCATTCGAGCTGACCGGAATTGCACTGAGAACGGTAAGCGTAAAGCTTGCGGTTCTGGTAAATAACAGATGGTGCAACCCTGGGCATATTACGATCAAGGAATGTGTTTGTAGCCTGGATATTGAACTTTTTGCTGTTGGACTCCGGCCATATTATTTGTTAAGGGAAATTTCACATGCAATTGTGGTTGTTGTGTACATCCCTCCCTCTGCCATCCCGACATTGGTGTGTAACATCATTTACACCGTCATAGCCAGATTACAAACCTAGCACCCGCGTGCCCTCATTACCATCTTGGGTGACTTCAACCATGTTACCATGGCTAGAACACTGCCCAACTTCACACAGTACAACCAGAGGGGAGAGGACTCTGAATTTGAACGTTAAGGATGCATACAGCTCCTCTCCCTTCCCCCCACTGGGAAGGTCAAATCACAACCTGGTGCATCTAAAACCCTGCTAAGAGCCTCTGGTGAAGAGTAAACCTGCAACCTCGAGGACAGTGAGAAAATGGTCGGAGGAGGCTTATGAGGTGCTCCAGGGTTGTTTTGAGGTGACAGACTGGCAGGCACTCTGTGAGTCACATGGAGAGGATATTGATGGGCTCACAGAGTGCACCACCGATTACGTCAACTTCTGTGTGGACTGCAATGTTCCGACAAGAACTGTCCTCTGTTATTCAAATACAAGCCATGGGTAACAAAGGACATTAAGGACATCCTGAATGCTCAAAAGAGATGGAAATAGGGAGGAGCTGAGGGCAATACAGAGGGACCTGAAAGCCAGGATCAGGGAGGCTAAAGACAGGTATAGGAGGAAGCTTGAGTGGAAACTCCAGCAGAACAACATGAGAGAGGTCTGGAGGGGGATGAGGACCATCACTGGGTTCCGGCAAACTAGCAACAGAGGAGCTGAAAGCAGTGTGGACAGGGCCAACGAACTTAACCTGTTCTTTAACAGATTTGACATTGTGGCCCCTGCCCATCCCCCACATGAGTCATCTGTTGTCGGCCCCCAACCAACACATATTCCACTCTTCCCTCCTACCCCTCCTCACAGTCCCCCACCCTGCTCTCATGGCTATAACCCTTCCCCACACGAAACCACCACGGTGGGCTTCACAGCTGAACAGGTGAGAAGACAGCTGAAACGTCTCAACCCAAGCAAGGCTGCAGGACCGGATGGTGTCAGTACCAGGGTGCTCAAAGCCTGTGCCCCTCAGCTATCTGGAGTACTTCGCCATGTATTCAACCTGAGCCTGAGGCTCTGAAGGGTTCCTGTGCTGTGGAAGACGTCCTGCCTCGTTCCTGTGCCGAAGATGCCGCACCCCAGCGGCCTCAATGACTACCAACCAGTGGCATTGACCTCCCCCATCATGAAGACCCTGGAGAGACTTGTTCTGGAGCTGCTCCGGCCTATGGTCAGGCCACACTTAGATCCCCTCCAATTCACCTACCAGCCCCAACTAGGAGTTGAGGATGCCATCGTCTACCTGCTGAACCGTGTCTACGTCCGCCTGGACAAGCCAGCGAGCACTGTGAGGGTCATGTTTTTTGACTTCTCCAGTGCGTTCAACACCATCTGCCCTGCTCTGCTGGGGGAGAAGCTGACAGCGATGCAGGTGGATGCTTCCCTGGTGTCATGGATTCTTGATTACCTGACTGGCAGACCACAGTAAGTGTGCTTGCAACACTGTGTATCCGACAGAGTGATCAGCAGCACTGGGGCTCCACAGGGGACTTTCTTGTCTCCCTTTCTCTTCACCATTTACACCTCGGACTACAACTACTGCACAGAGTCTTGTCATCTTCAGAAGTTTTCTGATGACTCTGCCATAGTTGGATGCATCAGCAAGGGAGATGAGGCTGAGTACAGGGCTACGGTAGGAAACTTTGTCACATGGTGTGAGCAGAATTATCTGCAGGTTAATGTGAAAAAGAATACGGAGCTGGTAGTAGACCTGAGGAGAGCTAATGCACCGGTGACCCCTGTTTCCATCCAGGGGGTCAGTGTGGACATGATGGAGGATTACAAATACCTGGGGATACGAATTGACAATAAACTGAACTGGTCAAAGAACACTAAGGCTGTCTATGAGAAGGGTCAGAGCCGTCTCTATTTCCTGAGGAGACTGAGGTCCTTTAACATGCCGGACGATGCTGAGGAAGTTCTACGAGTCTTTGGTGGCCAGTGCTATCATGTTTGCTGTTGTGTGCTGGGGCAGCAGGCCGAGGGTAGCAGACACCAATAGAATCAACAAACTCATTCGTAAGGCCAGTGATGTTGTGGGGATGGAAATGGACTCTCTGACGGTGGTGTCTGAAAAGAGCATGCTGTCCAAGTTGCATGCCATCTTGGACAATGTCTCCCATCCACTACATAATGTACTGGTTGGGCACAGGAGTACATTCGGCCAGAGACTCATTCCACCGAGATGCAACACAGAGCGTCATAGGAAGTCATTCAGCAGGTCGGGCAGCATCTGTGGAAGCGATCAGTCGACGTTTCGGGCCTGAACCCTTCATCAGGACTGTAGGGGAAAGGGGTAGAGGCCCTATAAAGAAGGTGGGGGGAGGGTGGGAAGGAGAAGGCTGGTAGGTTCCAGGTGAAAAACCTTCCCACCCTCCCCCCACCTTCTTTGTAGGGCTTCTGCCCCTTCCCCCTACAGTCCTGACGAAGGGTTCCGGCCCGAAATGTCGACTGATCGTTTCCACAGATGCTGCCCGACCTGCTGAGTTCCTTCAGCATGTTGTGAGTGTTGCTTTGACCCCAGCATCTGCAGATTATATTATGTATAGGAAGTCATTCCTGCCTGTGGTCATCAAACTTTACAACTCCTCCCTTGGGGGGTCAGACACCCTGAGCCAATAGGCTGGTCCTGGACTTAGTTCCTGGCATAATTTACATATTACTATTTAACTATTTATGGTTTTATTACTATTTATTATTTATGGTGGAACTGTAATGAAAACCAATTTCCCCCGGGATCAATAAAGAATGACTATGACTATGAGTATGACTATGAAAGCAGTTTACAAAGCCTGATTTCACAGACTGCCTTGTGGAGGAAAGTTAACACACTCATTCAGAATAAGCGGTAGACTGCTTTGGTCTCTGATACAACCGATTTATAATTAAAGGCCTGCCATAATTTAAGAGATGGTTTTTAGTCTGTTTTTTTGTAACTTTACACTGAGATGAGCTGTTCTAAGTAAAGAGCATTTGTTTTTGGTAAAAAATTTCAAAGTTCACATTCAAAGTAAATTTATTAATAACCATCTTATCCATGCACATCATAATTTTAAACATTTCTCTAGAGTCACCTCTCATTCTCCTATGCCTGTGTGGAATGAAACCGACTGCCATATTGGTGTTTTGGTGTGTCAGTGGAATCTTTAATAAAGTTCCTTCCTTTTTAATCAGCTTGTTGTAAATAATCATAGCCTGAATGTTCAGTTAGTCAAAGCCCTGCCACACTTTCCCAAAGTGAATTCCATCTCCAACTCAACCATTTTATTTTGTAGTTGCAAGTCCGAAGTTCAGAGTAAATGTATTGTCAACGTACAAGGGTCATCATGTGCAACCCTGAGATTCATTTTCCTGTGGGCATTCCCAGCAGATACCGAGAAACACAATAGAATCATTGAGAAACTGCACAAAAAGGCAGATAGACAAGCAAAGTGCAAAATACAAGAAACTGAGCAAATGCAAATGCAAAAAGAAAACATAAAATAATAATAAATAAATAAATAATAAACATTGAGAACATGAGTTGTAGAGTCCTTGAAAGAAAGTTCTGATTTATACTGCTCTTCTCATCAACACAGTAATATTGCTAATGTAAGCACCCCTAGTCTAAATGTTTACTGTTTCTGTTTTCTTTTGGAAAATAGAGAATTAATACAAGTAAAGGAAAAGATTTGGGAAAGGCATAAAAATGATAAAATTAAGTAAATAAGTACATAGGGATTGGATAATTATGTCTGCGGGCAGGAGCAAGCATGAACAAGTTAGGATATAAACACCTACAATGGTTGTTACATAGGCTTACATACAACATTTTGGACCAGTAGAAATGGTCCAGAAGGGTTATATGGAAACTATTGTTACTATTTTTCTTAACAACTAATACCATTACTTAGCCAATAGACTAGAATTACCACTGTACATAATTATCTATTTAAGTGTCTAATTTCCTTTTATATCATCTCAATGTGTACTTAAGAATATATAAATAATTATAGTTTTATACATATAAAAAAATGGAAAAGGTTAGACGTGAAAAAAGTAGATGATACTTGTGAATTCCTTATCCAAATAAAAATAAAATTTAAAAAAAAAGGCAAAGAAAAGAAGTCGTTAGGTGGTGAATCAGCTCATGCTGAGGTGAGTGGTTGTCCATGCCGGTCAGGAGCCAGATGGCTGGAGGATAAGAATTGTTCTTGAACCTGGTGTTGTGGGACCCAAGGCTCCTGTATCTCCTTCCTGATGGCAGCAGCGAGTTGAGAGCTTGACCTGGATGATGCCCATGATGTCTACTTATGCAAATGGATTTTTTTGGCGTAAATATTTTCAAAGGAAAAAAATGCTGCAGTCTCTTTTAGACGCCATGAAATGAGATACTTAATCTTCTTAATATATTTGGATTAAACTGCGCGCAATCACATTTTGCATTGTGATAACATTTCTTAAAATAGAAATGTTGCTGTTAAATTGAACAGAGAAATATTGGATTGCATTTTATATAAGACCATTACACATAAGAGCAAAATGTCCATCGAGTCTGCTCTGTCATTCCATCAAGATTGATTTATTTTCCCTCTCAAACCCATTCTCTCCTGTCTTCGTCTTGCAACCTTTGAAGCCCTTACTAATCAAGAGCAGATCATCCTTTAAATACACCCAGTGACTTGGTCTTCACAGCCATCTCTGACAGTGAATTCCATTGATTCAGCACTCTCTGCCTAAAGAAATTGCTCCTCATCTCTTCTAACAAGGTGCACTTCTGTTCTAAAGTTGTGCCCTCTGTTCGTAGGCTCCCCCACTATAGGAAACATCCTCTCCATGTTCTCTCTGTCTAGGCCTTTCAATATTCTGTATGAGATCCCCCCTCCTCCATTCTTCTTAGCTCCAGCAAATGCAGGCTCAGAGCTATCAAACACTCCTCATACATGAACCATTTAGTTCCCAGAATCATTCTCATTAACCTCCTCTGGACGCTCTTCAGTGTCAGCACATCCTTTTGGAAGTATGGGGCCCACAGCCAAACACCCAAGTAATCGCATTGTCAAGTTTGCTGATGACATGACAGTAGTGGAGCTCACCACCAACAACAATAAGATGGCTTGCAGAGAGGAGGTGGAAGAGCTCGAGGCCTGGCATGAGGCCTCAATGTTAAGAAGACCAAGGAGATGGTTATCGACCAGGGGAACTCACACCACTCACACTCCTCTATATATCAATGCTACAGCAGTGGAAATTGTGAGCAGTTTCAAACTCCTGGCGGTGCACATCTCCCATATGGTCCCAGAACAGATCCTTCACACTCAAGAAAGCACACCAGTGCCTCTACTTTCTGAGGAGGTTGAAGAAAGCTGGACCTTGCACATCTATACTCACATCATTCTACTGATGTGCAGATGAGAGCATCCTAACAAGCTGCATCACTGCCTGGTACAGAAACTGCAATGTGGTGTGCAGGAAAAATCCCACCCACCCTGCTCATGGAATATTTGTCCCTCTTCCATCAGGGAGGAGACTACATAGCATCCATATCAGAATCACCAGACTTAAAAACAGGTGCGTTCCCCAAGCAGTAGGACTGATCAACACCTCCACCCACGAACCCACCCCAACACACCCCTGCCACCACCACAACTTTATCATTTCCTGTCAGTCACCTTCTGTACAGACACTCCTGTACCCAGTGTCACTTCATGGACATACAATCAATCAATGTATATAAGCTGAATATGTATTTATATTTATTGTATTTTTATTATGTTCTCTGTGTTATAGTGATTTTAAATGCTGGATTGGATTTGAAGTAACAGTTATTTTGCTCTCCTTTCTATTTGTGTTCTGGAAATGACATGAAACAATCTTGGATCTTGAAAACTACTCACAATATTCTAGGTGCAGTCTGAACAATGCCTCTGCATTACATCATTGATGTTGGGTCTTGTAACTGGTGCAGCCTTGCTGTCAGGAGGTGTAGCAAAGACTTTACTCAAAAGCAGAGCAGTGGAGATGATTTAGAAGTGAACAACATTTTCCTAATAAGCCACAAGGGGCCACAAAACAACAAAAAGCAGATACTGAACAAGACAAGAAAACAATGTGGCTGAAGGCTAGGAGAAATGTTTGAGGCTGGCTGGTTCAATAGACCATAAGACATAGGAGCAGAATTAGGCCATTCAGCTCATGGAGTCTGCTCTGCCATTCCATCATGGCTGATCCTGGATCCCACTCAACCCCGTACACCTGCCCTCTTGCCATATCCTTTGATGTCCTGACCTATCAACATCCACTTTAAATATACGGACTTGGTCTACATCACAGTCTGTGGTAGACCATTCCATAGTTTCATTACTCTCTGGCTAAAAAAAATCCTCCTTACCTCTGTTCTAAAAGGTCACCCCTCAATTTTGAGACTGTGCCCTCTGGATCTGGATACCCCCGCCATAGGATATATCCTCTTCACATCCACCTTTCAACATTCGGTAGGCTTCAATGAGATCTCCCTGCATTCTTCTAAATTCCTGTGAGTACAGGCCCAAAACTGCCAAACGCTCCTCTTTTATTAACCCCTTCATTCCTGGAATCATCCTCATGAGCCTCCTATGGACTCTCTCCATTGACGAGATATCCTTTCTGAAATTTGGGGCTGAAAACTGTTGACAATACTCCAAGTGCAGCTTGACTAGTGTCTTATAAAGGCTCAGCATTATCTCCTTGCTTTTATAGGCGAACAAAGGACTGTTGATGAGAGCTCGGTTTAAATAGGCTGCAGATGATGAGTTGGAAAGAAGTGGCAGGTGACTCCAGTCGGCTGGGTGGACACAGGGAGGTGCCTGCCTGTTTGTCATGTAAAAGAAATCTCTTGCAAAAGCTGATTTCACAAGCTGACTTGTTGAGGAAAATTAATACATATATTTAGAATAATCAATTCTAATAATGGTAGAATGCTCCGGTCTCTAACAGAACATAGAACAATTCAGCACGGGAACTGGCCTTTTGGTTCAGAAAGTTGTGCTGAACTGAATAAATTAATAATCAAATGACTAACTAAACTAATCCCTTATGCCTACACAATAGTCATAGTCATAGTCATACTTGATTCCTGGGATGGCAGGACTTACATATGAAGAAAGACTGGATGAATTGGGCTTGTACTCGTTGGAATTTAGAAGATTGAGGGGGGATCTGATTAAAACGTATAAGATCCTAAAGGGATTGGACAGACTAGATGCAGGAAGATTGTTCCCGATGTTGGGGAAGTCCAGAACGAGGGGTCACAGTTTGAGGATAGAGGGGAAGCCTTTTAGGACCGAGATTAGGAAAAACTTCTTCACACAGAGAGTGGTGAATCTGTGGAATTCTCTGCCACAGGAAACTGTTGAGGCCAGTTCATTGGCTATATTTAAGAGGGAGTTAGATATGGCCCTTGTGGCTACGGGGGTCAGGGGGTATGGAGGGAAGGCTGGGGCGGGGTTCTGAGTTGGATGATCAGCCATGATCATAATAAATGGCGGTGCAGGCTCGAAGGGCCGAATGGCCTACTCCTGCACCTATTTTCTATGTTTCTATGTTTCTATGTTTCTATGTTTATTGATCCTGGGGGAAATTGGTTTTCGTTACAGTTGCACCATAAATAATTAAATAGTAACAAAACCATAAATAATTAAACAGTAATATGTAAATTATTCCAGGAAAATAAGTCTAGGACCAGCCTATTGGTTCAGGGTGTCTGACCCTCCAAAGGAGGAGTTGTAAAGTTTGATGGCCACAGGCAGGAATGACTTCCTATGACACTCTGTGTTGCATCTCGGTGGGTTGAGTCTCCGGCTGAATGTCCTCCTGTGCCCAACCAGTACATTATGTAGTGGATGGGAGACATTGTCCAAGATGGCATGCAACTTGGACAGCATCCTCTTTTCAGACACCACCGTCAGAGAGTCCAGTTCCATCTCCACAACATCACTGGCCTTACGAATGAGTTTGTTGATTCTATTGGTGTCTGCTACCCTCAGCCTGCTGCCCCAGCACACAACAGCAAATATGATAGCACTGGCCACCACAGACTCGTAGAACTTCCTCAGCATCGTCCGGCAGATGTTAAAGGACCTCAGTCTCCTCAGGAAATAGAGATGGCTCTGACCCTTCTTGTAGACAGCCTCAGTGTTCTTTGACCAGTCCAGTTTATTGTCAATTCATATCCCCAGGTATTTGTAATCCTCCACCATGTCCACACTGACCCCTTGGATGGAAACAGGGGTCACCGGTGCCTTAGCTCTCCTCAGGTCTACTACCAGCTCCGTATTCTTTTTCACATTAACCTGCAGATAATTCTGCTCACACCATGTGACAAAGTTTCCTACCATAGCCCTGTACTCAACCTCATCTCCCTTGCTGATGCATCCAACTATGGCAGAGTCATCAGAAAACTTCTGAAGATGACAAGACTCTGTGCAGTAGTTGAAGTCCGAGGTGTAAGTGGTGAAGAGAAAGGGAGACAAGACAGTCCCCTATGGAGCCCCAGTGCTGCTGATCATTCTGTCGGACACACAGTGTTGCAAGCACACGTACTGTGAGCTGCCAGTCAGGTAATCAAGAATCCATGTCACCAGGAAAGCATCCACCTGCATCGCTGTCAGATTCTCCCCCAGCAGAGCAGGGAGGATGGTGTTGAACGCACTGGAGAAGTAAAAAAAAAAAAACCCTCACAGTGCTTGCTGGCTTGTCCAGGAGGGTATAGACACGGTTCAGCAGGTAGACGATGGCATCCTCAACTCCTAGTCGGGGCTGGTAGACGAAATGGAGGGGATCTAAGTGTGGTCTAACCATAGGCTGGAGCAGCTCCAGAACAAGTCTCTCCAGGGTCCTCATGATGTGGGAGGTCAATGCCACTGGTCTGTAGTCATTGAGGCCGCTGGGGTGCAGCGTCTTCGGCACAGGAACGAGGCAGGACGTCTTCCACAGCACAGGAACCCTCCGGAGCCTCAGGCGCTGGTTGAAGACATGGCGAAGTTCTCCACATAGCTGAGGGGCACAGGCTTTGAGCACCCTGGTACTGACACCATCCAGTCCTGCAGCCTTGCTTGGGTTGAGACGTTTCAGCTGTCTTCTCATCTGTTCAGCTGTGAAGCCCACCATGGTGGTTTCGTGTAGGGAAGGGGTATAGTCATTAGAGCAGGGTGGGGGACTGTGAGGAGGGGTAGGATGGGAGAGTGGAATATGTGTTGGTTGGGGGCCGACAACAGATGACTCATGTGGGGGATGGGCAGGGGCCACAATGTCAAATCTGCTAAAGAACAGGTTAAGTTCGTTGGCCCTGTCCACACTGCTTTCAGTTCCTCTGTTGCTAGTTTGCCGGAACCCAGTGATGGTCCTCATCCCACTCCAGACCTCTCTCATGTTGTTCTGCTGGAGTTTCCACTCAAGCTTCCTCCTATACCTGTCTTTAGCCTCCCTGATCCTGGCTTTCAGGTCCCTCTGTATTTAGGAAATAGTCTCTAAATCTCTCCAAGTGCTTCTGTAGCCTCTCTGCTTCTTCAAAACTACCTGCTCCGCCACCTTTCTTCATATCGTCTGCTAACTTGGCCACAAAGCTATCAATTGCATCATCCAGATCACTGATATGTAACATGAGAAGAAGCAGTTCCAGCACCAATGACCTTTATTTGTCGCATGTACAGCAGCAGCCCACGAGTATAGCATGCTTTCAACACTAACATAGCATGCCCACAACTCAGTAAAGCTAACCCGTGCATCTTCGGAATGTGGGAGGAAACCAGTGCATCTGGCAGGAACCCACAGAGTCAGACATACAGATTTCTTACAGACAGTGGTGGGAATGGAACCCCGATCGGTGATCGCTGGCGCTATAAAACAATTGGCTTTACCGCTACACTACTGTACTGTCCCTATTGTAGTCACTCTGCTGTTCTCTTTAAGCACTCAGCTGTTTCTCTTCTACTCTGAGTACTTTATTGGGAGAATGGGCAAAAAGTGGAAGATGGAATATGGTGTATGGTCATGCACTTTGGTAGAAGGAATAAAGGCGTGAACTGTTTTCTAAACGGGCTGAAAATTCAAAAATCAGAGGTGCAAAGGGATTAGGTGTCCTTGTGCAGGATTCTCTAAAGGCTAACTTGCAAGTTGAGTTGGTGGTAAGGAAGGCCAATGCAATGTTAGAATTGATTTTGAGAGGAGGAGAATGTAAGAGTGTAGGGTAATGTAATGGGTGGGAACATATGCATAATTCACAATCTCCAACATTGAGATGACCTTCCCTTGAAGAAGCTGCTCCGATGCGATGACATAATGACGTGAAGTTTTTTTTACCACACTTTACACTCTGTGTTTGGTTGACTATAAAGGAGTTGTTACGGTTTTCCTTAAACTTTAAACGCCTTTGTTGGTTTATTTACAAAAATCTACATTGGAAACGATTCCGGAATTATTCAGCATGTTGGCCAAATCAGTTGCTCTGATTCTGCCTGAGATTTGAGAGCAAAATGCCGTCGCTTAGTTTGTACAAGCCGAGGCCCAATTCGCGCTGTGAGAAATCTCCTTGGGTAACACTAGATATTGCTATGTTGTAGTGTCACTTAGTAGCTCCATGGCAGTGAGAGTGGTGAGTCTGTTTAAACACCCTCCTGAATGCAAAAAATATTGCCACTGAAAAGTCACCTATTAGTACCACCAGTATATGTTATGATATTTGTTAACTTAGCAGCAGCAGTAAGACCAGAAGACCATATGACATGGGAGCAGAATTATGCCATTCAGCCCATCGAGTCTGCTTCGCCATTCTATCATGGCTGATCCCGGATTCCACTCAACCCCATACACCTGCCTTCTTGCCATATACTTTGATACCCTGACCAATCAGGAAACTATCAACTTCTGCCTTAAACATACACACGGACTTGGCCTCTACCACAGTCTGTGGCAGAGCATTCCACAGATTCACTACTCTCTGGCTAAAAAAATTCCCTGTTACCTCTATTCTAAAAGGTCACCCCTCAATTTTAACACTGTGACCTCTAGATCTGGATACCCCCACCATAGGAAACATCCTCTCTACATCCACCATATCTAGTCCTTTCAACATTCGGTAGCCTTCAATGAGATCCTCCCACATTCTTCTAAATTCCTGTGAGTACAGGCCCAAAGCTGCCAAACGCTTCTCATACGTCAACCTCTTCATTCCCAGAGTCATCCATGTGAATCTCCTCTGGACTCTTCCCAATGACAACTCATCCTTTCTGAGATATAGGGCCCAAAAATGTTGACAATACTCCTAGTGTGGCCTATCTAATGTCTTATAAAGGCTCAGCATTATCTCCTTGCTTTTATGTTCAATTCCCCTTGAAATAAATGCCAACATGGCATTTGCCTTCTTTATCGCAGACTCAATCTGTAAGTTAACCTTCTGGGGATCTTGCACGAGGACTCCTGAGTCGCCCTGATCCTCTGATGTTTGAATTTTCTCCCCATTTAGATAATAGTCTGTACAATTGTTCCTTTTACCAAAATGCATTATCATATATTTCCCAACACCGTATTCCATCTGCCATGTTTTTGCCAATTCTTCTAATTTGTTTAAGTCCTCAGCACTAACCATCCCTCCACCTGTCTTTGTATGATAAGCAAACTTTGCCACAAAGCCATCAATTCCATTATCTAAATCATTGACAAACAATGTGAAAAACAGTGGTCCCAATACTGTCCCCTGAGGAACACCAGTAGTCACTGGCAGCCAACCAGAAAAGGCCCTTTTATTCCCATTTGCTGCCTCCTGCCTGTCAGCCATCCCTCTATCCATGTCAGTATCTTTCCTGTAACGCCATAGGAGTTTACCTTGTTAAGCAGCCTCATGTGTGGCACCTTATCAAATGTCTTCTGAAAATCTAAGTAAATGATATCCACAGCCTTTCCTTTGTCCACTCTGCTTGTTACTGCCTCGAAGAACTTGAACAGGTTTGTCAGGCAAGATTTCCCTTGATAGAAACCATGCTGACTTTGACTTATTTTGTCATTAGTCTCCAAGTACCTCGAAACCTAATCCTTAATAATAAACCCCAACACTTTCCCGACCACTGAGATTAGGCTAACTGGCCAATAATTTCCTTTCTTTTGCCTTCCTCCCTTCTTAAAGACATTTGTAATCTTCCAGTCCTCTGGGACCATGCCAGAGTCAAGTGATTCTTGAAAGATCAGGATCAATGCATAGGTTATCTCTTCAGCAACCTCTCTCGTGCCTCTGTAATTCCCTTTATTCCATAGTAATACAGAAAAATGTGACATATGCTTCTCTTTCTCAAATTGCAGTATGAATTCAGTCATATTATGATCACTGCTTCATTAGTGCGCCTTTATATTAAGCTCCCTAATAAGGTCTGGGTTATTACACGACACCCAATCTAAGATTGCCTTGCCCTGAGCAGGCTCAAGCACAAGCTGCTCAAAATAGTCATCTCATAGGCATTCAACAAATTTCCTCTCTTGCGATCTGACACTGACCTGATTTTCCCAAACCCCTTGGATATTGAAGTCCCCCATTACAATTGTGTCATTACTCTTATTACAAGGCTTTTCCAGCTTCCTTTGCAATCTCAACCTCACATCTTGGTTACTATTTAGAGGCCTATATATGATTCCCATAATGTTTTTTTAACCCTTGCAATTTCTTAACTTCATCCACAAAGACTCAACATTCTCTGACCGTATATCACCTCTTTCTGAAGATGTAATTCCACGTCTTGCCAACAGAGCCACACCACTGTCTATGCCTTCCTGCCTGTTCTTTTGATACAAAGTTTATCCTTTGATATTAAGCTCCCAGCTATGGCCTTCTTTCAGCCATGACTCAGTGATGCCCCCAACACCATAATGACCAATTTGTCCACCAGAAATTCATCCACCTTATTCTGAATGCTACATGCATTTAAATACAGCAGCTTCAGTCCAGCATTCTTCACCTTTTTGAATTTTGCCTCCGTGGTACAATTTAACTCCTTGCTCTGTTTGCATTTGTACCCAATCATTGGCTTGTCCTTCCTTACATTCATGTTACATCCATCATCTAGTTGTAAACCTGTTGGCTCATCCTCAGCTCTATCATACTGGTTCCCATCCCCCTGCCATATTAGTTTAAACCACTCCCAACAGCTCTAGTTAACCTGTCTCTGGACGAGCCAGAGGAAACTGTTGATGCTCCACCCATGGAACATGGGACCCAAGCTGGGAGGCTCATCCGATTTCCAGACATGCTCACAATGCCAGTTTTGGCGAATTCTGGGTGTCCTGTTTTGGGTAATGTAATGGGTGGAAACATATGTATAAATGCCTGCTTCACTGCTGCTGCTACTGTATGGTCTAGAAATCTCTGGAGAAGAAGGCCCTGAGTCCTTGGCTTTGCTTCTTGCTTGGTGGCCGGGGCGGGGTCAAAGTGCTTGGCAGAGGATGGTGCTTGGAGAGGCTGTGTCAGAGGGGCTGGTCGGAGGCTCGAAGTTTTCGGACGGACTCAGAGTCCGCTGTGGTTGGGTGCTTCCAATGGTGCTGCATCAGCGAGTTGGCGGCGCTTGGAGGTTCATGCCAGGGAGAGTTTCTCCCTTCTGCCGCCTGCGTGAGATGATGAGTCTATCGGGACTTTTTTTTACCGTGCCCATGGTCTGCTCTTCATCAAATTATGATATTGCTTTGCACTGTTGTAACTATCTGTTATAATTATGTGGTTTTGCCAGTATTAGTCTTGGTTAGTCTTGTGTTTTCTTGTGATATCATTCTGGAGGAATGTTGTATCATTTTTTAATACATGCATTTCTAAATGACAATAAATGAGGATTGAGTGTCCTCATAATCTAAAATTCACACCCAGCGACACTGAGTTGGGGTTCACTTTAAGAGGCTGGTCTGATGTGATAATGTAATGATGCAAAGTTTTTTACTGCGCTGCGTGTTCTATATTTGAAGGACGTTGAAGGAGTTGTTACGATTTCCCTTAGACATAAAATGTCTCTGCTGTTTTATTTATAAAAACCTACATGGGCACGGATTTGATGCTGAGGCTTTATAGGGCATTGGTCAGACCACACTTTGAGTAATGTGAGCAATTCTGAGTCCCTTGTCTCAGAAAAGATGAGCTGCCATTGGAGAGGGTTCACTGAATTCCAGGAATAAAAGAGTTAACGTGTGGGGTGTCTGATTGCTCTGTGCCTGTACTCATTGAAACAAATTAATATTGAAAGATCTGGACAGAGTGGATATGGAGAAGGTGTTTGATTTACTGGAAGAGTCTCGGAAAGGGTTCCCAACTTGGGGTGCATTGGCCCTTCAGTTAATGGTAGGGATACATGGCATCAAAAAAGTTTGGAACAGAGGGACGTCCTTCTGGAACAGAGTTGAGGAGGAATTTCTTTAGCCAGAGGGTAGTGAACCTCTGGAATTAATTGCCACTGATGGCTGTGAAGGCCAAGTCATTGAGTTTGTTTAAAGCAGAGGTTGATAAGTTCTTGATTAGTCAGGGCATCATCGGATACGGGGAGTAGACAGGAGAATAGGGTTGAAAGGGCTAATATATCAGCCGCGAGGGAATGGTGGAGCAGACTCGATGGGCTGCATGCTGAAGACAATCAAATCAGGTTTTCTCTTTTGAAACCCTTGCTGTGTGTGACCATGTTGTTGATTTTAAATGAGATTCTATTTTCCAATTTGGCCGGAATTCCATGGTTGTTCTATTTCTGTTAATGTTGACTGAGTTGTGTGCACCTCTCTGGACTAATTAATACCATAAGACATAGGAACAGAGTTAGCCACTCGGCCCATTGATATATTATCCCTCTCAACACTTTTCTTCTGCCTTCTCCCCTTTGATGCCTTTACTAACCAAGAACCTATAAACCTCTACTTTAAATATATCCAAAGACTTGGCCTCCACAGCCTTCTGTGGGAATATATTCCTTGGTTAAAGACATTTCTCTTCATCTTTGTTCTCAAGGGACATCCTTATATTCAGAGGCTATGCACTTTGGTCCTCGACTCCTCCACTGAAGGAAACACCCTCCTCACTTTTAGGCTTTTCAATATTCAATAAGTCTCGATGAGATCCCCTCTCTTTCTTCTAAACTCCAGTGGGTACAGGTCCTGAGCCATTAAATACCCCTCATGTGATAACCCTTTCATTCCTGTAATCACTCTCATGAACATCCTCTGGACCTTCTCCAATGTCAGCACATCATTCCTCAGATAAAGGGCCCAAAACTGCTCACAGTACTCCAAGTGTGGTCTGATCAATGCCTTATAAAGCCTCAGCATTACATCCTTGCTTTTATATTCTAGTCCTCTTGAAATGAATGCTAACATTACATTTGCCTCCCCACCAGCTCACCCTGCAAGTTATCCTTTAGGAACTGCACTGCCCGTTTTCTCTGTTCAGAAGCAAGCCTCCTGACCTTCATATTGGACTTCTGAAAAAAGTCTGAAGAAATGTTGGACCCACTCAGCATCTCAGGCAGCATCTCCAGAAAGAGAAACAGTTAACATTTCAGATCGAGCACCCTTGGTCTCCTAAACACAAGAGATTTTGCAGATGCTGGAAATCTAGAGCAACACACACACAAAGCACTGGAGGAACTACGGCAGAATCTATGGAAATGAATAAACAGTTGATGATTAGGGCTGAGACCTTTCATTTGGAATTATGTTCTCTTTCTCTTTTTCAAAATGAAACTGGAATTGCTTTATTACTGTCACATTAGACCGTGAGATGTAGGAGCAGAATTAGGATATTTGTCTCATCACGTTAGCTCCGCTATTTCACCATGACTGATTTATTTTCCCCCTCAATCCTATGAGTTAAAGTTTTTATTACTGGGTATTGCAATGTACTGCTGCCGCAAAACAACACATTTCACAACACATGCCGATGATATTGAATCTGATTCTGATTCTCCTCCCTCTCCCTGTAAACATTGACACCTACACTTTATCAAGAACCCATCAACCTCCTCTTTAAATATACCTAATGACTTGGCCTTACCCAATCACAGCTGTCTGTGGCAATGGATTCCACAGATTTACCATCCTACGGCTAAAGAAATTCCTCCTCATCTCTGCTGTACTGGGATGTCCTTCTATTGTGAGGCTGTGCCCTCTGGTCCTAGACTCTTCCACAAATAGAAGCATCCTATCTACATACACTCTATCCAGGTCTTTTAATATGACCGAGTATGCTTCAATGAGATCTCCCTTCATCCTTCTAAACTCCAGCAACTACAGACCCAGAGCCATCAAACATCCCTCAAAGATTAACCTTTTCATTCTTCGAATCATTTTCATAAATCTCCTCTGGACCCTGTCTTAGATATGGGGCCCCAAAGCAGCTCACAATACTGCAAATGCAGTCCAATCAATGCCTTATAAAGCTTCAGCATCACCTCCTTGCTTTTATATTCTAGTCCTCTCGAAATGAATGCTAACATTGCATTTGCCCTCCTTACCAGTGATTTAACCTGGGAGTTAAACTTCAGGGAATCCTGCACGAGGACTCCCAAGTCTGATTTAAGAATTTTCTCCCTGTTTACAAAATAGCCTATGTTTTTATTGGAACTGTGCTTTTTTCCAATGTTTTATTAAACATGCATAGCATTACCTCTCCAGAAACTGCAAACGTTTTCCTAATGATTCAAACGGTTTACTTGGTGACGTTCCCAACCTCAAGCTGGGTTTTATTATTTGACTGGTCCTTTAACTAGTGTCCAAGGACATTCATGGTGAAATATCAGCCATGGGGAATTATCATCCATGGTGAATTATCATCCATGGTGAATTATGAGCCATGGTGAATTATCAGCCAAGGTGAATTATGATCCATGGGGAATTATGAGCCATGGGGAATTATATCATCCATGGTGAATTATCATCCATGGTGAATTATCAGCCATGGTGAATTATCATCCATGGTGAATTATCACCTCCTGACACAGTCGAGGGAACACATACCAGTCCTCATTGAGAGATCAGCAGTGGAAAGGGTGAGCATCTTCAAGTTCCTGCATGTCAACATCTCTGAAGATCTATTCTTGGCCCAATGTAATGATGCAGTTACACATAAGGACGCATTAGGAGTTTGAGGAGATCTAGAATGTCACTAAAGACTCGAGCAATATCTACAGATGTACTGTGGAGGATAGTCTAATGGTTGCTTCACCGTCTGCTATTGAGGGGCCACTGCACAGGATTAGAAAAAGCTGCAGAGGGTTGTAAACTCAGCCAGCTCCAGCATGGGCACTAACCTCCCCAACATCAAAGATACCTTCAAAAGGCGATGTCTCACAAAGACATTATCCATCATTAGGGGCCCTCACTACCCAGGACTTGCCCTCTTCTCACTTACGTCATTAGGGAGTCGATACAGGAGCCTGAAGAGACACACACAACATTTTAAGAACAGCTTTGCACCTCCTCTATCAGATTTCTGAATGGACAATGAACACACAATATATATCTTTCTTACCCCTTCTTTGTTGCCTCTCCTCCTTCCCTTTCTCCTATAGCCCACTCTCGTCTCCTATCAGATTCCTTCTCCTCCAGCCCTTTACCTCTTCCATCTATCACCTCCCAGTTTTTTACTTAATTCTCTCTCCCCCACCCATCCACCTTCCACCTCAGCTGGTGTCACCTATCAGCTGCCAGAGCTTGTACTCCTTCCCTCCCCCGGCTTCCTTCGCAGTCCTGATGAAGGGTCTGAGCCTGAAACATCGACTGTACATTCCCATCCTTAGATGCTGCCTGAGCTGCTGAGTTCCTCCAGCATGTTATGTGTTTTCCTCAGTGATAATAAACTTAATTGTAATTCTGTCTTAGAATAGCAGCCTTTCCGAATCACTAAATGCAACCATACCCACAAGCCACAACACACATCAAAGTTGCTGGTGAACGCAGCAGGCCAGGCAGCATCTCTAGGAAGAGGTACAGTCGACGTTTCGGGCTGAGACCCTTCATCAGGACTGGAAAGGAAAGGGAAGATGCCAGAGTAAAAAGGTGAGGGGGGATTAGCTAGAAGGTGACAGGTGGAGATAGTTCGGATAGGATGGGAAAGATTAAGGGACTGGAGAAGAAGGAATCTGATAGGAGAGGAGAGTGGACCATGGGAGAAAGGGAAGGGGAGGCATTGGGGGTTGGGGAGGTGGAATGATAGGCAGGTTGGGAAAAGAGGTAAAAGTGGGGAATAGAAGAAGAGGGAAGGGGGAAGGGAGATGGAAAAAATGACCGGAAGAAGAAATTGATGTTCATGCTATCAGGTTGGAGGTTACCCAGACATAATATGAGGTGTTGCTCTTCCACTCTGAGAACAGCAACACTTCATTTTCAACCTGTGTGAAACCATAGAAAAATTACAGCACAGAAACAGGCCTTTTGGCCCTTCTTGACTAAGACCATAAGACAAAGGAGCAGAAGTAGGCCATTCGGCCCATCGAGTCTGCTCCGCCATTTTATCATGAGCTGATCCATTCTCCTATTTAGTCCCACTCCCGCGCCTTCTCACCATAACCTTTGATGCCCTGGCTACTCAGATATCTATCAATCTCTGCCTTAAATACACCCAATGACTTGGCCTCCACTGCTGCCTCTGGCAACAAATTCCATAGATTCACCACCCTCTGACTCAAAAAATTTCTTTGCATTTCTGTTCTGAATGGGAGCCCTTCAATCCTGAAGTCATGCCCTCTCGTACTAGACTCCCCCATCATGGGAAACAACTTTGCCACATCCACTCTGTCCATGCCTTTTAACATTTGAAATGTTTCTATGAGGTCCCCCCTCATTCTTCTAAACTCCAAGGAATACAGTCCAAGAGCGGACAAACGTTCCTCATATGTTAACCCTCTCATTTCCGGAATCCTTCTAGTGATTCTTCTCTGTACCCACTCCAACGTCAGCACGTCCTTTCTTAAATAAGGAGACCAAAACTGCCCACAGTACTCCAAGTGAGGTCTCACCAGCGCCTTATAGAGCCTCAACATCACATCCCTGCACCTATACTCTATTCCTCCAGAAATGAATGCCAAGATTGCATTCACCTTCTTCACTACTGACTCAACCTGGAGGTTAATTTTAAGGGTATCCTGTATGAGGACTCCCAAGTCCTGTTGCATCTCAGAACTTTGAATTCTTTCCCCATTTAAATAATAGTCTGCCCGTTTATTATTTCTGCCAAAGTGCATAACCATACACTTTCCAACATTGTACTTCATTTGCCACTTCTCTGCCCATTCTTCCAATCTATCCAAGTCTCTCTGCAGACCCTCCGTTTCCTCAGCACTACCGGCCCCTCCACCTATCTTCGTATCGTCAGCAAACTTAGCCACAAAGCCATCTATTCCATAATCCAAATCGTTGATGTACAATGTAAAACGAAGCGGCCCCAATACTGATCCCTGTGGAACACCACTAGTAACTGGCAGCCAACCAGAATAGGGTCCCTTTATTCCCACTCTCTGTTTCCTGCCAATCAGCCAATGCTCTATCCACATATGTAACTTTCCTGTAATTCCATGGGCTCTTATCTTGTTAAGTAGCCGCATGTGTGGCACCTTGTCAAAGGCCTTCTGAAAATCCAAATATACAACATCCACTGCATCTCCCTTGTCCAGCCTATTGGTAATTTCCTCAAAAAATTGTAATAGGTTTGTCAGGCAGGATTTTCCTTTAAGGAATCCATGCTGAGTTCTGCCTATCTTGTCATATGCCTCCAGGTACTCTGTAACCTCATCCTTGACAATCGACTCCAACAACTTCCCAACCACTGATGTCAAGCTAACAGGTCTATAATTTCCTTTTTGCTTCCTTGCCCCCTTCTTAAATAGCGGAGTGACATTTGCAATCTTCCAGTCTTCCGGAACCATGCCAGAATCTATTGACTTTTGAAAGATCATCGTTAATGCCCCCGCAATCTCCACAGCTACTTCCTTCAGAACATGAGGGTGCATTCCATCTGGTCCAGGAGGTTTATCTACCCTTAGACTATTCAGCTTCCTGAGTACTCTCTCTGTCGTAATTGTGACTGCGCACACTTCTCTTCCCTCCCATCCTTGAGTGTCCAGTATACTGCTGATGTCTTCCTCAGTGAAGACTGATGCAAAATACTCATTCAGTTCCTCTGCCATCTCCTTATCTCCCATTACAATTTCTCCAGCATCATTTTCTATCGGTCCTATATCTACTCTCACCTGTCTGTTACTCTTTATATACTTGAAAAAGCTTTTTGTATCCTCTTTGATATTATTTGCTAGCTTCCTTTCATAGTTAATCTTTTCTCTCTTAATGACCTTCTTGGTTTCCTTTTGTAAGGTTTTAAAAACTTCCCAATCCTCTGTTTTCCCACTAATTTTTGCTTCCTTGTATGCCCTCTCCTCTGCTTTAACTTTGGCTTTGACTTCTCTTGTCAACCACGGTTGCATCCTTTCTCCACTTGAAAATTTCTTCTTTTTTGGAATATACCTGTCTTGCACATTCCTCATTTCTCGCATAAACTTCAGCCACTGCTGCTCTGCTGTCCTTCCCGCCAGTGTCCCTTTCCAGTCAACTTTGGCCAGTTCCTCTCTCATGCCACTGTAATTTCCTTTACTCCACTGAATACCGACACATCAGATTTCGGCTTCTCTTTTCTAATTTCACAGTGAACTCAATCATGTTATGATCACTGCCTCCTAAGGGTTCCTTCACCTCAATCTCTCTAATCACCTCCAGTTCATTACACAATACCCAATCCAGTACAGCCAATCCCCTAGTGGGCTCAACAACAAGCTGTTCTAAAAAGCCATCTCGCAGACATTCTACAAATTCTCTCTCTTGAGATCCAGTGCTGACCTGATTTTCCCAATCTACTCGCATGTTAAAATCCCCCACAATTATCATAACACTGCCCTTCTGACAAGCCTTTTCTATTTCCAGTTGTAATTTGTAGTCCACATCCCTGCAGCTGTTTGGAGGCCTATAAATAACTGCCATCAGGGTCCTTTTACCCCTGCTATTTCTTAGCTCAACCCATAAAGATTCTGCACCTTCCGATCCTATATCACCTCTTTCTAATGATTTAATATAATTTCTTACCAATAAAGCCATGCCTCCCCGTCTGCCTACCTTCCTATCCTTCCGATACACCGTGTATCCTTGGACTTTCAGCTCCCAGAGACATGCATCCTTTAGCCAGGTCTCAGTGATGGCCACAATATCATACCTGCCAATCTGTAGCTGTACAACAAGATCATCCACCTTATTTCTTATGCTGCGTGCATTTAAGTACAACACCTTAAGACTGGTATTTGATACTTTTTGCTTTGATTCCACTGCAACTTTATTGCACTGCAACTCATCCCAATGGCTACAAATTTGCCCCATCACCTGCCTGTCTTTCCTGACATCTTTACTGCTCACTATCATAGATTTATTTCTGTTTTCCCCTTCCTCCGCTCTATCATTCCAGTTCCCACCCTCCTGCCAAATTAGTTTAAACCCTCCCTAACAGCTCTATTAAACTTTCCTGCCAGGATATTGGTCCCCTTCGGGTTCAGGTGTAACCTGTCCTTTTTGAACAGGTCATACTTCCCCCAAAAGAGATCCAAATTATCCAAGAATCTGAAGTCCTGCCCCCTACATCAGTCTCTCAGCCACACATTCATCTGCCTGATCCGGATATTCTTGCCCTCGCTAGCACGTGGCACAGATAGCAATCCCGAGATTACTACCCTGGAGGTCCTGCTTCTCAGCTTCCTTCCTAACTCCTGGAAATCTCTCTTCAGGACCTCCTCCTTTGTCCTATCTATGTCATTGGTACCAACATGTACCAAGACAACTGGCTGCTCACCCTCCCCCTTTAGAATATTCTGGACCTGATCTGAGACATCCCATACCCTGGCACCTGGGAGGCAACACACCATGTGGGTATCTCTGTCAGGCTCACAGAATCTCCTATCTGTTCCCCTGACTATGGAATCCCCTACGACTACCGCATTTCTCTTCTCCCTCCTTCTCTCCTGCACAACAGCGCCAGGCTCAGTGCCAGAGACCCGGCCACCGTGGGCGTCCCCTGTCAGGTCATCCCCTTCAACAGCATCCAGAACAAGATATTTGTGGCTGAGGGGGACAGCCACAGGTGTGCTCTCCACTATCCGGGCATTTCCCTTCTCTCTCTTGACAGTGACCCAGTTTTCTGACTCCTGTAGCCTAGGGATGACTACCTCCCTGTAGCTCCTGTCTATCACCTCTTCACTTTCCCTGATAAGCAGTAGGTCATCAAGCTGCAGCTCCAGATCCCTAACACGGTCTCTGAGGAGCTGCAACTCGGTGCACCTGGCGCTGATGTGGCCATCAGGGAGGCTGGAGATCTCCCAGGATTCCCACATCTGACACCCTGAACAAAGCACTAACCCTGCAGGCATGCTACTTAATTCTACAGGAATGAAACAGGAAAAATAAATCTACTCACCCACTTACCTCGCCAAATAGACAAACTTTTTAAACCATTAGCTCGTACCGTTAGCTGTGAGAGCCCTGCTGTTCCTGTCTGTCTGGGCCGATTTGCGAAAGGGGTGGGGGGGGAGAAAAAAAGAGCTGGTGCCTCGCTCTTGCCTTTCCCCGTTTACCGCCGAAGCCCGTTGAAGCCAAAGCCCTACACTCTGCTCCCACTCACTCCGCTGCCCTCTGTATAGGGTGGTCTCCTTATTAAACTCTCCGCGCTGTCCTATTGACATCATGCCCCTGTGCAGTCTCGCCCTTCTTGCAATCGAAGAAGTTTAAAAGAAAAATTGCCTTCCTTCAGAATTCAGCTCCCACGACGCTCTGTAGTCCCGATCCAAAGGACTGTGCCAAACCATTTTCTGCCTAGTCCTACTGACCTGCACATCCATACACCTTCCATCCATGTATCTGTCCAATATATTCTTAAATTTTAAAAAAGAACCCCGCATTTACCACCTCGTCTGGCAGCTCATTCCACACTCCCACCACTCTCTGTGTGAAGAAGCCTCCCCTAATGTTCCCTTGAAACTTCTCCCCCTTCACCTTTAACCCATGTCCTCTGGTTTTTTTCTCCCCTTGCCTCAGTGGAAAAAGTCTGCTTGCATTCACTGTATCTATACCTATCATAATTTTATATACTTGTATCAAATCTCCCCTCATTCTTCTATGCTCCAGGGAATAAAGTCCTAACCTATTCAACCTTTCTCTGTAACTGAGTTTCTTAAGTCCCAGCAACATCCTTGTAAACCTTCACTGCACTCTTTCAACCTTATTAATATCCTTCCTGTAATTTGGTGACCAAAACTGAACACAATACTCCAGATTCGGCCTCACCAATGCCTTATACAACCTCATCATAACATTCCAGCTCTTATACTCAGTACTTTGATTAATAAAGGCCAATATGCCAAAAGCTCTCTTCACGACTCTATCTACTTGTGACGCCACTTTTAGGGAATTTTGTATCTGTATTCCCAGATCCCTCTGTTCTACTGCACTCCTCAGTGCCTTACCATTTACCCTGTATGTTGTACCTTGGTTTGTTCTTCCAAAGTGCAATACCTCAAACTTGTCTGTATTAAACTCCATCTGCCATTTTACAGCCCATTTTTCCAGCTGGTCCAAATCCCTCTGCAACCTTTGAAACCCTTCCTCACTGTCCACTACACCTCCATTCTTTGTATTAATCAGCAAATTTGCTGATCCAATTTACCACATTATCATCCAGATCATTGATATAGATGACAAATAACAATGGACCCAGCACTGATCCCTGTGGCACGCCACTAGTCACAGGCCTCTACTCTGAGAAACAATCCTCTACTACCACTCTTTGGCTTCTTCCATTGAGCCAATGTCTAATCCACCTTTCCATGTATACCTAGCGATTGAATTTTCCTAACTAACCTCCCATGCGGGGTCTTGTCAAAGGCCGTACTGAAGTCCATGCAGACAACATCCACTGCCTTCCCTTCATCCACTTTCCTGGTAACCTCCTCGAAAAACCCCAATAGATTGGTCAAACATGACCTAGCACGCACAAAGCCATGTTGACTCTCCCTAATAAGTCCCTGTCTATCCAAATGCTTGTAGATCCTGTCTCTTAGTACTCCTTCCAATAACTTACCCACTACTGACGTCAAACTTACCGGCCTATAATTTCCTGGATTACTTTTCGGTCCTTTTTTAAACAATGGAACAACATGAGCCATTCTCCAATCCTCCGACACCTCACCCGTAGACACCGACATTTTAAATATATCTGCCAGGGCCCCTGCAATTTCAACACTAGTCTCCTTCAAGGTCCAAGGGAATACCCTGTGGTTATGGCCCAGGTGCAAGTGGATGGGACTAGGTAGATTAATGATTTGGCATGGATTTGATGGGTGGAACCCAACGGGCTGAGGGGCCTGTTTACCTACTGTGGTGTTCATTGACTCTACCAGCAAGGTCAAGCTATCTTCAGGATACAGATACAGGGCCTGTTTACCTACTGTAGTGTTCATTGACTCTATCACCAAGGTCAAGCCATCTTCAGGATACAGATACAGGAGCTTGAAAATACACACTCAATATTTCAGCAACAGTTTCTTCCCCTCTGCCAACAGATCTCTGAATGGATATTGAACCCATGAACACTGCCTCAGTATTTTCCCCTCTCTTCTTGCATTACTTATTTAATCTTCTATATATAGTTTTCATTCTTTTTTGTAGTTTTTAGTACTAGGTATTGCAATGCTAAGCAACACATTTCACGAAATGTGCCGATGATATTAAAGCTAATTCTGATCCTCCTACCCACTCCATGTAACCGTGGATGCCCTGACTTATCTGGAGCTATCAACCTCCGATTTAAATGTACCCAGTAACTTGGCATGGAAGTTAACCTGTGGCAATGAATTCCACATATTCACCACCTGCTGACTAAACAAATCCCTCTTCATCTCCATTCTAAAGGGAAATTCTACTATTCTGAGGCTGTGCCCTCTTGTCTGAGACTCCCCCACTGCAGGAAGCATGAATAGCTATATGGACGGTAGGGGTATGGAGGGCTATGGCCCTGGTGTGGGTCGATGGGACTAGGCAGTTTGAATGGTTTGGCTGAGCTGTAAATGCCAGGTGACCTGTCTCTGTGCTGTACTTTCTATGACTCTATCACATTCTCTCCAATATTCACTCTATCGAGGCTTTTCAATGAGATCCCACCTCACACTTGTGAACTCCAGCGAGCACAGGCCCAGAGCCATCAAACATTCCTCATATATTAACCCTACCATTCCCGGCACCATTCTCATGAACCTTCTCTGGACACTCTCCAATGCCAGTGCCTCTTTTCTTAGAGAAGGGGACTAAAACTGCTCACAATACTCCAATTGCAGTCTGACCAATGCCTTATAGAACCTCAGCATTACATCCTTGCTTTTGTACTCCAGTCCTCTTGAAATGAACGCTAACACTGCATTCGTCTTCCGTACCACTAACTCAACCTGCAAGTTGACCTCAGTGAATCCTGCACAAGGGCACCCATGACCCTTTGCACCTCTTGATTACTGAATTTTCTCCCCATTTAGAAAATAGTCTACACCTTTATTCCTTCAATTACAGTGTAAGACTGTACACTTCCCTACACTATATTCCATCTGCTACTTCTTTGTAAATTCTCCCAATCTGTCTGAGTCTTTCTGAGGACTTTCTGCTTTTTCAACACTACCTGCCCCTCCACCCATCTTCATATTGTCTGCAAACTTGGTCACAAAGTCATCAAGTCATTCATCCAAATTATCGACATATAACGTGAAAAGAAGCAGTCCTAATACCGACCCCTAGGGAAGGGTTCTGGCCCGAAATGCTGAAGGATCGTTTCCACGGATGCTGCCTGACCTGCTGAGTTTCTCCAGCGTGTTGTGAGTGTTGCTTTGACCCCAGCATCTGCAGATTATTTTGTGTTTACTAGTCACTCGCAGCCAACCTTAATAGGCCCTCTTTATTCCCACTCTTTTGCTGCTGTCGGTTTCCCAATCTTCTATCCATGCTAGTATCTTTCCTGTAAAACCATGGGCTCTTATTTTGTTAAGACCGAAAGACATGGGAGCAAAATTAGGCCATTTGGGCCATTGAGTCTGCTCTGCTATTTCATCATGGCTGATCTATTTCCCCCTCGGCCCCAATCTCCTGCCTTCTCCCTGTATCACTTCATGTCCTGACTTATCAAGAATCTATCAAACTCTGCCTTAAATGTACTCAATGACTTGGCCTCCACAGCCACCTGTGGCAATGAATTCCACAGATTCACCACTCTCTGGCTGAAGAAGTTCCTCTTCAACTCAGTTTTAAATGGACATTCCTCTATTCTGAGGCTGTGTCCTCTTATGGTAGGTTCCCCCACCATAGGAAACATCCTTTCCACATCCACTCTATCGAGGGCCTTTTAACATTCAATAGGTTTCAATGAGATCCCCCCTCATTCTGAATTCCAGTGAGTACAGATTCTGAGCCAACAAATGCTCCTCATATGATAAACTTTTCCATCCCAGAATCATTTTTGTGAACCTCCTTTGAACTTTCTCCAAGATCCGCACATCCTTTCCTAGATAAGGAGCCTAAAGCTACTCAAAATACTCCAAGTGAAGCCTCACTAGGACCTTATAAAGCCTCAGCATCACATCCTTGCATTTATATTCCAGTCCCTTTCAAATGAATACTAACATTGCATTTGCCTTCCTCTCCCTAGACTCAACCTACAAATTAAGCTCTAGGGAATTCTGCATGAGGACTCCCAAGCCCCCTTGCACCTCATATATTTGAAATTTCTCTGCACTCAGAAAATAATCAATCCATTTATTTCTTCTACCAAAGTGCATGGCCATTCTCTTCCCGACACTGTATTCCATCTGCTACTTGTTTGCTTATTCTTATAATCTGTCTAAGTCCTTCTTTGGCCTCTCTACTTCCTCAAAACTACCTGTCCCCCCGCGCCCACCTGTCTTCATATCGTCTGCAAACTTGGTCACAAAGCCAACAATTCCGTCATCCAAATCATTGACGTAAAAAGTAGCAGTCCAACTCAGAATGTTGTGTCCAGCATTCACCAACAGCAACCAAGAAAGTCTCCCTTTATTCCCACAGTTTGCCTCTTGACAATCAGCCAATGCTCTAACCATACTAGTAACTTTCCTGTAATACCATGGGCTCTTAGCATGTTAAGCAGCCTCATGTGTGGCACCTTGTCAAAGGCCTTCTGAAAATCCAAATAAGCAATATCCATTGACTCGCCCTTGAAGATTTCCAACAGATTTGTCAGGCAAAATTTCCCGTTAAGAAAACTTTGACATGTGCCTCATGTGCCTCCAAGTACCTGGAAAACTCATCCTTAATAATGGTATCTAACATCATCGCAACCACTGAAGCCAGGCTATAACTTCCTTTCTTCTGTCCCCATTTCCTTCTTAACATGTAGAGTGACATTTGCAATTTTCCATTCCTCCACAACCATTCCAGAATCTAGTGAACATGAAAGATCATTATGGATCCACCACAATCTCTTCAACTACCTCTTTCAGAACATTGAGGGGTAGTTCATCTGGTCCAGGTGAACTATCTACCTTCAGACCTTTCAGAACATTGAAGTGTAGTTCATCTGGTCCAGGTGAGCTATCTACCTTCAGACCTTTCAACTTCCCAAGCACCTTCTCCTTGGTAATAGCAACTACACTCACTTTTGTCCCTGATACTCTTGAATTTTTGGCACACTGCTCATGTCTTCCACAGTGAAGATTGATGAAAAATTCTTATGAAGTTCATCTGCCATTTCTTTGGTCCCTATTACTACATGTCCAGCATCAGTTTCCAGTGGTCCAATATCCACTTTGAACTCTCTTTTGCTTTTTATATATTTGTAAACACTTTAGGTATCCTCTTCTGACAAGGAAAGAAATGATTGAGACAACAATGACCACGTGTAACTTGTGTTTTAACTTTAGTGATTGGATGTATTAGCAGGCAGGGAGATTAAATTACCCATTGTGTAAATGTGGTATTTAGATAAATAAGTTGAACTAGGCCATTCCAGTAAAGGATTCCGTCGGTATTCTCGAGTTTTGTTACTCATTATAGTTGTCACATGCAGGATTCTTCTATTTTTTTTTGGCTTTCTCTAAAGTTAATAGTATATTTCCCCGAGTGGAGGGTGATGGAATGTGTCGGGAAGGGTTTAAAGGAACATAGTTACCATGTGAATGTTTAATACTCTAAAACAAGTACTAGGAGCCACATGGACTGACACGCAAAGCAAGCTATAAACTAAAGAGAGGAGGAGGGGCCAATGTCTGCGACCTGCTCACACGTCGCTCCGCATCTTGGTGATGTTGACGTAGTTGGGGTTGGATAAAGTGCAATTGTCATTGTGGAGGTTGTGGTCGGGGGGTTGCCGGGTGCACGGCGCCCCCTCCTGGTTGTACTCCGACTTGCAGATGCTTGAGGCGCTGTTGCTCCTCTTCAGGTCAGTGACGGATGGGATGGTGGGGCAGCTCCTCACGTGTAGGTACTGTGCCTGCTCCTCGTTCTCCGTCTCCCGGTGGTAGAAGTAGTTGAAGTTGGAGACGATGACGGGCACGGGCAGCGCGATGGTCAACACGCCGGCGATGGCGCAGAGGGAACCCACCATCTTGCCGCCGATGGTGACGGGGTACATGTCCCCATAGCCCACCGTGGTCATGGACACCACGGCCCACCAGAAGGCGTCAGGGATGCTGTCGAAGAAGGAGCTGGCCTCATCGGCCTCGGCAAAGTAGACGGCGCTGGAGAAGAGGATGACGCCGATGAAGAGGAAGAAGATGAGGAGGCCCAGCTCCCTCATGCTGGCCTTCAGTGTCTGCCCGAGGATCTGCAGGCCCTTGGAGTGCCTGGACAGCTTGAATATGCGGAAGACACGGACCAGACGAATGACCCTCAGAATGGCCAGAGACATGGCCTGCTGCCCCTGCTGTTGCCCATTGCCTGCCTGCTGCTGCTGTTGTTGTTGTGCAGCCAGCTCAGTGCCCAGGGTGATGAAGTAGGGTGTGATGGCCACGATGTCAATGATGTTCATGATGTTCCTGAAGAAGGTGGGCTTGCTGGGGCAGGCGAACAGCCGGACAAGAAACTCAAATGAGAACCAGATGATGCAGAGGGTCTCGACAATGAAGAAGGGGTCAGCAAAGCTCGGAGCGTGATAGGGAGTTGTCTCATTGCTATAATGGGGCTGACCCCCGGCTGGATTTTCCTTGTCGTCCCTGAAGACGGGGAGTGTCTCCAGGCAGAAGCTGACAATAGAGATGAGGATGACCACAACGGACATGATGGCGATGACTCGGGCCGGGCCTGAGCTCTCGGGGTACTCGAAGAGCAGCCAGATCTGCCGTTGGAACTCATTCTCCGGTAAGGGCCGCTCCTCTTCCTTGATGAAGCCTTCGTCCTCCCGGAACATCTCCATGGCCTCCTCTCCAAGCTCGTAGAATCGTATCTCCTCTGCAAAGATGTCTAGGGGCACGTTGACGGGTCTGCGCAGTCTCCCCCCCGACTGGTAGTAGTACAGAATGGCGTCGAAACTTGGCCGGTTCCTGTCGAAGAAGTACTCATTCCTCAGGGGATCAAAGTAGCCCATCCTCTTCTTGGGGTCCCCAAGCAGGGTATCAGGGAACTGGGCCAAAGTCCTCAGCTGAGTCTCGAACCGCAGGCCCGAGATGTTGATCACCACCCTCTCACAGCATTCGTGATTTTGCTCCAGCCCATACAAGTCCTGGTTCTGGACTGGGAGGGCTGCCAGCTCGTCCACATTGTCCCCCTGGGCCACCGTCATGTTGCTGGTGGGCCTCACGTTTCTCTCACTGGGGAGCTGGGAAACACTGCTGAATTCAAAAGTTGTGTTCTAATTCTCCTGGTGACTGGGATTGCTGGGATATTTTGTATCTCAACTATAATTACCTGAATTCTTAGTGGGAGGTGAGCCTGTGGATTCTAGAGTCATTCAGTCTTGCTATTGTTGGATAGTGGAGGCAGTGGATTTCATTGATCCCAACTTATAAGGGAATAGTGGATCTTGGATATTTTGGTAGGTGTGTCCTGCAATTAATGCATTCCAGAGCTAATGGTTTGAGCAGTAGAACATGTATTATAGTAGATCTCACAATTGTGGGTTTGTGTGTCTTGTTTTAGTGATACAGCACAGTAACAGATCCTCCTGGCCTAACGAGCCCACACCCAAGTGACCAATTAACCGACTAACCTATATGTCTTTAGAACGTGGGAGAAAACTGGAGCACCTGGAAGAAACCCACACAGTCACGGGGAGAACATGCAAATTCCTTACAGCCAGCGACACGAATTGAACCCAGATTGCTGAGTTCTACTGTACAGTGCCGGGTCTTAGTCAATCCTTTAGTTAGCAGATCTTTTGCTTGTTAGTTCTTATAGTTAGTGAAACTTGTAACTTTCTGTTCTGGCTGTTTCTGTCCCCTGCATCTTTGTTTTGGAATATCTCGTTAGTGGTTTCTGGAGCTGGAGATGGCAGTGTCAGTACTTACTGCAGTTAAATGATACCAGAGATAAAAATCGATTCTGGGTGCTAGAGCTGATGAATTCTGCTTGTTGCTGCTGGGATTCAATGAAGCAAGTAGCTGATTCTGGTTTGTACAACCCAAAGTTAGTGGATGTTATAGTTTATGGATATTAGAATACTCTAGAGTCATTGAGTCATTGCAAGAGTTTTTGAAATCTGTGGCTACAGATGTTGGATGTAGTGACTAAGTTCGAAGATACTTGTAATATGTGGACCCACAGCTGGTAGATCTCAGAGTTGGTGAATATTGTAGGTGGTGGATCCTGGAGATTGAGGATCTACATGTTCGTAGATCCTGAAGTCTGGGGATATTAGTAAATCTGGGTCTCAGTGGTTCCTGGATTTTTTTGGCTTCATGAGTTACCACAACCTGGACTCAATGGCTGCTGGATCTCACAGTTTGTAGCTTTTGGAATATGTGGATCTTGAAGACTGTTAGACCTGGAGTTAGAGAGTTCAATACTCCCGGAAGTAGTCAATATAGCACTTGGTGGCTAATGCCTTTGATAGACTGTGGAGTTAATAACTTCTGAGATTCATGGATCCCAGAAAGTGGTGAACTCTGCAGTTAACTTGTCCATGTGGTCCTTAATGAATTTTGGAGTTCTGGTTCCTGAATTTCGCAAATTCTAAAACTAGTGTCTCGCAGGGACAGTGAGCCAGTGGATTCCAGAGATTCCTGTTGCTAGAAGCTCCTGAAATGAATGGATTTGCAAGTGCTTGAGTTCTGAAATTTGTGGAGTAAGTAGTCTATATTGGCTAGCAGGCTCCTCCTTTCTGATTTACTTTTAATGCCCAGAATTATTTCCCACAAAAGCAGCGATGGAGAAACTGCTTGTGCATTTGAGATGTTGTGACAGAAGACGTCCTGACTCATCCAGCTCAGTGCTGTAGCAGAAACTTCCAAAGCAGCAGAACACCTACTTAAAGCAGTAGCTTGTGCTCAGGAGAATCTAGATGGAACCTAAATTAAAACAGGAAGAGAGAAAGAACATTACTCGTTCCATCTGCCACACAGTGGCCACTTTATTAGGTCGACCTGAACCACTACTTGTTAATGCAAATATCTAATCAGCCAATCATGTGGCAGCAACTCAATGCAATAAAAGCACACAGACATGGTCAAGAGGTTCATTTGATGTTTAGACCAAATATCAGAATGGGAAAGAAATGCGATCTAAGTGACTTTTAAGTGGGTGGACAGCAGCAGCAGAAAATGACAACCATTTGGTAGGTAGGTGGTAGGTCATGTTTGACCAATCTATTGGAGTTTTTCGAGGAGGTTACCAGGAAAGTGGATGAAGGGAAGGCAGTGGATGTTGTCGACATGGACTTCAGTAAGGACTTTGACAAGGTCCCACATGGGAGGTTAGTTAGGAAAGTTCAGTCGCGAGGTATACGTGGAGAGGTGGTAAATTGGATTAGACATTGGCTCGATGGAAGAAGCCAGAAAGTGGTGGTAGAGAATTGCTTCTCAGAGTGGAGGCCTGTGACTAGTGGTGTGCCACAGGGATCAGTGCTGGGTCCATTGTTATTTGTCATCTATATCAATGATCTGGATGATAATGTGGTAAATTGGATCAGCAAATTTGCTGATGATACAAAGATTGGAGGTGTAGTGGACAGTGAGGAAGGTTTTCAGAGCCTGCAGAGGGACTTGGACCAGCTGGAAAAATGGGCTGAAAAATGGCAGATGGAGTTTAATACAGACAAGTGTGAAGTATTGCACTTTGGAAGGACAAACCAAGGTAGAACATACAGGGTTAATGGTAAGGCACTGAGGAGTGCAGTCGAACAGAGGGATCTGGGAATACAGATACAAAATTCCCCAAAAGTGGCGTCACAGGTAGATAGGGTCATAAAGAGAGCTTTTGGCACATTGGCCTTTATTAATCAAAGTATTGAGTATAAGAGCTGGAATGTTATGATGAGGTTGTATAAGGCATTGGTGAGGCTGAATCTGGAGTATTGTGTTCAGTTTTGGTCACCAAATTACAGGAAGGATATTAATAAGGTTGAAAGAGTGCAGAGAAGGTTTACAAGGATGTTGCCAGGACTTGAGAAACTCAGTTACAGAGAAAGGTTGAATAGGTTAGGACTTTATTCCCTGGAGCGTAGAAGAATGAGGGGAGATTTGATAGAGGTATATAAAATTATGATGGGTATAGATAGAGTGAATGCAAGCAGGCTTTTTCCACTGAGGCAAGGGGAGAAAAAAAAACCAGAGGACATGGGTTAAGGGTGAGGGGGGAAAAGTTTAAAGGGAACATGGGGGGGGGCTTCTTCACACAGAGAGTGGTGGGAGTATGGAATGAGCTGCCAGACGAGGTGGTAAATGTGGGTTCTTTTTTAACATTTAAGAATAAATTGGACAGATACGTGGATGGGAGGTGTATGGAGAGATATGGTCCGTGTGCAGGTCAGTGGGATTAGGCAGAAAATAGTTCAGCACAGCCAAGAAGGGCCAAAAGGCCTGTTTCTGTGCTGTAATTTTTCTATGGTTTCTATACACTCAGTGGCCAATTTGTAAGGTACCGTACAAGGCGGCCACTGAGTGTATTTTATAGGAGATAGTGAAGGAGAGTGGAATTGGAAGACTAAAAAAGGGAATGAATCAGAGTTAAAGAAGATAGAAAACAGGTAGGCTAAAGAACATAGAACAGTACAGTACAGGCCCTTCGGCCCATAATGTTGTGTCAACCTTTTAACTTACTCCAAAGTCAATCTGACCCTTCCTATGACATGGCCACCAAAGAACTATGTAGGAGGGAAGGGTCATGATATTGTGCTGACCTCTTAACCTACTCTAAGATCAACCTGACCTTCCCCTCCTAGGTGGTCCTCCATTATTCTTTTGTCCACATGCCTATCTATAATTCTCTTAAATTGCCCTAATGTATCTGTGACCAAAACCCTTGGCAAAGCGTTCCATGCACCCACCACTCCCTGTGTAAAGAACTTACCTCTGACATCCCCCCTTTACTTTCCTCCAGTCACCTTAAAATTATGCCCTCTGGTATTAGCCCTGGGAAAGGTCCCTGGCTGCCCACTCGATCTATGTCTCTTATCATCTTGTGCACTTTTTGTTAAGTCACCTCTGCCCAATCTCAGTGAGCCTATCTTCATAAGACATGTTCTGTAATCTAGGCAGCATCCTGGCGAATCTCTGCACCCTCTCTAAAGCTTCCATATCCTTCCTATAATGAGGCGGCAGAAAATGGATGGATGGGGAGCAGAACAAGGGGAAGCAAGGAATAGGTTGGCAGATAAAGGGGGAAGAGAAAGAAATTTGAAGAATAGAGGATTAGGAAGTAGGTTTAAGTTACAATGAGCAGTCAAGCTCTAGACTGTTGATTCAGAGATGCAAGTTTAGATCCTATCTGAGGAATTTAAGTTCAAGACATTAGTTAAAAGTTTCTTTATTTTTCTGGAGGGTTAGTCTTAATGACAGGAATTGAAATTAACAGATGCGTTTAAGATCGGGGTTCAATTCCTGTCGCCATCTGTAAGAGTTTGAACATTCTCCCAGTGATCACATGGTTTCCAGTTTCTTCCCACATCCCAGAGATGTATTGATTAGGGTTAGTAATTTGTGGGCATGGTGTATTAGCGCTGGAAGTGTGACGACACTTGCATGCTTCCCCCAGCACATCCTTGGACTGTGATGGACATTGATGCAAATGACACATTTCACTGTGTGTTTCGATGTACAAGTGACAAGTAAAGCTGATCTTTGATCTTGAAATGCTTGTTTGCTGCCACCTTGCCATTTGTGTAATTCTCAAAGTACCAGGCCGAGACCCTTCATCAGGAGGAAGGTAGCTGGGTGGGAGATGAAGGAAGAAGCTGGGAGGGATTTGTGCAAAAAATTAAATGGTCAAAGAACAAGGAGAGGAGAGTAGACCATGAGAGAAAGGGAAGGGTGATGGACAGGTGAGGTTAAGAGCGGGGTGAGGGGGGAACCAGAATAGGGAATGAAAAATGAGAGAAGGAGGCCAAAGGTGGCAGATGGACTTCTTCTTCCCCCTTCCCCCCTCTCTCCAGTCCTGATGAAGGGTCTCGGACCAAACCATCGACTGTTTATTCCTCTTCACCGATGTCGCCTGACCTGCTGAGTTCCTCCAGCATTTTGCATGCTTTGCAAAAGATGGAGGGAAGTGAAAGGAGGGGAGTGTAGAGATGGGAGACAGCTGCTGGAGAGAGAAAAACAGGAATACAAAGCACTACCTTATAAGACCATAAGACATAGGAGCAGAATCAGGCCATTTGGCCCATTGAGTCTGCTCCGCCATTTCATCGGCTGATTTATTATCGTTCTCAAACCTATTCTCCTGCCTTCTCCCTGTCACCTTTTATGCCCTGACTAATAAAGAACCTAATAAATAAACCCTCCGCTTTAACTAATAAAGAATCTATCACCCTCCGCTTTAATCAGTCGGCCTCCATAGCCATCTGTGATAATTCCACAGATTCACTACCCTCTGGTTGAAGAAATTCCTTCTCATCTCTTTTCTAAAGGGAAGTCCTTCTATTCTATATAAAAATGATGGTGAGAGACACACTCACAACTGCTTGGCTACATTCTGCTTCAGCCCCACCTACATAGAGGTTTGCAGATATTACCACCGTAATGGGCTGATTCTCAAACCAGATGAACAGGAGTACAGGAAGGAGATAGAGAGCTTAATGACCTGATGTCACAACAGCACCCTTTCCTTTACTGTCAGCAAGGTCACTGACTTCCGAAAGGGGGCAGTGCTCATGCTCCTGTCTACATCAGTGGTTGAGAGCTTCAAGATCCTAGGTACGAACATCACCAATTGTCTGTCCTGGTCTAACCACTCTGACGTCACTGCCAAGAAAGCTCACCAATGCCTCTACTTCCTCAGGAGGATAAAGAAATTCACCATGTCCCTGTTGACCCTTACCAACATTTATTGATGCATCTGTTTGGATGCACCATGGCTTGGTATGGCCGCAAGGAATTTCATAGAGTTGTGGACACAGTTCAGCACATCACAGTAATCGGGCTTCCCTCTATGGACACTGTCTACAGTTCTGACTGCCTCAGTAAAGCAGCCAGCATAATTAGAGACTCCACCCACCCCAGAGATTCTCTCGTCTCCCCTCTCCCATAGGACAGAAGATACAAAAGCCTGAAAGCACATACCACCAGTTTCAAGGACAGCTTCTAGCCCACTGTTATCAGACTCTTGAATACACCTCTTGTACAATAAAATGGACTCTTGGCCTCACAATCTACTTCATTATGATCTTGCACTTTATTGTTTACCTGCACTGCACTCTTTTGGTAGCTTTTACACTTTATTCTGCTTAATGATTTGATCTGTATGAACAGTCGGTAAAACAAACTTTTCGCTATACCTTGTACATAGGATGATAAACTAAACCAAAACATAGATGGACAGACGATAACAGGGAACACGGAGTAAAGAAGAGTATAACGATCGTGAAGAGGGGCAGAGAAGATGCAGAGAATGATGGAGAATGTAGAAATAAGCACGAGTGTAGAGAGAGTGTCAGAAGTAGAAAGATCAATAAAAAGTTCAAGTTAATTTCAAAGTAAATTTATTATCAAAGTACATATATGTCACCTCACTTTCATTTTCTTGGAGGCATTCACAGTAAATACAAGAAACACAACAGGACCAGTGGGGACTGCACACAACAGAGAAGGACAAAACAACCAGTGTGCAAAAGACTGTACAAATACAAAATGAAAAGCAGAAATAGTAATAATAAATAAATAATAATAAGTACCTGGTAGGGCTCGGAAACCTGTACCAACCAACTGGCGGGTGTGTTCAAAGACATCTTCAGTCTAGCATTGCCACTCTCGGAAGTTCCCACCTGCTTCAAAATGGCAACAATTATACCAGTTCCCAAGAAGAGCAGTGTGAGCTGCCTTAACAACTATATCCAGAAGCACTACATCTATGGTGATGAAGTACTTTGAAAGATCTCAGCAAGGACCTGGATCCACCACAATTTGCCTATCGCCACCATAGATCTACAGTAGGTGTGATATCATAGGCTGTGCATGCAGCCTTGGATCACCTGGACAACGCTAATGCTTATGTTAAGGTACTGTTTATTGACTACAACTCAGCATTTAACAGTCTGATCAAAGAGCTCCAAAACCAAGGCCTCTGTACCTTCCCTGGCAACTGGATCCTTGACTTCCTCACCATTAGTCTGTGAGGATCAGAAATACGACCACAAGACCATAAGATACAGGAGCAGAATTAGGCCATTTGGCCCATTGAGTCTGCTCTGCTATTTCATCATGGCTGATCCAATTTTCCTCTCCGCCCCAGTCTCCTGCCTTTTCCCCATATCCCTTCATGCCCTGACCAATGAAGAATCTATCAACCTCTGCCTTAATTATACATGAAGTCTTGGCCTCCACAGCTGCCTGTGGCAAAGAATTCCACAGATTCACCACTTTCTGGCTAAAGAAATTCCTCCTCATCTCTGTTCTGAAAGGACGCATCTCTATTCTGAGACTGTGTCCTCTGGTCTTAGACTCTCCCACCATAGAAACATCCTCTCCACATTCACTCTATCAAGGCCTTTCGCCATTCCATTGGTTTCAATAAGGTTACCCTTCATTCTTCTGAATTCTAGTGAATACAGGCCCAGAGCCTTTAAGCACTTTTCATACGACTCTTCATATGAAACACTCTTCATATCACTCTTCCATTCAACCCTGGAATCATTTGTGTGAACCTTCTTTGAAACCTCTCCAGTTTCAGCACATCCTTTCTAAGATAAAGGGCTCAAAATTCTCCAAGTGAGGCCTCAGCAGTGCTTTATAAAGTTTCAACATCACATCCTTGTTTTTATATTCTGTCCTCTTGAAATGAATCCTAACATTGCATTTGCCTTCCTCACCACAGACTCAACCTACAAATTAACTTTTAGGGAATCCTGCACAGGGATTTTCAAGTCCCTTTGCACCTCAGTTTTTTTTATATTTTCTCTCCATTTAGAAAATAGTCAACCCTTTCATTTCTTCTACCAAAGTGTATGATCTTACACTTCCTAACTCTGTATTCCATCTGCCACTTCTTTGCCCATTGTCCTAATTTGTCTAAGTCCTTCTGTAGCCTCTCAAACTACCTGCCTCTCCACCTATTTTCAGATCATCTGCAAACTTTGCAACAAAGCCATCAATTCTATCATTCAAATCATTGACATATAACGTAAGAAGAATCAGCCCCAACACAGACCTCTGTGGAACACACTGGTCACTGGCAGCCAATCAGAAGAGGCCCCCTTTATTTCCTTTCTTTGTCTCCTAGCAATCAGCCACTACTTTATCCATGCTAGAATCATTCCTATAATATGGACTCGTAGCTTGTAAGCTGCCTCATGTGTGGCACCTTATCAAAGGCCTCTGAAAATTCAAGTACACAACATCAACTGATGTTCCTTTGTCTACCTTGCTTGTTGTTCCTTCAAAGAATTCCGACAGATTTGTTGGACAAGGTTTTCCCTTCAGCAAACCATGTTGACTACGGCCTATTGTATCGTGTGCCTCCAAGTCCCCGGAGACCTCATCCTTCATACCTCTCCACCTCACTGGCAATCAACACTGGTGCATCTCAAGGATGTGTGCTTAGCTCACTGTTCTGCTCTCTCTACACTTACGACTGTGTAGCTAGGCACAGTTCAAGTGCTATCTGTAAATTTGCTGTCAACATAACTATTGGCAGAATTTCAGATGGCGACAAGAAGCCATACAGGTGGGAGATATGGTGTCACAGCAACAACCTTGCATTCAACATCAGTGACTTCAGAAAGGGTAAGATGAGGGAAGACACACCAGTCTTCACACAGGGATCAGAAGTGGAGAGAGTGAGCAATTTCAAGTTCCTGGGAGTCAATATCTCTAAAGATCTATCCTGGGCCCAATATATCAATACAGTTACAAAGAAGGCATGAAAGTGGCTATATATTATTAGAAGTTTAAAGAGATTTGGCATGTCACCAAAGACACTCGCAAATTTCTACAGCTGTACTGTGGAGAGCATTCTAACTAGCTGCATCACTGTCCAGTACTGGGGTGTCTACTACACAGGATCAAAAGAAGCTGCAGAAAGTTGTGAACTCACTCAGCTCCATCATGGGCACTAGCCTCTGTAGCATCCAGAACATCTTCAAGGAACAATGCCTCAAAAAGGTGACATCCATCAAAGGACCCCATCACCCAGGACATGCCCTCTTCTCATTGTTACCACCAGGAAGGAGGTACAGGAGCCTGAATGCACACACTCAACGATTCAGGAATAGATTCTTCCCATCTGACATCTGATTTCTGAATGGACATTTAACCCATGAATATGACCTCATTACTTTTTTTGCACTACTTATTTCATTTAACTATTAAATATATACTGTATATACTTGCTGTAGTTCACAGGTTTTGTTATGTTTTATGTTTTGCATTGTACTGCTGCCACAAAGACAACAGATCTCCTGACATATGCCAGTGATATTAAACCTGATTCTGATTCTCATTAAATAAACCACATATATTGAGAAGATGAGTTGTACAGTCCTTAAAGATTGTGGAATCATTTCAGTGTTGGGCTGATTGAAGTTGAGTGAAGTTATCCCCTCTGGTTCAATAGCTGTTCCTGAACCTGGTGGTGTGGGACCTAAGACTCTTGTACCTCCTCCCCTGAGGCAGCAGTGAGAAGAAAGCATGGCCTGGATGATGGCAGTCTTTGATGATGGATGCTGCTTTCCTGCAACAGTAGATGTGCTCAATGTTGGAAAGGGCTTTTCCTGTTAAGGACCAGGCTGTATCCACTACTTTTTCATTCCATGCCATTAGTGTTCCCATACCAGGCTGTGATGCAACTGGACAGTACACTCTCCACTGTGCACCTATAAAAGATTGCCCAAGTTTCAGATTGGTGATCAGTTTGAGAGAGGCAAAGAGTGAGGCAGAGAAGGGAACAGAGCATAAGAGTTGGCTGTATGATAGAGAGTAAAATTGACATTTGTACAGAGTGGTGGAGACACATGAGACTGGAGATTCCAGAGTCTGAGGAAATTTGGTATGTCACTGAAGACTGTAGCAAATTCCTATAGATGTACAAGCTACCCAATTGGAATTTGAGCTGTTGTTCCTCCAAGCTGAGAGTGGCCTCATTGTGGCAATAGGCAAAGCCATGGATCAACACTTTGGAATGGGAATGGGGATTGGAATTAAAATGGTTGGCAATGGGAAATCCTGCTTGTTCTGGACAGAACGAAAGTACTTGGGTTGGGTTTCATTGATGTAGAGAAAGCCATAGCGGGAGCACTGGATGCAGTAGACGACCTCAACAGATTTAGAGGTGAAGTATTGCCTTACCTGGAAGGAGTGTTTGCAGCCCTGAATGGTGGTGAGGGAGGAGGCGGATTGGCAGGTGGACCATTACTGCTTGCATTGATAAATGCCAGGAGGGAGAGTGGACAAGGGTATATACAGTGGAGTAAAGGCGGCAGGGGAAGGGCTGGTAGATAGGACTACAGAGATACTCTGGTAGAGAGTTGGATCTGAATAGCTTGTGCTGTCACCATTCCATGGTGAGGCTTGTGCCTCTGTGTCAATCTCTCCCAGCAACTGCATAGAATCAGTGGGCCATAGGGGCAAAGGAAATAAACTATCTCAATCACCTTAACAACAGAGCTGGCAAGAATGATCGGAGTTAAAAGTTAACTTTTCCCTCGGTCATGATGACCAGCACCCTGAGATCTTACAGGACATATCTCCAATTAACAGCATTAAGGTTTGTGGTCTACCAACATTCTCTGCATTCTGGAGGGTTGAAAATGGCAAATTTGGTTAGTGTTGTGCTTGACAGTGCCAGCTCAAATTCATGTGTTGAATTCCCACCGCTGTCTGTAAGGAGGTTCTGTGTTCTCCCCAGTGACTGCATGGGTTTCCTCTGGGGCTCTGGCTTCCCCCCACATCCCAAAGACATACGGCTAGAGTTAGTGAGTCGTGGGCATGCTATGTTGGCGCCAGAGGCATACCAACACTTGCAGGCTGCCCCCAGCACAATCCTCGGGCTGTGCTGGTTCTTGATGCCTTTCACCCACAACAATCAAGCGCAGCATTACAACGTCAATTCTCCCACTCCATCACCACAGCCGACCACCATCTTACACACCAACCCCCACCGAAGCCTCTAGCCATATCTGTCATATAACTCTTCACGTAGTAGAATTCTGCAGCTGCCTGTGAATGTGTGGGTTTCCTCTGTGTGCTCTGGTGTCCTCCCACATCCTGGAGATGTATGGGTCAGGGTTTGTGAGTTGTGGGCACACTATGTTGGCGTCGGTAGTGTAGAGATACTTGTGAGCTGAGCTTAACACAAGCAACACATTTCATGGTATGTTTTCATGTACACGTGACACATAAAGCTGATAATGTCACTGTTGTAGAAAGCGGGAACTGAACAGCCAGTCAGCCCTCTCTCTGTCATAGAGTTGTCAAGCAATACAGCACAGAAACAGGCCCAGTGTAGATTTCTATCAACTCTCCCTGCAAGGCTTTTTCCTTCAAACAATAGTCACAACCTCTCGAGGCAGACTAACAGTTCATCACGGACTAGATGGGCCGATGAGACTGTTTCTGTTCTGCAGTGTTCTTTGACTCTATGGCTATGACTTTCTAATCTATACTATAACTTCAGAACCACATCCACGAAACTGTTGTCATGTTTCATGTCCTGAACCCCTTTCAGATGCTTGTAACTTTCTGTTAATGAAACAGTATTCCTCCAGATGAAGCCGTAAGAGTATTATATAAAGATTCAGTGTGACTTCCCTGCTTTAACACTGTGCCTCCTTTTTTAGTGCACAGAACTGAATCTGCCTTATTAATGGCTTTCTCGAGCCGTCCTGCCGTTTTCAATAATGTGTGTACACAGGAATCGCCTCTAACTGGTTTGCCTTAGTTAGAGCAATCTCTTCCAGATAACTATTAATCCTGTCCCGATACTAAATTAAGGCACAGAAAACCAGAAAACGGAGAGATTCAGGGAGAGAGAGAGAGAGTGGGGCAGAGAGACAAACAGCCGGACAGGGAGAGGGATAGAGAGAAAGAGAGAAATAGACAGAGGGACCAACATAGAGACAACAGACAGAGACAAAAAGGGAAAGTGACAGACAGATAGAGAGGGAGACAGAGGGAAGGACAGAGAGTGAGAGAGAAAGGAAGAGAAGGAAGCAGAGAGAGACAGAGAGAGGGGGAGGGAGGGAGAGAGAGAGAAGGACACAGAGAGAGAGATGCAGAGAGACAGACAGACCAAGACAGGGGGCTGGGGAGAGACAAATAGTCAGAGAGAGGGATAGATATAGAAGGAAGAACAGAGAGAAACAGAGATGGAGGGAAAGAAGGAAACAGAAAGAAAAACAGAGAGAGCAATAGAGAGAGACACAGGGAAACACAGACAAAGAGAAAGAGGGAGAGAGAGGGACAGTGATAGACAGAGAGAGAGATGAAGAAGACAGAGGAAGTGAGATGAAAGAGAGGAGCAGAGAGCAGCAGTGAGGCACAGAGTATGCAGATGGAGATGGAGTGGCACCGAGCAGGAAGTGAGGTACCGAGGGCAAAGGTAGAGAGGTACCCCCCTCTGTCTTGTGGCAGATGTAGGGACAGAGAGGGTGTGGGATTTGGGAGGCATGGAGTGGAGGGACTGTGACAGTGAGGTAGCGAGGGCAGAGATCTCTGTCCTGGGAGATTCAGAGCATGCAGGAATCGGTAAGTGGAGTGGAGGGACTGTGACAGTGAGGTAGAGGAGGTACAGAGGATGACAAAGAGCCAGAGAGAGTGGAGAAGGTCACTGATCACAAAGCAGAGTGCATAGATAGTGGCTGGAGACACAGAGGTTATGGAATAACTTAAGGTTCAAAGGGAACAAGCGGGGAGGCCATATGAGAGAGTGGGTGAAGAAGATCTAGTGAGACCCAGAGGGAGCAGGATGCAATGGACATACAGAAACCAAAAGGTGACACTGACGTGGTTGAACACCTGAGTCTGTGAGTCCATTGGGGATGTCAAAGGGTCAACGTCTGTGAGTTTGAGTCCCCTGGAAGCCAAGGAAGATCTGTCTTGGGGTTGAAGGAGTGAGTGAGTGTGTGTGTGTGTGTGTGTGTGTGTGTGAGAATGTGTGTGTGTGAATGTGTATGTGAATGTGTGTGTGTGAGAATGTGTGTGTGTGAATGTGTGTGTGTGTGAATGTGTGTGTGTGTGTGTGTGAGAATGTGTGTGTGAATGTGTGTGTGAGAATGTGTGTGTGTGAATGTGTGTGTGTGTGAGTGTGTGTGTGTGTGAATGTGTGTGTGTGTGTGTGTGTATGTGTGTGTGTGTGTGTGAATGTGTGTGTGTATGTGTGTGTGTGTGTGTGTGCCTGAATGTGTGTGTGTGTGAGAATGTGTGTGTGAATGTGTGTGTGAGTGTGTGTGTGTGAGAATGTGTGTGTGTGAATGTGTGTGTGTGTGAGTGTGTGTGTGTGTGAATGTGTGTGTGTGTGTGTGTGTATGTGTGTGTGTGTGTGTGAATGTGTGTGTAAGTGTGATTGTATGTGTGTGGTAGTGTGTATGTGTGCATGTGTGTATGTGTGTGTGGGTGTGTGTGTGTGTTTGTGTCTGTGCGTATGTGAGTGTGTGTGGGAGTAAGTGAGTGTGTGTGTATGTGATCGTGAGGTGTCAGTGTGTATATAGGTGTGTGTGTGTGTGTGAGTGTGTACGTGCGTGTGTGAGAGTATGTGTGTGCATGGGTGCGGGTGTGTGATTGTCTATATGTGGCTCTGTGTGTGTGGGTGTGGTAGTGTGAGTGTGATTGTGTATATGGGTGTGTAACTGTGTGAGTGTGCACATATGGGTGTGTAAATGTGTGTGTGTGTGGGTGTGTGTGTGTGAGTGTGCGTGTGTGCGTGCGTGTGCGTGTGTGTATGAGGGAGGAATTGTTTAGCTGTTGTTGTTCTGTTGTTGGTGCTTGTATTGTTCTGTGACCATCGTGGCCATGCTATGTTAGTGCCAGAGTGTGTGGTGACACTTGTGGGCTGCCCCCAACACTTCCTTAGGTGTGTTGGTTGTTAATACAAACGACATATTTGACAGTATGTTAACATGTACGTACACATGACAAAAATAAATAAATCTGAATCTGACCCCTACCACCCAGAACATGCCCCCTTCTCATTATAACCATCAGGAGGAGGTACAGGAGCCTGAAGACACACACTCAACGTTTCGAGTCCTGGCAGAGTTGAGAATCTTTTGGTTCTATAGGACTTTATTCCCTGGAGCGTAGAAGAATGAGGGGAGATTTGATAGAGGAATATAAAAATATGATGGGTATAGATAGAGTGAATGCAAGCAGGCTTTTTCCACTGAGGCTGGGGGAGAAAAAAACTACAGGACATGGGTTAAGGGTGACGGGGGAAAAGTTTAAAGGGAACATTAGGGAGGGCTTCTTCACACAGAGAGTGGTGGGAGTATGGAATGAGCTGCCAGACGAGGTGGTAAATGCGGATTCTTTTTTAACATTTAAGAATAAATTGGACAGATACATGGATGGGAGGTGTATGGAGGGATATGGTCCGTGTGCAGGTCAGTGGGACTGGACAGAAAATGGTTCGGCACAGCCAAGAAGGGCCAAAAGGCCTGTTTCTGTGCTGTAGTTTCTATGGTTCTATGGTTCTAACTTCCTCCCCTCCACCATCTGATTTCTGAATGGCCCATGAACTTATGAACACTGCTGTGCTATTTTGGTGATTTTTTATGTATTGTACTGCACTACTGCAACAAAACAACAAGTTTCATACAGATGTATACTCAATGGCCACTTTATTAGGTACACCGGCTCGTTAATGCAAACATTTAATCAGCCAGTCATGGGGCAGCAACTTAATACATAAAAGCATGCAGACATGGTCAAGAGGTTCAGTTGTCATTGAGACCAAACATCAGAATGGGGAAGATATGTGATCTAAGTGACTTTAACCATGGAATGATTGTTGGTGCCAGATGGGGTGGTTTGAGTATCTCAGAAACTGCCGATCACCTGGGAATTTTGCGCACCCCAGTTTCTAGAGTTTACAGAGAATGGTGTGGAAAACAAAGCACATTCAGTGAGTGGCAGTTCTGTGGGTGAATTGGCCTTGTTAATGAGAGAGATCAGAGGAGAATGTCCAGACTGGTTCAAGCTGACAGGAAGGCGAAAGCAACTCAAATAACCACCTATTACAACAGTGGCGTGCAGAGGAGCATCATTAAATGCACAACACATCAAACCTTGGAGTGGATGGGTCACAGCAACAGAAGACCTCGAACATTCACTCAATGATCACTTTTTAAGGGACAGGTGCTACCTAATACCGTGGCCAGTGAGTGTAGATTTCTATCAGTTCTCCCTTGAGGCTTTTTCCCCTCAAACAATAGTCACAGGCAGACTAACAGTTCATCACGGACTAGATGGGCCGATGAGACTGTTTCTGTTCTGCAGTGTTCTTTGACTCTATGACTGTGACTTTCTAATCTATACTATAACTCCAGAACCACATCCACGGAACTGTTGTCATGTTTCATGTCCTGAACCCCTTTAAGATGCTTGTAACTTTCTGATAATGAAACAGTATTCTTCCAGATGAAGCCGTAAGAGTATTATATAAAGATTCAGTGTGACTTCTCTGCTTTAATACTGCCTCCTTTTTTAGAGCACAGAACTGAATCTGCCATATTAATGGTTTTCTCGAGCTGTCCTGCCGCTTCCAATAACATGCGTACACAGGAATCACCTCTAACACATCTGCACTGGTTTGCCTTATTTAGAGCAATCCCTTCCAGATAACAATTAATCCTGTCCCAGATATTAAATTAAGGCACAGAAAACCAGAAAACTGAGAGAGAGAGACAGAGAGAGAGAGAGAGAGAGAAACTGAGACAGAGAGAGACACAGGCATGTACAGATAGTTGCAGAGAGAAAGAGAGAGAGAGTGGGAGAGGGAGGAGAGAAAGAGAGAGACAGATATATAGAGAGGGAGAGAGATAGACATAGAGGGAGACAGAGGGAGGGACAGAAAGTAACAGAGAGAGAGAGACAGAGATAGAGAGAAAGAGAGAGCGAATGATGAAAAAAAGCGCAGAGAGTCGCAGTGATATACTGAGTTCACAGACGGAGATGGAGTGACACTCAGTAATGAAGTGAGATACAGAGGACAGAGACAGAGACAGAGAGACAGAGAGGGTGTGGTGTTTGGGAGGTGTGGATTGTAGGCAGTGTGACAGAAGGATTTACAGGACAGAGTCTCTGTCCTGTGAGAGACAGAGTGATAGAGAGAGTGTGGGGTTCAGTAAGTGTGGAGTGGAGAGAGCATGACAATGATGGGCAGGAGGCTCAGAGGACGACAAAGGACCAGAGAGAATGGAGAAGGTGACTGATCACAAAGAGGGCCTTAGCTCCTTAGCTTGCAGGGAGACACAGCGAGTGGCTGGAGACACAGAGACTGTCTGGAGACACGAGTGCAGAGGTCACAGATAAGGATCATTGATAAGATTATCAGGTCTCTCTTCCACCCATCCAAGATATTTATCTGAAATGATAGATACACAGAGTCCTTAGTATTGTCAGTGATCCCTCCCATCTATCAACAATCTCTTTCAGCCCTACCATCAGGCAGGAGGTACCGTAGCATTAGGACAAGAATGGTTAGGATGGAAAACAACTTCTTCCCCAAGGCCATAAGACTACTGAACTCCCTGCCATCAGCTAGGTCTCACCATGAATGAAGCACCACTAGTGTTACACAGTTTACTTTAGAACTTGTGCCATAAGTGCATCTATTATTTGTTACGGTAATTTATTTGTGGCATCTGTCAGTAAGGACTTGTATCACCCAGGACATGCCCTCTTCTCATTGCAGCATAGGAGCCTGAAGACACACTCAGTGTTTCAGGAACAGTTGCTTCCCCTCACCATCAGATTTCTGAATGGACAATGAATCCATGAACACTACCTCAGTATTTTCCCCTCTCTTTTTGCACTATTAATTTAATTTAATTTTTTAATTTCTACTTATTGTAATTTATTATTATTATTACAATTTACTGCTGCCGTAAAACATCAAATTTCATGACATATGCCAGTGATAGTGAACCTGATTCTATAATATTACTGTATGTGTTATGTGTACTGTTCATGTTGTGTGTGTTATGTGTACTGTATGTGTTGTGTGTGTGTTATGTACTGTTCATGTTGTGTGTGTTATATGTACTGTTCGTGCTGTGTGTGTTATGTGTACTGTATGTGTTGTTTATGAATTATATGTACTGTATGTGTTGTTTGTGAGTTATGTGTACTGTACATTTTGTTTGTGTCTTATGTGTTCTGTATGTGTTCTGTGTGTTATGTACTGTATGTGTTATGTGTACTGTATGTCTTGTGTGTGTTATGTGTACTGTTCATGTTGTGTGTGAGTTATGTGTACTGTTCGTGTTGTGTGTGTTATGTGCACTGTACATGTTGTTTGTGAGTTATGTGTACTGTATGTGTTGTTTGTGAGTTATGTGTACTGTATGTGTTGTGTGTGAGTTATGTGTACTGTGTGTGCTGTGTGTTATGTGTACTGTACATGTTGTTTGTGAGTTATATGCACTGTTCGTGTTGTGTGTGAGTTATGTGTACTGTTCGTGTTGTGTGTGTTATGTTTACTGTACGTGTTGTTTGTGAGTTATGTGTACTGTACGTGTTGTGTGTGTTATGTGTACTGTACGTGTTGTTTGTGAGTTATATGCACTGTACGTGTTGTGTGTGAGTTATGTGTACTGTTCGTGTTGTGTGCATTATGTGTACTGTATGTGTTTGTGAGTTATATGTACTGTATGTGTTGTGTGTGAGCTATGTGTACTGTACGTGTTGTGTGTGTTATGTGTACTGTATGTGTTGTGTGTGTTATGTGTACTGTACATGTTGTTTGTGAGTTGTGTGTACTGTACATGTTGTTTGTGAGTTATATGTACTGTTCGTGTTGTGTGAGTTATGTGTACTGTTCGTGTTGTGTGTGTTATGTGTACTGTACATGCTGTGTGAGTTATGTACTGTATGTGTTGTGTGTGTTATGTGTACTGTACGTGTTGTGTGAGTTATATGTACTGTATGTGTTGTGTGAGTTATGTGTACTGTACGTGTTGTGTGTGTTATGTGTACTGTACGTGTTGTTTGTGAGTTATATGCACTGTACGTGTTGTGTGTGAGTTATGTGTACTGTTCGTGTTGTGTGCATTATGTGTACTGTATGTGTTTGTGAGTTATATGTACTGTATGTGTTGTGTGTGAGCTATGTGTACTGTACGTGTTGTGTGTGTTATGTGTACTGTATGTGTTGTGTGTGTTATGTGTACTGTACATGTTGTTTGTGAGTTGTGTGTACTGTACATGTTGTTTGTGAGTTATATGTACTGTTCGTGTTGTGTGAGTTATGTGTACTGTTCGTGTTGTGTGTGTTATGTGTACTGTACATGCTGTGTGAGTTATGTACTGTATGTGTTGTGTGTGTTATGTGTACTGTACGTGTTGTGTGAGTTATATGTACTGTATGTGTTGTGTGAGTTATGTGTACTGTACGTGTTGTGTGAGTTATATGTACTGTGCGTGTTGTGTGAGTTATGTACTGCACACATGTGTTATGCATACTCTACATGTGTGTGAGGTATATGTACTGTACATGTGTGAGTTATGTACTGTATGTGTTGTGAGTTATGTGTACTGTACATGTTGTGTGTGAGTTATGTGTACTGTTCATGTTGTGTGTGAGTTATATGTACTGTACATGTTGTGAGTTATGTACTGTACATGTTGTGTGTGAGTTATGCATACTGTTTGTGTTGTGTGTGAGTTATATGTACTGTTCGTGTTGTGTGAGATATATGTAATGTTCGTGTTGTGTGTGAGATATATGTACTGTACGTGTTGCGTGAGTTATGTGTTGTACACGTTGTGTGTGTTATATGTGCTGTACACGTTGTGTGTGAATTATATGTATGTTGTGTGTGAGTTATATGTGCTGTATGTTGTGAGTTATATGTACTGTACATGTTGTGAGTTATGTGTGCTGTACGTGTTGTGTGTAAGTTATGTGTGCTATACGTGTTGTGTGTGATTTATATGTACTGTATGTGTTGTGTGAGTTATGTACTGCACATGTGTGTTATGCATACTGTACATGTTTTGTGAGGTATATGTACTGTACATGTGTGAGTTATGTACTGTACGTGTTGTGTGTGAGTTATGTGTTGTGTGTGTTATATGTACTGTACGTGTTGTGTTATGTGTACTGCACCTGTTGTGTGTGATTTATATGTACCGTATGTGTTGTGTGAGTTATGTACTGCACACATGTGTTATGCATACTCTACATGTGTGTGAGGTATATGTACTGTACATGTGTGAGTTATGTACTGTATGTGTTGTGAGTTATGTGTACTGTACATGTTGTGTGTGAGTTATGCATACTGTTTGTGTTGTGTGTGAGTTATATGTACTGTTCGTGTTGTGTGAGATATATGTAATGTTCGTGTTGTGTGTGAGATATATGTACTGTACGTGTTGCGTGAGTTATGTGTTGTACATGTTGTGTGTGTTATATGTGCTGTACACGTTGTGTGTGAATTATATGTATGTTGTGTGTGAGTTATATGTGCTGTATGTGTTGTGAGTTATATGTACTGTACATGTTGTGAGTTATGTGTGCTGTACGTGTTGTGTGTAAGTTATGTGTGCTATACATGTTGTGCACCTTGGTCCGGAGGAATGTTGTCGTTTGGTGGTATACGTATGTATGGTTGAAATGACAATAAACTTGAACTTAAAATGAGATTTCAAAAGGAGCAAACTGCTCAAGCCATGTGAGATGGTGGGTACAGGGGATCCAGTGATACCCAGAGGGTACAGTAGGTGAGGGAGGTACAGAGAAGCAAGGGAGGCACTGAGAATGCAGTATGCGTCAGAGGGTCATTGAAAGTCAAAGTCAAAGTAAAATTTATTATCTAAGTTCAGTTGATTGGTAGCATAACGCTGTACAGTGCCAGCCATAAGATCAGGTTCCAGTTCTGTCGCTGTCTGTAAGGATAAGGAGTTTGTACATTCTCCCTGTGACTGTGGGCTTCCTCTAGCTGCTCTGATTTCCTCCCATCATCCAAAAGACGTATGTTTAGGGTTAGTAAGCTGTAGGATGCTATGTAGGTGTTGGAAGTGTGGCGCCATGTGCAGGCTGCCCAGCACAGTCCTTGTTGATTTGATTTGCAGGAAATGATGCATTTCATTCTGTATTTCGAAGTACTGTACATGTAACAAACAAATCTAATCTTTATCTTCAACATAAGAGATTTTGCAGATGTAGGAAATCCTGAGTTACAAATACAAAATTCCGGAAAAACTCAGCAGGACAGGCAGCATCTAGGGAGTAAACAGTTGATACTTCAGGCCAAGATCTCTCATTAGGACCAGGTTGCTTTAATCTTTATCATATAATCTTTATCATCTATATTTATCATATATAATCATATATGGACATCATACTCATTTTCTTGTAGGCATTTATAGAAAAATATAGAAATACAACAGAATTTACAAAAATCTATATTTGTATATTATATATAAAGATCAACAAAGAACTACTGCGCATAAGAAGACAAATACACTCAGTGGCCACTTTATTAGGTATGCCTACTCATCAATGCAAGTACCTAATCAGCCAATCTTCAGGCAGCAACTTAATTCATAAAAAACATGCAGACGTGGTCAGAGATTCATTTGTTTTCAGACCAAACATCACAATGGGGAAGAAATGTGATCTAAGTGACTTTGACCATGAGATGACTGGTGGTGCCAGACAGGGTGGTTTGAGTATCTCAGAAACTGCTGATCTCCTGGTATTTCAACACACAACGGTCTCTGGAGTTTACAGAGAATAGTGCAAAAAACAAAATCCAGTGCACAGCAGTTTTGTGGGTGAAAATACCTGTTAATGAGAGAGGTCAGAGGAGAACGGCCAGTCTGGCTCAAGCTGACAGCAAGGCAACGGGAACTCAAAAACTCAGATAACTATATGTTACAGTGGTGTGCAGAGGGGCACCTCTGGATGCATAAAATTTCAGACCTTGAAGTGGATGGGCTACAGCTGCAGGAGATGCCAAACAAACACTCAGTGGCCACTCTATTAGGGACAGGACGTGCCTCTCTGTCCCTTTCACTGCTCTTCCCATCTGGGAGCCTATCTCCCTCTGCCTTGTATATCATCCTCGGGTTCTTTTCCCTCCCTCCCTACCTTTTCCATCTCTGTCTCTCTCCTTCCACAGCTCTGGAACCCCTGTCTGCATTGTTCCCCACTTATTACCCACCAAGTTCAGAAATCTGATGGTGGAGGGGAATAAGCTGTTCCTAAAGTGTGCGTCTTCAGGCTCCTGTACCTCCTCCCTGATGGTAGTATTGAGAAAAGGGCAAGTCCTGGATGGCGAGGGTCAGATTCAGATTCATATTTTAATGTTCCTGTACATGTTGACATGCAGTGAGTGAAATGTGTCATTTGTGTTAACAACCTAAGGATGCGTTGGTTCTTGACACAAAGGATTGCTTTGTTGAGTACATCCACTCTATCTGCCCAGAGGAATTTCCCAGTGGCCCATCATTTTAATTCCTAACCCCATTCTTGTTTCAACATGTCTGTCCAGGGCTTTATCTTTTGCCACAATAAGGCCACTCTCAGGGCGGAGGAGCAAAACTTCAGATCCGTCTGGGTAGCCTCCAACTTGGTAGCATGAACATTGATCTCTCCTTCTGATATAACAAAACCTTTCCCTTGCCCTTCCCTCTTCTATTCCCCACTCTTTCCCTCACCTGACTATCACCTTCCCCTGGTGCCTCTCCTTCTTCCCTTTTTTCCACGGTCCACTCTTCTCTCTTCTCAGATACCTTCTTCTCCAGCCCTTTCCTTTTCTACCCACCAATCATTTCTAGTTTGTCCTCTTTCCCCTCCTCCCTCCTTCTTATTCTGGTGTCTTCCCCCTTCTTTTCCCAGGCCAAGGAATGGTCTCGGCCTGAAACATCGGCACTTTATTCATTTCCGTAGATGCTGAGATCCTCCAGCATTTCGTGTGTTACATCTAAAGATGTGCTGGGACAGCTAAGTGTCACCACATGTTCTGGTGCCAACATTACAGGCCTACAATGTTCAGTAGAACAGAGAGTGTAACAAAACAGAACAAATGAACACAAGCAACAAAACAACAGAAAGACTTTCCTCCCTTCTGCCCTGCCATCTGCACACACACGGACAGTTCTCCCGTGGTCCTTAATGATGGATGTCCTCACTGGTGGGGAGGCTTGTGACTGTGATGGAGCCTGCAGAGGAATATAGGTAGGTTAAGTGACTGGGCCAAGGTCTGGCAGATGTAATACAATGTTGGTAAATGCAAGATCATCCACTTTGGAAGGAATAATAGAAGTGCAGATTATTATTTAAATAGTGAAAGATTGCAGCATGCTGTTGTGCAGAGGGACTTGGGAGTGCTTGCTCATGAATCGCAAATTGTTGGCTTGCAGGTACAACAGGTTATTAAGAAGGAAAACAGAATGTTGGCCTTCATTGCTAGAGAGATTGAATTCAAGAGCAGGGAGGTCATGCTGCAACTATACAGGGTACTGGTGAGACTGCACCTGGAGTACTGTGTGCAGTTCTGGTCTCCATACTTGAGAAAGGGTATACTGGCTTTGGAGGCAGTGCAGAGGAGGTTCACCAGGTTGATTCCAGGGATGAAGGACTCACCTATGAGGTGAGTCGCCTGGGATTATACTCTCTGGAGTTCAGAAGAATGATCTAAGAGAAACATACAAAATTTTGAAAGGGATAGGTAAGATAGAAGTAGGAAAGTTGCTTCCATTGGTAGGTGAAACTAGAACTAGGGCATTGTCTCAAGATTCAGGGGAGAAGATTTAGGACAGAGATGAGGAGAAACTGTTTTTCCCAGAGAGTGGTGAATCTGTGGATTTCTCTGCCCAGGGAAGCAGTTGAGGCTCCCTCACTAAATATATTTAAGCAACAGTTAAATAGATTTTTACATAGTAAGTGAATTAAGGGTTATGGGTTATAGGGAAAAGGGGATGGGTTATGGGGATGGAGCTGAGTTTACGGGCAGATCAGCCATGATCTTATTGAATGGCGGGGCAGGCTTGATGGGCCGGATGGCCTACTCCTGCTCCTATTTCTTATGTTCTTATGGCCTGTACTGTTTTTTTTCTGGCCCTTTCTGTGCTCCCTAACTCCTTTAATCCTGCTGTGCTCTCGGTGCCTCTGTCACTTTACGTTGTCTGTGCTTCAGTTTACTATGTGCACCTCCTTGTCCCCCTCTATGCCCCTTCTTTCTATGCCTGCCTCTGTATCAGTAAGAGCTATCCACCTCTGTCGCTGTCAAAGTCAAAGTAAATTTATTATCAAAGCACATACATGTCACGATGGTTCCGTAAGGTCCTTGTAACCAGAGGTGGTGGTAGGGATACTCCCAATGGTATGTCTCAAATAGCCTCTGACAACCAAGTTCAACTCCTGGCCTTCATGTGTGTCCGGCAAAACTGTTTCTACTGACACACAGAGAGGCAAAGGTGCCTTAAAACCAGCTGCTCTGGGCAGATGGGGCTCATCAGCCATGGTTAGCAGTTTATCTAGGAGAAGGAAAATTTTGATCTCAAACCTTCACAACCTTGTGCTATACCTACTCACGGGGAAGGTGTCAGGAGTAAACCCCGAAGAAATATCCGGAGCTGGAGTCACTAAGGCAGTCCTGCATTGAGTCCAACGCTGACTGGCAACTCCTGTGGTGCTGCTGGTGCCAAACAGTATCGGTCTCTGCCGTTCCTTTGGGTTCATCAGCTGTGTGGAGAGGGGGAATAAGGTGCGTGGGAGACAAGGTCTCTGGTGGGAGGTTGGTCAAGAAGGTTTAGTCACTAGACACTCAGGATAAGGTAGTAAACTGGATTAGTCATTAGCTTTGCAGGAGAAGCCAGGGAGTGGTAGTAGATGTCTGTCTCTCTGACTGGATGCCTGTGACTAGTGGTGTGCCACAGGGATTATTTTTAGGTCCATTGTCGATCGTCTTCTATATTAATGATTTGGATGATAATGTGGTAACAGATGCTGGAAATCTAGAGCAATAGACACGATGTGAAGGAGGAGATCAGCAGGTCAGGCAGCACCTATGGATGGGAATAAAGTGTCGATGTTTCAGGTCAGTTATCAGGACTGATAATGTGGTAAACTGGATCAGTACATTTGAGGATGACATCAAGACTGGGGCTGTAGTGGACAGCGAGGAAGACTATCAACGCTTGCTACAGAATGTGGACCAGCTGAAAAAATGGTCTGAAAAATGATAGGTGGAGTTTAATGCAATCAAGTGTGAGGTGTTGCACTTTGGGAAAACAAACCAATGATTTACATGGTAAGTGGTAGTGCATTGAGAAGTGTGGTGGAACGAAATGATCTAGGAATACAAATCCATAATTTCTTAAAGTGGTATCACAGGTAGGTAGGGTCATGAAGATAGCTGTTGGCACATTGGCCTTCATAAATAAAAGTATTGTGTAGAGGACAACTACTATGTTGAATAGGTTAGGTCTTATTCCCTGGACCGTAGGAGAATGAGGGCAGATTTGATAGCGGTGTACAAAATTATGAGAAGTTTTGATAGCGTAAATGCAAGCAGGCTTTTTCAACTTAAGTTGGGTGAGCCTAGAACTCCAGTTCATTGGTTAAGGGTGAAAGGTGAAATACAGTATTTAAGGAGAACCCAAATATATTTAAGGAAACTTCTTCAGTCAGAGAGTGGTGAGTGTCGAGTGGACACATTTAAGAGAAGTTATGATAAGTACATGGCTATGGTCGGGGTGCAGGTAAAGGGACTAGGCAGAATAACAATTTGACGGGGACTCGGGACTCGATGGGCTGAACAGCATGCTCTGAGACTGTATGTCAACAGAGACAGAGAGGGAGGCACAGCGGGGCAGAGAGTGGGAGAAGACAGAACACCTGAGGGGACAGAGAGCACCATGAGTGGAGAAGGAAGGACAGGGAGGTGCAGACAGACCTCAAGCATTAACAGCACAGGTCATGAATCGTCGGTGAGGATGCAGAGAGGGAAATGTGAGCTATGGGGTGGGGTGGGGAAGAGCGACAGAGATTCACAATGAGTGAGAGAGGCACAGTGAGTGCAGACTGAAAGTGAGGCGCCAAGATTAAAGGAAGGTACAGGTCAAAGAGAGCAGAGGTTGGCTGGCAGAACACTGAACACAGAAGGAGAGAGACATGGGGATCCAGAGAGAGTTGAAAGTAAAAAGAAAGTTCAGAGAGAAGTGCAGAGAGCAAGAGGGAGAGAGAGAGAGAGAGACGGAGAGAGAGAGAGAGAGAGATATGCACACAAGCTACAGATGTACCATGGAGAGCATTCTAATTGGTTGTATCACCATCTGGTATGGAGGGGCCACTGCACAGGATCAGAAAAAACTGCAGAAAGTTGTAAACTCACCCAGCTCCAGCATGAGCACAAACCTTCCCAGTATCCAGGACACCTTCAAAAGGCAATGCCTCACCTACCATTCTACCATTAAGGATGCCAATCACTCAGGTCATGCCCTCTTCTCATTACTAACATCAAGGAGGAGGTAGAGGAGTCTGAATTCACACACTCAACATTTCAGGAACAGCATCTTCTGATCTTCCATCAGATTTCTGAATGGACAATGAACCTATCAGCACTACCTCACTAATTTTTCCCTCTCTTTTTGCACTACTTGTTAAATTTTATATATACTGTTCACATTGTGTGTATAGTATCATTTATAGTTTTTAATTGTATTTAACTTATTATATATAGTAATTAGAGTAATTGTTAGTTTTTTATGTATTGCAGTGTACCACTTATGCAAAACATCAAATTTCACAACATGTGCCATCAGAAGAGCATAATTCACAGTGAGTGTGTGCACAGTATGGGAGGTTGGTAGCAGATGGGATTAGAGAGGATGCACAGAGATATAGAGTGGTTAGGGGTGGGTTGTGGAGGGAAGTGGAGGGAAGGCGAGGGGCAGGACAGAGAGAGGACTATAGATAAATCAAAGAACAGATGGTTTGACAAGGTCCCGTATGGAAGACTCATCCAGATGATGCTGCAAGGGAGTTCTGTGACTGATGCTGTTCCAGAGGGATCCACACTGGGACCTCTGCTGTTTGTGCTATACAGTGGATTCCAATAGTTATCCAGGGCAGGTGCTTATTTGGGACATTGCTTAAAGAACAAAAACAAATGGTGAAAGTAGCTGGGACACTATACACTTAATTGGGGCAAGAAACTATTGCTGAACAGTTTCCAACTACTGGCGGTCATGTGCACTCGTGTGGCCGTTAAGCACCACACCATGCTTAGAGTGAACAATTTTTAAATAGCTCAGTTGCGTGTTTGTGTTCAAAAAGCAGCAATTTTTGGCACTGTCAGTTGGTGAGAGATAAGCAGTACAACAATTCAGAACTGTTTTGCTCACTACAGTTTCAAGCATTCTGGCTTGGAGATACCAGAAGTGGCTGGGGCTGAAAATGAAATGATTTCATTACTTCAACAAGTTACACTACAAAGAATCTGAACGCATTGATGATCATCTTGACTGTCACCAATGAAAATGAAGATTCGGAGGACGCACTCATCGATAGCATTGTATGAAGGTAGTCCATTCTCTACATGAGGTGTCTGAGGTTAATCAAAAGAACATGGCAACGTACAGTGAATTCTTCTGTCAATAACTATTAGGAACTAATACGCAGTTTTATAGTCCTATAGTAGTATTGATAGTGTTCTAGCTTGTTCAGTATTTCATTTAAATGTGTAATTTGTTACCCAGTTAAACAGTACTTTGTCTTTCTTATACTTCTTTAACTTCAGCTAATTGGGGCAGCTGCTTAATTGTGCCAAAAATGTACTGGTCCCGATGTGTCCTGATGAAATGGAATCCACTGTATATGACTTGGATGAAAATGTGGTTAGGTGTGTTAGTAAGTTTGCAGACAATGCACAAATTAGTGGCACTGTAAATAGTGTACAAGATGTGGGATACAGATGTTTCAGATATGGGCAAAGAAATGGCAGATGGAGATTAATGCAGCCAAATTGAAGTGTTGCACTTTGGGAGATCGAATGCAAATAGACATTACGCGGTTAATGGTGTTGATGGATCCTGGGGTCCAAGTCCACAGCTCTCTTAAAGTGGCTGCACAAGTTGATCAGGTGCAATGTGACCTGTTTGCCCTTAGGTCTGGTCATGACACACATCACTTCCAGCAGCAATTCGCCTACCACCAAAACAGGCCTACAACAGATGCCATCTCCTTGTCCCGACACCCTTCTCTGGAGCATCTGGACAGTAAGTCACCTATGTTAGACAAGATGGCGCCAGTGTACATCAGCGACTCTCTGTAGGTTGCAGGAAATTGTACCAGTTTTCCTCTCCAGGTTTACAGCAGATGCTATCTTGTTGGCTCTTCACACAAGTCTGGAACATCTAGACAGCAAAGATGCATACATCAGGATGCTCCTTATCAATTACAGCTTGGCATTTAACACCATCATCCCCTCAAAAGTAACCAGTAATCTCCAAGACCTGGGTTTCAATACCCCCTTGGGCAATTGGATCATGGATTTCCTCACCCAGTCAGTTCAGACTGACAAAACATCTCCTCCACAATCTCCATTAGCACAGGAACACCACAAGGATGTGTGCTTTAGCCCCCTGCTCTATTTGCTTTACACCTATGACTGTGTGGCTAAGTACAGCTCCAACACCATATACAAGTTTGCTGATGACACCACTGTTGTGGGCTGTATCAAAGGTGGTGATGAATCAGCATACCGGAGGGAGATTAAAAACTTGGCTGAGTGGTGTAATAACAACAACCTCTACTCAATGTCAATAAGACCAAGGAACTGATTGTAGACTTCAGTAGAGGGAAACCGGAAGTCCATGAGCCAGTAATCACTGGAGGACCAGAGGTGGAGAGCATCAGTAACTTTAAATTACTGGGTATCACTATCTCAGAGGACCTGTCCTGCACCCATCAAATAAATATAATTACAAAGAAAGCACGACAACAGCTCTACTTCCTCAGGAGTCTGCTGATGGTTTGGCATGTCATTGAAAACCTGAGCAAACTTCAAATAGATGTGTGATGGAAAGTGCGCTGACTGGCTGCAGTATGGCCTGGTATGGGTACACCAATGCCTTTGAGTGGAAAATCCTACAAAAGGTTGTGGATTTGGCTCAGTACTTTGCAGGTAAAGCCCTCTTAATCATTGAGCACATCTACATGAAACATTGCCGTAAGAAAGCAGCATCCATCGTCAAAGATCCTCACCACCCAGGTCATGCTCTTTTCTCACTGCTGCCATCAGGTAGAAGGTACAGGGGCCTCAGGAATCACACCACCAGGTTCAAGAACAGTCACTGCCCCTCAACCATCAGGCTCCTGAACTCATTTAAGAACTCTATTATATTGTTATTTATGCTCGATATTTATTGCTCTTTATTCATATCTGCATTTGCACAGTTTGTTTACAGTTAACAGTTCCTAATGTTTACAGTTTACAGTTTACTGTTCTATAGATTTGCTAAATATGCCTAAGAAAAAGAATCTCAGGGTTGTATGTGGTGACATGTATGTACTCGGATAATAAATCTTACTTTGAACTTTGTTTGTTGACTACAGCTTCATCTTCAGTACTAAACTTCCAGGTAACTCATCTCTAAACTCCTATATCTGGGACTCAACTCTTCTCTTTGCAAATGGATCCTCGACTTCCTGACCACCAGACTGCAATCGGTACGAGAGGCAGCAACACCTCTGCTACAATTATCCTCAATGCTGGTGCCCCACAGGGCTGCATCCTCATCCCGAACTCTGCGCTAACGAAGGCATGCTCGGATCTGCTCTAACTCCATTGACACTTTTGCTGATGATACCACCTTGGTGGGATGGATCTCAAATACGACATGTCGACCTATAGGAGACAGAGCGCCTAGTAACAAGGTGTCATGACAACAACCTTTCCTCTCGATGTCAGCAACACAACAGAGCTGGTCACTGACTTCAGGAAGGTGGTGCACACACTCCTGTGTACATCAATGTTGCTGAGGTCCAAAGGGGTGAAAACTTCAAGCTCCCTACGAGTGAACATCATCAATATCCTGTCTTTTTCCGGAACGTTGAAGCCACGGTCAAGAAAGCTCACCGGCTTGCCTTCTCAACAGGCTAAAGAGATTCGGCATGTCCCCTTTGACCCTCACCAGTTTTCATTGATGCACCACCGAAAGATCCTATCCAGACTCATCACGACATGGTATGACAACTGCTCTGCCTGTGGTCTGTAAGAAATCACAGAGAGTTGTGGACACAGCTCAGTACATCACAAAAACCAGACACCCCTTCATGGACTCTTTCTACACTTCTCGGTGCCTCAGTGAAGCAGCCAACACAATCAAAGACCCCACCCACCCCAGACACTCTCTCTTCTCTCCTCTCCCCTCAGGCAGCTGGATAACACATACCACTAAGCACAGGGACAATTCTGTCCCACTGTTACACGACTATTGAACAGAATAAGATGAAATCTTGACCTCACAATCTATCTCATGTGGCTTTGCACCATACTGTATGTCTATACTGCACTTTCTCTGTACCCTCAATTTATTCTACATTCTGTTACTGCTTTCCCTTGTCCAATCTCAATGCAGTGTTGTAATGAATGGTCTGTACAGATGGCATGCAAAGGAAGGTTTTTGCTGCAGCTCGGAATATGTGACAATAATAAGCCAATTTATAATGAGCTCCAGAGTCATGTTGTGGATTTATAAGAGTCTGAATGAGGGTATTGCATTCAATTCTGTCACCCCATTGGATGAAGGATGTGGAGGCTTTGGAGGTGATGTCACAGATGCTGCCTGGATTACAGGGCTGATGCTATAATGGGAGGCTGGACAAACCTGGGTTGTTTTCTTTGTAATGGCAGAGGCTGGAGGGAGAGCTCACAGCAGCTTATGAGAAGCATAGAAAGAGTAGACAGCCGGTACCTTTGCCCCCCCCCCCCCCAAGGGTCGGCATGTCTAGTATTAGAGAGCTTGCATTTATTTTAGAAAGTGGGCAAGTTCAAAGGAGATGTGTATGGTAAGTTTTTAACCAGAGAGAGGTGGGTGCCTGCAACACGTTGCCAGGGCTAGTAGTGGGGGCAAATTTGACAGAAGCCTTTCAAAGGCCTCTGCATGAATGTGTGGAATGTTGGGAAATGGTCATCAGGTAAGCAGAGTGGAATAGTTTGGTTAGGCATACAATTGCTAATTTTTGCTTATTTCAAAATGTCAGTCCATGGCCTCTCTTCTGGCTCAGTGAGGCCACCCTTAGGGTGGAGGAGCAACACCCCGTATTCTGTCCAGGTAGCCTCCAACCTGATGGCATGAACATCGATTTCTCTTTCCGGTAATTTTTTCTCTCTTTTTTTCTTTTTCTCTTCCCCTTCCTTCTTCTATTCCCCACTGACCTCTTATCTCTTCTCCTCACTTGCCTATCCTTCCCCTAGGTGCCCCTTCTTCTTCCCTTTCTCCCATGATCCACTCTCATCTCCTATCAGATTCCTTCCTCTCCAGCCCTTAACGTTTCTCACCCACCTGGCTTCACCTATCACCTTCCAACTAGCCTCCTTCCCTCCCCCCACCATTTTATTCTGGTGAATTCCCTCTTCTTTTCCAGTCCTGATGAAGGGCCCAGACTGAAATGTTGACTGTTTATTAATTTGCATAGATGATGAAAATAGATGAATGCTGGGTTCCTCCAGCATTTTGTGCGTGTTGCTCTGCATTTCCAGCATCTGCAGAATCCCTTGTGTTTATAGTCCAGTACAACATTGTGGGCCGAAGGTCCTGTTCTGTGTTTTCTGGGTCACAGATGGGACACGGAGAGAACAGAAGGGGAGAAGATGCTGTGGTTTGGAGAAAGGGGGTGGGGTGTAGCAAACTTGGGGACGAGACTGGTGAAGGAGTCAGGGAATGCAGTAAGGGGTTTAGAGAGCACAGTGAGTAGGATAGAGTGTAGATCGGAGGCAAAGAATATTGGGGAGAGAGCGAAAAAGATCGTTGGGAGTGGAGGCGGAAGCATGGAGAGTGGTCGTGGAGAGTGGGGGAGTGAAGAATGGGGAGAATTGGAAAGAGCACAAGGATGGGATGGAGAGTACAGTGAGGTATGGGGAGAGTTGGAGGAGTTCAGAAGGGGTGTGGCAGGGTACAGTTGGTACAGAGTGTGAAGGTAAAATAGGGTGTGAGAGGGTGGATAAATTTTGATGTTTGTTTGTGCTGTTGTGAAGGTTGGGCAGATAGACAAGCCCATCAAAGAAAATTCCAGAAAGAGAGAGAAAAAAAGGCAAGAAGAGGGTGTTTGGAAAGTTGTAAGTGAAATAAATACAGAAAATTCCAGTTAATTGGGCCATTGGATAATTGGGGCAACCACTTATTTGGGACAACTCTTAAAGAACAAAAAACTAATTGAGAAAATAGCTGGGATTTCCTTTGATTATTTGAGACACTATGCTGCTTAACTGGGGCAGGAGATTGCTGCCGAATGATTTCTAATTAACATCATTCACGTGTGCTTACGTGGCTGCTAGACACCACACCACACTCCCAGCAAACAGCTTTTAAAAAGCGTCAGCTGCATGTGTTTGTGTTCAAAAAGCAGCGATTTTTGTCACTGATAGCTGGTGAGAAATAACCAGTAAGATGATTAGAACCTTTTTTGGTCACTGTGGCTTCAAACATTGAGGTGCCAGAAACAGGCAGGTTTGAAAATGAAATGATTTTGCTACTTCAACAAGTTCAAAACTACAAAGAATTTGAAGGTATTGACAATCATCTTGAATGTTACAATGAAAATGAAGATTTGGAAGATGTAATAGTTGATAGCATTGTATGAAGGCAGGTCTACGGTGATTTTGCTCATTTCCTCATTTTTGGCGGGAGGAGAAGATGGCAGCGTGCCGCGCGTGTGCAGCTCTCCGGTGAAAATGATATCATATCCGTTAAATAGGGGCCGTGGACAATTCTGATTTGATGGAGAATGGACGTGAAAGCACAGAGGAACATCTGGAGGAATTTCTGAAACGCCCGTTCGCTGCTGTCGTTACTGTGTGGTCGTGAATCTTTCGAAGGGTAGGCCTCAAAATCCCCGGCCTTGCCTGCTTTTGGCGACCGAGAAGGAGGTCGAATCGTTCGGACAGAGATGGCGCTCAGTACTCAGTGTCGGAGAGCTGATCAGAGCTCGAAGTTTTCAGATGACTCAGAGTCAGATTGTGGTCGGCATGGCAGGGAGAGTTTTTCTTCCCTCTCCCATCTGCGTGAGATGTGGGACTTTTGAGAAACTTTGAACTTTACTGTGCTCACGGACTTCTTCATCAAGTTATGGTATTGTTACACTGTTTGTAACTATATGTTATAATTATGTGGTTTTGTCAGTTTTTTCAGTCTTGGTCTGTCCTGTGTTTTGTGATATCACACCGGAGGAAATAATGTATCATTTCTTAATGCATGCATTACTAAATGACAATAAAAGAGGACTACATGTCTTCATAATCATATAAAGTCAAAACATGGACTACAACACCGGAACTTCAATTTAGAAGCAACAGAAATGTGGTTTCTTAGAATGCTGAAAATATCATATAGAGATAGGGTAACTAATGAGACAGTCCTCCAACGCGTCCTTACAAAAAGATCTTTAATGAGAACATTAAATGAGAGGAAACTTAAATTCCTGGGACATGTCATCAGAAAGGGAAAAATAGAATGCCTTACGTTACAAGTCCGTATGCCTGGGAAACGCGGAAGAGGAAGGCAAAGAAGAAAATATATGGACACTGTGAAAGAACTAACAGATCTAAGCGTGCGAGATATCATTGACACCGCGAGGGATCGTTTGATTTGGAGAGCCATGATCGCTCAAGCATGTAACGCGCAAGGCACATGAAGAAGAAGACAGTCAAAAGAACATGACGTGGATGGATCCCCCAATCGATACATATTAGGAACTAATACACGGTCTTAGTGCAACACACACAAAACTCAGAAGGTTAGGCAGCATCTATGGAAATGAATGATTCATGCCGAGATCCTTCAGGACTGAGAAGGACGGGGGAAGATGCCAGAACAAAAAGGTGGGGGGAGGGAAAGAAAGCTAGCTGGAAGGTGATAGGTGAATCCAGGTCAGTGGGAAAGGTCAACGGCTGGAGAGGAAGAAATCTGACAAGACAGTAGAATGGACAATAGGAGACAGGGAAGGAGGAGGGGAACTAGAGGGAAGTAATAGGTAGGTGAGAAGAGGTAAAAGGTCAGAATGGGGAATAGAGGAAGGTGGCGGTGGGGGAATTGTTTACTGGAAGGAAATATCAATATTCATGACATCTTGGCACAAGAGGAGGCCATGGACTGACATGGCAGAACAGGAATGGAAATAGGAATTAAAATATTTATAGTTTTATAGTGTTTTACAGTTTTATAGTAGTGTAGTGATATGGGTAGTGTTCTAATTTCATTTAAATACATCATTTGTTACTCAGTTTGGTTTTTTTAAACTATTTAACTATTTCCATGAAACTGGCTAATTGAGGCAGCCGCTTAACTGGGCCAAAATGTACTAGTTCCAATGTGTCCCACATACAGAAACCACTGTAGATTTAAAAAACAAAAACCAGGCAGCTGAGTGTCAAGTACAAAAAATTAGCCAAGTTACCAATGTTTCTGGATGGTCAACACTACACAACTAATGAAATAGTGACACAACTGGAGACTAATGTTTATGATCATATTCCCATCTGTTGTGTGGGAATTCAGGGTAAACAAAGAAAGGATCATGAGGCAGGTGGAGTCACACCAAAAAAAGGGAAAGAGATGAGAACAATGGAGAGAAATGATTCTGGTTTGACAGATCGTGATGTAGAACCCAGTTTGAGCTGAGTTTAGATATTGCAAAGGGGAGAAAGTACTGATATAAATGATTTATAGGCCACTAGATATTTGTTGTAATACTGGGTGTGGCTTAAACACAGTGGCTATTTTATTAGGTACACCTGTGCACTTGCTTGCTAATACAAATATCTCATCAGCCAATCACAGGGAAGCAACTCAATGCATACAAGCATGAAGGCATGGTTGAGAGGTTCGGTTGTGTTCAGACCAAACACCAGACTGGGAGAAGAAATATGATCTATGTGGCTTTGACTGTGGAATGATTGTTTGCGCCAGACAGGGAGGTTTGAGTATCTTAGTAATTGCTGATCTCCTGCGATTTTCACACACAACGGTCTATAGAGTTCACAGGGGATGGTGCAAAAAACCAAAAAACATCCAGTGAGCAGCAGCTCTGTGGGTGAAAAGGTCTCGTGAATGAGAGAGGTCAGAGGAGAATGGCCTGACTGGTTCAAGCTGAGACAGGAGACAACAGTAACTCAGATAGCCACACATTACAACAGCGGTGTGCAGAAGAGCATCTTGAATGCACAACACATCGAAGTGGATGGGCTACAGCAGCAGAAGATCATGAACATATACTCAGTGGACACATTATTAGGTACAGGAGGTACTTAATAATGTGGCCACTGACTGTACATCAGAACATCATTGGTGTATTTAATATGCATACTACTCTAATTATTAGACTTTATTCTACATACAGGCTAGATAAATTAAATTTGCAATGAGGAAGTGAGAGTGAAAAGAAATTGACGCAACATTAGACTGAATGAGCTCACTCTACCAATCAATATGTTTGTTTCTTTTCTTGGAACTCATCCTATTTTTGCACTGTAGCCCTTCCTTTGATCCCTTAGTATCCAAAAATCTATTAATCTCAGCCTTGAGAAGAAATAACCAAACAGTCACAGCCTTATGGGTCACAGAAGTGATGAAGATTTACAGCTGTCTGACTAAATTAAACTTCCTTTGAACCTTACATCAGATCTAAAATGGGTGGAATGGAACATCAATTAGTCCTGCCAGAATGTATGTCTCAGCTAGGTCACCTCACATTTTCTAAGCTTCACACAGAAGCAATATAATTCATTTAATAGACTCATTGAATCTTACAGGAGCAAATAGGATCTGGTTAATGGGGCCATCAGTTAATCAGGACAGCCACTTATTTGGGACAACCCTTTTAACAAAAAACTAATTGAGAAAATTGATGAGATTCCCTTTGTTTGATTGGGACGATATGCTGCCTAATTGGAGTAAGACAAGACACTTGCCAAACAGTTTCTAACTAGGATCAGTTGTGTGCACATGTGGCCCTTAGATGCTACATTGTGCTCAGAGCAAACTGTTTTTAAATAGCGTCAGTTCCGTGTGCTTGTTTTCACAAAGCAGTTATTTTTTTCACGGAAAGATGGCAAGAAGTAACCAGTAAGACAATTCAGAACTGTTTTGCTCATGGTGCTTTCAACCATTTAGGCTTGGAGATGCCAGAAATGGCCAGATGTGAAAATAAAACAATTTCATTGCTTCAGCAACTTAGGAACTACAAAGACTTTGAAGGTATTGACATCAGCTTGAATGTTACAATGAAAATGAACACTTGGAGAATGCAATCATCAATAGCATTGCATGAAGGCAATCTATTATGTACACTATGTGTCTGCACCAATTTTGTTCATTTACAGTCAATACAAAGAATACAGCAGATGAATTCCTCCATCAAAAACTATTAAAAACTAATACACAATTTTATAGTACTGTGGTAATATTGATAGTGTTTTAATTTGTTCTGTATTTGATTTAAATACATAATTTGTTACCCAATTAAACAGTAGTTTGTCTTTTTTATGCCTTTTTAACTACCTCCATGAAACTGGTGAATTGGACCAAAATGTACTGGTCCCAATGTTTCTCAATTAACCAGAATCCACTGTATTTCTCAAACACTCAGAGGCCACTCTATTAGGTACCAACATCAAAGACCCCCAGGACATTACCTCCTTCCTTATGATAACCATGAGAAGAGGGCCAGAAGCCTAAAGACACACTCAATGATTCAGGAACAGCTACTTCCCCTCTGCCATCCAATTCCCAAATGGACATTGAACCCATGAACACTGCCTCATATTTTTTTCTATATTTATGCATTGTACTGCTGCTGCACAGTTAACAAATTTCATGACACGTGTCAGTGATATTAAACCTGATTCAGATTCTGAAACCCATCCACTTCAGTTTGACATTTTGCATGCTCAGAGACGCTCGAATGCACACCACTGTTGTAACACGTGGTTATTTGAATTACTCTCCCCTTTCTGTGAGCTTGAACCAGTCTGGCTATTCTCCTCTGACCGCTCACATTAACGAGCCATTTTCATGCATATAACTGAAACTCACTGATTTTTTTTTTGTTTTTTGCACCATTCTGTGTAAACTCTAGAGACTGTTGTGCGTGAAAAATCCCAGGAGATCAGCAGTTTGTGAGATACTCAAACTACCTTGTTTGGCACCAACAATCATTCCACGGTCAAAGTCATTAGATCACATTTCTTCGCCATTCTGGTGTTTGGTCTGAGCAACAACTGAACCTCTTAATCATGTCTGCATGCTTTTATGCATTGATTTGTTGCCACATGATTAGGTGATTAGATATTTTCATTAATGAACAGGGGTACATGTGTACCTAAAAAAGTGGCCATTGAGTGTATATTAAGAGAGTGCCTGCCTTCCTAATTACTTGCTGTTCCTGAACATTAACTTTCTTTATTTCATGTCTCAGTACACCAAGGTGCCTCTGTACGTCATCTTCTACAGTATAATTGACTTGAATGAAAAGACTGCATGGAATTTTTCAGTATGCTGATGTTACAAAAGCAGGGTAGGACAGCGATCTGTCAGGTACATATAGAGTATCTGTAAGGGAATGCAGACAGGTTAAGTTGAATTTGAGGGTCTGAGAGGCTTATTGCTAATCTCAGCTTTCTGCTACAGCAGTGTAACATTTCCAAAGGGTCAGAGTTGTGCGGATAAAGTTAAATTTTTAACAAATATTTTTCGTTCAGATTTTTCTTGTAAACTTGAACCATTCTCCATTTCTTAATGTAAATTGCAAGCAGCAATCAGTTTGAATTTGGAAGCACATCTTGGCAAACAGTATTACAGGACACAGGCTGCTAACCCACATGTGGTTGCCCGCTAAGAGGTGTGTTTTGCAAAGTGAAGTGATCAAGTCCACCATCCTCTCCTATCAGATTCTTTCTTCTTTAGCCCTTTACCTTTTCCTCCCAGCTTCTCACTTCGTCCACCCTCCCCTGTACAACTGGTTTCACCTGTTACCTTCCAGCTTGTACTCCTTCCCCTCCCCCACTCTTTATTCTGGCTATTCCCTTTTCCTTTTCAGGCCTGCTAAAGGGCCTTGGCCCAAAATGTTAACTGTTTATTTCTTTCCATAGATGCTGCTTGCCTTGCTGAGATCCTCTAGTATTTTGTGTGTGTTACTCTATATTTTAAGCATCTGCAGAATCTGTTGGATTTATGACCAAGAGGCTTCTTGTCTGCATTAGGCAAATACAAGACAGTGGGGTTATGTCACTTAACACATAAAACATAGCTACAACTTTGGATAATTGTGTACTCAGAGGATCAGCCCACACAGCATTAATCATGAATGTTTAGGGTCTCCGTCTTTTAAGACAATCTGTGTGAGTTACTTTGTCTCAGCAAAGATATCTGGAAAACATCAGATGCAAATAATGTAATCCAGTAGAAAATAGTATAACTATCACAAGGATGAAGGATTATTAGGAATGACAAGGAGGACAGCAGAGAGAAGTACTAGAATTCATTCCTCAAACTTCAGTATCTGCGATGGGCGAGCTGTTCGTTTGCAACTTGATGGTATATTCTAGCTCATAAATTTTTGAATTCAGAAATCTTTTACAAATTAGAAATCCATTGTGAGTTTTAAATGTGTGGTAAGTGCTATTGTCTAAATTTAAATGTGTATCATTAAAATTCAGATAAACTATGCTTAATCTAGTTTTTAACTGGAGGTATCTGTTTCTCGGTAGGGACCGGAACCGACCATTAGCTGCCAGCATCTACTAGTGGGTATTGGCAGCTAGACCTCATTGCAGAGTTTAGACAGGGAAGTAAGCTAGTCCTTGAAGAATAGGTGGATACAGTCTAACCTCCCGATAGTGAGGGTACCCATAGATAGGTATATTGGATAGAGCTTAAAATCTTCTGTTGAGTTTAGGGCTTTGCAGAGAAGGAACCTAATACAATCCGAATGTTCTGGCAAGAAATTTGCTTTTCCTATTCTTCCTACCAACCAGACTTTTCCCCCACATAATGATCTACCTGCCCAGATATCACTTAACTTGTCCATATTCCTTTCTCCATGTGTCTCAACGTTCAGTGTACTGGCTAGATTGTTAAGATCAGCACAAACTTTGAAATATTACAAACTTTCTTCGTATTCCAATTTAAATTCTAAAAAGCCATGACACAGCTCTGATCCCATGGGGTCTCCTGGTGTCACCTTCTAACCTCATCATACGTGATTTCGGGCAGATGGGGCTCGTCAGCTGTGGTTGGCAGCTCAGCTATGAGAAGAAGAACTCTGATCTCAAATCTCCACTGCTTTGCAGCACTCATGGGAGAGTCTTTGGGAGTAAACCCCAAGGACACGCTTCCAGAGCTGGAATCCCTAAGGCAGTCCTACTTTGAGTTCAGTGCTGGCTGAGAAGGCCTCCAATTACATCTGATACACATCTTGTGTCTCCCATATAAAAGATAGATACAAAATATTTCCTAATGACACTGCCATTTCTTTATTTTCTGCTTTTGCCACCGAGGGACTCACAATTATTGATGCTATTCTCTTCTCTAAATAATCAAAAAGACCATAAGAAATAGAAACAGAATTAGGCCATTTGACCCATCAAGTCTGCTCTGCCATTCCATCATGGCTGATTTATTATTCCTCTCCACCCCATTCTCTTGCTTTCTCCCTGTAACCTTTGATACCCTGACTAATCAAGAACCTAGCAACCTCTGCTTTAAATATACCCAATGACTTGGCCTCCTCAGCCATCAGTGGCAATCTCCCTCATCTCTGTTCTAAAGAGAGGCTGTCCAGAGTCTGTGCCCTCTGGTCCTAGCCTCCCCCACTATAGGAAACATCTTCCCCACCTTCACTCTATCTAGCCTTTTCAATATTCAATAGGTTTCAATGAGATCCCTCCCCACCACCCCCCATTCTTCTAAACTCCAGTGAGTACAGGCCCAGAGCCACCAAACATTCCTCAAACGTCAAACCTTTCATTCTTGGCATCATTCTCATGAATCTCCTTTGGTCCCTCCAATATTCATATAACCTTTTCATATTTCTTTTTAATCCTCTCATCTTCTAGTTGCAATTATCAATTTTTGCTTATCTGTTGCAAATTGCTGACACTCTCCAATTAATCAGTGTCAGTAATTACTGGCAACATTATAAACTTCTTCTTTCAACCCTTCAGTCATATTTAATTCTTTAGTTACTAATGGATGGATTATTTTTCCGATAGAGTTTTTTTTATCCTACTTCTCAATGGAAAGTACATTTCTTCCAATGTTCGGATTATTCATTGACCTATAGTGACCTTCAGCTCATATGGGAGAATGAGGAGGTGATAGATAGCAGCTACAGGGAGGCAGCTACCTGGGTGGCTGTCGCAGAGGGAAAGGGAATAGGTAGCCAGTGCAGAGCACTCCTGTTGCTATCCCCTCAATAATAAGTGTACCACTTTGGATACAATTGGTGCGGGTGGGGGGAAATGACCTACCGGGGGAGGCTGCAGAAACCTGGTCTCTGGCACTGTTTGGTTCTGTGGGGAGAAGAGGAGTGCAGTAGTGACAGGGGATTCCATAATTAGAGAGGAGGGGGAAGAATGTCGATTCTGTGGACATGAAAAACACATCTGGATAGTATGTTGCTTCACAGGTGCCAGGGTCAGGGAGGTCTCAGATCAGGTCCACAGCAGTCTAAAGGGAGGTGATGAAAGCTGGAAGTCATGGTACAACGACATAGGTAGGAAAAGGGAGGAGGTCCTGAGGAGAGAAAATAGAAGTTAGGTACAAAGCTGAAAAGCAGGATCTCCGGGGTAATAATCTCTGGATTGCTTCCTGTGCCATGTGCCAGAGAGGGTAAGAATAGGGTGATCTGGCAGATGAATGCATGGCTGAAGAATTAGTGCAGGGAGAAAGGTTTTAGATTTCTGGATAATTGGGATCTCTTCTGGGGGAAGTGGGACCTGTACAAAAAGGATAGGTTACACCTGAACCCGAGGGAGACCAATATCCTTGCAGGCAGGTTTGCTGGAGCTTTTGGAGAGGGTTTAAAATAATCTGGCGGCGGATGGGAATTGGAGTGATAGGGCTGAGGATGGGGCAGTTGGTATACAAGCAAATGTAGTGTGTAGTGAGGCTGTGAAGAAGGACAGGCAGATTATCATGCAAATTGCAGTCAGTGGGATGAGTTAAAGTGTAACGGGAGATGTACTCAAAAAGGGTGATGAATATGGGACTGAAGGAATTATATTTGAATGCACACAGTATATGGAATAAGTTAGACGATCTTGTAGCACAGTTAGAGATTGGCAGGTATGATATTGTGGGCATCACTGAGTCATGGCTGAAAGAAGATCATAGTTGGGAGCTTAACATCCTAGGACAGCCAGGTAGGCAGAGGGGGTCGGGTGGTTCTACTGGTGAAAAAATGAAATAAAATCCTCAGAAAGATGTGACATAAGATCAGAAGATGAAGAATTTTTGTGGGTAGAGTTTCTCTAACAAGGTAAAAAGACATTGAAGCGAGTTTATACGGTCCTCCAAACAGTAGCCAGGATGTGGGCCACAAATTACAACGGGAATAGAAAAGGCATATAAAAAGGGCAATGTTATGATAATCATGGGGGATTTCAATATGCAAGTTGATTGGGAAAACTTGGTTGGTGCTGGATCCCAAAAGCAGGAATTTGTAGAATGTCTACAAGATGGCTTTTTAGAGCAGCTTGTGTCTTGACCCACTACAGAAACTGCAGTTCTGGATTGGGTGCTGAGTAATGACTCAGATTTGCTTAGGAAGCTTAAAGTAAAGGAACATTTAAGAGACAATGATCATAATATGATAGAATTCATCCTCTAGTTTGAGAAGGAGAGGCTAAAATTAGATGTATCAGTATTACAGTGGAGTAAAGGGTATTACAAAGAAATGAAAATAGCTCTGGTTAAAATTGATTGAAAGGGGACACTAGCAGGGATAACGGCAAAACTACAATGGCTGGTGTTTCTGGAGGAAATATGGAAAGTGCAGGAAAGATACATCCCAAAGATGAAGAAGCTAGCATAAAAGCAAAATAGAGAGCATATAATATAGCAAAAATTAGTGGGAAGGATTGGGAAGCTTTTAAGAACTAACTGAAGGCAACTAAAAAGCCTTAGAAGGAGAGAAGATGCAATATGAAGGTAAGGTAGCCAATAGTATAAAAGAGGATACAAAAAGTTTTCGCAGGTAGATAAAGAATAAAAGAGAGGTGAGAATAGATATCAGACTGCTAGAAAATGGCACTGGAGAGGTAGTAATGGGGGAACAAAGAAACGGCAGACCACCTGAATAAGTATTTTGCATCAGTCTTCACTTGGAAGACACTAGTAGAATGCCAGAAATGTCAGAATGTCAGGGGCAGAAGAGAGTTTCATTGCTAATACGAAGGAGAAGGTGCTTGGTAAGCTGAAAAGTCTGAAAGTAGATAAGTCACCTGGCTCAGGAGGACTATATCCCAGGGTTCTGAAAGAGGTGGCTGAAGAGATTGTGAAGGCATTAGTAATGATCTTTCCAGAATCACTAGACTCTGGATTGGTTTCAGAGATCTGGAAAATCACATATGTCACTCCGTTCTGTAAGAAGGGAGGGAGGCAGAAGAAAGGAAATGATAGGCTAGTTAGCCTGAATTCAGTGGTTGGAAAGATATTGGAGTCCATTACTAGGGATGAGTTTTCTGGATACTTGGAGATACAATCAGACCAAAATCAGTCTGATTTTCTAAAGGGGAAATCTTGCCTGACAAATCTTTTGGAATTCCTATCATTTTGGATCTCCCCCTCCCCCTCCAACTTTCAAATCCCTTACTCACTCTTCCTTCAGTTAGTCCTGACGAAGGGTCTCGGCCTGAAACGTCGACTGCACCTCTTCCTATAGATGCTGCTTGGCCTGCTGCGTTCACCAGCAACTTTGATGTGTGTTGCTTAATATATGAGGAGTGTTTGATGGCTCTGGGACTGTACTCACTATAGTTTAGAAGAATGAGGGGAATCTCATTGAAATCTATTGAATATTGAAAGGTCTGGATACAGTGGCTGTGGAGAAGATAATTCCTATGGTGGGGGAGTCTGGGACCAGAGGGCTCCGCCTCAGAATAAAGGGACATCCATTTAGAAACAGAGATGAGGAAAAATTTCTTTAGCCATAGGGTGGTGAATCTGTGGAATTCATTCCCACAGACAATTATGCAGGCCAAGTCAATGGGAATATTTAAGGTGGAGGTTGATAGGTCCTTGATTAGTCAGGGTATCAAGGATTACGGAGAGTAGGGAGAGGAAAGTGGTTGATAGGGATAATAAATCAGCCATGATGGAATGGCAGAGCAGACTCCATCGCCTAATTTCACCCCTCAGTCTTATGGTCTAAATGAAATCTGTCTCAGAAAATGCAACCCTCTTGATTACATAACTGGGTTAATTTAAGAGTCTTGTTCTCATCAAGGGGTCTCTTGTAAATAATACAACATTCTATTGTAGTTTGGTCATTTTTACATCTTTCAATGATATGAACGGTTTGTTTTTTATTTAGAGATTGAGCGTGGAATAGGCCCTTCAAGCCACACTACCCTGCAATCTCTGACTACTCCAGTTTAACCCTAATCTAATCATGGGCCAATTTACAATAGCCAATTAACCTACTCAGTCCATCTTCGGAGAGTGGGAGGAAACGGGAGCACCCAGAGAAAAGCCATGCACTCCAAGGGAAGAACGCACAGTGACTTCTTATGGAGGATCTGTGATCAAACTCCGAACTTGGACACCCTAAGCTCCAATAGTGTTGTGCTAACTGCTACACTACCGTGGTGCTCAATCACAGTAGTGTAGTTAGCCCTACAGTTAGCCCAATGCAGGTAACACTATGCAATTCCATAGATAAGTAGAATTAAATAATGATAGCAATGTACACTTCATCCGTACCAGCTGTGACACCTATCTATATTTATCCTAATGTCTACATTAAGCCTTATCCCTTTAGGCTATGGGTTCGCAACCTATGGACCCATACCACTGAATGAGGGGTTCGTGGATCCCAGATTGGGAACCCCTGCTCTGTCTTTTCTAATTAATTACCTCTCCAAATGCCTTTTAAATGTGTGATGGTAGCTACCTCCACCACGTCCTTTGGCAGTTGTTCAGATATTAGAACATAGGACATAAGAATATAGAAATCTACAGCACATTACAGGCCTGTTGACCCAAAATGTAATGTAACCTATAGAAACTGCCTAGAATTACCCTAGCGCATAGCCCTCTATTTTTCTAAGCTCTCCTCTCACCTTCAACCTGTGCTATCTCAGAGTAAATTTATTATCAAAGCACGTATCTGTCACCATATACTACCCTGAGATTCATTTTGTTGCGGGCATTCACAGTAGAACAAATAAATACAATAGAATCAATGAAAAACTACAAACATAAACTCACAAACAAGCATCTGCAGATTTTCTCTTGCTTGTGATTGGATTACAAATAAGCAATGTGCAAAAGATGACAAATTATGCAAATACAAAAACAATAATAAATAAATAATGCTGAGAACATGAGTTGTAAAACTCTAGTTCTAGACTACCATGATCTGGGAAAAATATTCTGATTATTTATCCCATTTACAATCAGTGGCCATTATATTAGGTACACCTGCATGTTAATACAAATATCTAATCAGCCATTCATGTGGGAGCAACTCAATGCATGAAAGCTTGCAGACATGGTCAGGAGGTTCAGTTGTAGTTCAGCCCAAAAGTCAGAATGGGGAAGGAATGTGATCTAAGTGACCTCAACTGTGGAATGATTGTTCTATGGGTGTTATACATGCGTGTATACTCTTTACCTTTTAGAACATAAAACATAGAACATAGAAAACCTACAGCACAATACAGGCCCTTCGGCCCACAAAGTAGAAATTACTAGGCTTACCTATAGCCCTCTATTTTTCTGAGCTCCATGTACCTATCCAAAAATCTCTTAAAAGACCCTATCGTATCTGCCTCCATCACTGCTGCCGGCAGCCCATTCCACGCACTCACCACTCTCTGAGTAAAAAACTTACCCCTGACATCTCCTCTGTATCTACACCCTAGCACCTTAAACCTGTGTCCTCTTGTGGCAACTATTTCAGCCCTGGGAAAAAGCCTCTGACTATCCACACGATCAATGCCTCTCATCATCTTATACATCTCTATCAGGTCACCTCTCATTCGCTGTTGCTCCAAGGAGAAAAGGCTAAGTTCACTCAACCTTTTCTCATAAGGCATGCTCCCCAATCCAGGCAACATCCTTGTAAATCTCCTCTGCACCCTTTCTATGGCTTCCAAATTCTTCCTGTAGTGAAGGGACCAGAACTGAGCACACTACTCCAAGTGTGGTCTGACCAGGGTCCTATATAGCTGTAACATTACCTCTCGGTTCCTAAATTCAATTCCACGATTGATGAAGGCCTGTATGCCTTTTTAACCACAGAGTCAACCTGTACACTGCCAAGAGTCTTACCGTTAATACTATATTCTGCCATCATATTTGACCTACCAAATTGAACCACCTCACACTTATCTGGGTTGAACTCCATCTGCCACTTCTCAATCCAGTTTTGCATCCTATCAATGTCCCGCTGTAACCTCTGACAGCCCTCCACACTATCCACGACACCTCCAACCTTTGTGTCATCAGCAAACATACTAACCCATCCCTCCATTTCCTCATCCAGGTCATTTATAAAAATCACAAAGAGTAAGGGTCCCAGAACAGATCCCTGAGGCACCCCACTGGTGACCAACCTCCATGCAGAATATGACCCGTCTACAACCACGCTTTGCCTTCTGTGAGCAAGCCAGTTCTGGATCCACAAAGCAATGTCCCCTGGATCCCATGCCTCCTCACTTTCTCAATAAACCTTGCATGGTTTTCAACCTCCTTAATGACACCTAGGTTCCACCAAGAATAAACACAGCCTATCCAATCACTCATTGTAACTGTAAGTAACTTTGTATCTAATAAAGTAGCCACTGAGTGTATGTTCATGGTCTGCTACTGCTGTAGCCCATCCACGTCAAGGTTCTCTGTGTTGTGCATTCAGAGATGCTCTTCTCCACATCACTGTTGTAAGATGTGGTTATTTGAGTTGCTGTCGCCTTCCTGTCGGTTTGAATCAGTCTGGCCATTCTCCTCTGACCTCTCTCATTAACAAGCCCATAGTACTGTTGCTCACTGGATGTGTTTTCATTTTTTGTTCCATTCGCTGTAAACTCTAGAGACTATTGTACATGAACTGATTTTCTGAGAAATTCAAACTATGCCATCTGGATTACCCCTGAGTCAAAGTTACTTGGACCTCACTATTTATCCAATTTCTTCCCCATTCTGATGTTTGGTCTGAACACCATTTCAACCTCTTGACTATGTCCATGTGGTTTTATGTACTGAGTTGCTGACATATGATTGGCTTATTAGATATTTGCATTAACAAGCAGGTGTACCTAATAAAGTGGCCACTGAGTGTACTGTATGTATCCTTAGATAACCTTCTTTACAGATTAAAGATGAAAAAGATTAGCTTTATTTGTCATGTACATTGGAACATGCCGTGAAGTAGATCATTTTGTATCAACAACCAACACAGACTGAGGGTGTTCTGCGCCAGCCCGCAAGTGTCGCCATACTTCCAGCGGCAATAAGCACGCCCACAACTCACTGACCCTAACACGTACATCTTTGGAATGTGGGAGGAAGGGGGAGAACCTGGAGGAAGCCCATGCAGTCACAGGGAGGACGTACAAACTCCTTACAGTCAGTGGCAAGAATCAAACACCAGTCAGGGATTGCTTGTACTGTAATGCAATTGCGCTAACTGCTATGCTACTATAGCATGCGACTCCACCACCTTCCATGTTGGCTGCATCCCTACTGATCATACTACCTATATTTTCATCCAAGTTCTCACAAGGAAAAATCCCATCACCAGTCCCTGTCATACACCACTTGTTACAAGTTTCCAGCCTGAAAAACACCCATTCACCACTGCCTCTCTTCCTACATTAAGCCAATTTTAGATTCAGCTTGTCAATATCTCATATCCCACTTGAATTACTTATTCAAAAATATCAAGTTACCATATACTACCTTGAGATTCATTTTCTTGCAGGCACTTACAGGGAAAAGCAATACTACTAAATTTGGGAAAAAACTAAACATAAAAAGACAAAGACTGACAAACAATCAATGTGCAAAAGAAGATAAACTAAAGATAGATCATGAGTTGTAGCAAGTCTTTGAAAATGAATCTGTTGGCTGTAGAATCCATTCAGAGTTGTGGTGAGTGATGGAGCCTCACACATAAAAGTTGCTGGTGAACGCAGCAGGCCAGGCAGCATCTCTAGGAAGAGGTACAGTCGACGTTTCGGGCCGAGACCCTTCGTCAGGACTAACTGAAGGAAGAGCTAAGTAAGAGATTTGAAAGTGGGAGGGGGAGGGGGAGATCCAAAATGATAGGAGAAGACAGAAGGGGGAGGGATGGAGCTAAGAGCTGGGCAGTTGATTGGCAAAAGGGATATGGGAGGATAATGGGACGGGAGGCCCAGTGAGAAAGAAAGGGGGAGGGGTGAAGCCCAGAGGATGGGCAAGGAGTATAGTGAGAGGAACAGAGAGAGAAAAAGGATATATATACACATAATTAATAAATAAATAACGGATGGGGTATGAGGGGGAGGAGGGGCATTAACGGAAGTTAGAGAAGTCAATGTTCATGCCAGCAGCTTGGAAGCTACCCAGATGGAATATAAGGTGTTGTTCCTCCAACCTGAGTGTGGCTTCATCTTGACAGTAGAGGAGGCCGTGGATAGACATATCAGAATGGGAATGGGACGTGGAATTAAAATGTGTGGCCACTGGGAGATCCTGCTTGAAGTGGAATTAAAATTATATTCCGTCTGGGTAGCCTCCAACCTGCTGGCATGAACATTGACTTCTCTAACATCCGTTAATGCTCCTCCTCGCCCTCGTACCCCATCCGTTATTTATTTATATAAACATAGAAACATAGAAAACCTACAGCACAATATAGGCCCTTCGGCCCAAAAAGCTGTGCCGAACATATTCCTACCTTAGAACTACCTAGGCTTTACCCATAGCCCTCTATTTTTCTAAGCTCCATGTAGCCATCCAGGAGTCTCTTAAAAGACCTTATTGTTTCTGCCTCCGCTGCCGCCGGCGGCAGCTCATTCCACGCACTCACCACTCTCTGAGTGAAAAAACTTACCCCTGACATCTCCTCTGTATCTACCTCCAAGCACCTTAAAACTATGCCCTCTCATGCTAGCCATTTCAGCTCTGGGGAAAAGCCTCTGACTATCCACATGATGAATGCCTCTCATTATCTTATACACCTCAATCAGGTCACCTCTCACCCTCTGTTGCTCCAAGGAGAAAAGGACGAGTTCATTCAACCTGTTCTCATAAGGCATGCTCCCCAATCCAGGCAACATCCTTGTAAATCTCGTCTGCACCCTTTCTATGGTTTCCACGTCCATCCTATAGTGAGGCGATCAGAAGTGAGCACAGTACTCCAAGTGGGGTCTGACTAGGGTCCTACATAGCTGCAACATTACCTCTTGGCTCTTAAGCAGAATCCCACGATTAATGAAGGTCAATGCATGGTATGCCTTCTTAACCACAGAGTCAACCTGCTTAGCAGCTTTGAGTGTCCTATGGACTCGGACCCCAAGATCCCTCTGATCCTCCACACTGACAAGAGTCTTACCATTAATGCAGTATTCCACCATCATATTTGACCTACCAAAATGAACCACCTCACACTTATCTGGGTTGAACTCCATCTGCCATTTCTCAGCCCAGTTTTACATCCTATCAATGTCCCGTTGTAACCTCTGACAGCCCTCCACACTATCCACAACACCTCCAACCTTTGTGTCATCAGCAAATTTACTAACCCATCCCTCCACTTCCTCATCCATGTCATTTATAAAAATCATGAAGAGTAGGGGTCCCTGAGGCACACCACTGGTCACTGGCCTCCGTGCAGAATATGACCCGCCTACAACCACTCTTTGTCTACTGTGGGCAAGCCAGTTCTGGATCCACAAAGCAATGTACCCTTGGATCCCATGGCTCCTTACTTTCTCAATAAGCCTTGCATGGAGTACCCTATCAAATGCCTTGCTAAAATCCATATACACAACATCTACTGCTCTACCTTCATCAATGTGTTTAGTCACTTCCTCAAAAAGTTCAATCAGGCTCATAAGGCATGACCTGTTTTGACAAAGCCATGCAGACTATTCCTAATTATATTATGCCTCTCCAAATGTTCATAAATCCGGCCTCTCAGGATCTTCTCCATCAATTTACCAACCACTGAAGTAAGATTCCCTGGCCTATAATTTCCTGGACTGTCCCTACTCCCTTTCTTGAATAAGAGAAAAACATCCACAACCCTCCAATCCTCTGGAACCTCTCCCGTCCTCATTGATGGTGCAAAGATCATTGCCAGAGGCTCAGCAATCTCCCCACAGTAGCCTGGGGTACATCCCATCCAGTCCCGGTGACTTAACCAACTTGATGCTTTCCAAATGCTCCAGCGCATCTGCTTCCTTAATATCTACATTCTCAAGCTTTTCAGTGCACTGTAAGTCATCCGTACAATCGCCAAGATCCTTTTCCGTAGTGAATACAGAAGCAAAGTATTCATTAAGGTCCTCCGCTATTTCCGCTGGTTCCATACACACTTTTCCACTGTCACACTTGATTGGACCTTTTCTCTCACGTCTTATCCTCTTGCTCTTCACATACTTGTAGAATGCCTTGGGGTTTTCCTTAATCCTGTCCACCAAGGCCTTCTCATGGCCCCTTCTGGCTCTCCTAATTTCCTTCTTAAGCTCCTTCCTGCTGGCCTTGTAATCTTCTAGATTTCTATCATTACCTAGTTTTTTTAACCTTTCCTAAGCTCTTCTTTTCTTCTTGATGAGATTTACAACAGCCTTTGTACACCACGGATCTTGTTACCCTACCATCCTTTCCATGTCTCATTGGAACGTACCTGCTCGGAATCCCATGCAAATATCCCCTAAATATTTGCCACATTTCTTCTGTACTTTTCCCTGAGAATATCTGTTTCCAATTTATGCTTCCAAGTTCCTGCCTGATAGCCTCATATTTCCCCTTACTCCAAATAAACATTTCCCTAACTTATCTGTTCCGATCTTTTTCCAATGCTATGGTAAAGGAGATAGAATTGTGATCACTCTCTCCAAAATGCTCTCCCACTGAGAGACCTGACACCTGACCAGGTTCATTTCCTAATACTAGATCAAGTACAGCCTCTCCTCTTGTAGGCTTATCTACATATTGTGTCAAGAAACCTTCCTGAACACAGCTAACAAACTCTACCCCATCTAAACTCCTCACTCTAGGGAGATGCCAATCAATATTTGGGAAATTAAAATCTCCCACCAGAACGGCCTTTATAGAATCCTTTCCAGATCCTTTCCAGAATCTGTCTCCCTATCTGCTCCTCGATGTCCCTGTTACTATTGGGTGATCTATAAAACACACCCAGTGGAGTTACTGACACCTTCCTATTTTTAACTCCACCCACAGAGACTCCGTAGACAACCCCTCCATGACTTCCTCCTTTTCTGCAGCCGTGACACTACCTCTGATCAACAGTGCCACTATACTAAAAAAAAGACAATAAATATAAATAGATAAGATATCTTGTATACATAGATTGATTGTATGGCCATGAAGTGACGTTGTACATAAGGTGATTGAAAGGAAATTATAAAGTTGTCGTGATTTGGGATGTGGAGGGGTGGGTTAGTGGACGGAGGTGTTGATCAGCCTCACTGCTTGGGGTAAGTAACAGTTTTAAATCTGCTGGTCGTGGCGTGAATGCTGTTTAACCTCCTTCTTGATAGGAGTGGAACAAACAGTCCATGAGTAGGGTGGGTGGGAGCCAGTGAATTCCTGCAACTACTTTGTTCTTGAGCACTGTCTACAAGCACATTCCTTGGTTCAGCTGGAAGCTGCTTCCGATCTTCCTTCAGTGGAACATGTCTCCTTCCTTCCTTTCCTCATTACTATGAGTTCATCTTTCTGTTTCACAGACCACAGAACAGTACTGTACAGACCCTTCAGCCCCCAATGTTGTGCTGCCCTTTTAATCGACTCTAAGATCAATCTAACCCTTCCTTCCTACATTGCCTCCATTTTTCTTTCATCCATGTGCCTATTTAAGAGTTTATTAAATGTCCCTAATGTATATGCATCTACCACCAGGATGTTCCCCCACCCACCACTCCCTGTGTAAATGACATCCCCTTTATACTTTCCACCAATCAACCTAAAATTATCCATCCCTTATATCACCTTATATTTTCCACCCTGGGAAAAATTTTCTGGCTGTCCACTCTATCTATGCCTCATTTTATCTTGTACACCTCTATCAAGTTGCCCCTCATCCTCCTTCCCCAAAGAGAAAAGCCTTAGAACGCTCAACCTGTCCCCATAAGACATAGAAACATAGAAAATAGGTGCAGGAGTAGGCCATTCGGCCCTTCGAGCCTGCACCACCATTCACTATGATCATGGCTGATCATCCAACTCAGAACCCTGCACCAGCCTTCCCTCCATACCCTCTGATCCCCGTAGCCACAAGGGCCATATCTAACTCCCTCTTAAATATAGCCAATGAACTGGCCTCAACTGTTTCCTGTGGCAGAGAATTCCACAGATTCACCACTCTCTGTGTGAGGAAGGTTTTCCTAATCTCAGTCCTAAAAGGCTTCCCCCTTATCCTCAAACTGTGACCCCTCGTTCTGGACTTCCCCAACATCGGGAACAATCTTCCTGCATCTAGCCTGTCCAATCCCTTCAGGATTTTATACGTTTCAATCAGATCCCCCCTCAATCTTCTAAATTCCAACGAGTACAAGCCCAGTTCATCCAGTCTTTCTTCATATGAAAGTCCTGCCATCCCAGGAATCAATCTGGTGAACCTTCTTTGTACTCCCTCTATGGCAAGGATGTCTTTCCTCAGATTAGGGGACCAAAACTGCACACAATACTCCAGGTGTGGTCTCACCAAGGCCTTGTACAACTGCAGTAGTACCTCCCTGCTCCTGTACTCGAATCCTCTCGCTATAAATGCCAGCATACCATTCGCCTGTTTCACCACCTGCTGTACCTGCATGCCCACTTTCAATGACTGGTGTATAATGACACCCAGGTCTCGCTGCACCTCCCCTTTTCCTAATCGGCCACCATTCAGATAATAATCTGTTTTCCTATTTTTGCCACCAAAGTGGATAACTTCACATTTATCCACATTAAATTGCATCTGCCATGAATTTCCCACTCACCCAACCTATCCAAGTCACCCTGCATCCTCTTAGCATCCTCCTCACAGCTAACACTGCCGCCCAGCTTCGTGTCATCCGCAAACTTGGAGATGCTGCATTTAATTCCCTCATCCAAGTCATTAATACATATTGTAAACAACTGGGGTCCCAGCACTGAGCCTTGCGGTACCCCACTAGTCACTGCCTGCCATTCTGAAAAGGTCCCATTTATTCCCACTCTTTGCTTCCTGTCTGCTAACCAATTCTCTATCCACATCAATACCTTACCCCCAATACCGTGTGCTTTAAGTTTGCACACTAATCTCCTGTGTGGGACCTTGTCAAAAGCCTTTTGAAAATCCAAATATACCACATCCACTGGTTCTCCCCTATCCACTCTACTAGTTACATCCTCAAAAAATTCTATGAGATTCGTCAGACATGATTTTCCTTTCACACATCCATGCTGACTTTGTCTGATGATTTCACCGCTTTCCAAATGTGCTGTTATCACATCTTTGATAACTGACTCCAGCAGTTTCCCCACCACCGACGTTAGGCTAACCGGTCTATAATTCCCCGATTTCTCTCTCCCTCCTTTTTTAAAAAGTGGGGTTACATTAGCCACCCTCCAATCCTCAGGAACTAGTCCGGAATCTAACGAGTTTTGAAAAATTATCACTAATGCACCCACTATTTCTTGGGCTACTTCCTTAAGCACTCTGGGATGCAGACCATCTGGCCCTGGGGATTTATCTGCCTTTAATCCCTGGTTTCTAATCTAGGCAGCATCATAGTAAGTCTTCTCTGCACCCCATCATAAGCTTCCACACCTTTCCAAAAATGAGACAGCAAGCATTGAACACAATTTGAATTCCACATGCATCAAAATGATACAAGAACTGAACACAATATGCAGCTTCATTCCACCTATGTGTTCCATAACATGCAGCTTTTTTCCACCTGCATCAAAATGAGACAAGAACTGAACACAATATGCAGTTTCATTCCACCTGCATCATTCCACCTATGCATTCCATAACATGCAACTTCATTCCACCTATGTATTTCACAATATGCAGCATCATTCCACCTATGTATTTCACAACATGCAGCTTCATTCCACCTATGCATTCCACAATATGCAGCATCATTCCACCTAAGCATTCCACAATATGCAGCTTCATTCCACCTGCATCACTTTGCAAATGGCACAGGCAATCATTCTGTGATCGAAACAGAAGATGATAAAAATACTCAACAGGTCAGGTTGCATCTGTGGGAAAAGAAATACAATAAAAGATTTGGGTCAAAGACCTTCATGAATTAACTTATAGAACTTTGATGCCCGGAGGGTGGGAAAGAGTTTACCAGGAACTCAAGGAAGGACAGTACTCATAATGAAGGATCCTCACAAAGGAGCAACACCATCAAACTACCGGCCTATAACCTGCCTGTCAACAACATGGAAGCTCCTGTCATATATCATAGCCACCAAGCTGAAGGGACATGTGTGTAATTTCCTGAGCCACACTCAGAGGGGGTGGGTAATGGAACTGGAGGTTCCAAGCACCAACTACTGGTAGACAAAGCGGTCATGTGAGACCACAAGAGTAGGCAAACCAACCTAAGCACTGCCTGGATCAACTACCAGAAAGCACACAACTCAGCACCCCACACATGGAGCCTGAAATGCCTGTCTCTGTCCAAGGTCAACAAGACACTAGGGACCTTCATCGAGAACTCAATAGGCCATTGGAGGACAATGCCTGAAGTTAACTCAAAGCCATCAGGTGTGGAACATACCAGGGTGATGCTCTATCCCCACTGCTGTTCTCCATAGGCTTGAACCCCCTCAGCTGGATCATCTCAAAGGGTGGATATGGGTGCAGGTTCAAGAGTGGAGTGATCATCAGCCACCACCTGTACATGGATAACATTGAGCTGTATAGCAGAAATGAAAGAGACATTGACTCACTAATCCACCGGACAAGGGTATACAGCAGAGACATCAGGATGTCATTTGAACTGGAAAAGGGCAGCTGCATGGAAGCAAAAAGAAGCAAACTCATCAGGACTGAAGGAGTCAAGTTACCTGAAGGCCACATACCAAATGTACAGGATAGCTACAAATATCTGGGAATCCTGCAGGCACATGGAAGCCACAGATAGGAAGGCTGTAACATCCAAATACCACCAAAGAGTGAGACAGGTCCTAAAAAGTCAGATGAATGGGAAGAACAAGATCAGAGCTACTGTACACCTGCTGGAATAAAGGAGGATGGAGACTTGGAAGTGTCAAGGTCTCAGTCCTGGAAGAAATGCGAAACATCCATGAGTATGTCAGGAAGATGGTCCCTAAGGACGATCTGCTCGGAGAATACCTCAGACAGCAGGCAGGGGTCATGGAAATGGAAGTGGATGAAGCAGAGCCCATGGCAGAACAAGCCTCTGCATAGGATATACCATTACCAGACATCAGAGATAGCTGATATAAGAAAGTCCTACCAATGGCTGCAAATGGCAGGGCTGAGGGACAGCACAAAATGCAGATTGTGCAAGGAATCCACTGAAACCATCCAGCAGGGAGACAGCATACACTGAATGTCACAGCCAAGTTGCAGGAATTGTGTACAGGAACATCTGTGCTGAGTATGGATCAGACACTCCCAAGTTCAAATTGGAAACATCCGAGAAGGTAGTGGAGAATGATAGAACCAAGATCCTGTGGGATTTCCTAATACCGACAGGTCAGCAGGTACTGGCCAACCAACCAGACATAGTAATACCAGACAAGGAACAGAAGAAAGCGATAGTAATAGATGTGGCAATCCCAAATGACAGTAACATCAGGAAGAAAGAATATGAGAAGCTGGAGGAGCAGATAAAAAAGATGTAGAAGGTTAAAGCCAGAGTAATCCCGGTGGTGACAGGAGCACTTTGAGTGGGAGGGTGGCTCCAACAAATCCTGGGAACAACACCTGAGATCTCGGTCTAGAAAAGCGTACTACGAGGAACAGCAAGGATACTGTGCCAACTAAGTGCCCTTAAAAAGTATTCAACCCCTTGAAAGTTTTTATGTTTTTTTTTTGTTTTACAACATTGAATCACAGTGGATTTAATTTGGCTTTTTTGACACCGATCAACATTAAAGACTATTTTTTGTGAAAGTGAAAACAAATTTCTACAAATTCGTCTACATTTATTACAAATATTAAACATAAAATAATTGATTGCATAATTACTCACTGCCTTCAAGTTAGTATTTAGCAGATGAACCTTTGGCAGCAATTACAGATTTGTGCAGATAGCTCTCTATCAGTTTTGCACATCTGGACACTGTAATTTTTCTCCATTCTTCTTTACAAAACTGCTCAAGCTCTGTCAGATTGCATGGGGATTGTGAGAACAGCCCTTTTCAAGTCCAGCCACGAATTCTCAATTGAATTGAGGTCTGGACTATGACTTGGCCATTCCAGGACAAACTTTGTTGTTTTTAAGCCATTCCTGTATAGCTTTGGCTTAATGCTTGGGGTCATTGACTTGCCGGAAAACAAATCTTGCAGTTCTCTTGCAGACTGCATCAGGTTTTCCTCCAGGATTTCCCTGTATTTTGCTGCACTCATTTTCCCCTCTACCTTCACAAGCCTTCCAGGGCCTGCTGCAGTGAAACATCCCCACTGCATGATGCAGCCACCACTATGCGTCACGGTAGGGATGGTGTGTTTTTGATCATGTGAGGTGTTTGACTTACGCCAAAAGGCTCAATTTTGGTTTCATCAGACCATAGACCCTTCTTCCAGCTGACATCAGAGTCTGCCACATGCCTTCTGGCAAACTCTAGCTAAGATTTAACGTGAGTTTTTTCAACAGTGGCTTTCTCTTTGCCACTCTCCCATAAAGCTGTGACTGGTGAAACACCTGGGCAACAGTTGTTGGAAGCGCAGTCTCTCCCATATCAGCCACTGAAGCTTGTAACTCCTCCAGGGTTGTTATCAGTCTCTTGGTGACCTCTCTCACTAGTCCCCTTCTTGCACGGTCACTCAGTTTTTGAGGACAACCTGCTCCAAGCAGATTATTAACTGTGCCATATTCTTTCCATTTCTTGATGGTTGACTTATCTGTACTCCATGGGATATTCAGTGACTTGGAAATTTTCTTGTATCCATCTGCTGACTTGTGCTTTTCAATAATCTTTTCACGGAGTTGCTTGGAGTGTTCTTTTGTCTTCATGGAGTAGTTTTTGCCAGGATACTGACTCACTCAGTAGTTGGACCTTCCAGATACAGGTGTATTTTTGCTACAATCAATTGAAACATCTTCACTGTGCACAGGTCTCCAAAAACAGATCTCCATTTAATAATTATGTGACTTCTAAAACCAATTGGCTGCACCATTGTGTGGCTAAGTACAACTTCCATGCCATATTTAAGTTTGTTGATGGCACCACTGTTGTGTTGGCCCAATCAAGGGTGGTGACAAATAGGTGTGGAGGTGGGAGACTGAAAATCTGGCTTAATGGTGCTACTGTATAACAACAATTTCTCACTCAATGTCAGCAAAGCTAAAGAGCTGATTATTGACTACAGGAGGAAGAAATCTGAGGTCCATGAGCCAGAATTCATGAGGGGTTCAGAGGTGGACAAGGTCTGCAGCTTTAAATTCCTTTAAGTTACAATATCAGAGGATCTGTGTTGACAGAAAAGCATCTCGACTTTTTCAGAAGTTTTCACAGCTTTGTTATATATGTAAACTGAAACTTTGACAAGCTTTTAAAGATGTACAGTGGAGAGTCTTCTAACTGGTTGGATCATGGCCTGCAATGGAAACAGTACTACCCAGGAATGGAAAAATTTACAGAAAATGGTGGATACAGCAAAGTCCTCTCCAGCATCCACAAAGAGTGCAGACACAAGAAAACAGGCTCCATCAGCAAGGACCCCTGACATCAGGAGAGGGAGAAGGAACCAGGGTACTTGGGAGAACATTGCAAAGTGGAGAAGAAAGTAGAGCAGCACTGAGGCAGAATGAAGTCACAGAGTGGAGAGGTGCTTCGGAGGAATAGAAAGAAGGGTGGGTGAAGGAAGGGTCAGTAAGGAATAGTGTGGAGGAGTGAAAGGAGAGTTAATGGAAATGAAAAGGACAGGGTGACTAGGGGACAGAGAAGGAGAGAGGAATAGACAATGCAGAGGAGAAAAAAAGAGACAAAAAAAGTTAAAAGAGTGTTATGAGGAATTTAAATTTGGTTGATCATCTGCAGATATTGGGCATTTTAGGAACAGCTTCTTTGCCTCTGCAATTAGATTTCAGATTGGACCATGAACACCACCTGGCTTCTGCTCCCTTTTACACGACTACTTTTCTTTTGGAGCAACACACACAAAACGCTGGAGCGACTCAGCAGATCAGGTAGCATCTATGGAAATGAATAAACAATCAACTTTTCAGGCTGAAACCTTTCATCAGGACTTTATCAGCTTAGTTTTGGACTGAAACAGCAACTGTTTATTCATTTCTATAAACGCTACCAGAGCTGCAGAGTTCCTCCAGAGATTTGTGTGTGTTGCTCTAGATTTGCAGAAACTCTTGTGTTTATTCTTTATTTTTCATTCCTTATTGTAACTTCCGGTATCTTTTTAACATATTGCACTTTACTGCTGCCACGAAACAACAAGTGTCACAACATCCACACTGTGGCCAATTTATTCGGTACTCCTGTATCTAATAAAGTAGCCACTGATGCATGTTCTTCATCATCTGCTGCTGTAGCCTATCCACTTCAAGCTTCAATATGTTCTGCATTCAGTGATGCTCTTCGCAACAGCATTGTTGTAACACATGGTCATTTGTGTTACTGTACCTTCCTGACACCTTGAACCAGTCTGGCCATTCTCCTCTGAACACTCTCATTAAAAAATTAAAAAGGCGTTTTCACCCACAGAACCACTGCTCACTAGATGTATTTTCTTTGTTTTTTGCACCATTCCCTGTAAATTCTAGAACACATGAAAATTCCAGGAGATCAGCAGTTTCTGAGACACTCAAACCAGCCCATCTGGCACCAATAATCATTCCACAGTCAAAGTCACATAGATAACATTTGTTCCCCATTCTGATGTTTGTTCTGAACAACTAATGAACCTCTTGACCATGTCTGTGTGGTTTTATGCATTGAGTTGCTGCTACACGATTGGCTAATTAGATATTTACATTAACGAGCAGGTGTACAGGATGTACCTAATAAAGTGGCCACTGGGTGTATGTCAGTAATAATAAACCTGATTCTGATTCTGGTCCACTGGACACATGAAGAAACTGTCTGACGTTAACTATGCTCACAGAAGCATACCTCAACAACAAAGTGTTATGGTTCTCCACCATCACTTGGGTATGCAAGCTGACTGACCGGCTTGGAGAGACAGATGGTTGCAGGGATGACAAATAGGTGAATGAGAAAAATGAGGCATTGAGAGCAGTGAATAAAGGAGAAAGGGAAAACAATCTGGAGGATGAAAGGTCAAAGAAAATTAAAGAGGTGACTTGATAGAGGCAGAGACATTTCCCCAGGGTGGAAATGACTAACATGAGGGGGAATCATTTTAAGGTGATTGGAGGAAAGTATAGAGGGGGCTATGGCAGATGAAAGTTTTCTCCACACAGAGCATGGTTGGTGTGTGTAATGCACTGCCAGGGGTCGCAGTAAAGGCAAATGCATTAGTAACATCTAAGAAACGCTTGGGTAGGATGATGGGTGATAGAAAAATGGAGGGCTATATGGGAGGGAAGGGTTAGATTAATCTTGGGGTAGTTTTAAATGTTTGCACAACATTGTGGGCCAAAGTGCCTGTACTGTGCTATACTGTCCTGTGTTCCAAAGGACCAGGGAATAGAAAGGAGGATGATTGAAGTAGAAAAGTACAGTATCCAGGAAAATTGGCAAGGAGAGGGAAGGGGATTTGTGGGATGAAGAATGGAGGTGGGGTGAAGGGAAATGCAAAGTACTGAGAGAAAACTGTGGGTTAAAAGAGAAAGAAGGGGGCAGGAAGAAAAGTGACAGACAGAGCAGGATAAGTGAAAGGCAGTCAGCAATGAGAAGCAAATAAGGACAAGAAGACAACAAAAGTAACATTTACAAAATTTCTCAAGTCATAAATGTGGACATATGCTCTTTGCTCCACTGTGTCAACAGTAATCATCATGAATTCATTTGTACCTAGAACAGTTTATTTCCTCTCATCCTCATCCACTCCGTCCATATTCCACCAGTCACACTCAATCTCAACGATTAAAGATTAGCTTTGTTTGTCATGTGTACATCGAAACGGAGTGAAATGTGTTATTTACATCAACAATGATCAGCCTGAGTATGTACTGGGGGAAGCTCACGAGTTTCACGCCAACATAGCATGCCCACAACTTACTAACCCTGACCTGTACATGTTTGGATTTCCCCTCCCCCACCCCTTTATCTTTCCCCTTACTGGTTTTTCACCTGGTACCTACCAGCCTTCTCCTTCCAACCCTCCCCCCACCTTCTTTATAGGGCCTCTGCCCCTTCCCTCTACAGTCCTGACGAAGGGTTCTGGCCCAAAACGTCGACTCATCGTTTCCACGGATGCTGCCCGACCTGCTGAGTTCCTCCAGCGTGTTGTGAGTGTTGCTTTGACCCCAGCATCTGCAGAGTATTTAGTGTTTAGGAAACCAGAGAGTCTGGAGTCTGGAGGAAATCCACACAGTCACGAGGAGAATGTGCAAAGTCCTTACAGACAGCAACGGCAATTGAACTCTGGCTGTTGACCCCTGGCACTGTAAATCGTTGTGCTAAGCGCTATGCTTAATTGTAACTGGAAGGGAGAGTGAGAAAAAGAATTGCCACTGATAAACTTGCCATGCATTATGCAACACGAATCTTTTCTGATTCAGACAGCAAGGAGTTCCATGACAAACAGCTCATTTCTGGGCCGAAATTTACGGAGTTCAATTAAACTACCAACCAGCACATCTTTGCGAAGGGGGAGGAAACCGGAGGTCACAGGGAGAGCATGCCTGCTCCACACAGACAGAATGTGAGTTCAGAATTGATCCCAGATCTCTGGATCTGCAAGGCTCTGGTGTGAATAACTTTACCGACCTAAACTCTGAACTGATTTCACAACCTGCGAAGTCACTCAGGCTCGAATTATTCATTTGGAATAGACCCGGCCCCTAAAGCTGTGACGCCTCAGACCCCGGCAACCCGTCTATTCAGCCCCAGCTGATCACAGGACAATTTATAATGACTAATTAGCCTACTAATGACTGTGGGAAAAACCGGAGCACCTGGGGAAACCGATGCATTTCACTGGGAGGATGTATAGAAACTCCTTACAGTGGACAAGAGAATTGAACTCTGACATCATGAACTCCATATCATTCATTTATTTGAACAATTGGTCTTTCCCATGTCGTTTGTCAGCCTTCAGTTGTGTGTCGTTTTTCATTGATCCTATTGTATTTCTCTAATCTATTGTGAATTCCTGCAAGAAAATTAATCTCAGGATAGTTTGATAATAAATTTACTTTGAATGACCAGTTGTGCCTGGTGCTTTATGTACATCGAAACGTTCCCAGGCACTTCCTACTGCTGAGTCATGAAAAGTGATATTTGGCAGGGTAACCAGAAAAAAGCCTTTAAAAATGGAGGGGTTACAGCTTTGACAGGTGAAGGCATCATGCCAGCTGTCGCATAATGAATGAACGTTCAAGGAGATTCAAGTCATCAGGGGATGCAGCATAGAAACAGGCCCTTCAGCCCATCGAGGGCTGAACCGCCCACTTCCACTAATCCTACATCGATTGTTTTTTTATTTAACTCCATGTAGTCACTAAACCCCCCCCTCCTGCTTTCTAGTTTCTACCACCCTCACTTAGTGGCTAATCTGCCAATCTGCCAGTCTTTAGGAAATCAGGACGGTACCCAGATTAGAGAGCAGGTTATGCAGGCTAGGGCTTTTCTCTCTGGAGCAAAGGAAGGTGAGAGGTGACAATAAAGGTGTGCAAGATGATAGACTGGGCAGACAGCACCTTTTCCCAGGGTAGAAATGACGAATATGAGAGGGCATAATTTTAAGGTGATTGTAGGAAAGTATAGGGGTGATGTCAGAGGTAGGCTTCTTTATACAGAGAATGGAGGGTGCTTGGAACACCCTGCCAGGTGGTGAGAGAGGCAGATACATCAGAGGCATTTAGGAGACCCTTAGATAGGCACATGGATGAGAGAAAATGGAGGGCTATGTGGGAAGGAAAGGTTAGATTGATCTTCGTAAGTTAAAAGGTCAGTATGTTTGCTGTAATGTTGTATGTTAGTTAATGTTGAGTGCAGGTCGGTGGGACTGGGTGAGAGTAAGAGTTCGGCATGGACTAGCAGGGCCGAGATGGCCTGTTTCCGTGCTGTAATTGTTATATGGTTATATGTTCTCTGAAACCAGAGCACCCAGAGGGAATCAATGATGTGAACATGCAAAGTTCACACAGAGAGCAGCCGAGTTTGGGAGCAGACCTGGTTCCCTTGAGCCGTGAGGCAGCAGTTCTGCTCGGAGTGACACAGGGAGACATTGAGGTCAAAGTGCAAGGTTAAGGGGCACTGGGTCAGAGAGCACTATCGAACGGAATTGAATTCCGTTTCTACTGCACAGAAACAGGCCCTTTGGCCCACCTAGTCTGTGCCAACATAGTATTTTGCCCAGTTCCACCATCATACATGTGGACCACAGCCCCCCATATCCTTCCCCTCTGTGTTCTTATCCAAATTTCTCTTAAACGTTGAAATTGAACCGCATCCACCATTTCTGTTTGCAGCTCGTTCTACCCTCGGGTTCCCCTTAAATATTTCACCTTTCACCCTTAATTTCTGACCACTAATTATAGTTTCACCCAACCTGTGGAAAAAGCCTGCTTGCATTAACCTTATCTATATACCTCAATTTTGTATCCCTCTATCAAAACTTTCCTCATTCTCCTACACTCCAGGGCATAAAATCCTAATTTATTTCAAGATTCAAGATTATTTACTGTCTTCTGAATTACAGAAGTGTTAAGAACAAAATAATTCTTATTCCGTATCCAATGCAGTACAAAAAAACATTAAAATAAGATAAAGAAAACAATAACTATAAATCCATCAGATAGTTTACATACATAGAGTGACTGTATGCCCATAAAGTGAGACTAGGCACAGGAGTGTCTGTACATAAGGTGACTCTGACAGGAAATTATAAAGTAGTGGTGGTTGGGCTGTGGAGGGGTGAGGTTGTGGATTGAGGTGTTGGTCAGCCTTACTGCTTGTGGAAGGTAACTGTTTTTGAGTCTGGTAGTATATTTTTCCATATATCATAATAAAAACTACTCATAATAAAAAGCATTTACAAGAATAAACAATACAAAGCCTTTTCATTCTTACATCCATAGTCAATGTGTTAGGTAGTTTTCTATTACACTCCTTAAGACCAATAGGACTGTTGCTGGTTTATATCAGGGTTTAAACAGGATGATTTTAAATTGCACAAGATTAAGCTGGAAGAGATTTTAGAGGCAAGTAGAAAGGTCCAGGGAGGCAGTGAATAGTGTGGCGCATACAAAACGCTGAAGAAACTCAGCAGGTCAAGCAGCATCTACAGTATGGAGGAAATAAAGAGCTGACGTTTTGGGCCGAGACCCTTCATTAGGATTGAAAATGAATGGGGAAGCAGCAAGGTGAGAGATGATACGTGAGACCAGGTGAGGGAGACAGTGGGTGGGTGGGGGAGGGCTGGATCAGGAATAAAGTGAGAAGTTGGCAGCTCATCTGTTAAGGCCGGTGGGTGATGAAGTGAGAAGTTGGGAGGTGATAGCTGGAAAGGTAAGGGCTGAGGAAGAAGGAATCTGATAGAGAGTGGCCAAATTGTCCCGGGCAATCAGAGAGGCAATGCGTGCACATGCCCAACGAATCCACAGCCACTTCCAGGACAGTGGAGACACGTGGCGCATGTGGAAGGGCATTCAGGACATCACCAACTACAGGACAACATCACCTGACTGTACGGGTGATGCCTCCCTCCCAGATGCGCTGAACAACTTCTATGCTCGGTTGGAGGCGGAAAATGACATGGTGGCGAGGAAGACCACCCCTCCTCCAAATGATCAGGTGCTATGTCTTACCGTGGCTGATGTGAGGAGAACCCTGTGCAGGGTCAACCCACAGAAGGCTGCTGGACCAGACAATATTTCTGGCAGAGTTCTTAGAGGATGTGCAGACCAGCTAGCAGATATTCTCACTGACATCCTCAACATCTCCCTGAGCAGCGCCGTCGTTCCTACATGCTTCAAGGCTGCCACCATCGTCCCCGTGCTGAAGAAGTCTTCAGTGTCCTGCCTCAGCGACTACCATCCCGTTGCACTCACATCCATCATCATGAAGTGCTTCGAGAGGCTCGTCATGAGGCACATCAAGACCCTGCTGCCCTCCTCACTGGACCCCTTGCAGTTCGTGTACCGTCCCAACCGTTCAACAGACAATGCCATTGCCATCACCCTCCACCTGGCTTTAACCCACCTGGACAAAGAAGACACGTACGTTCGAATGCTGTTCATAGAATTCAGTTCAGCATTCAACACAATCATTCCTCAGAAATTGATTGGAAAGCTGAGCCTACTGGGCCTGAACACCTCCCTCTGCAACTGGATCCTAGACTTCCTGACTGGGAGATCTTAGTGAGTCTGAATTGGTAGTAGCATCTCCAACACCATCACACTGAGCACGGGGGCCCCCCCCCCCCCCCGGGGCTGTGTGCTCAGTCCACTGCTGTTCACTCTGCTGACCCATGACTGTGCTGCAACACACAGCTCGAACCACATCATCAAGTTCGTTGGTGAACCGTGGTGGGTTTCATCAGCAAGAATGACGAGTCAGCATACAGAGAGGAGGTGCAGCGGCTAATGGACTGGTGCAGAGCCAACAACCTGTCTCTGAATGTAAACAAAACAAATGAGATGGTTGTTGACTTCAGGAGGACACAGAGCGACTACTCTCCGCTGAACATCGATGATTCCTCAGTAGAGATCGTTAAGAGCATCAAATTTCTTGGTGTTCACCTGGCGGAGAATCTCACCTGGTCCCTCAACACCAGCTCCATAGCAAAGAAAGCCCAACAGCATCACTACTTCCTGCGAAGGATGGGAAAAGTCCATCTCCCACCCCCTCCCCCATCCTCACCACATTCTACAGAGGTTGTATTGAGAGCATCCTGAGCAGCTTCATCACGGCCTGGTTCAGAAATTGCACCATCTCAGATCACAAGACCCTGCAGCGGATAGTGAGGTCAGCTGAGAAGATCATCGGGGTCTCTCTTCCCGCCATCACAGACATTTACACCACACGCTGCATCCGCAAAGCAAACAGCATTATGAAGGACCCCACACACCCCTTATATGAACTCTTCTCCCTCCTGCCATCTGGAAAAAGGTACCGAAGCATTCAGGCTGTCACGACCAGACTGTGTAACAGTTTCTTCCCCCAAGCCATCAGACTCCTCAGTACCCAGAGCCTGGCCTGACACCAACCTACCGCCCTCTACTGTGCCTACTGTCTTGTTTATTATTGATTATTATTTATTGTAGTGCCTGCACTGTTTTGTGCAGATTATGTAGTCCTGGATAGATCTGTAGTCTAGTGCAGTTTTTGTGTTTTTTTTTACGTAGTTCAGTGTAGTTTTTGTATTGTTTCATGTAGCACCATGGTCCTGGAAAACGTTGTCTCATTTTTTCTATGTTCTGTACCAGCAGTTATGGTTGAAATGACAATAAAAACTGACTTGACTTGATAAGGGGAGAAAGGGAAGGAGGGAGGTGATAGGCAGGTGAGAAGAGAAGGGGCAAAAAGGGAGTCAGGATTGGGCATGGAAGAAGAGAGAACAGGCAGGGGAAAATAACTGTAAGTTAGAGAAATCATTGTCCATGCTATCAGGTTGGAGACTACAGAGATGAAATATGAGATGTTGCTCCTCCAGATTGAGAGTGGCATCATGGTGGCAGTAGAGGAGGCCACAGAGGGACATGCTGGAATGGGAACAGGGATTACATTTAAAATGGTTAGCCGCTGGGAAATCCTGCCTGTTGCGGATGTGACAAAGGTGTTCAAATAAGCGGTCCTCCTATCGACTTCAGGTCTCACCAATGTAGAGAAGGCCGACCAGTAGAACTGCATAAGTAGATGGCCCTGACAGACTCATAGGTGAAGAGACATATGGTGCACAGTGGCAAGCTGTCCCTCAGCCTCAAAGACCTTGGTGGATCTTGACTGTGGGTGCTATTTACACGTTCGCCCTGTAACTACACGCTATAGTGTGCCAAACATGCCAAACACATGCGTGTTCACAGATTAATCGGATTAGGTCAGGTTAGCTTCATTTGCCACCTGTACATGCAGTGAAAGGTGTCACTTCCATCAACGACCAACACAGTCTGAGGGTAGTGTGGGGGAAGCTCACAAACGTCGCGGTGTTTGCAGTGTCAATGTAGCATGTCCACAGCTTGCTAACACTTACTATGCATCTTTGGAATGTGGGAGGAAACCAGAATACCTTAAGGAAATAGACACGGTCACGGGAGAACGTACAAACTCCTCACAGACAATGTTGGGATTCAAACCCTGATCAGTGACTGAAAAGATTGCGTTACCTTGACCACCCATAATACCGTACTGGCTACTGTAAATTACCCTAAGCATCGAGATGGCTCGTAAGAGAACTAGATAATGGGGAGAGGGTGGGGAGATGGTTGGGGCATAGACTCAGTTAATTTTAATGGGTGCTGGTATGGATGCTGGGATGTTTTCCAGCTTCCATACGAGAGGGTGTATAGGAGTGAGATATACCAACTAGTGGAGTGGTGTCGCAGCAACAACCTTGCCCTCAATGTAAGACGAAAGAGCTTCAGAAAGGGTAAGACAAAGGAACACATACCAATCCTCATAGAGGTATCAGAAGTGGAGAGAGTGAGCAGTTTCAATTTCCTGGGTGTCAAGATCTCTGAGGATCTAACCTGGTCCCAACTTATCATTGCAGTTATAAAGAAGGCAAGACAGCAACTATACTTCATGAGGAGTTTGAAGAGACTTGGTATGTCAAAAAAAACATTCAAAAACTTCTACAGATGTACTGTGGAGAGAATTCTGACAGGCTGCATCACTGTCTGGTGGGGCGGGGGGGAAGGGGGCTACTGCACAGGACTAAAAGGAGCTGAAGAGGGTCATAAATTTAGCAGGCTCCATCTTGGGGATGAGCTTACAAAGTACCCAGGACACCTTCAGGGAGTGGTGTCTCAGAAAGGAAGTGTCCATTATTAAGGACTTCCAGCTCCCAGGGCATGTCCCTTTCTCACTGTTACCATCAGGTAGCAGGTACAGAAGCCTGAATGATTCAGGGACAGCTTCCTCCCCTCAGCCGTCCAATTCCTAAATGGACATTGAACCCATGAACACTACCTCACTTTTTAAATATATATTATTTCTGTTTTTGTATGATTTTTAATCTATTCAGTATTCATATACTGTAACTTATTTATTTATTTATCTTTCATCTTTATTGCATTGAACTGCTGCTGCTAAGTTAAGAAATTTCACTACGCACATGGTGGTGATAATAAACCTGATTCTGATTCAAGGTCTTCCCAGAGAAGTCAATGGAGAGAAAGAGGGAGGTTTGAGTAATCACGGGAGTGAATATTGACAGCCAAATATTTGCTGTGTCTTAAGATGTCGTTGGAGAAGAGGTTCATGTGGAAGGAAAAGAGCAAGGTGCTAAAGTTAACCTTGGGCTCAGTAGAGTTAATGGCTGTGAGGCAGCAGAGGGGAGCAAATGTAAGTGCTTCCCAGTGGCTTTGAGGGAGTTACCCACATCTAAACTCATTTCTCTAACCTGGTAATTTCTCTCTTTATCCACCCCCCATTCTGGCTCCCCTCTGCTTTCCTGTGACAGCACTGTGTAGATGTGCTCAGTAGTAGCTAGGGCTTTATCCACGATGGATTGGGAGGTGTCCACGACTTTTTTGTAGGCTTTTCTGCTCAAGGGTACTCCTCTTGGAGGAAAATAGCAACCATCATCAAGGACCCTCACCACACAGGTCATGCTGTCTTCTCGCTGCTGCCTTCAGGAAGGAGGTACAGGAGCCTCAGGACTCACAGCACCAGGTTCAGAAACAGTTATTACCCCTTAACCATCAAGCTCTTGGACCAGAGCGGATAACGTCACTTAACTTCACTTGCCCCATCATTGAAATGTTCACACAACTTACGGACTCATTTTCAAGGACTCTTCATCTCATGTTCTCAAAATGTATTTATTACTATTATTTCTCTTTTTTTTCTTCTTCTATTTGCACAGTTTGCTGTCTTTTGCACACTGGTTCTTTGCCCATACTGTTGGGGGCAGTCTTTCATTTATTCTATCGTGTTTTTTATATCTAATATGTATGCCTGCAAGAAAACAAATCTCAGGGTTGTAAATAGTGACATATGTCTTGCAGGCATTTATAGGAAAAATAAAATAGGTACAATAGAATATACTAAAAATTATACATACAGTCCCTATAAAATGTATTCACACCCCCCCCCCAAAGTTTTATTATTTTACAACATTGTTTTATTAGTTTACAACATTGAATCACAGTGGATTTAATTTGGCTTTTTTGACAGTGATCGACAGAAAAAGACTCGTATCAAAGTGAAAACAGGTCTCTACAAAGTGATCTGAATTAATTACAAATATAAACCACCAAACAATTGATTGCATAAGTAATCACCCCCTTCAAGTCAGTATTTAGTGATGCACCTTTGTCAGCAATTAGAGCCTTGAATCTGTGTGGATAGGTCTCTATCAGCTTTGCACATCTCAACACTGCAATTTTTCCCCATTCTTCTTTACAAAACTGCTCAAGCTCTGTCACATTGCATGGGGATTGGACTGAGGTCTGGACTCTGACTTGGCCATTCCAGGACATTAACTTTGTTGTTTTTATGCCATTCTTGTGTAGCTTTGGCTTTATGCTTGGGGTCATTGATCTTCTCCCAAGTCACAGTTCTCTTGCAGACTGCATCAAGTTTTCCTCCAGGATTTCTCTGTATTTTGCTGCACTCATTTTACCCCCTACCTTCACAAGCCTTCCAGGGCCTGCTGCAGTGAAGCATCCCCACAGCATGACGCAGCCGCCACCATGCTTCCTGGTAGGGATGGTGTGTTTTTAATGATGTGCGGTGTTTGGCTTACACCAAAAAAGAGCTTTTAGTCCAATGGCCAAAAAGCTCAATATTGGTTTCATCTGACCATAGAACCTTCTTCCAGCTGACTTCAGAGTCTCCCACATGCCTTCCGGCAAACTCTAGCCAAGATTTCATGAGAGTTTTTTTCAACAGTGGCTTTCTCTTTGCCACTCTCCCATAAAGCTGTGACTGGTGAAGCACCTGGGAAACAGTTGTTGTATATGCAGCCTCTCTCATCTCAGCCACTGAAGCTTGTAACTCCTCCAGAGTTGTCTGTTGGTGGCCTCCCACACAAGTGCCCTTCTTGCACAGCCATTCAGTTTTTGAGGACTGCCTGCTCTGGGCAGATTTATAGCTATGCAGTATTCTTTCCATTTCTTGATGATTGACTTAGCTGTACTCCAAGGGATATTCAGTGACTTGGAAATGTTCTTATATCCATCTCCTGATTTGTTCTTTTCCATTACCTTTTTGCGAGTTGCTTGGTGCGTTCTTTTATCTTCATGGTGTAGTTTTTACCAGGATAGTGACTCACCAGCAGTTGGACCTTCCAGATACAGGTTTATTTTTACTACAATCAATTGAAACACCTTGACTGTACACAGTGATCTCCATTTAACTAATTATGTGACTTCTAAAACCAACTGGCTGCACAAATGATAATTTGGTGTGTCATATTAAAGGGGGTGAATACTTATGCAATCAATTTTTTTGTGTCCTATATTTGTAATTAATTTGGATAATTTTATATGGACCTGTTTTCACTTTAACACGAAAAAGTCTTTTTCTACTGATCGGTGTCAAAAAAGCCAAATTAAATCCACTATGATTCAATGTTGTAAAACAATAAAACATGAAAACTTCCAAAAGGTGGATACTTTTTATCGGCACTGTATATGAAAACTAACAAATGTGTAAAATAAGTCAAACTGTGCTAATAAAAAAATAATTCTGAGAACATGTCCTAAAATGAATCTGTAGGTCACAGAATCATTTCAGTCTTGAGGTGAATGAAGCTATTTACACTAGTTCAGGTGCCTGATGGTTGTAGGGTAATAACTGCTCCTGCACCTGGTGGTGTGGGATTGAAGACTTCTATACCTCTTGCCTAATGATGGTATCAAGAAGTGGGCATAGTTTAGATGATGGATGCTGCTTTTCTTGTGACAGCTGTCCCTGTAAATGTGCACAATGGAGGGGAAAGCTTTCCTTGTGATGTACTGGGGTATGTCAACCACTTTCTGTAGCCCGCAAAGAGCAGATCAGGTAGGAACGGCAGACGTTATTCTTAGGTGGGTTTTATTACTGCTCAACAGTTACATGGGTCGGTACTGCAGCAACACAGTGAGATTCTAGAGAAGATTATGGAAAGAAAGTCGAGTTTGCAGGCTGCAACTATTGGCCAGTTGGAAGATTTCCTGCACTCTGGGGAAAATATTGTTTTAACAGAAAACTTACTCTCACGCAACAAGTTCACATTTAAGGAATGTTAACTTCTGCAAAATCATTTTGTCATCCAGGCTACACACTACAAAAGGTCACTATCCTACAGGGGCCTGATAACATTACAACCAACACAGCAATCAGCAGTTCTACACAATGACCACTTTATTAGGTACCCCCTGCATTGAACAAAGTGGCCACTGAGTGTATGTTCATGGTCTTCAACTGTTGTAGCCCATCCCACTTCAAGGTTTGATGTTTTGTGCATTCAGAGATGCTTTCCTGCACACACCTGCTGTAATGCATGGTTATTTGAGCTACTGTCGCCCAACTCTCAGCTTGAACCAATGTGTCCATTATCCTCTGACCTCTCATTAACAAAAGCAGCATTTTCCCCACAGAACTGCTGCTCACTGGACTTTTTTGTTTCTCCACACCATTCTCTGTAACTCTAGAGACTGTTGTGTGTGAAACTCCCAGGAGATCAGCAGTTTCTGAGATACTTAAACCACCCCGTCTGACATCAACAATCATTCCATAGTTAAAGTCACTTAGATAACATTTCTTCCCCATTCTGATGTCTAGTCTGAACAACAACTGTGCTTTTATGCATGATTGGCTGACTAGATTATAGGCATTAAAGAGCAGGTGCACAGGTGTTACTAAGAAAGTACATTCCAGCCCCTGGTGCTCTTCCCTAGGAATTTGTGAAGAAGGAAAGGCTGGAGAGGGAGGCAATATACAAGGGGTGGGGGTCAGGAGGAAACTTGTTCAGATAAATGATATTGAGGGAGATTTAAGGTCGAGCTAGAAAGCCATGGAAAAACTATGAATAAATAAAGCAGTCGACATTCACCAGTATAACGTGGACAAGGTCAAAAGAGGGCTGGTGAAGAAGAGTTTAGAAGGGGCAAACACTAGAATGGAGGAGAAACTGATTTATCAATGCAGGAACTGAGGAGAGTGGAGGGAGGGAGAACGGGAGAGTGGAGGGAGGGAAAACAGGGAGAGTGGATGGAGGGAAAACAGGGAGAGTGGATGGAGGGAAAACGGGGAGAGTGGAGGGAAGGAAAACGGGGAGAGTGGAGGGAGGGGGGAACGGGGAGAGTGGAGGGGAAGGGTGAAGTGAAAAGGGGAAAGGAGAGGGCAGAGTGGGGAGGAGAGGGGAGTGGAAAGGGGAGCAGGAAGGATGGGGAAGAGATGGGAGGGAGAGAGTGGGGAGGAAGGGGGTCAGGGGAGATGTAGAGGGGAAGGGGTAAGAGAAGGAGAAGAGAGGGTGTAGAGGGAGGAGGGAAAGGGGGAATGTTAAGGGGAAGAGGGAACTGAAAGGGGTGAGGGGGAAGGAAAAAGGTGGAGAGAAAAAGGAGAGGGGGAGGGAAAGGGGAAGGGGAAAGGTGATGGGGAGGGGGAGGGAAAAGGGGGAGGGGAAAGGGAAAAGGGGAGGGGGAAGGAAAAAGGGGAGAGGAAAGGAAAAAGGGGAGAGGAAAGGAAAAAGGGGAGAGGAAAGGAAAAAGGGGAGTGGAGAGGGAAAAGGGGAGTGGAGAGGGAAAAGGGGAGTGGAGAGGGAAAAGGGGAGTGGAGAGGGAAAAGGGGAAGGAAAGGGAAAAAGAAAAGGGGAAGGGAAAATGGAGTGGGGAAGGGGAGAGGGGGAAGAGAAAGGGGAGAGGGAAAAGGGAGGGGAGGATGAAAAGGGGGAGGGAGGAGTGAAAGAGTGGGGGAAGGTGGAGGGCAGACGGGGAAGAGGATGTGGTCTGGGAGGGAGGCAGAGGGCAATCGGATAGGGAGGGGAGGCCAATGGTGGAAGGGTAATCGGCGGAGGGGGAGTGCAATCGGGCTAGGAGGCAGAGGGTTATCGGGGAGCGGGGAACAGCTTGCGGAGAAATATGGAGAAGAGTCGGGACCAGCGTGCAGAGAGCGGGGAACAAGGAAAGAATCGTCAAGGAGACAGTGAAAGTGAGGAAACGGCGGAGGTGTGGAGAGGAGGGAGGGGTAGACGCGAATGAGAACGTGATACCCCCTTCCACTCTCTCCCCGTCCCCTCTGCAAGCCCTACCTAGGAACATTTTCCTTCCCATCCCCGCCCGCCGTTCTCTGCTGTTCACGCCTCCTCTAATCCCCCCACCCTCTCCTTGCCGACCTTCCCTGCACCGACTCCCCATTCCTTCCCCTCTTTAACCGCCTCCCTGCATCCTATTTCAGCCCCCTCCCCCCTCTCCGGCGACGGCAGCTGTTGAATAAAAGAACTGGGAAAAAAACCAAACACACACTTGTTTACCTCGGCTGGGAACAGACTGACCTTGGAGAACTGGTGCACTCCTTGGCGGTGAACGGCGCCCCAAAATCCTGGAGCCTGGATCCAGGAGCCGGGAGCCGGGATCTGAGATCTGTGAAAAAAAGGGGATGTCACGAAGATGTCGATGCCCAGCTCGCCATTCCCGACTGAAGACTGTTGAAGTACAATGCTCAGCTGTTGCTGGCCCAACAATACCGGGCGGGCACAGAGCATCGCATGTTGGTGAGGGGCACTGCCCCCTTTACCTGTCCACTGCTCCAGCGCCGAGGACAAATGCTGCTCTCCCACCGCCTTCTTCCTGTCCCCGAGGGTGCTCAAGGGTTCAGCGCTCCCACAAGGGAACGGAGAGCAGAAGAGCCCTCGAAACTCCGAGAGAAAACGGCTCACTCTCTACCATTCTCCATCTTTCTTTCCCTAGCGCACTCCCCTCCTCCCCGCCCCTCAAACCCTCTGCCACCCTGTCGCTTCCTCTCTCCTGCGTGTCAATAACCCTCACCGTTTCCTTTTCACGGCACGTCTCGCCCAACTTGTTCGCTCTCAGAGAGGCCGGACCACACCTGCATTGTACATTCCGCTCCGGCTGATGCTACAGTGAACTTGCCAAGCGCAGACCAGACGCGATCTTCTCCACGCAAATAAATACCTGTGAGAACCGTGCCACAGCTGGAGTCGGCCAGTCGGCCCGTTCTGCTCCGCCTTTCATGAAAATCCGGCGTTGCTTCCAACACCGCTTCCCCCTAACCCCCCCCCTCCCCCCGAGCCTTTGCGGTTCAAACGAGTCTTTATTTCCACTTTGAATTCAGTGACTCCCGATCCTCAGATCTCTGGAGTGAACAATCCCTCAGATTTACCCGCCCTTTTTGAGCGAACAAATTTTGCAAAAGGGCGATTCTTTATTTTGTAATTACGCCCCTCTGGAACCATTCTCCCAGTATACAACCCCCCTCAAAAATTCTAATAAGATTACCCCTTATTCTTCCATATTCCAAGGACTGTAGGCCTAACCTGTACAATTTCATTAACCCCTTCGCTCTGGGAATCAATTTAGTAACCCTGACTGATAGAGGCGTGCAAGATGATAAGAGGGATAGTTAGGTGCAGCTGGGGGTGGTGGTGGGGGAGGGGCAGCCAGTTCCTTTTCCTCGGGGCAGAAATCGTGAATCGCACCTCAATTAAAAAATGTGTCCGCAGCACAAGAAGGAAAGCAGGGCATAATTTTACGGTGACGGAGGAAAGTATGGGGAGGGGGTGTCAGAGGTTTTTTATACACAGTGAGTGGTGGGTACGTGGAACTCCCTGCCAGAGGTGGTGCATTAGGGGAATTTCAGATACTCTTAGATATGCACATAAAGGTCGGCACTGTTCCCTGTTCTGCAGCCCACAATTCTCCAATCATTTCAAACTTTATCTAAGATGCTAAGAGGCACAGATACAGTTGACAGCCAGCGCGAGGGGCATAATTTTAAGGTGATTGAAGGAAAGTATGCCTGGGGGGAGGTAGGTTTTTACACACCGAGATTGGTGGGTACGTGGAACACGCGAACAGGGTGGCGGTAGAAGCAGAGACTTTTAGACTGTTGCATGGATGATAGAAACATGGAGGGCTGCGTGGGAGTCCTGACGAAGGGTCTTTTGCCGTTACATCGACTTTCCATACATGTTGCCTGACCTACTAAGTTCCTCCAACATTTGGTGCGTGTTACTCTGGATTCCGAGCATCTGCAGAATCTCTGGTGGTGCCGTGAGAGGGCAAGATAAGACTGATGCAGGAGTAGGTTAAAAGCTCGGCGCAACATCGTGGAACAAAGGACCTGTACTGTGCTTAGTGTGGTATGTTAAATCTTCTTTACGGTGTCCCAAATGCGAGCAAGCACCCTAGATGCAGACTCAAGATCAGCCTATCAGAACAGCAAAGAATGAGAGATCCGGTGCCTCATAGCTCCCATCACTCATGCTTCATCCTGACTCGGCTTCTGCCCGTGCGGAGTTTGAACACTCAAACCCACCCCGTGCTCCGATTTCACAAAGTCATTGAGTTAGACAGCAAGGAAACAGGGCGTTCGGCCCAACTTATCCGTGCCGACTAAGATGTCTATCTGAGCTGTTCCCCTTTCACTGCATTTGACCCATATGCTTCTAAATCTTTCTGCACATGTGGCTGTCCTTTAAACATTGTAATTGCACCTGCCTCTGGGAGCAGTTTGGGAGATGGAATTAGCTGCCGAATATTGTTCTCGGTGTTTGGGGTTTTTTTTGTATAGGTTTATTATTCTCACGTGTGCCAAAGCTAGTCTTGCATACTGCTGATATAGATAAAATCTGAGGTAGTATAAGGTAAAAGAATGAAAACGCAGAATAAAGTATAAAATCTACCGAAAAGTGGTGTAGGTAAAGCATAAAGTGCAGGATTATAACGAGGTAGATTGTAAGGCCAAGAGTCCATCTTATCATACGAGGTCCATTCAAGGGTCTGGTAACAGAAGCTGTCCTTGAGCTTGGTGGTACAGCACGTGTCTTCAGCCCTTTGTAACTTCTGCCCGATGGGGGAAGGGGAGAAGAGAGAGCGTTCTGGCTGGGTGGGGTTTTTGATAATGCAGGATGCTTTACTAAGACACGTAGAAGTACGGACAGAGTCCATAGAAGGGAGGCTAGTTTCTGTGATGTGTCCCTGACTCTCTGCATTTTCTTGTGGTGACGTGCAGAGCAGTTCCCATACCAAGCTCTGGGGCACCCAAACAGAACGCTTTCTATAAAGCAGCAACAAATATTGCCAAGAATCGCCAGGGACATGGGGAATTTCTTTAACCTCCTGAGGAAGTAGAAGTATTGGTGAGCTTTCTTGACAGTGATGTCAACGTGGACCAGGAAAGGCTTTTGGAGATGTTCCCCCTGAAGAACTTGAAGCAGTCAACCCTCTCAAGTTCAACACAGTTAATGTCAGAGTCAGAATCAGGTTTAATATCACCGGCACATGAATGAAATTTGTTAACTTAGTGGCTTCAGTACATGATAATATAGAAAAATAAATAAGTCAATCAATTACTGTAAGTATATATAGCTTCTGGCTTCTGCACATACTTCTCGATGGGAACATGAGAAGATATGTCCTGGGTAATTGGGGTCCTTAATAATGGATGCCGTCTTTCTGAGGCACCGCTCCTGGAAGATGTATAAGATTCTATGGAGGCTAGTAACCATGATTGTGCTGACTAATTTCACAACTTTCTGTAGCTTCTTTCAATCCTGTGAGGTACCCCCATCAATACATATGGTGACAAGAACATGTGCACTGCCCCCACCCCCTTCTGAAGTCAATGACCAGCTCTTCTGTCTTGCTGACATTGAGGGAAAGGTTGTTGTCAGGACACCACATCACTCAGCTCTCTATCTCCTTCCTCTATTCTGACTCATCAGTATTTGAGATATGGCCCACTATATTGGTTTCTTCTCAAAGCTGCAGATGGAGTCAGAGCAGAAGGTGATAGGATTAGCTGAGGTGGAGTTAATGGGAATGTGGGGGAGAATAAAATAGAACTACTCTATGTAACTACTCTAGTTCTTAATGATCAACATGGGCTCAGTGAACCAAAGGGCCCGTGTCCATGTTGTTTGGTCAGGAGTGGTGCTAACTGCTTGTTATTGAGTGTTACAAGAACAGAGAACGAACAAAAGAAATAAGAACAAAGAAGCCACCATTGTCTTATACATAAACCAGGTCAGAGGAAAAAGATGTATAGGTGATTATATAAAAATGTAAGCAAGCACAGGAAAGTTAAACTACAAGAAAAACACATCACAGGAAAAGCATCTCCAAGAAGTGCTGGCACAAGAAAGCAACATCTGTTATCAAGGATCTCTCCACCCCCACCATCCAGGCCGTTCTCTCCTCTCGTTGCTGCCATCAGGAAGGAGACACAGGAGCCTCAGGTCCCACACCACCAGGTTCAGTGACAGTTATTACCCTTCAACTATCAGGCTCCTGAACCTGTGTGGATAACTTCACTCACCACAACAATGAACTGATCACCGAACACAAACTATGTTCTCTGTCTTATCTATCTATCTTTATATATTTGTTTATTTATCCATTTATTTGTGTTTTTGTATTTGCAAATTTTGTCTTTGTGTAATACACGCAAAATACTGGAGGAACTCAGAAGGTCAGGCAGCATCTATGGAAATAGATGTCTTTGTGTGTTGCTTTTCATTGACTCTATTGTATTTCTTTGTTCTACTGTGAATGCCTGCAAGAAAATGAATCTTAGGATAGCAAATGTTGACATATATGTACTTTGGTAATAAATTAACTTTGAATTTTGAAATATAGGAGAGATAACAACCCTACATCCTAATGCAGGTGTACGTGTGTACCTAATAAAGTGGCCACTGGGTGTATATTATTTGAACTTTGGACTATTTCTACCTTCTCTATCATTTAATAAAATCATGGCTGATCTGATTCTATTGACAATTCTGGATTTCTGTATATCTCAGGTAACTCTTCATCTCCTGCTTTTTAGATATTTACCTCAGCCTTAAAAAAACATTCAGTCTTAGTTTCCACCACCTTTTGATGAAGGGATCCAAAGACACCAGCCATTCAGAAGGAAACTAAATACACCTTATCACTGTTTGAAATGGGCAGCATCTTATTTTCAAACATTGATCCCCAGTTCCATAGTTTTTGACAAAAGGAAATACCATCTCCTTGTGCCGAGGAGGTTAACAAGAATGATCATGGTAACGAAAGGTGTGTATGAGGCGCGTACAAGCCCAGAGACAGCTTTGGGTCTGGACGCACTGGAGTTTAGAAGAAGGAGGGAGGATCCCATTGGAACCAATCGAATATTGAAAGAGTTAGATAGAGTGGACATGGAAAGGATGTTTTCGTGATGGGGTCTCTAGGATCACAGGACACAGCCTCAGAACACATGGGCGTACCTTTAGAATAGAGATAAAGTGTACTTTCTTTCATCAGAGGGTGGTGAATCCATGGAATTTATTGGCACAGATAGCCAAGTCATTCACTACATTTAAAGCAGAAGTTGATAGGTCCTTGATTAGCCAAGGCATCAAAATTTATAACGATGTCACAATGGGGGTAACATACATCAAAGTTGCTGGTGAACGCAGCAGGCCAAGCAGCATCTATAGGAAGAGGCGCAGTCGACGTTTCAGGCCGAGACCCTTCGTCAGGACTGAAACGTCGACTGCGCCTCTTCCTATAGATGCTGCTTGGCCTGCTGCGTTCACCAGCAACTTTGATGTATGTTGCCTGAATTTCCAGCATCTGCAGAATTCCTGTTGTTCACAATGGGGGTGTTGGGAACAGACCCAAATGCAAGACACAGACACTGAAGTACAAGGAACAGGACTTGACTAGAGTAGGGACATGACAGGATACAGACAAGGAGCAGGGACAAGAATGCAGACTTGGGCTAGGACATGGACTAGACAGGGAACCCGGACAAGGAACTAAGAACTAGGAGCCTGAGCTAGGGAGAGCGGGACCAGGACTAGACACCATGGACAAAGAGATGAGGCTTGGACGCCGAGCCTGAGACTGGACAAGGACCCAGAACCTGGGTCTTGCCTCGGGCTCGGACCCCAGAACCAGGCAAGGACATGACATGGCTTCAGGACAGGACGTGGCTGGGGTCTAGAGGCCTGAGCTTGGAGACAGCTTGGGGTCTTGGCTCTTGAGGCTTGCAGGCAGGGAGCTGGGGTCTTGGAATGTGGAAGCTGATTATTCAAAGGCTGGAGCTCGGAGACAGACTGGGAGCTGTACATCAACATAGAGCCGGGACTTATCCTTCAAAAAACCGGGACTCATCTTTAACACGACACTAACATGAGATTGGACAGAACATAGACATAGAGCCAGGACTTATCCTTATACAAGCCAGGAGTCAACGTCTTCTCCACACCAAGGTGGGGCAGGTCCCTCAGTCGGGTAACGGCAGAACGGCCGGACTTACCCAACAGAGGTGAGGAAAAGACGAGACAGATCCCCTCGCAGGGCAATGGCAGAACAGCCTGGCTAACCCCACGGAGGCGAGGACAAGAGACAAACACCAAAGAACGACAGACAGTTCCATCTCTGCATCGGGGTTGCTCCAAGTCGCAGTTACGGCCAGCAACCTCAGCTGGCTACAGAAACAGCCAGATCCCTACCTAGCTCGGAGTGGCTGGCAGCCACTCAGCTGGCCCGGGAAACAGCTGAATCCGTACCGCAAAGACAGCTCCGACTACCAACAGCAAGGCTCCATGAAGTGATGGTTCTCCAACGTGGCCTAAAGATGGCAAATGGCCACTCTAGCTTTCCACCAGCAGGTTACTCCCAAGGGATCTTGACAAGACAAACCAGCAGTTCACACTCAACCCCAAGGCTACTTATATTCCAAGCCCCAAGATGAGAATCAGGTGCCTATGATTAACTCAACCAAAACAAGGGACAGCTGGAAGATCCGGAGTCCTGAGTCCACGGACCAGACCGTGAACCGGAATGCGGACTTCACAGACCAGACCATGACAAAGGAGAAGGTAGAAGGATGTGGTTGAGAGGGATAATATATCAGCCATGATGGAATGCTGGAGCAGACTCGATGTGCCAAATGGCATAATTCTGCTCCTATGTCTTATGGTCTTTTTGTCCTGTCATGAACCACCAGGGTCTTGTCTTCTTCACTTGAATTGCTTCCCATTACTCCAAACCCTAGCAAATACAAACTTAGTTTATCTTGTGTTTACTCGTGACGCAACTTTTCTCACTCCACGTAGTAGTTCAGAAAATCTCTGAGTTCCATCCAATCCATTTATGGTCTTTGTATATAGGAAGCCCAATACGGTACATCATGCTTTGGATGTGATCCCGTCAATGCCCTAGATAAATGGAATATAATTTCATTTATTTAAATTTACAACACGGAGTAGGTCCTTCTGGCCCTTCAAGCCACATCGTCTCAGCAACCCCTGACAACCCCAATTGAAACCGACCCGAATTAAAAGAGACCAATTAACCTACCTGGCAGGTCTTTGTACTGTGGGAGGAAACTAGAGCACCCGGGTAATGTCCACGTGTTCCAAGGAGAGGATGGACAGACTCTTACAGAGGATGCTGGGATTGAACTCTGAACTCTGACGCCCAGAGCTGTAAAATAGCAATGCTTTAACTGCTACACTATCTGTGGCACTCACTTGTGCTGACAGCTCTTTCCACTCTCTCATGACCCACCGAGTGAAGAAGTTTCCCTTCATGTTCCCCTTAAACTTTTCACCTTTTACCGTTAACCCATGACTTCTGGCTGTAGTCCCACCCAACCTCAGTGGAAAAAGACTGCTTGCACTTACCCTATCTATACCCCTCAGAATTTTGTATACTTCTTCAATCTCCTGTTAATCTTCACTGTTCTAAGGAATATAGTCATAACCTATTCAATCTTTCCTTATAACTCAGGTCCTCCATATTCAGCAACATCCTTGTAAATTTTCTCTGCACTTTTTCAACCTTATTTACATCTTTCCTGTTGGCAGATGACCAAAACCGCACACAGTACTCCAAATTAGGCCTCACTAATGTCCTATACAACACTGACATCACATCCCCTGAATTGAATACATTGAGTTATGAAGAGCAATATGGCAAAAGTTTTTACTGTGATCCTACCTACCTGTGACACCAGTATCACCAAAGACTCTTGCAAACTTCTACAGACGTACCATGGAGAACATTCTAACTGGTTGCATCACCATCTGGTATGGAGGGATCTCTGCACAGGTTTGGAAAAAGCTGCAGAATATCCATCCCATTGGCCTCTGCATCCAACACATTATCCTCCACAACATCTGCCATCTCCAAAGGGATCCTACCACTAAACATATCTTTAGGTTCCCCCCCCCACCACTCCACTTTTCACAGGGATCACTCCCCCCATAATTCCCTTGTCCATTTTTCTCACCAAACTGATCTCCCTCCAGAACTTATCCCTGTAAGCAGCCAACTGTAAGTGTTCCACTTGCCAATACACCTCCTCCCTCATCTCCAATCAGAGCCCCAAGTAGTCCTTCCAGGTGAGGCAACGCTTCACCTGCTCGGGTCACCTATGGTGTCCGGTGCTCCTGATGTGGCCTCCTGTATATTGGTGAGAACCGTTGCAAACCGGGAGACTGCATCGTTCAGCACCTCCACTCCATCTGCCACGAGCGGAACTTTCTGGTGGCCAAACATTTTAATTCCATCCATTCTCATTCCAACATGTCAATCAGTGGCCTTCTCTTGTGCCAAGATGATGCCACCCTCAGGGTGGAGGAGCAACACCTTATATTCTGTCTGGGTACCCCAACCTGATGGCATGAGTATTGATGGTGGGGGAGCTGTGAAGCCTCGGTTGTAGCAAGGATTAGGCCTCAAGCTTGCTTGCCAGTTGTAGCAGTCCAGGAGAGGAGATGGAAGCGTCCATGTTGGGTTTGGGGGCTGGCCCCTCCCATTGGTGCTTCTCTCCAGTGTTTGCTCATGGGAGACCAGCTGGATTTCATGTTTTCGCTCATGGGAGACCAGCTGGATTTCATGTTTTCGCTCATGGGAGACCAGCTGGATTGCATGTTTTCACTCATGGGAGACCAGCTGGATTGCATGTTTTCACTCATGGGAGACCAGCTGGATTTCATGTTTTCACTCATGGGAGACCAGCTGGATTGCATGTTTTCACTCATGGGAGACCAGCTGGATTGCATGTTTTCACTCATGGGAGACCAGCTGGATTGCATGTTTTCACTCATGGGAGACCAGCTGGATTTCATGTTTTCACTCATGGGAGACCAGCTGGATTGCATGTTTTCACTCATGGGAGACCAGCTGGATTGCATGTTTTCACTCATGGGAGACCAGCTGGATTGCATGTTTTCACTCATGGGAGACCAGCTGGATTGCATGTTTTCACTCATGGGAGACCAGCTGGATTGCATGTTTTCACTCATGGGAGACCAGCTGGATTGCATGTTTTCACTCATGGGAGACCAGCTGGATTGCATGCACACGTGCCTATGTACGTCTGTGAACCGCTTCTTCTTGCAGACAACAACCACGCACCATCTATTTAAAGGACATGATACTCAGGGACTTGGGCTATATATATTTTTTAATATATATTTAAAATATGTATATATATCAAAAATTAGTATATAAAATATATTTTTGATGTGACTGTATGTTTACTTGTGATCTTATGCGTGTTTTATGTGCCATGTTGCCATGTGCTGCATATTTTGTAGTTTGCCCCTCGGCCCCAGAGGAACTGTTTTATTTGGCTGTATTCATGTATGGCTGAATGATATTTATACTTGAATTTGAACTTGAAAACAATAACATAATGTATAATAACATTTTACGGTTCGAGATGAAGTCCAGTGCACCCTGACGACGTTGCAAGAACATAATGTGGTAGTTTGTGAGGACATGAGTCCATTTTATTATAATCATCTTCAAACAGTGGGGTCGAAGTTGTCCTTGAGCTTGGTGGTACTTGCTTTTAGGCTAATGTATCTTCTGCCTGATGGGGGGGGGGGGAGGAGAAGAAGGAATATCTGATGTGGGTGGGGCTTTGATTATGCTGGCTGCTTTATGGAGGCAGCAAAAAGTGCAGACAGAGTCCATGGAGGGGAAGCTTGTTCCTGTGATGTGCTCGGCTGTGTCACCAACTCGTTGCAGTTCCTTGCACTCTTGGGCAGACCCGCTGGTATACCAAATCACGATGCATTTGGATAGGATGCTTTCTGTGGTACACTGATAAAAATTAGCAAGGCTCTGTGGGGACGTGCCAATTTTTTTGGTCTCATGAGGAGGTAGAGCCATTGCTGAGCTTTCTGGGCTACGCCAGAGGAGACCATTGGTGACACTCTCTCCTTGGACCCTAAAACTCTCAGCCCTCTCGACCAGCAGGAAATGAGTACTGCACCTTTCCTGAAGCCAATTACAAACACTTTAGTTTTGCTGACATTGAGAGAAAGGTCATTGTCATTGTCACTAGGCTCTGAGGTCAGGACTGAACCCACTTCATTGATGCTGTTCTACTACCTGTGCTTCTGTCAGTCCTGAACACCTCGTTTCTCACTGCTGCTTTTAAATAACCATGCCATTTCCAAAGACATGTCCTTCAGTGCAATTCATAATACAATCCCACAAGCATGTTCTCTGACAGGTAACTTGTCACATTTGCATGCACACCAATGTCTCCTTTAAGGCCACACGTGTCACCCATCAGAAGCCATTCTCTTATCTCAGGGTGATCTTACTAAATGATTGCAGAGAGTCTGGAGAACCTTGCGTACCTTGTCTCCTTGTCCTGAATGTGTCAAAAGTAGACGGGTTAACAAATGTACTTTTTGTAAAATAAAAATGTTCACAGGCAAGGGATTCAGTATTTCCCGTCGTAAGTTGACAACTGGCGTTTCCTAATTACACTTTCCTGGAAGAAAAAAACATCAATACTGTTGTGCAGTCAGACTCTAGGTATCAAAATTTTTTAATCTGTGTATAATTTTCATCTGTGTTGTGTACCCCCCTCAATGACCAAAGTTCAAAGTAAATCTGTTATCAAAGTATGTATATGTCACCATACACAACCCTGAGATTCATTTTCTTACAGGCAATCACAGTAAATACTAGACATACTATAGAATTAATGAAAGACTGCACCCAACAGGATGGACAAACAACCTACTGTATGTACAATAAACAAACTGTACAAATATAAAAAGAAAGAAAAATAGAAATAATAATGATTATCATCATCATCATCATCATCATATTAAGAGCTGAAATAGCCCACTGAATAGAGTATCAAATGGATAACCTGAGCAAGAATGTTCAGGGAAAAGCTAAGGGAATATAATGTTTATACACAATACGAACAACCTAACAAAAGCACAGTAGAGTTTATAGATACATTAAAACAAAAGCTTGGAGCGTACAAAACCAGACTAAGTAGATACACGAAATGTGCCAGGCAAAGAAAGCACAATTATCAGTTCAGAAACATGAAAAAGGTTAGTACAGGACATTGAAACTAAAATTGATACATTAAAATGACTCCAACCCTAGCACAGAATTATCCACAAACACAGAGATAATGAACTTTCAGCCTAATGTCTGGTCAAACAGGATGTTGCACAATCAAGAAGCAAGCTGGATTAGTAGGACAAAGAACACACATACACACGATCAAAGAAATGCAAATTCATGATATACAATGGATATGCCGATAGAGGTTATAAAAATACCCATAACTGCAAAAGTACTGGCATTGATTATATTTATAATCATTGGTATAAAAATTTATGCCTTCATCTGTACCTATTAATGCACATCAACAACTCTCTTATCATTCCTGAAAAGTGCCTGAATTTTTGACAGAAGGTAAAACTCCTTTTACTGAAAGGAGAAATCAGAAAAGATCCATCAAAATATTGTCCCATTTTTGGAGGACAAAAACAAAGGTGAGAGCGAGGCACCAACTCTTTTTTTTCCCCTTGGCGAATCGGCCTGGACAGACAACTAACGGTACGAGCTAACGGTTTAAAAAGTTCGTGTGTTTGGCGAGGTAAGTGGGTGAGTAGACTTATTTTTCCTTGTTTCACTCCTGTAGAATTAGGTAGCATGTCTGCAGGGTTAGTGCTTTGTTCAGGGTGTCAGATGTGGGAATCCTGGGAGACATCCAGCCTCCCTGATGGCCACATCTGCGCCAGGTGCACCGAGAAGCAGCTCCACAGAGACCGTGTTAGGGATCTGGAGCTGCAGCTTGATGACCTACTGCTTATCAGGGTAAGTGAAGAGGTGATAGACAGGAGCTACAGGGAGGTAGTCATCCCTAGGCTACAGGAGTCAGAAAACTGGGTGACTGTCAGAAGAGGGAAGGAAAATGCCCAGATAGTGGAGAGCACCCCTGTGGCTGCCCCCCTCAGCAACAAGTATCTGGTTTTGGATGCTGTTGAAGGGGGTGACCTGACAGGGGACGGCCACAGTGACTGGGTCTCTGGCACTGAGCTTGGCGCTGTTGTGCAGGAGGGAAGGAGGGAGAAGAGGAATGCGGTAATCATAGGGGATTCCATAGTCAGGGGAACAGACAGGAGATTCTGTGAGCCTGATAGAGATACCCGCATGGTGTGTTGCCTCCCAGGTGCCAGGGTACGGGATGTCTCAGATCGGGTCCAGAATATTCTGAAGGGAGAGGGCCAGTAGCTAGCTGTCTTGGTAAATGTTGGTACCAATGTAGATAGGAAAAGGGTGGAGGTCCTGAAGAGAGAATTCCAGGAGTTGGGAAGGAAGCTGAGAAGCAGGACCTCCAGCATAGCAATCTCAGGATTGCTACCTGTGCCACTTGCTAGCGAGGGCAAGAATAGTAGGATCAGGCAGATGAATGCGTGACTGAGAGACTGATGTAGGGGGCAGGGCTTCAATTTCTTGGATCATTGGGATCTCTTCAGGGGGAAGTATCACCTGTTCAAAAAGGACGGTTTACACCTGAACCCGAAGGGGACCAATATCCTGGCGGGAAGGTTTAATAGAGCTGTTAGGGAGGGTTTAAACTAATTTGGCAGGGGGATGGGAACCGGAATGATACAGCAGAGGAGGGGGAAAACAGAAATAAATCTAGGATAGTGAGCAGTAAAGATGTCAGGAAGGACAGACAGGTGATGGGGCAAATTTGCAGCCATTGGGATGAGTTGCAATGCAATCAAAGCAAAAACTACCAAATACTGGACTTCAGGTGTTATACTTAAATGCACACAGCAAAACGAATAAGGTGGATGATCTTTTCGTACAGCTACAGATTGGCAGGTATGATATTGTGGCCATCACTGAGACGTGGCTAAAGGATGCATGTCTCTGGGAGCTGAACGTCCAAGGATACATGGTGTAGCAGAAGGATAGGAAGGTAGGCAGAGGGGGTGGTGTGGCTTTATTGGTAAGAAATGATATTAAATCATTAGAAAGAGGTGACATAGGACTGGACGGTGCAGAATCTTTATGGGTTGAGCTAAGAAATCGCAGCGGTAAAAGGACCCTGATAGGAGTTATATACAGGCCTCCAAACAGCTGCAGGGATGTGGACTACAAATTACAACTGGAAATAGAAAAGGCTTGTCAGAAGGGCAGTGTTATGATAATTGTGGGGGATTTTAACATGCGAGTGGATTGGGAAAATCAGGTCGGCACTGTATCTCAAGAGAGAGAATTTGTAGAATGTCTGCGAGATGGCTTTTTAGAACAGCTTGTTGTTGAGCCCACTAGGGGATCGGCTGTACTGGATTGGGCATTGTGTAATGAACCAGAGTTGATTAGAGAAATTGAGGTGAAGGAACCCCTAGGAGGCAGTGATCATAACATGTTTGAGTTCACTGTGAAATTTGAGAAAGAGAAGCCAAAATCTGATGAGTTGGTATTTCAGTGGAATAAAGGAAATTACAGTGGTATGAGAGAGGAACTGGTCAAAGTTGACTGGAAAGGGACACGAGCAGGAAGGATGGCAGAGCAGCAGTGGCTGGAGTTTATGCGAGAAGTGAGGAAGGTGCAAGATAGATATATTCCAAAAAAGAAGAAATTTTGGAATGAAAAAAGGATGCAACCGTGGCTGACAAAAAAAGTCAAAGCCAAAGTTAAAACAAAGGAGAGGGCAAACAAGGAAGCAAAATTTAGTGGGAAGACAGAGGATTGGGAAGTTTTTAAAAGCTAATAAAAGGAAACTAAGAAGGTCATTAAGAGGGGAAAATGAACTATGAAAGGAAGCTAGCAAATAATATCAAAGAGGATACTAAAAGCTTTTTCAAGTATATGAAGAGTAAAAGACAGGTGAGAGTACATATAGGACTGATAGAAAATGATGCTGGAGAAATTGTAATAGGAGATAAGGAGATGGCAGAGGAACTGAACGAGTATTTTGCGTAAGTCTTCACTGAGGAAGACAGCAGCAGTATACTGGACACTCAAGGGTGTCAGGGAAGAGAAGTGTGCGCAGTCACAATTATGACAGAGGAAGTACTCAGGAAGCTGAATAGTCTCCCGGACCAGATGGAACGCACCTTCGTGTTCTGAAGGAAGTTGCTGTGGAGATTGCGGAGGCAATAGCAATGATCTTCCAAAAATCAATAGATTCTGGCATGGTTCCGGAGTACTGGAAGATTGCAAATGTCACTCCGCTATTTAAGAAGGGGGCAGGAAGCAAAAAGGAAATTATCGACCTGTTAGCTTGACATCGGTGGTTGGGAAGTTGTTGGAGTCGACTGTCAAGGATAAGGTTACGGAGTACCTGGAGGTATATGACAAGATCGGCAGAACTCAACATGGTTTCCTTGAAGGAAAATCCTGCCTGACAAACCTATTGCAATTTTTTGAGGAAATTACCAGTAGGCTAGACAAGGGAGATGCAGTGGATGTTGTGTATTTGGATTTTCAGAAGGCCTTTGACAAGGTGCCACAAATGAGGCTGCTAAACAAGATAAGAGCCCATGGAATTATGGGAAAGAGCCCATGGATAGATCGTTGATTGATTGGCAGGAAACAGAGAGTGGGAATAAAGGGATCCTATTCTGGTCGGCTGCCGGTTACCAGTGGTGTTCCACAGGGGTCCGTGTTAGGGCCACTTCTTTTTACGTTGTACATCAATGACTTGGATTATGGAATAGATGGTTTTGTGGCTAAGTTTGCTGATGATACTAAGATAGGTGGAGGGGCCGGTAGTACTGAGGAAACAGAGAGTCTGCAGAGAGACTTGGATAGATTGGGAGGATGGGCAAAGAAGTGTCAAATGAAACACAATGTTGGAAAGTGTATGATTATGCACTTTGGTAGAAGAAATAAATGGGCAGACTATTATTTAAGTGGGGAGAGAATTCAAAGTTTTGAGATGCAACGGAACTTGGGAGTCCTTGTGCAGGATACCCTTAAGATTAACCTTCAGGTTGAGTCAGTGGTGAAGAAGGTGAATGGAATATTGGTAATTATTTCTAGAGGAATAGAGTATAGGAGCAGGGATGTGATATCGAGGCTCTATAAGGCACTGGTAAGACCTCACTTGGAGTACTGTGGGCAGTTTTGGTCTCCTTATTTAAGTAAGGATGTGCTGACATTGGAAAATGTTCAGAGAAGATTCACTAGAATGATTCTGGGAATGAGAATGTTAACATATGAGGAACGTTTGACTGCTCTTGTTCTGTACTCCTTGGAGTTTAGAAGAATGAGGTGGGACCTCACAGAAACATTTCGATTGTTGAAAGAGACGGACAGAGTGGATATGGCAAAGTTGTTTCCCATGGTGGGGGAGTCTAGTACGAGAGGGCATGACTTAAGAATTGAATGGTGCCCATTCAGAAGAGAGATGCGAAGAAATTTTTTTACCCAGAGGGTGGTGAATCTGTGGAATTTGTTGCTATGGGTGGCAGTTGGGGTCAAGTCATTGGGCATATTTAAGGAAGAGATTGATAGGTATCTGAGTAGCCAGGGCATCAAAGCTTATGGTGAGAAGGTGGGGGAGTGGGACTAAGTGGGAGAATGGATCAGCTCATGATAAAATGGCGGAGCAGACTCGATGGGCCGAATGGCTGACTTCCGCTACTTTGTCTTATGGTCTTATGGTCTATTACTTGTTTACAAATGATATGTAAAATTGTAACATCATGTTTCTGGCAACCAATCACCACTCACTTAGATACCCAGAATATACTTACAGAGGAGCATGAAGAACGCCGTAAGGGTATGAAAGGATGTAAAGAAAAACTGATAACAGATTCCGTAATTCTAAATCAAACCCAGCGGAAAAGAAGAAATCTTTCATGTTGCTATATTGACTACCAAAAGGTATTTGACTCTGCTCCACACACATGGTTAATGGAAGTTCTTAATGTACAGAAACTACACCCAATGCTTGTAAAATTCCTTCAACATCCGATGAAGCACTAGTGTACTATAAGCACCCTATTGATTACCAACCAAAAAAGAACAACTGTCGTAATGAAAATAAACCGAAGCATTTCCAAGTCGACTTTCTAAGTCCACTATAGTTCTGTCTCGCTTTAAACCCACTCTCAAATTTACTGAATTGGACAAAAATTGGGTATCAAATCAGAAACAATGAAATGAGCTCTACTGTAACACACCTTCTACACATAGATAATTTGAAATTAAATGCTCCTTCATTAGTAAAACTAAAGCAACTAATCCAAAGAGTAGAATTATTTTCAAAAGATATAGACATGAAGTTTGGACTGGATAAATGCAGAACATTAAACATAGAGAAAGGTACAATAGAGCCAATAGAAAAAGCTGCAGGATACAATACAACTGATGGATGTATATGAAACAGATTAGTACCTGGCGAGCTGTGGTCGGCGGCTGATGCCCCAGTATGGGTGGTGTGCAAAATAAGTAAACTGAAAACTCTCAGTGTCAGCCCCATTGACCCACTTTCAATCAGAGCTATAGGGATATACAGGACAGAATAGGCCCTTTGGCCCATTGAGGCTACACTGACTACACTTATTTCACAGAGTCTTGATGAAGGATCTCAGCCCAAGACATTGACTCTTTATTCCCCTCTATAGATGCTCCCTGACCTGTCGAGTTCCTCAGCATTTTGTGTGTGTTTCCAAAAACTGTTGAATCTCTTATGTTTGTATTTTACACTAATCCGGTTTTTCATTCTCCCCGCACATTCCCATCGGCACCCCGGATTCTGTAACCTGTCCTAGGGATGATTTACGGGCAGCCAGGTAATCTTTCATTGTCGTTCTGGGCGTGGGAGTGGCCAGAGCGAATGCACGCGGTCACACACACACAGCGCAGGGTCCGGTCTGAACCGAGGTCACTGGTGCTATGGGGCATCAGTCCATCTAACTGCTCCACTTTGGCACACTCTTGATGTGGGAATGTCAGAGACATACACCCAGTGGCCACCTTAATAGGTCGAGGAGGATGAGCAATGGTGGTGGAAGACCACAAGCATAGCATCCACCTCAAGGTTCGAAGTGTTGTGCATTCAGAGATGCTCTGCTGCACATCGTGGTTGTAACACGTGGTTACTTGAGTTACTGTTGCCTAAAGGTCAGCTTAAACCAGTCTTGCCATTCTCCCTTAATCTCTTTCATTGACAAGACAATTTCGCCCACTGAACTGTCACTCACTGGATGTCTTTTGCTTTCCACACTGTTCTCTATAAACTCCAGACTCTGTTGTGCCTGAAAATCCTAGAATAGCAGTTTCTGAAATACTCAAACCACCCTGTCTGGCGCCAACAGTCATTTGACAGAAAGTCACTTAGATCACATTTCTTCCCCATTTTGAACAATTGAACCTATTCTCATGCTTATATGTTTTGAGTTGCTGCCTTTTGGTTGACTGGCTAGATATTTACATTAACAAGAAGGTGTACAGGTGTACCTAATAAAGTGGCCACTATGTGTATAACAGCATCAGTGGGCACCTTTGGCCTGCTCACCATTTCCTGAGGGATGACTTGCTTCTTTATTGTAGATGTGACAGTTGGATAACTTTCTCTTTAAGTTCAAAGATAAATGCTGTAAGGCTGCTGCTGAATCAGTAGGTTATATCAGTACTCTGTCCGCCACAACAGGCAGGATTTCCTACTGGCCGCATATTTTAATTCTACCTCCTATTCCCATTATGACAAGTCAGTCCATGGCCTCCTCTCCTGAAACGATGAGGCTACTCTCAGATTTGAGGAGCAGCACCTCGTAGTCCATCTGGGTAGTTTCAAACTTGACAATATGAACATTGACTTCTCTAACTTCTAGTAATTTCTAGCCCCTCCCTCTTTATCCATTTCCTATTCTGGCTCTCCTCTTAACCCTTCTCTTCTCCTCAACTGCTCATCACCACCCTCTGGTCCCCTGCTGCTTCTTTTGCTCCCATGGTCCACTCTCTTCTCCTATCAGATTCCACCTCTTCCACCTATCATCACTTCATTGCCCCTTCCTCCACCCACCCACCTTCATATTCACCTGGTCTCACCTACCACCAGCCAGTTTGTACTCCTTCCGCTCTTCCCATCTTTTTATTCTGGCTTCTAGCCCCTTCCTTTCCAGTCCTAAAGATGGGTCTCAGCCCGAAACTTCAACTGTTTATTACCCTCCATAGATTCTGCCTGAGCTGCTGAGTTCCTCTAGCATTATGTGTGTGTGTTTTGCTCTAGATTTCCATCATCTGCAGAATCTCTAGTACTAACAGCACAAAATGAAACCATTTATCCCATCAATGCCAGTAGCTCTCTGGCCTGTTCTCAGTTCCAACATTTGGTCCATTTCAAGAACACAAGAAAATAGGAAGGTCATGACCCCTCACACTGCCCCACCATTTTATACGATCACGGTGATCTGTCTAGGACCACAGCTTCCAGTCAAGATGGCGCTGAGCGATGATGGTTCAGACTCCTAAGTTCAAGTTCAAAGAATATTTATTATTAAGGTACATACATGTCATCATATACAGCCCTGGGATTCATTTTCTTGTGGGCATTTAAAGTAAATAGAAACAAAAAATATGTAAAATAAATAAACAATAAATATTGAGAAATTGAAATGAAAAGACCTTGCAGTGATACCATAGGCTGTGGGAACTGTTCATTTCTGGGGTTAATGAAGTTGAGTGAAGTTATTTCCTCTGATTCAAGAGTCTGATGTTTGAGGGGTAATAGCCATTCCTGAACCAGGTGGTGGGGGTCCTGAGACTCCTGTACCTCCTTCCTGATAGCAGCAGCAAGAAGGGAGCATGGCATGAATGTTGGGGGTCCTTGATGTTGCTTTCCTGTGACAGTGCTTCATGTAGATGCAGTCAGTGGTAGGTACGGCTTTAATGTGATGGACTGAGCTGTATCCATTACTTTTTGTAGGATTTTCTATTCAAGTGCATTGGTGTTTCCATACCAGGTTGTGATGCAACCAGTCAATATACTCTCCACCACACATCTATAGAAGTTTGTCAAAGTTTTAGATGACATGCTGAATCTTTGCAAACTTCTTAAAGAGTAGAGCTGCTGACATCTTTCTTTGTAATGACACGTACAAGCTGGACCCAGACAGATCCTCTGAAATGATAACACTGAACAGTTTAAAGTTGGACTTAGTTATTTCTTATGTTTGTTTGATGGTTTTGGTTGCAGGGCAGGGATGAAAGGAGTTAGATGTCGGGGCAGTAAAGGAAGAATCAGAGACAGGACCCAGTGGTGGTGTCCAGGCTGGCGAGCTGCGCGGTAGAAAGCCAGTGATCATCTTGGATGGATGTCAGATGAGTGGGCCATGTGGATGAATGCTCCTGAAACTTCACGCACCTCGGGTCACTGAGTCTCTCCAGGTCAGATAGTATTGGAATCTGATATACTTATATGCAGGGGGCACAACGATTGGTTACGCCACCAACCCCAACCCCAGCCAGTGAGGTCCGTGCGATTTCGAAGTCCCATGATTGGTCAGTCCTGGGGTTGATACGGAAGATAAAAGACCAAAGTTGGCAAGTCCGGAAGTCAAGGGTGATGTTCGAAGCCCCTGAGTTGGTGTGTCCAGAAGTTGGAGGCACAATGTCTGCGAGTTTGCAAGTCCTCCCGTGGTTGGAGGCCTGGAAGCAGCCTATCCTAGGGTTAGGGGCCTATCTGTGTGTGGGTGGGTGGGAGGAAGGAAAGGGGCTTGTTTTGGTGTTGTTTTATTTTCTTGTTGGTGTTGTTGTGTTATTGTTTGTGTTGTTCTGACGGTGTATTATGTAGGTGCAGAATGCATGATGATGCTTGTGGGCTTCCCCCAGCATGTCTAGGTTACGTTGGTTGTTAACTTGAACAAAGGATTTCACTGCATGTTTCGGTGTACATGTGATAAATAAACCTGAATCTGAATCTGAATCTGAATTAGAGCATTGGAGAAAGTCCAGAGGAGCTTGACAAGGATTATTCCGAGAATTAAAGGGTTAATGTACAAGGAGCATTTGGTGCCTCTGGGCCTGCACTTGGTGGAGTTTAGACGAATGAGAAGGAAATCTCATTGAAACCTGTCAACTAGTGAAAGAAGCTCTGCTGAAGGGTTTCAGCCCAAAACGCCGACTGTACCTTTTTCCAGCCTGACCTGCTGAGTTCCTCCAACATTTTGTGTGTGTTGCTTGAATGGTGAAAGGCACAGATAGAGTGGATGTGGAGAGGATGTTTCCGATGGTGGGGAGTCTAGGACCGGAGGGCACAGATAGAGTGGATGTGGAGAACCTGTTTCCTATAGTGGGGGAGTCTAGGACCAGAGGACACAGATAGAGTGGATGCGGAGAAGATGCTTCCTATAGTGGGAGAGCCTAGGATCAGAGGTCACAGATAGAGTGGATGTAGACAGGACGTTTCCTATAGTGGGGAGTCTAGGACCCGAGGGCACAGATAGGGTGGATGTGGAGAGGATGTTTCCGATGGTGGGGAGTCTAGGACCAGAGAACACAGATAGAGGGGATGTGGAGAAGATGTTTCCTACAGTGAGGGAGTCTAGGACCAGAGGACACAGATAGAGTGGATGTGGAGAAGATGTTTCCTATAGTGGGGGAGTGTAGGACCAGAGGACACAGATAGAGTTGATGTGGAGAGGATGTTTCCTATAGTGGGGGAGTCTATGACCAGAGGGTACAGCCTCAGAATAGAGGGACATCCCTTTAGAACAGAGTTGAGGAGGAAATTCTTCAGCCAGAGTATGATAAATGTGTGGAATTCACTGCCACAGACAGCTGTGAAGGCGAAGTCATTGGGTATATTTAACACGGATATTGATAGGTAATCTCCATGGATCTGATGAATCAGAATCAGAATCAGGTTTCAATATCATTGGCATATGTCATGAAATTAGTTATTTTGTTGCATCAGTATAGTGCAATACATAAAATTGCTATAGATTACAGTAAAAACATATACAAAAGTCAATTTAAGTGGTGAAAAATGAGCAAAAATAATAAGGTAGTGTTAATGTGTTGGTTCGTGTGTGTCTGTTCAGAAATCTGCTGTTAGTGGGGAAAAAGCTGTTCCTAAAATGTTGAGTGTGTGTCTTCAGGCTCCTGTACCTCTTCTCTTACAGTAGCAGTGAGAAGAGAGCAAAGTAAGTTTATTATCAAAGTACATATATGTCACCATATACAACCCTGAGATTCATTTTCTTGTGGGCATTCATGGTAAATACAGAGAAACACAACAGAATCAGTGAGTCCTTGAAAGTAAGCACATCTACAAAGAGTGGTGTTGCAGGAAAGCAAATCCAACATCACAGACCTCCCTCACCATCCAGGCCATGGTCTATGCTCACTGTTGCAATCAGGAAGGAGGTACAGGAACCTTAGATCCCACACCACCAGGTTCAGGAAAAATTATTACTGTTCAGCCATCAGGCTCCTGAACCAGCGTGGAGAACTTCACTCACCACAACACTGGTGACCGAACACAAACTATGAACTCACTTTGTAGGACTCAAGTTCTCAGTATTATGTATTTATTTATTATCATTACTTGTTTCTTTTTGTATTTGCACAGTTTGTCAGACTTTGTGTGTAGTTTGTGTGATATTATTGTACGTCTTTGTTGTACTGGGAATGCCTGCAAGAAAATGAATCCCGGAGAAGTACTTTGTGACATATACATAAATTTACATTGAACTTTGAAAATTTTTGGCACCAGTCAGATAATAATCTGATTTCTTGTTACTGCCACCGAATAACTTCACATTTAACCTTGTTAAACTGCGTCTGCCACATACTTGGTTCAAATCAGACTGAGTTTTCCAAAATCCTCCTGACAACCTACAGTTCTGTGTTGTTTGCAGCCCTGAATGTATACTCAGTGGCCACTTTATTGGCTACCCCGTACACATATTTATGAATGCAAATATCTAATCAGCCAATCATGTCGCACTAACTCAATGCCTAAAAGCATGCAGATGTGGTTCAATTGTTGTTCAGACCAAACGTTAGAATAGGGAAGAAATGTGATCTAAGTGACTTTGATAGTTGTTGACTGTTGGTGCCAGATGGTGTGGTTTGAGTATCTCAATATCTGCTGACCTCCTGGGATTTTCACACACAACAGTCTCAAGAGTTTACTGAGAACGGTGTGAAAAACAAAAAAAAAATCCAGTGAACGGTGGCAGTTCTGAGGGTGAGCCTTGTTAATGAGAGAGGTCAGAGGAGAACGGCCAGACTGGTTCAAGCTGACAGGAAGGTGGCAGTAACTCACATAACCATACGTTACAACAATGGTGTTCAGAAGAGCATCTCTGAATGCATAATATATTGAACCTTAAAGTGGATGGACTACAAAAGTAGAGGTCCACGAACATACACTCAGTGTCCACTTTATTAGGTACAGCCGGCACCTAATAAAGTGGTCACTGAGTGCATTGCGTTTAATTCTCTCACCTGTGGTGAGCTTGTGTCTGAGCTGTGATCTCTATGGTCACTTCTTGCTGCTTGGAAAAAGACTAGTTTAATTCTTCTTTTGTATTCTATCTGTGACTTCAGACTCCATCCATGTCAGTATGCCTCTGTGCCCATCTACTTAAAACTCTGCATAATAGTCTTATGGGGCTTCCGGAAAGTCCAAATATATCCACTGGTTCTTACTCATCTACTCATCTGATTACATCCTCAGAAATGTATGATTTCTCCTTCATGACTCCCCATTGATTTCTCTGCTCTCAAAATGTTCTGTCATTACAACACTTATAATGGACTCTGGCAATTTCCCCATTTCTATTGCCAGGCTAACTGGTCTATAATAGTTTTCTCTCTTCATCCTTTCTTTAAATAGTGTACCCTCCAGTCCATTGGAGATGTCCCTGAGTCAATAGTACCCTGGAAAATTACCAGCGACGCATCAATTATTTCTAGAATTATTTCCTTACTCACTCAGGGTTGTAGAATATTGGGCATTGGGGATTTATCTGCCTTAACTCCTGTCAATTTTTCAGATACCATTTCCTTCATAGTACTGATTTTGTGCGGTTTCTCTCTCTCACTAAGTTCCACGTTCCCCAAAGTTTCTGTAAAGTTATTAATGTGTTTCTTGGTAAAGAGAGAACCAAAGTATGTATCCAGATATCCACCCTGAAGCATTTCAGATCATAGTTGGGGACTTCAACGAGGTTTTTCTGAAGAAATTCCTGCCTAATTATCCTCAGCATAGACCCTGTAGCACCAATGATCCCAACACACTGGACAAATGTTATACTAAGAAAAGAAATACACACTGTTTCATGACCAGGCAGCATTTTGGAAAATATGATCACTTTGCTGTCCTCTCCTGCCTGCATATAGGCAGAAGTGTGAGGAAATCTCCAGATATTAAGACAACAAAGAGATTCCTTAGGAGTTTGCAAAAATTCGGCATAACCTTTATTAACTGGTTACATCACATCCTGGTATGGAACACCAATGCCTTGGATGGAAAATCCTGCAAAAAACAGTATTATGGCCCAGCCCACCCTACCATTGAGCACATCTACACAGGACGTCATCGCAGGAAAGCAGAATCCATGATCAGGAAACCCCACCACTCAGGAAATGCTTTCTTCTAGCTGTTGCTATCAGGAAGAAGGTACAGGACCCTCAGGACTCACACCACCAGGTTCAGAAAAGTGTGTATCGAACAGAAAGTGTGTGACAAAAAAGTGTGTATGGAATAGGAGGAGATAGCAGAGGTAGTGAATGAATACTTTGCTTCAGTATTCACTACAGAAAAGGATCTTGGCGATTGTAGGGATGATTTACAGCTGACTGAAAAGTTTGAGCACTTAGATATTAAGAAAGAGGATGTGCTGGAGCTTTTGGAAAGCATCAAGATGAATAAGTCACTTGGACCTGACGAGATGTACTCTAGGCTACTGTGGGAAGCAAGGGAGGAGATTGCTGAGGCTCTGGCTATGATCTTTGCATCATCAATGGGGATGGGAGAGGTTCTGGAGGATTGGAGGGTTGCAGATGTTGTTCAATTATTCAAGAAAGGGAGTAGAGACAGTCTAGGAAATTATAGACCAGTGAGTCTTACTTCAGTGGTTGGTAAGGTGATGGAGAAGATCCTGAGAGGCAGGATTTATGAAAATTTGGAGAGGATTAATATGACTAGGAATAGTCAGCATGGCTTTGTCAAAGGCAGGTCGTGCCTTACGAGCCTGATTGAATTTTCTGAGGATGTGACTAAACACATCGAAGGTAGAGCAGTAGATGTGGTGTATATGGATTTAAGTGAAGCATTTGTCAAGGTAACCCACGCAAAGCTTATTGAGAAAGTAAGGAGGCATGGAATCGAAGGGGACATTGCTTTATGGATCCAGAACTGGCTTGCCCACTGAAGGCAAAGTGTGGTTGTAGACGGGTGATATTCTGCATGGAGTTCGGTGACCAGTGGTGTGCCTCAGGGGTCTGTTCTGGGACCCCTACTCTTCGTGATTTTTATAAATGACCTGGATGAGGAAGTGGAGGGATGGGTTAGTAAACTTAGTGATGACACAAAGGTTAGGGGAGCTGTGGATGGTGTGGAAGGCTGTCAGAGGTTACAGCGGGACATTGATAGGATGCAAAACTGGGCTGAGAAGTGGCAGGTGGAGTTCAACCTAGATAAGTGTGAGGTGGTTCATTTTGGTAGGTCAAATATGATGGCAGAATACAGTATAAATGGTAAGACTCTTGGCAGTGTGGAGGATCAGTGAGATCTTGGGGTCTGTGTCCTGGGAGCGGACCCAAATGCAAGACACAGACACTGAAGTACTAGGAATAGAACTAGATGAGTCAAGCAAGCAAGGAAAGTGGGTAAGAAACGACACTGGAAAAGACACAGGCCCTGGACGAGGCTAGGATACAGGGCCTGGGCTAGGACTAGACTAGGGAAGCAGGACCTGGACGAGGAACTAGGAACTTGGAACCTGGACAAGGACTCTGAGCCAGAGACTGGACAGGGACCTGGAACCTGGGTCTTGACTCGGGCTCAGATTCAGGATCCAGGCGAGGAGAAGACGCAGCTGCAGGATGAAGAGTGGCAACAGGACTGGACGTGAGACTCCTGGACAGGACAAGGGAACCTCAGCACCGGGCTGGGTGAGGCACGTGGACAGGATTAGAACACAAAGCCTTGACTTGGTCGAGGGAGAACAGGAACGCAGAGCCTTGGTGGAGGGAGAACAGGAAAGTGGAACACAGAACCAGGACCCCTGCTTGGGAACAGGACTTGGGGCCGGGGCTCTACACACAGTCAGGACCCCTCCTAGGGAGCAGGATGTAGGGCCGGGACTCATACACAGAACATTGAGAGACAGATCTCCACTCAAGATAGTGGCAAGCGGCCGGACCTACCCAGCAGAGGTGAGGGCACAAAGAGACGGTTCCCAACACAAGGTAGCGGCAAACGGCCGGACCTACCTAGCGGAGGCATGGACACAGAGACAGTTCCCAACACAAGGTAGCGGCAAATGGCCGGACCTACCTAGCAGAGGCATGGACACATGGTAGTAGGCGAGGCTTCAGGCGAAGGTAGCAGGCAAGGGCTACAGAAGGAAGGGGAAGGGAAGGGAACAGTCCAGCAACTGAAGCTGAACCCAGGAGCTGTTTATGTAGTTATGTAGTTATGTATGGTTATGTAGCCAGCCCAAAATGGGAATAATGTGCACACAACAGGACAAGGGAAAACTGGAAAACCTGGAATAAGTGTGACGACAGACCAAATTATCAGAAGATTGATGCCGATAAGAGGACAATGGGGGAACATTCAGAAATGTTAATGAGAGACGAGAGGGATTAACGAAGGAGACACAGTTCCGAGTATTGTCAGAGACCGGTTGCTTTGAACCCTGAACTGTTTGAAGTTTGATGGACAGGTGATACCCCAGCAGGGGGATAAAAAGGGACAGGTTCGCTAAGGCAACAGACACACGACACCACGAGGTAACGAGACCCTGGAAGTGGTGTGCCCTGACAAGTTGGTGGGAGTTTTGGAGGTCTGGTCGCGGGACCAGCCATAGACGCACAGGGTGGAAAGATACGGTCGTGTGTGTCCGCCCTTGCCTGGGTGCCGGGTTCACCGTAGAAGAACGATCGTATCTGGAACGGAGCGGTCACAGTCGGTGACCGCAGAAGACATTACAAAGGGCTCGCCCGAAAGCTAACTGCGAGGAATATCGAAGGTCTGTTTGGAATCCGATTTGCATATTCGTTCGTTCTCTCTCTTTCTCTCTCTCTCTCCCCCCAACGGCACGATTACTGCGAACTGAACTAAACTGAACTCTGTGTCACTTGTGACTGATAATTTTACCCCTAGACTGCGATAGAGCTTGATTGATCCTATTATCCTAGTTCCGTGTACATGTGTGTTTATTCATTGCTAACCTGTTGCATTTATATCCTTACTATTAGAGTACTGTGTTGCTTATTTCTTTAATAAAACTTTCTTAGTTCCAGTAATCCAGACTCCAACTAAGTGGACCATTTCTGCTGGTTTGGCAACCCAGTTACGGGGTACGTAACATAAGGAACGATGGACCAGGCAGTGAAATGGAATGCGGACTTCACGGACCAGACCATGACAAGGACACTCAAAGCTGCTGCACAGGTTAACTGTGTGGTTAAGAAAGCATAGGCCTTCATCAATCGCAGGATTGAGTGTAGCAGCCAAGAGGTAATGTTGTAGCTAAATAGGACCCTGGTCAGACTCAACTTGGAGTACAGTTCTCAGTTCTGGTCTCTTCACTTTAGGAAGGGTGTGGAAACCATAGAAAAGGTGCAGAGGAGATTTACAAGGATATTGACTGGATTGGGGAGCATGCCTTATGAGAATAGTTTGAGTGAACTCGGCCTATTTTCCTTGGAGCGATGCAGGATGAGAGGTGACGTGATAGAGGTGTATAAGATGATGAGAGGCATTGATTGTGTGGATAGTCAGTGGCTTTTTCCCAGTGCTGAAATGGTTGCCACAAGAGGACACAGGTTTAAGGTGCTGGGGAGTAGGTACAGAGGAGATATCAGGGGTAAGTTTTTTACTCAGAGAGTGGTGAGTGTGTGGAATGGGCTGCCGGTGATGGTGGTGGAAGCGGATATGATAGGGTCTTTTAGGAGACTCCTGGACAGGTACATGGAGCTCAGAAAATTAGGGTCATAGTCATAGTCATACTTTATTAATCCTGGGGGAAATTGGTTTTTGTTACGGTTGCTCCATAAATAATAAATAGTAATAGAACCATAAATAGTTAAACAGTAATATGTAAATTATGCCAGTAAATTATGAAATAAGTCCAGGACCAGCCTATTGGCTCAGGACGTCTGACCTTCCAAGGGTGGAGTTTTAAAGTTTGATGGCCACAGGCAGGAATGACGCTCAGTGCTGCATCTCGGTGGAATGAGTCTCTGGCTGAATGTACTCCTGTGCCCACCCAGTACATTATGTAGTGGATGGGAGACATTGTCCAAGATGGCATGCAACTTAGACAGCATCCTCTTTTCAGATAACACCGTCAGAGAGTCCAGTTCCATCCCCACAATATCATTGGCCTTATGAATGAGTTTATTGATTCTGTTCGTGTCTGCCACCCTCAGCCTGCTGCCCCAGCACACAACAGCAAACATGATAGCACTGGTCACTGCAGACTCGTAGATCATCCTCAGCATCATCCGGCAGATGTTAAAGGACCTCAGTCTCCTCAGGAAATAGAGACGGCTCTGACCCTTCTTGTAGACAGCCTCAGTGTTCTTTGACCAGTCCAGTTTATTGTCAATTCGTATCCCCAGGTATTTGTAATCCTCCACCATGTCCACACTGACCCCCTGGATGGGAAACAGGGGTCACTGGTACCTTAGCTCTCCTCAGGTCTACCACCAGCTCCTTAGTCTTTTTCACATTAAGCTGCAGATAATTCTGCTCACACCATGTGACGAAGTTTCCTACTGTAGCCCCATACTCAGCCTCATGTCCCTTGCTGATGCATCCAACTATGACAGAGTCATCCGAAAACTTCTGAAGAGGTCTATGGGTAACTCTAAGTAATTTTTAAAGTAAGTACATGTTCGGCACAGCTTTGTGGGCTGAAAGGCCTGTATTGTGCTGTAGGTTTTCTATGTTTCTGTGAGTCTTCATCTGAATTTCTCAATATTCATTGCTTACTTATTTATAATAGATGTTATTTCTTTCTTTTTGTATTTGCACAATTTGTTGTCTTCTGCACACTGATTGGTTGAACACCAAGGTTATGGCAGCCCTTTTGATACTATTATGGTTATTTCTCTATTATGGATCTATTTACTATGCCCACAAGAAAATGAAATTCAGGGTTGTATATGGTGACATAGGTGTACTTTGATAATAAATTTATTTTGAACTTTGATTTGTGAACTTGTTTTCTGAGTCCATCAGCAGAGAGGACGCAGAGAAGATTTACAAGGATGTCGTCGGGATGAGAGAGCATGTCTTCTGAGGATAGGTTGAGTAGCTGCAGCTTCTCTCATTGGGGTGAAGGAAATTACAGGGTGAATTGATAGAAGTGTTCAAGATGACAAGAGACATGGATTGAGCGGATAAACATAGAACATGGAATATGGAGTATAGGATACGGAACATAAAATATAGAACATTACAGCATATAAAAGGCACTTTGGCCCATGATGTCGTGTCTACTTTTAACCTACTCCAATTCAATCTAATCCTTCCTCCTACCTAACCATCTAAATTTCTATCATCCATATGCCTATAATAGAACATAGCCAGAGACTTTTCTCCCAGGGTGGACATGGCTAATATGAAAGGGCAAAACGTTAAGGTGATTGGAGGAAAGTATAGTAGGGGAGGGGGGAACGCTAGAGGTACGGTAGGATTTTTCTACACAAAGTGGAGGGTGTGTGGAATGCACTGCCAGAGGTGGTGGTAGAGGCTGATTCTTTCATGGCATTTAAGAAACTCTAAGATAGATACATGGATGATCGAAAAATAGAGGGCTAAGTGGGAGGGAAAGGTGAAATTGATTGGAGTAGGTTAAAAGGTCAGCACAACGTTGTCAGCCAAAGAGTCTGTATTGTGCTGTACTGTTTTTGTTCTATGTCATTCTAAATGATCTTAATTTATTTCACTCTTCAACAGAAGCTTTTACAGCCAATCTATATGTTATCGACAAGTATAGCCTCACACTCTACTTTAATAAGACCACAATAGGAGCAGATTTAACCACTTGGCCCATCAAGTCTGCTCTGGAATTCCACCATGGCTGATCAACCCCATCCCCCTGCCTTCTCCTTGTAACTTTTGATACCCTCACTAATCAAGAACATATTGGCCCTCACCTTAAATGTAACCAATCATTTGACCTGCACAGCTGTCTGTGGCAATGAATTCCACAGATTCACCACCCTCTGGCTCAAGGAAAATTTTTCCATCTCTGTTCTAAATGGGCATCCCTTTATTCTGAGGCTGTGCCCTCTGGTGCTGGACTCCCCACTATAGGAAACATTCTCTCCTTATCTGCTCTATCTGGGTTGTTCAATATTCAGTAGATTTTAATGAGGTCCCTCCTCATTCTTCTAAACTCCAGCGAGTACAGGCCCAGAGCCATCTCCTCAAATGTTAACCCTTTCCTTCCTGGGATTATTCCTGTGAACCTCCTCTGGACCCTCTCCAAAGCCAGTACGTGTTTTCTTAGATATGGAGCCCAAAACTGCTCACAACACTTCAAGATAGTCTGACCAATGCCCTATAAAGCCTTGGCATTATATCCTTGTTTTTGTATTCTAGTCTTCTTGAAATGAATGTTAACATTGCATTTGCCTTTCTTACCACAAACTCAACCTGCAAGTTAACCTTTAGGGAATGCTGCATAAGGATTTCCAAGTCCCTTTGTACCTCTGAGTTTTGAATTTTCTCCCCATTTAGAAAATAGTTCTTGCCTTTATTCCTTCTACCAAGGTGCATGACCACTTCTTTCCCCAGTCTCCCAATCCGTCTATGTCCTTCTGCAACACCCTGCTTCCTCAACAAGGCATGTCCCTCCACCTACCGTCGTATCATCTGCAAACTTAGCCACAAAGCCACCAATTCCTTCATCCAAATCATTAACATATAAAGTGAAAAGAAGCGGTCCCAACTCCGACTCCAGCGGCATACCACTAGTCACTGGCAGCAAGCAAGAAAAGGCCCTCTTTATTCCCATTCTTTGCATCTTGCCAATCAACCAATCTTCTGTCTATTGTTAAGCAGCCTCATGTGTGGCACCTTGTCAAGGTCCTTCTGAAAATCCAAATAAACAACATCCACTGACTCTCCTTTGTCTATCCTGCCTGTTATTTCCTCAAAGAATTTCAACAGATTTGTCAGGCAAGATTTCTCCTTTAGAAAATCAGGCTGACTTTGGCCTATTTTATCATGTGCCTCCAAGTACACTGAGATCTCATCTTTAATAATAGACTCCAACATCTTTCCAACCACTGAAGTCAGGCTAACTGGCCTGTAACTTCCTTTCCTCTGCATCCTTCCGTTCTTAAAAACTGGAGTGACATTTGCAATTTTCCAGTCCTCTGGAACCATTCCAGAATCTGGTGATTCTTGAAAGATCATTATTAATACCTCTACAATCTCTTTAGCTTCCTCTTTCAGAACCCTGAGGTGTGGTCCATCTGGTCCAGATGACTTATCTACCTTCAGACCTTTCAGCCTCCCGTGAACCTTCTCCTTAATAATTACAATGACATGCACTTCTACCCCTGAGACTTTCGCATCTCTGGCATTCCACTACTGTCTTCCACAGTGAAAACTGATGCAGAATAGTCATTAGCTTTGTCTGCCATTTCTTTGTCTCCCATTACTACCTCTGCAGTGTCATTTTTCATTGGACCAATATCCACTCTCATCTGTCTGTTAATCTTTATATATTTGTAAATGTTTTGTATCTTTTATATTATGGGCTAGCTTACCTTCATATTTCATTTTTTTCTCTCTTTAAGGCTTTTTTTCTTGCTTTCTGTGGATTTTTGTAAGCCTCCAATTCTCTGCCTTCCCACTAATTTCTGCTATATGATCGGTCCTCTCTTTTGCTTTATGCTGTCTTTGACTTCCCTTGTTAGCCACACTTGTCTCATCCTCCTTTTAGAACACTTCTTCATCTTTGGGATGTTTCTTTCCTGTGCCTATTGAATTGCTCCCAGAAACTCCAGCCATTGCTGTTCTGCTGTCATCTCTGCCAGTGCTCCTTCCATCAACTTTGGTCAGCACCTCTCTCATGCCTCTGTAATTTCCCCCAGTCAACTGTAATACTGATACATCTGACTTTGGTTACTCCTTCTCAAATTGCAGGGTGACTTCTATCATATTATGATCACTGCCTCCTGAAGGTTCCTTTACCTAAAGCTCCTTAATCATGTCCAGGTCATTACCAGATCTTTTTATGGAATCACCTATCACAACTCCACTCCTCTTCTCCCACTTCCCTTTTGAGCCACAGAGACAAATTCAGTGCCAGAGATCAAGTGACTGCGGCTTCTCCCTGGTAGGTTGTCCCCCTCAACGCCATCCAAAATGGTATACTCATTACTGAGGGTAACGTCTACAGGGGTACTTTGCATTGGCTGCTTTTTCCCATTCCCTCTCCGGAGAGCCACCTGGGACCTGCCTCCTGCAACCTCCCTATAGCTCCTATCCATCACCTCCTCATTTTCCCATATGAGCTGTGAGGTCATTCTGCTATAGCTCCAGTTCCTTAACATGGTCTCTAAGAAGCTGCAGTTTGATGCACTTCATGGAGATGTAGTTATCAGGGAGAATGGTGGTCTCCCTAAGTTCCCACATCTCACCCAAGGAACATTCCACTGACTGTGCCCCATTTTCAGTGCACTAGCTATGTACTAACAGAAAAAACTTAATGCAAACTTACTTAGAACCTCTGCCTCTGCTTGTCAAGCCTGTTCTCACCCAAACCTGTTAAACCAAAGTCCAACCACTTCAACATTGTGCACTCACACAATGGCTGCTCCCACAATGGCCTCACCACTTACACCTTGCATCTTTCTATTGGCCCCTGCAGAGTGCCTAAGAGATCATCCTGATTGCAGCCCGCCAAAAAGTCCCGAAAGCACCGGTGCTCTTTTTAAACCTTGCGCTGCATCACTAATAAACAACCTCTTGCTCGGTTGCTGCCTGCTGAGATTTTCTATTTCTTAATCTATCATTTAGCCTGTCCTTTCCAAATTCTTGACGGCTGCTAGTTCTCAGGTTTGTTAAATTAGAACACAGAGCAGTACAGCACACTACTGGACCTTTGGCCTACGATGTTGTGCCGACCTTTTCACCAACTCTAAGATCAATCTAACTCTTTCCTTTCACACAGCTTCCATTTTTCTGTCACCCAACAGTCCCTAATGTATCTGCTACTATCACTACCTCTGCCAGTTCTCTCCACTCACCCACTACTCTCTGTGTAAAGAACTCTGACATCTCCTATACTTTCCTCTAATCACTTCAAAATTATACCCCTTCATGTTGGTAGCCATTTGGGCTGGAAGGGGCTGTTCTGTGCTGGATTTCTAAATAAATAAACAACAAAACATATAAATCCCTGGATCTAATACTTTCCCTAATTTCTTTTGTAAACTATTATTAAGATACCTATTTTATTTACATTTACGAGGAACGATGCCACATGAAAGCAGTATCTATCATCAAGGACCCCCACCCCACCATCCAGTCCATGCTCTCTTCTGGTTGCTAACATCGGGAAGGAGGTACAGAAGCCTCTGGTCTTACACCACCAGGTTTAGGAACAATTATTATCCTACAACTATCAGGCTCCTCAACTGCCATGGGTAATTTCAATCATCAGTACTCTGAACTGATTCTACACCCTACAGATTCACTTTAAGGACTACTTACAATTCATGTTCTCAGTATTATTTATTTTATTTGTATAGTTTGTCTTCTTTAGCACCTTGGCTAGTTGTCAGTCTGTTTGCTTATGTATATATACATAGTTTTTTGTAAGTTCTATTGTATTTCTTTTGTCCTTGTAAGAGCCTGATAGAAAGTAAATCTCAAGGTAGCATGTGGTGAGATATGCATTTTGTTAGTACATTTACTCTGAACTTTGACCTTTAACTGGGAATGAGCTGTTGCAATTCATCCATGTGATTCTTAACTGCTTGTCCTTACATTATACAGGAGGGAAAGGTTAGATTGATCTTAGAGTAGGTTACAACGTCGCCACAACATCTGGGCTAAAGGGACTGTATTGTGCTGTATGATGTTCTGTGTTCCATGTTCCACTATCAACCCTTTTAAGTGTCATTTCCAAGTCCTTCACAGACAAGTGGCACCTCGTATCGTCATAGCTTCCTTTATTTAAATTCGTTTTGGAACCAGGTTGTTGTGTTTTCCATTATGTGGTGGAACCTTATCATGTTATGGTTTCTCTTCCCCAGGGAACCCCACACAAGACTGTTAATTAATCCCTTCTCAATAAGCAATTCCTACTCTCTAATGGCCTACTCTCTAATTGGTTCCTTGGTGTTTTTTTTGGCTAAAAACAAACTATATAAATACACTTAAGGATTTCTTCCTCTGGGGTATTATTGCTAATTTTGCTTGCTAACGTATATTTAGATTATATTTACCCACATCTATTGGTAGACCTGATCACATGCAGCTCCTGTTTCATGACACCTAGTTACTGCTAGGAGGTCTTAGTGTGATCACTCAATTCAAATATAATGTTTTCCTCTGTTCGACTTGGATCCCACAACCCCTTTTCATGGTTGTAGGGACGCTGTCGTGTGTCTTGGCTTGGCAATGCCCATCCATCTCCCGGCCAGACTACAGCTCGGTGGCTCGCCCTAGTCTTGATTACATGACCGTTGTAGTTCTTTAGGGAACTCATTTGGCCTGGCTGGTGACTTCGTCAACAAAGTCCTTTGCCCAGTAGTGCCATGTTGACACCACCCCCTCACGTTGTGTAGCCCGCCAGCATGAGAGATTTAGGAGATGGATGAGCATCAGTGATACCCATCCATCCTATAAGTTGGAGTACGGGTGACAGATATCAAAGGTATAGTACTACCTCTATCCAGAGCCCCCTACACCACAGGGGTTGTCTATTGGTTGATCCTCGTGTGGCTGTAGAGGCTGATCCGGGATCCACATATTCTGATGCAGTGTGGGTAAGAGTAAGATTAAGCTTTTGGAAAATTGGCGTTCATAAATCAATACATTGAGTACAGGAGATGGGATGTTATGTTGAAGTTGTATAAGATGTTGGTGAGGCCTAATTTGGAGTATTGTGTTCAGGTTTGGTCACCTACCTACAGGAAAGATGTAAACAACTTTGAAAATTTACAAGAATGCTGTCAGGTCTGGAAGACCTGAGTTATAAGGAAAGATTGAATAGGTTTGGAACGTAGAAGATTGAGAGGAGATTTAATAGAAGGATACAAAATTATGAGGTGTACAGATAGGGTAAACACAAGCAGGCTTTTTCCACTGAGGTTGGGTGGGACTACAGCCAGAGATCCTGGGTTAAGGGTGAAAGGTGAGAAGTTTAAGGGAACATGACGGCAACCTTCTTCACTCAGAGGGCCATGAGAGTGTGGATTGAACTACCAGCATAAATGGTGCATGTGAGATTGATTTCAATGTTTAAGAGAAGTTTGGATAGGTACATGGATAGTAGAGGTATGGAGGGGTATGGTCTCTGTGCAGGTTGAAGGGACTAGGCAGCTTAAATGGTTTTGGCATAGACTAGATGGGCCAAAGGGCCTGTTTCTGTGCTGTATCTCTTTAAAAAAAGAGACGTCTGTGGTTGGTTATTTTTGGTTGTTCAGTCTCTCCTTCTACAGCTACCTCTTGTTCTCTACGGCACAGTGGAGATTGCTCCTTAGTAATAGACTGCAACACTTTCCCAACCACTGAGCTTAGGCTAACTGGCCTACAATTTCCTCCCTTTTGCCATCCTCCCTTCTTGAAGAGTGGAGTGACATTTGCAATCCTGCAGTCCTCTGGGACATGCCAGAGTAAATTCATTCTCAATGATGACCAATACATCTGTTATCTCTTCAGCAACTTCCCTCAGGACTCTGGGATGCAGTCCATCTGGTCCAGGTGACTTATCCACCTTCAGACTTTTGAGTTAGCCTAGCACTTTTTCCTTTGTAATAGCATTGATGCACACAGCTGCTGCCCGACTCTCATAGGGACCTCTGGCACACAGCTAGAGTCTTCCACAGTGAAGACAGAAGCAAGGTACCCATTAAGTTCATCTGCCATTTCTTTGTCCTCCATTACCACCTTAGCATCATTTTACAATGGTTCAATATTAACTTTCACCTCCCTTTTACTCTTTATACAACAGAAAAACTTTTGGTATCCTGCTTTATATTATTGGCTAGTCTGCCCTCATATTTCATCTTTTCTCTTCTTATAGCTTTTCTCATTGCCTCTTGTAGGATTTTAAGAGCTTCCCAATGATCCAACTTCCCACTCACTTTTGCTACCTTATATGCCCTTTCCTTGGCTTTTATGTGGCCCTTAACTTGCCTTGTCAGCCATAGTTGCCTACTCCTGCCATTTGAGAACTACTTCCTCTGTGGGACATATCTATCCCGCACTTTGTGAACTATTCCCAGAAACTTCAGCCATCTCGGCTCTGCCATCATCCCTACCAGTATCATCCTCCAATCCACATGGGCAAGCTCCTCTCTCATGCCTCTGTAATTCCCTTTAGTCCATTGTGATACAAATGCATGTGAGTTATGCTTCTCCCTCTCAAACTGCAGCATGAATTCAATCATATTATGATCATTGCCTCCTAAGGGTTCCTTTATGTTAAGCTCCCTAATAAGATCCGGGTTATTACCCAACATCCAATCTAAGATAGCTTTTCCTCGATGAGGCTCAAGCACAAGCTGCTCTAAAAAGCCTTCAACAAATTCCCTCTCACGATCCGACACCAACCTGATTTTCCCCATCCCCTTGGATATTGGAGTGCCCCCATTACACTTGTGTCATTACTCTTATTACAGGCCTTTTCCAGCTCTCTTTGCAATCTCAACCCACATCTTGGCTACTCTTTGGAGGTCTATGTATGATTCCCCTAATGTTTTTTTTACCCTACCAGTTTCTTAACTCCACCCACACAGATTCAACATTTTCTGCCTATGCCACCTCTTCATAAAGATGTAATTTCATCTCTTACTAGCAGAGCCACACCACTGCCTATGCCTTCCTGCCTGTCCTTTCGATACAGGAATCTACTTGAGGTTACGTGAGTTCGGCATCTTGGTGTTTCTTTATCATGGTGGAGATGCTGTTCATGTTGGCCTCTTCCAGTACGCTGGTGTTAGTGTGCCTGTCCTTCCATCTGATCCTCCAGATCTTCACTAAGACCCTTTGGTGGTATTGTTCCAGGGCTTTCAGGTGTCTACCGTAGGTTGTCCATTATTCCATTCCATCTGTCCATGGGTGAAGGAAACTATTCATCTACACCTTCTGCCTCTTGGTGTTTCCTAGCTTCACCCATGTATATTCCACATTAGGATTAATGTTTAGTGTCACTAATTGGTGATTAGTTGTTAATTAGTTACTAATTACAATTTAGCAAATAACTGATTAGTGCAACAATTCATACCTTTATATCAAATAGACTAGGTTGCTGCAATGTACTTTTTACTGGCCTTCCAAAACAATCTATTGACAAACTTCAACTCATTCAGAATGTTGCTGCTGGACTTTAAACTAAAATTAGGATAAAGGAGCATATCACTCCCATCCTAGCTACTCTGCATTGGTTTCCTCTTTCTTTTAGAATTGATTTTAAAGTAGGACTGGAGCGTACCACAGAAATGTCTCTCTTACAATCTTGCTCAAGTTCCAATGTCATCTCCCGCAAGTCTCTTAAATTCAAATAATCTCACTCAAAGGAAAATTGGGAGATCAGTGTTTTTGAACTGTGCTCTTACACGATGGAATTCAATACCTAAAACTATGTATACTCTGGAATTTAGAAGGCTGAGAGGGGATCTTATTGAAACATATAGATTATGAAGGGATTGGACATGCTGGAGGCAGGAAGCATGTTCCCGCTGATGGGTGAGTCCAGAACCAGAGGCCACAGTTTAAGAATAAGGGGTAGGCCATTTTGAATGGAGTTGAGGAAAAACTTTTTCACCCAGAGAGTGGTGGATATATGGAATGCTCTGCCCCAGAAGGCTGTGGAGGCCAAGTCTCTGGATGCTTTCAAGAAAGAGATGGATAGAGCTCTTAAAGATAGCGGAATCAAAGGTTATGGGGATAAGGCAGGAACTGGATACTGATAGTGCATGATCAGCCATGATCACAGTGAATGGCGGTGCTGGCTTGAAGGGCCGAATGGCCTACTCCTGCACCTATTGTCTATTGTCTATTATCCATTGTCTATAAGGGATACAGACTCAACTGACACTTTTAAAAGCCACCTCAGAAACGATTTATTTAACCATGCTTTTAATTAATATCATTTTATCTTTTTATTAATTTAATAAGACATAACAGGAGCAGAATTAACCATTTGGCCATATCTGCTCTGCCATTCCATCATGGCTGATTTATTATCCCTCTCAAACCTATTGTCCTGCCTTCTCCTCATGACCTTCTGTGGATATGGAGAGAGACATTTTTTCCATGGGTGGAAATGGCTAATAGAAAAAGGGCATAATTTTAAGGTGAATGGAGGAAAGTGTAGTGTGGGGATGTCAGAGTAAGTTTTTACACTGAGCGTGGTGGGTGTGTGGAATACTCTACTAGAGATGGTGGTAGAGGTAGATATAGTAGGTACAATTAAGAAACTCTTAGATAGATAGATAAATGGATGATAGAAAAATGGAAGGTTATGTTGGAGGGAAGAATTAGATTAATTTTAGATTAGAGTAAAAGGTTGGAATAATATCATGGGCCGAAGTGCCTGTACTTTGCTGTAACATTCAATGATCTATGTTCCACGTTCTTGCCCTAATCCTATGTTCTCAGGCTATCCCTATCTATACTTCATGTTTTGTACATTTCCCTCAGAGTGCTTGATGTCTTTGGGACTGTATTCAACGGAGTTTAGAAGAATGAATTTAGAAGATTATCTCATTTACTGAATATTGATAGAGTGGATGTGGAGAGGATGTTTTCAATAGTAGTGGAGTCTAGGGCCAGAGAGCCCAGCCTCAGAATACAAGGTCTTCATTTTAGAACAGAGATGAAGACCAATTTCTTTCACCAGAGGATGATGAATCTGTGGAATCTATTGCCATACATGGCTGTGGGGACCAAGTCATTGGGCATATTTAAAGTGGAGGTTGATAGGTTCTTGATTAGTTAGGGCGTCATAGGTTAAGTGTGTCCAATGGTTGTTGTGTCATGTCTAGAGTGGTAGTGTAGTGGGTAGTGCTTGTCGCTCTCACTTTCTGCTTCCACCACTGGCTAGCAGTCTCACGAAAAGGAGAGCTGAATGTGCAAGTCTCTCCCTGGCCTTTCCAACAGCAATCTTCTTGTAGCGCCTCCTTGCTGGTGACACACGGATACTGAACTTCTTTCAGACTCAGTCTGAACTACAGAAGATGGGGAGAAGGTCTGGTCCCTGCACGTAGCATGTAAGCCCACCGGCATGTGGACACGCCCTGGTGCTTGTGAACCAGATCCCCAGCTATGGGCAACTAGCCCCGCTACCTTGTGGGCAGCTTCAGGAGTAAACCCAGACAGAAGGCTACAGGAGTAAACCCAGACATCAAATCCGGAGTGGAGCCCATAAGGTGGCTGGACGTCATTGAACATCCTTCCGCAGCTCCTGCAGCAATGCTCGCTTTCCTTTGAGGCTGAGTGGGTATCCTAGGATCTCCATACCTTCCACACCAGGCTTGTGCCCTGGAGAGGGTTACAGCTCTGTAACGACTGACCCATAGAATGCACTCCATTATCTTTCAAGACAGATGAATACTATCATTATCACCATCATCGTAGGTTATGGGGAGAAGGTGGGAGAATGGTATTGAGAGGGGAAATAAATCAGACGTGATCATAAGGTGGAGCAGACTTGATAGGCTAATTGGTCCATGGCCTCCTCTTTTGCCACGACGAGGCCGCTCTCAGGGATGAGTAGCTACACCTCATATTCTGTCTCGGCAGCCTCCAAAAGCATGGCAAGAACAACGATTTCTCCTGCCAGGAATGTTTTTCTCCTCTTCTCCTCACCTATCTATCACTTCTCCCTGGTGCCCTTCCTTCTTCTCTTTCTCCCATGGTCCTCTCTGATCAGATTCCTTTTTCTCCAGCTCCTTACCTTTCCCACCTACCGGGCTTCACCTGTCACCTAGCAAGACCCCTGCCCCCACCTATTAATTTTGGCATCTTCCCCCTTTCCTTACAGTCCCAAAGAAAGGTATCAGCCCAAAGTGTCGACTGTTTATCCATTTCTATAAATGTTGCTGGACCTGCTGAGTTTCTCCAGCATTTTGTGTGTGATGGTCTAATTCTGCTTCTATGTCTTATGATGTTTAGGTCCCTTTCATTCTCCCCTACTACAAAGAAAACAAACCCATGGTGACTGGGTCTCTGGCACTGAGTCTGGTGCTGTGGCTCAGAAGAACAGAGAGGTGAAGAGGACTGCAGTGTTGATAGGAGATTCCTGAGTCAGAGGAACAGAGGAGATTCTGTAGATGCGATAGAGACATCCCGATGGTATGTTGCCTCCCAGGTGCCAGGATCAGGGATGTCTCAGATGGCATTCTCATTGGTGAGGGTGAACAGCCAGAAGTCTTGGTACATATTGGCACCAATGACATAGGTAGACAAGGAGAGGAGGTCCTGAAGAGTGATTTTAGGGAGCTAAGTAGAAAGCTGAAAAATGGGACCTCCAGGGGTAGTAATCTCTGGATTGCTGCCTGCGCCATATGCCAGTGAGGGTAAGATTAGCATAATTTGGCAGGCGAGTGCATGGCTGAGGAACTGTTGCAGGGGGCAGAAGTTCAGATTTATGGATCATTGGGATCTCTTCTGGGGAAGGTTCGACCTGTACAAAAGGGACCGGTTACACCTGTCTCTGTGGGCAGGTTGACTGGAGTTGTTCAGGAGCATTTAAACCAATTTTCCAGGGGGCTGGGAACCTGAGTGATAGTGCTGAGGATGAGGTAGTTGGTTTACAAGCAGAGGCAGTGTGTAAGGAGACTCCTAGCAAGGAGAGGCTGATGACAGGGCAAAATTGCAGACAACAGGGTCAACAGAATTACAATGTAAAAGGTGAACAAAATTGAAAAGGTGAACTCAGGACTAAAGGTGTTATATTTGAATGTGTGCAGCACACAGAATAAGGTAGATGAACTTGTAGCACAGTTGCAGATTGGCATGTATGATGTTGTAGGCATCACTGAATCATGGCTGAAAGAAGATTATAGCTGGGAGATTCATGTCCGTGGATACACGGAACATTGGAACATTAGAAAATTTTGACAAGAACAGGCCATTCGGCTTAACAAGCTTGCCAAATTCCTATTCACATAGTGTGTTGAAATAACTATCGAGTTTAGATTTGAAAGTCTTTAAGATACTACTCTCAACTACACAACTAGGTAGTTCATTCCATGTGTCCGCAACTTGCTGTGTAAAGAAATGCTTCCTGATGTTAGTCTGAAATCTCCCCTTAACCAGACTCCCCCTATGGTCCCGTGTCCTTGATGATGGATTAAGCTGGCATCCACCTTACTTATATCCTTAATGATTTTGAACACTTCTATAATGTTTCCTCTCATTCTATGCCTACTTAGGCTAAAAAGATTTAATTCTTTCGATCTTTCTTCGTAGCTCATACCCTGCAGTCCTGGAATGAGTACAATCGGCCTTCTCTGGACTCTTTCCAGGGCCTTTACATCCCTCACACAATATGGAGACCAAAAATGTACACAGTATTCAAGATGTGGCCTCACAGGTGCAATATACAGTTTAAGGAGAACATCTCTAGACTTGAACTCCACTGAGCGCATTATGTAGTCCAACATTCTATCAGCCTTCCTAATTGCTCTGTGCATTGTCTAGATGTTGATAGTGATGAATCTGTCAGGGTGCCCAAAGCCTTCTCCTACTTTCTAACTCAGGATGCCCCATTGTAGATTTATATCTAATATTTCTACTTCCAAAATGTAATACTTTACATTTATGTACATTAAATATCATCTGCCATTTATCTGCCCGGGTCTGGATTTTGATTAGATCTCACTGTATTGATTCTGCTGCCTGAATGTTATTATCCCATCCCCCTAATTTTGTGTCATTGGCAAACTTGAAAGGACAGACAGGAAGGCAGAGGGGGTGTTGGTAAAAAATGAAATCAAATTATTAGAAAGGGGTGACATAGGGTTGGAAGGCATTGAATCAGTGTAGATAGAGCTAAGGAACAGCAAGGGTAACAAAAACCCTGATGAGTGTTGTATACAGACCCCTAAACAGTAGTAAGGATGCCGTCTACAAATTACAACGGGCGATAGAAAACACGTGCCAAAAAGGACAATGTTACAATAGTCATGGGGGATTTCAATTTCAGGTAGATTGGGAAAATCAGGTTGGTGCTAGATTCCAAGAAAGGGAATTTCTAGAAAGCCTGCGTGATTGCTTTTTAGAGCAATTCATAGTTAAACCCACTAGGGGATCAACTATTTTGGATTAGGTGTTGCGAAATGAACCAGAATTGATTAGAGATAAAAGGTAAAAGGACCCTTGGGGGTAAGTGATCATAATGTGATCGAATTCACCCTGAAATTTGAGCAGGAGAAGCTAAAGTCAGATGTATCAGTATTACAGAGGAGTAAAGGGAATTAGAGAGGTATGAGCAAACAAAAGAAAATCTGCAGATGCTGGAAATCCAAGAGGCACGAGAGAGGGATTGGCCAAAATTGATTGGAAAAGGACACTGGCAGGGATGACAACAGAGCAGCAATGGCTGGAATTTCTGCAAGCAGTTCAGAATGCATAGGATATATACATTCCAAAGAGGAAGAAATATTCTAAAGGCAAGACGACGCATGAGAAGTCAAAGCCAACATAAAAGCCAAAGAAAGGGTGTATATGTCAGAGCAAAGATTAGTGAGAAATTAGAGATTTGGGAAGCTTTTAAAAACCAACAGAAGGCAACAAAAATAGTCACGAAAAGTTCAAGATGGAATACAAAAATAAGCTAGCCAATAATATTAAGGAGGATACCAACTGTTTCTTCAGATACATCAAGTGTAAAAGAGAGGCAAGAGTGGATATCAGACCGCTGGAAACTGATGCTGGAGAGGTAGTAATGGGGGACAGGGAAATGGTGGATAAACTGAATAAGTGTTTTGTATCAGTCTTCACTGTGGAAGACAACAGTAGTATAGTGGGAGTTCCAGGTGTCATGAGTCATGGTCTGTGAAGGTACCATTACCAGGGAGAAGGTTCTTGGGGCACTGAAAGCTCTGAAGGTAGGTAAGTCACCTGGACCAGATGGCGTACACCCCAGGGTACTGAATGAGGTGACTGAAGAGATTGTGATGATCTTACTAATGCACTTCTAGTTTAAGATGGTGCTACTGAACCTGTGCAATAGCTCACTGATAGTTCAAATGGCAAGAGATTCAACTAAAAACATTACTAATAACACCTTTTCTGAAATAAATTGCAGTAAGTTATCATTGTAAACGATGACGAGGGGAGCAAAGGCGAAGCTAATGCAAGGGATGAACTGTGCTGGTATGTTGCAGAATCAGTGCGGATGGAGTGAGCCATTTGGAGAGGAGAAATCGAGCTAGAGGACTTCTGATGCCCATACAACTGGCCCAGGTATGAGGTTGGATCATTCTAGGCGCCAAGCCGATTCAGAGAAATCAAGAGTGGCTTCAGGCTAGGTGGTGAAACTTGGGCCCGAGCAAGTTGCAGGGCAACGTGTTCTAGGCCCAGAGCATGTTCTAGGCTGCAGTGGTGCCCAGGCCCTAGTGTGAGGTATGATGTGCTGTCTGGACAATTAAAATGATATAAGGGAAAGACAGTGTATCTGGATCAGAGGCAAGAACCGATCTTGCTGGCTTTTCCACGATGCTCACTCCTCTCTCTCTATGGCACTGAGGCTATGAAAACCACCCCCTGGCTGCTATGCTCTGAGCCCACTAATATGATGGACTGACACCAAGGCTTGGGCTCCGTTAGTCTTTATCTTTATAGGAACCCGCGTGACCCGCGTGCACCTTCTACATTTTGAGGACTCTTGGGCCAGAGACTCAGTGGCGATTGCATCTTTTCAAAGAAGCAGATTTCTGAATTGTTGTATCTGTCCATCCCTTGCTTTGATGATGCTGATGATAGGGAGGGGTGGAGGATTCTGGGTAATGGACATGTGAGTAACATGGCAGTCTGAGTGCTACTGGGAGCAGACCCTAATGGGTTTTTTAAAATCCTGTCACAAGATTTAGGAGATTTTGCAGAGACAAATTTTACATCAATATTGCTGGGCTCGATAGCTTGAATAATAATACCATAAGACCACATAAGGGCAGAGTTAGGCCATTCAGGCCATCGAGTCTGCTCCATCATTCCATCATGGCTGATTTATTATGCCTCTCAACAACATTTTCCTGTCTTCTCCCTGTAACCTTTCGCACCCTGACTAATCAAGACCCCATCAACCTCCATTTTAAATATACCCAAAAGACTTGTCCACAGATTCATCACCCTCTGGCTAAAGAAATTCCTCTTAATCTCTGTTCTGAAGGGTTGCCCTATTCAGTGGCTGTGCCTTCTGGTCATCTCCACATCCACTCTATCTAGGACTTAATATTTAACAGTTTAAAGTGAGAATCCCTTCATTCTTCAGTGAGTACAGGCCCAGAGCCATCAAATACTCCCCATGCTTGACCCCTTCCATTGCTGGAATCACTGTTGAAAATAAGGATTGACAGAATAGACTGGGAATATCCACCCTGGAGAAAACGAGGTTGAGGATGCGGTACTTACAAAATGTTGGAGCAACTCAGCAGGCCAGGCAGCATCTACATTCGATATTGGGCCAGGACCCTTCATTGGGACTGGGAATGAAGGGGGCAGGAGGTAGAATAAGAAGGTGGAGGAGAGGGTGGCATTATGGAGTTTTATAAAATCTAGATGGACACGCACTCAGTGGCCACTCTATTACCTACACCAATACACCTGCTCATTGATGCAAATATCTAATCAGCCAATCATGTGGCAGCAATTCAATGTATGAAAGCATTCAGACATGATCAAGAGGTTCAGTCGTTGTTCAGACCAAACATCAGAATGGGGAATAATGTGATCTAAGTGACTTTGACTGTGGAATAATTGCTAATGCCAGCCAGGATGGTTTGACCATCTCAGAAACTGCTGATCTCCTGGGAATATCATGCACAACAGTCTCTAGAGTTTACAGAGAATGGTGTTAAAACAGAAAACAACTTGTAAGTGGCAGTTCTGTGGGCATTAAAACCTTGAGCATGAGAGAGATCAGAGAGGAATAGCCAGACTGGAGCAAGCTGACAGGAAGGCGACAGTAACTCGAATAACTATGCATTATGACAGTGGTATGTGGAAATGCATTACTGAACACATAACACGTTGAACTTGAAGTGGAATGGCTACAGCAGTAGAAGACCGTGAACATACTCTCAGAGTCCACTTTATTAGGTACAGGATATCCCTAACAGAGTGGTAGTCTGCACTCTACAACTTTGACAAACGTGTCTGGATGTGTAGTGGAGATCATATGGACTGGCTGAATTATGGCCTCGTATGGGAACACCAATGCCTTTGAACAGAAAATCCTACAAAAGATAGTGGATTCAGTCTGGTACATCATGGGTAAAGCCCTCCCAACCATTGAGCACATCTACATGAAATTTTGTTGTAGGTAGCAGCATCCTTCATTAGATTCCCACAAACCTGGCCATGCTCTCTTCTCACTACTGCCATCAGATAGCAAGTACAAGAGCCTCGGGACTTGCACCACCAGATTCAAGAACAGTTACTACCCCTCAACCATCAGGCTCTTGAGCAAAAGAGGATAGCTACACTCACTTGCCCCATCACAAAGATGTTCCCTGTTCCCATAACCAATGACCTCACTTTAAGGACTCTTTATCTCATTATCTTAAGTTATCATTATTTATTGCTATTTGTTTATATTTGTATTTGCACAGTTTTTTGTCTTCTGCACTCTGGTTGATCTTTCATTGATCCAGTTACAGTTACAATTCTATAGATTTGCTGAGTATGCCCACAGGAAAGTCAATCTTAGGGTTGTATTTGGTGACATACAATATATGAAATTTGATAATAAAATTTACTTTGAACTTTGAATGAGGGTGCTGTGTGAGTGAAGCTTCAAGATTCAAGATTGCTTAATGTAATTTCCTGTACACAAGTGTAAGGAGAACAAAGCAGTTGTTACTCAGGATCTGATGCAGCACAAAACACACAGAAGATAAAGAGCACAATAATAATTAAAAAACACAATAGATATAAATACGTAAGATAGCTTATATACATAGATTGATTGTATGTCCATAAAGTGACGGGAAGTACATGAGGTGACTGACAAGAAATACTAAAGTAGTGGTGGAGTTAGCGGCTCTTCAAACCACACTGCACCAGAAACCCCGACAACCCCACTTTAACCCTAACCTAATCTTAGGACAATCTACAATCGACTGTGGGAGGAAACCAGAGCACCTGGGGAAAATCATGCACTCCATGGGGAGGACATACAGAGACTCCTTACAGAGAACGCTGGAATTGAACTCCGAACTCCGATGCCCCAAACTGTATTAGTGTCGTGCTAACTGCTACACTGCCATAGTACAGGGATACATTATTCAGTGAAAGTGTTGAGACAGATAGACAGGTGAATGAGGCGTATGGCACACTAATCTTCACTGTTCAGGATACTGAGTACAAGAGTTTATCAAAGTCAAGGTAAACTTTATTATTATGTATTACCATGAATACCCTGAGATTCATTTTCTTGCAGGCACTTACAGGAAAATAAAAGTAAACAATAGAATTTATGAAAAACTATACATAAAGACTGACAAACAACCAATGTGCAAAAGAAAACAAAAAATGCAGATACAAATATATAATACTGAGAAGGTGAATTGTAAAGTGAGTCTGCAGGTTGTGGGATCAGTTTGGTCATCATATAACGTGGCAGTGTTAGCTGTGAGGAGGATGCTAAGAGGATGCAGGGTGACTTGGATAGGTTGGGTGAGTGGGCAAATTCATGGCAGATGCAATTTAATGTGGATAAATGTGAAGTTATCCACTTTGGTGGCAAAAATAGGAAAACAGATTATTATCTGAATGGTGGCCGATTAGGAAAAGGGGAGGTGCAACGAGACCTGGGTGTCATTATACACCAGTCATTGAAAGTGGGCATGCAGGTACAGCAGGCGGTGAAAAAGGCGAATGGTATGCTGGCATTTATAGCGAGAGGATTCGAGTACAGGAGCAGGGAGGTACTACTGCAGTTGTACAAGGCCTTGGTGAGACCACACCTGGAGTATTGTGTGCAGTTTTGGTCCCCTAATCTGAGGAAAGACATCCTTGCCATAGAGGGAGTACAAAGAAGGTTCACCAGATTGATTCCTGGGATGGCAGGACTTTCATATGAAGAAAGACTGGATGAACTGGGCTTGTACTCGTTGGAATTTAGAAGATTGAGGGGGGATCTGATTGAAACGTATAAGATCCTAAAGGGATTGGACAGGCTAGATGCAGGAAGATTGTTCCCGATGTTGGGGAAGTCCAGAACGAGGCGCCACAGTTTGAGGGTAGAGGGGAAGCCTTTTAGGACTGAGATTAGGAAAAACTTCTTCACACAGAGAGTGGTGAATCTGTGGAATTCTCTGCCACAGGAAACAGTTGAGGCCAGTTCATTGGCTATATTTAAGAGGGAGTTAGATATGGCCCTTGTGGCTACGGGGGTCAGGGGGTATGGAGGGAAGGCTGGGGTGGGGTTCTGAGTTGGAGGATCAGCCATGATAATAATAAATGGCGGTGCAGGCTCGAAGGGCCGAATGGCCTACTCCTGCACCTATTTTCTATGTTTCTATGTAACATCTACACAAGATGTGACTGAGACCACACCTGGAAAACTGTGTGTGCAATTCTGATCTCCATAGGACATGGAATATAGAACGGTATAGGACATTCTGCCCACAATGTTGTGCCAATTCTAACCTACTCCAAGATCAATCTATCCCTCCTCTCCCACATGGCCATCCATTTTTTCCATACTATAGGAAGAGTTGTGATTAAGACCATAAGACATAGGAGCAGAATTAGGCTATTCAGCCCATCAATTCTGCTCCGTACTCCATCATGGTTGCTTTATTATCCTTCTCAACCCCATTCTCCTTCCTTCTCACTGTAACCTTTGACACCCTTACTAATCAAGAACCTATCAACCTCTGCTATAAATATACCCAGTGGTGGCCTCCACAACTGTCTGTGGCAATGAATTCCATAGATTCACCACCCTTTGGCTAAAGAAATTCCTCCTCATCGCTTTTCTAAGTGGACGTCCCTCTATTCTGAGGCTGTGCCCTCTGGTCCTAGATTTGTCCACTATAGGAAACATCCTCTCCACATCCACTCTATCCAGAGTTTTCAACATTTGCTAAGTTTCAATGAGATCTCCCCTCATTCTTCTAAACTCCAGTGAATATAGGCCCATAGCAATCAAATCCTTTTCCAGAATTGGAAAAGGCGCAATCTTCCAGCAAAATGTGATCGACAAAGAAGTAATAGGGAACGCTAGCACAAAGCTGAGTTGATGTTTCCCCTAGCTGGAGTGTCCACAGCCCAGGAACACAATCCCAAGAGGAGATTAAGCAATGAAAGTGGTGATGAGTGGAAAGTTTTCCAGTAATGAGTGGCGAATCTTTGAGATTCTCTCTGAAAGAGCACTGTGAAGACTCAGTTGCTGAGTTTTTATTCATGAACTTCATTGCAAGAGGGATTGTACTTGTTATTTCTTTAGGATAGAGCACGGACCAGGTCCTTACAAGCCAATGAGCTGCACCAGCCAGCAACCCATCTATTTAACCCCAGCCTAATCACAGCATTTGTTTCCTTAAGGTTGTCTTAGCCAGGATTGGTCATGGAGAAAAGCTCCCATTATCTATTAAATGCTCCCAATGGTGTGTGCCTCAAATAGCTTCTGTCAACCAAGGACACAACAAGGACTTCACGTGTGGTTTAGCTACTAAACACAGTGGAACTACTCTGCCTTGCAAATCACATGGACAGCTGGGACACAATGTCCATAGTCAACCCTGACCAATGGAAGGCCTTAATCACAGAACAATTTACAGTGACCAACTAACCCAATAATCAGTATGTCTATGGACTGTGGAAAGAAACCGGAACACGCAGAGAAAACCCACATGGTCATGGGGAGGATGTATAAGTTCCTTGAAGATAGCATTGGAACTGAACTCTGAACTCTGATGCCCTGAGCTGTAATATGTTATCATGGCACCCATCTCACATATTTCAAATGTTAAAATTTAATCACCCTGAAGAAGGTTATACTGCAACTGTACAGGGCACTGGTGAGGCAGTGGAGAGGAGGTTCACCAGGTTGATGCTGAGATGATGGGGTGAGGAGAGCTTGAGTCACCTGGGGCAAAGCTCACTGGAATTCAAAAGAACGAGAAGCGATGTATAGAATTATAGAATTATAGTGCCTTGTAAATGTATTCATCTTCCAAACCTTTGTTCACATAAATGTCTACAACAACCAAGGATTTTGATCAACTTTAATCAATTTAACTCAGAATTTTTATTTCGTGCTTCTTTTTCACACTAGAGCCCCAAAAACGGAAAATGGTAAAGCATGAAAAACAAATAAATCAGAAACTGAAATGTCAGCAGTTCCGACGTACTTATCCCCCTTTGCTCAGTATTTAGTTGGACCACCTCTCGCAGCAATATCAACCAGTAGTCTTTTTGGATACATCTCTATGAGCCTTTCACAAGGTGACAAAACAAGATTTGCCCATTCCTCCTTGCAAAATTGCTCGAGCTGTGCCAGGTTAGCTGTGGAGCGGCAGTGGACAGCAATCTGAGGACTTGCCAGAGATGTCCGATCAGGTTAAGGTCAGGACTCTGACTGGGACACTCAACGGCATCAATTTTCTTCATTTCAAGTCACTGCATGGTTGCTCTGGCAGTGTACTTCATAGAAACATAGAAAACATAGAAAATAGGTGCAGGAGTAGGCTATTCGGCCCTTTGAGCCTGCACCGCGATTCAGTACGACCATGGCTGATCATCCAACTCACAACCCTGTACCTGCCTTCTCTCCATACCCCCTGATTCCTTTAGCCACAAGGGCCATATCTAACTCCCTCTTAAATACAGCCAATGAACTGGCCTCAACTGTTCCTGTGGCAGAGAATTCCACAGATTTACCACTCACTGTGTGAAGAAGTTTTTCCTCATCTCAGTCCTAAAAGGCCATTATCCTCAAACTGTGACCCTTCATTCTGGACTTCCCCAACATCGGGAACAATCTTCCTACATCTAGCCTGTCCAATCCCTTCAAAATTTGATATGTTTCAATAAGATCCCCCTTCAATCTTCTAAATTCCAGAGCGTATAAGACTAGCCAATCCAGTCTTTCACCATATGAAAGTCCTGCCATCCCAGGAATCAATCTGGTGAACCTTCTTTGTACTCCCTCTATGGCAAGGATGTCTTTCCTCAGGTTAGGGGACCAAAACTGCACACAATACTCCAGGTGTGGTCTCACCAAGGCCTTGTACAACTGCAGTAGTACCTCCCTGCTCCTGTACTCAAATCCTCTCGCTATGAATGCCAGCATACCATTCGCCTTTTTCACCACCTGCTGTACCTGCATGCCCACTTTCAATGACTGGTGTATAATGACACCCAGGTCTCGTTGCACCTCCCCTTTTCCTAATCGGCCACCATTCAGATAATAATCTGTTTTCCTGTTCTTGCCACCAAAGTGGATAACCTCACATTTATCCACATTGAATTGCATCTGCCATGAATTTGCCCACTCACCTAACCAATCCAAGTCACCCTGCATCCTCTTAGCATCCTCCTCACAGCTAACACTGCCGCCCAGTTTTTTGTCATCTGCAAACTTGGAGATGCTGCATTTAATTCCCTTGTCTATGTCATTAATATATATTGTAAACAACTGGGGTCCCAGCACTGAGCCTTGCAGTACTCCACTCGTCATTGCCTGCCATTCTGAAAAGGTCCCGTTTATTCCCACTCTTTGCTTCCTGTCTGCCAACCAGTTCTCTATCCACATCAATACCATACTCCCAACACCGTGTGCTTTAAGTTTGCACACTAATCTCCTGTCAAAAGCCTTTTGAAAATCCAGATATACCACATCTACTGGTTCTCCCCTATCCACACTACTAGTTACATCCTCAAAAAATTCTATGAGATTCGTCAGACATGATTTTCCTTTCACAAATCCATGCTGACTTCGTCTGATGATTTCACCGCTTTCCAAATGTGCTGTTATCACATCTTTGATAACTGACTCTAACATTTTCCCCACCACCGATGTCAGGCTAACCGGTCTATAATTCCCCAGTTTCCCTCTCCCTCCTTTTTTAAAAAGTGGGGTTACATTAGCCACCCTCCAATCCTCAGGAACTAATCCAGAATCTAAAGGGTTTTGAAAAATTATCACTAATGCATCCACTATTTCTTGGGCTACTTCCTTAAGCACCATGGGATGCAGACCATCTGGCCCTGGGGACCATCTGCCTTTAATCCCTTCAATTTACCTAACACCACTTCCCTACTAACATGTATTTCCCTCAGTTCCTCCATCTCACTGGACCCTCTGTCCCCTACTATTTCCGGAAGATTATTTATATCCTCCTTAGTGAAGACAGAACCAAAGTAATTATTCAATTGGTCTGCCATGTCCTTGTTCCCCATGATCAATTTACCTGTTTCTGACTGTAAGGGACCTACATTTGTCTTAACCAATCTTCTTTCTTTTCACATATCTATAAAAGCTTTTACAGTCAGTTTTTATGTTCCCTGCCAGCCTTCTGTCATACTCTTTTTTCCCCTTCCTAATTAAGCTCTTTGTCCTCCTCTGCTGAACTCTGAATTTCTCCCAGTCCTCAGGTGTGCCACTTTTTCTGGCTAATTTGTATGTGTCTTCTTTGGAATTGATACTATCCCTAATTTCCCTTGTCAGCCACGGGTGCACTACCTTCCCTGGTTTATTCTTTTGCCAAACTGGGATGAACAATTGTTGCAGTTCATTCATGCAATCTTTAAATGCTTGCCATTGCATATCCATCGTCAATCCTTTAAGTGTCATTTGCCAGTCTATCTTAGCTAATTCACGTCTCATACCTTCAAAGTTACTCTTCTTTAAGTTCAGAACCTTTGTTACTGAATTAACTATGTCACTCTCCATCTTAATGAAGAATTCCACCATATTATGGTCACTCTTACACAAGGGGCCTCGCACGACAAGATTGCTAACTAACCCTTCCTCATTGCTCAATACCCAGTCCAGAATGGCCTGCTCTCTAGTTGGTTCCTCAACATGTTGGTTCAGAAAACTATCCCGCATACGTTCCAAGAAATCCTCTTCCTCAGCACCCTTACCAATTTGGTTCACCTAATCTACATGTAGATTGAAGTCGCCCATTATAACTGCTGTTGTAGCGGTGTGCTACACACAGTGCTAGAATAACCACACGGAGTCGGTGAGTTAGAGTTGCGATGAAAGAGATTTATTCAAACTTTGCGACCTGCTTTAAAGCCTTCCTTTTCCCGCCCTCCCTGGGGTGGGACTACTGTGGGGAATGCATATTCCCAGACCCTTTCCGCGCGTGGGATTTTCCCCCTGCTGGTGAAGATGGCCTGGCGCCCTTTTTGGGGCCAGCCCTCTGCCTGCGCGTGCTGTTTTGTGAGCCGGTTCGTGTGTGCTAGAAAGTGGGTCGCCACATAACCCGCCCCCCCAGAACTGGCGATACCTCCCCCAATGTCCACAGTCTGGATCGGCCTCTGTTTGGGAGGTCTGCCCCTGCGCCGCGGTGCCTGAGCCTGGACCGGCTATGCCAAGTCCACATGGACCGGTCTGAGTCGGTCCACCATGAAAACCTCCTCTCTCCCCCCAATGTCCAGCACGAACGTGGACCCGTTGTTCCTGATCACCTTAAACGGCCCCTCGTAGGGCCGCTGTAGCGGTGCCCGGTGTCCGCCCTGTCGTACAAAAAGAAACTTACAGTTCTGCAGGTCTTTGGGTACGCAGGCTCTGTCCGTGCTGTGAAGTGGGTATGGGGGCCAGGTTACCGAGCCTTTCATGTAGTCTGTCCAGGACTGCTGCGGGTTCTTCCTCTTGCCCCCTTGGGGCTGGTATGAACTCTCCTGGGACTACCAGAGGTGCGCCGTACACCAACTCGGCCGACGAGGTGTGCAGATCCTCTTTGGGTGCCGTGCGGATTCCGAGCAGGACCCATGGAAGTTTGTCCACCCAGTTAGGCCCCTCCAGGCGAGCCATGAGAGCCGACTTCAGGTGACGGTGGAAACGCTCCACTAGTCCGTTCGACTGTGGGTGGTAGGCAGTTGTGTGGTGTAGCTGCGATCCTAAAAGGTTGGCCATAGCCAACCACAGGCTGGAGGTGAACTGGGCGCCCCTGTCGGAGGTAATGTGGGCCGGTACCCCAAAGTTGCGGACCGCGTCTACCTTGGCGGGCAGCGGGGTTGCCCCATCTTTAGTAATCCTGTGGCCCAGGAAGTCAATGGTATCGAGTCCGAACTGGCATTTGGCTGGGTTGATTGTAAGGCCGAATCGCTCAGGCGGGAGTAGAGCTGGCGGAGGTGGGACAGATGCTCCTGCCGACTATTGCTGGCTATGAGGATGTCGTCCAAATAGATGAATGCAAAGTCCAGGTCACGTCCCACCGCGTCCATTAGCTGCTGGAAAGTCTGTGCGGCATTCTTTAGACCAAACGGCATTCGGAGGAATTCGAAAAGTCCAAACGGGGTGATGAGTGCTGTTTTGGGGATGTCGTCTGGATGTACTGGGATTTGATGGTATCCCCGGACGAGGTCTACCTTGGAAAAGATCCTTGCGCCGTGTAGGTTTGCTGCGAAGTCTTGAATGTGCGACACAGGGTAGCGGTCTGGCATTGTAGCCTCGTTCAGTCTGCGGTAGTCACCGCATGGTCTCCAGCCCCCCGTTGCCTTGGGCACCATGTGAAGAGGGGAGGCCCATGGGCTGTCGGACCATCGTATGATCCCCAATTCCTCCACCTTCTTGAACTCCTCCTTCGCCAGTCGGAGCTTGTCTGGGGGAAGCCTTCGAGCACGGGCGTGGAGGGGTGGTCCCTGGGTCGGGATGTGGTGCTGTACTCCGTGTCTGGGCATGGCTGCCGTGAACTGCGGTGTCAGTACTGATGGGAAATCCGCCAGGACCCTGGTGAATTCGTCGTCGGACAGCGTGATGGAGTGCAGATGTGGGGTTGGCAACTTCGCTTCACCCAGGGAGAACGGTTGAAAAGTCTTGGCGTGGACTAATCGCTTCCCTTGCAGGTCGACCAGCCGGCTGTGGGTCATAGAAAATCCACCCCCAGCAGTGGTTGGGCCACGGTGGCCAGTGTGAAGTCCCACGTGAACCGGCTGGAGCTGAACTGTAGCCGCACCATGCGGGTGCCATAGGTTCATATTGTGCTGCCATTTGCGGCCCTCAGGGTGGGTCCCGGTTCTCTGTTGCGGGTGTCGTAACTCATTGGAGGTAAGACGCTGATCTCCGCTCCGGTGTCGACCAAAAAGCGGCGTCCCGACTGCTTGTCCCAGACGTATAAGAGGCTGTCCTGATGGCCAGTTGCCGTAGCCATCAGCGGCGGCTGGCCCTGGCGTTTCCTGGGAATTTACAGGGTGGTCTACAGCGGCGGGCCTCTGTGCCCCACTGCTGGTGGTAGAAGCACCATTGTTCGTTGGCCTCCTCACTCCCGTCGCCGGGTTTTGTAGGCTCTGCTGCTGGGCCTGGTCTGGTCTGCCATTGGGCACGCGGCTTGGTGATCTGTGCAACAGATGCCCCTCTCTCTTTCCTGGCATTCCACAGCACATCTGCTTGGGCCGCCACCTCCCGGGGGTTGCTGAAATCTGCGTCGGACAACAGCAGGCATATGTCCTCGGGCAGTTGCTCTAGGAACGCCTGCTCAAACATGAGGCAGGGTTTGTGTCCTTCCGCCAGGGCCAGCATCTCGTTCATTAGTGCTGACGGCGGCCTGTCTCCCAAACCATCCAGGTGCATTAAGCGGCGTGCTCATTCGCGCCGTGAGAGTCCAAAAGTCCTTATGAGCAGGGCTTTGAATGCTGTGTATTTGTCATTCTCCGGGAGCGACTGTATAAACTCCTCAACTTATGCAGCTGTCTCCTGGTCGCGGGAGCGCAGCACGTAGTAGTAGTGAGTGGACTCCGAGGTTATCTGCCAAATGTGGAATTGAGCTTCTGCTTGTTCGAACCACAGATGGGATCTCAGCGGCCAAAAGCTTGGCAGTTTTAACGAAACTGCGTGAACAGATGCGGTGTCGGTCATCTCTGGTCCAAATATCGTTTGGACCGTTTGGGTCACCAATTGTAGCACTGTGCTACACACAGCACTAGAATAACCACACGGAGTCGGTGAGTTAGAGTTGCGATTAAAGAGATTTATTCAAACTTCGCGGCCTGCTTTAAAGTCTTCCTGTTCCCGCCCTCCCTGGGCGGGACTACAGTGGGGAATGCATATTCCCAGACCCTTTCTGCACGCGGGATTTTCCCTCTGCTGGTGAAGATGGCCTGGCGCCCTTTTTGGGGCCGGCCCTCTGCCTGTGCGCGCTGTTTTGTGAGCCGGTTCGTGTGTGCCAGAAAGTGGGTCGCCACACTGTTCCTTTATTGCACACATTTCTAATTTCCTGTTTAATACCATCCCCAACCTCACTACTACTGTTAGGTGGCCTGTACACAACTCCCACCAGCATTTTCTGACCTTTAGTGTTATGCAATTCTACCCATATCGATTCCACATCCTCCTGGCTAACTCTATTGCGTTAATCTCCTCTCTAACCAGCAATGCCATCCCACCTCCTTTTCTTTCATGTCTATCCCTCCTGAATATTGAATATCCCTGAATATTGAGCTCCCATCCTTGGTCACCCTGGGGCCATGTCTCTGTGATCCCAACTATATCATATTCATTAATAACTATCTGCACATTCAATTCATTCACCTTGTTATGAATGCTCCCTGCATTGACACACAAAGCCTTCAGGCTTGCTTTTACAACACTCTTAGCCCTTATACAATTATGTTGAAAAGTGGCCCTTTTTGATTTTTGCCCTGGATTTGCCGGCCTGCCACTTTTACTTTTCACCTTACTACTTATTGCTTCTACTCACATTTTACACTCCTCTGTCTCTCTGCACTTGTTCCCATTCCCCGTCCTGCTGCACGATGAACGTCCTCCCCAGTTTAAGCTTTCTGGCAGAGGTCAGCAGGTTTTTATCCAGGATCTCTCTGTATTTAGCAGCTTTCATCTTCCCATCAATCCTGTCCAGATTTCCAGTCCCTGCTGCTGAAAAACATTTCCATAGCACGATTCTACCTCCACCATACTTTACAGTAGGGATGGTTACCTGGCTGCACCACTTAGTGTTGAGACCAAAAACTTCCACTTTAGTCTCATCTGACCACAGGACTTACCTCTACATCTTTACAGTATTTACTAAGTGATGCTTTGCAAAGTCTTTTCAGGCAAAGATATGTTTTTTTTTAGACAGGTAGACAGAACTTCTTCCTCCATAAATAAACTTTTTATACAAGGCCTTAGAGATTGTGGAGCCGTGAATTTCATCTCCAGTTGCAGCCACTGACTCCTGCAACTCACTCAGTGATTGTTGGCGTCACAGTCGCCTCTCTTACGTCCCATTGTTCTCCTGCACCTGGCTTTAGAGGGCAGCTTGATCTAGGCAGCGTGGCTGTGGTTTCATATTTTTTCCACTTTTTCATAATGGACAGTACTGAGTTCAGCGCTTTTGTGATGTTCTAGGATAGTTCTCCAGATTTTGATTGTTTATTAGCATTTGCTGGAATGCTTACAACATGCCTTTTTGAGAAGCTCATGGTTGAGCCCACTAGGGAATCAGCTATTTTGGATAGGGTGATGCGCAATGAACTGGAATTGATTAGCAAGTTTAAGGTAAAGGAACCCTTAGTGTACAGTGACCATAATATGATAGAGTACACCTTGTAATTTGAAAGGGGGAAGCTAAATGATGTTTCAGAATTACAGTGGAGTAAAGGGAATTACAGAGGCATGAGAGAGGAGCTGACCAAAACTGATTGACCGTAAGATATGGGTTTAGAATTAGGCCATTTGGCCCATTGAGTCTGCTCCGCCATTTCATCATGGCTGATCCAATTTTCCTCTCAGCCCCAATCTCCTGCCTATTCCCCGTATCCCTTCATGCCCTGATCAATCAAGAAACTATCAACCTCTGCCTTAAATCCACATAAAAACTTGGTCTCCACAGCTGCCTGTGGCAAAGAGTTCCACAGATTCACCACCCTCTGGCTAAAGAAATTCGTCCTCATCTCCATTCTAAAAGGACACCCCTCTATTCTGAGACTGCGCCCTCTGGTCTTAGGCTCTCCCACCATCTTCTCCTTATCCACTCTATCAAGGCCTTTTACCATTCGATGTTTCAATTGGGTAGGTCCTCAATGAGGTAATTACTCCCCCTCCCCCTTCTGTCTTTTTCCGTTCCCCATTCTGGCTCCTCTACTCCTTCTCTTCTCTTCACCTGCCTATCACCTACCTTCTGTTCCCCTCCCACTCCCCTTTCTCTGATGGTCCACTCTCGTATCAGATTCCTTCTCCAGCCCTTCAAGTTTTTCACCTATCACCTCCCAGCTTGACACTTCACTGTCCCCATCCTACCCTCCCACCTTTGCCCTCAACTGGTCTCACCATTACCAGGTAGTACTCCCCCCCACCTTCTTAAACTGGTTCTTCCCCCTTCTTTTCCAGTCCTGATGTGTGTTGCTCTGATTGCCAGCATCTGCTGATTCTCTTGTGTTTAAAACTGATTTCAATTCAGAATTGCATGCAAACTAAAGGCTGAAACATCGACTCTTTATTCCTCTCCATTGATGCTTCCTGGCCTTCTGAGTTCCTCCAGCATTTTGTGTGTTTTGCTCTGGATTTCCAGCAAAGGCAGAATCACCTGATGGCCTCTGTTGCCTCCATCAGCCAGGCCACCAAAGAGTTTGCAACAACAGGAACATAACTGCAGGAAAATCAGCCGGTCTCAAGGACGTTGCAATGATAGCTCTCCTGAGACAGTGCCTCACCTGACGTCAAAAAACCAGCTGCAGAATGAGCACAGCACCTGCACTGGCCTGAAGCCTAACACCATAGAACAAAGAACACAGGACATCTATCATAGACCAGAGAACAGAGAATGGAAAACATAGAGCATAGAGCACAGGACGTACACCCAGTGGCTACCTTACTAGGTACAGGAGAGGAACCAGGTATAGTCTTCTGCTGCTTAGTCCATCATTCCAACGTACGATGTGTTGTGCATTCAGAGATCCCTTTCGCACACCACTGTTGAAACACATGGCTATTGGAGTTACTGTTGCTTTCCTGTCAGCTTGAACCAGTCTGGCTATTCTCCTCTGACCTTAAGACCATAAGACAAAGGAGCAGAAGTCAGCCATTCTGCCCATCGAGTCTGCTCCTCCATTTTATCATGAGCTGATCCATTCTCCCATTTAGTTCCACTCCCCTGCCTTCTCACCATAACCTTTGATGCCCTGGCTACTCAGATACCTATCAATCTCTGCCTTTAATACACCCAATGACTTGGCCTCCTCTGCCACCCATGGCAACAAATTCCACAGGTTCGCTACCCTCTGGCTGAAAAAGTTTCTTTGCATCTCTGTTCTGAATGGGTGCCCTTCAATCCTCATTCATTAACCTCTCTCATTAACAAGGCAGTTTCATACAGAACTGCCATTCACTGGATTTTATTTGTTTTTTGCACCATCCTCTGTAAATTCTAGAGACTATTGCACGTGAGAATCCCAAGAGATCAGCAGTTTCTGAGATACTCAAACCACCTTGTATTGGGCATGTGGCCAAGTGGTTAAGACGTTCGTCTAGTTACCTCAAGGTTGCTAGTTCGAGCCTCAGCTGTGGCAACGTGTTTGTGCGCTTGAGCAAGGCACTTAATCACACATTGCTCTAGTCTGTGCGAGGAGTGGCGCCCACACAGACTTCCAATCTGCGCCTTGTAAGGCATGAAAAATGCCCGACGCAGGCCTCTCATGGTCTGAGTCGACGTTCCCTCCCCTCCCCTTGTCTGGTACCAACAATCATCCCATGGTTAAAGTCACTTATATCGCATTTCTTCCCCATTCTGATGTTTGGTCTGAACAGCTGAACCTCCTGATCATGTCTGCATGCTTTTATACATTGACATGCTGCTACATGATTGGTTGGTTCGATGTTTGCATGAACGAGGTGTACAGGTGAACCTAATAAAATGGCTACTGAGTGTACATCCACATTGTAGGGGTAGGGAGCGCCATGGTAGTGTCGCGGTTAGTACAATGCTATAATAATACCAGCAAACTGTGTTCAATTCCCACTGCTCTCCATAATGGTGTATGTTCTCCCCATAACCACGTAGGTTTCCTCCGGGTGCTCCAGTTTCCTCCCATGTTCCAAAGATGTATGTCAGTTGGTTAATAGGTTATGTGGGTGTAACTGGGCGGCATGGGCTCGTTGGGTGGAAAAGGCCAGTTACCATGCTGTCACTCTAAACCAAATAAAAAAAGAATAATGTGCAAAGCTGCGTCATACACAGGACTTTATAATAATCCATACTGTACAAGTACACTCTGTCTCTACACAGTCTGTGTCACTTGCTTTAGGGCAGACAGTTGGGCTGCCTCACTGTTCAAAGTTCAAAGTCAATTTATTATTGAAGTAACACTCACAACATGCTGGAGGAGGCTCAGCATGTCAGGCAGCATCCGTGGAAAAGATCGGTCAACGTTTCTGGCCGGAACCCTTCGTCAGGACTGAAGAGGGAAGGGGCAGAGGCCCTATAAAGAAGGTGGTGGGAGGGTGGGAAGGTTCCAGGTGAAAAACCAGTAAGGGGAATGATGAAGGGGTGGGGAAGGGGAGGCAGGGAGGTGATAGGCAGGAAAGGTGAAGAAAGAATGGGGGAAAACACAATGGGTAGTAGAAGGAGGCGGAACCAAGAGGGAGGTGGTAGGCAGCTGGGGGGGTGGGGGGCAGAGTGACATAGGGATAGGGGAAGGGAGGGGGAGGGAATTACCGGAAGTTGGAGAATTCTATGTTCATACCAAGGAGCTGGAGACTACCTAGACCGTATATGAGGTGTTGCTTCTCCAACCTGAGTTTAGCTTCATCATGGCAGTAGACAAGGCCAGGTATGGACATATCTGAATGGGAGTGGGAAGCAGAGCTGAAGTGCTTGGCTACTGGGAGACCCTGTTTGTTTTGGCAGACGGAACAGAGGTGCTCGACGAAGCAGTCCCCCAATCTGCGTCGGGTTTCACCGATGTAGAGGAGGCTGCATTGGGAGCACCGGATGCAGTAGATGACCCCAACAGACTCACAAGTGAAGTGTTGCCTCACTTGGAAGGACTGTTTGGGGCCCTGAATGGTGGCAAGAGAGGAGGTGTAGGGACAGGTGTAGCACTTGCGCTTACAGGGATAAGTGCCAGGTGGGAGATCCATGGGGAGGGACATGTGGACCCGGGAGTCGCGGAGGGACCGATCCCTGCGGAAGGCAGAGAGGGGTGGAGAGGGGAAGATGCGCTTAGTGGTGGGGTCCTGTTGAAGATGGCGGAAGTTGCGGAGGATAATGTGCTGGATCCGGAGGCTGGTGGGGTGGTAGGTGAGGACAAGGGGAACTCTGTCCCTGTTGTGGTGGCGGGAGGATGGGGTGAGGAGTTAGCCTTGGACAGGATCCATAATTGTCCATAATTTGGACAAATTATTGAAGTACGTTTATGTCACCATATGGTATACTACCTCGAGATTCTTTTTCTTGCAGGCATTCACAGGAAAGTAAAATAAGTACAATGGAATCTATGAAAAACTACTGACAAACACCCAATATGCAAAGAGGATAAACAGTGCAAATAATAAATAAGAGAAGTAAATAAATAATACTGCATTGTATTACACTTGCTTAACGTCTTTGCAACTCTGAAATGGCCGGCCCCCACCAGCCCGTGCACTGACCACAGCAACATGGCCAAGGGGCCACCAGGTGAGGTTGGCTGGTCTGTGTTGGGGAACCGGGATGGATGATAGTGATGGGTGACTCCGTGACCACCATGCAGTTCACGTATAAGTCTTGTTCTTCACCCCAACTGCCCACCTGGAGGGGTGACAATGGAGGGATTCTGCTGGAGGTCTTGGGCGACAAGGCCCACTTGGCAAGGAAGGGCATCATCACCCTCATCTACAAGCAGAAGGGGGAAAGGGAGGACATTAGGAATTGGAGGCCTATCTCTCTCCTGAATGTGGATTACAAGATCCTGTCCAAGGCTATCGCCAACAGAGTCAAGTCTGCTCTGGGACAGGTGATCCACCTGAACCAAACCTGTGGTGTACTGCCCAGGAAGATCTCAGACAGCCTCGCGCTGCTGAGGGACACCATTGCCTACGTGCAGGACAGGGGGGTGGACGCACGCCTGGTCAGCTTGGACCAGGAGAAAGCCTTCGACAGGATATGGCACACGTACATGTGCTCTCCAAAATGGGATTTGGGGAGCATTTCCCGATGGCTATGCTGGGCTGTGGCGTAGTGCTAGTGTGGGGCAGTTCCAGGTCAAATTGCCTGCCTAATCATGTTGGTAGCAGAGATCGTTTCATGGGCCACAGTGGGGTTGGCACAGCACTGATCGGACCTGCCTCATGGGCTCCTCCTCAGCAGTTCCCTCCTCACCCTCAGTGACACAAGCCTGGACTCACGCCATGCTGGAGCACCTTCGGGGTGGGGGGGGGGGCGCTAAAATTGCTTCTGCCAGCAGTGATGGTGATGTCAGGTGAACTTGCTGCCAAAGGCACTCCAGTGTCAGCGCCTTTACAAAGGCGTGGAAAGTAAGCTCTTCCTGGGCCATGGGAGGGAACTGGGTGTGGCGAGGCGGAGTACAGTGGCAGAGATCTGCTGCAAACATCCCTAGGCTTTCTGTGCTGTCTGCTGCACAGTTCCTCCCTCATTGCTTCCTCCAATGGCCTCTGCTCGAAACGCCGCTCCAGCGCCACTACGAGCGCCCTGCAGTCACTCTGCTCCGCCGGTGTTGGGTCGAGGAGAGGCATCCCCCTCCAGCGCCAGGGCAAGGTTCACCGCCGTCGTGGTGGCGATTCACCCGTTGTACCATGCAGCAAGTTTGACCAGGTAAGGCTCCAGCCTGCTGGTACCATTGTATCTGGAAAGTTTCAGGGTGGAACTTGTGGCTCTACCCAGGCCTTTGAATATTTGATAGGTTTCAATGTGATTCCCCCTGTTCTTCTAAACTCCAGTGACTACAGGCCCAGAGCCATCTCATTCCCAGGATCATTCTTGTGAACCTCCTCTGGATCCTCTCCAATGTCAGCACATGCTTTCTCAGATAAGGGGGCCAAAACTGCTCAGAAATGAATGATAACATTGCATTTTCTTTCCTTACTATTGGCACAACCTGTAAGTTAACCTTTAGGGAATCCTGCATTGGGACTCCCTAGTTACTTTGCGCCTTCGATTTCTTAACTCGTAAGTGCTGGCATTGGAGAGGGTCCAGAAGAGGTTCACGGGAATGATTCCGGGAATGAAAAGCCCAACATATGAGGACGTTTGTTGGCTCTGGGCCAGTACTCACTGAAGTTCCAAAGAATGATGGGGTTGGGGGGGGGGTAGGATAATCTCATTGAAACCTATCAAATATTGAAAGGCCTGGATAGAGTAGACGTGTACTGTAGCGGATGTTCCCTATACTGGTGGAGCGTAGGAGCAGATGGCACAGCCTGTGAATAGAAGGACGTCCTTTTAGAAGAGAATTGAGGAGGAATGCCTTTTGCCAGTAAGTGGTGAATCTGAGGAATCCATTGCCACAGACCACCGTGGAGGCCAAGTTATTGATTATACTCAAAGCAGAGGCTGATAGTTTCTTGATCAGAAAGGGTATCAAAGGTTATGGGAGAAGGCAGGAGATTGGGGCTGAGAGGGATAATAAATCAGCCATGAGGGAATGGCAGAGCAGACTCGATGGGCTGAGTGGACTAATTCTACTCCATTGTCATATGATCAGATTAATCCTACCACGTCACACAAAGCAATAGACTGACAGATTACAGCCGGGGACTTTAACCAGGCCAAACTCAGAAGGTGCTGCCAAAGTTATACCAAGATGTCTCCTGCTCCACTGGAGGCCCGAATATACTTGACCACTGCTACACAGCAGTCAAGGATGCCGACCGTTCCGTCCCATGACCTCACTTCGAAAAATCGGACTATCATACTCCTCCACCCGGCTTACAAACAGAAACTGAAGCGCGAGGTCACGGTGTCAAAAGTAGTGTCGCGTTGGACGGAGGAAACGGATGAGGTCTTCCGTGACTGCTTTGAAACGGTGGCCTGGTTAGTATTCAAGGACTTGGGAGCTAACCTCGATGAGTATACCTCAGCTGTCACGGACTTTATTTGGAAATGCACGGAGGACTGGGGGAGGGCGGAGGGAATCAAATTAAGGAGACTAGGAGAGGGGAGGTTGGTTCACAAATGGAGAAGGCAGGTAGGCGGTGTGTGAGGGAGGATAGGCAGGGGACAGAGATCAGGAGCAATCAGACCAAGGATGTAGGGGAAAAGGAAGAAAAAGGTAACAAAAATGACAGGAATTCTGCAGATGATGGAAATTCAAGCAACACACATCAAAGTTGCTGGTGAACGCAGCAGGCCAGGCAGCATCTCTAGGAAGAGGTACAGTCGACATTTCAGGCCGAGACCCTTCATCAGGACTAACTGAAGGAAGAGTTAGTAAAAGATTTGAAAGTGGGAGGGGGAGGGGGAGATCCAAAATGATAGGAGAAGACAGGAGGGGGAGGGATGGAGCCAAGAGCTGGACAGGTGATTGGCAAAGGGGATATGAGAGGATCATGGGACAGGAGGTCTTGGGTGAAAGACAAAGTGGGGGGGAACCCAGAGGATGGGCAAGAGGTATAGTCAGAGGGACAGAGGGAGAAAAAGGAGAGTGAGAGAAAGAATGTGTGTATAAAAATAAATAAAGGATGGGGCACAAGGAGGAGGTGGGGCATTAGCGGAAGTTAGAGAAGTCGATATTCATGAAATCAGGTTGGAGGCTACCCAGACGGAATATAAGGTGTTGTTCCTCCAGCCTGAGTGTGGCTTCATCTTTACAGTAGAGGAGGCCGTGGATAGACATGTCAGAATGGGAATGGGATGTGGAATTAAAATGTGTGGCCACTGGGAGATCCTACTTTCTCTGGCAGACAGAGCTTAGGTGTTCAGCAAAGCGGTCTCCCAGTCTGCATCGGGTCTCGCCAATATATAGAAGGCCACATCGGGAGCACCGGACGCAGTATATCACCCCAGTCGACTCACAGGTGAAGTGTTGCCTCACCTGGAAGGACTGTCTGGGGCCCTGAATGGTGGTAAGGGAGGAAGTGTAAGGGCATGTGTGGCACTTGTTCCTCTTACAAGGATAAGTGCCAGGAGGGAGATCAGTGGGGAGGGATGGGGGGGACGAATGGACAAGGAAGTCGCATAGGGAGCGATCCCTGTGGAAAGCGGGGGGGGGGGGGAGGGAAAGATGTGCTTAGTGGTGGGATCCCGTTGGAGGTGGCGGAAGTTACGGAGAATAATATGTTGGACCCGGAGGCTGGTGGGGTGGTAGGTGAGGACCAGGGGAACCCTATTCCTAGTGGGGTGGCGGGAGGATGGAGTGAGAGCAGATGTGCGTGAAATGGGGGAGATGTGTTTGAGAGCAGAGTTGATAGTGGAGGAAGGGAAGCCACTTTCTTTAAAAAAGAGGACATCTCCCTCGTCCTAGAATGAAAAGCCTCATCCTGAGAGCAGATGCGGCGGAGACAGAGGAATTGCGAGAAGAGGATGGCATTTTAGCAAGAGACAGGGTGAGAAGAGGAATAGTCCAGATATCTGTGAGAGTCAGTAGGCTTATAGTAGACATCAGTGGATAAGCTGTCACCAGAGGTAGAGACAGAAAGATCTAGAAAGGGGAGGGAGGTGTTGGAAATGGACCAGGTAAACTTGAGGACAGGGTGAAAGTTGGAGGAAAAGTTAATAAAGTCAACGAGTTCTGCATGCGTGCAGGAAGCAGCGCCAAAGCAGTCGTCGATGTAGCAAAGCAAAAGTGGGGGACAGATACCAGAATAGGCACAGAACATAGATTGTTCCACAAAGCCAACAAAAAGGCAGGCATAGCTAGGACCCATACGGGTGCCCATAGCTACACCTTTAGTTTGGAGGAAGTGGGAGGAGCCAAAGGAGAAATTATTAAGAGTAAGGACTAATTCCACTAGACATAGCAGAGTGGTGGTAGAGGGGAACTGATTAGGTCTGCAATCCAAAAAGAAACGGAGAGCTTTGAGACCCTCCTGATGGGGGATGGAAGTATATAGGGACTGGACATCCATGGTGAAAATAAAGCGGTGGGGGCCAGGGAACTTAAAATCATCGAAAAGTTTAAGAGCGTGAGAAGTGTCACGAACATAGGTAGGAAGGGATTGAACAAGGGGGGATAGAACCGTGTTGAGGTATGCAGAAATGAGTTCGGTGGGGCAGGAGCAAGCTGAGACAATAGGTCTGCCAGGACAGGCAGGTTTGTGGATCTTGGGTAGGAGGTAGAAACGGGAAGTGCGGGGTGTGGGAACTATAAGGTTGGTAGCAGTGGATGGGAGATCCCCTGAGCGGATGAAGTCGGTGATGGTGTGGGAGACAATGGCCTGGTGCTCCTTAGTGGGGTCACTATCGAGGAGTAAATAAGAGGAGGTATCCGTGAGTTGTTTGCTCCAATAAGGATAAACAGAGAGTGGGAGGTGGAGAGTTTCTAAAATGCATCTATTTTAATGCTCGGAGCATTGTAAGAAAGGTGGGTGAGCTTAGAGCATGGATTGATACCTGGAAATATGATGTTGTAGCTATTAGTGAAACGTGGTTACAGGAGGGGTGTGATTGACAACTAAATATTTCAGGATTTCATTGCTTCAGAATAGGAGGGGCAAGAGGGGGAGGTGTTGCATTGCTTGTCAGAGAATATATAAAGGCGGTGCTCTGGCAGGATACATTAGTGTACTCGTCTAGGGAAGCTATTTGGGAGGAATTGAGGAATAGGAAAGATGTTGTGATGCTTATAGGGCTGTATTATAGACCACCTAATGGGGACCGAGAACTGGAGGAGCAAATTTGTAAGGAGTTAGCAGATATTTGTAGTAAGCACAAGGTTGTGATTGTGGGAGATTTTAATTTTCCACACATAGACTGGAAAGCCCATTCTGTAAAAGGGCTGGATGGTTTGGAGTTTGTCAAATGTGTGCAAGGTAGTCTTTTGCAGCAATACATAGAGGTACCAATGAGAGAAGGGGCAGTGTTGGATCTCCTGTTAGGGAATGAGATAGGGTAGGTGATGGAGGTATGTGTTGGGGAGCACTTCGGGTCCAGTGATCCCAATACCATTAGTTTCAGTGTAATTATGGAGAAGGATAGGACTGGACCTCGGATTGAGATTTTTGACTGGAGAAAGGCTAATTTTGAGGAGATGCGAAAGGATTTAGAAGGAGTGGATTAGGACAATTTGTTTATGGGAAGGATGTAATAGAGAAATGGAAGTCATTTAAAGGTGAAATTTTGAGGGTACAGGATCTTTATGTTCCTGTTAGGTTGAAAGGAAAGGTTAAAAGTTTGAGAGAGCCATGGTTTTCAAGGGATATTGGAAACTTGGTTCTGAAAAAGAGAGGGATCTTCAATAAATATAGGCTGCTTGGAGTTAATGAGATGCTCGAGGAATATGAAGAATGTAAAAAGAATCTTAAGGAAGAAATTAGAAAAGCTAAAAGAAGATATGAGGCTGCTTTGGCAAGTAAGGTAAAAATAAATCCAAAGGGTTTCTACAGTTATGTTAGTGGCAAAAGGATGGTGAGGGATAAAATTGGTCCCTTGGAGAATCAGAGTTGGCGGCTGTGTGCGGTGCGAAAAGAGGTGGGGAAGATTTTGAACAATTTCTTTTCTTCAGTATTCACTAGGGAGAAGGATATTGAATTGTGTAAGGTAAAGGAAACAAGAAGGGTAGTTATGGAAAGTATGACGATTAAAGAAGAGGAAGTACTGGCATTTTTAAAGAAATATAAAAGTAGATAAGTCTCCAGGTCTGGACAATGTATTCCCTAGGACCTTGAGGGAAGTTAGTATGGAAATAGCAGGGGCTCTGACAGAGATATTTCAAATGTCATCAGAAACGGGAATGGTGCCAGAGGATTGGCATATCGCTCATGTGGTTCCATTGTTTAAAAAGGGTTCTAAGAGTAAACCTGGCAATTATTGGCCTGTGAGTTTGATGTCAGTGGTGGGTAAATTGATGGAAAGTATTCTTAGAGATGGTATATATAATTATCTGGATAGACAGGGTCTGATTAGGAACAGTCAACATCGATTTGTGTGTGGAAGGTCATGTTTGACAATTCTTATTGAATTTTTTGATGAGGTTACTAAGAAAGTTGACGAGGGTAAAGCAGTGGATGTTGTCTATATGGACTTCAATAAGGCCTTTGACAAGGTTCCACACGGAAAGTTAGTTAGGAAGGTTCAATCATTAGGCATTAATATCGAAGTAGTAAAATGGATTCAGCCGTGGCTGGATGGGAGACGCCAGAGGGTAGTGGTGGATAACTGCGTATCAGATTGGAGGACAGTGTGTAGTGGTGTGCCTCAGGGATCTGTACTGGGTCGAATGTTGTTTGTCATATATATTAATGATCTGGATGATGGGGTGGTAAATTGGATTAGTAAGTATGCAGATGATACTAAGATAGGTGGCGTTGTGGATGATGAAGTAGGTTTTCAAAGCTTGCAGAGAGATTCAGGCCAGTTAGAAGAGTGGGCGGAAAGATGGCAGATGGAGTTTAATGCTGAAAAATGTGAGGTGCTACATTTTGGTAGGACTAATCAAAATAGGACATACAAGGTAAATGGTAGGGCATTGAAGAATGCTGTAGAATAGAGGGATCTAGGAATAATGGTGCATAGTTCCCTGAAGGTGGGATCTCATGTGGATAGGGTGGTGAAGAAAGCTTTTGGTATGCTGGCCTTTATTAATCAGAGCATTGAGGATAGGAGTTGGGATGTAATGTTGAAATTGTATAAGCCATTGGTAAGGCCTAATTTGGAGTATTGTGTACAGTTCTTTCACGGAATTATAGGAAAGATGTCAATAAAATTGAGCGAGTACAGAGGAGGTTTACTAAAATGTTTCCTGGGTTTCATCTCCTAAGTTACAGAGAAAGGTTGAACAGATTAGGTCTTTATTCTTTGGAGCGTAGAAGGTTGTGGGGGGCTTTACAGAGGTGTTTAACATTATGAGGGGGTTTGATGGATTTGACGTGGATAGGCTTTTTCCATCGAGAGTGGGGGAGATTCGAACAAGAGGACATGAGTTGAGAGTTAAAGGACAAAACTTCAGGGGTAACATGAGGGGGAACTTCTTTACTCAGAGAGTGGTTGCTGTGTGGAACGAGCTTCCAGCAGGAGTGGTTGAGGCAGGTTCGATGTTGTCATTTAAAGTTAAATTGGATAGATATATGGACATGAAAGGAATGGAGGGTTATGGGCTGAGTGCAGGTCAGTGGGACTAGGTGAGAGTAAGAGTGCGGCACAGACTGGGAGGGCCGAGATGGCCTATTTCCATGCTGTAATTGTTATATGGTTATATGGTTATAGATGGATCACCGATTGTACCTACCACGTCACACAAAGCAATAGACTGACAGATGGATCACTGATTGTACCTACCACGTCACATAAAGCAATAGATTGACAGATGGATCACGGGTTGTACCTACCACATCACACAAAGCAATAGACTGACAGATGGATCACCGATTGTACTTCCTCACCCTGTCCCAGATCTCACAGTTGGCAGGGTAATACTGCACTCACACAAGATGAGAAACCTTTACATGCAGATTAATTCCATGCACATATACTAGAGTGACTCTTAGTTTCTGAGCTCATCCTGCTGTCCTACAGAGAACCCGAGACCCACATTTCTGACATGATTCTACTTTCAAAATGTTCATGGAGATCAGGAATTCCTAGTCAGGAACTGTGAACATCCAGGAACAACAGCAGTTGTGGTGTGGACCAGGCCCCCTCTCATGCCTCGGAGTCACCTGTGGCAGCTGCCTGCAGAACTGGCGTTGTGCCGCTGGAATCTGGGCTGGGCTGGGCTGGAGGCTGCCCCTCCAGTGTTCGCTCGCTGGAAGACGAGCTGGATTGTGTTTGACTGCAGCTGCACTGTATGACATGAGGAACCGCTGCAGGCACAATCTGCTCCAGGATAACATCCATGCACCATCAGTTGACAGGCCATGACACCCAGGAACTTGTGATATGTTGTCAATTTTTTATATTCTATAATGTTTTAAATTGTATCTTTCTTCTGCTGTCATATGTGCTGTGTGTGACTGTTGGTTCTGTGATTTATACCTTGTCCCCACAGGAACTCAGTTTTGTTTAGTTGTATTCATGGCTATGGTTGAATGATGATTAAACTTGAACTTGAATTTGATATTAAATGCAGTCAAAATGTTCACTAAGATCAGAAATGCTCATACAGAAACAGGGATTGAAAAATATAAAACACAGTCTCATTTTATCCAGAGAATTAGTTCCTGTTTGACATTGTGCTGTAGATGTGCTGGTTGGTCTCACGATGAAACAGTGCGGCAGATATCGAGAGGTACCATTTTGTTTTGCAGCCTCTCATGAAGGCAAAACAACTGGATTGATGCTGACTAATCTATTTTACCCAGTATCTCAGCTCACAGATGCAAAATAACAGTGATGGAAATTGTTGGATAAAAATGGACTCACAAGAAATTCAGCAGAGCAGAATTACCTTCGTACAGTAGTGAAGGCTGCACAGATTGACAATGACCACTTTTTATAATGTTTTTATGTATTAATGCACATCTTATTCCATTATCTGTATTTCAATCTCTAGTTCCTTAAGGGTTTCATAGCCAGGGTGATAGCAAGGATAAGCTCTCACTACCTATTAAATGCTCCCATTGACATGCATGTCAAATAGCCTCTGACAACCGTCCAGCTCCTGGCCTTCAACTGTGGCTTAGTTACTAAGCTCAGCGGAACCATTTCTACTGACAGGAGAAAAGGCAAAGGTGGGTTACTGGCACCCTAAAACCAATTGCTTCTAGCAGGTAGGGCTCGCCAGCCGTGGTTGACAGCTCATCTCGGAGAAAGAAAACTCTCATCTCAAATCTCTACTGTCTTGTGGCTATACCCACTCATAGGGAAGCTTTGGAAGTATACTCTGAATTAAAAATCCAGAGCTGGAGTTGTTAAGGCATTCCTGCATTGAGATTAATGCTGACTGATAACTCCTGCAATGTCACTGGTGCCAAAGCGTATTAGTCTCTGCTGTTCCTCTGGATTCATCAGCTGCTTGGGGAAGGGGAGGCTGCTACACGGGCAACAACCTGCTCTCCATATCGTACTGCCCTGGGAGGGGGAGCGTGCTCTCCTTCTCGTATTGCCCAAGGGGGGGAGTCTGCTACACGGGCAACAGCTTGCTCTCCATCTCAAACTGCCCTGGCTTGTATGTCTAGACAGCTAGAATGCAATATCCATGGTCAATCCTGACCAACCAAGGGCTTGGAGTGACTTCAGGTATATTTTTGTATATGTTTTTTATTCTTGATATTTGTTGAATGATGTTTTCTATTGCATGTTGCACCCAGACCAACACACCATAGTGAACTTGGACTTAATGGACTTCAGTAAGGCCTTTGACAAGGTCCCCCATGGGAGGTTAGTTAGGAAAATTCAGTCGCTATGTATACATGGAGAGGTGGTCAATTGGATTAGACATTGGCTCGATGGAAGAAGCCAGAGAGTGGTGGTAGAGAATTGCTTCTCTGAGTGGAGGCCTGTGACTAGTGGTGTGCCACAGGGATCAGTGCTGGGTCCATTGTTATTTGTCATCTATATCAATGATCTGGATGATAATGTGGTAAATTGGATCAGCAAGTTTGCTGATGATACAAAGATTGGAGGTGCAGTGGACAGCGAGGAAGGTTTTCAGAGCCTGCAGAGGGACTTGGACCAGCTGGAAAAATGGGCTAAAAAATGGCAGATGGAGTTTAATACTGACAAGTGTGAGGTATTGCACGTTGGAAGGACAAACCAACGTAGAACATACAGGGTTAATGGTAAGGCACTGAGGAGTGCAGTGGAACAGAGGGATCTGGGAATACAGATACAAAATTCCCTAAAAGTGGTGTCACAGGTAGATAGGGTCGTAAAGGGAGCTTTTGGTACATTGGCCTTTTTTAATCAAAGTATTGAGTATAAGAGTTGGAATGTTATGATGAGGTTGTATAAGGCATTGGTGAGGCCGAATCTGGAGTATTGTGTTCAGTTTTGGTCACCAAATTACAGGAAGGATATAAATAAGGTTGAAAGAGTGCAGAGAAGGTTTACAAGGATGTTTCCAGGACTTGAGAAACTCAGTTACAGAGAAAGGTTGAATATGTTGGGACTTTATTCCCTGGAGCGTAGAAGAATGAGGGGAGATTTGATAGAGGTATATAAAATTATGATGGGTATAGATACAATGAATGCAAGCAGGCTTTTTCCACTGAGGCAAGGGGAGAAAAAAACCAGAGGACATGGTTTTAGGGTGAGGGGGGAAAAGTTTAAAGGGAACATTAGCGGGGGTTTCTTCACACAGAGAGTGGTGGGAGTATGGAATGAGCTGCCAGACGAGGTGGTAAATGCGGGTTCTTTTTTAACATTTAAGAATAAATTGGACAGATACATGGATGGGAGGTGTATGGAGGGATATGGTCCGTGTGCAGGTCAGTGGGACTAGGCAGAAAATGGTTTGGCACAGCCAAGAAGGGGCAAAAGGCCTGTTTCTGTGCTGTAGTTTCTATGGTTTCTATGGCTTCTATGAACTTGAAACACGTGTAAGTGTATATGGCAAATAAAATTCACCAGAGCATATTTACCTTCACACAGTAGAAAGGCTTTACATATAGACTATGAACACTTTTTATAATACTGTAACTACATGCCGGTATTTGTGCATATTCTATTCCACACCCATTCTTTAAGTTTATTTTCCATCTGATTTATTTATTCTTATAACTGTGAATGCTATTTTCATTGCATGATGCGCAAACACACCATAGCACCATAGTGAATGGTATGCTGGCATTCATAGCAAGAGGATTCAAGTACAGGAGCAGGGAGGTTCTACTGCAGTTGTACAAGGCCTTGGTGAGACCACACCTGGAGTATTGTGCAAACACGAGGAATTCTGCAGATGCTGGAAATTCAAGCAATACACGTCAAAGTTGCTGGTGAACGCAGCAGGCCAGGCAGGACTGACAAAGGGTCTGGGCCCGAAACGTCAACTGTACCTGTTCCTAGAGATGCTGCCTGGCCTGCTGCGTTCACCAGCAACTTTGATGTGTGCTTCCTGGAGTACTGTGTGCAGTTTTGGTCCCCTAATCTGAGGAAAAACATTCTTGCCATAGAGCGAGTACAAAGAAGGTTCATCAGCTTGATTCCTGGGATGGCAGGACTTGCATATGATGAAAGACTGGATCGACTAGGCTTATATTCTCTGGAATTTAGAAGATTGAGGGAGGATCTTATTGAAACGTATAAAATTCTAAAGGGATTGGACAGGCTAGATGCAGGAAGATTGTTCCCGATGTTGGGGAAGTCCAGAACGAGGGGTCACAGTTTGAGAATAAAGAGGAAGCCTTTCAGGACCAAGATGAGGAAAAACTTCTTCACACAGAGAGTGGTGAATCTGTGGAATTCTCTGCCACAGGAAACAGTTGAGGCCAGTTCATTGGTTATACTTAAGAGGGAGTTAGATATGGCCCTTGTGGCTAAAGGGATCAGGGGATATGGAGAGAAGGCAGGTACAGGGTTCTGAGTTGGAGGAACAGCCATGATCATACTGAATGGCGGTGCAGGCTCGAAGGGCCGAATGGCCTACTCCTGCACCTATTTTCTATGTTTCTATGTTTCTAGCACATTCTTAATACAGAGGATTCCAGTTAAATGGGCTTTCTGTTAATCGGGGCAGCTGCTGATTTGAAACAAGTGTTAAAGAACAAATATGAATTGAGAAAATAGCCAGGATTCCCTTTGTTTATTGGGACACTGTGCTGTTTAGTGGGAGCAGGAGATCATTGCCCAACAATTTCCAACTAGCTTCAGCCACGTGCACTTGTGTGGCCGTAGACACTACACTACACTACACAGAAACACTACACTGTGCTTAGAGCGAACACTTTTAAATAGCATCAGTTGTATTTGCTTGTGTTATGTCAATTATTTTTGATAATTTTTGGTGTCAGTTGATTTTGTTCAATTGTAGTCAATTAAGAAAACATGGCAGCGATAGCTGTCAGGAACTAATTCACATTTTTATGGTACTGTAGTAGTATTAGCCGTGTTCTAATATTTTATTTAAATATGTAATTTTTTACACAGTTAAATGATAGTTTGTCAATTTTATACCTTTTTAACTATTTCCATGAAACTTTGGCTAATTGGGTCAGCCACTTAATTGAACCAGAATTTACTGGTCCCGATGTGTCCCAGTTAATGGGAACTCACTGTATATGTAAATAGATAGATAGGTGGATAGACAGATAGTTTATCGATCCCAAAGTAAAATTACAGTGTAACAGTAGCATTACAAGTACACAGATATAAATATTAGAAGAGAAGTAGAAAGAATAAAAATAAGTTACCACAAACAGTCTAACAGGAGGGGGTCATTACTTCCCTGGCGATAGGTTGACTCATTATAGAGCCTAATGGCCAAGGTTAAGAACGTCCTTTTAAATCGCTCTTTGGAGCAGCGCAGTTGTCTATTACTAAGGTGGCATGTGGAGGGTGAGAGACATTGTCCAGAATTGCCAGGATTTTCCATAGGGTCCTTTGCTCTACTACAGTCTCAAGTGTCCCCAGTTTGACTCCTATAACAGAGCCAGCCTTTCTAATCCATTTATCGAGTCTGTGGCATCACCTGTGTTGATGCCAGTGCCCCAGCACAGCACCGCATAGAAGATTGTACTGGTGACAACAGATTGGTGGAACATGTGAAGGAGAGGCCTGCATACGTGAACGGACCTCAGTCTCCTCAGGAAGTAGAGGCGACTTCTTGTACACAACCTCTGTGTTAGTGCTCCACTCAAGTCTGTCATCCAAGTGCACGCCTAGATACTTGTAGGTCCTCACCATTAATAGTAACATGAAGCAGTGCAGGCTTAGTCTTCCTAAAGTACATCACCATCTCCTTTGTCTTACTAATGTTGAGCTGCAGATGAATCAGCTTGCACCATTTGACAAGTCCTCCAGCAGGGCCCTGTCTTCACCCTCCCGTCATCCCTTTATGCACCCAACTGTTGCTGATAGTGAATAAAATCAATCCTTGAAACTTAAGTTCCACACTGTCATGATAACAAACACATACCGACACAGAATTACCACAGACGGTCAGATTCAGAATAATTCCTACATTCACACAGTAGTAGTGAGTGATGTTATGTTCACCCACTGACAGAGACGGACATATACGGATGTTTGCAGAGTATCAGGCAGATGATGACAAGCTGGTGAGAGAGCTGGTGCATTCAACATCAGTAAGACCAAGGTATTGATTGTGGACTTCAGCAACGGGAAGTCAGATGCACACCCAGCAGTCCTCTTTGAGGGATCAGCAGTAGCAAGTATGAGCAGTGTCAAGTTCCTGAGTGTCAACATCTCTTAAAGTTCATCATGGGTCCAATATGTTGATGTAATTACAAAGTGGGTATGGCAACGGTTAAACTTCATTAGGAGTTTGAGGAGATTTGGTTTGTCACCAAAGATTCGCAAATTTCTACAGATGCACTCAATAAATCCAATAAACGTTATAGAATCAATGAAGGGCCACACCAACAGGGTGGACAACCAGTGTGTAAAAGATAACACACTGTCCAAATACAAAAAGAAAGAAAAAAGGAGATAATAATAGATAAGCAATAAATATCGGGAACATGAGATGAGGAGTCCTTGACAGTAAACCCATGAACACTATCTCACTACTTTTCTCTCTGTTTGCACTGCTTATTTATTTCAACTTTTTATTATACGTATTTCTTATTGTAATTTATAGTTTTCCTCTATTGCACTGTACTGCTGCTGCAAAACAACACATTTCATATATTTGTCAGTGATATTAGGAAAACAGATCGTGAACACAACTTCATTATTTAGCTATTCTGTAATTTCTTGTAGTTTTATGTTAGCACATTGTACGGATGCCACTGAACAGCACATATTGTGCCATTTGTTATTAACAATAAACCTGATTCTGAACTGATGCTTAATCAATGCGATGAGGGGACTGTTTCCACAACATGAATCGACAACACTCTAAGTGAGGTTTGAGTCCCTACTTCTGCGTTCAGTTTTCCTACTTTCAAATTTCAGCATCCTTTTAGTTTTTCCTCATTGCCTGCTATATTCATGATTAAAGCTCTCCCCAGCACTGTCCTCTTGCACATTTACAATGAGTGCTGTTACGGGAAAACAGCAACCATCATAAAGACCCCCACCATCCAGGACATGCTCTCTTCTCACTGCTGCCAGCAGGAAGGAGGTACAGGAGCCTCAGGACCCATGCTACCAGATTCAGGAACAGTTTTTAACCCTCAACCATCAGGCCCTTGAACCAGAGGGGAAAACTTCACTCACACCATCACTGAACTGTACCCACAACCCGCAAATTCACTTTCAAGGGCTCTTCATTTCATGCTCTTAATGTTTATTGGTTACTTATTTATTATTGTTATTACTTTTCTTTTTTTTGTATTTAGTCCGTTGTCTTCTGCACATTGGTTATTGTCCATCTTGTGCGCAGATTTCATTTGTATTTACTGTGAATGCCTGCAAGGAAATTAATCTTAGGAGACATATGTGTACTTCAATGATACACTTACTTTGAATATTGATACTTGCCACTTTGGGGAATCAGAATCAGAATCAGGTTTATTATCACCGGCATGTGACGTGAAATTTGTTAACTTAGCAACAACAGTTCAATGCAGTAGATAATACAGAAGAGAAAAATAAAAATAAAATAATAATAATACATAAATAAATTCCAGTATGCATATATTGAATAGATTAAAATTGTGCAAAAACAGAAATAATATATATTTAAAAAGTGAGGTAGTGTCCAAGGGTTCAATGTCCATTTAGGAATTGGATGGCAAAGGGGAAGAAGCTGTTCCTGAATTGCTGTGTGCGTGCCTTCAAGCTTCTGTACCTCCTACCTGATGGTAACAGTGAGAAAAGGGAATGCCCTGGGTGCTGGAGGTCCTTAATAATGGACGCTGCCTTTCTGAGACACCGCTCCTTGAAGATGTCCTTTGTAGGCTAGTACCCAAGATGGAGCCAACTAAATTTATGACCCTCTGCAGCTTCTTTTGGTCCTGTGCACTAGCTCCCCCATACCAGACAGTGATGCAGCCTGTCAGAATGCTCTCCATGGTACATCTACAGAAGTTTATGAGTGTATTTGTGACATACCAAATCTCTTCAAACTCCTAATGAAGTATAGACGCTGCTAGGTTGCTGCTGTGACACCATTCCACTAGTTGGCATATCTCACTCCTGTATGGCCCCACATCACCACCCGAGATTCTACTAACAATGGTTGTATCATCAGCAAATTTATAGATGGTATTTGAGCTATGCCTACTCAGTCATGGATATAGAGAGAGTACAGCAGTGGGCTAAGCACACACCCATGAGGTGCGCCAGTGTTGATCATCAGCGAGAAGATATTATCACCAATCCACACAGGTTGTGGTCTTCTGGTTAGGAAGTTGAGGATTCAGTTGCAGAGGGAGGTACAGAGGCCCAGGTTCTGCAACTTCTCAATTAGGATTGTGGGAATGATGGTATTAAATGCTGAGCTATACTTGATGAACAGCATCCTGACAAAGGTGTTTGTGTTGTCCAGGTGGTCTAAAGTCATGTGGAGAGCCATCGATATTGCACCTGCTGTTGACTGATTGTGGTGATAGGCAAATTGCAATGGGCTCAGGTCCTTGCTGAGGCAGGAGTTCAGTCTAGTCATGACCAACCTTTCAAAGCATTTCATCATTGTCGATGTGAGTGCTACCCGGTGATAGTCATTAAGGCAGCCCACATTATTCTTCTTAGGCACTGGTATAATTGTTGCCTTTTTGAAGCAAGTGGGAACTTCTGCCCGTCGCAGTGAGAGGCTGAAAATGTCTTTGAATACTTCCACCAGTTGGTTGGTACAGGTTTTCAGAGCCTTACCAGGTACCCCATCGGGACTTTCTGCCTTGCGAGGGTTCACTCTCTTTAAAGGCAGCCTAACAGCGGTTTCTGAGACAGAGATCACAGGATCATCAGGTGCAGCAGGGATCTTCACAGCTGTAGTTGTGTTCTCCCTTTCAAAACATGCAGAGAAGGCATTGAGTTCATCTGTTAGTGAAGCATCACTGCCATTCATGCTATTGGGTTTCACTTTTGTAGGAAGTAATGTCTTTCAACTCCTACCAGAGTTGTCGTACATCCAATGTCACCTCCAAACTCATTCAAAATTGTCTCTTCTCCCTTGAAATAGCCCTCCGCAAATCATACTTGGTTTTCTGGTACAGGCCTGGGTCGCCAGACTTGAATGCCACAGATCTAGCCTTCAGCAGACGACATACCTTCTGGTTCATCCATGGCTTTTGGGTTGGGAATGTACAGTACGTCTTTGTTGGCACACACTGATCCACACAGGTTTTAATGAAGTCGGTAACATCTGCAGCATATTCATGCAGATTCAAAGATGAGTCCCAGAATACAGTCCAGTCCACCCATTCAAAGCAGTCCTGTAGGCACTCCTGTGCTTCCCTTGTCCATACCTTCTTGGTCCTCACTACTGGTGCTGCTGTCTTCAGTCTCTGCCTATACTCAGGGAGTAGAAGTACAGCCAGCCAGGTGATCAGACTTCCCAAAGTGAGGGCGTGGAATAGCATGGCAGGCATTCTTGATGGTGGTGTAGCAATGGTCCAGTGTGTTGTTTCCTCCGGTATTGCAAGTGATCTGTTGGTGGTATTTGCTTAGTGATTTTTTCAGACTGTCCTGCTTAAAATCTCCCAAAACAATGGTGAAGCCGTTAAGATGCGCTGTTTTGTGCATGTTCATCCCATTGTTCAGATTATCTAAAGCCTGATTGGCGTTGGTCTGAGGTGGAATGTAAACTGCTACCAAAATGATCCTGGAGAACTCCTGTGGTAAGTAAAAAGGATGATACTTAACTGCTCGATATTCCAGGTCTGGTGAGCAGAGCAACTTTGATGTGCGTTACTTGAATTTCCAGCATCTGCAGAATTCCTCATGTCTGGTGAGCAGAATTGGGACGCACTGATATATTTGTGCACCAAGAAGAGTTGATCATGATGCATACTCTTTCATCTCTGTTTTTGAGAGACTTTATAGGTCTATCCTATCCTAAATCTCCTGGACGAGATGGAATGCACCCTCGTGTTCTGAAGGAAGTAGCTGTGGAGATTGCGGAGGCATTAGCGATGATCTTTCAAAAGTTGATAGATTCTGGCATGGTTCCGAAAGACTGGAAGATTGCAAATATCACTCCGCTATTTAAGAAAGGGGCAAGGAAGCAAAAAGGAAATTATAGCTTAACATCGGTGGTTGGGAAGTTGTTGGAGTCAGTTGTCAAGGATGAGGTTACAGAGTACCTGGAGGCATATGACAAGATAGGCAGAACTCAGCATGGATTCCTTAAAGGAAAATCCTGCCTGACAAACCTATTACAATTTTTTGAGGAAATTACCAGTAGGCTAGACAAGGGAGATGTAGTGGATGTTGTATATTTGGATTTTCAGAAGGCCTTAGACAAGGTGCCACACATGAGGCTACTTAACAAGATAAGAGCCCATGGAATTACGGGAAAGTTACATATGTGGATAGAGTGTTGGCTGATTGGCAGGAAACAGAGAGTGGGAATCAAGGGATCCTATTCTGGTTGGCTGCCGGTTACCAGTGGTGTTCCACAGGGGTCAGTGTTGGGGCCACTTCTTTTTACATTGTACATCAACGATTTGGATTATGGAATAGATGGCTTTGTGCCTAAGTTTGCTGACGATACGAAGATAGGTGGAGGGGCCGGTAGTGCTGAGGAAACGGAGAGTCTGCAGAGAGACTTGGATAGATTGGAAAAGTGGGCAGAGAAGTGGCAAATGAAGTACAATGTTGGAAAGTGTATGGTTATGCACTTTGGCAGAAAAAATAAATGGGCAGACTATTATTTAACTGGGGAAAGAATTCAAAGTTCTGAGATGCAACGGGACTTGGGAGTCCTCGTACAGGATACCCTTAAAGTTAACCTCCAGATTGAGTCAGTAGTGAAGAAGGCGAATGCAATGTTGGCATTCATTTCTAGAGAAATAGAGTATAGGAGCAGGGATGTGATGTTGAGGCTCTATAAGGTGCTGGTGAGACCTCACTTGGAGTACTGTGGGCAGTTTTGGTCTCCTTATTTAAGAAAGGATGTGCTGACGTTGGAGAGGGTACAGAGGAGATTCACGAGAATGATTCCGGGAATGAGAGGGTTAACATATGAGGAACGTTTGTCCGCTCTTGGACTGTATTCCTTGGAGTTTAGAAGAATGAGGGGAGACCTCATAGAAGCATTTCGAATGTTGAAAGGCATGGACAGAGTGGATATGGCAAAGTTGTTTCCCATGATGGGGGAGTCTAGTACAAGAGGGCATGACTTAAGGATTGAAGGGCGCCCATTCAGAACAGAAATGCGAAGAAATTTTTTTAGTCAGAGGGTGGTGAGTCTATGGAATTTGTTGCCACGGGCAGCAGTGGAGGCCAAGTCATTGGGTGTATTTAAGGCAGAGATTGATAGGTATCTGAGTAGCCAGGGCATCAAAGGTTATGGTGAGAAGGAGGAGGAGTGGGACTAAATAGGAGAATGGATCAGCTCATGATAAAATGGCAGAGCAGACTCAATGGGCCGAATGGCCTGCTTCTGCTCCTTTGTCTTATGGTCTTATGGTCTTATGTATAGTAAACCTGTTGATTATATACTAGGCCCTCCAAGTCTGTCTGTTTAACTGAGTTCTCAGATCTCTCTCTGTGCAGATAAATTACACTTTTCATAGCTTTCAGTCAAATGGGCGATTTCTCAATTTTTCACATGAGCATCTCCATCTGCCTGGATCTACAACTCTAAAGGTTCAGAGACCTGTGAATGAAAGCTCATATCAAGCCTGAAGTGTCTCCCGGGCCCAAGATGATGCTTTCAAGAAAGGCTAAATGCTAAATTGGTAAATTGGTTTATTTTTGTCTCATGTACGAAGGTACAGGGAAAAACTTTGTTTTTCTTGTCATCCATACAATTGGTGCACCAGGGTCTTACAAGGGGGAACAGAAACGGAATACAGAACATTGTTACAGTTACAGAGGAAATGCAATGCAGGTAGATTGCGCTGGTTTACATTTCTCAGGAACAAACCAGCAGCAGGAAACGGTGTGGAGGCAGTGAATATCCTGTTCCTAGTGCCAGTTCAGTCCTGAGAGTAATCACAGCATGGCACACTGGAGTTCCTCATAGACAATGGAAATATGTCTGCAATGGATAGATGGAATTTTACCTCCCCGAGGACTGTATGATACTCCACCAAAGCAGTCATTGAGAGATCGGCAAGGATGAGGTCAAGTAGATTTCGCCTAATGTTGGTTCACTCTTGGTTCCATTTTAAACTTGAGTGCAGCTAGATATTTGTACAAGATGTTAGAGGGTCTCACCAGGTCGGGCAGCATCTGAGGCAGGGAATAAAGGAAAAATCCCTTACTCACTCTTCCTTCAGTTAGTCCTGACGAAGGGTCTCGGCCTGAAACGTCGACTGCGCCTCTTCCTATAGATGCTGCCTGGCCTGCTGCGTTTACCAGCAACTTTGATGTATGTTGCAGGGAATAAACAGTTGACGTATTGGGGTGAGACCCTGAGGAAGGCAATAACTGGCAAGATATTGAGATGAGCTACTATGGAATGAAATTTTTGAGCTGGAATAACGCATGATACCCGTGCAATGTTTTACTTTTAAAGGATGCAGTGCTCACACACAATGAGCCACATTTCTTCTGGGAAGTTATCCTTGTTGAGGACAGTGTCAATACCTGCACCAAAGCTGTTGTATATAAAAGGCTACTGGAAGTAGTCTGAGGTTCTGATAAGAAGTTTTGCCTGGCTGGATTGCCAGCAGAAGGTCAGCAATTTTAAATTCCTCAGTGTTATCATATCAGAGGATCTGTGCTGGGCCCAGCAGTAAGGGCAATTACAAAAAAAAAGCATTGCAACATTTCCTTTGAAGCTTGTGAAGACTTGGCATGACATCTAAAACTTTAGCAAACCTCTATATAAGCGTGGCGGAAAATTTATGGCCTGGTACGGGAACACCAATGCCCTTGAACAGAAAATCCTGCAAAATAAGCAGATACAACCCAGTCCAGCAGGGGTAAAGTCCTCACCACCATCGAGCACATCTACACGGAGCACTGTTGCAGGAAAGCAGCATCGGTCATCTGGGACCCCACTGCCCAGGCCATGCTCCCTTCTCACTGCTGTCATCTGGAAGAAGGTACAGGTGCCTCAGTACTCACACCAGGTTCAAGAACAGTTATTACCCCTCAACCATCAGACTCTTGAACCAGAGGGGATAACTCCCCTTGTTATGTTTTGTAACTCTAAAACATAAAACTAATTGGAAAGAGAGATGGAGCCAGGAATTCATTTCAGTTTTACTTTAAGGGATCCGCGCATGAATGACGTGGTGGCGTGATGACATATACCACTCATACAACCTGTAATGAATTATGTAAACAACAAAGAATGCTTCATCAATGTATTTACGATATTACTGAGTGTTAAATATGTAACAGTCCTACTTGCTTATCAATATATAATGCATCTCAACATACACAGCCACACTGGCCTATAGATTTAATAGCGGTGGAGGATTTCTTACTCTTATGAGATAACGTCTTTCCTTGGGAGTGAGCGGGATCTCTCTGCTTATCGGGTAAGACTTGTGGCTATGAAACAATCTCATGTTCTGAGGCCTCCTCTGTGGTCACTGTAGGGGTTGACTCTGGCTCTGCAGGAAGTAGTTCTGACAGCTCTGGACACATTTCATCTGGTACAAAGACTCTCTATTCCCACATAATTACAGCTTACAGCTTATAGTTACAGCTAGTTAGACCCCACTTGGAGTACTGTGCTCAGTTCTGGTCGCCTCACTACAGGGAGGATGTGGAAACTATAGAAAGGGTGCAGAGGAGATTTACAAGGATGTTGCCTGGATTGGGGAGCATGCCTTATGAGAATAGGTTGAGAGGACTTGGCCTTTTCTCCTTGGAGTGATAGAGGATGAGAGGTGACCTGATCGAGGTGTACAAGGTGATGAGAGGCACTGATCGTGTGGATAGCCAGAGGCTTTTAACCAGGGCTGAAAAGGCTAACATGAGGGTGCATAGCTTTAAGGTGCTTGGAAGCAGGTAAAAGGAGGATGTAAGTTTTTCACACAGATGGTGGTAGGTGCGTGAAGGTGGTAGAGGCAGATACACTAAGGTCTTTTAAGAGACTCTTAAATGGAGCTTAGAAAAATTGAAGGCGATGCGATAGGGAAATTCTAGTCAGTTTCTGGAGTAGGTTACATGGTCAGCCCAACATTGTGGACCGAAGGGCCTGTGATGTGGTGTAGATTTCTTTGTTCTATATAATGCAACCTCTGTCAAGGGCAAGTTCATCGTGGTGCTGGTAAAAGTGGGGAACTGGGATTTCTGCTGTACATTCCAGACATTTTATAGAGACCTGAGACAGTCTGGGGTCTTTTCTCGCTTCCCTTTGGATCATCTTTGATGTAATAGGGAGACTGTTGACTCGTGTTAGGGAGCATACGTCAAGTGGAGTGTCCTTTTCTGTAACACTTGCAGGTATTTCCTTTTCCAAGGTTAAACGGAATAATCCATCAGCAGTTCCATGATTAGTCATCCTCTTGAATTCAATTTTGTAATTGTGATTTCAAGAATCTGAGCCCATCTCTTTATTTGTGCTGCTGTTGTTAGTGGAGCACCCTTCTGCGGACTGAAAATGGACAACAGTGGTTGATGATCAGTAGTGAAGGTAAACTCTCTCCTGTACAAATACTGGTTGAAACATTTTACACCCCAAATCAGACTCAAGGCCCCCCTATCAACCTGTGTGTAATTTTTCTCTCCAGCGGTCAGGGAATATGATGTAAAGGCTATGGGGTGTTCACTTTCATCAGTCGTAACATGTGGCCTGACTTCACCTATACCATACAAATCAAAAAAGACCACAACTGTGACACATCCTTTGGACTTGGGGCATCCACCAGTGCTTGAATTTTATCATCAACTGTTTTAGAGATGTTCTTTGCCATCCTTACCTGTAACAATGATGTCCATAAGGCCATAAGATAGAGGAGCAGAAGTAGACCATTCGGTCCATCGAGTCTGTTCTGCCATTCAATCATGGGCTGATCCAATTCTTCCAGTCATCCCCACTCCCCTGCTTTCTCCCCATACCCTTTGATGCCCTAGATAATCAAGAACCTATCTATCTCTGCCTTAAATACACCCAATAACTTGGCCTCCACAGCCACTTGTAGAAACAAATTCCACAGATTTACCACCCTCTGACTAAAGTAATTTCTCCACATCTCTGTTCTAAATTGATGTCCTTCAATCCTACACTCCTGTCCTGCACTCCCCTACCATGGGGAATAACTTTGCCATGTTTGATCTGTTCAGGCCTTTTAACATTCAAAATGTTTCTATGAGATACCCCCTTCATTTTCCTGAACTCCAGGAAATACAGCCCAAGAGCCGCCAGATGTTCCTCATACAGTAACCCTTTCATTCCTGGAATCATTCTGTGAATCTTCTCTGAACCCTCTCCGATGTCAGTATATCCTTTCTAAAATAAGGAGCCCAAAACTGCACACAACACTCCAAGTGTGGTCTCACAAGTGCCTTATAGAGCCTCAACATCACATACCTGGTCTTATATTCTATACCTCTAGAAATGAATGCCAACATTGCATTCGACTTCTTCACAACTGACTCAGCCTGGAGGTTAACCTTTAGGGTATCCTGCACAAGGACTCCCAAGTCCCTTTGCATCTCTACACTTTGAATTCTCTCCCCATCTAAATCATAGACTGCCCGTTTATTTCTTCCACCAAATTGCATGTCCATACACTTTCCAACATTGCATTTCATTTGCCACTTCTTTGCCCATTCCCCTAAACTATCTGAGTCTCTCTGCAGGCTCTCTGGTTCCTCAACCCTACCTGCTCCTCCACCTATCTCTGTATCATCGGCAAATTTAGCCACAAATCCATTGATATCGTAGTCCAAATCACTGACATACGTAAAAAGCAGCAGTCCCAACACTGACTCCTGTGGAACTCCACTGGTAACCGGCAGCCAGCCAGAATAGAATCCCTTTATTCCCACTCTGTTTTCTGCTGATCAGCCAATGTTCCACCCATGCTAGTAACCTCCCTGTAATTCCATGGGCTCTTATCTTGCTAAGCAGGATCATGTGTGGCACCTTGTCAAAGGCCTTCTGAAAATGCAAGTACACCACATCTACTGCACCTCCTTTGTCTGCCCTGCTTGTAATTTCCTCAAAGAGTTGCAGTAGGTTTGTCAGGCAGGATTTTCCTTTCAGGAAACCATGCTGGCTTTGGCCTTTCTTGTCATGTGCCTCCAGGTACTCCGTAATCTCATCCCTAACAATCAATTTCACCAACTTCCCACCCACAGGTGTCAGTCTAACAGGTCTATAGTTCCCTTTCTGCTGCCTCCCACCTTTCTTAAATAGCAGAGTAATATTTGCAGTTTTCCAGTCATCCAGTACAATACCAGAATCTATCGATTCCTGAAAGATCATCGTTAATGCCTCTACAATCTCTCCAGCTACTTCCTTCAGAACCCGAGGGTGCATTCCATCAGGTCCAGGAGATTTTTCCACCCTCAGACCATTAAGCTTCCTGAGCACACTCTCAGTCGTAATATTCACTGCACATACTTCACTTCCCTGACATTCTTGAATGTCCGGTATACTGTAGATGCCTTCCACTGTGAAGACTGATGCAAAATACGCATTCAGTTCCTCTGCCATCTCTGCATCTTTCATTACAATATCTCCAGCATCATTTTGTATTGGTCCTATATCTACCCTTGACTTTCTTTTACCTTTTATATACTTAAAAAAGCTTTTAGTATCTTCTTTGATATTAGTCGCCAGCTTCCTTTCATAATTCATCTTTTTCTTCCTAATGACCTTCTTAGTTTCCTCCTGCAAGTTTTTAAAAGCTTCCAATCCTCTATCTTCCCACTAGCTCCGGCTTCCTTGTATGCCCTCTCTTTTGCTTTTACTTTGGCTCTGACTTCACTTGTCAGCCATGGTAGTGTCCTTATTCCCTTTGAAAATTTCTTCTTATTTGGAATTTATCTGTCTTGCACTTCCCTCATTTTTCGCAGAAACTCCAGCCATTGCTGCTCTGCTGTCCTTCCTGCAAATGTCCCTTTCCAGTCAGCTTCAGCCAGTTCCCCTCTCATGTCATTGTAATTTCCTTTATTCCACTGAAATACCGACACATTGGATTTTATTCTTTCCCTGTCAAATTTCAATATGAACTCGATCATATTGTGATCACTTTTCCCTAAGGGTTCCTTAACCTTAAGCTCTCTTATCACCTCTGGATCATTGCACTACATCCAATCCAGCACAGCCAATCCCCTAGTGGGCTCAACAACAAACTGTTCTAAAAAGCAAGTCCTTAGACATACAAAAACCCTTTCTTGAGGTTCAGTACTGGCCTGGTTTTCCTAATCACTTTCATGTTAAAATTCCCTATGATTATCATGACATGCCTTTTCTATATCCTGTTGTAATTTGTAATCCACATCCTGGCTGCTGTTTGGAGGCTTGTATACAACTGCCATTAGGGTCCTTTTACCCTTGCCATTTCATAACTTGACCCATAGAGACTCTACACCTACCAATCCTATGTCATCTCTTTCTAATGATTTAATATTATTTCTTATACACAGCACCACACCACCCTCTCTGCTTACTAACCTATCTTTTCTGATATATCGTATATCCTTGGACATTCAGCTCCAAGTTTTGGCAGCCATTCTTTAGCCAAGATTCAGAGATGGCCACAACGTCATATTTGCCAATCTGTAGCTGAATTTCAAGATCGTCCATTGTAATTCTTATGCTGCATGCATTCACTCCAGTATTTGTTGCTTTCTGTTTTAACTGCACCACAGCTCTATTGCCCTGTAACTCAAGACACTGGCTGTGATTAAGCCTCATCTCCTGCCTGTCCTTTCTATAATCTTTGTTGCATGCTATCTTTGATTTATTTCTGTTTTCCCCTTCCTCAGCCCTACCACTCCGGTTCCCCTCCTCTTGCAAAATTAGTTTAAATCCTTCCTAATAGCTCTATTAAATGTGCCCACTAGGATATTGGACCCCTTTGGGTTCAGGTGTAACCTGTCTTTTTTGTACAGGTCGTACCTCCCCCAGAAGAGGCCCCAATGATCCAGGAATCTGAATCTCTGCCCCCTACACCAGTCTCTCAGCCACACATTAATACACCTGATCATGCTATCCTTGCACTCGCTAGCACGTAGCACAGGCAGCAATCCTGAGACTACTACCCTAGAGGTCCTGCTTTTCAGCTTCCTACCTAACTCCCTGAATTCTCTCATCAGGACCTCCTCCCTTTGTCTTCTTATGTCATTGGTACCAATGTGTATCAAGACTTCTGGCTGTTCACCCTCTCCCTTCAGAATACTCCGCACCCGATCTGAGAGATCCCATACCCTGGCACTTGGGGGGCAATACTCCATGTGGGTATCTCTATCAGGCTGACAGAACCTCCTGTCTATTCCCCTCACTATGGAATCCCCTATGACTACCACATTCCTCATCTTTCTCTTTTCCTCTGCACCACGTATTCCTGGTACCACTGAGTGCCTGGGCAGCCTTGCAGCACCTGGTCTATCGCTTTCTGCCAAAGTGCAGGTGCAGCTGCTACTCAAGAAATAAGCCTATTATAGTGATAAAGCTCTTTGTGAGTGTATTTGTACTATTCTTGCATCACCATCTGTAGGTAGGTCTCAGCTAAGTCCACTTTGCTGAAGTGTTTTCCTCCAGAAAAGTTTGCAAAGATATCCTGGGCAGAAGATACTGATCTACTTTCAGTACTGGGTTAATGGTGACCTTAATATAATCATGATCCAGACCGACCCATTCTGCCTGGCTATTGGGACCTTTGCTTCAACTCAGCCTTGGAAAACATTCCTTCAGCCTTCATGCGATCTAGCTCACTGGCTACTTTATCATGAATGGTATAAGGAACTGGATGGGCTTTGCAAAACTTGAGTGTGGCATTTTCATCTAACACTATTTTACTGTTGATATGATTCAGTTTTCTAGTCTCATCCTTGAACACTGATGTGGCCATTTTCAGTATCTTTCTTAATTCACTTTCAGTTTACTCTGTTGCAGGGTATGTGACATGTAAATTGTGTACAAGTCCAATATGGCTTGTTGGTTGTTGTGTTTCACTGTTACAAATGTCATTCCCACAGGAGGTATCTTTTCTCCAGTATAAGGTCTTAATCAGTTGTCTGCAGACTTCAGTTCAGTATCTTTGAAATATCTTTCAAACTCATTTTGTGCAATAACTGAAATGACTGAGCCAGTGTCCAATTCCATTTTAATTAGTTTGCCATTCACTTCTGGCAGAGGTTATGCTGCTTGCTTCTGGTTAGTTTCCACATTTTAAATCTCAAGGATAGCCAGTCCTGTTTTACTCTATTATTATCAAATGAACAGAACAAAACAACAGAATGCAGATTAATGCTCGTTTTGAAACTGCAACTTAACTTCTGATCCTTTTCTCTTTCCTGTGCAGTCCATTTACTTTTGTCTGTGTGACATGCTCTTTGTATGTGTCCTACGTTGTTGAATTTTCTGTAAATTTCACCCTTAAACCTGCATTGGTCTGATTGATGGGAGCCCCTGCCACAACAGTAACACAATTTGTTCTGCCAGGCCAGCTTTTGGATTTGATGTCGCAATCTTGTCATGCACAGTTTCATTTCTGACTGCAACTAAATTGTGTCTGTCTGCTGTTTCCATTGACACAGCTATTTCAACTTCTTTTTTAAACGTACATCTACATATACTCCTGTTCATTAATACAAATATCTAATCAGCCAATCATGTGCCAACAATTCAACACATAAAAGCATGCAGACATGGTCAGCAGGTTCAGTGTTGTTCATTCCAAACATCAAAATTGGGAAGGAGTGTCACCCTGACTGTGGAATGATTGTTGGTGCCAGATGGGGTGATTTGAGTATCTCGGAAACTGCTGATCTCCTGGGATTTTCATGCACACAGTCTCTAGAGTTACAGAGAATGGCACAAAAAAGCAAACAAAAAAACTCTAGTGAGCAGCATTTCTGTGGTTGAAAATTCCTCGTTAATGAGAGAGGTCAGAGGAGAATGGCCAGACTGGTTCAAGCTGACAGGAAGGCGACAATAACTCAAATAATCGCATGTTACAACACTGGTGTGCAGAGGAATATCTCACCGTTGAAGTGGATGGGCTACAACAGGAGAAGACCACAATGTGTTTCATTCTTGTGGCCATTTTATTTGGTCTAACCTGATAAAGGATATGGCGAGAAGGCAGGTGTATGGGTTTGAGTGGGATCCGGGATCAGCCATGATGGAATGGCAGAGCAGACTTGATGGGCTGAATGGCCTAATTCTGCTCCTATGTCTTTAATTCTTTCTCCTGTACTTAACAAAATGGCTACTGAGTTTAAGTTGAAACCTGAGCTTGTTTCTCTCCAAGGAGCATTGCCTAGATTGCCAATCTTGCCATTTTACTCACCCTTCAAATCTTGACAACATTCTCATAAATCATAACATTATAAGTCACATAAATGTTTTGAACTGTGTGAAATGGACTATTAATCCTTAATGAATTACATTGTGATATCATTTCTTAGTTAAAATCCAGTTGGGTTTCTTTTCTCAGCCATGGTATGGCTGGTATCTGTTCTGAGAACAACTGTAATGGGATGTTTAACCTTGACAAGATCTGCTTCTGACCAGTGAGGCTGATTTGCTGTTCTTGCTGGATCTTGAACAATGTATCTTTGGCCAGTGGGAGGGCAGACACCTACACTGAGAATTGTGTAGTGTCAGATTTTTCAAGCACACCATCAATCAATGCAATCACTCTAGTTGAACAGGACATTAGAACATAAGAAATAGGAGCAGGAGTCGGCCATCTGGTCTGTCAAGCCTGCTGCGCCATTCAATAAGATCACGGACTCATCATCTGACCATGGACTCATCTCCACTTACCTGCCTTTTTCTCAAAACCCTACACAAAAATCTATCCAAATTTGTCTTAAATATGTTTACTCCACTGCTTCATTCAGCAAAGAATGCCACAGATTCAACACTCTCTGGGAAAAGCAGTTCCTCCTCATCTCCATCCTAAATCCTCTCCCCTGAATCTTAAGACTATGTCACCTAGTCTAATCTCACCTATCAGTGGAAACAACTTTCCTGCCTCTGTCTTATCTATCCCTTTCATAACTCTGTTTGTTTCAATAAGATATCCTCTCATTCTTCTGAATTCCAGCGAGTACAGACCCAGGCAACTCAATCTCTCCTCATAGTCTAACCCCCTCATCTCTGGAAGCAACCTGGTGAACTTCCAAAGCCAGTATATCCTTCCTCAACCTATTTATACCTCTCTGCAGACCCTCCATATCTTCTGCACAATTTGCTTTTCCACTCAATTTAGTATCATCAGCAAACAGAGAACCAGTGTTTTGTCGAATGCTGGATGAAGTGCGATAGTCTTTGGGGTAACTGCAAGGTCTGTGTCTTAGCTATTGCGGCTCATGCTTGTGCTCGGTAGTGGGTGCGTTTTTTTTGTTGGGGTGAGGGGTGACCATTGCTTGCTGCCGCTTATGGGAGGGAGGGGGGAGATGGGGGGAATTTGGGGTTCTTTCGTTTAACTGTCGTTCATTCTTTGGGGCACTTCTCTGTTTTCGTGGATGTTTGCGAAGAAAAAGAATTTCAGGATGTATATTGTATACTTTTCTCTGACATTAAATCGGACCTTTGAACCTTTGAAACTTAGATACACTATACACAGTTTCCTCTTCCAGATTGTTAATGTATATCATGAACATTTGCGGCCCAGAACCAACCCCTGCAGTACACTGCTCACCACTGATTGCCAACCAGAGAAACACCCATGTATCCCAACTCTCTGCTTTCTATTAGTTAACCAATCCTCTATCCATGCTAATACATCACCCCATCTCTATGCGTCCTTAATCCATAAGATAAATCTTTTATGTGGCACCTTATCAAACGCCTTCTGGAAATCCAAATAAATAACATCCATTTGTTCCCTTCTATCTACTGCACTCGTTATATCCTCAAAGAATTCCAGTGTGTTTGTATTCCACTGTTCCTCAACTGTCCCATCACATAGACTGTGTTCCCAGTATACACTAGCCAAATCCTCCCTCATCTCATTATAATCTCCATTGTTTAGGCATAATACACTGGTTTTAGATTGAACAATTGCACCTTCTATTTGTATGAGAAATTCAATCTTACTGTGATTACTTTTTCCAAGAGGATCTCTAACTACAAGATCACTAATTTTGCCTGTCTCATTGCACAGGACCAGATCTAAGATAACACGTTCCCTTGTAGGTTCAGTAACATGTTGTTCAAGAAAGCCATCATGGATGCATTCTATGAAGTCCTCCTCAAGACTGCCTCGAACAACTTGATTCACCCAATCTATGTGCAAGTTAAAGTCCTCCATAGTAACTGCTGCTCCATTCTTACATGCCTCAGATATTTCTCTGTTTATTGCTTGTGCCACTGTAATGTTATTATTTGGTGGCTGATATACAACTCCCACCAGTGACTTTTTCCTTTTATATTCCTAATCTCTACCCAAATAGATTCAGCATTCTGTTCCTTAGATCTTATATTGTCTCTCACTATCGCCCTGATCTCATCTTTAATCAAGAGCTCTACCCTGTCTCCCTTACCTTCCTGCCTATCCTTCAGTATTACCTAATATCCTTGGATATTTAATTCCCAATCCTCCCCACCCTGCAACCAAGTGCCCTCACACTCATTTTTTTAAAAATCTTGTAATCTTTAACTCTTTTGCACTTGACTTTTCTTCATTCCACTCTTACTTTTCTCTTTTTTATCTCTTGTTTTTTTATCTTTATCCACACTTTTCTTTTTAACTTTATAAATACTTCTCCAATCTATTGAACCCACCCCGCTACTATTTAGTTGAAAGCCCTATCCACAGCCCCAGTTATGCAATTCACTAGCATCCAGGTCCCATCATGGTTCGGGTGCAGTCCGTCCCATTGGAACAGCTCCCTTCTTACCCAGTACTGGTGGCAATTTCCCATGAATTCAAACCGACTTCTCCCACAGTGCGTGAGTGGGCCAGTGAAGGAGTGGAGCTTTGAGGCTTCAACTTGAGAGGCTTCGACGAGAAGAGGCGGAGGACAAGCTAGCTCGCAGTTAGTTTTTACAATGTCTCCTGAGACGGTGATGTGCCTCTCACGTGAGATGTGGCAGTTTTGGGGGAACTCCCCTCTCCCGCAGAGTCACATCTGCCAGAAGTGCATATGGCTGGGCGATCTGGAAGACCGTGTAAAGAACCTGGAGCAGCAGCTGGATGACCTTCGACTCATAAGGGAGAATGAGGCAGTCATAGATGAGAGCTTCAGGGAGGTAGTCACATCTAGGCTGTCGGAAGCAGGTCGTTGGGTGACAGTCAGAGGGGGGAAAGCGAAGGTGAGCAGACAGGTAGTGCAGAGCACCCCTGTAGCTATTCCTCTGAATAATAAATTTACCGTCCTGGATACTGTTGGTGGGGTCGACCGACCAGGTGTGAGCCACGGTGGCAGGGCCTCCGGCACTGAGTCTAACCCGGTGGTGCAGAAGGGTGGGACGGAGAAGAGGAGAGCTGTTCTCATTGGAGACTCTATAGTCAGGGGAGCAGACAGGAGATATTGTGGACGTGAGAAGGACACCCACATGGTTTGTTGCCTCCTGGCTGCCAGGGTCCGGGATGTCTCTGACTGGGTGCACGGCATCCTGGTACGAGAGGGAAAGCAACCAGAAGTTGTGATACATGTTGGGACCAACAACATAGGCAGGAAGAGGGATGAGGTCCTGAAGTGTGAGTTTCGGGAACTAGGCAGAAGGCTGAAGAACAGGACCTCAAGGGTGGTGTTCTCAGGATTGTTGCCAGTGCTACGTGACAGTGATGGTAAGAATTGGAGGAGATGGCAGTTGAATGTGTGGCTGAGGAGTTGATGCAGGGAGCAGGGTTTTAGATTTTTAGATCATTGGGATCTCTTCTGGGGAAGGTGGGACTTGTATAGATTGGATGGGTTGCACCTGAACTCGAGGGGGAGCAATATCCTTGCAGGTAGGTTTGCTAGCATGGTTCGGGAGGGTTTAAATTAATTTGTGAGGGGGATGGGACCCAGAGCGATAGAGCAGTGAAAGAAGTGCATGGAGTAAAGCCAGATCTAACATACAGAGAGGCTTTGAGGAAAGAGAAGCAGAATAAACGGTGTAAAGACAGTAAGGTAGAAGGGCTGAAATGTGTGTACCTCAATACAAGAAGCATCAGGAACAAAGGTGATGAACTGAGAGCTTGGATACATACATGGAATTATGATGTACTGGCCATTACAGAGACTTGGCTGGCACCAGGACAGGAATGGATTCTCAATATTCCTGGATTTCAGTGCTTTAAAAGGGATAGAGAGGGCGGAAAAAGGGGAGGAGGGATGGCATTACTGGTTAGGGATACTATTACAGCTACAGAAAGGGTGGGTAATGTAGCAGGATCCTCTTTTGAGTCAATATGGGTGGAAGTCAGGAAGGGAGCAGTTACTCTATTGGGGGTATTCTATAGGCCCCCTGGTAGCAGCAGAGATACAGAGGAGCAGATTGGGAGGCAGATTTTGGAAAGGTGCAAAAATAACAGGGTTGTTATCATGGGTGAGTTTAACTTTAACTTTAACTTCCCTAATATTGATTGGCAACAGATTAGTTCCAAGGGTTTAGATGGGGCAGAGTTTGTTAAGTGTGTCCAGGATGGATTCCTGTCACAGTATGTGGACAGGCCGACCAGGGGGAATGCCATACTAGATCTAGTACTAGGTAATGAACCGGGTCAGGTCACAGATCTCTCAGTGGGTGAGCATCTGGGGGACAGTGACCACTGCTCCCTGGCCTTTAGCATTATCATGGAAAAGGATAGAATCAAAGAGGACAGGAAAACTTTTAATTGGGGAAAGGCAAATTATGAGGCTATAAGGCTAGAACTTGCGGGTGTGAATTGGGATGATGTTTTTGAAGGGAAATGTACTATGGACATGTGGTCGATGTTCAGGGATCTCTTGCGGGATGTTAGGGATAAATTTGTCCCGGTGAGGAAGATAAAGAATGGTAGGGTGAAGGAACCATGGGTGACAAGTGAGGTGGAAAATCTAGTCAGGTGGAAGAAGGCAGCATACACGAGGTTCAGGAAGCAAGGATCAGATGGGTCTATTGAGGAATATAGGGAAGCAAGAAAGGAGCTTAAGAAGGGGCTGAGAAGAGCAAGAAGGGGGCATGAGAAGGCCTTGGTGAGTAGGGTAAAGGAAAACCCCAAGGCATTCTTCAATTATGTGAAGAAAAAAAAGATGACAGGAGTGAAGGTAGGACCGATTAGAGATAAAGGTGGGAAGATGTGCCTGGAGGCTGTGGAAGTGAGCGAGGTCCTCAATGAATACTTCTCTTCGGTATTCACAAATGAGAGGGAACTTGATGATGGTGAAGACAATATGAGTGAGGTTGATGTTCTGGAGCATGTTGATATTAAGGGAGAGGAGGTGTTGGTGTTGTTAAAAAACATTAGGACAGATAAGTCCCCGGGGCCTGACGGAATATTCCCCAGGCTGCTCCACGAGGCAAGAGATCTCTGGCTAGGATGTTTAGGTCCTCGTTGTGCAGGGGAATGGTATTGGAGGATTGGAGGGAGGCGAATCTTGTCCCCTTGTTCAAAAAAGGTTGTAGGGATAGTCCGGGTAATTATAGACCAGTGAGCCTTATGTCTGTGGTGGGAAAGCTGTTGGAAAAGATTCTTAGAGATAGGATCTATAGGCATTTAGAGAATCATGGTCTGATCAGCATGGCTTTGTGAAGGGCAGATCATGTCTAACAAGCCTGATAGAGTTCTTTGAGGAGGTGACCAGGCATATAGATGAGGGTAGTGCAGTGGATGTGATCTATATGGATTTTAGTAAGGCATTTGACAAGTTTCACATGGTAGGCTTATTCAGAAAGTTAGAAGGCATGGGATCCAGGGAAGTTTGGCCAGGTGGATTCAGAATTGGCTTGCCTGCAGAAAGCAGAGGGTGGTGGTGGGGGGAGTACATTCAGATTGGAGGATTGTGACTAGTGGTGTCCCACAAGGATCTGTTCTGGGACCTCTACTTTTCGTGATTTTTATTAACGACCTGGATGTTGGGGTAGAAGGGTGGGTTGGCAAGTTTGCAGATGTCACAAAGGTTGGTGGTGTTATAGATAGTGTAGAGGATTGTCAAAGATTGCAGAGAGACATTGATAGGATGCAGGAGTGGGCTGAGAAGTGGCAGATGGAGTTCAACCCGGAGAAGTGTGAGGTGGTACGCTTTGGAAGGACAAACTCCAAGGCAGAGTACAAAGTAAATGGCAGGATACTTGGTAGTGTGGAGGAGCAGAGGGATCTCGGGGTACATGTCCACAGATCCCTGAAAGTTGCCTCACAGGTGGATAGGGTAGTTAAGAAAGCTTATGGGGTTTTAGCTTTCATAAGTCGAGGGATAGAGTTTAAGAGTCGTGATGTAATGATGCAGCTCTATAAAACTCTGGTTAGGCCACACTTGGAGTACTGTGTCCAGTTCTGGTCACCTCACTATAGGAAGGATGTGGAAGCATCGGAAAGGGTACAGAGGAGATTTACCAGGCTGCTGCCTGGTTTAGAGAGTATGGATTATGATCAGAGATTAAGGGAGCTAGGGCTTTACTTTTTGGAGAGGAGGAGGATGAGAGGAGACATGATAGCGGTGTACAAGATAATAAGAAGAATAGATAGAGTGGATAGCCAGCGCCTCTTCCCCAGGGCAGCACTGCTTAATACAAGAGGACATGGCTTTAAGATAAGGGGTGGGAAGTTGAAGGGGGATATTAGAGGAAGGCTTTTTACTCAGAGAGTGGTTGGTGCGTGGAATGCACTGCCTGAGTCAGCGGTGGAGGCAGATACACTAGTGAAGTTTAAGAAACTACTAGACAGGTATATGGAGAAATTTAAGTTGGGGGCTTATATGGGAGGCAGGGTTTGAGGGTCGGCACAACATTGTGGGCCGAAGGGCCTGTACTGTGCTGTATTATTCTATGTTCTATGTTCTGCACCAATCCTTGAGCCATGCATTTAACTTTCTAATCTTCTTGACCCTATGCCAATTTGCACGTGACTCAGGTAATAATCCAAAGATTGCTACCTTTTTGGTTCTGTTTTTTTAATTTAGTCCCAAGATGCTGAAATTTGCTCAGCAGAACCTCTTTCCTCATTCTACCTATGTGGTTGATACCCACGTGGACAACGAGAACTGGATCTTTCCCCTCCCACTGCAAATGCCTCTGCAGGTCAGATAAGATGTCCTGAACCTGGGCACCAGGCAGGCAACACAGCCTTCGGGATGCTTTATCCTCGTGACAGGGAATTCTGTCCATTCCCCTGACTATACTATCCCCAACTACCACTGCATTTCTCTTCTCTCCCTCCTTTTGAATGGCCCCTGAACCACGGTGCCACAGTTAGGTTGCTCATCCTTCCTACAGTCCCCAATCTCATCCACACAGGGAGCAAAAATCTCAGATCTGTTGGACAAGCTCAAGGGCTGAAGCTCCTTCAGCACTGTCTCTTGGATCTCCCTACTCACCTCACTCACAGTCACATCCTCTTGTCCCTGACCACTGACCAAATTTGAGGCAGTTAATCTAATGGGTGTGACTACCTCCTGACACAGAGAATGGAGATAACTCTCCCCCTCCCTGATGTGACGCAGTGTTTGAAGCTCAGATTCCAGGTCATCAACTTTGAGCCTGAGTTCCTCGAGCAGCCAACACTTGCTGCGGGTGTGGTCACCAGGAACCACAATGGGGTCCACCAAGTCCCACATCATGCAGCTACAGCAGATCAATTGACCCTTTATTTAATTAGCTGTAATTTAGTGATTCTTTTATTCAACCACAAAAGCCCCCTTGCCAAAGCCTCAAGTTTCCACTCCTACACTGGTCCACTCACACAATGGTCACTCGGTCATGACCCTGCTTTACTTTTATTTTCTCCTGCTAATGAATTGCAAATCGATTGGTCCACCGCTAATGTGCTGAGCCCCATGAAAGACTCCTTTTGTTTAAGCTTTTCCTCCCAACCTGTGTGAAGCTCTCTCTCACTCTCTGAATTGATTGGTGCGCCATTAATGTGCCAAGCTCCCGCAAAACGCTCCTTTTTTAAACTCTTCTCCTTGACATGTGCGAAGCTCTCTCTCTCTTTGAATGGACTGGTCCGCTGCTAATGAGTTTGATGTTCTCCTAAGGGATTGTGTCCAGGATATTGGCATGGATTCTCTTAATGGAGAATGCCTGTGTGTGACCTTGTTTAATGATGTAAGGATTGCCATCACACATATGAGGGGCATTTGCTGGCTCTGGGCCTCTACTCACTGAGATTGAGAAGAATGAGGTGGGTTCTCATTGAAGCCCTATCAAAGAGGAAAGATAGAGTGGATGTGGAGAGAATATAGTGATAGAGTCTAGGGCCAGATAGCGCAGCCTCAGAATAAAAAGAAGTCCCTTTAGGACAGAGATGAGGAGGAATTTCTTTAGCCAGAGGGTGGTGAATCATTGCCACAGACAGCTATGGAGGCTGCAGCCTTCGCTGCTGTTCTGATGTGATGTCATCTTCTAGCAGCTCCACCTCTTAGGTCTTGGCTGGATTGCTCTTTCCCTTGACCTTATTGCTATGGGTGACTCTTGGGATATCAAGAAGTCACAAAGAGCTTCACCATAACAAGGGGTGGGGTAGAGAAGGTGAGGGGGATTTTACTTCTATCAAGCCATTGAAGGGTTTAGACACATATATCAAGGCAGATTTTTGAAGCCTACTCCAAGGAAATATCACAGTTTTTCTGATGCATGTACAGCATCTCTAAAATGGGATAACCCACAGTATTAATGCAGACACAATTACAATGCTGAAACACACCTGGACATGTCAGCGATATAGACAGGTGATAAAGGACATGCATAGTCCAGGCCTTTGCTCCACTGGTGACTAGGAGTCCACATGAGGAGATGGCTGGTCAACGAGCACAGAGTTTGAGGCTGGTGTCCGGGGTCTGATATCGAAGATCAGAGCCCACACCTCGATCAGAAACCTAGAGGTCGAAGCCTGATTACCAAAGCCTGGAGGCCCAGTGTCCTGTTGTGAAGTTGGAGGAATGCCTTTGTGTGTGTGTGGGTGGGACAGGGAAGAAAGGAGCTTCTTTTGCTGTTGTTGGGTCCTCTTTTATTGTCTTCTGTGTTGTTCTGCCGAGCATTGTGGGCATATCATGTTGGCACCGGAATGTGGGGGACACTTGCGGGCTACCCCCAGTTGTTGAGGCAAATTATACAATTTTCTTTATGTATCAATGTACATGTGATAGATAAATCTGAATTTGATAGTACTTCTATTAGAAATAAGATAATAAGAGGAATAAGAGGTGTACAAGATAATAAGAGGAATAGATAGAGTGGATAGCCAGTGCCTCTTCCCCAGGGCACCACTACGCAATACAAGAGGACATGGCTTTAAGGTAAGGGGTGGGAAGTTCAAGGGGGATATTAGAGGAAAGTTTTTTACTCAGAGAGTGGTTGGTGCGTGGAATGCACTGCCTGAGTCAGTGGTGGAGGCAGATACACTAGTGAAATTCAAGAGACTACTAGACAGGTATATGGAGGAATCTAAGGTGGGGGCTTATATGGGAGGCAGGGTTTGAGGGTTGGCACAACGTTGTGGGCCGAAGGACCTGTACTGTGCTGTACTATTCTATGTTCTGTGTTCTATGTTCTATAAATGAATAGAGGGTTAAGGCCCTGAGGCAGGCAACTGGAATTACTGTAGATAGGTTTTGCATTTGGTATGGATGAGTTGAGCTAATGGGCTGTTTCTGTGTAATGCAACTATATAACTTGAAATTATTGGTTGCCAGCTAGAATGGACTTGATGGGATGAAGACTCAGCATGTCATCTAAAACTTTGACAAACTTCTAGAGATGTGTGGTGGAGAGTGCATACTAACTGGCTGCATTACGGCCTGGTATGGAAACATCAATGGCCTTGAACAGAAAATTCTACACAAAGTAGTACGGTCTAGTCCATCATGGGTAAAGCCCCCCACACCATTGTGCACATCGCTATATGGAGTGCTGTCGTAGGAAAGCATCATCCACTATCCAGGTCATGTTCTCTTCTGGCGGCTGTCATCAGGAAGGAGGTTCAGGACCCTCAAGTCATACACCACTGGGTTCAGGAACATATTACCTTCCAACTATCAAAGTACATTTATCATCAAAATCTGTTTACAACCTTGAGATTCGTCTCCTAACAGATAGCCACGAAACGAAGAAACCCAAATGAACACATATAAAAAAGATCGTCGAACACCCAATATTCAGAGAAAAAAAACACATCATCCCCATATAAAAAGAACCCGTAAAAAAATTGTTGAACACCCAATGCAGAGAAAAAAACACATCATGGAAACAGTAACCACAAGCAAATAGCGTTCTGAACCGGAATAGTGATCAGGCCACAAATACCGTCTGACACCTGTAGTTTAGCACAGAGCTGAGTCATGGAGCAGTGATCTGAACTGACCCATCCTTCATTTTGGGTCCCAAAACCCTGTGTCTAAATCATTGTCTAAACTTCAGGTTCAATTGCCTCGATACACTCTGAGGCCGGGATCCCACTGTCTCAATTCGGCCTGTAACTGACCTTTTCAACTCGGCCGTGTGCTTAAGCCTCCATCAGTTGAATCGGTATGCTCTAGTGTCTAGAATCTATTGGCTCGATTTGTCCTGTAACCAACCTTTCTGATTCGACATGGCGATTAAAATGATGAAACCTCAGGTCCTCCTCGCTCTCAGCAATGGGCTTGCTGCCTTGCTTTGCCTCGGATCTGCCACATTGAATTGCCTTCAAGTCCAAAGGAAAGTTACAAACAATTGCAGTACTTACAGTGATGGTTTGTCAGAAGTGTGATTAACAGAGTATTTAGTTGTTTTCAGTGTTTCATTAGCCACCAGCCAGAAGTCACAGATGTTGCAAATCTAGAGTAACACAAATAATTGCTGGAGGACTCAGGTAGCATCTCTGGAGGTGAATAAACCAGAAGTTTTAAGGCTGTTGAAACAGAGAGGATAACTTCACCTAACTTCATTCACCCCAACACTGAAATGATCCGACAACCTATTGACTACTTTCAAGGACTCTTCATCAAGGCAGCTCGCAGCGGCCACTCCGGTGGTGATGTCTATTATTTGTCAAGTAGGGTGCTGTGCACAATCCTGATTTGATGGAGGCGGACGTGACGGCATGGAGGAACATCTGGTGAAACTTCTGAAATGCCTCCTTCACTGCTGCTGCTACCGTGTGGTCCAGAATCTCTGGAGGAGAAGGCCCCGAGTCCTTGGCTTTGCTTGTTGCTCGGCGGCCGGGGTGGGGGGGGGGGGTCGAAGCGCTTGGCGGAGGATGGTGCTCGGAGAGGCTGTATCAGAGTGGCTGGTCGCAGGATTGAAGTTTTTGGATGAATTCAGAGTCTGCTGTGGTCGGGTGCTTCCAATGGTGCTGCATCGGCAAGTTGGCGGTGCTTGGAGGTTCATGGCAGGAGAGTTCCTCCCTTCTGCCACCTGCATGAGATGATGAGTCTATCGGGACTTTGAGACTTTTTTTTACTGTGTCATGGTCTGCTCTTTATCAAATTATGGTATTGCTTTGCACTGTTGTAACTATATGTTATAATTATGTGGTTTTGTCAGTTTTAGTCTTGGTTTGTCCTGTGTTTTCTAGTGATATCATTCTAGAGGAACGTTGTATGCATTTCTAAATGACAATAAACGAGGACTGAGTGTCATGTAATCTAATCTAATCTTGTGTTCTCCATAGTAATCGATTATTTATTTATTATTATTTTGCTGTTTTTTCTGTTTATTTTATTGTTTCTTTGTATTTATTGTGAATGGCAACAAAAAAATTTCAGGCTTGTATACAGGTATGTTGATATATATACTGAATGTCTCTGTTTATACGAAAACCGTAACCCATCTTTTATAGCTGAAATTTATTGAATTTCTCCTGTGGCATGACCAATGCATTACCATTTTCACTGAAGTGTTGTATTGATATAATTTTACTAATAGTTTATGAAGACTCAATTACAATAGTTTATGAAGAGCTACTATGTGGTTTGCTATTGCTTCTTTCATTATCAGCACCATTTCCTCTCAGAGCTTAAACTCCCTCCATCAAATGATTGACTTTAAATATTATCAACAATTGATAAGCTAGTTTGAAACTGTGCTCAATTTTATAATTCAGGTGGAAATAGAATATAGACACTTTGCATACCTCCAGTCTGTTTCCATTCCAGTGGCATTCAAAGAGTTACATCCAGAAGTGAGGTAACAACAATGACTTAAATGAATACACTCAGTGTCACTTTATTAGGTACACCTATACATCTGCTCGTTAATGCAAATATATAGCCAGCCATTCATGTGGCAACGACTCAATGCATAAAAGCATGCAGACATTGTCAAGAGTTTCAGTTGCTGTTCAGATCAGGATGGGGGAAGAAATGTGATCAAAGTGACTTTGACCATGGATGATTATTGGTGCCAGACGGGATGGTTTGAGTATCTCAGAAACTGCTGATCTCTTTGGATTTTCACACACAACAGTCTCTAGAGTTTACAGAGAATGGTGTGAAAGCAAAAATAAAACATGCAGTGAATGGCAATTTTGTGGGCATAAATATGTTGTTAAAGAGAGAGGTCAAAGCAAAATGACCAGACTGGTGCAAGCTGATCGGAAGGCGACAGTAACTCAATAACCACGCGTTAGAACAGTAGTGTGCAAAAGAGCATCTCTGAATACACGTCAAAACTTTAAGTGATGGGCTACAGCAGCAGAAGACCACGAACATACACTTATAGCCCTCATTATCAGGTACAGGAAGTACTTAATAAAGTGGCTACTGAGTGCATATGGTTCCAGCAGGAATTGTTGGAGAAAAAGATTGTGAGAGGCACTACTCATAGCTCCAAGAGTTGTGGGTTTGATTCTGATTTTTGGTGCTTTTTGTAAGGAGTTTGCAAGTTCTTTCCGTCACTGTGTGGGTTTTCCACCGGGTGTTCTAGTTTACTCCAACATCCCAAAGATGTGCAGGTGACTGATATAGTCTGTGGTACTGGTACAAAACAAATGGGTTTAATTTAAGAAAGGCTGCACTGACATTGGAGAGGATCCAGATGAGGTTCAGGAGAATGATTCCAGGAATGAAAGAGTTAATGTCTGAGGACTATTTGGTGGCTCTGGGCATGTATTCATTGCAGGTTGGAAGAATGAGGGGGGATCTCAGTGAAACCTATCGACTGTTGAAAGGCCTAGATAGAGCAGAGTTGGAGGGGATGTTTCCTATAGTTGTGGAGTCTATGACAAGAAGGCACAGCCTCAGAATATTTCTTTAGAACAGAGATGACCTTAAGATAAGGAGCAGAATCAGGCCATTCAGCCTGTCGATTCTGCTGTCATTTCACCATGGCTAATCCAACTTTCCTCTCAGCCCAAGTCTCCTGCCATCTCCCCATATCCCTTTATGCCCTGAGCAATCAAAAATCTAAGGAATAAAGATGAGGAGGAATTTCTTTAGCCAGAGGGTGGCAAATCTCTGGAAATCATTGCCACAAGCGGCTGTGGAGGGCAGGTCATTGGGTATATTTAAAGCAGATGTTGATAGCTTCTTGATTAGTAGGGTGTCAAAGGTTTTGGCAAGAAGGCAGGAGAATGGAGTTGAGCGGGATAATATATCAGCCAAAATGGAATGACGAAGCAGACTCGATGGGCCAAATGGTCCAGTTCAACTCCTGTGTTATGATCTCATGATTTCTTGGGGTTCAGCAGAAAACTATTAATAAAACATGCTTTTAATTGTAACTCCTTACTATTAATTTACTATGTCCTAAGGCAGTTGAGGAAAACATGGGACATCGAAACAATAAGTTGATGAAAATTTGCACTGAAGCGGGAAAGAAAATTGAAGCACTGGTAGGAGCACTGAAGTCAAAACCAATTACTTTCCCCAAGCAGCAAGGCTGATCAACACCTCCACCCCAACCACTACAATTTACCATTTCCTGTCAGTCATGTTATGTAAACACTCCTGTCCCTAGCATCATCCCATGGACCAACAATCAATGTATATAAGCTATCTTGCGTATTTATATTTATTGTGTTTTTTAAATTATTGCATTCTATATCTCATTGTGTTTTATGTGCTGCATCAGATCAGGAGTAGCAATTATTTAATTCTTCTTTCCATTTGTGTACAGGAAATGATGTTAAACAATCTTAAATCTTGGAGACACAGTCAACATTTCAGGAACAGCCTTTCCCCCTCCTCCATCAGAATTCTGAATGAACATTGAACTCATGAACTCTAGCTAACTACTTTTTAAAAATATCTTTTAGCACTACTTATTTAACTTATATATACTAATTGAAATTCATAATTATTTTATGTACTACAATATACTGCTTCTGCAAAACAACAAATTTCACGACATATGCCAGTGATATTAAACCTGATTGTGATTCTGTTGTTGAATCCTCAAAGTATACAGAAGAAATTCCCAATTTTAAGCATTGGAAGTTGAAGATGTGAATCTTTCTGATTCAAGGCCAGGTTGGAGGAGCAGAGATGTTAGCAGAGCTGGAGGAGATTAGCCAACTGACAGGGGGATGACCTGAAGCACAACTTGGGTAGATCAGAAAATACAGGCTGAGGGAAAGGTGAAACAGGCTGAGGAAAGGAGAGAGGGCAAGAGATTGATTGATTTATTTTATTTCGCAATACAGTGCAGAACAGGCTTTTCCAGCCCTTTGAACGGCACCGTCCAGCAATCCACCAATTTAACACCAGCCTAAACACGGGACAGTTTACAATGACCAATTAACCTACTAACTGGAATGTCTTTGGACTGTGTGATGAAACTGAAGCACCCAGAGGAAGTACCACCCCCCCCGTCGCCACACACACACAGGAAGGAACATATAAAGTTGCTTGCGGAGGATGATGAAATTGGACTTTAAACTCTGATTCAGTTGTACTAGCATTGTGCTAATTGCTACACTAACATGGCACTCCATTAATGAATGGAAAAGTTCAAACCAGAGTAGATAGAGTGGAGTAAAAGGAATGAAAGAAAGAAGATTAAGAAAATAAATTCCATGATGTGAGAAAGAGAGAGAGAATGGAAACGAAACAGTGTGAGTAGGATAATGGCACAATTAAATAGAAGTAACAGGCAAAGGTCCAGGAAGAACTTTGTAAAGATTAAACAGACAGAAAGAGACATGAACACAAGAGATTCTGCAGATGCTGAAAATCCAGAGTAACACACATAAATGTTGGAGGAACTCAGCACATCAGGTAGCATCTATGGAGGTGATTAAACAGTTGACATTTCAGGCCAAGTCCTTTAATCAGGACTGGAAAGGAAGAGGGAAAAGAAGCCATATGAGGGGGGAGGTACGTGGGTGGGAAAGATAAAATTAGTAACCTCAGTGCTAATCAACAAGCTCCAAAACCTGGGACTCTGTACCTCCCTCTGCAGCTGGATCCTTGACTTCCTCACCAGGAGACCACAGTCAGTACAGATCGAAAATAATATCTCCTACTTACTGATAATCAACAATGCTGCACCTCAAGGATGTGTGCTTATCCCACTGTTCTCTCTACACTCATGACTGTATAGCTAGGCACGGCTCAAATACCATCAATAACTTTGCCGATGGCGCAGCTATTGGCAGAATTTCAGATGGTGACGAGGAGGCATAGAGGAGTGAGATGAATCAGCTGGTTAATTGGTGCCTCAACAACCTTGCACCCAATGTTAGTAAGAACAAAGAATTGATTGTGGACTTCAGGAAGTGGAAGTCGAAGGAACTCTGAGGGAAGTTGAAGGAATAGTCTTCATTGAGGGATCAGCAGTAGAAAGGATGAGCAGTTTCATGTTCCTGAGTGTCAACACCGCCGAAGTTCTATACCGGGTCCCAATAAATTGATACAATACAATGTGGATACGATATTGGCAATATTTCATCAGGAGACTTTTGAGGAGACTTGGTGTATCATGAAAGACTGTCATAAATTTCTACAGATGTACCAGGGAGCGAATTCTAACTTGTTGCATCACCATCTGGTAAGGAGGGGTGACTGCACAGGTTTGGAAAAAACTGCAGGCTCAGCCAGCTCCATCATGGGCACTGGTCTCCCCAGCATTGAGGACACCTTCAAAAGGTGATACCTCAAAAATGAGGCATCTGTCGTTAAAGACCTCAATCACCCAAGACATGCCCTCTTCTCGTTGCTACCATCAAGGAGGAGGTAGAGGAGCCTGAAGTCACACACTCAGTGGAACAGCTTCTTCCCCTCCATCATCAGATTTATGAATGGACAATGAACCCCTGTACCCTCCTCACTACTTTATTTTCATTTTGCTCTCTTTTTACACAACTTATTTAGGTTAATTTTTAAATATATTTCTCATGGTAAATTATAGTTTTTTCATTACATGGATTGCAATGTACTGCTGCTGCAAAACAAAAAAAATTCACAACATATGCCAATGATATTCAATTTGATTCTGATTCTGAAAGGGAGAAACTGGGCGGTGTTAGGTGAAAGAGGTTAAGAGCTGTAGAGAAAGCTGGATACGAAGGGATAGAGAAAGAGGGAGAGCAACAGGTGAATGGCGGAGGTAGCAGAGAGGCTGAGGGAGATGGAACCATGGTCACGGAGAGACCTTGAAGCATCTACTCTCTGTATTGAGGACAATATAGTCCATCTGCTGACTACAGACGGGTCAGGTGACAGTTCCACGTCAATTAAAAGGTGCAATTTACAGATTACTTTGAGAACTAAAGGTTTTGCTTGGTGGAGTCTGCCTGGCTGTTAACAGAGTGGGGTCCATCTAGGAAACAGTTAAGCTAGAGTCTTTGAAGGTGCCGACCCAAAGCTTGAAGATGGGGAAGAGTGGGGTAGTAAATTTGTCATTATGGGTGTAGAGGTGGGAGAAGTTTTCCAGGTTATAGAAGGAGACTTTTCCTCCCTCATAGTCCAGATAAACCCCCACCTTATACAGCTTTGCTGTTATGATAGATGTTCCCAGGGTACGGATTTGACGTCCCGGTGACTTTCTGTTCCATAGCATCAAGGTCCAGTAACCATCCTTTGTCTGTAGCCTGTTCCAGCGGCCTGTGGCCATATGTTGCTGGGCCAGACCTATGCTCCACACAGTGCCCGGGCTCACTACCACTTCCCAGTATTTACAACCACCTGTGAATCCCTCCGACCCCCACACAGTCCATGTATTAGAGTTCTTCTTCCAGGAGACGGGATCATCCTCCACATCCTTGTCCCAGAGAACCCTGGTTGAATCTTTGGACAGGGTGAAGCGCGGGTCAGTTGTGTATCTGTCCAATAGCACCGTCACTGCAAAAATCAAGGTGGAAATCAAGCATTAGTCTTGTTGTTCTTGAAAGTTCAAAGTAAATTTAACTATGTATGTATGAGGTTCTTCTTCTTGCAGGCACCCACAAAGAAATACAAAAGAATCCACGAATAACGACACACAACAAAGACTAACAACCATCCAATGTGCGGAGAGGACAAGTTGTGCAGGAAATAAAAAAACGTAATACAGACGATGTACATAGTTGGATAATCCATGTCTGGTGTTCATAAAGTGAGCTAACTTTTAATCAGGATGACGATTGAGATTTTAAAGGCAGAGTTTTGTGGCAGTTTCTGTGAGTTGAGCGACCAATCAGCAAGAGGCGGTGCGTAAAAAGAGCTACCTTTCAGTCAGGTTTGCATTGAAGGTTTAAAAAGCAGAGCTTTCTGCCAGTTTTCTCTGAGTTGTACAATCCCCGTTAGAGGATTCTGAGTTGTGAAAAAAGAGCTAGCATTTAATCAGGACGAAGATGAAGATTTCATAGGCAGAGTTTTGCAGCAGTGTCTCTGAGTTGAGGAGTGACAAATCAGCAGGAAGAATTCGTCAGAAAGGTCAATAAAAATAACTCAAGTGCAACCAGAGTGGCCATTCCTTTGGAGTGTGCCCGTGTTTGGAGTGGCTTCGGCTCATCAGGCTTAGACAAGATCAGGCTTTGTGAGGTAAATTGTCTTCTAAGTTACTCTATTTTTATTTGTTCATTCCTCATCTGTTAGGGCATAGTAGTTTAGTGAGAATGCCTCCAGGGCAGTGTTTTGTACTCTGTGTGGGATGTGGGAAGACTCCATTCTCCTTGGAGGAAGAATTCAAGGTAACAAGAGCCAGAGAAGTGCTACAGTATAGGGACTCAAGTGACCCGAAGGTGGCTAGAGCAGGGATCCAAGTAAGTACTGGCAGGAAGTGACGGGCAGAGGAAGCTGTTCAGGAGGCAGAGGCGAGGATGCATCACAGGAGGCTGGTGGGAGTGGTCACACGAGGCTGAGCTGGGCTAGGATCCTTTCCAACTCTCCAAATGGACACCAGAGGGAAGGAAAGGCGTCGTCTAGTTCAGGAGGAGGTGAGAGCAGTAGTGGAGGAGATGAGAGCCCGCAAGGCGGTGGGAATGAAGCAACAGGGAGCTTGGACAAGATGGGAGAATGCGGTTGAGGGGAAAGTGACCTTGGCTGACCTTTGGAAAGCCGAACCACACCGCATCCAATTTCTGATCCAGATAGTGTACGATGTGCTTCCAAGCCCATCAAACCTGCACACATGGGGCAAGGCAGAGTTATCTGCGTGCCCACTGTGCTCCAAGCGAGGAACCCTGGAGCACATCCTCAGCGGCTGTGCAAGGGCACTTGGTGAGGGACGGTACAGGTGGAGGCATGATCAGGTCCTGAAGACCATCGCTGAAGCCGTCAGCACAGGAGTTGAGTGGGCGAAGCGGTCCCGACCCTCCAAGCAGACCATTGCCTTTGTCAGAGCTGGGGAGCAGCCAATACTTGCCAAAAGAACATCTGCAGGCATTCTGACCTCTGCAAGGGACTGGCAGCTGTTGGTGGACCTCAAAGGGCAGCTGAAGTTCCCCAATCATATCGCAGCCACCACCCTGCGACCAGATGTTGTCCTAGTGTCTGAGTCTACTAAGCAAGTGGTGCTGCTGGAGCTGACAGTCCCATGGGAAGATAGCTTGGAGGAGGCCTTTGAAAGGAAGCTCTCCAAGTACGCAGGACTGGTCAGCAACTGTCAGCAGGCTGGATCGAGAGCGAGGTGTCTCCCAATGGAGGTTGGTTGTAGGGGATTCGTAGCCCGTTCTTTAGTTAGAGCCTTCAGCATTTTGGGCATCGAGGGAGAGAGGAAGAGGAGAGCCATCCGCAGTAACACCGATGCAGCAGAGAGGGCCTCAAAATGGCTGTGGCTCAAAAGAGGGGAGCCATGGAGTCATAAGTAGCCAGCCATCTGGACACAAGCTGGGGTCTGATCAGCCCCGGCTGGGTCACCTGGAGGAGGTTGTATGATGTTGAAAGACCGGAAACTCCCGATGATTCCAGGAACATCACTGAAGATGTGTCCAGAAGCATCAATAGATGTATGTACACAGCTCCCAGATAAACACATCTGTACCAGATGCATCAAGTTACAGCTCCTGAGAGAATGTATTAAGCTCGATGACTTTCAGCTCATACAGGAGCATGAGGAGGTGATAGACAGGAAATACAGGGAGGTAGTCACCCCTAGGTTGCAAGAGACAGGAAACTGGGTGAGTGTTAGGAGAAGGAAGGGAAGTGCGCAGTCACTGCAGAGTACACCTGTGGCCTTTCCCCTCGATAATAAATATGCACCTTCAAATCCCATTGGGGGAAATGACCTACTGGGGGGAGCTGTAGAGACCAGGTCTCCAACACCAAGTCTGGTGCTGAGCTCAGAAGAACAGGGAGGTGAAGAGGAGTGCAGTGTTGATAAGAGATTCCTTAAGGTTGTTATAGCTGGGGGTGGTAATGGGAACGAGCTCCCACTACCTGTTAAATGCTCCCAATGGTGTGCGCCTCAAATAGCTTCTGATAACTGTCCAGCTCCTGGCCTTCACATGTGGCTTAGCTACTAAGCCCGGCAGAACCATTTCTACTGACAGGAGAAGGGGCAAAGTTGGGTTACTGCCATCTTAAAGTCAGCTGCTTCAGCCATGGCTGGCAGCTCACCTAGGAGAAGATAAACTCTGATCCTAAACCTCTGCTGACTTGCGGCTATACCCACTCATGGGGAAGGCTTCGGGAGTAAACCCCGAGGGAAAAGTGCAGAGCTGGAGTCCCTATGGCAGTCTTACATTGAGGTTAATGTTGACTGGAACTCCTGAGACGCTGCTGGTACCAAACTGTACCGAGGTCTCTGCTGTTCCTTTGGGTTCATCAGATGCATGGAGAGGGGGAGCTTGCTACAGCCTGTTCCCCATATCATACTGCTCAGGCTTTGTATCTAGGCATCTAGGATGCAATATCCATGGTCAGCTCTGACCAGCGAAGGCCTCATACTCTGTCAGAGAAACAGACAAGGTGATAGAGATCCCCGGTTGGTATGTTGCCTCCCTGGTGCCAGGATCAGGGATGTCTCAGATCGGGTCCATGGCATTCTCAAGGGTAAGGGTGAGCAACCAGAAGTCTTGGTACCAGTGACATATGTAGGTAGACAAGGTCAGGAGGTCCTGAAAGGTTTTAGGGAGCTAGGTAGAAAGCTGAGAAACAGGACCTCCATGGTTGTAACCTCTGGATTGCTGCCTGTGCCATGTGCCAGTGAGGTTAAGAATAGGATGATTTGGCAGGTGAATACATTACTGAGGAACTGATGCAGGGTACAGGGATTAAGATTTAAGGATCACTGTGATCCTAATGCTCTTCCCTTGGACAACATCGGTGGTGTGGAGAGGGGAGACTTGCAGCATGGGCAACTGCCGGTCTTCCATACAACCTTGCCCAAGCCTGCACCCTGGAAACCTTCCAAGGTGCAAATCCATGGTCTCACGAGACTAACGGATGCCTATAAACATAATAAGGTAGATGCAGCACAGTTAGAGATTGGCAAGTGTGATGTAGGCATCACTGAATAATGGCTGAAAGATCACAGTTGGGAACTTAACGTCCAAGAATACACATTGTATTGAAAGAACAGGCAGGAAGGTGGGGGGAGGGGTGGCATTGCCCTGTTAGTAAAAACTGAAATCAAATCGTTAGAAAGAGGTGACATAGAATTGGAAGATGTTCAATCATTGTGGATAGAGCAAAGAAACCGCAAGGATAAAAAGACCCTGATGGAAGTTGAATAGAGACCCCTGAAAAGTAGTAAGGATGTGGTCTACAAATTACAATGGGAGATAGAAAATGCAGGCCAAAAGGGAAGTGTTACAATAGTCATGGGGAATTTCACTATGTAGGTAGCATGCAAAAATCAGGTTGGTGCTGGATTCCAGGAGTTGGGAATTTCTAGAGTGCCTACAAGATGCCTGTTAAGAACAACTCATAATTGAGCCTGCTAGAGGATCAGCTATTCTAGATTGGGTGTTGTGCAATGAACCAGAATTGATTAGAGAGCTTAAGGTAAAAGAACTCTTCGGGGCAAGTGGTCATATGATTGAATTCACCCTGAAATTTGAGAAGCAGAATATAGTATTAATGGTAAGACTCTTGGAAGTGTGGAGGGTCAGAGGGATCTTGGGGTCCGAGTCCATAGGACACTCAAAGCAGCTGCGCAGGTTGACTTCATGGTTAAGAAGGCAAATGGTGTATTGGCCTTCATTAATCGTGGAATTGAATTTAGGAGCCGAGAGGTAATGTAGCAGCTATATAGGACCCTGGTCAGACCCCACTTGGAGAACTGTGCTCAGTTCTGGTTGCCTCCCTACAGGAAGGATGTGGAAGCTATAGAAAGAGTGCAGAGGAGATTTACAAGGATGTTGCCTGGATTGGGGAGTATACCTTAAGAGTGAACTCGGCCTTTTCCCCTTGGAGCGACGGAGGATGAGAGGTGACCTGATTCAGGTGTATAAGATGATGAGAGACATTGATTGTGTGGGTAGACCATAACACCATAAGACCATAAGACAAAGGAGCAGAAGTCGGCCATTCGGCCCATCGAGTCTGCTCCGCCATTTTATCATGAGCTGATCCATTCTCCTATTTTCGCCTTCTCACCATAACCTTTGATGCCCTGGCTACTCAGATACCTATCCATCTCTGCCTTAAATACACCCAATGACTTGGCCTCCACTGCTGCCCGTGGCAACAAATTCCATAGATTCACCATCCTCTGACTAAAAAAATTTCTTCGCATTTCTGTTCTGAATGGGCGCCCTTCAATCCTTCAGTCATGCCCTCTTGTACTAGACTCCCCCATCACGGGAAACAACTTTGCCACATCCACTCTGTCGATGCCTTTCAACATTCGAAATGTTTCTATGAGGTCTCCCCTCATTCTTCTAAACTCCAAGGAATACAGTCCAAGAGCGGACAAATGTTCCTCATATGTTAACCTTCTCATTCCCAGAATCATTCTAGTGATTCTTCTCTGTACCCTCTCCAACGTCAGCACATCCTTTCTTAAATAAGGAGACCAAAACTGCCCACAGTACTCCAAATGAGGTCTCACCAGTGCCTTATAGAGCCTCAACATCACATCCCTGCTCCTATACTCTACTCCTCTAGAAATGAATGCTAACATTGCATTCGCCTTCTTCATTTACTGACTCAACCTGGAGGTTAACTTTAAGGGTGTCCTGTATGAGGACTCCCAAACCCCGTTCATCTCAGAACTTTGAATTCTTTCCCTATTTAAATAATCGTCTGCCCGTTTATTTTTTCTGCCAAAGTGCATAACCATACACTTTCCAATATTGCACTTCATTTGCCACTTCTCTGCCCATTCTTCCAATCTATCCAAGTCTCTCTGCAGGCTCTCCGTTTCCTCAGCACTACCGGCCCCTCCACCTATCTTCGTATCGTCAGCAAACTTAGCCACAAAGCCACCTATTCCATAATCCAAATCGTTGATGTACAATGTAAAAAGAAACGGCCCCAACACGGACCCCTGTGGAACACCACTGGTAACCGGCAGCCAACCAGAATAGGATCCCTTTATTCCCACTCTCCGTTTCCTGCCAATCAGCCAACACTCTATCCACGTATGTAACTTTCCCGTAATTCCATGGGCTCTTATCTTGTTAAGCAGCCTCATGTGTGGCACCTTGTCAAAGGCCTTCTGAAAATCCAAATATACAACATCCACTGCATCTCCTTTGTCTAGCCTACTGGTAATTTCCTCAAAAAATTGTAATAGGTTTGTCAGGCAGGATTTTCCTTGAAGGAATCCATGCTGAGTTCTGCCTATCTTGTCATATGCCTCCAGGTACTCTGTAACCTCATCCTTGACAATCGACTCCAACAACTTCCCAACCACCGATGTCAAGCTAACAGGTCTATAATTTCCTTTTTGCTTCCTTGCCCCCTCCTTAAATAGCGAAATGACATTTGCAATCTTCCAGTCCGCCGGAACCATGCCAGGATCTGTTGACTTTTGAAAGATCATCGCTAATGCCTCCGCAATCTCTACAGCTACTTCCTTCAGAACACGCGGGTGCATTCCATCTGGTCCAGGAGATATATCTACCTTTAGACTATTCACCTTCCTGAGTACTTTCTCTGTCGTAATTGTGACTGCGCACACTTCTCTTCCCTGCCGCCCCTGAGTGTCTGGTATACTGCTGATGTCTTCCTCAGTGAAGAGTGATGCAAAATACTCCTTCAGTTCCTCTGCCATCTCCTTATCTCCCATTACAATTTCTCCAACATCATTTTCTATCGGTCCTATATCTGCTCTCACCTGTCTTTTACTCTTTATATACTTGAAAAAGCTTTTAGTATCCTCTTTGATATTATTTGCTAGCTTCCTTTCATAGTTAATCTTTTCCCTCTTAATGACCTTCTTGGTTTCCTTTTGTAAGGTTTTAAAAACTTCCCAATCCTCTGTCTTCCCACTAATATTTGCTTCCTTGTATGCCCTCTCCTTTGCTTTAACTTTGGCTTTGACTTCTCTTGTCAACCACGGTTGCATCCTTTTTCCACTCGAAAATTGCTTCTTTTTTGGAATATACCTGTCTTGCACTTTCCTCATTTCTCGCATAAACTCCAGCCACTGCTGCTCTGCTGTCTTTCCCGCCAGTGTCCCTTTCCAGTCAACTTTGGCCAGCTCCTCTCTCACGCCAGTATAATTTCCTTTACTCCACTGAAATACCGACACATATGATTTCGGCTTCTCTTTTTCTAATTTCACAGTGAACTCAATCATGTTATGATCACTGTCTCCAAAGAGTTCCTTCACCTCAATCTCTCCAATCACCTCCGGTTCATTACATAATACCCAATCCAGTACAGCCGATCCCCTAGTGGGCTCAACAACAAGCTGTTCTAAAAATCCATCTCGCAGACATTCTACAAATTCTCTTGAGATACAGTGCCGACCTGATTTTCCCAATACACTCGCATGTTAAAACCTCCCACAATTATCATAACACTGCCCTTCTGACAAGCCTTTTCTATTTCCAGTTGTAATTTGTAGTCCACATCCCTGCAGCTGTTTGGAGGCCTATAAATAACTGCCATCAGTGTCTTTTTACCCCTGCTATTTCTTAGCTCAACCCATAAAGATTCTGCACATTCCGATCCTATATCACCTCTTTCTAATGATTTAATATCATTTCTTACCAATAAAGCCACGCATCCCCCTCTGCCTACCTTTCTATCCTTCCGATACACCATGTATCCTTGGACGTTCAGTTCCCAGAGACATACATAAAAGTTGCTGGTGAACACAGCAGGCCAGGCAGCATCTCTAGGAAGAGGTGCAGTCGACGTTTCAGGCCGAGACCCTTCATCAGGACTAACTGAAGGAAGGGTGAGTAAGGGATTTGAAAGTTGGAGGGGGAGGGAGAGATCCAAAATGATAGGAGAAGACAGGAGGGGGAGGGATGGAGCCAAAAGCTGGACAGGTGATAGGCAAAAGGGATACGAGAGGATCATGGGACAGGATGTCCGGGAAGAAAGACAGGGGGGGGGACCCAGAGGATGGGCAAGGGGTATATTCAGAGGGACAGAGGGAGAAAAAGGAGAGTGAGAGAAAGAATGTGTGTATAAAAATAAGTAACAGATAAGTTACGAGGGGGAGGTGGGGCATTAGCGGAAGTTTGAGAAGTCAATGTTCACGCCATCAGGTTGGAGGCTACCCAGACGAAATATAAGGTGTTGTTCCTCCAACCTGAGTGTGGCTTCATCTTTATAATAGAGGAGGCCGTGGATAGACATGTCAGAATGGGAATGGGATGTGGAATTAAAATGTGTGGCCACTGGGAGATCCTGCTTTCTCTGGCGGACAGAACGTAGGTGTTCAGCAAAGCGGTCTCCCAGTCTGCGTTGGGTCTCGCCAATATATAAAAGGCCATATCGGGAGCACCGGACGCGGTATATCACCCCAGTCGACTCACAAGTGAAGTGTCGCCTCACCTGGAAGGACTGTTTGGGGCCCTGAATGGTGGTAAGGGAGAAAGTGTAAGGGCACGTGTAGCACTTGTTCCGCTTACACGGATAAGTGCCAGGAGGGAGATCAGTGGGGAGGGATGGAGGGGACGAATGGACAAGGGAGTCGCGTAGGGAGCGATCCCTGCGGATTGCAGAGAGAGGGGGTGAGGGAAAGATGTGCTTAGTGGTGGGATCCCGTTGGAGGTGGCGGAAGTTACGGAGAATAATAGGTTGGACCCGGAGGCTGGTGGGGTGATAGGTGAGGACCAGGGCAACCCTATTCCTAGTGGGGTGGCGGGAGGATGGAGTGAGAGCAGATGTACGTGAAATGGGGGAGAAGCGTTTAAGAGCAGAGTTGATAGTGGAGGAAGGGAAGACATCTCCCTCGTCCTAGAATGAAAAGCCTCATCCTGAGAGCAGATGCGGCGGAGACGGAGGAATTGCGAGAAGGGGATGGCGTTTTTGCAAGAGACAGGGTGAGAAGAGGAATAGTCCAGATAGCTGTGAGAGTCAGTAGGTTTATAGTAGACATCAGTGGATAAGCTGTCTCCAGAGACAGAAACAGAAAGATCTATAAAGGGGAGGGAGGTGTCGGAAATGGACCAGGTAAACTTGAGGGCAGGGTGAAAGTTGGAGGAAAAGTTAATAAAGTCAACGAGCTCTGCATGCGTGCAGGAAGCAGCGCCAATGCAGTCGTCAATGTCGCGAAGGAAAAGTGGGGGACAGATACCAGAATAGGCACGGAACATAGATTGTTCCACAAAGCCAACAAAAAGGCAGGCATAGCTAGGACCCATACGGGTGCCCATAGCTACACCTTTAGTTTGGAGGAAGTGGGAGGAGCCAATGGAGAAATTATTAAGAGTAAGGACTAATTCCGCTAGACTGAGCAGAGTGGTGGTAGAGGGGAACTGATTAGGTCTGGAATCCAAAAAGAAGCGGAGAGCTTTGAGACCTTCCTGATGGGGGATGGAAGTATATAGGGACTGGACATCCATGGTGAAAATAAAGCGGTGGGAGCCAGGGAACTTAAAATCATCGAAAAGTTCAAGAGTGTGAGAAGTGTCACGAACATAGGTAGGAAGGGATTGAACAAGGGGGGATAAAACCGTGTCGAGGTATGCAGAAACGAGTTCGGTGGGGCAGGAGCAAGCTGAGACAATAGGTCTGCCAGGACAGGCAGGTTTGTGGATCTTGGGTAGGAGGTGGAAACGGGAAGTGCGAGGTGTGTGAACTATAAGGTTGGTAACAGTGGATGGGAGATCCCCTGAGCGGATAAAGTCGGTGAACGTGTGGGAGACAATGGCCTGGTGCTCCTTAGTGGGGTCACAATCAAGGGGTAAATAAGAGGAGGTATCCGTGAGTTGTCGCTGTGCCTCGGCAAGGTAGAGGTCAGTACGCCAGACTACAACAGCACCCCCCTTATCGGCGAGTTTAATAATAAGGTTAGGATTAGTGCGGAGGGAGTGGAGAGCAGAGCGTTCCGAAGGAGTGAGGTTGGAATGGGGACAAGGTGCGGTGAAGTCGAGATGGTTGATGTCCCGTCGGCAGTTAACGATAAAGAGATCCGGAGCAGGCAGAAGACCAGAGTGGGGTGTCCATGAAGAAGAGGAGGGTTGAAGATGGGAGAGGGGTCTCCCACACCATCACCGACTTTATCCGCTCAGGGGATCTCCCATCCACTGCTACCAACCTTATAGTTCACACACCTCGCACTTCCCATTTCTACCTCCTACCCAAGATCCACAAACCTTCCTATCCTGGCCGACCTATTGTCTCAGCTTGTCATGGAGTGTGAAGTTACCATTACTAGGAAGAAGGCTCTTGGGAAACTGAAAGGTCTGAAGGTAGATAAGTCATCTGGACCAGATGGTGTACACCCCAGGGTTTTGAAAGAGGTGGCTGAAGAGATTGTAGAGGCATTAGTGATGATTCTGGAATGGTTTCAGAAGACTGGAAAATTGCCAACTTCACTCCACTCGTTAAGGGAGAGAGGCAATAGGACAGAAATTATAGGCCAGTTAGTCTGACCACAGTCTTTGGGAAGATGTTGGAGTTGACTGTTAAGGATGTGGTTTTGGGGTACTTGGAGGCACATGAAAAAATAGGTCATAGTCCAGCATGGTTTCCTTGAGAAAATCTTGCCTGACAAATCTGTTGGACTTCTTTGAAGAAATAACAATCAAGATAGACAAAGGAGAACTGCAAATGAGAGAAAAATCTGCAGACTCTTGAAATCCAAGCAACACATACAAAATGCTGGAGGAACTCAGCAGGCCAGGCAGCATCTATGGAAAAAAGGACAGTCAATTTTTTGGGCTGAGACCCTTCGGCATAAGATGAGGAGCATACTTAAATGGTGGGCGAGGGGAGAGGGAAACACAAGGTGATAGGTGAACCCAGAAGGGGGAGGGATGAAGTAGAGAGCTGGGAAATTGATTGGTGAAGCATACAGGGCTGGAGAAGGTGGGGTCTGATAGGCCTGAAGGAATGGAGGTTGTCAGCTCTGTAACTTCCATTCTTTTTTTTAATTATTCATTTACGGGATGTGCATGTCACCAGCTAAGCCAGCATTTATTGCCCATCACCCGTTGCCCTTGAGAAGGTGGTGATGAGCTGTTTCTTGAACTGCTACAGTCCCTGAAGTGCAGGTACACCCACAGTGCTGTTAGGGAGAGAATTCCATGATTTGACCCAGCAACAATGAAGGAACGGTGATATGGTTCGAAGTCAGCATGGTGAGAGACTTAGAGAGGGATGTTCCTAGGTATCTGTTGTTCTCATCCTTCTAGATGGTAGTGGTCATGGGTCTGGAAGATGCTACCTTAGGCACCGCAGTGCATCTTGTAGATAGTACGCAGTGCTGCAACTGTTCGTCAATGGTGGAGGCATTGGATGCTTATGGAAGGGGTACCAATCAAGTGGGCTGCTTTGACAAGCTTCTTTAGTGTTAATGGAGCTGCACTCATCCAGGTGAGTGGTGAGTATTCCAATACACTCCTGACCTGAGCCTTGTAGATGGACAGGCTTTGGGGAGTCAGGAGGTGAGTTACACGCCACAGGAGTCTTAGCCTTTGACCTGTTCTAGTAGCCACAGTGTTTATATGGCTAGACTAGTTCAGTTTCCTGTCGATAGTAACCCCAGGATGTTGATAATAGGGGATTCAGTGATGGTGATGCCACTGAATGTCAAGGGATGATGGTCAGAGCTTCTCTTGTTGGGGGTGGTCATTGCCTGGCACTTGTCAGCCCAAGCCTGGATATTGACCAGGTCCTGTTGCATTTGGGTATGGACTGCTTCACTGTCTGAGGAGTCATGAATGGTGTAGAACATTGCTCAGTCATCTGCGAACATCCTACTTCTGACTTTATGACAGAAGGAAGGTCATTGAAGCAGCTGAAGGTGGTTGGTCCTAGGACACTCCCCTAAGGAACTCCTGCAGTGGTGTCCTGAGGATGAGATGATTGACCTCCAACCACCAGAACCATCTTCCTTTGTGTCAGGTATGATTCCAACCAGCAGAGGGTTTTCCCCCTAATTTCCATTGACTCCATTTTAGCTAGGGCACCTTGGTAGCATACTCAGTCTAATGCTGCCATGATGTCGAGGGCTATCACTCTCACCTCACCTCTGGTATTTAGCTCTTTGGTCCATGTTTGGACCAAGGAGGTGATGAGGTCAGAAGCTGAGTGGCCTTGACGGAACCCAAACTGGGCATCTGTAAGCAGGTTATTGCCCAGTAGGTGCTGCATGATAGCACTGTTGATGACCCCTTCCATTACTTTGATGATTGAGAGTATGCTGATAGGGCAGTAATTGGCTGGGTTGGACTTGTCCTGTTTCTTGTGTACAGGACATACCTGGGCAATTTTCCACATTACCGGGTAGATGCTGATGTTGTAGCTGTACTGGAACAGCTTGGCCAGTGGCGTGGAAGAAGAGACTTTAAATGTAGAAATTCAAATGTTTCTGCAGATGAGCTTGAAGAGGTCACTGTATAGCACCCTTGTAGCTCTACCCATGAGCTCCAATTTTGTGAGCTGTCTTGTGAACTGGTTTTGCTCAGTAATAGCTGTATCAAAGTGTGTTAAAGTGTCACACCTGATAATCTGCTGAACTACAGATAATTGCCAAAGAAGTTAATTGTGAGATGTTCTTTGGTACTACAGAACATGTCGGTTTATGAATAAGGGAGTCTGTGTCTGATGTGTGTAACTCCAGCCTAGCAATTACCTGTCTGCTCTCTTTCAGAACAAAGAAACAGTAATTACAAGTCAAAGAATGGCAATAAAATGATGCTGGCTTGGATCAGAGCCAATGGAAAACTGATGCATGTCAGCCAGATACGGCAGGCTAACAGAATTGAAACACACACATGAAATGATGAGAAGTGTATAAAATGAGGAGGTTCAAATGCAAAGCAGCAGAAACTCTGGAGACTAACTATTGCAAAGAAGGCATCCCCATCCCAGGGGCTGGGAGAAGAAGGATCTCCCAGTTTGGTCAATGGAAGACCCTCTATTTCGGTATTATAAATGGGAGAAGTGGTCTGAGTGAGCATTGGTAAAGAGGGAACAGTAGAATTCATGTTTTAAGTTGTTGGCCCAACGTCAACGTAGTTGAGTTATCTTTGTACAGAGAGAATAAAGTGCAAGCTTTGATAATTAGGAGTTGTGTAGTGAATGTTCTAACCTAGATCAGTTGATGATGGTCAACAGGGCCCACAACAGATGGAACAACATTAGAGAAGTGAATTTCAAGTGATTTTCCTTTTGATTTTGAGTATTTCACCTTTGCATCTGATGATTTTCTTCCATTCTGAAAATAAAGTTGAGAGATAGTTAATTTTTTTTTGGTCAGTGCTACACGAACAGCTTCTGAAGCTGAAGGATACAATCTTAATCCCCTGTGAAAGGGAAGGAAACGTAGAGGTTTCTGACCTCACTCATGAGACGGTTGCAAATTGAAGCTGGAAACGCTCTGTTGGTCTGGCAGTACATTGAATTGGGGGTGAACTTGTATTTGAAGTCAAGGCCGAAAGGAATTGAGGTAGGATGTTCAACACCAAGTGAAAAAAGGTAACAAAAACTTGAAATAAAATCGGAAAATGCTGGAGATATTCAACAAGCCAGACAGCATTTGTGGAAAGAGAAACAAAGTTAATATTTTAGGTCCAAGACCCTGGGAATGGGATTAAAAATGAATTTAAATTGCAGTAAACTGGCATGAGGTAAAGAGAGGATAAAGGGAATATCTCTGAAATGGTAAGTGCAAGTTTTATGGGTGAATGGAAGAAGCTATGCTTCATTGTAAGTTGTATTTGTCGTTAAGATAGGGCTGAGGGTCATACCCAATTAAAGCATAGAAAAGTACAGGCCCGTTGGCCTATGATGTTGTGCTAGCCTTTTAACCGACTCAAAGATCAATCTAATCCTTCCCTCCGACATAGCCCTCCATTTCTCTTTCATCCATGTGCCTGTGTTTTCTAAATGCCCCAAATATATTTGCCTCTACCACCCTACCACTGTTCCATGAACCCACCCCTCTCCGTGTAAAGAAGTTACTTCTGACATCATCACCATCATACTTTCCTCCAATTAACTTAAAATTATTCCCTGGCATTAGTAATTTCCACCCTGGGAAAATGTATTTGATTGTCCACTCTGTCTATGCCTCTTATCACCTTGTACACCTCTATCAAGTCACCTTTCACCATTCTTCGCTCCAAGGAGAAAAACCCTGGCCTATCCTTAAGACGTGTTCTCTAGTCCTGGCAGTATCCTGGTAAATCTCCTCTGCAACCCCTCAAAAGCTTCCTCATTCTTCCAATAATGAGGCCACCAGAACTTAGGGAGAAGAAAAACTGAGCCAATATCAGACATGGATTTATTGGGTAGAAATTCCAAAGGGCAGTGAGAAATGGGAATAGAATGTCTTTGAGAGAGACAAAAGGAAGAGTGATATCTAAGAAACACACATCAAAGTTGCTGGTGAACGCAGCAGGCCAGGCAGCATCTCTAGGAAGAGGTACAGTCGATGTTTCAGGCTGGGACCCTTCGTCAGGACTAACTGAAAGAAGAGATAGTAAGAGATTTCTAAGTGGAAGGGGGAGGGGGAGATCTGAAATGATAGGAGAAGACAGGAGGGGGAGGGATGGAGCCAGGAGCTGGACAGTTGATTGGCAAAAGGGATATGAGAGGATCATGGGACAGGAGGCCCAGGGAGAAAGAAAAGGGGGAGGGGGGAAAACCCAGAGGATGAGCAAGGGGTATAGTCAGAGGGACAGAGGGAGAAAAAGGAGAGAGAGAGAAAGAATGTGTGTATATAAATAAATAATGGATGGGGTATGAGGGGGAGGTGGGGCATTAGCGGAAGCTTGAGAAGTCAATGTTCATGCCATCAGGTTGGAGGCTACCCAGACAGAATATGAGGTGTTGTTCCTCCAACCTGAGTGTGGCTTCATATTTACAGTAGAGGAGGCCGTGGATAGACATGTCAGAATGGGAATGGGACGTGGAATTAAAATGTGTGGCCACTGGGAGATCCTGCTTTCTGTGGCAGACAGAGCGTAGGTGTTCAGCGAAACAATCTCCCAGTCTGCGTCGGGTCTTGCCAATATATAGGAGGCCTCATCGGGAGCACCAGACGCGGTATATCATCCTAGCAGACTCACAGGTGAAGTATCGCCTCACCTGGAAGGACTGTCTGGGGCCCTGAATGGTGGTAAGGGAGGAAGTGTAAGGGCAGGTGTAGCATTTGTTCCGCTTATAAGGATAAGTGCCAGGAGGGAGATCGGTGGGGAGGGGTGGGGGGGACGAATGGACAAGGGAGTCTGGGTAGCCTCCAACCTGATGGCATGAACATTGACTTCTCAAACTTCCGCTAATGCCCCACCTCCCCCTCGTACCCCATCCGTTATTTATTTATATACACACATTCTTTCTCTCTCTGTCCTTTTTCTCCCTCTGTCCCTCTCACTATACCCCTTGCCCACCAACTGGGTTTTTTCCCCCCTCCCCCTTTTCTTTCTCCCTGGGCCTCCTGTCCCATGATCCTCTCATATCCCTTTTGTCAATCAACTGTCCAGCTCCTGGCTCCATCCCTCCCCCTCCTGTCTTCTCCTATCATTTTGGATCTCCCCCCTCCCTCCCACTTTCAAATCTCTTACTAGCTCTTCTTTCAGTTAGTCCTGACGAAGGGTCTCAGCCCGAAACGTCGACTGTACCTCTTCCTAGAGATGCTGCCCTGGTCTGCTGCGTTCACCAGCAACTTTGATGTGTGTTGCTTGAATTTCTAGCATCTGCAGAATTCCTCCTGTTTCAGTGATATCTAAGAGTTTAGATTCCCTGACAATTCTCTTCACACATCTTCAGTTATCAAAACACAAGAGATTCTGCAGATGCTAGTACACACAAAATGCAGGAGGAAACAACTTTTATCCCCGAGGGCAAAAGATTACTGAATCCCCTCTTACCACATAGGTCTCGTCATGAAAGAAGTCCCAGTAGCGTTATACTGTTTGTTTTAACTTGTGTTGTAAATGTACCTGATTTGTTATTTGTGGTAATATTACTTTGTGTTGTGTGTGATTTACATGGAACAGAGGAATGTTGTTCTCGTTGCGGGCATACATGCATACGACAGAATGACAATAAACTTGAACTTGATCTTGAAGAACTCAGCGGGTCAGGCAGCATCTAGGGAAAGAAATAGTATTGATTTTTCAGGCTGAGACTCTTCATCAAGACATTCTTAAACATCAACTGTTTATTCCTTTCCATTGATGCTGCCTGACATGTTGAGTTCCTACAGAATTTTGCGTGTATTACTCTGTAATAATCAGGATTAATTTAGATCATTACTACTAGTGGCAATAGGCATGAAAGTCAGTCAGAGAAAGACACAAAGAATTATAGAAAGACTCATGAAGAGAGGTGTTTCATCCCATTGAGACTGTGTTAACAATCACCAACCTAATGTGGATAAATGTGAAGTTATCCACTTTGGTGGCAAAAATAGGAAAACAGATTATTATCTGAATGGTGGCCGATTAGGAAAAGGGGAGGTGCAACGAGACCTGGGTGTCATTATACACCAGTCATTGAAAGTGGGCATGCAGGTACAGCAGACGGTGAAAAAGGCGAATGGTATGCTGGCATTTATAGCGAGAGGATTCGAGTAGAGGAGCAGGGAGGTACTACTGCAGTTGTACAAGGCCTTGGTGAGACCACACCTGGAGTACTGTGTGCAGTTTTGGTCCCCTAATCTGAGGAAAGACATCCTTGCCATAGACGGAGTACAAAGAAGGTTCACCAGATTGATTCCTGGGATGGCAGGACTTTCATATGAAGAAAGACTGGATGAACTGGGCTTGTACTCGTTGGAATTTAGAAGATTGAGGGGGGATCTGATTGAAACATATAAATTCCTAAAGGGATTGGACAGGCTAGATGCAGGAAGATTGTTCCCGATGTTGGGGAAGTCCAGAACGAGGGGTCACAGTTTGAGGATAAAGGGGAAGCCTTTTAGGACTGAGATTAGGAAAAACTTCTTCACACAGAGAGTGGTGAATCTGTGGAATTCTCTGCCACAGGAAACAGTTGAGGCCAGTTCATTGGCTATATTTAAGAGGGAGTTAGATATGGCCCTTGTGGCTACGGGGGTCAGGGGGTATGGAGGGAAGGCTGGTGCAGGGTTCTGAGTTGGATGATCACCCATGATCATAATAAATGGCGGTGCAGGCTCAAAGGGCCGAATGGCCTACTCCTGCACCTATTTTCTATGTTTCTATTTATATTATCCTATCTTAATCCACATTCTTTACTTTCTACATATAGCATATAACAATTACCATAACATTACTACAGCATCAGTGATTGGGGTTCACTGTCTGTAATGAGTTTGTCTGACTGCATGGGTTTCCTCCAGGTGCTCCGATTTCCTTCCACATTTTAAAGACGCTTTGGATAGTAAGTTGTGGGCCTGCTATGTTGGATCCAGAAGTGTGGTGACACTTGTGGGCTGCCCCCAGCACACCCTTGGACCGTGTTAGTTGTTGACGCAAATAATACATTTCATTGTATGTTTTGATAAAGGAATGTATGTGACAAAGAAAACTAATCTTTAATCTTTTAACATTATTATTACCCCCAGCCCCAGATTTTATGCCTCACCATCACAAAAGTGGCAATTTACAGAGGGGAGGGAAAATATTACTGGAAGGATACAAAGTTCAGCCATCAGGTTGGAGGCTACCTGGAAGGAATGCGAGATGTTGCTCCTCAACCCTGAGCATGGCCTCATGGCAAAAGAGGAGGCCATGGACTGACCTGCCAGAATGGGAATAGAGATAGGAGTTAAAATGGTAGAGTACTGGGAAATTATGCTTTTGGGGTACGGAGCAGAGGTGCGCAAAAAAGCATCTCCAACCTGATGGCATGAACATTAATTTCTCCTTCTGTTAATTTTATTTTCTTTCTCTCTCCTCTCTTCTCTTCTATTCCTCACTCTGGCCTCTTAACTCTTCTCAGCTGCATATCACCTCCCCCTGGTGTCCCTCCTCTTTCCTTTTCTCCCACCGTCCACTCTCCTTTTCTATCAGACTCCTTCTTCTCCAGTCCTTTACCTTTCCCACCCATCTGGCTTCACCTATCACTTCTAGCTGGTCCTCCTCCCCCTCCCCTCACGTTTTTATTCTGTTGTTTTCCCCTTCCTGTTCAGTTCTGAGGAAGGAATTTTGCCCAAAATATCGACTGTTCATTTGCTGAGTTCCTCCAGAATTTTGTGTGTTTCTCTGGATTTCCAGCATCTGCAGAATCTCTTGTGTTTATAATTTAGAGACCAAGTATTCTCCCAACTTGCATGTATTTAGGATATAGAAAGAAACTGGACCACCCAAGGGAAACCAAGAATGCGAAACTCCATGCAGACAGCACTGGAGGTTAGGAATGAACCTGACTACCTAGTGCTCCAAGGTAGAATGGACTTTGCACTTAAACATCAACAAAATTGAAGGGCCTTAATCAAACCAATCCAACTGGTTAACCCAGTCCACAATATTTCCCTGAAAAATACAGAGTATATCCTATATCTCTGGACACAAGTCTCAGTGAGTGCAATAATGAGGAAACATCCTGTGTCCTAGGACAGCCTCGAGGCACCTAAGGATAAATGTGTTTCACAATGAACTCCTAAAACTTACGATCCACTGAGCAACTGTGATCCTACTCTTCTGCATGCTTTACTGACCTGGACTGCCAAAGAAGACACCGCACAGATGTGAACATAGAATAGTACTGCACAGTACAGGCCCTTTGGCCCATAATATTGTGCTGACCTTTTAACCTACTCTATGATCAGTATAATAACTTCCACCATGGATAGTCCCAAGCCTGTCTGTGAAAGGAGGAGCTATGGGGCTAGCAACTCCATCCTGTTTAAAAACCCAGAGCTCCTGAAATACCAATAGAAGCTCCAACAACCTCATCCCTGGGCGAGGAAAGATCTTCGCTTAGAAGGTGTATGAAGCTATGTGGTGAAGGCCGAAAGTCTGAGGAAGCCACAGGGCCACCACCAGAGTGGTTCAGGACATAGGGGTCTGGCGGCTGCTGGAAGCGGTCTATGCACCGTTTGGGGTGATGGGGACTTAAGAAGAGGAAGATCAATCTAACCCTTCCCTCCTACATATTTCACCATTTTTCTATCATCTATGTGCCTATATATTTTTTGTTAAATACCGCTAATGTACAGTATCTGTCTAACACCACCTGTGGCAATGTATTCCTTCCAGCCACTACTCTTTGTAAAGAACTTAGCTCTGGCATCCCCCTATAATTGCTGATCCTCTGGCGGTGATCTTTGCATCATCAATGGGGATGGGAGAGGTTCTGGAGGATTGGGGGGTTGCAGATGTTGTTCCTTTATTCAAGAAAGGGAGTAGAAATAGCCCAGGAAATTATAGACCAGTGAGTCTTACCTCAGTGGTTGGTAAGATGTTGGAGAGGATCCTGATAGGCAGGATTTATGAACATTTGGAAAGGTATAATATGATTAGGAATAGTCTGCATGGCTTTGTCAAGGGCAGGTCATGCCTTATGAGCCTGATTGAATTTTTTGAGGATGTGACGAAACACATTGATGAAGGAAGAGTAGTAGATGTAGTGTATGTGGATTTCAGCAAGGCATTTGATAAGGTACCCCATGCAAGGGTTATTGAGAAAGTAAGGAAGCATGGGATCCAAGGGGACATTGCTTTTTGGATCCAGAACTGGCTTGCCCACAGAAGGCAAAGAGTAGTTGTAGATGGGTCATATTCTGCATGGAGTTCGGTCACCACTGGAGTGCCTCAGGGATCTGTTCTGGGATCTTTACTCTTCGTGATTTTTATAAATGACCTGGATGAGGAAGTAGAGGGATGGGTTAGTAAGTTTACTGATGACACAAAGGTTGGAGGTGTTGTGGATAGTGTGGAGGGCTGTCAGAAGTTACAGCGGGACATTGATAGGATGCAAAACTGGATTGAGAAGTGGCAGATGGAGTTCAACTCAGATAAGTGTGAAGTGGTTCATTTTGGTAGGTGAAATATGATGGCAGACTTTCATATTAATGGTAAGACTCTTGGCAGTGTGGAGGGTCAGAGGGATCTTGGGGTCCGAGTCCATAGGACACTCAAAGCAGCTGCGCAGGTTGACTGTGGTTAAAAAGGCGTACGGTGTATTGGCCGACATCAATCGTGGAATTGAAATTTAGAGCCAAAAGGTAATGTTGCAATTATATAGGACCCTGGTCAGACCCCACTTGGAGTACTGTGCTCAGTTCTGATCGCCTCACTACAGGAAGGATGTGGAAGCCTTAGAATGTGTGGAAAGGAGATGTACAAGGATGTTGCCTGGATTGGGGAGCATGTCTTATGAGAATAGGTTAAACTCAGCCTTTTCTCCTTGGAACGACAGAGGATGAGAGGTGACCTGATAGAGGTGTATAAGATGATGAGAGACATTGATCATGTGGATAGTCAGAGGCTTTTTCACAGGGCTGGAATGATTGCTGCAAGAGGACACAGGTTTAAGGTGCTGGGGAGTAGGTACAGAGGAGATGTCAGGGGTAAGTTTTTTACTCAGAGAGTGGTGAGTACGTGGAATGGGCTGCTGGCAACGGTGGTGGAAGCAGATACGATAGTCCCTTAAGAGACTTTTGGATAGATACACAGACCTTAGTAAAATAGAGGGCTATAGGTAAGCCTAGTAATTTCTAAGGTAAGGACATGTTTGGCACAACTCTGTGGGCTGAAGGGCCTGTATTGTGCTGTTGGTTTTCTTTGTTTCTATGTTTCAATGTTACTTTTCCCTATCACATTAAGATTATGTTCCCTTGCATTAGCTATTTCAGCTCTGAGATAAAGTCTCTGGTTATCCATTCAATCTATGCCTCACCATCTTGTACACATCTATCAAGTCACCTCTCATCCTTTTTTGTTCCAAAGTGAAAAGCCTTACTTTGCTCAGCCCTTTCTCATTAGACACATTCTCTAATGCAGGCATCATCCTGGTAAATCTCCTCTGCACCCACTCTAAAGCTTCCATATCCTATCTACTAAAATGAGCTAATGAGAATTGAACGCTATGTTCCAAGTGTGGTCTAACCAGAGTTTTATAGAGCTGCAACATTACCTTGTGGCCCTTGAACACAATCCTCTGACTAATGTAGGTCAGCATATCATATACCTTCTTAATAACCCAATCAACTTGCGTGGAAATTTGATGTGGATCCCAAGAGTGCTCTGTTCATCTACACTGCCAAGAATCTTTCCATTATGCTGCCTTAAAATTTGGCCTTCCATTGTGAATCACTTCACACTTCTCTGGACTGAACTCCATCTGCCACTTCTTAGTCCAGCCCTGCATCCTGTCAATGTCCTTCCTACAACTTATGACAGCCCTCCATAAATCCATGCTATGTGGCAACTTATCATCAGTGATTTCTATACAAAATTTATGGGATAAACAAGCCTATGTTAATGTTTTTTCTCAGCTTTGCAGCAGGGGTTCCTAATTGCCAGAAAATGATACAAAGATGGTTAGCACAGCTGAGTAGCTGTTGAGGCTACCCCCAACCTCCCTATTTTAACCAATTTTACAGAAGCATTATCAAGAGTGACCTCACCTGTATCATTGTCTAACTGTTAGTCCCTACAAAGTATTGCATGGACTGCTGGGAGGATTATTGGGGGCCCTCTTCCACCCATTACAGATATTTAACAGGAGCACTACATATGCAAGACCATTAGCAGTGTCAGTGATCCCTTCCATCCATCCAACTATTTCTTTGATTCCCTCCCTCCACCTCCAATCATTAGGGTACGGACTGTTAGGATGGCTAACACCTTCTTCCCCCAGACATGAGACTATTGAACTGCCTGCCACATCCAGGTCTCATCATGTACGAAGTGTCAGTATCGTTATACTGTTTACTTTTTAACTTGTATCATATATGCACCTATTATTAATTTATTTGTAGTTATACTTGTGTCGTGTGTGTGAGTTAAATGTACACCTTGTGCTGTGTACACTAGTCTGGAGGAACATTGTTTTGTTTGGTAGCGTACATGTGAACAGCTGAATGACAAACTTGAACTTGATCTTGAATTTCAGAACTGTTACCTCACAGAGCCATCAACCCATGCTTAATCCTGACCTCTAACGCCACCTTATGTCTATATAGTGCCAGTGCTTGAAATTACCGTAGGAAATTCAGAATTCTTCTTGTGGAAGCCCATTTAAGAGCTGTAGCCAGAGGTCCAGTGACTGAGATCTTACCTGTAGCTTTAGTGTTGCTCGTGCAGTCAGCTGCAATAAAAAGGTACAAGAGATTTGAAAAAGAAATCATAAACACGAGTAGAAATATGAATGTTTCTCTTCAAGAATGCTCCGCCTTTTAACCATTCCTCATCTAATTATTGTCTCAGCTTCAGCTTCTGCCTTAGAGTTGGAGGACTACCCTTGTGTGTGAGTGGGAGGGATGAAAGTATTTGTTTTGTTATAGCAGTTTTATTGCTTGTATTCTGTTTTGTCATGTCCAGTGTTGTTCTGCTGAGCATTGTGGGAGTGCTGTGTTGGCACCAGAATGTATGAGACACTTGTGGGCTACCCCTAGCACTTCCTTAGCTGGTTGTTCATGTAAATGTTGCATTTCACTGTATGTTTCGATTTACAATACTGTGCAAAAGCCACGGGCACATGTACGGTATATAGAATAGATAGGGTGCACAGTACTGTACTAACTTACTGTACAGCTGCTGCTGCACAAAAAGATAAATGTCATGACATATGTGAGTGATGATAGGCCTGTTTCCGATCTGGGTCTCTATTGCGGACTGAGTGGGAGGGGGCAGGGAAAGGGGAATCATGGTCAGGAAAAGCAGAAGAAAGAGATGAGGGATACAATCTGTAATGCTCAATAAACCAATGGCTTGCAATCAAATGGCTTTGCCTAGTGTTTCTGGCTTTGGATGTTTCAAAAAGGACAGGGAGGGAGGCAGAAGAGGCGTGGGAGTGGTACTGCTGATCAGGGATAGTACTACGGCTGCAGAAAAGGAGGAAGTCATGGAGGGATTGTCTACCGAGTCATTGTAGGTGGAAGTCAGCAACAGGAACGGGGCAATAGCTCTACTGGATGTTTTTATACACTCCCCAATAGTAACAGAGACATTGAGGAGCAGATCAGGAGGCAGACTCTGGAACAGTGCAATAATAATAGTGTTGCTGCGATGGGTGATGTTAACTTTCCTAATATTAACTGGGATCCCCTTAGAGCAAGGGGTTTAGATGGGGTGGAGTTTGTTAGGTGTATTCAGGAAGGTTTCCTGATGCAATATGTAGAAAAGCCAACTAGAGGAGAGGCTGTACTTGATCTGGTATTGGAAAACGAACCTGGTCAGGTGTCAGATCTCTCGGTGGGAGAGCATTTTGGAGGCAGTGATCACAACTCTATCTCCTTTACCATAGCACTGGAGAGAGATAGGAGCAGACAACTTGGGAAAACATTTAATTGGGGTAGAGGAAAATATGATGCTACTAGGAAGGAACTTGGGAACATAAATTGGGAGCAGATGTTCTCAGGGAAATGCATGGCAAATGTCAGGGAGCACTTACACGGCGTTCTGCATAAGTGTGTTCCATTGAGGCAGGGAGAGGATGGTAGGGTAAAAGAAGCATGGTGGACAAAGGATTTAGAAAATCTGGTTAAGAAAAGCTTAGTGGAATGATTGATTATAATGGCCAGAAGATTAGAATCGTCGAAGATTTTTTACCCAAGGCCATGAATGAGTGTGCTAAGTTCAAGAAGGTTATGTCAGAACTTTTTAACAAAGGTTTCAAGCCTTCTCTTCGTTATCCTGCTTGGCTCTGAATTATACTGAGGGATGGCTCTAAGAAATGGTTTCGTTCTATTGAAGAAGCTCAGGAATTCTTAGAACCAGAAAATTAACTGTTCAGTATCTTCCTACATGAATAATTGCTTCTTTTACTTTTGGTAATTTAATTTTGGGCCTGATTTCATTCAATGGATTAAATTACTTTATTTATCTCCCTTTGCTCAGGTTCTTACTACTTTTCAGAATTCCAAACCATTTAAACTTCAATGTGGAACCAGACAAGGCTGTCCTTTGAGCTCTTTGTTCTTTGATCTGGCCTTAGAAACCTTACCCATTGCTTTTTGAGAATCTAGTGATATCATTGGTAACTTTAGGAAAGGTACTACCTACAAAGTTTTGCTCTATGCTGATGACCTATTGCTTTTTATTTCTAATGTCGAGACTTCATTATTTCCTGTGCTTTCTTTACCTTCCTGTTTCAGCCAGTTTTCAGGATATAAACTGAATTTACATAAGAGTGAACTTTTTCCTTTGAATAATTTGGTATCAATTAATACTAACCTTCCTTTTAAAATTGTAAGAAATCAATTTAGCTATCTGGGTGTAACAATTACTAAGAATTATAAACACCTATTTAAAGAAAATTTTCTTACCCTACTGAATTATGTAATAAGGGCGCTATTAAACTGGTCGCCCCTTTCGTTATCATTGATTGGCCAAATTAATTATATTAAGATGAATATTTTACCTAAATTTATATACCTTTTTCAGGCCTTACCCGTTTTCATTCCTAAATCCTTTTCTGATTCTCTTGATGCTATTCTATCTTCTTATATATGGAAAAACAAATATTCTCGACTAAATAAAGTTCATCTGCAAAAAGCTAAAAAGAATGGAGGTCTAGCTTCACCAAATTTTAGATTTTATTACTGGGCAGTCGATATACGAAATCTTACGTTTTGGTCATATTATATTAACTGTGAAGACTGTCCGGTATGGGTTCCTTTAGAAGCTAACTCTGTTAATAAGTTTTCTATCATTTCTCTTCTTGGATCTTCACTTCCTTTATCTTTAAGTAAATTAACTGACAATTTGGTAGTTAAACATACTTTGAGGATCTGGGTACAATTTATAAAATACTTTGTCTTATTGAGATTTTCTCTTTCAAGTCCCATTTTTTCGAGTTTTTTTTAAACCTTCTATGACTGATCTAGTTTTTAAAGAATGGGATAGATTGGGTATTAATGCTTCCAGGATTTGTTTGTGGAGGAAGTCTCTTTTCATTTTAGCAATTGTCAGCTAAATATAGCTTACCAAAAACCCACTTTTTTGGATATCTACAAATTAGAGACTTTCTGCGATGTCAATTATATACATTTCCTAAAAGTCCCGATAACAACTTATTAGATGTAATTTCTAATTTGAAAACTTTTCATAATGGTTCAATATATAATATTTACGGCATGTTGTTGGGAAAGAGAAATACTCCTTTAAACAAAATTAAAAATTTCTGTGAACAAGATTTCAATTTCTGAGGAAACTTGAAATGAAATTTTAAAATTGGTTAACATTTCATTGTTATGTATCCGCCACTCCCTCCTACAATTTAATGTGGTCCATAGGGCCAACATGACTAAGGATAAGCTATCTCATTTTTATTCAGATATGTCTCCCTATTGTGATAGATGTAACAATGGAGAAGCTTCACTAATACATATGTTTTGGACATGTCCGAGTCTTGAAAAATACTGGAAGGAAGTATTTCAAAGTAATTTTTAAGCCTAACCCTTTGACTGCCTTATTCGGTATTGTTGGAGGAAAAGATATTATTTTGGAGATATCCAATTTGCACATTTTGGCTTTTACTTCTCTTATAGCTAGGAGGGTGCTCTTGCTTAAATGGAAGGATGTTGTTCCGCCTACTCATGCTCAAGGGTTACATGATGTTATGTCATGTTTAAATTTAGAGAAGATCCGTTGTTCAATTTCTGAATCTAGCCAAGACTTTCAAACATTGTGAGGACCATTTTTGAACTATTTTCAAAACCTTTGATTTGCTGTTAAAGTACAGATGTTGGCTAATAACATATTTCACTAAACGATAAGGATTTTTTTTTCTTTTTTTCTTTCTTTACCAAACAGCTTCGATCTTGGTAGTGGGGTTAGATTCTTTTTTTTGTATAATAAAATTATCACATTTCAATATTACGATTTAATTTAATTTACATGAATATAGGGTAATGAGTTTGCAAGTGCAACTCAAATATAATGTATTTAGTATTATTTGATCTTTTTTGACTTATAATATATATCTTTGTGTACTCTGTATTCTTCTATGTAGAAATTAATAAAAATATTGAAAAAGAAAGAAGAAAAGCTTATGAAAGGTTCAAGAAACTAGGTAATGCTAGAGCTCTAGAAAATTACAAGGGTGCCAGAAAGGAGGTCAAGAATGAAATTAGGAGAGCTAGTTTCCTAATGAGAAGGCCTTGGTGAGCAGGATTAAGGAATATCCCAAGGCATTCTACGAGTACATGAAGAGCAAGAGGATGAACCGTGTGGGAATAGGACCAATCAGGAGCGAGAGTGGAAACATGTGCATGGTGCTGGAGGAGGTAGCAGAGGTACTTAAAGAATACTTTGCTTCAGTATTCACCAGTGAAAAGGACTTGACAATTGTAGGAATGACTTACAGTGGGCTGAAACACTTCAGTGTATAGACATTAAGAGGACGTGCTGGAGCTTTTGAAAAGTAACTAAGTTAGAGAAGTCACCGGGACCAGATGAGATATACACCAGGCTACTGAGGGAAGCGAGGGAGGAGATTGCTGAGTCTCTGGTGATGACCTTTGCATCATCAATAGGGACGGGAGAGGGACCAGAGGATTGGACGGTTGCAAACGTTGTTCCTTTGTTCAAGAAAGGGAGTAGGAATAACCCATAAAATTATAGACCAGTGACTCTTACTTCAGTGGTGGGCAAGTTGTTGGAAAAGATCCTGAAAGGCAGGATTTATGAACATTTGGAGAGGCATAATTATGATTAAGGATAGTCAGCATGGCTTTGTCAAGGTCAGGTCGTGCCTTGCAAACCTGATTGAATTCTTTGAGGATGTATCAAGACACATTGATAAAGGTAGAGCAGTGGATGCAGTGTATATGGATTTCAGTCAGGCATTTGATAGGGTTCCCTATGTGAGGCTCGTTCAGAAAGTAATGAGGCATGGGATCCATGGAGACCTTGCTTTGTGGAACCAGAATTGGCTTGACTACAGAAGGCAAAGGCTGGTTGTGGATGAATCGTATTCTGAAGGACGGTGACCAGTGGCGCTCCGCAGTAATCTGTTCTGGGACAACTCCTCTTTGTGATTTTCATAGATGACCTGGATGAGGAAGTAGAAGGGTGGGTTAGTAAGTTTGCTGATGACACAAAGGTTGAGGGTGTTGTGAATAGTCTGGAGGGTTATCAGAGATTACAGTGGGACATTGATAGGATGCAAAACTGTGCTGAGAAGTGGCCGATGGCGTTCAACCCAGATAAGTGTGAAGTGGTTCATTTCAGTAGGTCAAATTTAATGGTAAGACTCTTGGCACTGTGGAGGATCAGTGAGATCTTGGGGTCCATGTCCATAGGACACTCAAAGCTGTTGCGCAGGTTGGTAGTGTTGTTAAGAAGGCATATGGTGTGTTGGCCTTCATCAACCATGGGACTGAGTTCAAGAGCCTTGAGGTAATGTTACAGCTATTTAAGATCTTAACTAGACCCCACTTGGAGTACTGTGTTCAGTTCTGGTCACCTCACGACAGGAAGGATGTGGATACTACAGAGAGAGTGCAGAGGAGATTTACAAGGATGTTGCCTGGATTGGAGAGTGTGCCTTATGAAAATAGGTTGAGTGAACTTGGCCTTTTGTCCTTGAGGCAGTGACCTGATAAAGGTGTATAAGATGATGAGAGGCATTGATTGTGTGGATAGCCAGAGGCTTTTTCTCAGGGATGAAATGGCTAACATGAGGGGGTGTAGTTTTAAGGTTCTTGGAAATAGGTACTGAGGGGATGTCAGGGGTAAGTTTTTCACACAGAAAGTGGTGGGTGCGTGGAATGTACTGCTGGCGGTGGTGGTGGAAGTGGATACAATAGGGTCTCTTAAGAGGTACATGGAGCTTAGTAAAATAGAGGGTCGTGTGGTAGGGAAATTCAAGGCATTTCTGGAGTAATTTACATGGTCAACACAACATTGTGCACTGAATGGCCTGTAATGTGCTATAGGTTTCTATGTTTCTATCTATCTATCTATCTATCTATCTATCTATATATATATATATATATAATATCTGAGACTTTTGCACGGGAATGTATTTGTGATAAATAATTCTGATTCTGAATCATTAAACTGGAAAGAGAGAAGAGAAGATTCACAAGTTGTGGTCAAGGTCTGGGTTATAGGGAGAGACTGGCCTTGCTAGAGCTTTATCTCTTAGAGTTTAGGATAGTGAGAGTGACTTTGTCGAGGTTTCTAAAATCTTGAGGGGGATAGATAAGCTGAACATACATTGTCTTTTCCCAGGAAAAGGCAAGCCAAAAATTAGAGGACACAGTTTTCAGGTGAAAGGTAAAAGATTTAAAAGGGACCTGAGTGAAATCTTCCTCATGAAGAGAGGTTGTGCATATAATCAGTGGCCACTTTATTAGGTACCTCCTCTACCGCAACAAAGTGGCCACTGAGTGCATGTTTGTGGTCCTCTGCTGCTGTAGCCCATCTAATCAAGGTTCAATATGTTGTGCATTCAGAGATATTCTTCTACAGACCACTGTTGTAATGTGTGCTTTGAGTTACTGTTGCCTTCCTGTCAGTTTGAACCAGTCTGGTTTACTCTTCTCATACCTTTCTCATTAACAAGACGCTTTCACCCACAGAAATGCTACTCATGACATGTTTTTCACACTATTTTCTGTAAAGTCTAGAGACTGTTCTGAGATAATTCCCAGGAGATCAGCAGTTTTTGAGATATTGAAACCATTCCGTCTGGTACCAACAATCATTCCACGGTCAATCATTGAGGTCACGTTTCTTCCTCATTCTTATGTTTGGTCTGAACAATTTTTGATCAGTGTATATGGAATGAACTTCCAGAGAAACCAATTGAGACAATTATAATATTAATATTAAAAATACATTTGGAGAGGCTTCAAGGGACATGGGCCAAACACAGGTAAATTAGCTTGGTGGACACTGTAGTCAGTGAGGGCAATTTGGGTTGAAGGGCCGATTTCATTGTTTTATTCCCCTAGGACTCCATGACTCTTAAATTGGCATGGTGAAACACGATCTCATCAGCATTTCCTGTCCAGTAACTTAACGACTACTCCCCAAAATAGACAAAATAGTTGTTTAAATGAATTTTAAAGAACTGGATATACTGCCCGCCATCCTCTGATAGCAAAAGCACATCAGGCAGACTGCGCAATCTGTTCCTCTCGCCTCTGGTGTTCTGTTTGCTCTCTGCTACAACCCCCCAGAACCAGAATCAGGTTCAATATCAATGGAAAATGTCGTGAAATGTTTTGCTTTGTAGCAGCAGTACATTGCAATACATAATAATAAAAATCGATAATTACAGTAAGTACAGGTCGACCTTCACTAATCCGCCACCACTGGGACCTGAGGAGTGCCGGATTAGTGAAAATGCCGAATTACAGAAGGATCACATTAAGCATAATCAGTGCTGGAATATCGAAGGAACCAGATTACAGGTAATGAAGGTCAACCTGTATGTACATATGTAAAAAATAAGTCAAATAACTACTGCAAAAACACAGGGAATAAATGCTGAGGAAGTGTTCATGGGTTCACTGTCCATTCAGAAATCTGATGCGGGGTGGAGAAGGGGGGGAAGAAGCTATTTCTGAAATGTTGAGCATGTCTTCAACAACTCCTTGCTGGTCGCAGTGAGAAGAGGGCATGTCCTGGTGATAGGAGTTGCATTTTTGAGGCATTGCCCTTTGAAGCTGTCCTTGATTCTGGGGGGGATAAGACCCATGATAGAGCTGGTCCCCTTCAAGTAGTATCCAAGTGCGGTGCCCAAACCTTAGTGCAGATCGTCAAGGTGAAACAGGGCCTGTGAACTGGTTTCTGACTTCTATCACCTCACAACGTTGAGGTCTTAGGTGCATAACATTGAAGGAAATTCAGTCCTACCTAATTCTTCAAACTTCTCTTTAAGTTCTGAAAACAACAATAACAATTTAATCATTACTTTATAAGATTATTTCCCAGTCTCTATGACACATGGGCACATAGTCTGTATTACAGATAAAAGCACGGTGGTGCTGCAGTTTGCACAGTGCTGTTACCGTGCCAGTGACCTGTGTTTAAGTCCTTCACTGTCTGAAAGGAGTGTGCACATTTTCCCCATGACCACTGAAATTCCTCCCACACTCCACAGATGTACAGAGAAGCAGGTTAATTTGTCACATGGGTGTAATTGGGTAGAACAAGCTCATTGGCTGGAAAGGGCTGTAACTGTGTGTATCTGGACTGGCAGATCATTATTCCGGGGTTCAATTGTTTTAAATGCGATGCAGTGGGAGGGATTAAATGGAATGGCTGGCGTTACTAGTCAGGGAAAATGTCATGGCAGTGCTCAGTCAGGACAGATTGGAGAACTTGTCTAGTGAGGTTTTATAGGTGGAACTGAGGAATTAGAAGGATATGACTGGGCCGGCTGGTGGCACAACGACATCGGCGCCGGACCCGGGAGTGGAGGTTCCTGATTTCCATCCGTGCCGGGTTGAGTGTCGAGATCGCAACTCGACCTCGTAAAGGGAAAATACTGTGAAAATACTGTGTGGGCACGTGGCCAAGTGGTTAAGGCATTGGACTAGCTACCTGAAGGTCGTGAGTTCGAGCCCCAGCCAAGGGAACGTGTTGTGTCCTTGAGCAAGGCACTTAATCACATATTGCTCTTTGACGACACTGGTGCCAAGCTGTATGGGTCCTAATGCCCTTCCCTTGGACAACATCGGTGTTGTGGAGAGGGGAGATTTGCATCATGGGCAACTGCTGGTCTTCCATACAACCTTGCCCAGGCTTGTGCCCTGGAGAGTGAAGACTTTCCAGGCGCAGATCCATGGTCTTGCAAGACTAATGGATACCTTTATTTATTACTGCGAAACACACATGCACAGACTCGCACACACGCAGGCACACGCCAAAAAAAAAGAAAGAAAGATATGACTACGTTAATTGGGCTAGATAGATAGATAGACATACTTTATTGATCTCGAGGGAAATTGAGTTTCATTACAGCTGCACCAACCAAGAATAGAGCATAAAATATATATTATAATATAATATAAATATATATTATAGGCTACCCAACAGTCTGTGAGATTTAGAGGGACAGAGCTGTTGAGAGATTGTATACTGTTGCAAGAAACACAAGATTGTTATAGCAGGTGATTTTAACTTTCCACATATTGGCTAGGACTCTCATACTGTAAAAGGACTAGATGGGACAGAGTTTGTCAGATGTATTCTGGAAAGCTTCCTTAATCAGTACATAGAAGTCCACACGACAGAGTGGGCAATACTGGATTTGCTATTAGGGAATAAGACAGGATGGGTGATAGAAGTTTGTGTAAGGGAACACTTTGCACCTCGTGATCATAATGCCATTAGTTTCAAAGTAAGTATGGACAAAGATACAATTTTGATAGTATCAGAAAGGATCTGGCAAGTATGGATTTATTGGGACAGGCAGGCAGGCACAAGTAAATACACAAGAACACCTGAGAAATCAACAGGGCTTAAAGAAGGCAAGAGGTTGCCCTTGAAGACAAGGTGAATGAGAATCCTAAGGCATTCCACAGATATGTTAAGAGCAAAAGGATTGCAAGGGACAAAATTGGTCCTCTGGAAGATCAGAATGGTAATCCATGCCTGGAGCAAAAGAGATGGAGAAATCTTAAAATGAACTTTTTGCATCTTTATTTACCAAGGAGACACAGAGTCCACAGAAGTGAGGCAAAGCAGCAGTGAGATCATGGACCTATGCAGATTAGTGGAAGATGTGTTTGCTGTTGAGGCAAATTAGGGTGGATAAATCCCTAGGGCCTGACAAGGTGTTCTGTCAGACCCTGAAGGAGGCAGGTGCAGAAACTGCGAGGGTCCTGGCAGAGATATTTAAATCATCCTCAGCGACAGGTGAGTTACTGGAGGATTGGAGGATAGAAGAAAGCCTCTAAAATAAACCAGAAAATTATAGGCCTGTGAGCCTGACATCAGTAGTGGGAAAGTTATTGTAAGGTATTCTAAGGGACTGGATATACTGTTTGAGTTTTGGAATAGACCTGGAATGAGAAGAGATAGTCAGCATAGCATTGTGCATGGTAGGTGCTGTCTAATCAATATTATAAAGTTTGTTGAGGAAGTTATTAGGAAAGTTGATGACGGCAAGGCAGTGTATGTTGTCTACATGGACTTTAGTAAGGCATTTGATAAGGTCTTACAGTGAGTGCCATAGGGATAAGTGCTGGGTCTGTTGTTTGTCATCATATCAATGATCTGGATGTTAATGTGATTAACTGGATCAGAAATTTGCAGATGACACCAAGATTTGGAGTGTAGTGGACAGCGAGGACAACTATCAGAGCTTGCAGTAGGATCTGAACCATCTGGAAAAATGGACTGAAAAATGGGAGATGGAACTTAAGGTGGATGAATGCAAGGTGTTCAACTTCTGTAGCACCAACCAGGGTAGGTCTTACTGTCAGCTTGAATCAGCCTGGCCATTCTCCTTTGATATCTCTCATTAACCAAGCATTTTAACCCATAGAACTACTGCTCACTGAATGTGTTTTTGTTTCTCACACCATTCTCTATAAACTCTAGACACTGTTGTTCATGAAAATCTGAGGAAATTAGCAGCTTCTGAGATGCTCAAACCACCCCGTCTGGCAGCAACAATTATTCCATGATCAAGGTCACTTAGATCATATCTCTTCCCCATTTTGATGTTTTGTCTGAACAGCATTTATGAGCAAACATGACCTCTTCAACCATACACACACACTGACAGATACACACACACACACACCGCCCCCCCCCCATAATAATCTCACCTGATAGTCGGACATTGCATTCAACTAAGGAAATATGCACAGCAGAACAATTAGCAATGCAGTTACTAAGCAAGGTCAAGAATGCAAGTTGCATTGAATACCAATAATCCAGTGTGCAGCATTAGCCTATTCTGATATTGGAGCAGAATTGGAACATTTGGCTTATTGAGTCTGCTCCGCAGTTACATCATGACTAATTTATTATTCCTCTCAACCCCATTCCCCTTCCTTATTACCGTTACCTTTGAGGTCCTTACTAATCAAGAAGCTATCAACCTCTGCTTTAAATATACTCCAAAGAAGGTGGAGCTTAGGAGAGTTAATGGCACCTAACGGCGATTCCTTTGCTTGCTTCTTCGGAAACAGTTCTATTTCCAACTTTAATATCTCTAATTTTCACAAAGGCTCAGCCTAAGAGTCTGGCTTGAATTCGGAAGCCTAGGATCTCGGGGCTCTGGAGACGGGCGGATCGAGGGTCGATGTCACAGCAGGAGACCCGTGTGCCATCAGGGGTGTCGGGATATCTGCTGTGTGCCTGGAGACCTGGGATATTTGCAATCTTCAGGCACAGAGCTCAAAAAAAGTGACATAACGGACTTTTAACATCATAAACCAGTGAGTTGTTTGTCATGTGTCCCTGCTCGCTGGCAAAATGGAAACACCTCTTTCTCCCTTACTAGGGAAAGAGAGAATCTGCAGTATGTCAAACACCAGGTGAAATGCCAAGTCTTTGGGGTAACTGCAAGTCTGTGTCTTTGCTATTGCTTTGCTCATGCTCGCGTGCTCGGTGGTAGTGCCGATGCTCACTTTGTTTTTGCCAGTGGGGAGAGGGGGATTGATGGCTTATGCGGTGGGGGGGGAACTTTGGGGTTCTCTGTTTTCATGGGTAGTTGTGAAGAAAAAGCATACATTTGTATACATTGTATACATTTCTCTGACATTAAATTGTACCTTTGAACCTTTGACTTGGCCTCCACAGCCATCAGTGGGAATGAATTCCACAGATTCAACACCCTTGGGAAGTTAAAGAGAGCAGGAGTTGTACAGTAAGTAATTGAGCCCCAGGGAGTAGTGTGGAATGGAGGGGCCAAGAGGTACAAGTACATAGTTCCAATAAGTGCCAACAGAGGCAGGGTGGTGTTGAAGTTGTTTGACATAGAAACAAGACATTTCAGCACAGTACAGGCCATTTATCCCACGATGTTGTGTTGACCTTTTAACCTACTCTAAGATAATCTAACCCTTCCCTCCTATATATGTAGCCTGCCATTTTTAGCCCTTCATTTGTTAGGATGGGAAACAGCTTCTCTCCCTAACTGTGAGACTATTGAGCTCCTTACCACCACCCAAGTCTCATTACTGATGACGTGCCAGTAGTGAACACTGTATACTTTTTAAATGGTGTCATAAATGCACCTTATGATAAATGTCAATCTTCTGGGATATATTTTATTATTAATTTATTTGTGGTAATATTATTAGGTGTTATATGTACGGCATTGTGCATCTTGAACTGGAGTATTGATGTTTTGTTTGGCTGTATACATGTGTACAGTTCAATGACAATAAACTTGAACTTCATTTTTATATCATCTGTGTGCTTATCTAAGAGTTTCTTAAGCATCCCTAATGTACCTACCTTTATCACCACCCCCGGCAGGGAATTCGATGCACCCACCAATCTGTGTAAAGAACTTATGTCTGATTTTTCCCCCATACCTTCCTCCAATCCACATAAAATTATGCTCCCTTGTGTTAGCCATTTCCACTCTGGCTATCTACTTCATCTGTGTCTCTTATCTTCTTATACACTTCTATCAAGTCACCTCTCATCCTCCTTTGCTCAAAAGAAAAAAAAAATCCTCTCTTCCATGATCATGTAAACACAAGCCTCCTCTCATTCTGCAGGCTCTTCTCTCTGTCCATGATTATGTAAACACAAATCTCCTCTCATTCTGCAGGCTCTTCTCGCTGTCCATGATCATGTAAACACAAGTCTCCTCTCATTCTGCAGGCTCTTCTCTCTGTTCATGCCATGCCCATGGATGTCCTTCAGCCAAACTTTCATGCAACAGTATTTGATTCTCATGTAATGCTGTCCTATGTCTCTGTTCATAAGCTCTGGTACATCTGGTATACCTGGACGGTGAATACATCAGGATTCTCTTGATTCTCTTGATTGACTACAACTCAAGATTAAACATTACCATCCCCTCAAAACTAATAAACTTCAAGAACTAGGCCTCAACACCTATTTGTGCAACTGGATCCTTGATTTCCTTTATTAGACTCCAGTCACCAACTCCTTCACAATCCCCAACAGCATCATCACGGGTGCACCCTTTGATCATGTAAACACAAGCCTCCTCTCCTTCTGCAGGCTCTTCTCTCTGTCCATGTGCTTCTCTCTGTGTGCTTAGCCCCCCTGCTTCACTCGCTTTATACTTATGACTGTGTGGTTAAGTACAGCTCCAATGCCATATTTACATCTGCTGACAACAACACTGTTATTAGCCGGATCAAAGGTGGTGATGAATCAGCATATAGGAAGGGGGTTGAAAATCTAGTTGAACGATGCCACAACAATGGCCTCTCACTCAACGTCAGTATAAACCAAATCATTGACTACAGGAGGAAAAAGCCAGACATTCATAGGCCGGTCCTCATGAGGGTATTGGTGGTGGAGAGGATCAGTAACACATAATTAGAATCAGGTTTACTATCATTGGCATAAGTTGTTAAATCTGTTCTTTTTGCAACAGCAGTATATTGCAATACATAATAACAGAACTATAGACTACAATAAGAAATATATATATATAAAACAAGCAGTGCAAAAAAGAGGAAGAATGCTAAGGTAGTGTTCATGGGAAGAGGCTGTTCCTGAAATGCCCAGTTTGCCTTCTGGCTCCTGTACCACCTCCTTGAAGGCAGCAATGAGAAGAGGGCATGTCTTGGGTGATGAGGATTCTTAATGACGAATGCCACACTTTTGAGGCATTTTCTTTTGAAGATGTTCTGGTACCAGGGAGGCTACTACTCACGATGGATCTGGCTGAGATTCTACCCTCAACTTCCCATTCCTGAAGTCCTCAATCAATTCCTTTGTCTTACCTACATTGAGTGTAAGGTTGTTACTGCAGCACCACCTGATCAACCAGCTGATCTAATTTGCTCCTGTATGCCTCCTCATCACTATCTGAAATTCTACCAGTAATAATTGTGTCATTGGCAAATATTTAGATGGGAGTGTACCCTAATGTGAGTAGAGCAATGGGCTACGCATGCATCCTTGAGCTGTGCCAGTGCTGATTGTCAGTGAGGAGGAGATGTTATTTCTACTCTGCAGTGACTGTGGTCTCCCGATGAGGAAGTCAAGGATCCGGTTGTAGAGATAGTACAGAGACCCAGGTTTTGGAGCTTGTAGATTAGAACTACGGAGGGTAAGTTTGTGTTGAATACTGAGCTGTAGTCAATAAACATAGGTATTACTATTGTCCAGGTGGTCCAATGCTAATTGGAGAGCCAGTGAGATTGTGACCATTGTAGATTTTAGACCATTGTGGGGATAGGCAAATTGCAACAGGTCAAAGTTCCTGCATGGGCAGGAGTTGATACTTTCCATGACCAATCACACAAAGCACTTCATCACAGAAGATGCAAGTGCCACTGGGCGATAGTCATTGAGGCAGCTCACATTGTTCTTCTTGAGTACTGTTACGATTATCACCCTTCTGAAGCAGGTGGGAACCTCTAGCTGCAGCAGTGAGAGGTTGAAGGTGTCATTGAACAGTTCTGCTAATTGGTTGGCACAGATTTTCAGAGTCCTGCCAGGTTTACTACCTGGCATAGGTTCAACTTCTCAAAAGATGTTCTGTCATTAGTCTCCTAGACAGAGAACTCAGGGTCACCAGATGCTGTCGGAATTCACATAGGTGTAATTTTATTCTCCCTTTCAAAACATGCATACAAGGGGTTGAGCTCAGTTGTGTGTGAAGTGTCACAGCTGTGCACGATGTTAGGTTTCGCTTTGTAGGAAATAATGGTGCAAACCCTGCCAGAGCTGAGGTACATTTGATTCTGTCACCTCAGATAGAATTTTTTTGCCCTTAAAGTAGTCTTCCATAGGTTGTACCAGTACTTCTTGTATGGTTCTGAATCACTGGTCTTGAAGGTCACAGATCTACCTTTAGCAGACTATGAGTCTCCTGGTTCATCCATGGCTTTTCTGTGGGTATATCCAGTATTTTCTCAGAAGCACACACTCATTCACACAGGTCTTGATGAAGTTGTGAATTAGTTAAATTAAATAAGTATTGCATAAACAGGATCCCACCACCAAGCACGTCTTCCCTCCCCCCAACTTTCTGCAGGGATTGCTCCCTACACAACTCCCTTGGCAATTAGTCCCTCCCCACTGATTTCCCTCCCGGCACTTATCCTTGCAAGCGGAACAAGTGCTACACCTGCCCCCACACCTCCTCCCTCACTACCATTTAGTGCCCCACACAGTCCTTCCAGGTGAGGCAACACTTCACCTGTGAGTCTGTTGGGGTCATATACTGTGTCTGGTGCTCCCAGTGTGGCCTCCTGTATATCGGTGAGACCCAACATAGATTGGGAGATTATTTCCCCAAGCACCAGAAGAAGTGGGATCTTTCAGTGGCCACCCATTTTGATTCCACTTTCCATTCCCATTCTGGTATATTAACCCATGGCCTCCTCTGCTGTCACAATGAGGCCACACTCAGGTTGGAGGAACAACATCTTATATTCTGCCTGGATAGCCTCCAACCTGATGGCATGAACATTGACTTCTCAAACTTCCGGCACTGCCCCCACCCTCCCTTTCACTAGTCCCCATTCCTTTTTCCTTCTCTCACTTTTCTCCTTGCCTGACCATCGCCTCCCTCTGGTGCTCTTCCCCCCTTTTCTTTCTTCCATGGCCTTCTGTCAGACTCCTCCTTCTCCAGTCCTGTATCTCTTTCATCAATCAACTTCCCAGCTCTTTACTTCATCACTCCCTCTCCAGGTTTCACCTATCACCTTGTGTTTCTTTCTCCCCCTCCTCCACCTTTTAAATCTGCTCCTCATCTTTTCTCTAGTCCTGTTGAAGTGTCTCGGCCCAAATCATCGACTGGACTTTTACCCATAGATGCTGCCTGGCCTGCTGAGTTCCTCCAGCATTTTGTATGTATTGCTTGGATTTCCAGCATCTGCTGGTTCTCTCTTGTTAGTGAGGTAGTGTTCATATGTTCAACGTCCATTCAGAAATCGGACTGCAAAAGGGAAGAAGCCATTCCTGAATCATTGAGCGTGTGCCTTCATGCTTCTGTACCTCCTTCCTGATGGTAGCAATGAGAACAAGGTATGATCTGGGTGATGGGGATCCTTAATGATGGATGTCACCTTTTTGAGGCATCTTGAAGATGTCCTGGATGCTACAGAGGCCAGTGCTCATGATGAAGCTAAGTTTACAACTCACTGCAGCTTTCTTTGATTCTGTGCAGTTGCACCCTGCCCCTCCATACCAGACAGTGCTGCAGCCAGTTAGAATATTCTTCATGGTACATCAGTAGAAAATGGAGAGTGTCTTTGGTGACATTCCAAATCTCTTCAAACGCTTAATGATACATAGCCACTGTCATGCCTTCTTTGTAGCTGCATTGAGGAACTTAAAATTTCTCACTCTTTCTACTTCTGATCCCTCTATGACGACTGGTGTGTGTTCTCTCATCTTACCTTTCCTGAAGTCAGTGGCGGCGCCAGAGATTTTTTCTTGCTGGTGCTACAGTGGGGCTGAATTATTCAGTGATGGTGCTGAGGGATATACTGTATGGTGATATGTATTCGCAAGGCCAGACGTGTGGCATTCAAAAGTCAGTTTCAAACATTATGTGCCTACTATAAATGCCTCTGTTGATTCACAAGCAATTGATAGATATAATATAGAAGTGAACTGTGACAGTGTCAACAGCATCGGAGACAACCCGGGCTACACAGAGCACAAACAAACAAACCAACAGAGCCATGAATCATGCATAAATCCTGCAATCAATGTCAAATGTCTGCTTTTCAACTGAAAAACACAATGTCCACTGCTATTCGCATTACATAGACAGACAATACCAAAAGATACACCATTACTAAAGTCAAATAAGGCAAACAACAGATGCAAGGCTTTACCAGGAGTTGCACAAATCGTACTCTGACCATGCAATACCTCAATTAATTCGGCTACTGAATTTAAAACAAAAATCAACAGAATCACCGCTTGGAAGTCTAAGCAAAACCAGTAGGCTTAATATTAGTAAATGTAATATTTTAGGATTTGCAGGTAACATAAGGACTATGGGGTATCCACCACAAAATGATAATAATAATCAGTATTAGTTTTGGCCCAAATTAACAAAAAAAGCAACTGCACTCACCATTGATGTTTTCAGAAAAGCACAGTCCGTCTGTTGTTGTGATTGGTGGCGAAAGCACCAATGATTTTCTGGATGTCAAGTGCTTTGGTCCTCTGGCTGTTTATGGCCAACAGGGCCAAGCTGCTGTTCTGAGCATCGCTGCTGCTGTTCCTTAGGTAGTTTTTGATGCGTCTGAGGCAAGAGAAACTCCGTTCGCATGAGGCAGATGTAACAGGCAGAGTCAGTGATATGCAGATTAGTTTGTATAAATCTATAAATGCATTGTGGTATGGTCTCATTAGAGCTAGAAATTCCACTGTGTCATTCACTGTCTGTCCTTGCTTTTGTTTTGTTTCCAGCAGACTCCGAACCTGATGTAGCTCTGCAGTCAGGTTCACTTCAGTCACTCCATAGTATTGGGCCATTGGCCAAAGACAATTCTTGTCCAGGAAGAACTTGTGTTTGGGACTCAATGCTGAGGCTCCAGTCAGAACACCTCCAGTTTCAATTGAGAACCGTCTTTTCATTTCAGTCAGAAGTCTGTCTATAACTGGATAGAAACAGTGGTTGCGAAGGTCATCAGAGGATGTGACAGGTGTGCGTTCAATTTGGGCCTCAACAACAAAATCATTTAGGCGGCGGGGTGGCTGGGCCTGTCTCCTTTCACGTGGTGTGCTCTGTATACTGGCCTTGACGCACTGGTCCCGAGCTCTTGCCTGAATTTCACTCCATGGTTCCGCTCCCCGTTTTGCTGAGAGGGCATCCATAATGGACTGAGCCAAGTCCATAGCGGATGAAAGCTCCAAACTGGGAGATTGTAGCTGGTCTGACATGAACTTGGTGACTCGGAATAAATTCTCAAACAGAGTGAGGAGCAAAGGAAACTGCTCGTCAATCAGTCCATTTACAGCTCTGGCCTCCGTTTTCCTCCGTGCATTTGGTTGACCCATAATATCCTTTAGTGTAGCTAGAATGGCAGGGAGTGATTTCCTTATAGCCCACAAAGCTGTATATTGCCATGCCCAGCGTGTATCTGACAATTTCTTCAACTCCACAGGCTGTGCAGTTGATTCCAGTTCTCTCTGTTTCTTCATGAAAAGATCGTGGGCAACAGAGTTTGAAAAGAAGTTGTAAAGCAGCTGCACAGTTTCAAAAAACTCACCCGCCCGCTTGTTGTACATTGCTCACAACATCCACTAAAACAAGGTTCAGTCTGTGAGCATGGCAGTGTATATATAATGTCTGTGGGACCTCTTTCCTGAACCTCTCTTGTACCCCGTTATTGCACCCGGGCATCACTGCCGCCCTGTCATAACACTGACCTGTACACGTGTTCTTATCAATAACACACTGGGCGAGTGTCTGTTCAATGCTTTTAAGAAGCGACTTTGTGTCCAACCATTCTGCTGGAGAGAAGTGCAGGAATTCTTCAAGCACTCTTTCGTTATTCAAATACCGCACCACCACTGATATTTCCTCCTTTTTAGTCAAGTCTTTACTTTCATCCACCATGATGGCAAAATGTCCAGCCTCTTTGATTTCTGCACTTATTTGACGTCTGACCATATCTGCCATAATACCGATAATTTCATTTTGGATATCGTGATGGGTGGTTTTTTTTGCATTTCCAGGATAGTCCTCTATTTTTTTTTAGCTACAGTCTTATCAAACTGTCCAATTACACTGAGCAACTCAACAAAGTTTCCCCTATTGCCAGATCCATCATCCTCCCGGTGTCCTCGCTGGGCAATGCCTTGGCACGCAGAATAGCATAGAGACTCAACCACTGCTCTCATATACTCACGATTTTCCTGGACAATCTTTGCATGTACTTTGTCAAGCATATTTCCCAATCTCGAACTGTCTTGTTTTCTCAATCTGAATTCAGCCCATGCCTCCATAGCAAACTTATGAGCTACACTTACATAGTGGGTTATGAAAGCTGTTGTAGCTTTCCGCCATTTGCGGTAACCGGTGACAGTGAAGGTAGACTCAGAATGGAACACATGTCCACCACACAGGAAATATCTGCATGTGAAGCAGGATGTAGTATCTTACGCGATCGAATATTCCAGCCAGTCAAACCAGCCATGAATAAAACTCCTTTGCTGATTGCCAAACTGTTGCAAGCAGCAAAGGGTACTTTCTCAATACTGACCGACGGGGTCCTTCCTCTGGCTGTTGGCTAACATCGCTAACAGTATTCCCAGTAGCACTAAGAGCAGCTTCATCCACGTTCTCTGCCGAATCCCGCTCCATTTCTTGTTCCTCTACTTCGCCTCACACTCCTTCAGTGAACTGCTGTCATCCTCATCCCTACTTACTTCTTTCTGCATGTTACTTTCTATTAAGACAGGCTCAATCTGAGACACCACTGATTCCTCTGGATGTGGTCGTTTTCTCACTAAAACCCGATCCATTTTTCACACCAGCCAAATAATGCATGTGCCAGGCCCACGGTAGCTTGTAAAAGCACGATGTGTGTGTGTGTGTGTGTGTGTGTGTGTGTGTGTGTGTGTCATCCGTTAGTCCCGCGAGACCATGGATCTGTGCCTGGATGTATACTATCAATCTCTTGGGTGAGTGTGAGTGAGTGACATCACCACCGTAAGTGATCTTATATCAGCTTAACTGATCTGAGGACAGCAATGGCAAGGCATTGACAATGAATGAATAAGCAGAAGCGTAGAGTGGACAAATTACAGTTAATTTCTTGGTGGTGCTATGGTGGTGCTATTGTAATTTCTGTTGGTGCTATAGCACCAGCTAGCACCACCTTAGCACCACCCCAGCACCACCCCTGCCTGAAGACCACGATCAGTTCTTTGGTCTTACTGATGTTGAGTGCCAGGTTGTTGCTATGACATCACTCAACTAGCTGGTATACTTCACTCCTGTACACTCTCTCGTCACTGTCTGAGATTCTGCCAACAATGGTTGTATCATCAGCAAATTTATAAATGGCATTTGAGCTGTGCCTAGCCACACAGTCCTGGGTGTAGAGAGAGTAGAGCGGTTTCCTGCCATCACGAGCAAAGAAGTTGTGTACCCAGCAATGATGATTCAAGGTAGGATGCTTTGTATGGCAATGTCGTCTGAGTTGTTGTTTGTTTGCAGCTTTTGTAGTTTACTGTATTAGATCTGCAGCACAAGAACCACCTGTGAGCTGCATGGCGTATGTTTTGGAACCCGTACCTGTACAGTATGGTGCAGACTTGCCACAGAGTTCAGGCGTGTCCCACAGGCAACTCAGCCGAGTGGCCAGATGCATTTTTTTATTCCAGCCACAGCTGGAATGTCATGCTCATTCCCGTACAATTCCTGAAAAGCCTATTGTAATGCACCATTTAATTTCCACAGAATTTTCTGTTGTAAAGACTTCAGCAATGTCAGCTCGACTGGGCCTAGAAATATTAATTCAAGTTCAAGTTTAATTGTCATTCAACAAGAGTTCAGTCAAACGAAACAGTACTGCTCCATGGCCAAGGCGCAAAACACAGTAGCAACAACATACAGCACATAGGACATATAGTTATGATAGCAGAAAAACAAGCAGTAACGAAAACTAATATAGCCCATGTTATGCCTTTGCCCAGCTTGTCTTCCACTGAGCGAACACTGGAGAGCATCATTGACAAGAGGGGCCAGCCTCCAAACCAGTATGGATTTCAGCATGTTCACAGAGGCTTCTGTTTTCTCCACACCACCTCTGGCACCTCCTCTTCTGGGTGGTTGTAACGGGTGATACTGCATCATGAGGGTCTGGTCCGTACAACAAGCAAAGCAAAGCATCTCCCCTGCTGTTGGTCTTGCCAATGAACCAGTGAACTGGACTTGCAGTGTTCCACATTACTAACATCCAATAGGATCTTGCAATTGCAATAAAAAATGTCCAAGACAATCACTTGCACCATTTTTTTGGACCTTGCACCTCCTTCGCAAAACAATATTAAGCAACAAGTCCAGCTGGCATCACAAGTCTAGGTATGCAAAATATTCAGCTCCATCGCTATCAAGTCCAGCTGGCATCACGAGTCCAGGGATGCAAAATGTTCAGCTCCATCGCTATTGAGCAACTCACTGTCGGGGTAGACCTGCAACAAGGCATCCAACAGCCTCTCGCATATATAAAAAAACACATAGAGGTTGGAGCTTGTGATCATGTGCGCGGCTACCTTACTGGGTTCTTCTTGTGGGCAGGATGGGTTTTCTTTGATAATTCAATGGCTTAATAAGACTGTACAAAGGCAGATGACACCAGCCAGAAACGTAAGTGTAGAGTCAAGAATAAGCCATCTCTAATGATTGGCTGTGACCCACCGGACTACAGAAGGGAAAGATTCACAGGCTTTTCAGTCTCCTGACCCTTTTCCACTTTAAAGACCACGTGGTCTTAATAAACAGAAACAGTAACAGAATATAAAGCCCCAAGCATTCATCATCGTCACAGAGAGTAAAGCAGGAAAACAGGCCATTTGGTCCGCCATATCCACACTGAGCATCAACCACCCATTCTCTTCTACTTCCCCACATTCTAACTCTCATCTCAACTGAGGCAATACACTGTGGCCAATTAACATTCCAGTTTTCACCTCTTTGGAATCATGCTTAATGGCAGAGGGCAAGTGTTTAAGAGGTGATGTTGGAGTACACAGGAACAAAAACTTCAGTTCATTTTAGAGTCATAGAGTACTGGTGGAGGGAAGAAATGTCAGTGTGGACGTGATGAGCCAAATGGCCTGCTTAGGTGGGCCATGGAATGCCAACAATGGGACTGCTATATCCGGGCATTGTTGAATTTCTTGTGAGTGGCAAGAACTCTGTTCTTCCTGCTCTGCTCGCTTTATCCTTAACACTCTGAGGCTAAACACAGCTCCAACCTTTTACACATTGGCCGTCTGTCTGTCCTGTTAGGTGTAGGCTTTCACTGATTCTATTGTGTTTTTTTATTGTGAATGCCCGCAGAAAATCAATCTCAGTTACATATATGTATGTTGATAATAAATTTACTTTGAACTTGGATTACATTATGACTTGTGCCTTGCAGGTGATGGAAAAGTTTTGGAATTTCAGGCAGTGAATCAATCACTGCGGGATGTCCAGTCTCCACCCTGTTCTTCTAGCTTGTATGCGCAATAAGCTGGATGAGCTCAGCAGGTCAGGCAGCATCTATGAATGGGAAATAACAGTCAACGTTCTTTTTTATTCCTTCTCCTTATTCTATTCTTACATTGTTCATATCTCTCCAAGGATCATCATCTTGTGGTGGTGGAGAGGCTAGTGAGCTCCTGAGCACCCATGGTCCAACCAAGACCTACACTTCACCTTGTCTGCCCTGCATGTCAATGACAGTGACGTCTCCCTTCCTGATAGGGTGAATGCCTTCTATGCAGTATTTGATGCAATGAATGATGTAACATCAAGGAAAACTCCCTCTCCCCATGAGGAACAGGAACCCTGTCTAGCTGCAACTGAGGTGAAGACCATCCTAACCAGGGAAAACTCAGCAAAGAGGGCCAGACAACATACCTGGTGAGGTGCTGAACCACTATAAGGCCCAGCTAATACAGGTCAAAACAGACATCTTTAACAACTCTTTGCAATGACCCACAGTTCCTGCTGGCTTCAAAGCAGCCACCATCATTCCGGTATCCGAGGGAGTGACGGTACTGGCCTAAGTGGTTACCACCTAATGCCACTGACCTCAACAAACATAAAATGCTTTGAACAGCTGGCATTGGATTATATAAAATCCCAACTTCCAGCTGAATTGGACCCTTTCCAATTCGCCTACTGCTCAAACTAGCCCACTGATGATGCCAAAGCTTTGGCCCTCCACTCCATCTTGTTCCACCTAGAAAACAATGCCTCATATGCCAGGATGTTGTTCATCAAATTCATCCCTCACAGGCTGGTGGGCAAACTGTCCTCATTGGGACTCAATGCCAATCTCTGCAACTGGATTTTAGATATCATGGTGGAAAGACCTCAGTCAGTCTGAGACAGCAACATTATCTTATGCTCCATCATGCTGAACACTGTTGCATGCTGGGCCTGCTGATGCTCACATTGCTCACCCATGACTACACTGCTAGATCCAGCTCTAACAACATCAGCAAGTTTGCTGATGACATAACAGTGGTTAGCCTCATAATTCGGCATACAGAAAGGAGGTAGAGAGGCTTGTCAAATGGTGTGAGAAGAACAACAAGAGTCTCAATGTGGACAAGACGAAAGAAATGATTCTTGAATGCAAACACGAGAAAATCTGCAGATGCTGGAAATTCAAGCAACACACACAAAATGCTGGTGGAACGCGGCAGGCCAGGCAGCATCTATAGGAAGAAGTACAGTCGACGTTTCGGGCCGAGACCCTTTGTCAGGGCTAACTGAAAAAAGAGATAGTAAGAGATTTGAAAGTGGGAGGGGGAGGGGAGACCAGAAATGAGAGGAGAAGACAGGAAGGGGAAGGATGAAGCTAAGAGCTGGAAAGTTGATTGGCAAAAGGGTACAGAGTTCAAGAAGGATCATGGGACGGGAGGCCTAGGGAGAAAGAAAGGGGGAGGAGAGCCCAGAGGAAGATGGAGAGCAGGCAAGGAGTGATTGTGAGAGGGACAGAGAGAGAAAAAAAGGGGGGTGGAATAAAAATAAATAAGGGATGGGGTAAGAAGGGGAGCAGGGGCATTAACGGAAGTTAGAGAAATCAATGTTCATGCAATCAGGTTGGAGGCTACCAGGTTGGCGAAATGATTCTGGACTTCAGAAAGGCACTGGTCAACCACTCTTCATTACACATCAATGGCTCTGCGGTGGACAGAGTGAGGAGCACAACGTTCCTTGGTGTGCACATAATGTATGATCTAACCTTACCCACAGCACCTCCTCATTAGTCAAGGAGGCACAGTAGCATTTCCACATTCTCAGGAGACTGAGGTGTGCAAGACTCCCTGTCCCCATTGTAGCAACTTTCTACAGGAGCACCATTGAGAGTGTCCTGATTGGCTGTGTCATTGTGTGGTACGGATGCTGTTAGTCATTGGACTGCTAGATCGTACAGAGCACAGTAAAACTTGTTGAGAAGATCACCGTGTCTCCCTCCCTGTCCCTCCGCATCCCTATTGTCACATAATGCGTACCGGGAATGTTGTGTATGAAGGACCCGAAGCATTGTTGAGGGTTCCCTGCCACCCGTCCCACAACCTCTTTGATCCACTATTGTCAGGAAGGAGGTACAAGAGCAATAAGAATTGGACTTGCCAAACTGGGTAATACCCTCCCACCACTGAGGTCTTGTCAATAAGACAGCGAGCTAGTTTACTGTTTACCTGTGCTGCATACTTCACATGCATTTTGAATGATATTTTATTACCTTACTTGAGGTAATATTTTGATATATGTGTGATGTGATGTATGTTTGTGGTTGCATTGTGATGCAGAGAAATGTTGTTACACAATGATAGTGACTTGATATGCCTTTCAGTATGTCTACTCTAAATCCTTCATGCTTGGAGCCCAAGCAGAGCTTTATTAATGAGGAGGATGGTGTTCAGAGAGTGTTAAGAGCAGACTGGGACTCTGAAGCCTCAAATTATATTGACTCAGAGTCAGGGAGACGCAAAAGGAGCTTAGCAGGTCAGGATCTGGATACGAATAAAGAGTTGACATTTCGAACCGAGAACGTTCATGAGGAACCATCCGTAGATGCTGCCTGACATGCTGAGCTCCTCCAGCACATCGTGTGTATTGTTCAGTTGAGGAGTCAAGTGATGAATGGAAGCCACCAGGAGGACTAAGAGTTGAACGAATACAGCTGAATGGGAAGTCAGCCCTCCAGAAAATAGAATTCCTCATATGAATGACCAGATTGAGAACTAATCAACTCTACTTTAAATGGTCATTAATTTGGAGTGGGGGGGGCAGAAGAGTCAAAAATAGTGAAAAGTAATGACTGTAGTACTTGTTTTTGATTGTTACTGATACAGTAATGTTTGGCAAAAAAAAGATAGGTATATTTTTGTGATACATGCTACTATCTCTGAAAGAACTAGAAAAATAAAAGTCCCATTGAAATTGGAAAAAGAAAAGGCTCTCACTTCAGCCGCAGAGACTGAAATCACAGGGTCGTTGGGTTTGTAGGATTTTGTGAAGCTGCACCCAAAACGTTAACAGTTTATTCCTCTCCATAGATGCTGCCAGACCTACTGCATTTTGTGAGTGTTACTCAGTAAAATTGCACCCTGTTTTTCTAATCTCCACATCTGGAGGAGTTTCTATTTAACTAATCAACTTCAAACACATTTCTATGAGGAGAACACCAGAGAATGGCACTGTTTAACCCTTTAGTTTGAATATTTCCTATCCAATTTTGACCAGCAGATTATGTGGAACATTTTTACCAATTTATTTTGATGTGATTTGAAAATGCTGTCTTTCTGTTTGGGGCTTCTCTACTAACTTGTGACTCTACATCACAATTTCTCTTGTTTGTGATTTGATCACATTTAATAGCTTCTAAACGTTCCAAGTAAAATTTATTATCAGAGTATAGGCAGACTGCGGGCATTCTAGGCAAATCTATCGAACAATAACTGTAAACAGGAACAGTGGACAACAAACTGCAAATATAGATATAAATAAATAGCAACAAATAATGAGCATGAAATAACAAGATAAACGAGTCCTTAAATGCCTTTCGTCAAGAGCCTGATAGTTGAGGGGTAGTAACTAATCTTAACCTTGAGTCCTGAGGCAGTTGTACCTTCTACCTGATGGCAGCAATGAGAAAAGTGCATGGCCTGGGTGGGGAGAATCTTTGGTCATAGATGCTGTTTTTCTAAGGCCATGTTTCATTTTCTGGGCCAAATCCACTGTCTTTTGTAGGATTTTGGTGTTCCTATACCAGGCCATTATGCAGCCAGTCAACACACTTTCCATGACACATCTATAGAGGTTTGCCAAGGGTTTTGAAGACATGACGAATCTCTGCAAACTGTGCAATGAGCCAGAATTGATTGGAGAGCTTAAGGTAAAAGAACCCTTAGGGGAAATGATCATAAGATGATCGAATTCACCCTGAAATTTGTGGAGAAGCTAATGTCAGATAAGTCAGCATTACAGTGGAGTAAAAGGAATTTCAGAGGCGTAAGAGAGTTGGCCACAATTGACTGGAAAAGCACTCTGGCTGGGATGACAGCATAGCAACAATGGCTGGAATTCCTGGAAGCAATTTGGAAGGCACAGGATATATACATCACAAAGAGTAAGAAGTAATCCAAAAGAAAGATGACACAATCATGACTAATGAAAAGTCAAAGCCAACATAGTACACAGATACACAGACTCTACAAAATGGGGATTGTTGATAATAATTTATGCTGGAAATGTGAAAATGAAGTGGGCACATATTTTCACATGATTTGGGAGTGTTCCATGATTCATCCATTTTGGTGTAAAGTTCTTGATTTGTTGAGGAATTGGTTGGGTTCAACATTGCCCTTGTGCCCACGGCTTTGTCTCTTGGGTGATAGGACAATGATACCTAATGTAAACGATGACAAATTTACTATTTTAAAGGTGGGTCTCATCACAGTTGCAAGAATTAAATTGCAAAACTCGAAAAAAACCCAGATGTCCCACTGTAAAGGAATGGACTGAGGAAATGATTAAGATTTCATCATATGAACACATGTTGGGAAGAATTAACAGTGAGGGAAAAGTGCAAGATGCGTGGGATCAATTTTGGTTGTATGTTAACTTAAACTTAAATTAGAATTTCTTTCTGTTTCTAAGTTTTATTTGTTTTCCTGTCATGGAATGGCTGTATAAATATGCTGTAGCTATCTGCTCTATGATATGCTGTGCTGCTTAATAATAAAAATTTGAATTACATAAAAAAGCCAAAGGGAGGGCATATAATAGAGCAAAAATTAGTGGGAGGTTAGAGGATTGGGAAGCTTTCAAAAGCCAACAGAAAGCAACTAAGAAAGTCATCATGAAGGTAAGGATGGAATACAAAAGTAAGCTAGCTATAATATTAAAGAGAATATCAAAAGTTTCTTCAGCTACATAAACTGTAAAAGAGAGGCAAGAGTGGATATCGGCCCAATGGAAAACGATGCTGGAGAGGCAGTAATGGGGGACAATGAAATGGTGGACGAACTGAATGAGCATTTTGCATCAGTCTTCACTGTGGATGACACGAGCAGTATGGTGGAAGTTCCTGGTATCAGGGATCATGAAGTGCATGAAGTTACCATTGCTAGAGAGATGGTTCTTGGAAAACAGAAAGGACTAAAGGTAGATCAGTCACTTGGACCACATGGTGTACACCCCTGGGGTCTGAAGGAAGTGACTGAAGAGATCATGGAGGCTTTGGTAGTGATCTTTCAAGAATCACTAGATTGTGGAATTGTTCCAGAAGACTGGAAAATTGCAAATGTCACTCCATGCTTCAAGAAGTGAGAGAGGCAGAAGAAAGGAAACTATAGACCAGTTAGTCTGACCTTTGTGGTTGGGAGGATGTTGGAGTAGATTATTAAGGATGTGGTTTTGGGGTATTTGAAGCTATAAGCCGTAGTCAGCATGGTTTCCGCAAGGGAAAATCTTGCCTGACAAATCTGTTAGAATTCTTTGAAGAATAACAAGTAGGATAGACAAAGGAGAATTGGTTCATGTTGTCTACTTGGATTTTCAGAAACCCTTTGACAAGGTGCCATACATGAGGCAGCTTAATAGGCTATGAGCCCATGCTATTACAGGAAAGATTCTAGCATGGATAAAGCAGTGGTTGATTGATAGGAGGCAAAGAGTGGGAATAAAGGGAGCCTTTTCTGGTTGACTGCCGATGACTATTGGTGTTCCACAGGGGTCTGCACTGGGACCAATACTTTTTAAGTTATATGTCAATGATTTGGATGATGGAATTGATGGCTTTATTGCAAGTTTGCAGATGATATGAAGCTAGGTGGAGAGATGGGTAGTTTTGTGGATATAAAGAGGATACAGGACGACTTAGACAGATTAGGAAAATGGAAAAGAGTGTCGGGAAGTATAAGGCCATGCACTTTGGTAAGAGAAATGAAAGGGTTGACTATTTTCTTAATGGTGTGAAAATACAAAAAGCTGAAGTGCAAAGCGGTTTGGGAGTCCTTGTGCAGGATTCTGTAAACGTTAATTTGCAGGTTGAGTCTATGGTGAGAAAGGCAAATGCAATGTTAGCATTCATTGCAAGTGTACAAGAATATAAAAGCAAGGATGTAATGTTCAGATTTTATAAAGCATTGGTGAGGTCTCATTTGGAGTATTGTGAGCAGTTTTAGGCCCCTTATCTGAGAAAGCTTGTGTTTAAACTGGAGAAGATTCAAAGGAGGTTCATGGAAATGATTCCAGGATTGAATTGCTTGTCCTATGGAGAGTGTTTGATGGTTCTTGGCCTATGTTCACTAGAATTCAGAAGATTGAGGGGTGACCTCATTGAAACCTATCGAATGGTGAAAGGCCTTGATCGAGTGGATGTTGAGAGGATGTTTCCTATGCTGGGAGAGTCTAAGACCAGAGGACACAGCCTCAGAATAGAGGGCCGTCCTTTTAGAACGGTTTTGAGGAGGAATTTCTTTAGCCACAGAGTGGTAAATCTATGGAATTCTTTGCCACAGGCAGCTGTGGCGGCCAAGTCTTTATGCATATTTAAGGCAGAGGTTGATCGTTTCTTGATCAGTCAGGGCATGAAGGGATACAGGGAGAAGGCAGGAGATTGGAGCTGAGAGGAAAATTGGATCAGCCATGAGGAAATGGAGGAGCAGACTCGAAGGGCCAAATGGCCTAATTCTGCTCCTATATCTTATGGTCTTGTGGACTTCTGAGGAAGTGGAGGCACTGTTGTGCTTTCTTCACAATTATGTTTATAGGACTGGTCCCCTCTCTACTTCACCACCCTCCCATAAATCCTGATCTTCCCCATCTCATCCCACTCTGCATAAAATAATAACAGAACATTCAACAGTATAGCACAAGAACAGCCCCATTGGCTCACAAAGTTGTATCGAACCAATTAAATTAGCAATCTAATAGCCAAACAAACTCATCCCTTCTCCTTACACAATATCCATATCCTTTCATTTTCCTCAAATTCTTAAAAATCCCAAATGTACCACCAACCTGGGCAGCACGTTCCAGGTGCACAAATGCACAAATGGGTATTGGACATTTCAACTCTGGGGAAAGGATATTTTCTGTCTACTCTATCTATGCTTCTCATAGTCACTTAAATCTCTATGAGATCTCCACTCTGTATCCACTGCTCCAGTGTACTGTTGTAGGCTGTATTAAAGGTGATGATGAATCAGCACTCAGGAGGGAGATTATGGAGCCACAACAATAACCTCTTACTCAATGTCAGCAAGACCAAGGAGCTAATTATTTGAATTCAGGAGGAGGAGGCCAGTGGTCCGTTGACCAGTTCTCATCGGGTGATCAGAGGTGGAGACAGTCAGCAACTTTAAATTCCTCTGTGTTATCATTTCAGTGGCCCTGTCCTGGGCTCAGCACACAAGTGTAATTACAAAGAAAGTATGATGGCAGCTCGACTTCCTTGGGAATTTGCAAAGATTCGGCATGACATCCAAAACTTTGACAAACTTCTATAGAGTTGTGGTTGAGAGTACATTGACTGGCTGCATCAGAGTTTGGTATGGAAACACGCATGCCCTTGAATAGAAAATTCAACAAAAAGTAGTAGATATTGCCCAGTCCATCATGCGTTAAGCCCTCCCCACCATTAAGCACATCTGCACGGACCGTTTTCGTAAGAACACAGTATCCACCATCGTGGACCCTCATCACCTAGGTCATGCTCTCTTCTTGCTTCCGCCATCTGGAAGAAGGTACAGGAGCCTCAGGACTCACACCACCAGGTTCAGGAACAGTTATTACCCCTCAACCAACAGGCTCTTGAACCAGAGGGGATAACTTCACTCCTCTCATGACTGAAATGTTCCCACCACCCATGGACTCGCTTTCAAGGACTATTAAACTATTGTTTAGTATTGTGGCTTTCTGGAGATTTACACAAATATTGCTGTGTAACCCTAACTGTTTAATGATGTTGTATAGTGACTTTAGATGGTACCAGTTGTAGATATTACTATTGGAACAATGTATACTCTGTTCATGTTCCATAGTCTTTCAAATTCCTCTTTTAATTCAGCATATTTAGGGTGTTTTTCACTTACTGATTTCTGTAAGTTGTGCGTGTTTGGAATGGGTTCAGACAAGACTTTGACAAGCTGATAAGTCTTTATGTATATGTATTTAAGGCAGAGGTTGATAGATTCTTGCATGAAGGGATACGGGGAGAAAGAGGGAGATTGGGGCTGAGAAGAAAATTGTATCAGTCATTATGAAATGGTAGAGCAGACTCGATGGACCAAATGGCTTAATTCTGCTCCTATATCTTATGATATTTTTAAGTAAGTTGTTAATTAAGTAAGTTGTTCTTGCTTGTTTATTCTGTAATATTATATCAGGATGGTTATTATCAGTTGTCCTATCTGTAATAATGGATCAGTCATAATATAATTTCTAGGACACAGACTCTATAACTGGATCAGGCTTGTATTTCTAGTAAGGTATGATGTCTTTTTTGAGTTTAATGAATGACATTTACCACTGTGTAAGTAATCAGATTGAGTTAAACTACAACAGGATCCTGTCATGTGTTGAATTGTTTCTGGTTTCTCTTGACATTTTCTGCATTTATTGTCTTATATTTGTTGGTCTTTTATTATGTATTTTGGATAATTTTTGTGGTCCACAAGGAATACTTCTAATTCTGGGAAGAGGTCTCCAACTCTGAGCCAGGCATTCGAGGCTTCCTTGTCAACATTTAGTCTGCTCAGATCATTGGAAGTGTCTTCCATTGGTTGACTTTATCTTTAATAGTGATAATATCTTCATTTTTCTAGATTGTATTTTCATTTAAGTTTAGTGGTGTATACCTTATCAGAATTGCATGTGGTCGCATAGAGTGCAGAGAAGAGTTTACACATGAGAAGAGTTTAAAAGGAGATGGTTATTTCTTCAGTGGGTTGATCGGGGCACAACTGTGTAAGTGCGTGGATGTCAGCCAGGTAGAACAGCAAGAAGAGTTTAAAAGGAGACAGCTTTATAGAACAGGCATCTGAGGAGCGGGTGATGGAGCAGAGGGAGACAGAGGAGGAAGGCTTTGGCTCAACAGGGCTTAGGCATTAATGGGTTGAGGTGAGGTAGTTGCCTGTGTAGAATACAGACAGGAAGTATGTGTGTGACACCGATGTTCTGTGCTCGGTGTCAGATGTGGGAAGTCCAGGAGACTCCCAGCCTCCTGGACGGCCACATCTGCACCAGATGCGTCGAGCTGCAGCTCCTTAGGGACAGTGTTAGGGAACAAGAGATGCAGCTCCATGACCATTGTCTGGTCAGGGAGAGTGAGGATGTGATAGAGAGGAGCAACAGGCAGGCAGTCACTCCAGGGCCTCGGGAGACAGATAAGTGGGTAACAGTCAGGAGAAGGAAAGGCAAGAGTCAGATACTAGGGAGTAACCCTGTCGCTGTCTCCCTTAACAATAAGTACTCCTGTTTGAGTACTGTTGGGAGGGATAGCCTACCTGGGGGAAGCAGCAGTGGCTGCGCCTCTGGCACAGAGTCTGGCCCTGTGGCTCAGAAGGGTAGGGAAAAGAAGAGGATGGCAGCAGTGATAGGGGACTCTATAGTTGGGGGGTCCTCAGACAGGTGATTCTGTGGACGCAGGAAAGAAACATGGATGGTAGTTTGCCTCCCAGGTGCCAGGGTCCAGGATGTTTCTGATCACGTCCACGATATCCTGAAATGAGAAGGAGAACAGCCAAAGGTCATGGTACATATTGGTACCAACGACATAGGTAGGAAAAGGGAGGAAGTCCTGAAAACAGACCATAGGGAGTTAGGAAGGAAGTTGAGAAGCAGGACCTCAAAGATAGTAATCTTCGGATTACTGCCTATGACGTGAAACAGTGAGTATAGGAATAGAATGAGGTGGAGGATAAATGCATGGCTGAGGGATTGGAGCAGGGGGCAGAGTCAGATTTCTGGATCATTGGGACCTCTTTTGGGGCAGGCATGACCTGTACAAAAAGGACGGGTTGCACTTGAATCCCAGGGGGACAAATATCCTGGCAGGAAGGTTTGCAAAGGCTATTGGGGAATAGGGAAGAGTTTGAACTAGAATTGCTGGGGGGTGGGAACTGAACTGAAGAGATGGAGGAAGAGGCAGTTGGCTCACAAATCGAGAAAGCTTGGAGACAGTGCGAGAGGGAGGATAGGCAGGTGATAGAGAAGGGACGCGGTAAGACCAATGGTTTGAGATGTGTCTATTTTAATGTAAGGAGTATTATGAACACAACGGATGAGCTAAGAGCATGGAGCTATGATGTTGTGGCCATGGCAGAGACTTGGATGGCTCAGGGGCAGGAATGGTTACATTGAGTGCCAGGCTTTAGATGTTTCAAAAAGGACAAAGTGGGAAGCAAAAGAGGTGGGGGCATGGCACTGTTGATCAGAGATGTGTCACGGCTGTAGAAAAGGAAGAATTCATGGAGGGATTGTCCACGGAGTCTCTGTAGGTGGAAGTTAGAAACAGGAGGGCTTCAATAACTCTACTGTGTGTTTTTTTATAGACCACCCAATAGTAACAGAGACATCGGGGAGCAGATAGGGAGACAGATTCAGGAAAAGTGTGATAATAACAGGGTTGTTGTGGTGGCAGATTTTAATTTCCCAAATATTGATTGGCATCTCCCTAGAGCAAGGGGTTTAGATGGAGTGGAGTTGTTAGGTGTGTTCAGGAATGTTTCTTGACACAGTATGTAGATAAGCCTATAAGAGGAGAGGCTGTACTTGAACTGGTATTGGGAAATGAACCTGGTCAGGTGTCAGATCTCACAGTGGGAGAGCATTTTGGAGATGGTGATCACAATTCTATCTCCTTTACCATAGCATTGGAGAGGGATAGGAACAGACAAGTTAGGAAAACGTTTATTTGGACTAAGGGGAAATAGGAAGCTATCAGACAGGAACTTGGAAGCATAAATTGGAAACAGATGTCCTCAGGGAAACGTAGGGAGGAAATGTGGCAAATGTTCAGGGGATATTTGCATGGAGTTCTGCATCGGTGCATTCCAATGAGACAGGGAAAGGATGGTAAGGTACAGGAACAGTGGTGTACAAACGCTGTTGTAAACCTAGTCAAGAAGAAAAGAAGAGCTTACGAAAGGTTCAAAAAACTAGGTAATGATAGAGATCTAGAAGATTATAAGGCTAGCAGGAAGGATCTTAAGAATGAAATTAGCAGAGCCAGAAGGGGCCATGAGAAGGCCTTGGCAGATTGGATTAAGGAAAACCCCAAGGCATTCTGCAAGTATGTGAGGAGCAAGAGGATAAGATGTGAGAGAATAGGATCAATCAAGTGTGACAGTGGAAAAGTGTATATGGAAACAGAAGAGATAACAGAGGTACTTAAAAAATACTTTGATTCAGTATTCACTATGGAAAATGATCTTGGTGATTGTAAGGATGACTTACAGTGGACAGAAAAGCTTGAGCATGCAGATATTAAGGAAGAGGATATGCTGGAGCTTTTGGAAAGCATCAAGTTGGATAAGTCACCAGGACTGGACAAGAGGGGAGGGAGGAGATCACTGAGCCTCTGGCAATGATCTTTGCATCATCAATGGGAACGGGAGAGGTTCCTGAGGATTGGAGGGTTGCAGATGTTGTTCCCTTATTCAAGAAAGGGAGTAGAGATAGCCCAGGAAATTATAGACCAGTGAGTCTCACTTCAGTGGTTGGTAAGTTGATGGAAAAGATCCTGAGGGACAGGATTTATGAACATTTGGAAAGGCATAAAGGCAAACACGAGGAATTCTGCAGATGCTGGAAATTCAAGCAACACACATCAAAGTTGCTGGTGAATGTAGCGGGCCAGGCAGCATCTCTAGGAAGAGGTACAGTTGACGTTTCGGGCCGAGACGCTTCGTCAGGACTAACTGAAAGAAGAGCTAGTAAGAGATTTGCAAGTGGGAGGGGGAGGGGAAGATCCAAAATGATAGGAGAAGATAGGAGGGGGAAGGGATGGAGCCAGGAGCTGGACAGTTGATTGGCACAAGGGATATGAGAGGATCATGGGACAGGAGGCCCAGGGAGAAAGAAAAGGGGGAGGGAAGGAAAACCCAGAGGATGGGCAAGGGGTATAGTGAGAGGGACAGAGGGAAAAAAAGGAGAGAGAGCAAAAGAATGTGTGTATATAAATAAATAACGGATGGGGTACGGGGGGGGGGGAGGTGGGGCATTAGCAGAAGTTTGAGAAGTCTATGTTCATGCCATCAGGTTGGAGGCTACCCAGACGGAATATAAGGTGTTTTTCAGTTTTGTTTCTTAATCACTTCTGTTCTCATTTCATTACTCAGTTTTGAGTTTCTATCAACGTGTGCCTCTAGTTTGGAGCTATTGCATTGCACTACTGATAATGCTGTGTAGTATGTTATTATGTGTAGTTCTTCAAATGTTTCAAGTTTTCCTAAATATTGTCATAATATAATGTTAAGAGTATTAACAATTTTTGCAAATTTTGTTGATGTTTTGTTTTGGAATGTAGAGTTTTTTTGTTGGGCCTGTTAGTGTGATGTTAAATGTTAGGATAACTTTGTCTGCAAGCTTAGGTTCATCATCAGCATTCTGTGGAGGCTCTACATCTGTGTTGTTTCTATTACCGTCAGGGTGTGTTGAAATAATTCCATTTTTATCAGCACTTCAGGGGGTGGCAACTTTATTATATTCTTGTATAGCACTGTTGTGGTCTTTAGATTGGTTTCTTTCTAGTTCTTGTGCTATTTCATGTTTTATTTGATTTAGCACATCTCTAGGGATTAGGTTGCTTTTGATAATCACTCTACATTTATCTGATATTCATTGTGCATTTACTTGCATGAAGGAATATTGTGCTGCAAACTGTGGATGAAGTTTGTCCATATCCTGTCTTGTCGGTCTCAAGTTCCGTTACTCGATAATATACACACATTTACTGCTAATGACTACTTCATGCATGTCTTTCTTCCCTTAACTGCTTGAGTGGTCTCATTTGTAAGTGGACCCGAGAAACACCTACAGCAGTCACAGCCTGTGGTGTTGGTGGGTTACTTTGATTGCTGGCTCCATCTTTAGGTTCTTCAGTGCCTGCCTGTCTATTCAGCGGTACTCCACTTGTGGTTCACTGCCACACCTAGCATTAGGTCTGGGCATGTCCTGCCGATGCTGTATTATTCTATTCTGTAGACATCTATTAATTTTTAAAGTGAAAGGGTACAGCTTACAGAGCACTGCCCAATCAGGGTACCAACGTGCCTGGGTTTGTCTCAGTTTTGGTCTTCGGGTGGTGTTTTATATCTCACCTATACAGCATTTCTGCAAAGCTCTCACTAATCCACCACCTGGGGACAGGCCCGATGGTTGGGGCAGAAAGCCCCCAAATTAATAAGAATAATAGTATTATTATTTCTTTTTTGTTTTTGCACAATTTGTTTGTTGTCTTTTGCACAATGGTTGTCTGCCCTGTTGGCATGGTCTTTCACTGATTCTGATATGGTTGTTGGATTTATTGAGCATGCCTGCATGAAAACGAATCTCTGGGTGACATATATGTAGTTTGATCATAAATATATTTTGAACTTTGAACAACCAAGTTCATTCAACCATCTCATTATAGCACATGCCCCCTACTCCAGGCATCATCTAGGTAAGCCACTTCTGCAACCTCTCCAAGGCCTCGACATCCTTCCTATAATGAGGTGACCTGATACTCCAGCAGAACTGTATGGCCTAACTAGAGTTTTATAAAGCTGCAACATAACTTGCTGATTGTTGAACTCAATGCCTTAACTAATAAAGGCAAACATGTCGTATACCTTCTTAACTACCCTATCAACCTGCATAGCTATGAGGTCACAAGACATAGGAACTCAATTAGGCCATTTAGTTCATCAAGACTGCTGCCATTCCATCATGGCTTATTTATTATTCCTCTCAACCTTCTCCTGCCTTCTCCCCATAACCTTTGACACCATTACTAGTTAACAACTTATCAACCTCTGCTTTCAATATACCCAATGACTTGGCCTTCACAGCCATCTGTGGCAATGAATTCCGCAGATTCACCACCCTTCGGCTAAAGAAATGTTTTCTCATCTCTATCCTAAAGGGATGTCCCTGTAGTCTGAGGCTATGCCCTCTGGTCCATGACTCACCTATGAAGGGAAGCATCCTCTCCACATTGAGTCTATCAATGTTCAATAGGTTTCAATGAGACACCCCCTGCCCCCCCCACATTCTCCTACACTCCAGGCTAGAGTGCAGGTTCAGAACCATCAAATGTTCTTAATACATTAATACTGTCATTCCCATGATCATTCTGATGACCCTCCTCTGCACCCCCTCCAATTCCAGCACATCTTTTCTTGGATAAGGGGCCCAAAACTGTTCATAATAACGCATTAAATTGCCATATCTCAAGACAAGTGACATAACAGAGGGAAGAACAATTATGAACGCAGTACACAGTAACCCTCTGAAAAGAAAAAAATACTTACTATATTTCTGTTGGAGAAGGACGAGTTCTAGAAGAAAAGAATATTAATATAATGAATTTCAAGTACAGTACAAAGTTATTAGTGATTGTGATAAAATCATTGAGGTTGTTCATCAAGTTTAAATTATTTAAGTGTAAAAATTTTCCTTGTTTTGTTTTAGAAACATAGAAACATACAAAATATAGAAAACCTACAGCACAATACAAGCCCTTCGGCCCACAAAGTTGTGCCGAACATGTCCCTACCTTAGGAATTACTAGGGAGTTTTAAGTCTTTGAATGTTGATGGCGGGAAAATAGATTTAAAAAAATACACACAAGCCCCACTATTCAATATGATTGAGCTCAAACCAACCCCAGGCCTCACCTCCACTTTGTTTTACTTTTTATTTGGAGATACAGCATGATAACGCCCTTCCAACCCACTGCCCAATTACACCCATGAACATACTGACCTGTGAGGAAGCCCTCGCAGTCATGGGGAGAATGTACAAGCTCCTTACAGACAGCAGTGAGAATTGAACACAGGTCGCTGTCGCCGGTGTTGTAATAGTGTTACACTAAACGCTATGCCACTGCGACACCCCTTTCTGTGCAAAATCACTGTGATACCCCTTTCTGTGCAAAATCACTGTGACACCCCTTTCTGTGCAAAATCACTGTGACACCCCTTTCTGTGCAAAATCACTGTGACACCCTTTTCTGTGCAAAATCACTGTGACACCCTTTTCTGTGCAAAATCACTGTGATACCCCTTTCTGTGCAAAATCACTGTGACACCCCTTTCTGTGCAAAATCACTGTGACACCCTTTTCTGTGCAAAATCACTGTGACACCCTTTTCTGTGCAAAATCACTGTGAAGAAGCCTAGTAGCACATGCTACCAGGCTCAAAGACAACTTCTCTCCTCCTGCAATAAGTCCAATGAACGTTTCTCTCATAGAAGATGGACTTTTAACCTCCCAATGTACATCACCATGGCCTTGCATGTTAGTTTAATTTTTGCCCTACAACCATCAGGCTCCTGGAATGGCATGGTGGCCTAACTCGCCTCAGCTCTGACCTGACTCCACAGCCTGTGGAGAGACCTCACTACTGGAGTCTCTGCACCTCATGTCCTCATTATGTTTTTAATTATTTTCATAATTAGTCCCCTTTTGCACATTGGTTATTTGTTGGTCTTTGCTATGTGTGGTTTATCATGGATTTTATTTTATTTCTCTATTTTCCAGTGGATGTCTACAAGAAAATGAATCTCAGTGTTGAATATGGTATACATATTCTGATAATAAATTTACTTTGAAATGCACCTTGTCAGTACAGTTGCACTTTATTTTGTACTCTGCAAAAGTTTTACCTCATGAGCCCTCAATGAACGGTTGCAATGAGTGGATGATATGTAAGACAAGCTTTTCCACTGTACATCAGTACAAGTGCCAATATTAATCCAATTTACTAACTTTCCAATTCAAATTTGATATAATCTTCAATTCCTGGATATGAGGGGGAATACTACACCCCTCAGGTTTTAATGTTCTCCCTTGTGGGGTGGGGGAGCAGGAATACTACACCCATCAGGTTTTAATGTTCTCCCTTGTTGGGGGGGGGGAGGGGGAATACTACACCCCTCAGGTTTTAATATTCTCCCTTGTGGGGGGGGGGAATACTACACCCCTCAGGTTTTATTGTTCACTCTCTCAGTTTGCAACTATTTCCCTGTGTTGAAGATTCTCTCTCCAGTGGAAATATCTTAACAATTATATCCCATTGTTTTTAACCATAGGGATGTGTACTTTGCCCCCTGCTGTATTCACTTTACACTTATGACTGTGTGGCTAAGTATAGCTTCAACATCATCTACAAGTTTGCTGATGAAACCACTGTTGTGGGCATTAACAAAGCTGGTGATGAATGAGCATACAGGTGGGACAATGAAAATTTGGCTGAGTGGTCTAATAACAATACCCTTTCACTCAATGTCAGTATGACTAGTGAACTGATTGTAGACTTCAGGAGAGGGAAACCAGAGGTCCATGAGCCAGTAATCACTGGAAGATCAGAAGTGGAGAGGCTCAGTAAGTTTAAATTCCTGGGTGGACCCATCATACAAATATGATTGTAAAGAAAGCACACAGCACCTTTACTTCCTCAGGCATCTGTAGAGATTTGGCATGTCTTCAAAAACCTTGACAAGCTTCTATAGATGTGTGGTGTAAAGTGCATTGACTGGCTGCATTATGGTCTGGTATGGGGACACCAATAACTTCGAGCAGAAAATCCTACAAAAGGTAGTGGATTCAGCCCAGAACATCACAGGTAAAACCCTCCTGATCATCAACATGAATACATCAACATGAAACGTTGTCATAGGAAAGCAACATCCATCATCAAAGATCCTCACCACCCAGACCATGATCTTTTCTCACTGTTGTCATCAGGTAGAACATACAAGAGCCTCAGCACTTGCACCACCAGGTACAGGAACAGTTATCACCCCTCAACCATCAGGCTCTTGAACAAAAGGGGATGAATACACTCATTTAAGGACTCCTATCTTGTTAATTCCATGTTTATTATTTATTAATAATTATTTAATTCTGCATTTGCACAGCTTGCTATCCATTGACCCTGTTTACAATTACTGTTCAATATATCTGCTAAGTACAACTGCAGAAAAAGAATCTCAGGGTGATATGTGGTGACGTGTATATAATCTGATGACACATTTTACTTTGGACTTTGATTGTTCACCATTATAATATTATGTTTCACTAAGAACATCTTTCAGTTTTCTAAACTCCAAAGAATACAGGGCTCACATTTTTTGGTTCGTTATTGGACAACTTATTCTTCTGGGAAATTAGTCAATGTTAATACCTCCTCAGTTAAACGAGTGAACAAAACTGCAAACAATTTCAATGACAAGAAGGTATCACAAGTAATATTGGCAGGAGATGCAGTCCAGGGTTGGCATTGGAATGACTGCTATCATGCTAAATAACAACTATAACATACACACTTAGTGACCACTTCATGAGGAACACTTGAATACCTGCTTGTTAATGCAAATATCTAATCAGTGAATCACATGCAGAACTCAAAGTATAAAAGTATGCAGATATGGAGAATCGGTTCAGTTGTTTTTGGACCATATATCACAATGGTGACGAAATGTAATCTAAGAGACTTTGACTGTGGAATGATTGTTGGTGCCAGATGGGGTGGTTTGAGTATCTCAGAAACTGCTGATCTCCTGGAATATTCACAAACAACAGTCTCTAGAGTTACAGAGAATGGTGCTGAAAAAAAACATCCTGTGAGTGAAAACACCTTGTTAATGAGAGGGGTCAGAAGAGAATGGCCACACTGGTTCAAGCTGTCAGGAAGCAACAGTAACTCAAAGAACATGTTAGAACAGTGGTGTGTTCTAAACACACAACACATCGAACCTTGAACAGGCTGGGCTACAACAGCAGAAAAACATGAAGTTACACTCAATGGTGAGTGTATTAGGCACAAGAGATACCTTATAACGTGGCCACTGAGTGCATATATGCAGTAGATTAAAGGTAGAAAGTTTGTACTCGAAGTGTTCATGTCCAACAGGCTGAGATTCATAATAAGATTCCTTGCACATTTATATCCGGGTCACTAATGAAAGTACTGTGCATATGGGACAAGGTGGGGCGGATATACAGAAGGGATACCTGCATTCTCTTCTGCTTCTTCGGCTACGAAGGAAAAGCAAATGGAATTAATCAAACAACCCATATAGTGATAATTTGTTAAACAAGAAATTCTGCTGCTCGACATGCTGTTGAAATAAGATTATGGACCTGGAGCAATAAGTTGAGTTACTTTAATGACTGTAAATACCTGTTTATAATGCATTGTTGTAATTATGAAAAATGCCAAATATTTGGTAGCTCTTTGGGTAGCCCCCAACCTGTCAGCATGACCATTGACTTCTTTAACTTCCAGAATTTCTTGACTCTCTCCCTTCTGTTTTCCCATTCTGGCTCCCTTCTCTTCTCCTCACCTGCCTATTACCACCCTCTGGTCCTCCTCCTCTTTCCCTTGTTTCTATGGTCCACTCTCCTCTTCCTTTAGCCCTTTACTTTTTATACCTATCACTTGGCTGTTTTTCACCTCATACCCCCTCCTGCACCTACCTACAGTACATTCTCACGTGGCTTCACCTATCACCTGCCGGCTCGAACGCTTTCCACTCCTCCTACCTTTTCATTCTGGCTTCTTCTCACTTCCTTTCCGGTCCTGAAGAAACATCTCTACACAGATGCTGCCTGACCTGCTGAGCTCCTCCAGCATTTTGCGTGTGTTAATGTTGTTATGTTTGATTATTATTATTCTTTTTTCTTATTTAGGTGCATTTGAATACACTATGAGATATAAAAGAATATAAAAAACTTTCGCTGCATGGAACTTTCCATTTGGAAGATTTGGGGCTGCTTACAGCTGAGATTCTCAATTTCTAAGGACCATCATCGTGAAACATGTTATTTTTCTTGCATAATGGCTGATATTTTTGGTTCTCAGGATGAAGTAGATTCAGAATTTTCTACTCAACACAAATAGTTACCAGGCAACAACAAAAAAAGCAAGGATGGTTTCCTCAGTTAAAATGCTGATCTGGTTTAGGGAGTGAAATTTATTTATTTAGAGATATAGTGTGGAACAGCCCTTCTGGCCCTTTGAGCTATTCAGTCCGATTTATCCCACCCATTCAGCCCGATTTATCCCACCCATTCAGCCCCGATTTATCCCACCCATTCAGCCCCATTTATCCCTTGCTAAAACTTTCCAACTGAATCAGATGGATCAGATGCAGTAACTTAATACTAAATAAATATTAGCAACACACATCAAAGTTGCTGGTGAACGCAGCAGGCCAGGCAGCATCTCTAGGAAGAGGTACAGTCAACGTTTCAGGCCGAGACCCTTTGTCAGGACTAACTGAAGGAAAAGTTAGTAAGAGATTTGAAAGTGGGAGGGGTGAGGGGAGATCCAAAATGATAGGAGAAGACAGAAGGGGGAGGGATGGAGCCAAGAGCTGGACAGGTGACTGGCAAAGGGGATATGAGAGGATCATGGGACAGGAGGCCCAGGGAGAAAGACGGGGGTGGGGGGAACCCAGAGGATGGGAAAGGCGTATAGTCCGAGGGACAGAGGGACAAAAAGGAGAGTGAGAGAAAGAATGTGTGTATAAAAATAAATAATGGATGGGGTACGAGGGGGAGGTGGGGCATTAGCAGAAGTCAGAGAAGTCAATGTTCATGCCATCAGGTTGGAGGCTACCCAGACGGAATATAAGGTGTTGTTCCTCCAACCTGAGTTCCTCCTCTTCATCTTTACAGTAGAGGAGGCCATGGATAGACATGTCAGAATGGGAATGGGATGTGGAATTAAAATGTGTGGCCACTGGGAGATCCTGCTTTCTCTGGCGGACAGAGCGTAGGTGTTCAGCAAAGCGGTCTCCCAGTCTGCGTTGGGTCTCGCCAATATATAGAAGGCCACATCGGGAGCACCGGATGCAGTATATCACCCCAGCCGACTCACAGGTGAGGTGTCGCCTCACCTGGAAGGACTGCCTGGGGCCCTGAATGGTGGTGAGGGAGGAAGTGTAAGGGCATGTGTAGCACTTGTTCCGCTTACACGGATAAGTGCCAGGAGGGAGATCAGTCGGGAGGGATGGGGGGGGGGATGAATGGACAAGGGAGTTGCGAAGGGAGCCATCCTTGTGGAAAGCAGAGGGGGGGGGGAAGGAAAGACGTGCTTAGTGGTGGGATCCTGTTGGAGGTGGCGGAAGTTACGGAGAATAATATGTTGGACCCGGAGGCTGGTGGGGTGGTAGGTGAGGACCAGGGGAACCCTATTCCTAGTGGGGTGGCGGGAGGATGGAGTGAGAGCAGATGTGCGTGAAATGGGGGAGATGGGTTTGAGATCAGAATTGATGGTGGAAGAAGGGAAGCCCCTTTCTTTAAAAAAGGAGGACATCTCCCTCGTCCTGGAATGAAAAGCCTCATCCTGAGAGCAGAAGTGGCGGAGAGGGAGGAATTGCAAGAAGGGGATGGCATTTTTGCAAGAGACAGGGTGAGAAGAGGAATAGTCCAGCTAGCTGTGAGAGTCAGTAGGCTCCGTCTAGTGTAATTAGTCCTTACTCTTAATAATTTCTCCTTTGGGTCCTCCCACTTCCTCCAAACTAAAGGTGTAGCTATGGGCACCCATATGGGTCCTAGCTATGCCTGCCTTTTTGTTGGCTTTGTGGAACAATCTATGTTCTGTACCTATTCTGGTATCTGTCCCCCACTTTTCCTTCGCTACATCGACGACCGCATTGGCGCTGCTTCCTGCATGCATGCTGAGCTCATTGACTTTATTAACTTTGCCTCCAACTTTCACCCTGCCCTCAAGTTTACCTGGTCCATTTCCAACACCTCCCCCCCCTTTCTAGATCTTTCTGTCTCTATCTCTGGAGACAGCTTATCCATTGATGTCTACTATAACCGTCAAGCTCTGAAGGCAACCTTCTCCGCCATGAGGAACTAAATAAATATTGCTCTTTTACAATATCAACCTGAACAGTAATCTTCTTTCCTATAGCAAGGAGAAAGGTAGCAGCAAGCAACAACAATACAGTGTTTTAGGTTCAAGATTCGAGAAGACTGAAATGAGAGGAAGGGAGTTAAATACAACTGCAGTGCAACACTAAATGACTGAAACTGGCATAGTTACAAGTGTGGTTGCCGACCCCTTTCAGCAGCCTGACTGAGGGGGCACCAATACTCATGGATAGAAACCATAGAAAAACTACAGCACAGAAACAGGTCTTTTGGCCCTTCTTGGCTGTGCTGAACCATTTTCTGCCTAGTCCCACTCATCTGCACACGGACCATATCCCTCCATACACCTTCCATCCATGTATCTGTCCAATTTATTCTTAAATGTTAAAAAAGAACCCACATTTACCACCTCGTCTGGCAGCTCATTCCATACGCCCACCACTCTCTGTGTGAAGAAGCCCCCCCCCCATGTTCCCTTTAAACTTTTCCCCCCTCACCCTTAACCCATGTCCTCTGGTTTTTTTCTCCCCTTGCCTCAGTGGAAAAAGCCTGTTTGCATTCACTCTATTTATACCCATCATAATTTTATATACCTCTATCAAATCTCCCCTCATTCTTCTACACTCTAGGGAATAAAGTCCTAACCTATTCAACCTTTCTTTGTAACTGAGTTTCTCAAGTCCCGGCAACATCCTTGTAAACCTTCTCTGCACTCTTTCAACCTTATTTATATCCTTCCTGTAATTTGGTGACCAAAACTGAACACAATACTCCAGACTCGGCCTCACCAATGCCTTATACAACCTCATCATAACATTCCAGCTCTTATACTCAATATTTTGATTTATAAAGGCCAATGTACCAAAAGCTCTCTTTACGACCCTATCTACCTGTGACGCCACTTTTAGGGAATTTTGTATCTGTATTCCCAGATCCCTCTGTTTTACTGCACTCCTCAGTGCCTTACCATTAACCCTGTATGTTCCACCTTGGTTTGTCCTTCCAACGTGCAATACCTCACACTTATCTGTATTAAACTCCATCTGCCATTTTACAGCCCATTTTTCCAGCTGGTCCAAGTCCCTCTGCAGGCTCTCAAAACCTTCCTCACTGTTTACTACACCGCCAATCTTTGAATCATCAGCAAACTTGCTGATCCAATTTACCACATTATCATCCAGATCATTGATATAGATGACAAATAACAATGGACCCAGCACTGATCCCTGTGGCACACCACTAGTCACAGACCTCCACTCGGAGAAGCAATTCTCTACTACCACTCTTTGGCTTCTTCCATTGAGCCAATGTCTAATCCAATTTGCCACCTCTCCATGTATACCTAGCGACTGAATTTTCCTAACTAACCTCCCATGCGGGACCTTGTCAAAGGCCTTACTGAAGTCCATGTAGACAATATCCACTGCCTTCCCTTCATCCATTTTCCTGGTAACTTCCTCAAAAAACTCCAATAGATTGGTCAAACATGACCTACCACGCACAAAGCCATGTTGACTCTCCCTAATAAGTCCCTGTCTATCCAAATGCTTGTAGATTCTGTCTCTTAGTACTCCCTCCAATAACTTACCTACTACTGACGTTAAACTTACCGGCCTATAATTTCCCGGATTACTTTTCGATCCTTTTTTAAACAACGAAACAACATGAGCCACTCTCCAATCCTCTGGCACCTCACCTGTAGATGGCGACATTTTAAATATTTCTGCCAGGGCCCCTGCAATTTCAACACTAGTCTCCTTCAAGGTCCGAGGGAACACCCTGTCAGGTCCCGGCGATTTATCCACTTTAATTTTCCTCAAGACAGCGAGCACCTCCTCCTTTTCAATCTGTACAGTTTCCATGATCTCACTACTTGATTCCCTTAATTCCATGGACTTCATGCCAGTTTTCTTAGTAAATACAGACGCAAAAAACCTATTTAAGATCTCCCCCATTTCCTTTGGTTCCGCACATAGCCGACCACTCTGATCTTCAAGAGGACCAATTTTATCCCTCACAATCTTTTTGCTCTTAATATACCTGTAAAAGGCTGTGACATTAAAAGTGTTGATTCAACACAAGAAGAGTTCAGTGAATAATTTATCTTTTCACATCTTATTTATTCCTTTTATTGGCTCACCTGCACTTTTTTGCGTTTTCTTCAGTTTCTCAATCTCTGGAAGCCAAAAAGATCTCCTTAAACCAAACCTGTTTCACTCAACTGCAAGTCTTTGAGGTTGTGCAATGATTAACATTTTTTTTATTATGCGTTTGGCATATTCTTGACAACTCTGGATGAAAGAAATTGGAATAAGACATCCAGCAACTACGGTTCACCAGCTTCTCAATTTAAACAAATGCAACTTTATTCAGAGACATGGCCAGATTTGAAGAGTATATAACATAAATATGGGACAGGACAGGACAGGCCTTTTGGTACATGATGTTGTGCAGACCTTTTCATCTACTCTGAGATCAATCAATCTCTTTCCTAACAGTAGCTCTATCATTCACGTGCCTATTTAAATATCTCTTATATGTCATGAAAGGCCTTCATAGAGTGAATGTGGAGAGGATGTTTCCTATCGTGGGAGAATCTAAGACCAGAGGACACAGACTCAGAATCGAGAGATGCCTTTTTAGAATGGAGATGAGGAGGAATTTCTTCAGCCAGAGAGTGGTGAATCTGTGGAATTCGTTGCTACAGGCAACTGTGTGTGCAAAGTCCTTATGTAGAGGTTGATAGTTTCTTGATTGATCAGGGCATGAAGGGATACGGGGAGAGGGCAAGAGATTGGGGCTGAGAGGAAAATTGGATCAGCCATGATGAAATGGCAGACCAGAATCAATGGGCCAAATGGCCTAATTCTGTTCCTGTATCTTATGGTTTTATGTCTTATGGTCAATCAGTTATGGTCAACTCCTCTCTCATGCCTCTGTAATTCCCTTTACTCTACTGTAATACTGACTTTATACTTTTTACTTTATTGTCGCCAAGCAATTGGTACTAGAACATATAATCATCACAGCGATATTTGATTCTGTGCTTCACACTCCCTGGATTACAAATATTAAATATTATAAATATTAAAAATAGTAAAAAAATTAGTAAATATTAAAAATTTAAATTATAAATCATAAATAGAAAATAGAAAAATGGGAAGTACGGTAGTGCAAAAAAACCAAGAGGCAGGTCTGGATATTTGGAGGGTACAGCCCAGATCCGGGTCAGGATCCGTTCAGCAGTCTTATCACAGTTGGAAAGAAGCTGTTCCCAAATCTGGCCGTATGAGACTTCAACCTCCTGAACCTTCTCCCAGAGGGAAGAGGGATGAAAAGTCTGTTGGCCTGGTGGGTCATGTCCTTGATTATCCTGGCAGCACTGCTCCGACAGCGTGCGGTGTAAAGTGAGTCCACGGATGGAAGTTTGGTTTGTGTGATGTGCTGCGCCGTGTTCACGATCTTCTGCAGCTTCTTTCGGTCTTGGACAGGACAACTTCCATACCAGGTTGTGATGCAAACTAGAAGAATGTTTTCTACAGTGCATCTATAAAAATTAGTGAGGGTTTTAGGGGACAGGCCAAATTTCCTTAGTTTTCTCAGGAAGTAAAGGCGCTGGTGGGCCTTCTTGGCAGTGAACTCTGCTTGGTTGGACCAAGTCAGGTCATTTGTGATATTGACCCCGAGGAATTTAAAGCTTTTGACCTGTTCCACTTGCGCACCACCGATGTAAATTGGGTCGTGCAGTCCGCTACTCCTTTTGAAGTCAACAACCAATTCCTTCATCTTGCTGACTTTGAGGGATAGGTTATTGTCTTCGCACCATGCCACCAGGTTCTTAATTTCCTTTCTGTACTCAAACTCATCATTACCAGAGATACGGCCTACAATGTTGTGTCATCAGCAAACTTATATATTGAGTTTGATGGAAACTTGGCTACACAATCATGGGAGTACAGTGCGTACAGCAGGGGGTTGAGTACACAGTCTTGTGGGGCACCGGTGCTCAGAGTGATTGTAGAGGAGAGCTTGTCCCCTATTTTTACAGCCTGGGTCCTGTCTGTGAGAAAGTTGAAGATCCAGCTGCATATCTGAGTGCTAAGGCCCAGGTTCCGGAGCTTGGGAATCAGTTTATTTGGAATGATGGTATTAAAGGCAGAGCTGTAGTCAATGTAAAGGAGCCTTACGTATTCGTCTTTATTCTCCAGGTGTTCTAAGGAGAAATGTAGGGCCAGAGAGATGGCATCTGCCATTGACCTGTTGCTCCGGTAGGTGAATTGCAAAGCGTCGATGTTGACCGGTAAGCTGTGGTTGATGTGTGCCATATCCAATCTCTCGAAGAACTTCATAGCAATTGATGTCAGAGCCACAGGTCGATAGTCATTCAGACATGCCACCTTGCTCTTCTTCGGCACTGGGATTATCGTTGCCTTCTTAAAACACGAGGGAATCTTAGACTGAAGCAAGGAGCAGTTGAAGATGTTAGCAAACACTCCAGCTAGCTCTCTCGCACAGGCTCGGAGAATCCGTCCCGGGACGCCATCTGGGCCCATCGCCTTCCTTGGATTTATCTTCAGGAAGCCCCTTCTAACGTCCTCCTTGGTGACGATGAATCTCAATGCCACCAGGTCCGGTTCATCCGGAGGGAGCGGGACGCTGCTCTTCTGTTTGAATCTTGTGTAGAATATGTTAACTTCATCAGGAAGAGAAGCACCACAGTTATTGATATTCCCAGCCTTTTCTTTGCATCCAGTGATCTCTTTTAGACCCTGCCATAGTCTACTGGCATCCTTTTGGTTAGCCTGGGCTTCCAACTTGGCTCGATATTGCCTCTTGGCACCCTTAATGGCTTTCCGGAGTTCACGCCTGGATTCCGTGTAGCGACTGGTATCCCCGGACCTAAAAGCCGCAGCTCTAGCCTTTAAAAGGGACTTGACCTCATAATTCATCCAAGGTTTCCAGTTAGGGAATACACAGATCATCTTGCAAGACACACAGTCCTCCGTGCATTTCCAAATAAAGTCCGTGACAGCTGAGGCATACTCATTGAGGTTAGCTGCCGAGTCCTTGAATACTAACCAGTCCACTGATTCAAAGCAGTCACAGAGGACCTCATCCATTTCCTCCGTCCAATGCGACACTACTTTTGATACTGTGACCTCCCGCTTCAGTTTCTGTTTGTAAGCCGGGGGGAGGAGTACAGCCTGATGGTCTGATTTTCCGAAGTGAGGTCGTGGGATGGAACAGTAGGCATCCTTGACTACTGTGTAGTAGTGGTCAAGTATATTCGGGCCTCTAGTGAGGCAGGAGACATGTTGGTACAACTTTGGCAGCGCCTTTCTGAGGTTGGCCTGGTTGAAGTCCCTGGCTGTAATGGGCAAAGCCTCCGGATACCTGGTCTCAAGTTCACTGATGTTGGCATACAATATGTTCAGAGCACACTCCACGTCCGCTTGGGGGGGAATGTAGACTGCTGTCAGTATGACCGAGGTGAATTCCCGTAGCAGATAGTAGAGATGACACTTCACCGACAGGTGTTCCAGGTCCGGGCTGTAGGAGCTTGTCAGTGCCACTGTGTCTGAGCACCACCTAGTGTTGATCAGTAGGCAGACACCACCTCCCCTTGTCTTGCCCGAAGACGCCGTGCAGTCCATCCGATGGACCGAAAAACCCTCCGGTCGGATGGCACAGTCGGGGGTGGCAGGGGAGAGCCAGGTCTCGGTGAAACAGAATACACAGCAGTTCCGCATCTCCCTGCAGTAGGTGAGTCCCCCTTTAAGATCATCCACCTTGTTGCACATTAGCTAGTAGGATGGTGGGTATAGGGACCCTGAAGCCCCTCTGTTTCAATGTGGCCAGCAGCCCAGCTCTTTTCCCACGCTTCCTCTGTAATTAGTGCATCTTTCCAGGTCTCCATTGATGCAGTGTGTTGTTGTTAGCTCTTTGATGTTGGCGAACGCGTCCTGCGGGAATCGATCGGCCGGTCGCGTCGTCGGACACTCCGGGTTGGGCCGAGTAACGGGGGAGGCTCTGCTGCCACTTTTCAGCTGCCGGGGGCTCGGGCTGTCGATTAGGTCGGGCCCCGAAGCCGACACTTAATCACGGATGGCCGGGCTCCTTCCTTAAGCCGAGTCACGGTTGCGGAGGCCTCCGCTCCAGCCGAGTCTCGGGCTCGATTTCCGAGGTCGGCGGCGGAGGCCTCATTTCCGGCAGCTGTGGGTGGCCACCAACAGGCTTTACGGTGGTCGCTCCGGGGAAGCGTCTGGGGCACCTTGAGGTCTCCGCCGTCACTTCTGTGTGGTCGTCTGCTCCGGAGAGGTGCTGGTCGTAAGGGGCTGTGTCTCCGAGCGCTCCGACACGGTAGCAGACCGCGGGTCTCTGGGAAGGTGGTGGGCCTCGCTGGTCGGGTCTGGGTGCGGTCCGGAGTTTAAGAAGCAGTTCTGGCGCGGTGATCTCTAGCTGGGTCAGTAGCTTCGCCAGGGTGTTGTTGATCTTTATCTTGATAAATTTGAGGTTTAGAAGGTTTTCTCAGGTATAGAATAGTGGAGAGGGCAGTTTGCTTGGGACAGCTCGCGCAAAGTCGCCAGTTACTGGCGCCATCTTTAAATTTCAGCTTCTCCCTTTCAAATTGTAAGGTGTATTCTATCATATTATGACCAGGAGATTGGCAGCTGAGAGGAAAAAAGTATCACCCATGATGAAATTGTGGTACAGACTCGATGGGCCAAATTCTGGTCCTACTACCATTTCTGGCAGTGCGTTGCACACATCCACTACTCTGTGCAAAAAAACATACCACCCCCCCTATATTTTCCTCTAATTACTTTAACTTTATGCCTTTCAAACTAGCCATTTATATCCTGTATAGAAGTCTCTGCCTGTACATTTGATTTATGTATATTATCATCTTGTGCACCTCTATCAAGTCCCCTTTCATCCTCTTTTCCTCTAGAGAGGAAAGCTTTAGTTCACTCAATCTATTCTCATAAGGTTGCTTTCTAATCCAGGCAGCATCCCAGTAAAACTCCTTTGCACCCTCACTAAAGCTTTCGCATCCTTTCTATGATCGATATAATACACTCAACCGCCACTTTGTTAGGTACCTTCTGTGCCTCACAATTTGAACACTGAGTGTGTAGCCATAGTTGGAATAAATATATGGATGCCCTGTATTTTATTCAGCAATGACCACCTTTAGATATAGGAGATTTTCTTGAGGAAATATCTGAAGCTAAGGTTGATGTCATAGGCTTTTTCTGGTTCCAACACACAGATCAACCAAACAGGGATTCTAGTCTTGACCAAGTCCAAATGAAGACCATAAGACCAAGGAGCAGAAGTCGGCCATTTGGCTCATCGAGTCTACTCCGCCATTTTATCATTAGCTGATCAATTCTCCCATTTAGTCCCACTCCACCGCCTTCTCACCATAACCTTTGATGCCCTGGCTACTCAGATACTTAACCCCGCCCCTGCTCTACTCGCTTTACACCTATGACTGTGTAGCTAGGCACAACTCCAACACCATATACACGTTTGCTGGTGACACCACTGTTGTGGGCCATACAAATGTGGTGATGAATTGGTTTGCAGGTGGGAGATGGAAAATGTGGTTGAGTGGTGTCGTAACAGCAATCTCTCACTCAATGTCATAAGACCAAGGAACTGATTGTAGACTTCAGGAGAGGGAAACCAGAGGTCCATGAGCCAGTAATCATTGGAGGACTGAGATACGGGACTGAGCGGAGAACGGTAGTGATAGAGGACTCGATAGTTAGAGGTGCAGATAGGAGGTTCTATGGTCGTGACAGAGAATCCAGGATGGTTTGTTGCCTCCCGGGTGCCAGGGTCAAGGATGTCTCTGATCGCTTGCATGACATTCTGAAGTGGGAAGGTGACCAGCCAGATGTCGTGGTGCACATCGGTACTAATGACATAGCAAGGAAGAGTGAGGAGGTCCTGGGGAGTGAGTATAGAGAGCTTGGTAGGAAGTTGAAAAGCAGGACCTCAAGGGTGGTAATCTCAGGATTGCTACCTGTGCTACGTGCCAGTGAGGGTAAGAATAGGATGCTCTGGAGGATGAACAAGTGGCTGAGGAACTGGTATAGGGGGCAGGGTTTCAGATTTCAGGATCATTGGGACCTCTTCTGGGACAGGTGGGACCTGTACAAGAGAGACGGGTTACACTTGAACTACAGGGGGACCAATGTCCTTTCAGGGAAGTTTGTTAGTGCTATTGGGGAGGCTTTAAACTAGATTTGCAGGGGGATTGGAACCAGAGTGCCAGAGCTGACAGTGTGGCTGGGGTGAAAATAAATGATGTTAAAAGTTCAAGCAAATCCGCTAATAGAAAGGTTGTGAGTGGTGGTAAAAATCTTCTGAGGTGTATATATTTCAATGCTAGGAGTATTGCGGGGAAGGCAGATGAGTTGAGGGCGTGGATTGACACGTGGAATTATGACATTATAGCAATTAGTGAAACTTGGCTACAGAAGGGGCAGGACTGGCAGCTTAATATTCCAGGGTTCCGATGTTTCAGATGTGATCGAGGCAGAGGAATGAAAGGTGGGGGAGTAGCATTGCTTGTTAGGGAAAATATTACAGCAGTGCTCAGGCAGGACAGATTAGAGGGCTTGTCTACTGAGTCCTTATGGTTGGAGCTGAGAAACAGGAAAGGTATGGCCACATTACTGGGATTATATTACAGAGCACCCAATAGTCAATGAGAATTGGAAGAGCAAATCTGCAGAGAGATAACAGGCAACTGCAGGAAACATAACGTTGTGGTGGTAGGGGATTTTAATTTTGCATACATTGATTGGGACTCCCATACTGTTAGGGGTCTAGATGGTTTAGAGTTTGTAAAATGTGTTCAGGAAAGTTTTCTAAATCAATATATAGAGGGACCAACTAGAGGGGATGCAATATTGGATCTCCTGTTAGGAAACGGGTTAGGACAAGTGACAGAAGAATGTGTGGGGAGCACTTTGGTTTCAGTGATCATAACACCATTAGTTTCAACTTGATCATGGACAAGGATAGATCTGGTCCGAGGGTTGAGGTTCTGAATTGGAAGAAGGCCAAATTTGAAGAAATGAGAAAGGATCTAAAAAGCGTGGATTGGGACAGGTTGTTCTCTGGCAAAGATGTGATCGGTAGGTGGGAAGCCTTCAAAGGAGAAATTTTGAGAGTGCAGAGTTTGTATGTTCCTGTCAGGATTAAAAGCAAATTGAATAGGAATAAGGAACCTTGGTTCTCATGGGATATTGCAACTCTGATAAAGAAGAAGAAGGAGTTGTATGCCATGTATAGGAAACAGGGAGTAAATAAGGTGCTTGAGGAGTATAAGAAGTGCAAGAAAATACTTAAGAAAGAAATCAGGAGGGCTAAAAGAAGACATGAGGTTGCCTTGGCAGTCAAAGTGAAGGATAATCCAAAGAGCTTTTACAGGTCTATTAAGAGCAAAAGGATTGTAAGGGATAAAATTGGTCCTCTTGAAGATCAGAATGGTCGGCTATGTGCAGAACCAAAGGAAATGGGGGAGATCTTAAATAGGTTTTTGCGTCTGTATTTACTAAGGAAACTAGCATGAAGTCTATGGAATTAAGGGAAACAAGTAGTGAGATCACGGAAACTGTACAGATTGAAAAGGAGGAGGTGCTTGCTGTCTTGAGGAAAATTAAAGTGGATAAATCCCTGGGACCTGACAGGGTGTTCCCTCGGACCTTGAAGGAGACTAGTGTTGAGATTGCAGGGGCCCTGGCAGAAATATTTAAAATGTCGCTGTCTACAGGTGAGGTGCCGGAGGATTGGAGAGTGGCTCATGTTGTTCTGTTGTTTAAAAAAGGATCAAAAAGTAATCCGGGAAATTATAGGCCAGTAAGTTTAACGTCGGTAGTAGGTAGGTTATTGGAGGGAGTACTAAGAGACAGAATCTACAAGCATTTGGATAGACAGGGACTTATTAGGGAGAATCAACATGGCTTTGTGCATGGTAGGTCATGTTTGACCAATCTATTGGAGTTTTTCGAGGAGGTTACCAGGAAAGTGGATGAAGGGAAGGCAGTGGATATTGTCTACATGGACTTCAGTAAGGCCTTTGACAAGGTCGCGCATGGGAGGTTAGTTAGGAAAATTCAGTTGCTAGGTATACATGGAGAGGTGGTAAATTGGATTAGACATTCGCTCAATGGAAGAAGCCAAAGAGTGGTAGTAGAGAATTGCTTCTCTGAGTGGAGGCCTGTGACTAGTGGTGTGCCACAGGGATCAGTGCTGGGTCCATTGTTATTTGTCATCTATATCAATGATCTGGATGATAATGTGGTAAATTGGATCATCAAATTTGCAGATGATACAAAGATTGGAGGTGTAGTAGACAGTGAGGAAGGTTTTCAGAGCCTGCAGAGGGACTTGGACCAGCTGGAAAAATGGGCTGAAAAATGGCAGATGGAGTTTAATACTGACAAGTGTGAGGTATTGCATGTTGGAAGGACAAACCAAGGTAGAACAAACAGGGTTAATGGTAAGGCACTGAGGAGTGCAGTAGAACAGAGGGATCTGGGAATACAGTAGTCATTGGTGCGTTGAACAGTGGGGATAACCCAGGGGTCCCAGAGCCTACTACTGTCCCTGTTTTCTAGTTTTTATGTTTACCTGCTACCAGTTAAATGGTTTAATATTAAAAAGCAAAATCTCTTTTTGAAATTTCTTCCAGAGATGGAAATTGCAGAACGTGACATGGGTAAAAATCCATTCTATATATTTGTGTTATTTTGATTCATTTACGAATATTGGGTAGAAAATAGTTGCACACTACAGCACAAGTGAAGCTGCTGTAATTGCATTTTGGTAAAGTCAATGGTCAATGTGGGTTGAAAGCCAATGCAATTCTGGGCATTGTGATCAGAGCAAACCCATTATTGTCATAATTATCATAATTCTATTACTATAATGTATAATTAATGAAATCTAACATCTCGTAATTTGTCTTATCCTATGTTTATTTCCAACAAGAATTTCACCACCAGGTTAAAATTAAGCCAGATTCCTCCATGGATCAATTAAAAAAATCCATTAAAAAAGCAGAATTCAAGATGAGAATAACACATAGAAAATGCTGGAGGAGCTCTGCAGATCAGGCAGCATCTATGGAGAGGAATAAACAGTTAATGAGACCATAAGGTGCTAGTGAGACCTCACTTGGAGTACTGTGGGCAATTTTGGTGCTCCTGTGCTGATGGAGTTCATGGAGGAGATATTTTTGCCAAGATTGTGATACTGGTTACATGCAAATTCAACATATTTGTATTAGTAAAGTTACCTGCAATTAAGTTGGTAGGTCACCAGGACAGGGTGGCCAACATTTGTAGATTTTATGGGACTTTTGGTGGAACTACTAAGGGTATGCTCAACACTTTTCAATATTGCTTAGATTTTGGGGTAGCTCCAGAAGATCGGTGAGTGGCAAAGGTCATTGTTTTGTCCTAAATGCAAACACGGATGTGTCCAACACTTCAGACCAGTCACTTTGGTGGTGGGTACCATTTGGATAAACTGATCTAGGACAGGATTAACATTCACCTTAGAGGAGACTGCATTAATTAAAGCAAGTAGCATGGACTTAATGAGGAATTATCTTTAATAGATTTGATAGAATTCTTTTGATGATAATGACAAGGGTTATGCAGTTGATTGGGAATATATGATGTTTCAGAAGGGATTTGTTAAGCTGCTCCATGATACAGCAATCTGTGAAATTGAAATACAGAATATACAAGGGATACTAACAGCACTATTGACAAGTAACAGGCAACAGGAAGACACGTTGAATGATTCACCGGAATCAGTATCAGATTTATTATCATTGGCATATATGGGAAATGCATTGTTTTGCAGCAGCAGTACAATGCAAAGTCATAAGAATCTTAAAAACGATAAAAAAAAAGAAAACAAGTATTGAAACCACTGATACTGGAGAAAGTTGAATAGTGTCTGACGTTAGAATCATTGCTTTTTCTAATGATCTAAGGGTGCAAGTGTCAACTTCTGGATTTGCAGAACACACAATACATCCTGGAATTGTGAACTGTAAAGAGTGTGGTAGATTGAGGTAGGACACAAACAGACAATTGGAATGATAGATGAAATTTAACGTGGCAAAGAGTGAGGTGATGAATAAGGAGAGGCAACGCATGGTAAGCGATAGAGATCTAAAAGAGTGCAAAGGGAGCAGAAGGAGCTGAAGGTTTGCATGCACACACAATTGAATGTTGCTGGGTAGTCTGAGGAAGTGGTAGATAAGGCATATACAATTCTGTGATTTATCAAAGTTCCACAGAGTTTAGAAGTAGTGTGGAATCATGCTGCACTGAGTGTGGCCTTCACTGGAATATTGGGTCCAATTGGGTACCATGGTAACGTAGTGGCCAATGCAGCTCGGATTTCAGACTTCAATTCCGACATCAGCTGGAAGGACTTACTATGTTCTCGCTGTGGAATGCGGGGGTTTTCTCCGGGTGCTACGGTTTCTTCCCACAGAAATACACTGGTAGGTTAATTGGTCATTGGAAATTGTCTCAAGATTAGGGTCGGGCTAAAATCAGGGACTGCTGGGCAGCACTGCTCAAAGACACGGAAGGGCCTTTTCCAATCAGTATCTCTAAATAAAATAAATTCTGGACACCACTTTATGGGAAAGACTTGAAAATATTAGAGATGCTTCTGCAATATTTTTGACAATTATTACAAGACAGGTTTGGCTATGCTGAGACTGTTTTCTTTCAGGAGCGAAGGCTGAGGGGAAAATTGACAGATGTATGTATATCTGCATGGCAAGAACCTGATCCCTTTGGTGAAAGTTGAGAGTGAGTGGCCTCAGATTTTAAAATAAAAGGGAAGAAAATTAACAGTGTCATGAAGCAAAAAGGTGCTGTTTATGCAGATCATTTGCTAAGTTGCATCAAAGGAATTAGTACGTCATCATTATCTCATACAACTATGAGATAATAATTTGAAATAGATAATACAAACCCGCTTACAACAGGTATTGACCCACCCACTGACAGTGAAGATGAAATATTGTAATGTACCTCAGAGTATTGAAAAGACCCCTTTGCTTAACTTCTATATGGTGGCATTATCCTTTGTTCACAACTTTAGACAAAGATTTATTTGAATAAAGGCTCAATAACCAGATGATGTACCTCATCTTCGTGCTTTCAATGATGAGATGCATGAATTTTAGTTATTATAGGTTTAGTACAAGGAGATTTAACCGCTCCAATGAATAAATTTTTTTTGAGATACAGCATGGCCCTCACTGCCAATGAGCCCGTGTCACCTAATTACACACCTGACCAAATAACCTCACAACCTACTGATCTTTGGGATACTATCAAAACAACAAAGCTTTTGTTAGTTACAGAACAGAGGCCATTCTGCTGCCTGGCTAGTACAAGCTCTCCAAAAGCCTTTCCAAAGATGATTGAAAGGTAATTTAAAACATTATAGATATTATTCCAAGTGCATCATCAGGAAATACATTAGGTGGTCACTTTATTTTGTACAACAATACACCTGCTTGTTAGCACAGATATCTAATCAGCCAATTGTGTGGCCATCTCCTTTGATCTCTCTCATTAATGAGGCATTTTCATCCACACAATTTTTTTTTGTTTTTCTCACTATTTGCTATAAACTCTAGAGTCTGTTGTGCATGAAGATCCCTGGAGATCAGCGGTTTCTGAGATACTCAAACCACCTTGTCTGCCACCAGAAAAACATTCCATGGTCAAAGTCACTTTGATCCCCTTTCTTTCCCATTCTGATATTTGGTCTGTACAACAACTGACCATGTCTGTATGTTTTTATGCATTGAGTTGCTGCCACATAATTGGCTGATTAGATAATTGCATTAATGCGTTGGGGTACAGGGGTACCCAATAAAGTGATGACTGAGTGTAACTTTCTCTAAAGAAGCTGAATGTAAACTCAAAAAACCATACCCAATCTTTTTGCCAGATTGCTGTTTCCCACTTCTTTGGACAACTTCATACTTTATTTGTCGCTTGTGACTTGCATTTCTGAAGTAGCTTCTCATAACTTCCTAACGTTTATAACTCACTTTCTGCCTGCTCTACAGCCGCTGGACCTTTCACTTTTTTCATTATACATCTTCCTTTTCAACAATCCACCCCACGTGTATCTCCATTTCTCCTTTCCCTGTATCCCATCAGGTATCTGTCAGATTTTCTTTACCAATGTTTTCTTTGGCAATACCTTCACCATCAATATTGCTGACTAGCATTTTTCTTTCATGCATAGAGCCAGAAGAGTTTAAGACCATAAGACAAAGGAACAGAAGTCACCCATTCGGCCCATCGAGTCTGCTCTGCCATTTTATCATGAGCTGATCCATTCTCCCATTTAGTCCCACTCCTCCTCCTTCTCACCATAAGCTTTGATGCCCTGGCTACTTAGATACCTATCAATCTCTGCCTTAAATACACCCAAAGACTTGGCCTCCACTGCTGCCCGTGGCAACAAATTCCATAGATTCACCACCCTCTGACTAAAAAAATTTCTTCGCATTTCTGTGCTGAATGGGCAGCCTTCAATCCTTAAGTCATGCCCTCTCGTACTAGGCTCCCCCATCATGGGAAACAACTTTGCCACATCCACTCTGTCCATGCCTTTCAACATTCGAAATGTTTCTATGAGGTCTCCCCTCATTCTTCTAAACTCCAAGGAATACAGTCCAAGAGCGGACAAACGTTCCACATATGTTAACCCTCTCATTCCTGGAATCATTCTAGTGAATCTTCTCTGTACCCTCTCCAATGTCAGCACATCCTTTCTTAAATAAGGAGACCAAAACTGCCCACAGTACTCCAAGTGAGGTCTCACCAGCACCTTATAGAGCCTCAACATCACATCCCTGCTCCTATACTCTATTCTTCTAGAAATGAATGCCAACATTGCATTCGCCTTCTTCACCACTGACTCAACCTGGAGGTTAACCTTAAGGGTGTCCTGTACGAGGACTCCCAAGTCCTGTTGCATCTCAGAACTTTGAATTTTTTCCCAATTTAAATGATGCCTGTTTATTGCTTCTGCCAAAGTGCATAACCATACACTTTCCAACATTGTACTTTATTTGCCACTTCTTTGCCCATTCTTCCAATCTATCCAAATCTCTCTGCAGACTCTCCATTTCCTCAGCACTACCGACCTCGCCACCTATCTTCGTAACGTCAGCAAACTTAGCCACAAAGCCATCTATTCCATAATCCAAATCGTTGATGTACAATGTAAAAAGAAGCGGCCCCAGCATGGACCCCGTGGAACACCACTGGTAACCGGCAGCCAACCAGAATAGGATCCCTTTATTCCCACACTCTGTTTCCTGCCAATCAGCCAACGCTCTATCCACATATGTAACTTTCCCATAATTCCATGGGCTCTTATCTTGTTAAGTAGCCTCATGTGTGGCACCTTGTCAAAGGCCTTCTGAAAATCCAAATATACAACATCCACTGCATCTCCCTTGTCCAGCCTACTGGTAATTTCCTCAAAAAATTGTAATAGGTTTGTCAGGCAGGATTTTCCTTTAAGGAGTCCATGCTGAGTTCTGCCTATCTTGTCATATGCCTCCAGGTACTCTGTAACCTCATCCTTGACAATTGACTCCAACAACTTCCCAACCACCGATGTCAAGCTAACAGGTCTATAATTTCCTTTTTGCTTCCTTGCCCCCTTCTTAAATAGCGGAGTGAAATTTGCAATCTTCCAGTCCTCCGGAACCATGCCAGAATCTATCGACTTTTGAAAGATCATTGCTAATACCTCCGCAATCTCCACAGCTACTTCCTTCAGAACACGCGGGTGCATTCTATCTGGTCCGGGAGATTAATCTACCTTTAGACTATTCAGCTTCCTGAGTACTTTCTCTGTCGTAATTGTAACTGCGCACACGTCTCTTGCTTGCTACCCTTGAGTGTCCGGTATACTGCTGATGTCTTCCTTAGTGAAGACTGATGCAAAATACTCATTCAGTTCCTCTGCCATCTCCTTATCTCCCATTACAATTTCTCCAGCATCATTTTCTATCAGTCCTATATCTACTCTCACCTGTCTTTTTCTCTTTACATACTTGAAAAAGCTTTTAGTATCCTTTTTGATATTATTTGCTAGCTTCCTTTCATAGTTAATCTTTTTCCTCTTAATGACCTTCTTAGTTTCCTTTTGTAAGGTTTTAAAAACTTCCCAATCCTCTGACTTCCCTCTAATTTTTGCTTCCTTGTATGCCCTCTCCTTTGCTTTAACTCTGGCTTTGACTTCTCTTGTCAACCACGGTTGCATCCTTTTTCCATTCAAAAATTTCTTCTTCTTTGGAGTATACCTGTCTTGCACCTTCCTCACTTCTTGCATAAACTCCAGCCACTGTTGCTCTGCCGTCTTTCCCGCCAGTGTCCCTTTCCAGTCAACTTTGGCCAGTTCCTCTCTCATGCCACTGTAATTTCCTTTACTCCACAGAAATACCGACAAATCAGATTTCGGCTTCTCTTTTTCAAATTTCACAGTGAACTCAAGCATGTTATGATCACTGCCTCCGAAGGGTTCCTTCACCTCAATCTCTCTAATCACCTCCGGTTCATTACACAATACCCAATTCAGTACAGCCGATCCCCTAGTGGGCTCAACAACAAGCTGTTCTAAAAAGCCATCCCGCAGACATTCTACAAATTCTCTCTCTTGAGATACAGTGCCGACCTGATTTTCTCAATCCACTCGCATGTTGAAATCCCCCACAATTATCGTAACACTGCCCTTCTGACAAGCCTTTTCTATTTCCTGTTGTAATTTGTAGTCCACATCCATGCAGCTGTTTGGAGGCCTATAAATAACTGCCATCAGGGTCCTCTTACCCCTGCAATTTCTTAGCTCAACCCATAAATATTCTGCACCTTCCTCTATATCACCTATATGACCTCTTTCTCATGATTTCGTATCATTTCTTACCAATAAAGCCATGCCTCCCCCTCTGCCTACCTGCCTATCCCTCCGCTACACCGTGTATCCTTGGACGTTCAGCTCCCAGAGACATGCATCCTTTAGCTACGTCTCAGTGATGGCCACAATATCATACCTGCCAATTTGTAGCTGTACAACAAGATCATCCACCTTATTCCTTATGCTGTGTGCATTTAAGTATAACACCTTAAGACCAGTATTTGGTACTTCTCACTTTGATTTCACTGCAACTCATCCCAATGGCTACAAATTTGCCCCATCACCTGCCTGTCTTTCCTGACATCTTTACTGCTCACCATCTTAGATTTATTTCTGTTTTCCCCTTCCTCTGCTCTGTCATTCCGGTTCCCATCCCCCTGCCAAATTAGTTTAAACTCTCCCTGACAGCTCTATTAAACTTTCCTGCCAGGATATTGGTCCCCTTCGGGTTCAGGTGTAACCTGTCCTTTTTGAACAGGCATACTTCCCCCAGAAGAGATCCCAGTTATCCAAGAATCTGAAGCCCTGCCCCCTGCACCAGTCTCTCAGCCATGCATTCATCTGCCTGATCCTACTATTCTTGCCCTCGCTAGCACGTGGCACAGGTAGCAATCCTGAGATTACTACCCTTTTAAGAAAGTATTGATCATGCCAATACATCACTGTTTTTCTGATGCAGGGTCTTCAGATCTTGGGGAAATAAGAAAAGTCATGTGACTTCTAGAAAGAACTTGATTAACTTACAGCTTAAAGGCAGTTCTTATTAATGATTGCCCCGAGTCTCTTGAATGAGCTTGCAATGCTGGTATATTCCTACCTGAAAGAAGCTTTAAAATAATCATCAGGTTTGTAATGAGATAATTTGGTTGGAATAATTCTCCCTTTGTAGCCTTATCCATTTTGTAGCCAAAACCAGTATTTCCCCAAACCCCGGCAAGGCTCTCTCCAGATGCTGGGAAGTTAGACGTCTTGAAGGAAAGGTATTTATCTGCAACATTATCTCTTTCCCCCTCTGCTTGGTATTTATGTGCAACATTATTTCTTCCCCCCTCTGCTTGGATGCTACCTGACCTGCTGACCATTTCCTCCTTTTTATGTTTTATTTTTTGGGTGAGCAGCCTGCAAACTTACGTCTTAAGAGCAACATTGCAAAGAACCTTTGGGACCCTGCACAATACACATTCCCAGGCACCTTTTCTCAAACAGTCTGGAAAGTAGTCGGAATCTGAATTAAATATTTGAAAAGCCAGATAAATAAATATTATAGCTAATACTATTGGAGTCTCACCTGTCTTATTTTCTGTATCTAAGTAAGTGAAATAAAAAGACAGTTCAGCAATAGTCTAGTAACTTCGTATGGGATGTTTAGGATGGTGGGAATGGTTAACATCTGGAACAATTGACCTGATCGCTGGTGTTGTTGGTAGGTTGTGGGATCATTCAGAATCAGAATCAAAATCAGAATAATAATCAGGTTTAATATTACTGAAAAAGGTAATGGAATTTGTTTCATGACAGTGGTACAGTACAATAATTTAAAATATAACTTGCAATAAAAATATATGTAATGAAATATAGGGGCAGAATTAGGCTATTTGGCCCATTGCATCTGCTCCTAATAATACATAGCAATATGTTATATATTATTATTCAATATTATGTGAAATAATATATTAGTATTATTTTATACTATAACAATAATGCTTTGTTATTACTTTATATAATACTATATTATTGTTTCTAATTAACATATTATTGTGATATTGTTATAAAATAAAATGCCAAGATAATGAAAATGGTAGAGACTTGTTTTCCTTTGCAGATGAGTATAAACCAGCTGAGATGGAGTCAAAATAACTGAAATAATGTTTAGTGGGCAATTGCAAAAGATTAATTTAACACATACAACATAAAATATGGAACAGTACACCACAAGACAAACCCTTCAGCCGTGATAAGTACCTATGCCAACTATGATGGTCCAGATGAACGATATCACTCCATTCCCTGCATTTCTCCTGCATTTGTCTAAATGCCTCTTAATCATTGCTGTGGCATCTGCTACCGGCGCCTCCCCTGCCAATGCTTTCCTTGACCGAGCATTCTCCATGTAAGAAAATTACATCTCCTTTAAACCACTCCTCTCATCACCTGGGATGCCTCTCATCATTTTACTGTCTTCTCTCGGGTCACCCCTCAGCCTTCCACGTTATAGAGAAAACAATCAAAATTTGTTCAACCTGCCTTATAGCTAACATACTTAATCCAGGCAGTATTCTGGAGAACCTCTTTTACATTGTCTCCAAAGTCCACACATCATTCCTGCAATGGGGCTACCAGAACCACACACATTGTCCAAAACAATGTTTTACACAGCCGCAACATAACTTCCTGACCCTTGTTGTCAATGCACCGACCGACAAATGCAAGCATGCCTTAAGTCTTCTTTTCCAACCTGACGATTTTGATGCCATCTTATGGGAGCTATATATATGCACTCCAAGGTCCCTCTGTACACTAAAGCTGCTAGGTTTCTGCTAATTATTGTACATGTTCGTCTTTACTTTTGATCTCACAAAGTGCTGCACCTCACACTTGCCTCGACTACGATCCACCTGCCTCTTTTATGGCCATGTACATATTGCTGAATCCTTTGACAACTTTCCACAATACCGAGAACTCCTTCTTGTCGTATCTGTAGACATACTAATCAGTGGTTCCTCAGGGTTGTTACAGACCAGGGTGGTTGTGGGGATAAGCTTCCACTATCTATTAAATGCTCCCAATGTCGTACATCTTCAATACCCTCTGATAATCAAACCTAGGTCCTGATCAGCACGTATGGATTAGGTACTAAACTTGGCAGAAGGGGCAAAATTACTCGTGCCTTGAATCTAGTGGCTTTGAGCAAATGGGGTTCAGGAATAAACCCAGAAGTAAATCCAGAACTAGGGTCCCTTGCTCTATCTACACTGTTCAATGCTGACTGACAACTCCTGAGATGCCATTGGTGCCAAACTGTAGATTAGGTTAGCCACCTCAAATTTGGTCTGTGGTCAGGGGTAAGAGGGTGTGACTGCGAGTGAGGTTGGTAGGGGGATCCAAGAGACAGTGCTGGAGGAGCCTCAGCCATTGAGATTGCCCAACAGGTCTGAGATTCTTGCTCCCTATGTGGATGACAGTGGGGCTGTAGGAAGGATGAGCAACCTAACTGTGGCACTGTGGTTCAGGGAGCCATTGGAGATGGGGAAGAGAAGAGAAATGTAGTAGTAATTGGGGATAGTATAGTCAGGGGAATAGACAGAGTTTTCTGTCGCAAGGATAGAACGTCTTGAAGGCTGTGTTGCCTACCTGGTGCCTGGGTTCGGGACATCTTATCTGAACTGCGGAGGAACTTGCAGTGGGAGGGGAAAGATTCAGTTGTCGTGGTCCATGTGGGTACCAATGACAAGTTTTGGAGGTGGTGCAGAGGAGGTTCACCAGGTTGAATCCAGAGATGAGGGGGTTAGATTATGATGAGAGATTGAGTCGTCTGGGACTGTACTCACTGGAATTCAGAAGAATGAGAGGAGATCTTATAGAAACAAAAAAATTATGAAAGGGGTAGATAAGATAGAGTCAGGAAAGTTGTTTCTACTTGTCAGTGAGACTAGAACCAGGGGACATAGCCTCAAGATTTGGGGAAGTAGATATAGGACAGAGATGAGGAAGAACTGCTTTTACCAGAGAGTGTGAATCTGTAGAGGCAACCTCAGTAAATATATTTAAGACAAAATTGGAATGATATTTACATAAATGGGGACTTAAGGATTATGGGGAAAAGGCAGGGAGGCGGAGAGGAGTCCATGGTCATATCAGCCATGATCCTATCGAATGGCGGAGCAGGTTCAATGGATCAGATAGCCTACTGCTGTTCCTATTTCTTATGTTCTTGTGTTCATTGTTGCAATGAATGGTTGTCTAAGTTACAGTCTTCTTCCTACCAACTTGAAACACTCTGCCCATCCTCCTATGATCTCTCTCATTAACAAGGCATTTTCGCCCACAGAACTGCCACTGACTGGATTTTTTTTTTGTTTATTGCACCATTCTCAGTAAATCAGACCATCGTGCTGAAAATTCCCAGCAGAACAGCAGTTTGTGTGATACCTCAATCCACCCCTTCTGGCCCCAACAGTCATTCAACGGTCAAAGTAACTTAAATAACAATTTTCCTTGTTCTAATGTCTGTTCTGAAAAGCAACTGCCCCACTTGACCTTGTTTACATTGATTTGCTGCCACATGATTGGCTGATTGGATTTTTGCATTAATGAGCAGGTGTACAGGTGTATCCAATAAAATGGCTACTGAGTGTATTCACTGCAAATCCAGTTGTTGTTCTGTGCCAATGAATGCATTCCAGCTATGATAGGTTGTGTGCTTCGAGGGTGGTGCAGCCTTGCTTCCTGTCAAATGACCAGGATACCATAAGAGGTGGGAGCAGAATTAGGCCATTAGGCACATGGAGTCTGTTCCACTATTAAATCATGGCTGATTTGTTATTCCACTCAACTCCAGTCTCTTATCACCTCTGCTTTAAACATACTCAATAACTTGGCTGCCACAGTCTTCTGTGGGAGTGAATTCCACAGATTCACCACCCACAGCAAAAGAAATTCTTTGTAATCTCTGTTCTAAAGTGAAGTCCCTTTTTCTGAGGCTTAGGACACATGACATAGTAGAGTATAGCACAGGAAGAGGCCAGTCAGCATGCAATGTTGTAATGAACCAACTAGAAAGCAAATCAAAATCACCCAAACACTATTCCCTCCCACCTGCGTCGTGTCCACATCCCTCCCACCTCCTTATATCCATGTCCTTATCCAAATGTCTCTTAAAAGCCTCTGCATTTGCTTCTACAACCATGCCAGGCAGCACATTCCAGGTATCCATGACTCTGAGTGAAACATCCCTCTTGATCCTACGCCCTCTCACCTTCAATGCATGCCCTCTGACGTTAGACATTTCTACTCTGGGAAACAGATACTCTCTATCTACATCTCTCATAATCTTGTAAACCTCTATGAGACGTCTTCTCAGCCTCAAGCGCTCCAGAGAAAGCAACCTGTTAATCCAGCCACCCACGATAGCACATGCCCTCTAAACCAGGCAGTATCCTGGTGAACCTCTTCTGCACCCTCACCAAATCCTTCCTACAGCAGGGTGAACAGAACTGTACGCAATAGACCAACTATAGCCTAACCAGAATTTTAGAGAGTTGGCAATATAATCACCTGACTTTTGAGCCCAGTGACTTGAGTAATAAAAGCAAGCATTCCATGAGCCATCCTAACCACCTTATCAACCTGTGTAGCCACCTTTAGGGAGCTATGAAGTTGGATCCTGAGATCTCTGCTCAGCAACGCTATTAAGGACCTTGCTGTGAATAGTGTACTGTTTCCTTGCATTTGCCTTACTGAGGTGCAACACCTCACATTGTCATAAGGCGGTGGCTGGGAACGGACCCAAGTGCAAGACACAGACACTGGAGTACTAGGGACAGGACTAGGATACAGGCAGAGGGCGAGGACATGGACACGACAACCGGGAACTCAGAACAGGACTGGACAAGAGAGCTCGGAACCCGGGCTTGGACGCTGAGCCAGAGACTGGACAAGGACCCAGTACCTGGGTCTTGCCTCTGGCTCAGACCCCAGAACTAGGCAAGGACGAGGCTTGGCAGGCAGGCAGGACGAGGCTGGAGTCTTCAGGCTTGAGGTGAGGCTTGGCAGGAGGCTGGAGTCTTCAGGCTTGAGGCTAGAGGCTAGAGACTTGAGGCGAGGCTTGGCTGGAGGCAGGAGGATGGAGTCTTCAGGCTTGAGGTTAGAGGCTAGACACGGGGCTTGGCAGGAGGCTAGGGACTTGAGGCGAGGCTAGAGGCTAGGCAGGAGGCTGGAGTCTTCAGGCTTGAGGCTAGGCAGGAGGCTGGAGTCTTCAGGCTTGAGGCTAGGCAGGAGGCTGGAGTCTTCAGGCTTGAGGCTAGGCAGGAGGCTGGAGTCTTCAGGCTTGAGGCTAGGCAGGCTCCTCCTGGGCAGGGTGTGGTTCACCTGGGCAGGGCGCGGATCACCACCCGATGGAGGCATGGGATAGGAAGGGACAGAACCAACCGCAGGTAATGACAAGACAGCCTGGCTTACTCAACGGAGGCAAGGGACAGGAAGGGAGCTAGGTACAGGGTGGCTCCAGGACAAGACTGTAGGTGAGATGAGGCGAGAGTTACCAGCAAGACAAGGCAAGGCTTCAGGCAATGCAAGGCGAGATGAGAACTTCAGGTGAGGCGAGTGTTACTGGCAAGACAAGGCAGGGCTTCTGGCGAGGAAACAGAAGGCAGAGGAAGGGATACAAGAAGGACAAGAACAATCCAGCACCACGCCCTGGTCTCTGGAGGTATTTATGCAGCCAGCCCCAATGTGAATCAGCTGCCTCAATTAGAGCTCAACAAGATCAGAAACAGGGTAGACAGGAAAACCTGGAGCAAGGGTCAATGGACCGTACCGTGAACTGGAATACAGACTTAATGGACTGGACCATGACAGTACCCTCCCCCCCCCACCCCCATGGGAGCCTCCTGGCGACCAAACAGGGTATCCAGACTATGGATGACCCGGGTGGTGGGAGGGTATTTAACAGAAAGGAACCCCAGGCGGCAAGAGGAAAACGACAGTGTCTGTGTCGCTGGGTCCATGGTTGGCTGGATTGTTCTGTCATAAGGCAGTAGCTGGGAACGGACCCAAGTGCAAGACACAGACACTGAAGTACCAGGGACAGGACTAGGATACAGGCAGAGGGCAAGGGCATGGACACAAAAACCGGGAACCTGGAACAAGACTGGGCAAGAGAGCTAGTAGCCCAGGCTTGAACTCTGAGCCATAGACTGGACAAGGACCCAGTACCTGGGTCTTGCCTCTGGCTCGGACCCCAGAACTAGGCAAGGATGAGGCTTGGCAGGCAGGCAGGACGAGGCTGGAGTCTTCGGGCTTGAGGCTAGAGGCGAGGCTTGGCAGGAGGCAGGAGGCTGGAGTCTTCAGGCTTGAGGCTAGGCAGGAGGCCGGAGTCTTCAGGCTTGAGGCTAGGCAGGAGGCCGGAGTCTTCAGGCTTGAGGCTAGGCAGGAGGCTGGAGTCTTCAGGCTTGAGGCTAGGCAGGAGGCTGGAGTCTTCAGGCTTGAGGCTAGGCAGGCTCCTCCTGGGCAGGGTGCCGTACTCCTGGGCAGGGCATAATTCACCACCCAACAGAGGCATGGGACAGGAATGGACAGAACCAACCGCAGGTAACAGCTAGAGGGCATGGCTTACCCTACGGAGGCAAGGGACAGGAAGGGACAGAACCAACCGCAGGTAACGGCAAGATGGCCTGACTTACCTGGGCAGAGGCAAGGGACAGGAAGGGAGCTAGGTACAGGGTGGCTCCAGGACAAGACTGCAGGCGAGATGAGGCGAGAGTTACCAGCAAGACAAGGCAAGGCTTCAGGCAATGCAAGGCGAGACGAGAACTTCAGGTAAGGCGAGAGTTACTGGCAAGACAAGGCAAGGCTTCTGGCAAAGCAAGGCGAGACGAGAACTTCAGGCAAGGCAAGAGTTTCCGGCAAGCCAAGGCAGGGCTTCAGGCAAGGAAACAGAAGGCAGAGGAAGAGATACAAGAACAATCCAGCACCACACCCTGGTCTCTGGAGATATTTATGCAGCCAGCCCCAATGAGAATCAGCTGCCTCAATTAGAGCTCAACAAGATTAGAAACAGGGTAGACAGGAAAACCTGGAGCAAGGGTCGATGGACCGTACTGTGAACCAGAATACGGACTTCATGGACCAGACCATGACACACATTTATCTGGGTTAAACTCCATCTGCCATTTCTCAGCCCACATCTACATCTGGTCGATATTGTGCTGTATCATTTGCCAGTCTTCTACACTATCCGCAACTCCACCAATCTTAGTATCACCCACAACTTTACTGAACCACCCATCTACATTTTCATCCAGGGTATTTATATCCATTACAAACAGCAGAGGACTCAGCAAAAATCCCTGCAGAACTCCACTAATTACAGACCTCTAGCACATATAAGCCAGTTTAACCACTACCCTTTGTCTTCCATGCACAAGCTTTGCCCCCTGATCTTCAACTCCTCACAGAACCATATCTAGAACCATATCTATTCTATGTTGAGGCGCGGCATGGCAGGGCTTCAGTGGTTCACCCTGATGAGGCAAAATTGCTGCACTAGCTTGCAGCATTCAAATAGATGTCAGATTTCAATTGATCCTGGGATAGCAGGGGCAGCTGGGAGTAGTGATCAATAAAAATATTGGAAGATTTGCACAAAAGGCGACAGGTGAGTTTAAGCCCAGGTGTTCCTTGCAGCAAGAAAGAGATGTGGGAAGAAACAACGAGGACCGGAAGTAATTTCCAAATTCAGTCCCTAAGACCATAAGATACAGGAACAGCAGTAGACCATTTGGCCTATCGAGTCTGCTCTGCCATTCAATCATGGGCTGATCCAGTCATCCGCACTCCCTTGCCTTCTCCCCATACCCTTTGATGCCCTGGCTAATCAAGAATTAATTACACCCAATGTCACAACAGCCACAGCCGCTCTTGGCAAAATATTCCACAGATTTACCACCCGCTGACCAAAGCAATTTCTCCGCATCTTTGTTCGAAATGGACATCCTTCAACCCTGAAGTAGTGCTCTCTTGTCCTAGACTCTCTTACTATGGGAAATAACCTTGCCATATCAAATCTGTTCAGGCCTTTTAACATTCGGAATGTTTCTATGAGATCCCGCCCCCCCATTCTCCTGAACTCCAGAGAATACAGCCCAAGAGCTGCCCGACATTCCTCATACGGTAACCCTTTCATTCCTGGAATCATTCTTGTGAATCTTCTCTGAACCCTCTCCAATGTCAGTATATCCTTTCTAAAATTAGGAGCCCAAAACTGCACACAATACTTCAAGTGTGGTCTCACGAGTGCCTTAAAGAGCCTGAACATCACATCCCTGCTCTTATATTATATGTGGACAGGGCCAGCGAATTAACCTGTTCTTTAGCAGATTTGACATTGTGGCCCCTGCCCATCCCCCATGAGTCATCTGTTGTCGGCCCCCAACCAACACACATTCCACACTCCGCTCCTACCCCTGCTCACAGACTCCCACCCTGCTCTCATGACTATAACCCTTCCCCACACGAAACCACCACGGTGGGCTTCACAGCTGAACAGGTGAGAAGATAGCTGAAACGTCTCAACTCAAGCAAGGCTGCAGGACCAGATGGTGTCAATACCAGGGTGCTCAAAGCCTGTGCCCCTCAGCTATGTAGAGTACTTCGCCATGTCTTCAACCTGAGGCTGAGGCTCCGGAGGGTTCCTGTGCTGTGGAAGACGTCCTGCCTCATCCCTGTGCCGAAGACGCTGTGCCCCGGCGGCCTCAATGACTACAGACCGGTGGCATTGACCTCCCACATCATGAAGACCCTGGAGAAACTTGTTCTGGAACTGCTCCGGCCTATGGTCAGACCACACTCAGATCCCCTCCAGTTCGCCTACCAGCCCCGACTAGGAGTTGAGGATGCCATCATCTACCTGCTGAACCGTGTCTATGCCCACCTGGACAAGCCAGCGAGCACTGTGAGGGTCATGTTTTTTTGACTTCTCCAGTGTGTTCAACACCATCCGCCCTGCTCTGCTGGGGGAGAAGCTGACAGCGATGCAGGTGGATGCTTTCCTGGTGTCATGGATTCCTGATTACCTGACTGGCAGACCACAGTACGTGTGCTTGCAACACTGTGTGTCTGACAGAGAGATCAGCAGCACTGGGGCTCCACAGGGGACTGTCTTGTCTCCCTTTCTCTTCACAATTTACACCTCGGACTTCAACTACTGCACAGAATCTTGTCATCTTCAGAAGTTTCCTGATGACTCTGCCATAGTTGGATGCATCAGCAAGGGAGATGAGGCTGAGTACAGGGTTACGGTAGGAAACTTTGTCACATGGTGTGAGCAGAATTATCTGCAGCTTAATGTGAAAAAGACTTAGGAGCTGGTTGTAGACCTGAGGAGAGCTAAGGTACCGGTGACTCCTGTTTCCATCCAGGGGGTCAGTGTGGACATGATGGAGGATTACAAATACCTGGGGATACGAATTGATGATAAACTGGACTGGTCAAAGAACACTGAGGCTGCCTACAAGAAGGGTCAGAGCCGTCTCTATTCCCTGAGGATACTGAGGTCCTTTAACATCTGCCGGATGATGCTGAGGATATTCTACGAGTCTGTGGTGGCCAGTGCGTTCATGTTTGCTGTTGTGTGCTGGGGCAGCAGGCTGAGGGTAGCAGACACCAACAGAATCAACAAACTCATTCGTAAGGCCAGTGATGTTGTGGGGATGGAACTGGACTCTCTGACGGTGGTGTCTGAAAAGAGCATGCTGTCCAAGTTGCATGCCATCTTGGACAATGTCTCCCATCCACTACATAATGTACTGGTTGGGCACAGGAGTACATTCAGCCAGAGACTCATTCCACCGAGATGCAACACAGAGGGTCATAGGAAGTCATTCCTGCCTGTGGCCATCAAACTTTACAACTCCTCCCTTGGAGGGTCAGACACCCTGAGACAATAGGCTGGTCCTGGACTTATTTCCTGGCATAATTTACATATTACTATTTAATTATTATGGTTTTATTACTATTTAATTATTTATGGTGCAACTGTAACGAAAACCAATTTCCCCCGGGATCAATAAATTATGACTATGACTACTATGACTATGACCATATCTCCAGAAATGAATGCCAACCTTGCATTCGCCTTCTTCACCACAGACTCAACCTGGAAGTTAACCTTTAGGATATCCTGCACAAGGACTCCAAGTCCTTTTACATCTCTGCATTTTGAATTCTCTCCCTATCTAAATAATAGACTGCCCGTTTATTTCTTCCACCAAAGTGCATGACCATACACTTTCCAACATTGTACTTTGTTTGCTACTTCTTTGCCCATTCCCCTAAACTATCTAAGTCTCTCCGCAGGCTCTCTGTTTCCTCAACACTACCCACTCCTGCCGATGTTTGTATCATCAGCAAATTTAGCCACAAATCCATTAATACCATAGTCAAAATCATTGACATACATTGTAAAAAGCAGCGGTCCCAACAACAACCCCTGTGGAACTCCACTGGTAATCAGCAGCCAGCCAGAATAGGATCCATTCCCACTCTCTGTTTTCTGCCAACCAACCAATGCTCCACCCATGCTAGTAACTTCCCTGTAATTCCATGGGTTTTTATCTTGCTAAGCAGCCTCATGTTAGGGCACCTTGTCAGAGACACTTTCTGAAAATCCAAGTACACCACATCTACTGCATCTCTTTTGTCTACCCTACTTGTAATTTCCTCAAAGAATGGCAGTAGGTTAGTCAGGCAGAATTTTCCTTTCAGGAAACCATGCTGGCTTTGGCCTACCTTGTCATGTGCCTCCAAGTACTCTGTAATCTCATCCCTAACAATCGATTCCAATAACTACCTAACCACAGATGTCAGGGTAACAGGTCTATAGTTTCCTTTCTGCTGCCTCCCTCCCTTCTTAAATAGAGGAGTGCCATTTGCAATTTTCCAGTCATCCGATACAATGCCAGAATCTACTGATTCTTGAAAGATTATTGTTAATGCCTCTGCAATTTCTCCAGCTACTTCCTTCAGAACCAGAGGCTGCATTCCATCAGGTCCAGGAGATTTATCCACCATCAGACCATTAAGCTTCCTGAATACCTTCTCAGCTGCCCAGTTTTCTGATCTTATTTCTCTCATCTTATTTAGAGCTGATCATTGAGGGGAGTAGAGATTGGTAAGGAGATTGATATTCTTATATTGATATGGATATTGATATTGGAAACTTGGTTCGAAAAAAGAGAGGTATCTACAATAAATATAAGCAGCATGGAGTAAATGAGGTGCTTGAGGAATATAAAGAATGTAAAACGAATCTTAAGAAAGAAATTAGAAAAGCTAAAAGAAGATATGAGGTTGCTTTGGCAAGTAAGATGAAAATAAATCCCAAGGGTTTCTACAGTTATATTAATAGCAAAGGGATAGTGAGGGATAAAATTGGACCCTTAGAGAATCAGAGTGGACAGTTATGTGTGGAGCCAAAAGAGATGGGGGAGATTCTGAACAATTTCTTTTCTTCGGTATTCACTAAGGAGAAGGATATTTCATTGTGTAAGATAACGGATACAGGTAGGGAAGTTATGGAAACTATGATGATTAAAGAAGAGGAAGTACTGGGCTTTGAGGGAATATAAAAGTGGATAAGTCTCCGGGTCCGGACAGGATATTCTCTAGGACATTGAGAGAAGTTGGTGTGGAAATAGCAGGGGCTCTGACAAAAATATTTCAAATGTCATTAGAAACGAGGATGATGCTGGAGGATTGGCGTATTGCTCATGTTGTTCCATTGTTTAAAAAAGGTTCTAAGAGTAAACCTAGCAATTATCGGCCTGTGAGTTTGACGTCAGTGGTGGGTAAATTGATGGAAAGTATTCTTAGAGATGGTATATATAATTATCTGGACAGACAGGGTCTGATTAGGAACAGTCAATATGGATTTGCGCATGGAAGATCATGTTCGACAAACCTTATGGAATTTTTTGAAGAGGTTACTAGGAAAGTTGATGTGGATGTTGTCTATATGGACTTCAGTAAGGCCTTTGACAAGGCTCCATACAGAAGGTTAGTTAGGAAGGTTCAATTATTAAGTATTAAAATTGAAGTAGTAAAATGGATTCAACAGTGGCTGGATGGGAGACGCTAGAGAGTAGTGCTGGATAACTGTTTGTCAGATTGGAGGCCGGTGACTAGTGGTGTGCCTCAGGGATCTGTACTGGATCCAGTGTTGTTTGTCACATATATTAATGATCTGGATGATGGGGTGGTAAATTGGATGAGTAAGTATGCTGATGATACTAAGATAGGTGGAATTGTGGATAATGAAGCAGGTTTTCAAAGCTTGCAGAGAGATTTAGGCCAGTTGGAAGAGTCGGTTGAAAGATGGCAGATGGAGTTTAATGCTGAGAAATGTGAGGAGCTACATTTTGGTAGGACTAATCAAAATAGGACATACATGGTAAATAGTGTGGCATTGAAGAATGCAGTAGAACAGAGGGATCTAGGAATAACAGTGCATAGTTCCCTGAAGGTGGAATTTCATGTGGATAGGGTGGTGAAGAAAGCTTTTGGTATGCTGGACTTTATAAATCAGAGCATTGAGTATAGGAGTTGGGATGTAATGCTGAAATTGTACAAGGCATTGGTGAGGCCAAATTTGGAGTATTGTGTACAGTTCTGGTCACCGAATTATAGGAAAAATGTCAACAAAATAGCGAGAGTACGGAGAAGATTTACTAGAATGTTACCTGGGTTTCATCACTTAGTTTGCAGAGAAAGGTTGAAAAAGTCATGTCTTTATCCTTTGGTACATAGAAGGTTGAGGGGGGACTTGATAGAGGTCTTTAAAATTATGAGGGTGATAGATAGAGTTGATGTTGTTAGGCTTTTTCCATTGAGAGTGGGGGAGATTCAAACAAGATGACATGAATTGAGAGTTAAAGGGCAAAAGTTTAGGGGTAACATGAGGGGGAACTTCTTTACTCAGACAGTGGTAGCTGTGTGGAAGGAGCTTCCAGCAGAAGTGGTTGCAGCAGGTTCGATGTTGTCGTTTAAAGTGAAATTGGGCAGGTATATGGACAGGAAAGGAATGGAGGGTTATGGGCTGAGTGCAGGTTGGTGGGACTAGGTGAGAGTAATACTTCGGCATGGGCTAGAAGGGCCAAGATGGCCTGTTTCCGTGCTGTAATTGTTATATGGTTATATGCCAATTGTGAATTGTGCTGATAACAGTTGAGATGGCGAGTTCAATGTTCAAATTTATTTTAATGTATGTATATGCAATCGTATGCTATCAAAATATTAATTTTCTTGTAGGAATTCACAGTAGAACAAAAAAAAATTCAATGAATGATCTACATTACACACAAAGACTGACAAAGCACCAAAGTGCAAAAATGCAAAAAAAAACACATATGATAATCAATAAATAATATTGAGAACATGAGTTGCAGAGTCCATGAAAGTGAGCCTATAGATTGTAGAAATAATTGTGTTAAACTGAGTGAAGTTATCCATGATGGTTCAGGATCCCAGAGGATGATGGGTAAGAACTGTTCCTGGACCTGGTAGTATGGGACCTAAGGCACCTGTATCTTCTTCCTGATAGCGGCAGTGAGAAGAGAGCATGACCTGGATCGTGGGGGCCTTTGATGATAAGTGAAGAAACTGACTTAATCGCTCAGTCAGTGGTAAAACTTTGTCGGCGGCATTCAAGCAGATGGTGTGGCATTTATTTCCTGTCACGTACTGAGAAGGACTTTTGAAATAATGGGGGGAAGGATAAGATTTGAAAGCCGATAATCATGGTGCCGTGGAAATATCGGTTAAACAAAAGTGAATTTCCCTCCAAAACTCTATTGCGGAAAGCAGTTTAGTCAGAATGGAGGCCATGGATCCACAAAAACTGAAACAATCGAATGGAACAACTACAGGAAAAGGAATGGATTTGGGAGTGTCCAGGACGTAATGGAGTTTGGTCAAAAACTGTTGGTGGAGATGCAGAGAAGCTAGTCGGGAAAGGGTCGGGATGATTAAGAGATGGAACATGTAAATGAGAGAGCCAAGTGCAAGAAGGCATCAATAGATGGGAAAACTTTGAGGTCTGCAGGAGATCAGGATTCTTTGCCATATCAGATCGATTCATGAATGTGGCAAAGTGCGCATGCAGCTGTTTAATTACGTGGCTAATCCACTGAATTTCTTCAGCATGGAGGGCTCTCTCTTTCTTCCTCTGGATTTTGACTGCGCATGTGTTTCGTCTCGTGTTATGTCCTGTACTATAAGTTGCCCGGGGTATACTGTTACTAACATGAGTCAGTAAAAATATTAAATTCTACTACTATATTGTAGTTCTTGTTCTGCGCAATATGTAACAGATATATAACCATATAACAATTACGGAAACAGGCCATCTCGACTCTTCTAGTCCATGCCGAACTCTTACTCTCACCTAGTCCTACTGACCTGCACTCAGCCCATAATGCTCCATTCCTTTCCTGTCCATATAGCTGTCCAATTTAACTTTAAATGACAACATCGAATCTGCCTCAACCACTTCTGCTGGAAGCTCGTTCCACACAGCTACCACTCTCTGAGTAAAGATGTTCCCCCTCATGTTACCCCTAAACTTTTGCCCTTTAACTCTCATCTCATGTCCTCTTGTTTGAATCTCCCCCATTCTTAATAGAAAAAGCCTATCCACGTTAACTCTATCTATCCCCCTCATAATTTTAAATACCTCTATCAAGTCCCCCCTCAACCTTCTATGTGCCAAAGAATAATGACCCAACTTGTTCAACCTTTCTTTGTAACTTAGGAAATGAAACCCAGGTAACACTCTAGTAAATCTTCTCAGTACTCTCTCAATTTTGTTGACATCTTTCCGATAATTCGGTGACCAGAACTGTACACAATACTCCAAATTTGGTCTTACCAATGCCTTGTACAATTTCAACATTACATCCCAACTCCTATACGCAATGTTCTGATTTATAAAGTCCAGCTTACCAAAAGCTTTCTTCACCACCCTATCCAAATGAGATTCCACCTTCAGGGAACTATGCACCATTGTTCCTAGATCCCTCTGTTCTACTGCATTCTTCAATGCCCTACCATTTACCATGTATGTCCTATTTTGATTAGTCCTACCAAAATGTAGCACCTCACATTTATCAGCATTAAACTCCATCTGCCATCTTTCAGCCCACTCTTCTAACTGGCCCTAATCTATCTGCAAGCTTTGAATACCTACTTCATTATCCACAACTCCACCTATCTTAGTATCATCTGCATACTTACTCATCCAATTTACCAACCCATCATCCAGGTCATTAATATATATGACAAACAACGTTGGACCCAGCACAGATCCCTGAGGCACACCACTAATCACCGGCCTCCAATCTGACAAACAGTTATCCACCTCTACTCTCTGGTGTCTTCCATCCAGCCACTGCTGGATCCATTTTACTACTTCAATATTAATACCTGACGATTGAACCTTCCTAACTAACCTTCAGTGTGAAACCTTGTCAAAGGCCTTAATGAAGACCATATAGAGAACATCCACCACTTTACTGTGATCAACTTTCCTAGTAACCTCTTCAAAGAATTCAATAAGATTTGTCAAACATGACCTTCCATGCACAGATCCATGTTGACTGTTCCTAATCAGACCCTGTCTATTCAGATAATTATATATACCGTCTCTAAGAATACCTTCCATCAACTTACCCACCACTGACGTCAAACTCACAGGCCAACAGTTGCTAGGTTTACTCTTAGAACCCTTTTTAAACAATTGAACAACATGAGCAATACGCCAATCCTCTGGCACCATCCCTGTTTCTAATGATATTTGAATTATTTCTGTCAGAGCCCCTGCTATTTCCACAGTAACTTCCCTCAATATCCTAGGGAATATCCTGTCAGGACCCGGAGAGTTAGCCACTTTTATCTTCCTTAAAAGCGCCAGTACTTCCTCTTCTTTAATCATCATAGTTTCCATAACTACCCTACTTGTTTCCCTTACCTTACACAGTTCGATATCTTTCCTCTACTGTCAAGATGAAGGCACACTCAGGTTGGAGGAACAACACCTTATATTCCGTCTAGGTAGCCTCCAATCTGAAGGTGTGAACATTGACTTCTCTAACTTCCGTTAATGCCCCACCTCCCCACCTCAATAGAAAAAGCCTATCCACGTCAACTCTATCTATCCCCCCTCATAATTTTAGAAAGAATATATATTCTTTCTCTCTCTCTCCTTTTTCTCCCTCTGTCCCTCTCACTATACTCCTTGCCTATCATCTGGTCTTCCCCCCTCCCCTTTTCTTTCTCCCTAGGCCTCCCGTCCCATGATACTCTCATATACCTTTTGCCAATCAACTGTCCAGCTCTTGGTTCCTTCCCCCCCTCCCCCACCCCGTCATCTCCTATCATTTTGGATCTCCCCCTCCCCCTCCCACTTTTGAATCTCTTACTAGCTCTACTTTTAGTTAGTCCTGACAAAGGGTCTCAGCCCGAAACATTGACTGTACCTCTTCCTAGAGATGCTGCCTGGCCTGCTGCGTTCACCAACAACTTTTATGTGGGTTGCTTCAATATCTTTCTCCTTAGTGAATACCAAAGAAAAGAAATTATTCAAAATCTCCTCCATCTCTTTTGGCTCCGCACATAGCCGTCTACTCTCATTCTCTAAGGGACCAATTTTATCCCTCACTATGCTTTTGTTATCAATATAACTGTTGAAACCCTTTCAATTTATTTTCACCTTACTTGCCGAAGCAACCTCATATCTTCTTCTAGCTTTTCTAATTTCTTTCTTAAGATTCTTTTTACATTCTTTATATTCCTCGAGCTCCTCATATACTCCAAGCTGCCTATACTTATTGTAGATCTCTCTCTTTTTCCCTTGAAAACCATGGCTGTCTCAAACTTTTAACCTTTCCTTTCAACCTAACAGGAACATAAAGATTCTGTACTCTCAAATTTCACCTTTAAATGATTTCCATTTCTCTATTACATCCTTCCCATAAAACAAATTGTCCCAATCCACTCCTTCTATATCCTTTCACATCTCCCCAAAGTTAGCCTTTCTCCAATCAAAAATCTTAAACCTGGATCCAGTCCTATCCTTCTCCATAATTATATTGAAACTAATGGCATTGTGATCACTGGACCTGAAGTGCTCCCCAACACAAACCTCTGTCACCTGACCTATCTCATTCCCTAACAGGAGATCCAACACTGCCCCTTCTCTCATTGGTACCTCTATGTATTGCTGCAAAAAACTATCTTGCACAGAAATTACAAACTTCAAACCATCCAGCCCTTTTACAGAATGTGTTTCCCATTCCATGTGTGGAAAATTAAAATCTCCCACAATCACAACCTTGTGCTTACTACAAATATCTGCTATCTCCTCACAAATTTGCTCCTCCAATTCTCGCTCCCGATTAGGTGGTCTACAATACACCCTTATAAGCATTACTGCACCTTTCCCATTCCTCAATTCCACCCAAATAGCCTCCCTAGATGAGTCCTCTAATCTATCCTGCCAAAGCACCACTGTAATATTTTCTCTGACATGCAATACAACACCTCCCCTTCTTGCCCCTCTGATTCTATCACACCTGAAGCAACAAAATCCAGGAATATTTAGTTGCTATTCACACCCCTCCTGCAACTGTGTTTCACTCATAGCTACAACATCATATTTGCAGGTATCAATCCATGCTCTAAGCTCATCCACCTTTCTTACAATGCTCCTAGTTTTCTTCCCTGTAGGCTGCCTCATTATTATTTGAGATTAGGGCAATCAATGTAGTGTCAGTGGCAAATTTAATTAGCACATTTGAGCTGTGGGTGGCAACACTGTCATGTGTATACAGAGAGTAAAGAAGGGGGCTTAGGACACAGCCATGAGGGGCTCCTGTGTTGAGAGTCAGAGGGGCAGAGGTGAGGCAGCCCACTCTTACCACCTGCCGGCGATCTGACAGGAAGTCCAGGATTCAGCTACGCAAGGCAGGGTGAAGGCCGAGGCCTCTGAGCTTCTTGTTGAGCCTGGAGGGTATTATGGTGTTGAATGCTGAACTGTAGTCCAAGAACAGCATCCTCACAGAAGCATCCCTTTTCTCCACATGTGTAAGGACAGTATGTAAAGTTGAGGCTATTGCGTCATCTGTCGATCGGTTGTGTCGGTAGGTCCAGTGTGGGTAGTAGCATGCCGCAGATGTTTAGGCCTTTCAATATTTGAAAGGTTTCAATGAGATTCCCCCCTCATTCTTCTGAACTCCAGTGAATACAGGCCCAGAGTCATCAAACACTCCTCACATGTTAACCCTTTAATTCCAGGAATCATTCTGCTGAACTTCTGCTGGACCCTCTCTAAAGTGAGCACGTATTTTGTAGTTAAGGGGCCCAGATCTGCTCACAATACTCCAAATGTGGTCTGACCAATATCTCACAAAGCCTCAGCATTATATCCTTGCTCTTATATTCTCGTCCTTTGGAAATGAATGCTGATATGCATTTGCCCCCCTTTCCACTGTCTCAACCTGCAAGTTAACCATTAGGGAAACCTAAATCCCAAGTCCTCCTGCACCTTTAATCTTTGATTTTCTCCCATTTGTTAAATAGTCTATGCCTTTACTCCTTCCATTGAAGTGCATGACCATGCACCTCCCTACACTATATTCCATCTGCCATTTCTTTTCCTATTCTCCCAATCTGTCCAAGTCCTTTTGCAGACTCCCTATCTCCTCGACACTACCTGCTCCTCCACCAATCTTTGTATCATCACAAACTCGCCACAAAGTAATCTATTTTGGACAGAAGCAGTCCAAAAAGTAAAAAAAGAAGCAGTCCCAATATTGACCACAGCGGAAGAGCATTGGTTACTGGTAGTTAACCATTATAGGCACCCTTTATTCCACCTGCCAATCAGCCAATCTTCTATCCATGCTGGACTCCAGCACCTTCCCAAACACCAGAGTAAGGTGAAATGGCCTGTAATTTTTTTCCTTCTGTCTCCCTCTATTCATAAAGAGCAGCGTGACTTTAGCAATTTCCAGTCCTCTGTAACCATTCCAGAATCTAGTGAGTCTTCAAAGATCATTACTAATGCCTCCACAGACTCTTCATCAACATCTTTGAGAGCCCTGTGGGGTAGCCTGTCTGGTCCAGCTGACTTATCTAATTTCAGACCTTTCAACTTCCCAATCACCTTCCCCGCAGTAATAGCAACAACACTCACTTCTGCCACCCCCTCCCCCCACCACACTCTTGCATTTTTAGACTGCTGGCATTTTCCACAGTGAAGACTGACACAAAATGCTTATTAAGTTAATCCAGCATTCTTTTGTCCCCTATTACTACCTCTCCAGTATTATTTCCCAGCAGTCCAATATCCACTCTCGCCTCTCTTTTACTCTTCATAGATCTGAAAAATACTTTTGTAATCCTCTTGGAAATTTTTCTGGAATATATATTTTTGATTTTATAAAACATTAAAATAATATATATTTCTTTGAAAGTAACTATTTTAATATGTATTTAGGCCATGAGTCCCCAAAAACATTAAATCTATGACTAGAACATGGTTTTACTGCGGGTAAATTGGATTAGTGCAAATAGAGAAAAAGGTGTACATTCATGTGTTTGACTGAAACACCCATTTCTGTGCTGTACAACTCTAACACTACTTAACTCGATGTCTATCCTGCAGATGTTGTGTTATATTTTGTTGGCAATTCCTCTAGTTTGGGAATACACAAAGTACAATGGTGGATCTGTGTGCATGCATCTGTCCAGGGGCACTGTACCAGAGTCATATTATACACTCGGTGGCCATATCATTAGATATCTCTTGTACCTAACAAAGTGGCTACTGAGTGTATGTTCGTGGTCTTCTGCTCCTGCAGACCACTCACTTGAAGGTTCGACGTGTTGTACGTTCCAAGATGCCTAGTTATTTCATTATCAATAAAAATAAAATCATTGTTGTAACTCACCGTCAGCTCGGCATTTGTTTTCAAGCTCTAAATAGATGTAAAAATAATGACCTCGTCTATTTTTCACTAACCTCAGACAAAGCCATTTGAGGGTAAACTGAATGTGAACCCGTTTAATGGTTTGAAAAATAGCAGGCGCGAAAAGTACGATAGACTTCAAATGGACCACATCATTCGCCATGTTTCATAAGTTCACGTACCTAGGAGGGGCGGAGAGCAGGACTAGTTGTAATTGTAGTTAATCCAGTTAGAATGGAAGTTAAAATTCCACAAAGGGATAAATTCACCAAAGACATTGACGGGAATGGTTTAAATATGTCCCACATAGGGTGACATAGATCGAGAGTACTTGGCTGAATAGACCTGAGAAGACGTCGGCGATCTGTACAGAATTACTTCTAGCAATAATACACATGTTATATGCACATTACAGATTGATGAATTCTGAGAATCCGACTTTCCGCACTGCCTCTGAACTGACTGCAGAGGCAGGTGGCACCTTGTAATACACTGGACTGAGAGTGGAAAATATGCATTCCACTCAGTGGTTCACGCTGGTGCATGGAACTTTACGACTTTCTTTAGAATAGAGTCCACATCTTCACTAAAATTTTACTTCATCTAGTTTAATCCCTGTTTGCCTGCGTATTGGCAGTGGGCGTGGGAGTCAGAAAGCTAAGGAGAAAAGACAGGGCGACGGTCCAGGATAGCAATACGTTCACTGGGAATTCTTCAAAATTTCTTCCGCGCACCAAACGGGCGAGGTAGATTACATAGAACCGAAAAGTGAATGGAATTTCCCTTCATGCCATGGCTTATCTTTAATGGAAACTTTAAAAAAAGATCACATGAAACAATTAAAAAAAAATGTTTGTTGTAGTTAATCGATTATCCCCAAGCTAAAGACCAGAGATTTGTCTAATAGCTTAATAAAAGCAGGTCTGGCACTTGGACAGCACTGTATAAGAAATTCCAGCAGGAATTATTTTTCCAGAGGAATATAGCAGAAACGAAAACATCAAGACCTTAGCATCACGGCTTGCATCTCGTATAGGAAAGAAATTTTCCCTCTCTAGTTCATTTATTGCTCCAAAATCACATAGAGATATACAGCACAGAGCAGACCCGTTAGACCATCTGCAATGTTTGTCAATCGCACTTTACAACAAGTTAACAATATCCCATGTTATTCTCTTCATACATTCTCATCAACTGGATCCAGATTGTAACTCTCACCTACAGACCAAGAACCATTAACCCACCGACCAGCTTATCTCTGAAACATGGGAAGAACGCGGAGCACCCGGAGGGTAACTCGAGGTCAAGGTTGAGCTCGGGTCTCTTGCGCCCTGAGGCAGCTGCTCTACCCAGTGTGCCTCTGTGCTGTGCATCAATTTGAGTGCTTACACTTACCCTTGTCTTTGCTAATCAGTTGACTTTCTGCAAAAGTGGAAAAGGTAATCGCAGACTTTAATTACAGGAACAACAGAAACAGTGATTTGTCTTTTTAACCAACAGCGATGTCACAACAACACACGCAAAATGCTGGACGAACTTCAAAGGTCACGTATCACCCATGGAAATGAAAAACAGTTGACGTATTGGGCGAGACCCTTTATCGAGAGAATGCTCAAGTGTCAATTAAAAGACCAAATTGAAAACGCAATATTAAATTTGGAGCTGGTTGATAATGATTTCCAATGCTTAGAACGGTGCGAGCTAATCGTAGGACCCATTAATTCCAGGCTAACCCAAGAGGTCAGAGTTATCAGGGAACCATGTACTGAAGGGCTGTCGGGCAGAAGAGGGAACAGATATGGAGATAACCCTGAAGAGCTCATGGAGTTTTAAAAACTTTGATAAGTTGTAGAGATTTTTAAAAGGTAGGAAACTATTCAAGTCAAGAAGAAAACTGTGCGAATGCACATTGTTAGGATGTAGATGGCATGTGCAGGGAAGATTTTAAAGGTAATTTTCACATGATCGGTGAGGGTTAGCGGATAATTTGTGCCTTGGGATTCAGGTAAATAATATCAGGGCCGAGAACATTAGATTCAAAATGAGTATGTTCAGAAATGGGTTTAGGTGGCAGTTATATTAATTTTATGGAAACAGTAAAATACTGTTGGGGCATAACTTATAAGAGATGCAAAACTGAACTTGTCCCCAAAAATGACATTAATATTTTGAACAAGCCAGCTCAGTGTAGTAGAGCAACTACACTCAGTGGACATTTTATTAGGCACCGGTAATGAAGAGGCCACCACAGGCATTTCTGTGCATTCATGATTTTCAGTTACTGCAGCCCATCCACCTCAAGGTTTGACAAGTTGTGCATTCAGAGATAGCCTTGTGCACACCACTGTTGTAATGCGTGGTTATTTGAGCTACTCTCATGTATCTTCAGCTTGAACCAATCTGGTGGGAAATGAAAGGTACCTTTTCTGGTTGGCTGCCAGTGACTAGTGGTGTTCCTCAGGGGTCAGAATTGGGACTGCTACTTTTCACATTGTTTGTCAATGATGTGGATAATGGAATTAAGTCAGAATCAGAATCAGGTTTATTATTACTGACATGTGTCGAGAAATTTGTTAACTTAGCAGCAGCAGCTCATGCAATACATACGAGGGGTGATTGATAAGTTTGTGGCCGAAGGTAGAAGGAGTCAATTTTAGAAAATCTAGCACATTTATTCTTCAACATAGTCCCCTCCTACATTTAGTCATAGTCATAGTCATAGTCATAATTTACGGGGAAAATTCACGGGGGAAATTGGTTTTCATTACAGTTGCACCATAAATAATAAATAGTAATAGAAAGGTAAATGGTAGGAAGTTGAAAAGCAGGACCTCAAGGGTGGTAATCTCAGGATTGCTACCTGTGCTAGGTGCCAGTGAGGGTAGGAATAGGATGCTCTGGAGGATGAACAAGTGGCTGAGGAACTGGTGTAGGGGGCAGGGTTTCAGATTTCAGGATCATTGGGACCTCTTCTGGGGCAGGTGGGACCTGTACAAGAGAGACGGGTTACACTTGAACTACAGGGGGACCAATATCCTTTCAGGGAGGTTTGTTAGTGCTATTGGAGAGGCTTTAAACTAGATTTGCATGGGGATGGGAACCAGAGTGCCAGAGCTGACAGTGTGGCTGGGGTGAAAATAAATGATGTTAAAAGTTCAAGCAAATTCACTGATAGAAAGGTTGTGAGTGGTGGTAAAAATCTTCTGAGGTGTGTATATTTCAATGCTAGGAGTATTACGGGGAAGGCAGATGAGTTGAGGGCATGGATTGACACGTGGAATTATGACATTATAGCAATTAGTGAAACTTGGCTACAGGAGGGGCAGGACTGGCAGCTTAATATTCCAGGGTTCCGATGTTTCAGATGTGATCGAGGCAGAGGAATGAAAGGTGGGGGAGTAGCATTGCTTGTTAGGGAAAATATTACAGCAGTGCTCAGGCAGGACAGATTAGAGGGCTTGTCTACTGAGTCGTTATGGGTGGAGCTGAGAAACAGGAAAAGTATGGCCACATTAGTGGGACTGTATTACAGACCACCCAATAGTCAATGACACTTGGAAGAGCAAATCTGCAGAGAGATAACAGGCAACTGCAGGAAACATAAAGTTGTGGTGGTAGGGGATTTTAATTTTCCATACATTGATTGGGACTCCCATACTGTTAGGGGTCTAGATGGTTTAGAGTTTGTAAAATGTGTTCAGGAAAGTTTTCTGAATCAATATATAGAGGGACCAACTAGAGGGGATGCAATATTGGATCTCCTGTTAGGAAACGAGTTAGGACAAGTGACGGAAGTCTGTGTAGGGGAGCACTTTGGTTCCAGTGATCATAACACCATTAGTTTCAATTTGATCATGGACAAGGATAGATCTGGTCCTAGGGTTGAGGTTCTGAACTGGAAGAAGGCCAAATTTGAAGAAATGAGAAAGGATCTAAAAAGCGTGGATTGGGACAGGTTGTTCTCTGGCAAAGATGTGATCGGTAGGTGGGAAGCCTTCAAAGGGGAAATTTTGAGATTGCAGAGTTTGTATGTTCCTGTCAGGATTAAAGGCAAATTGAATAGGAATAAGGAACCTTCGTTTTCAAGGGATATTACAACTCTGATAAAGAAGAAGAGGGAGTTGTGTGAAATGTATAGGGAACAGGGAGTAAATCAGGTGCTTGAGGAGCATTAGAAGTGCAAGAAAATACTTAAGAAAGTAATCAGGAGGGCTAATAGAAGACATGAGGTTGCCTTGGCAGTCAAAGTGAAGGATAATCCAAAGAGCTTTTACAGGTATATTAAGAGCAAAAGGATTGTAAGGGATAAAATTGGTCCTCTTGAAGATCAGAGTAGTCGGCTATGTGCGGAACCAAAGGAAATGGGGGAGATCTTAAAGAGGTTTTTTGCATCTCTATTTACTAAGGAAACTGGTATGAAGTCTATGGAATTGAGGGAATCAAGTAGTGAGATCATGGAAACTGTACAGATTGAAAAGGAGGAGGTGCTTGCTGTCTTGAGGAAAATTAAAGTGGATAAATCCCCGGGCCTGACAGAGTGTTCCCTCGGACCTTGAAGGAGACTAGCGTTGAAATTGCGGGAGCCCTGGCAGAAATATTTAAAATGTCGCTGTCTGCGGGTGAGGTGCCGGAGGATTGGAGAGTGGCTCATGTTGTTTCGTTGTTTAAAAAAGGTAATCCTGGAAATTATAGGCCGGTGAGTTTAACATCGGTAGTAGGTAAGTTATTGGAGGGAGTACTAAGAGACAGAATCTACAGGCATTTGGATAGACAGGGACTTATTAGGGAGAGTCAACATGGCTTTGTGCGTGGTAGGTCATGTTTGACCAATCTATTGGAGTTTTTCGAGGAGGTTACCAGGAAAGTGGATGAAGGGAAGGCAGTGGATATTGTCTACATGGGTTTCAGTAAGGCCTTTGACAAGGTCCCGCATGGGAGGTTAGTTAGGAAAATTCAGTCGCTAGGTATACATGGAGAGGTGGTAAATTGGTTTAGACATTCGCTCAATGGAAGAAGCCAAAGAGTGGTGGTAGAGAATTGCTTCTCTGACTGGAGGCCTGTGACTAGTGGTGTGCCACAGGGATCAGTGCTGGGTTCATTGTTATTTGTCATCTATATCAATGATCTGGATGATAATGTGGTAAATTGGATCAGCAAATTTGCTGATGATACAAAGATTGGAGGTGTAGTAGACAGTGAGGAAGGTTTTCAGAGCCTGCAGAGGGACTTGGACCAGCTGGAAAAATGGGCTGTAAAATGGCAGATGGAGTATAATACAGACAAGTGTGAGGTATTGCACGTTGGAAGGACAAACCAAGGTAAAACATACAGGGTTAATGGTAAGGCACTGAGGAGTGCAGTAGAACAGAGGGATCTGGGAATACAGATACAAAATTCCCTAAAAGTGGCGTCACAAGTAGATAGGGTCATAAAGAGAGCTTTTGGTACATTGGCCTTTATTAATCGAAGTATTGAATATAAGAGCTGGAATGTTATGATGAGGTTGTATAAGGCATTGGTGAGGCTGAATCTGGAGTATTGTGTTCAGTTTTGGTCACCAAATTACAGGAAAGATATAAATAAGGTTGAAAGAGTGCAGAGAAGGTTTACAAGGATGTTGCCAGGACTTGAGAAACTCAGTTATAGAGAAAGGTTGAATAGGTTAGGACTTTATTCCCTGGAGCATAGAAGAATGAGGGGAGATTTGATAGAGGTATATAAAATTATGATGGATATAGATAGAGTGAATGCAAGCAGGCATTTTCCACTGAGGCGAGAAAAAAACCAGAGGACATGGGTTAAGGGTGAGGAAGGAAATGTTTAAAGGGAACATTAGGGGGGGCTTCTTCAAACAGAGAGTGGTGGGAGTATGGAATGAGCTGCCAGATGAGGTGGTAAATGCGGGTTCTTTATTAACATTTAAGAATAAATTGGACATATACATGGATGGGAGGTGTATGGAGGGATATGGTCCGTGTGCAGGTCAGTGGGACTAGGCAGAAAATGGTTCGGCACAGCCAAGAAGAGCCAAAAGGCCTGTTTCTGTGCTGTAGTTTCAATGGTTCTATGGTTCTAACCATAAATAGTTAAATAGTAATATGTAAATTATGCCAGTAAATTATGAAATAAGTCCAGGATCAGCCTATTGGCTCAGGCTGTCTTACCCTCCAAGGGAGGAGTTGTAAAGTTTAATGGCCACAAGCAGGAATGACTTCCTATGACACTCTGTGCTGCATTCTGGTGGAATGAGTCTCTGGCTGAATGCACTCCTGTGCCCACCCAGTACATTATGTATTGGATGGGAGACATTGACCAAGATGGCATGCAACTTAGACAGCATCCTCTTTTCAGACACCAACGTGACAGAGTCCAGTTCCATCCCCACAACATCACTGGCCTTACGAATGAGTTTGTTGATTCTGTTAGTGTCTGCTACCCTCAGCCTGCTGACCCAGCACACAACAGCAAACATGATAGCACTGGCCACCACAGACTCGTAGAACATCCTCAGCATCGTCCGGCAGATGTTAAAGGACCTCAGTCTCCTCAGGAAATAGAGACGGCTCTGACCCTTCTTGTAGACAGCCTCAGTGTTCTTTGACCTGTCCAGTTTATTGTCAATTCGTATCCCCAGGTATTTGTAATCCTCCACCCTGCCCACACTGACCCCCTGGATGGAAACAGGGGTCACCGGTACCTTAGCTCTCCTCAGGTCTACCACCAGCTCCTTAGTCTTTTTCACATTAAGCTGCAAATAATTCTGCTCACACCATGTGACAAAGTTCATACTTAGTCCAGCGGTCGTGGAGCATACGGATCTTGGACCTCCAAAAAGTATCCACAGCAGGGGTGATTGATAAATTCCTGGCCTAACGTAGAAGGAGATGAGTTATTAACTTCAAACTTTCTGCATAATCACTCAAAGAGTTGAACTGCATGTGCATATAATGAAAGCTTTATAACTATGGTGAAAAATAAATGTGCTAGGTTTTCTAAAATTGACTCCTTCTACCGTAGGCCACGAACTTATCAATCACCACTCGTAATATAGGAGGAGGAAAAAAATAAAATAATAATAATAAATACATAAGTTAATAATTTACAGTATACATATAGTGAATAGATTAAAATTGTGCAAAAACAGAAATACTATATATTAAAAAGTGAGCACGAGGAATTCTGCAGATGCTGGAAATTCAAGCAACACACATCAAAGTTGCTGGTGAACGCAGCAGGCCAGGCAGCATCTCTAGGAAGAGGTATAGTCGACGTTTCGGGCCGAGACGCTTTGTCAGGACTAACTGAAGGAAGAGCTAGTAAGAGATTTGAAAATGGGAGGGGAAGGGGGAGATCCAAAATGATAGGAGAAGACAGGAGATGGGAGGGATGGAGTCACAAGCTGGACAGGTGATTGGCAAAAGGAATATGAGAGGATCATGGGACAGGAGGCCCAGGGAGAAGGAAAAGGGGGAGGGGTGGGAAACCCAGAGGATGGGCAAGGGGTATAGTCAGAGGGACAGAGGGAGAAAAAGGAGAGAGAGAGAGAGAAAGAATGTGTGTATATAAATAAATAACTGATGGGGTACGAGGGGGAGGTGGGGCATTAGCGGAAGTTAGAGAAGTCATTGTTCATGCCATCAGATTGGAGGCTACCCAGATGGAATATAAGGTGTTGTTCCTCCAACCTGGCTTCATCTTTACAGTAGAGGAGACCGTGGATAGACATATCAGAATGGGAATAGGATGTGGAATTAAAATGTGTGGCCACTGGGAGATCCTGCTTTCTCTGGTGGACAGAGCGTAGATGTTCAGCAAAACGATCTCCCAGTCTGCATCGGGTCTCACCAATATATAGAAGGCCACATCGGGGGCAGCGGACGCAGTATATCACCCCAGCTGACTCACAGGTGAAGTGTTGCCTCACCTGGAAGGACTGTCTGGGGCCCTGAATGGTGGTAAGGGAGGAAATGTAAGGGCATGTGTAGCACTAGTTCTGTTTACAAGTGCCAGGAGGGACATCTGTGGGGAGGGATGGGGGGACGAATGGACAAGGGAGTTGCGTAGGGAGAGATTCCTGCGGAAAGCGGGGGGTGGGGGGAAGATGTGCTTAGTGGTGAGATCCCGTTGGAGATGGTGGAAGTTACGGAGAATAATATGTTGGACCCAGAGGCTGGTGGGGTGGTAGGTGAGGACCAGGGGGACCCTATTCCTAGTGGGGTGGCGGGGGATGGAGTGAGAGCAGATGTGCGTGAAATGGGGGAGATGCGTTTGAGAGCAGAGTTGATGGTGGAGGAAGGAAAGCCACTTTCTTTAAAAAAGGAGGACATCTCCCTCGTCCTGGAATGAAAAGCCTCATCCTGAGAGCAGATGCGGCAGAGACGGAGGAATTGCGAGAAGGGGATGGCGTTTTTGCAAGAGACAGGGTGAGAAGAGGAATAGTCCAGATAGCTGTGAGAGTCAGTAGGCTTATAGTAGACATCAGTGGATAAGCTATCTCCAGAGATAGAGACAGAAAGATCTAGAAAGGGGAGGGAGGTGTCGGAAATAGACCAGGTAAACTTGAGGGCAGGGTGAAAGTTGGAGGCAAAGTTAATGAAGTCAACGAGTTCAGCATGCGTGCAGGAAGCAGCACCAATACAGTCATCGATGTAATGAAGGAAAAGTGGGGGACAGATACCAGAATAGATTTGGAACATAGATTGTTCCACAAAGGCAACAAAAAGGCAGGCATAGCTAGGACCCATATGGGTCCCATATCCACACCTTTAGTTTGGTGGAAGTGGGAGGAGCCAAAGGAGAAATTATTAAGAGTAAGAACTTATTCCACTAGACGGAGCAGAGTGGTGGTAGAGGGGAACTGATTAGGTCTAGAATCCAAAAAGAAGCGGAGAGCTTTGAGACCTTCCTGATGGGGGATGGAAGTATATAGGGACTGGACATCCATGGTGAAAATAAAGCGGTGGGGGACAGGGAACTTAAAATCATTGAAAAGTTTAAGAGTGTGAGAAGTGTCATGAACATAGGTAGGAAGGGATTGAACAAGGGGGGATAAAACAGTGTCGAGGTATGCAGAAACGAGTTCGGTGGGGCAGGAGCAAGCTGAGACAATAGGTCTGCCAGGACAGGCAGGTTTGTGGATCTTGGGTAGGAGGTAGAAATGGGAAGTGCGAGGTGTGGGAACTATAAAGTTGGTAGCAGTGGATGGGAGATCCTCTGGGCGGATAAAGTCGGTGATGGTGTGGGAGACAATGGCCTGGTGCTCCTTAGTGGGGTCACGATCGAGGGGTAAATAAGAGGAGGTATCCACGAGTTGTCGCTGTGCCTTGGCAAGGTAGTACGCCAGACTACAACAGCACCCCCCCTTATCGGCGGGTTTAATAGTAAGGTTAGGATTAGTGCAGAGGGAGTGGAGAGCAGAGCGTTCAGAAGGAGTAAGGTTGGAACAAGGTGCGGTGAATTCGAGACGGTTGATGTTCCGTCGTCAGTTAGCAATAAAGAGATCCAGAGCAGGCAGAAGACCAGAGTGGGGTGTCCATCAGGGTTGAAGATGGGAGAAGGGGTCATCAGTGGGGGTGGAAGAGTCCTTGCCGAAGAAGTAGGCTCGGAGATGGAGATGGCGGAAGAAGAGTTCCACGTCATGGCGAACATGGAACTCGCTGAGGAGTCGGCGAAGGGGAACAAAGGTGAGGCCCTTACTGAGGACAGGCATTCTGCCTCAGACAGTTGAAGGTCGGAGGGGATGGTAAAGACCCAGCACGGATGAGAGCTGGAATCAGTGGGGGGAGCGGGGATGCTGAGGGTGTCAGTGGAGAGGGTAGAGTTGGGGTGAGAGGAAGATGGAGCCTCTGAGGGCCCAGGAGCTGACTGTGGGATCTGAGGAAGACGGGGTTGCAGAGTGGTGGTGGGGGAAGGGGAGACAGGAGTCACAATAGCAGCACATAAAGACCCAGCCTGGAGTTCAAGGCTGGAGTCCATAAGACCATAAGACCATAAGACAAAGGAGCAGAAGTAGGCCATTCAGCCCATCGAGTCTGCTCCACCATTTTATCATGAGCTGATCCATTTTCTTCTATTTAGTCCCACTCCCCTGCCTTCTCACCATAACCTTTGATGCCCTGGCTACTCAGATACCTATCAATCTCTGTCTTAAATACACCCAATGACTTGGTCTCCACTGCTGCCCGTGGCAACAAATTCCATAGATTCACCACCTTCTGACTCAAAAAATTTCTTCGCATTTCTGTTCTGAAAGGGCGCCCTTCAATCCTTAAGTCATGCCCTCTCGTACTAGACTCCCCTATCATGGGAAACAACTTTGCCACATCCACTCTGTCCATGCCTTTTAACATTCGAAATGTTTCAATGAAGTCTCCCCTCATTCTTCTAAACTCCAAGGAATACAGTCCAAGAGCGAACAAACGTTCCTCATATGTTAACCCTCTCATTCCCAGAATCATTCTAGTGAATCTTCTCTGTACCCTCTCCAACGTCAGCACATCCTTTCTTAAATAAGGAGACCAAAACTGCCCACAGTACTCCAAGTGAGGTCTCACCAGCACCTTATAGAGCCTCAACATCACATCCCTGCTCCTATACTCTATTCCTCTAGAAATGAATGCCAGCATTGCATTCGCCTTCTTCACTACCTACTCAACCTGGAGGTTAACTTTAAAGGTATCCTGTACGAGGACTCCCAAGTCCTGTTACATCTCAGAACTTTGAATTCTTTCCCCATTTAAATAATAGTCTGCCTGTTTATTTTTTCTGCCAAAGTGCATAACCATACACTTTCCAACATTGTACTTCATTTGCCACTTCTCTGCCCATTCTTCCAATCTATCCAAGTCTCTCTGCAGACTCTCCGTTTCCTCAGCACTACCGGCCCCTCCACCTATCTTCGTATCGTTAGCAAACTTAGCCACAAAGCCATCTATTCCATAATCCAAATCGTTAATGTACAATGTAAAAAGAAGTGGCCCCAACACTGACCCCTGTGGAACACCACTGGTAACCGGCAGCCAACCAAAAAGGATCCCTTCATTCCCACTCTCTGTTTCCTGCCAATCAGCCAACACTCTATCCATGTATGTAACTTTCCCGTAATTCCATGGGCTCTTATCTTGTTAAGTAGCCTCATGTGTGGCACCTTGTCTAAGGCCTTCTGAAAATCCAAATATACAACATCCACTGCATCTCCCTTGTCTAGCCTACTGGTAATTTCCTCAAAAAATTTTAATAGGTTTGTCAGGCAGGATTTTCCTTTAAGGAGTCACAGTTGGTGTTTGCGCAGTTGCTTTGAAGGTGTCCATGGTTGTTGCTGGAGTCCGGGTTTTGAATATGGCCTGAGGTGTTGGTGCCGGTGAGATCAATGGCAAGGGCCGCAAAAAAGTGAGGTGGTGTTTATGGGTTCAATGTCCATTTAGAAACCAGATGGGACAGGGGAAGAAGCTGTTCCTGAATCACTGAGTATGTGCCTTCAGGCTTCTGTACCTCCTACCAGATGGTAACAGTGAGAAAAGGGCATGCCCTAGGTGCTGGAGGTCCTTAATAATGGACGCTGCCTTTCTGAGACACCACTTCTTGAAGATGTCCTGGGTATTTTGTAGGCTAGTACCCAAGATGGTGCTGACTAGATTTACAGCCCTCTACGTGATGCAGACAGTGATGCAGCCTGTCAGAATGCTCTCCATGGTAGATGTCTTCCTGGTGCCAGTGTCCGGGATATTTCTGATCACGTCCAAGATGTCCTGAAGTGGGAGGGTGAGGAGCCAGAGGTCATGGTACATATAGGTACCAATGACATAGGTAGGAAAAGGGAGGAGGTCCTGAAAGCAGACTACAGCGAGTTAGGAAGGGAGTTGAGAAGAGGGACCGCAAGGGTAGTAATCTCAGGATTACTGCCTGTGCCACACGACAGTGAGAGTAGGAATGGAATGAAGTGGAGGATAAATGCATGGCTGAGGGATTGGGCAGAGGGCAGGGATTCAAGTTTCTGGATCATTGGGACCTCTTTTGGCGCAGGTGTGACCTGTACAAAAAGGACGGGTTGCACTTGAATCCTAGGGGGACCAACATCCTGGCAGGGAGATTTGTGAAGGCTACTAGGGAGACTTTAAACTCGAATGGTTGAGGGGTGGGAATCAAATTGAAGAGACTAGGAGAGAGGTGGTTAGTTCACAAATAGAGAAAGCTAGTAGACAGTGTGTGAGGGAGGATAGGCAGGGGATGGAGAATGGGAGCACTCAGACCGAAGATGTAGGGGAGAAGGAAGAAAAAGATAACAAAGTTGTTTGCACGATTATGGATAAACAGAGAGTAAGAGGTGGAGAGTTTCTTAAATGCATCTATTTTAATGATAGGAGCATTGTAAGGAAGGTGGGTGAGCTTAGAGCATGGATTGATACCTGCAAATGTGATGATGTAGATATTAGTGAAACATGGTTGCAGGAGGGGTGTGATTGGCAACTAAATAATCCTGGATTTCGTTGCTTCAGGTGTGATAGAATCGGAGGGGCAAGAGGAGGAAGTGTTGAATTGCTTGTCAGAGAAAATATTACAGCGGTGCTTTGGCAGGATAGATTAGAGGACTCGTCTAGGGAGGCTATTTGGGGGGAATTGAGGAATGGGAAATGTGTAGTAAAGCTTATAGGGGTGTATTATAGACCACCTAATGGGGAGCGAGAATTGGAGGAGCAAATTTGTAAGGAGATAGCAGAAATTTGTAGTAAGCACAAAGTTGTCATTGTGGGAGATTTTAATTTTCCACACATAGACTGGGAAGCCCATTCTGTAAAAGGGCTGGATGGTTTGGAGTTTGTAAAATGTGTGCAAGATAATTTTTTGCAGCAATACATAAAGGTACCAACCAGACAATGGGCAGTATTGGATCTCCTGTTAGGGAATGAGATAGGTCAGGTGACAGAGGTATGTGTTGGGGAGCACTTCGGGTCCAGTGATCACAATGCCATTAGTTTCAATATAATTATGGAGAAGGATAGGACTGGATCCAGGGTTGAGATTTTTGATTGGAGAAAGGCTAACTTTGAAGAGATGTGAAAGGATATAGAAGGAGTGGATTGGGACAATTTGTTTTATGGGAAGGATACAATAGAGAAATGGAGGTCATTTAGAAGTGAAATTTTGAGGGTACAGAAACGTTATGTTCCTGTTAGGTTGAAAGAAAAGGTTAGAAGTTTTAGAGAGCCATGGTTTTCAAGGGATATTGGAAACTTGGTTTGGAAAAAGAGAGAGATCTACAATAAGTATAGGCAGCTTGGAGTAAATGAGGTGCTCGAAGAATATAAAGAATGTAAAAAGATTCTTAAGAAACAAATTAGAAAAGCTAAAAGAAGATATGAGGTTGCTTTGGCAAGTAAGGTGAAAATGAATCCAAAGGATTTCAACAGTTATATTAATAGCAAAAGGATAGTGAGGGATAAAATTGTTCCCTTAGAGAATCAGAGTGGACGGCTATGTGCGGAGCCAAAAGAGATGGGGGAGATTTTGAACAATTTCTTTTCTTCGGTATTCACTAAGGAGAAGGATATTGAATTGTGTAAGGTAAGGAAAACAAGTAGGGTAGTCATGGAAACTATGATGATTAAAGAAGGGGAAGTACTGGTGCTTTAAAGGAATATGAAAGTGGATAAGTCTCCGGGTCCTGACAGGATATTCCCTAGGACCTTGAGGGAAGTTAATGTGGAAATAGCAGGGGCTTTGACAGAAATATTTCAAATGTCATTAGAACCGGGGAAGGTGCCGGAGGATTGGCGTGTTACTCATGTTGTTCCATTGTTTAAAAAGGGTTCTAAGAGTAAACCTAGCAATTATCGGCCTGTGAGTTTGATGGCAGTGATGGGTAAATTGATGGAAAGTATTCTTAGAGATGGTATATATAATTATCTAGATAGACAGGGTCTGATTAGGAACAGTCAACATGGATTTGTGCGTGGAAGGTCATGTTTGACAAATCTTACTGAATTTTTTGAAGAGACTACTAGGAAAGTTGACAAGGGTAAAGTGGTGGATGTTGTCTATATGGACTTCAGTCAGGCCTTTGACAAGGTTCCACATGGAAGGTTAGTTAGGAAGGTTCAATCGTTAGGTATTAATATTGAAGTAGTAAAATGGACTCAGCAGTGGCTGGATGGGAGATGCCAGAGTGTAGTGGTGGATAACTATTTGTCAGATTGGAGGCCAGTGACTAGTGGTGTGCATCAGGGATCTGTACTGGGTCCAGTGTTGTTTTTTATATATATTAATGATCTGGATGATGGGGTGGTAAATTGGATGAGTAAGTATGCAGATAATACTAAGATAGGTGGCCTTGTGGATAATGAAGTAGGTTTTCAAAGCTTGCAGAGAGATTTAGGCCAGTTAGAAGAGTGGGCTGAAAGATGGCAGATGGAGTTTAATGCTGATAAATGTGAGGTGCTACACTTTGGTAGGACTATTCAAAATAGGACATACATGGTAAATGGTCGGGCATTGAAGAATGCAGTAAAACAGAGGGATCTAGGAATAATGGTGCATAGTTCTCTGAAGGTGGGATCTCATGTAGATAGGCTGGTGAAGAAAGCTTTTGGTATGCTGGCCTTTATAAATCAGAGCATTGTGTATAGGAGTTGGGATGTAATGTTGAAATTGTACAAGGCATTGGTAAGGCCAAATTTGGAGTATTGTGTACAGTTCTGGTTACCGAATTATAGGAAAGATGTCAACAAAATTGAGAGAGTACGGAGAAGATTTATTAGGATATTACCTGGGTTTCATCTCCTAAGTTACAGAGAAAGGTTGAACAAGTTGGGTCTTTATTCTTTGGAGCATAGAAAGTTGAGGGGGGAGCATGATAGAGGTATTTAAAATCATGAGGGGGATAGAGAGAGTTGACATGGATTGGCTTTTTCCATTAAGAGTGGGGGAGATTCAAACAAGAGCACATGAGTTGAGAGTTAGGGGGCAAATGTTTAGGGGTAACATGAGGGGGAACTTCTTTACTCAGAGAGTGGTAGCTGTGTGGAACGAGCTTCCAACAGAAGTGTTTGAGGCAGGTTCGATGTTGCCATTTAAAGTAAAATTGGATAGATATATGTACAGGAAAGGAATGGAGCGTTATGGGCTGAGTGCAGGTCAGTGGGACTAGGTGAGAGTAAGAGTTCGGCACGGACTAGAAGGGCCGAGATGGCCTGTTTCCGTGCTGTAATTGTTATATGGTTATATGGTTAGAGAAGTTTTTGAGTGTATTTGTTAACATACCAAATCTCTTCGAATTCCTAATGAGGTATAGTCGCTGTCTTGCCTTCTTTACAACTGCAGTGATATATTGGGACCAAGTGAGGTCCTCAGAGATTTTTACTCCCAGGAACATGAAACTGATCACTCTCTCCACTTCTGATCCCTTATGAGGTATGTGTTCCTTTGTCTTAACCTTCTTGCAGTCCACAATCAGCTCTTTTGTCTTACTGACATTGAGTGCAATGTTGTTGCTGTGACACCACTCCACCAGCTGGTATATCTTGTTCCTGTACACCCCCTTGTCACCATCTGAGATTTCACCAACAATGGTTGTATCATCATCAAATTTATAGATGGTATTGGGGGTAAGGTATTGATGTGGATAGAGAATTGGTTAGCAGACAGGAAGCAAAGAGTGGGAATAAACGGGACCTTTTCAGAATGGCAGGCAGTGACTAGTGGGGTACCGCAAGGCTCAGTGCTGGGACCCCAGTTGTTTACAATATATATTAATGACTTGGATGAGGGAATTAAATGCAGCATCTCCAAGTTTGCAGATGACACGAAGCTGGGTGGCAGTGTAGCTGTGAGGAGGATGCTAAGAAGATGCAGAGTGACTTGGATAGGTTGGGTGAGTGGGCAAATTCATGGCAGATGCAATTTAATGTGGATAAATGTGAAGTTATCTACTTTGGTGGCAAAAATAGGAAAACAGATTATTATCTGAATGGTGGCCGATTAGGAAAAGGGGAGGTGCAATGAGACCTGGGTGTCATTATACACCAGTCATTGAAAGTGGGCATGCAGGTACAGCAGGTGGTGAAAAAGGCGAATGGTATGCTGGCATTTATAGCGAGAGGATTCGAGTACAGGAGCAGGGAGGTACTACTGCAGTTGTACAAGGCCTTGGTGAGACCACACCTGGAGTATTGTGTGCAGTTCTGGTCCCCTAATCTGAGGAAAGACATCCTTGCCATAGAGGAAGTACAAAGAAGGTTCACCAGATTGATTCCTGGGATGGCAGGACTTTCATATGAAGAAAGACTGGATGAACTGGGCTTGTACTCGTTGGAATTTAGAAGATTGAGGGGGGATTTGATTGAAACGTATAAAATCCTAAAGGGATTGTACGGTCTAGATGCAGGAAGATTGTTCCCGATGTTGGGGAACTCCAGAACGAGGGGTCACAGTTTGAGGATAAAGGGGAAGCCTTTTAGGACCGAGATTAGGAAAAACTTCTTCACACAGAGAGTGGTGAATCTGTGGAATTCTCTGCCACAGGAAACAGTTGAGGCCAGTTCATTGGCTATATTTAAGAGGGAGTTAGATATGGCCCTTGTGGCTACGGGGATCAGGGGGTATGGAGGGAAGGCTGGGGCAGGGTTCTGAGTTGGATGATCAGCCATGATCATAATAAATGGCGGTGCAGGCTCGAAGGGCCAAATGGCCTACTCCTGCACCTATTTTCTATGTTTCTATGTTTCTATGAGCTATGCCTAGCCACACAGTCATGGGTCTTGAGAGAGTAGAGCAGTGCGCTAAGCACACACCCCTGAGGTGCACCAGTATTGATTGTCAGTGAGGAGGAGATGTTATCACCAATCCACACAGGTTGTGATCGTCCAGTTAAGAAGTTGAGGATCCAATTGCAGAGGGAGGTACAGAGACCCACGTTCTGTAACTTCTCAATCAAGATTGTGGGAATGATTGTATTAAATGCTGAACTATAGTTGATGAACAGTATCCTATTCCTCTTCTCACCCTGTCTCTTGCAAAATGGCTATCCCCTTCTCGCAATTCCTCCGTCTCCGCCGCATCTGCTCTCAGGATGAGGCTTTTCATTCTAGGATGAGGGAGATGTCTTCATTTTTTAAAGAAAGGGGCTTCCCTTCCTCCACTATCAACTCTGCTCTTAAACGCATCTCCCCCATTTCACGTACATCTGCTCTCACTCCATCCTCCCACCACCCCACTAGGAATAGGGTTCCCCTGGTCCTCACCTACCACCCCACCAGCCTCCGGGTCCAACATATTATTCTCCGTAACTTCCGCCACCTCCAACGGGATCTCACCACTAAGCACATCTTTCCCTCCCCCCCTCTCTCTGCATTCCGCAGGGATCGCTCCCTACACAACTCCCTTGTCCATTCGTCCCCCCCCATCCCTCCCCACTGATCTCCCTCCTGGCACTTATCCGTGTAAGCGGAACAAGTGCTACACATGCCCTTACACTTCCTCCCTTACCACCATTCAGGGCCCCAAACAGTCCTTCCAGGTGAGGCATCACTTCACCTGTGAGTCAACTGGGGTGATATACTGCGTCCGGTGCTCCCGATGTGGCCTTTTATATATTGGTGAGACCCGACGCAGACTGGGAGACCGCTTTGCTGAACATCTACGCTCTGTCCGCCAGAGAAAGCAGGATCTCCCAGTGGCCTCACATTTTAATTCCACATCCCATTCCCATTCTGACATGTCTATCCACGGCCTCCTCTACTGTAAAGATGAAGCCACACTCAGGTTGGAGGAACAACACCTTATATTCAGTCTGGGTAGCCTCCAACCTGACAGCATGAACATTGACTTCTCTAACTTCCGCTAGGCCCCACCTCCCCCTCGTACCCCATCTGTTACTCATTTTTATGCACACATTCTTTCTCTCACTCTCCTTTTTCTTCCTCTGTCCCTCTGAATATACCTCTTGCCCATCCTCTGGGTCACCCCCCCCTTGTCTTTCTTCCCAGACCTCCTGTCCCATGATCCTCTCGTATCCCCTTTTGCCTATCACCTGTCCAGCTCTCGGCTCTATCCCTCCCCCTCCTGTCTTCTCCTATCATTTTGCATCTCCCTCTCCCCCTCCAGCTTTCAAATCCCTTACTCACTCTTCCTTCAGTTAGTCCTGACGAAGGGTCTCGGCCTGAAACATCGACTGCGCCTCTTCCTATAGATGCTGCTTGGCCTGCTGCGTTCACCAGCAACTTTGATGTATGTTGCTTGAATTTCCAGCATCTGCAGAATTCCTGTTGTTTCCTGTCATAGGTGTTAGTATTGTCCAGGTGGTCTAAAGCCGTGTGGAGAACCATTGAGATTGCATCCGCTGTTGACCTATTGTGGCAATGGACAAATTGCAATGGTTCCAGGTCCTTTCTGAGGCAGGCGTTCTGTCTAGTCATGACTAACCTCTCAAAGTATTTTATCACTGTAGATGTGAGTGCTACCGGGTGATAGTCATTCAGGTTGGTGTGTGGCAAAATTTGCCAAGGACACGAAGATAGGTGGAAGGGTAGGTAGTGATCAGGAAATAATGTGATTGCAGCAGGACTTAGGCAAATCGGAGGTATGGGCAAAAAGGTGTCAGATGGAATACAGTGCTGCGAAATGTATGATAATGCATTTTGGTAAAAGGAACAATAGTGCGGGCTACCATCTAAATTGGAAGGTTCAAATATCACAGGTACAGAGGGACTTTGCAGTCCTTGTGCAAGACTCCCAGAAGGTTAATTTACAGGTTGAGTCTGTGGTAAAGAAGGCAAATGCAATGTTGGCATTTATTTCAAGGGAAATAGAATACAAAAGTAAGGTGATAGTGCTAAGCCTTTATAAGACACCAGTCAGGGCGCACTTGGAGTATCGTCAACAGTTTTGGGCCTCATATCTCAGAAAGGATGCGTTGTAATTGGAGCGTGTCCAGAGGAAGTTCATGAAGATGATTCCAGGAATGAAGGATTAACATATGAGGAGCGTTTGGCAGCTTTGGGCCTGTACTCACTGGAATTTGGAAGAATGCGGAGAGATCTAATTGAAACCTACCTAATGTTGAAAGGACTAGACAGGGCGGATGTGAAGAAGCTGTTTCATATGGTGGGAGTATCCAGAACTGGAGGACACAGCCTCAAAATTGAGGGGCGGCCTTCCAGAACAGAGTTAAGAAAGAATTTTTTTTTTAGCCAGATAGTAGTGAATCTATGGAATGCTCTGCCACAGACTGCGGTGGAGGCCAAGTCCATGGGCATAATTAAGGTGGAAGTTGATAATTTCCTGATTGGTCAGGGCATCAAAGGATATGGTGAGCAGGCAGGTGTATGGGGTTGAGTGGGATCTAGGATCAGCCATGTTGAAATGGCAGAGCAGTCTCGATGGCTTGAATAGCCTAATTCTGCGCCTCTGTCTTATGGTCACTAACCTCTCTTATTAACACCACAGAACTGCTACTCATTTGATTTTCTTTTTGTGTTTTTTGCACCATTCTTTGTAAGCTCCACAGACTGCTGGGCGTGAAAATCCCACGAGATCAGCAGTTTCTGAAATAGGCAAACCACCCAGTCTGTCACCAACAATCACCGCGGTGAAAGTCACTTAGATCACATTTTTCCACTCTCAGTCATTTGATCTGAACAGCAACTAAACCTCTGCATATGTTTATCCATTGAATTGCTGCCACAGGATTAATTGATTGGATATTTGCATCAACGAGCAGTGGTCTTTCCTTATATTCTGATATTACACTTTTAGAATTAACTCTAGCACTTTCCCAAAGATGGATATTAGGATACACTTTCTCCTCTCATCTGCTTTGGATACGAGGATCCAGGAAATGTTACCCTTGAAGCTCATTGACATTGTATTTACCTCAACATTGATATTGAATTAATTCCTCTATGTCTAGTGATTCCACTCCAGCTTCACCTCTGGAAATCTGCTCATTGTACTATATTTAGACAATACCTGGAGCTCAGTAGTCCTGGCGAAACCCAAACTGGATTTATAGTTTATATTGATCTATCATTTATTGGTTAGTAAGTGCTGCTTGATAGCTTGGACAATGATGATGATTTCCATCACGGATCATTGCAGATAGCTTGACTGGGCTATAATTAGCAGGATTAATTTTGTCACGTTTAATGTGAACAGGACACGCAAGGGGAATTTTAGGTATTGTTGGATGTATAGTATTGGAGCAACAGTAGTGGAACAACCAAGTTTGGAGTTCAGCTCCACAGTATCATTAAACAGTTGTTTTCTGACCCCATAGCATCCATCAGCCCTGTTTTAAGCTTATGTTAAATCAATTAAAATGACTGCAATCTAGATTCTGTGATGATCAGTCTCACAGGAGTTGATCTGTAATTGAATCTGTTTTGTGCAACTAACATGCACCACCACTTTACCTGAAGATAAATATTGGCCGTTGTGAAGTGAGGAAATAAAACGGGTGTTGCACCATTTGATTGATATAAAATACCATAAACAAAAGTGTATCAGAGTTAAATTCTGGCTTGTTCCCCCTATCTTTCCAGCCCCGAGGAATAATTTTGTCCTGGAATATCCATTCTTTATTCCTTTCCATAGATGCTGCGTGACCTGCTAGGTTCCTCCAATATTTTGTGTTCGCATAACTACAGTGCACTGGAATGCAGTATATGCGAAGGCATGTTATTCTCTGCAAAGACGTAAAGAAGAACTGAAAGTGGAAAGCAAAAAAAACTGGTAAATGTGACAAAATGATCATATTCAACCCAGCGGTTGGAAAAAAGAATCATTATAGTGCTGTTCAGTTCATTCAGTTGGACGTGCCATGTTTCAAATTATGTAGTGAATCAGCTATTTGGTTTCAAGCAGAATCAGATTTAATTTCACTGGCATATGTTGTGAAATCTATTCTTTTGTTATAGTCATAGTCATACTCATACTTCATTGATCCCGGGGGAAATTGGTTTTCGTTACAGTTGCACCATAAATAATTAAATAGTAATAAAACCATAAATAGTTAAATAGTAATACGTAAATTATGCCAAGAAATAAGTCCAGGACCAACCTATTGGCTCAGGGTGGCTGACCCTCCAAGGGAGGAGTTGTAAAGTTTGATGGCCACAGGCAGGAATGACTTCCTATGACGCTCGGTGTTGCATCTCGGTGGAATGAGTCTCTGGCTGAATGTACTCCTGTGCCCAACCATGTAGTGGATGGGAGACATTGTCCAAGATGGCATGCAACTTGGACAGCATCCTCTTTTCAGACACCACCGTGAGAGAGTCCAGTTCCATCCCCACAACATCACTGGCCTTACGAATGAGTTTGTTGATTCTGTTGGTACCCTCAGCTACCCTCAGCCTGCTGCCCCAGCACACAACAGCAAACATGATCACACTGGGCACCGCAGACTCGTAGAACATCCGTAGCATCGTGTGGCAGATGTTAAAGGACCTCAGTCTCCCCAGGAAATAGAGATGGCTCTGACCCTTCTTGTAGACAGCCTCAGTGTTCTTTGACCAGTCCAGTTTATTGTCAATTCGTATCCCCAGGTATTTGTAATCCTCCACCATGTCCACACTGATCCCCTGGATGGAAACAGAGGTCACCGGTACCTTAGCTCTCCTCAGGTTTACCACCAGCTCCTTAGTCTTTTTCACATTAAGCTGCAAATAATTCTGCTCACACCATGTGACAAAGTTTCCTACCATAGCCCTGTACTCAGCCTCATCTCCCTTGCTGATGCATCCAACTATGGCAGAGTCATCAGAAAACTTCTGAAGATGACAAGACAGTAGTTGAAGTCCGAGGTGTAAATGGTGAAGAGAAAGTGGAGCCCCAGTGCTGCTGATCACTGTCGGACACACAGTGTTGCAGGCACACGTACTGTGGTCTGCCAGTCAGGTAATCAAGAATCCATGACACCAGGAAAGCATCCACCTACATTGCTGTCAGCTTCTCCCCCAGCAGAGCAGGGTGGATGGTGTTGAACGCATTGGAGAAATCAAAAAAACATGACCCTCACAGTGCTCGCTGGCTTGTCCGGGTGGATGTAGACACGGTTCAGCAGGTAGACGATGGCATCCTCATCTCCTAGTCGGGGCTGGTAGGCGAACTGGAGGGGATCTAAGTGTGGCCTGACCATAGGCCGGAGCAGCTCCAGAACAAGTCTCTCCAGGGTCTTCATAATGTGGGAGGTCAATGCCACCGGTCTGTAGTCATTGAGGCCGCTGGGGCACGGCGTCTTCGGCACAGGGACGAGGCAGGATGTTTTCCACAGCACAGGAATCCTCTGGAGCCTCAGGCTCAGGTTGAAGACATGGCGAAGTACTCCACATAGCTGAGGGGCACAGGCTTTGAGCACCCTGGTACTGACACCATCGGGTCCTGCGGCCTTGCTTGGGTTGAGACGTTTCAGCTGTCCTCTCACTTGTTCAGCTGTGAAGCCCACTGTGGTGGTTTCGTGTGGGGAAGGGGTATAGTCATGAGAGCAGGGTTAGTGGACTGTGAGGTGGGGTAGGAGGGGATAGTGGAATATGTGTTGGTTGGGGGCCGATAACAGATGACTCACGTAGGGGATGGGCAGGGGTCACAATGTCAAATCTGTTAAAGAACAGGTTAAGTTTGTTGGCCCTGTCCACACTGCCTTCAGCTGCTCTGTTGCTAGTTTGCCGGAACCCAGTGATGGTCCTCATCCCACTCCAGGCCTCTCTCATGTTGTTCTGCTGGAGTTTCCACTCAAGCTTCCTCCTGTACCTGTCTTTAGCCTCCCTGGTCCTGACTTTCAGGTCCCTCTGTATTGCCCTCAGATCTTCCCCATTTCCATCTCTAAACACCCTCTTTTAGCGTTCAGGATGTCCTTAATGTCCTTTGTTACCCATGGCTTGTTATTTGAATAACAAAGGACAGTTCTTGTCAGATCATTGCAGTCCACACAGAAGTTGATGTAATCAGTGATGCACTCTGTGAGCCCATCAATATCCTCTCCATGTGGCTCACAAGTGCCTGCCAGTCTGTCACCCTTGTTACATTGCAATACATAGTAACAACAATTATAAATTACAATTTGATTAATATGATCTTTGAATGTAGCAATGAGAAGAGAGCATGGCTTGGGTGGTGGGTCCTCAATTATGAATGCCACCATTTTGAGGCACCACCTTTTGAAGGTGTCCTGGATGCTGAGGAGTCTCAGGAATGTTGGAACTGGCTGAGTTTCCAACCTAATGTATCTTTTCCCCATCCTGTGCAGTTCGCCCTCCATACCAGATGGTGATCCAACCAATTAGACTTTTTCTCGGCCCGAAACGTCGACTGTACCTCTTCCTAGAGATGCTGCCTGGCCTGCTGGGTTCACCAGCAACTTTGGTGTGTGTTGCAACCAATTAGATTGTTCTGCAGGGCAGATCTGTAGAACCCTGCGAGTATCTTTGGTGGCATGCCAATTCTCCTCAAATTTCGAATGAAATATAGTCACTGTTGTGCCTTCTCTGTAATTGCATCAGTATGTTAGGCCCAGATTACCTCTTCAGAGATACTGACACCCAGAACTTGAAACTGCTCACTCTTTCCTCTTCTGATCCCTTGACAAATTCTGGTGTGTGTTTATTTGAATTCTCTTTCCTGAAATCCACAATCCTTGGTCTTAACTTTCAATCTATGCTGTGTTAATCACATTGATTCTGAAGTTCTCTCAATTGTTCAAAATCAAATTTTTACCATGCTGCCATTCCTCTTATAGTCTGCGAAGTCAAAGTCTTCTTCTTTATTAATCTGATCCCAGTTGGGCCACAAAAGAAATTCTCATTCTCTGTAACCTCCAGACTATTACTGAAATATATAGCACTTTACACAGCATAAAATCCACCCCATTTGGGATTTTGAAAAGAATTGTCTCAATCTTTTCTTCATTTGCAGTGTTTCACCCACCTCATCCCTTTGTAGGTTGACGTACAGTGATAAAGCACTACAGCACAGAATTAGGACATTTAGCCAATATAGTCCGTGCCCAAGTGTTATACTTTCCTTGACCCACACCTGGACCATAGCCCTTGATACCACTCCTGTCCATTTACTTAGCCTAACTTCACTTAAATGCTGCAAATGAACCAGCATTCACCACATTCTCTGACAGCTCATTCCATATGCACATCACCACACATTCTGAGTGAAGAGGATCCCCCCTGCCCAGGTTCCCCTTAATTAGGCTGTATAGGACCCTGGTCACACCCCACTTGGAGTACTGTGCTCAGTTCTGGTCACCTCACGACAGGAAGATGTGGAAACTATAGGAAAGGTGCAGAGACATTTACAAGGATGTTGCCTGGATTGGGGAGCATGCCCTATGAGAATCGGTTGAGTGAACTTGGCCTTTTCTCCTTGGAGTGATGGAGGATGAGAGGAACCTGATAGAGGTGTATAAGATAATGAGATCATGCGGATAGGCAGAGGCTATTTCCCAGGGCTGAAATGGCTAACACGAGAGGGCACAGTTTTAAGGTGCTTGGAAGTAGGTACTGAGATGATGTCAGGGGTAAGTTTTTTTACGCAGAGAGTGGTGAGTATGTGGAATGAGCTGCTAGTGATGGTGGTGGAGGTGGATATGATAGGGTCTTTTATGAGAATCCTGAATAGGTATATGGAGATTAGAAGAATAGAGGGCTATGGGTCACCTAGGTAATTTCAAAAGTAAGTACATGCTCTGCATAGCTTTGTGGGCCGAAGGAACTGTATTGTACTGTAGGTTTTCTATGTTTCTAAACACTTCGGATTTCATGCTTTAACTTACTGTATGATCCCTATTTCTAGTTTCACCCATCTGCAGTGGAAATCACCTGTTTGCATTAGCCATATCAATATTCCTCATGATCTTGTACACATGTATTAAATCTCTTTTTATTCTCCTCTGATCTAGAGTATAAAGTCCTAGCCTATTAGGTCATTATGTCATTTTAAAAATCTAGGCATGTCTTCCAATCCATCTACAGTTTCACTTTTCTGGGTCTATCAAATATTCAAAAAGTGTGAATATCTGCAACCGGTTACCTCAGTTTCCTTGCACCACATGTTCAAGGAAACCCGTCATAAGTCACAACCTTTTCTCTATCTCAGTAATGATTATGCTGACAAATCTCTCCTTTCAGTAGGACAATGGATTATATCACCCTCTGATTGCTACCCACAGTTGTTTCATGCCATATGAGCATAACATATTATTAGTCATATTCGAAACAAGATCTGATTCAATCGGCTTTGGAGAATTATGTTAATGAGAACCTTTACAACAAATATATATCTTACCTAACTCCTTCAGCTTTTTCAAAATATCCTTTATTTCTAAATAAAAAGACACATTATTCAAGATATAACTGGGGCATTTTTCTTAAGATATAGAAAGAATTGACTTTTAAGAATGTGATGTTAAGGCATGACAGAAATATGGAAGGTATATGGGTTTAATATTCTCTGTTACCAATTACTGTGGAATGAATACTGGATATGTAATACATTGCTTTGACGAAAATATTACCACACTATATATATGAACCCACTGTGGGGTCAAACAAAGTCAACTGGTGAAAAAAAGGAAGTGAATATTAAAATAAAGCTTTGGAGCCAATACGTTACGTGATTTATTTTATTAGTTGCCAATCAGATGGGAAGGTATTGAAGGGAAGATTTGTAAAATAAAACACTATTTGTGTAGCTGTGCATTGATAATAGGAGGTGTTATCTTACCAAAACTTCAATAGTATCGAAGGCGAGAAGGGAGGTAAGACAACAGTTACGTTATCGAGCAATTTTGCATCAACGTGGACCCTTATTCATGCTTTCCCTCTCTGTAGTGGTGCAATCTTACATCTGTGGTGGGAAAGCTGTTGGAAAAGATTCTTAGAGATAGGATCTATGGGCATTTAGAGAATCATGGTCTGATCAGGGACAGTCAGCATGGCTTTGTGAAGGGCAGATCATGTCTAACAAGCCTGATAGAGTTCTTTGAGGAGGTGACCGGGCATATACATGAGGGTAGTGCAGTGGATGTGATCTATATGGATTTTAGTAAGGCATTTGACAAGCTTCCACAAGGTAGGCTTATTCAGAAAGTCCGAAGGCATGGGATCCAGGGAAGTTTGGCCAGGTGGATTCAGAATTGGCTTGCTTGCAGAAGGCAGAGGGCTGTGGTGGAGGGAGTACATTCAGGTTGGAGGGTTGTGACTAGTGCTGTCCCACAAGGATCTGTTCTGGGACCTCTACTTTTCGTGATTTTTATGAACGACCTGGATGTTGGGGTAGAAGGGTGGGTTGGCAAGTTTGCAGACGACACAAACGTTGGTGGTGTTGTAGATAGTGTAGAGGATTGTCAAAGATTGCAGAGAGACACTGATAGGATTCAGAAGTGGGCTGAGAAGTGGCAGATGGAGTTCAACCCAGAGAAGTGTGAGGTGGTACACTTTGGAAGGACAAACTCAAAGGCAGAGTACAAAGTAAATGGCAAGATACTTGGTAGTGTGGAGGAGCAGAGAGATCTCGGGGTACATGTCCACAGATCCCTGAAAGTTGCCTCACAGGTAGATAGGGTAGTTAAGAAAGCTTATGGGGTGTTAACTTTCATAAATTGAGAATAGAGTTTAAGAGTCGCAATGTAATGATGCAGCTCTATAAAACTCTGGTTACGCCACACTTGAAGTACTGTGTCCAGTTCTGGTTGCCTCACTATAGGATGGATGTGAAAGCATTGGAAAGGGTACAGAGGAGATTTACCAGGATGCTGCCTGGTTTAGAGAGTATGGATTATGATCAGAGATTAAGGGAGCTAGGGCTTTACTCTTTGGAGAGAAGGAGGATGAGAGGAGACATGATAGGGGTGTACAAGATAATAAGAGGAATAGATAGAGTGGATAGCCAGCACCTCTTCCCCAGGGCACCACTGCTCAATACAAGAGGACATGGCTTTAAGGTAAGGGTTGGGAAGTTCAAGGGGGATATTAGAGGAAGGTTTTTTTTTACTTAGTGAGTGGTTGGTGTGTGGAATGCACTGCCTGAGTCAGTGGTGGAGGCAGATACACTCGTGAAGTTTAAGAGACCACTAGACAGGTATGTGGAGGAATATAAGTGGGTGGTTTTATGGGAGGCAGGGTTTGAGGGTCGGCACAACATTGTGGGCCAAAGGGCCTGTAATGTGCTGTACTATTCTATAAATATTCTAGACATGAAGATCCTCGAAAAAATAAACACATTTTCAAGAGGCAAATGACAAGAGATTATTCTGTTTTTATTTACCTTTCTCCTTTTGAAATAATTTGTTTTCTGTTGACAAAGCATGATGTTAGTCCATTCTGACCTACTTAATCCAAATGATAACAATGAAGTATTGAATATGTAATCATTATATATGGAAGGCAGATATTAGGGCAGAAGAAAACAAGGCCAGAGCATTGCTATTCGACATAGAAACTGGAAATCTATTCAGCATCGAGCATACGAATTTAGCAATGAGGAAGAGGAGACCAATCCGATTTTTAACAACTCAGACCGAAGTAGTTTCCAAGCTGATGGCATGAACATCGATTTCTGTAACTTTCGGTAATTTCTGCTGCTTGCACTTCTTTCTTCTCCCATTTCCCTTTCTGACTCCTTTCTTACCTGTTCTCTTCTCCTTACCTACCTAACAACTCTTTCTGGCATCCCTTTCTCCCTTGGTCCACTCTCCCCTACTATGAAGATGCCATCTTTATAATCTTTTCCACCCATCACCTTACAGCTTCTCACTTCATCTTTCCTTCCCCCAACCACCTATCTTCCCCCTCACCTGATCTCACCTACCAACTAATAGCTTGTACTCTTTTCCCTCCTTTATTTTCTATTCTGGTTTCTTTTCCATTCCTTTCCAGTCCTGAAACGTCTCGGCCCCAAACTTTTACACTTTATTCCTCACCACAGATTCTGCCTGACTTGCTGAATACTGTGTGTGCGCTATTTCGGATTACCAGCATCTGCAGAATCTTTTGCGTTTTTAACATGACAATGACATCTGATTGCAACTGAACTCTGGATTTCAAAATACCTATGTCACAGCCACGGGCTCTGCCGCGGGGTCCAAGTCTGTGACGGGGTCCTGAATTACCCCTATGAACTGTGCTTGGGGAGGGGGAGGGGGAGGGGGGAAGACGGCTCACAGCACGTTTACGTTTTCTACAAGGACACTAGCCATTTCCAAGTTCTTATAGAGAGAGAAGGGAGGAGCTACTTCAGAGACAGTTGATATTCAGCACAGTGAGGTAAATGGAAGGTTTGATGATAGATCTACAGACACATGGTTTAGGACATTGCATGAGCTTTGTTGTGCCCACAGAAAAGGTGGGTTTTGGAGGATCGATGAGGCAGATCGATCAGTGGCTCTCGCAGTGTGAAAAGGGTGTGACCGGTGGGGAGTTATTCGTGTACCTGTCACAGTGGCGGGGATTTGGGAGCAAGGGTGGACCCAAATGCAAGACACATCTTGTGAGGTTACTAAGATATAGTTTATTGTTCGATACCAGGAGAGCAAGGCAGGAGCAGCAAATAGCGAACTGGACAAGTACTCAGGACAATGACTAGGCTGGGACCAAGGGTCTGGGCCTGGACTCTGAATCGGCTCCCAGAACTACAGGAGACATGAAGAGGCTAGGGTATGGACTCCGAGCCAGAGACTGGGCAAGCACCCAGTACCTGGGTTTTGCCTCAGGATTGGACCCCAGAACCAGGCAAGGACATGACATGGGCTAGGGAAAGGAGGAACAGGGGAACATAGAGCCTCGGTCTCAGGAGAACAGGGACATGGAACCATGGACACATACACAGAACAGAGTTGGGACCCCTCCTTGGGTACAGGACATAGGGCCAGGACTCACACACAGAACAGAGAGCCGGGACCCCTCCTTGAGTACAGGACATAGGGCCAGGACTCATGACCCTCCGCGGGGCAACGGCAAGACGCCAGACTTACCCCCACAGAGACGAGGACCAGACAAGACAAAACATGATCCCCCGTGGAGCAACAGCAAGACGGCCTGACTTACCCCACGGAGGCGAGGACAAGACAAGACATGACATGACTCCTCGCGGGGCAATGGCAAGACGGCCTGACTTACCCCACAGAGGCAAGGACAAGACAAGACCAACACGAATGAACACCAGACAGTACCTATCGAGCTCCGATGATGGAACTAGACCGAAGTGCAGGCGGGGGCTGCAGACGAGGGCTACAGACGAGGGCTAGAGGCAAGAGGGGCAGAGAAGGGATTTGGACAAGGGGGTGGGACAGGAATCACAGACCGCCGGGGCCAGGACTTGGCTCGGCGCTGGAATGCCGTTGGGGCCAGGTCTTGGCTTGGCCCTGGAATGCCGCTGGGGCCAGGACTTGGCTTTGACTTGGAGCCTCCGGGTAGTGACGAGCTCTCGACTCGGCTTGGGAACAGTAGACAGCGGTTCTTGATTCCCTTCGGCGGGTTAACTGACGGACCCAACTTGATGAGGAAACTTTGCAGGCTCGCTTGGGCGAGGTAACTGGACAGGGTTGCTCCGGTGAGGAAAGGCGAATTATCGGCAGTCGCTTCAGCAGAGACGTGTTTGCCCCAGCCAGATGACATCGGCATACCGTACTCGTACTTCAGATGAGTTTGCAGACGCTCCCGCACCGAACGGCTGAAAGCCGGAGACTATAAACTGCCGGTTCAGCCGAGCGTTAATTTCCTCTAATCACCAAAGTCGAGGGACACGGGAAAAACAGGGAATCAACGGTCCGGATCGTAACATAAACAAGGTAAATTGAAAGGGACCCCGATCCGGACCATGATAGTACTCCCCTCCGAATGGGAACCAACAGATTTGCCTGTATTATCGATGATCCGGGTGGGTGGGGGGGGGGGGGGGTAGAATTTGGCAGGCGGGAAAAACAGAACAACAACACCTTGACTTTCAGGCTGACAAGAGTTTGGAAAAACGGTTTGTGTCTGCTGGGTCTATTGGAAAATACAAATGCATGCATTGTATTTTCTATGTATTACAGTATTTACTCAAATGCACACATTGTATTTTCTATATTTACTATGTAACCACTGCTAGCTCAATACAAGGTATTCACTATGTAGCCATGACTTTTGACCTGTTCACTATTAATTCATGAAGTGAACTAGAATGAAACCAAGTAGAAAGATAACGGTGGCAAGTAAGGTGATGAAATATGTGGCAGTATGTCAACGCAAGACTAAATAAGAAATAACTGTGGTTAGGGATGAGAGGACATATGGTCCAAAATGTAAACTAGGACATAACTAAGTTGGGGAGTAAAACAATAGTGGAAAGTCGACAGCGGATATATTGATGATATGTAATCACAGGCCGATTGGATATGATAATGTAGCTAAGATAGGAAAATTGCTATACAGCATTTTTTATACAAGCCTCGGGGGGCAGTCAGCTACTAGCTTTCTGATTGTCTCAGCTTTGATTTGCAAATTAAAGTTTAAAACGTCTTGACGAGTTTTCTGCGTCTCCTTGTCGTTTGTGAGAAACGAGAAACCACGACAGGTCCATGTTTGGCGAGAGCGTTCTGTCACAATGTAGGGTCTTTGGGAGCAAGGGTGGACCCAAATGTAAGACACATCTTGTGAGGTTACATAGATTTAGTTTATTGTTCGATACCAGGAGAGAAAGGCAGGAGCAGGAAATAGCGAACCTGACAAGGACTCAGGACTATGGGAAAACAGGGAATCAACGGTCCGGATCGTAACATAAACAAGGTAAATTTAAAGGGACCCCGATCCGGACCATGACAGTATCCCCCTCCCAATGGGAGCCTCCAGGTGATCAACAGATTTGCCTGTATTATCGATGACCCGGGTGGGTGGGGGGGGGGGGGATTTGGCCGGCGGGCAAAACAGAACAACACCTTGACTTTCAGGCTGACAAGAGTTTGGTAAAACAGTTTGTGTCTGCTGGGTCCATGTTTGGCGGGAGCGTTCTGTCACGCTGGCGGGGGCGTCGGGAGCAAGGGTGAACCCAAATGTAAGACACATCTTGTGAGGTTACTTAGATTTAGTTTATTGCTCGATACCAGGAGAGCAAGGCAGGAGCAGGAAATAGCGAACCTGACAAGGACTCAGGACTATGACTAGGCTGGGACCAAGGATCTGGGCTTGGACTTGGAATCGGCTCCCAGAACTAGAGAAGACATGAAGAGGCTGGGGTATGGACTCTGAGCCAGAGACTAGGCAAGGACCCAGTACCTGGGTCTTGTCTCGGGCTCGGACCCCAGAACCAGGCAAGGACATGACATGGGCAAGGGTGAGGAGGAACATGGGAACACAGAGCCTCGGTCTCAGGAGAGCAGGTACGTGGAACCATGGACACATACACAGAACACAGAATCGGGACCCATCCTTGTGAACAGGACATAGAGCCGGGACTCATAACCTTCCGCGGAGCAACGGCAAGACGGCCTGACTTACCCGACGGAGGCGAGGACAAGACTAGACCAACACGAATGAACACCAGACAGTACCTATCTAGCTCCGGCGATGGAACTAGACCGAAGTGCAGGCGGGGGCTGCAGCCGAGGGCTATAGAGGCGAGAGGGGCAGAGAAGGGATTCAGATAAGGGGGGTAGGACAGAAATCGAACGCCGCCGGAGCCAGGGCTGGACTCGGTGCTGGAACGCCGCCGGAGCCAGGGCTGGACTCGGTGCTGGAACGCCGCCGGAGCCAGGGCTGGACTCGGTGCTGGAACGCCGCCGGAGCCAGGGCTGGACTCGGTGCTGGAACGCCGCCGGAGCCAGGGCTGGACTCGGTGCTGGAACGCCGCCGGAGCCAGGGCTGGACTCGGTGCTGGAACGCCGCCGGAGCCAGGGCTGGACTCGGTGCTGGAACGCCGCCGGAGCCAGGGCTGGACTCGGTGCTGGAACGCCGCCGGAGCCAGGGCTGGACTCGGTGCTGGAACGCCGCCGGAGCCAGGGCTGGACTCGGTGCTGGAACGCCGCCGGAGCCAGGGCTGGACTCGGTGCTGGAACGCCGCCGGAGCCAGGGCTGGACTCGGTGCTGGAACGCCGCCGGAGCCAGGGCTGGACTCGGTGCTGGAACGCCGCCGGAGCCAGGGCTGGACTCGGTGCTGGAACGCCGCCGGAGCCAGGGCTGGACTCGGTGCTGGAACGCCGCCGGAGCCAGGGCTGGACTCGGTGCTGGAACGCCGCCGGAGCCAGGGCTGGACTCGGTGCTGGAACGCCGCCGGAGCCAGGGCTGGACTCGGTGCTGGAACGCCGCCGGAGCCAGGGCTGGACTCGGTGCTGGAACGCCGCCGGAGCCAGGGCTGGACTCGGTGCTGGAACGCCGCCGGAGTCAGGGCTGGACTCGGTGCTGGAACGCCGCCGGAGCCAGGGCTGGACTCGGTGCTGGACTTGGAGCCTCCGGGTAGTGGCGAGTTCTGGACTCGGCCCGGGAACAGTAGCCAGCGGTTCTTGATTCCCTCCGGCGGGTAAACTGACGGACCCACCTTGATGAGGAAACTTTGCAGGCTCGCTTGGGCGAGGTAACTGGACAGGGTAGCTCCGGTGAGCAAAGGCGAATTACCGGCACTCGCTTCGGCAGGGACTAAGCTTGCTCCTGCCAGATGACATCGGCACACCGTACCTTAGATGAATTTGCAGACGCTCCCACACCGAACAGCTGAAAGCCGGAGACTATAAACTGCCGGTTCAGCCGAGCGTTGCCTCTAATCACCAAAGTCGAGGGACACGGGAAAACAGGGAATCAACGGTCCGGATCGTAACATAAACAAGGTAAATTTAAAGGGACCCCGATCCGGACCATGACAGTACCACCCTCGCCTGGGTTGATAATTCCACCGGAGAAGAGCGGTCCCCTTTGTTGTGTTCACAGTCAGTGACTTCTAAAGGATTTCGGAGGACAACGGGAAGATCGACGGAGTTAGCTTACCTGAAGACTCAGATCACTCCCTCTCTCTCCATCACTACTCAACTGACTACCGCGAACTGAACTGAACTCATCATCGTAAGACTATCTTATTACCCCTAGACTTGAAGAAGCTTGATATTCGTATATTTCCATATATATATTGCTAAACTGTTTGATATATCTGCATGTATATTACTGTATTGCGTATTTTACGAATAAATACTATTCGTTAATAGCAATACTGGACTCCAAAGTGTTTTCCATTTCTGCTCGTTCTTTAAGCCGTCACGAGGTACGTGACAATGTCACAGTCGCGGACTCTGCTGCGGGGTCAATGCGCTCCCGCATGCGGGCTGCGGACCAGGTTCGGCAATCCTCAGCATGCACGTTCCAGCTAAATACTGTTTCATTATGGCAGTATTTAACTTCTCGAGCCGACCAAAAGCACAACAACGCTGCGCTCCCTGAGTACCCTGGTCCTTGTTCGGGAAACAGGACTATTGTTTCGACTGACGCTGGAAAGAAGCCGTAATCCTTTCGTATTTAATAATTGCTTTCAGCCTCGGTTTGGCATTTAACGTTCACTTTGAGAGTTTTAGTTAACGGCCCTAGCATTTATTCTTTTCCCTTTCCTTTAAATCTTGCAACAGTTCTCAATAAAGTCAGTGAACTGTCGACCCGCTTCCATGTCTCTCTCCGCACTTGAGCCATATCCGAACGTTCTAACAATCAGCGTATTGTTTCCTGTTTTTTCCTTGGTTAGTATCAATCTACTTTTATCTTAAATAGATACAAATATTCTACTTCCAGCCCCATTTGAAGAAGAATTATTGAATGACTCAATGCCCTCTGAGAGCCATAATTTTGCTTCATCTCTTTCATAAGTTTTGATTTGAAACAGTGACCACTATTTCGAGAGTTTCTCACGTGCAAATAACCGTCTTCACCGTTGCTGCCAAGACGCCCCGGTGTCTGGTCTTTACGATTTTCACTCTTCCTCTTAGAGTTAGCTTACTTTTCGATAGTAAGAGTCTTCTGTTGAAATTTAAGGCATTGATGGAAAGAAAAAATATATAAATAGAGTGGAAGAATAAGCGTGACCTGGTGCATGTCCAAAGATCCTCCAAAGCACCATGGCTGGTTAAGTAAGCTGATTAAAATAAATGGACTCTTTTAGCCTTTACTCGAGACATAACAGTCAATGCCATAGCATTTCAATTACTTACCGAAATGCTTTGTAGGATATTGTGAGGCTACCTGTCTCTGTTAGAACAAATATGTTTTCCATATTTCATTCAACCCTCTTCGAATTTCTGCTACATATACTACATCTATCTATCTTCTATATAATACTAAAGCTCTCATGCTCTGTCTGTTTCTGACCTCCAATTAACGCAAACGGTGCATTACAGCGGCACTATTTTTGGTTAAATCGAATTAAAATGCGCTAACTTACAGAATGCAGGCAAAGTTCAGGGTTATATATTCGTATAAAATTGCTCATTCGCCAAAAAATCAACAGGCTGGTTTTCACCCGCGAGCCGATCGGCCATTATGGAAATCAGACAGCCCGACGCATCGCACGGCCAGCCTCAGCAGCGACACCTACCGGAGCAAAAGGGCAGGGCAGCTTTATTTCGAGGGGTCACATGCTGCTAATCACCATCAGCATGTGCAGGATTGGGACAGATCTAACTGCCACCCATCAATAAGAGATAATTACATCTTATTGTAATGACGTACTTCTACACACCCATAAAACCCTTTGCTGCAGTCAAAGGACAGCGGTGACTATATCACGTCCATTTAGGAGAGCACCAACCACATCATCAGAATAATCAGCATCCTTTGGTGTTACCGCTTCGTATCTTCTATCCAGCATTAGGGTAAAAAAATGGTCAGCCTAATTATGTCGCGTGGAAAGGGAAGGGGGACATTATGGTCAAGAGATGACACCAAACGTCGTTGGGAAGAGGCAAGAATCGGATGAGGCCAGGGACAAAGAGTCAGGACAAAAAATATTGACAGAAGAAGAGACAGAGGAGGAGAGGCCACCAGGTCTCCAGGATCAGAGACAAAGAATAAACAGCAGAAGATATGAAGAGACGGGGGATGAAAGGACTGCACGTCTCCAGAATGACAACGAGAGGCACAAGGGTGGCAGATAAACCAGAAATGATGCCATCAAAAGTGTTTTTCGTTAAATGAGGAGGAGCTATATTTGCTTTGCTGCGCATCATTCTTCTTTAATAAACTGAGGTTTTCTACTTCAGTTTTCAAAGCAAAGCGATACCAATAGCATTCAGGAAAATTTAATGTTCATTCTGGTCGCATCAGACTGCACTACCCTTCTCTCAAAGGGTGCCCCAACGGGTCACCCTGTTGTCTAGTATACAACAATTGTTTCTTCTCAATATGAATTATCCACCCACATAGTTTTGTATTGTAGGTCTCAGGTAATCCTCGTTTCTCCCAATCAAAGCTTAACTTTAAACCGAATAATGTTACTATTGAAAAAATAAACTAACTGCGAGGTTAAGAGTGAAAATTATAGGGACCGGGCACCCGTGGAACACGGAGGGTGTCGCAGCGGTCTGGAATCAGTTCCAAAGGAACACAAACCTCAAGAGTGCCAGCAGGGTCTGCTATGCTGCAATACATTCAACAAAAAAAAGCTGGATATTCTTCTTTTAACTGCCATGGACGGTCGTAAACCCGGCTGCAAAAGGAAGAGGGTTGGACATGGGGCTAGCAACCACATTCTATAAAAAACCAAGAGCTTCGAAACGCCAATAGAAAATCTAAAGACCTCATCCTGGGAGAGTGATAATCTTGCAAGGTGAAGTGCACCCGGAGACCCAGGGCAGAGGACTCTCGCGAGCTGCTGTCGGCGATCTGGAATGATGTGTTTAACTAAATATGTTCTTTACACCAAATGAGTTGTTTAGACTGTTGTAGGTTGCACTTTGTGCCTGAACAGTATATCATCTGATCAGGCTCTCTTCTCTTAAGAGGAAATATTTATTCGCTCTGTGCCCCTCCTAGTTTTGCACGCTTTATCAGTTTCACTTCGTCCATTCCAAGAAACGGCACGATCTATCCTGTATTTATCAGAACTGATAACCATCCCGGCAATATCTGAGTGAATTTCATTTGCACCCTCTCCAGAGCACATCCTTTCTATAGTGTGGTGGTCAGAACATAGAACATAAACATTTACAGCAAATTACAGGCCCTTTGGCCCACAATGTTGTGTCGACCATGCAACCTACTCTGGAAACTGCCCAGAATTTCCCTAGCGCATAGCGCTCTATTTTTAAAGCTCCATGTCTCTTAAAAGACCCTATTGTATCCGCTTCCACCACCGCAGCTGGTAGTGCATTCCACGCACCCACCACGCTCTGTGTGAAAAACATACCACTGACGTCCCCTCGGTACCTATTTCCAAGCACCTTAAAAGTATGCCCCCTCGAGTTAGCCATTTCAGCTTTGGGAAAAAGCTCTGGCTATCCACACGATCAAGGCCCCTCATGATCTTATATACCTCTATCACCTTTCATCTTCCGTCGTTCCAAGGAGAAAAGGCCAAGTACACTCAACCTATTCTCATAATTTACGCCCTCCAATCCAGGCAACATCCTTGTAAATCTCCTCTGTACTCTCTCTATAGTATCCACATCCTTCCTGTTGTGAGGTGACCAGAACTGAACACAGTACTCCAAGTGGGGTTTGACCAAGGTCTTACATAGCTGTAACATTACCTCACGGCTCTTGAACTCAATCCCATGTATGATGAAGGCCATCATACCATACACCTTCTTAACAACACTGTCAACCTGCGGAGCAGCTTTAAGTGTCCTACCGACGCAGACCCCAAGATCTTTCACACTGCCAAGAGTCTTACGATTTATATTATATTTTGTCTTCAAATGGGACCTACCAAAATGAACCACTTCACACTTATCTGGGTTGAACTCTATCTGCCACTTCTCTGCCCAGTTCTGCATCCTATCAACGTCCCGCTGTAACCTCTGACAACCTTCCAGACTATCCACAACACCCCCAACTTTTGTGTTATCAGCTAACTTTCTAACCCACCCACCCTTCTACTTCTTCATCCAGGTCATTTATAAAAATCACAAAGAGGAGGGGTCCCAGAACGGATCACTGCAGAACACCACTGGCCACCGATCTCCATGCAGAATACGAATTATAAGAAGAGGTACAGTCGACATTTCGGGCCGAGACCCTTCGTCAGGACTAACTGAAAGAAGAGGTAGTGAGAGATTTGAAAGTGCGAGAGGGAGGGAGAGATCCGAAATTTCCACTCACACTTTCAAAGCTCTTACTATCTCTTCTTTCAGTTAGTGCTCACGAAGGGTCTCGGCTCGAAACATCGACTGTATCTCGCCCTACAGATGTTGCCCGGCCTGCTGCGTTCACCAGCAATTTTTATGTGTGTTGCTTGAAATTCCAGCCTTTTCAGATTTCCTCGTGTATAGCAGAATAGAACTATCCACAACATTACAATTGTGAATATTTGATATTGCTCGATAACAACCTCCTTGTTTTAATATATTTTCTGTCTAATACAAATACCTTACATGCAATTTCAACCACTTTATTTGCCAGTGCTGCTACCTTCAGCGCTTCTTGGCTTTGCACATCAAGGCAGCTTGTCAGGAAACGTACAGGGTGCTTGATCCAAAAGCAAAGCAGTGGAGAGATTTCAGCGGTGAATGGTAACTTTATTAACAGACCACAAAGCAACAGGCCACGAGGGGCCATAAACAAGAGAGAACAGAAGCTAAGCACAACAAGCAGCGAGGTGAACTTTAGGCTCAGAGAGGAAAGATAGGAGCAATAGGCCAAGGACGGGTGGTTCGATTGGTGAGCGAGGACTGTGGATGAGAGCTGGGGTGGTTACGAGGACAGCAAGTTATAAGTCGCAGGTGAATCATACGAGATGGGTGGAGACCGGGATGCGCCTGAATCTGCAGACTGAGGGGTGTCAGCGGGATCAGGCCTGACGCACTACTCTTTCCTCATAGTCTATGGACTCAAAAGTGATTGAAGGTAAAACATTAATCTGAACCAATGCTGCTAGGTCGCTATGTACACAAAGTTGTCTGTAGCGCAAGCAGCATTGGACATTTTGTTTTGCTGACTCGTTTGCTCTCATAGCTAGTTATTAGCTTGTGGTTTCCAACATTTTAATGCCATGTTCCTCACCTGCCATTTGCAGGGCTGTTTTAAATTCTTTCATTTCTGAAAGAATAGCAAGGCAGTTGGAATAAGTACTAATTTGTTCTTTAGACTACTGGCTATGGGGATACGGCAGCGTAGCTGTTAGTGTAACGTAATTACGGTGCCAGCTGTTAGATCGTGGTTCCATTCTTGCCGCTGTCTGCAAGGATAGTTTTCCCTGTGACCTTGTGGGTTTCCTCCGGGTACTTCGGTTTCTGTCAGCATTCCAAAGACGAATATATTAGTGTAGCCCCCTGGTAAGCCTCAGGCTCGCTCAGCTCGCTTCCGTCTAGGGGGAGCAGCCTTCGGCCCCGCCAAACTGGGTAATCAATTTTGTGTGGATGCTGTGTGATGTACCCCACCCCGTCAAATAACAGACAATACACCATAATCACGATTACGTGATTACACTTTATAGATCTCACTGGAACTATGTAATTAATAGAGATAAAATATAAAAGGAAAGTAAACGGCGCCAAACTTATCAAATTCAACCACTTCGTGCCCACAGTTGGAGCTCAATTAACGGAGTCTTCTTTCCACCATTCGATCCCCTCTGACCACCTCGACCCGCCGCCTGGGACCAGCCACGGTGGTCGACCAGACGCTCCACACGAGTCTGTCTTCGTCTCCTCTCCTCGCCGAAGACCCTGGGCCTCGGACTCCCGCTCGGGGTCCGTTGCACCACCCATCCTACAGCATCGCGTCTCCTCTTCCTGTTCCCATCCGCCTTCTGCCCCAAAGCCTGCGAAAGACAATAGCTTACAGACACACAAGAAAGAATAACATCTATCCCAGTTGGTTCGTTTCTCTCTTATAAATAATACAACCCAAACAAGCTGCGAGAGAGAGAAGCACTTTCTCAGCAGTTAACATAACAAAGAAACGATTTTATTCTAACATAATAAAGAAGCCATTTTTATCAGCCTTAGCAGTAACATAAAAGAAGAAACCCCTAACATTAGTGTTAGTGACCATGCCATGTTGGTGTCGGAAGCGTGGCGACATTTGCGGGCTGCCTAGCACAATCCTTGCGAATTCGATGTGGCACAAACATCCTATTTCACTGTGTTTTAATGTACATATGCCAAACAAACCCAATCTGAATTTGAAGGGTTACGTTGGCTAAAATCTTGGAAGATCAAGTCTTACATTAAATAATACAAAATGATATTCGGGGAACAAGCTTAATTTTCCATTGCTTTGCTATTAATTGTTGATTCAAAGCCTCGGCACATTAGAAGGGGAATAACACATTTTATGTTAGGTATAAAAGATAGCAGTGGTTATGAATTTAGCGAATTCATACAGCACTGGTCTAAACTAAAAAAAAATATCTTATCGCTCATTGCACTGTTGATCTGCTCCTGTACTCTCATATCGGGAGAATTAATTTAAAAAAAGACGAAATGCTTTACGTTTACCTGAATATTCACTGGAGAAATCTGTGTCTGCAGAACATAAAATGTTTGCAAATAAATATAGAATTGATCCAAAACAAAACCCTCAGAAACACAGAACGCATATTCGAAATCTACATTGCAGCAACATTTTCAGATAAACGTGCAACCTACGTCAGAATTACATGCACCCGGCTTACAAGAAGACTTCCTGGCAGATATCGATGTCATGGTCGAGATCGGAATCCCTTTAAATGTACTTTCTTTATGTTACGATCCGGACCGTTGTTTCCCTGTTTTCCCGTGTCCCTCGACTTCGGGGATAAGAGGCAATTAACGCTCGGCAGAACCGGTCTCCGGCTTTCAGCCGTTCGGCGCGGTAGCGTTTCCAAAGTCACAAAGGTACAGTGTACCGCTGCCATCTGCACGAGCAAGCCTAGTTTCCGCCCGAACCAAATACCGGTAATTCGCCTTTCCTTACCGGAGCAAACCTGTTAAGTTACCCCGCTAAAGCCAGCCTGCAAACTTTCCTCACCGAGGTGGGTCCGTCAGAAAATCCGACGGAGGGAATCAAGAAAGGCTGTCTACTGTTCCCGGGCCGAGTCGAGAGCTCGCCACAACCAGGAGACTCCAAGTCAAGTCCTGGCTCTGGCGGCATTCTGGCAGCGAGTCCGAGTCCTGTGCCTGGCGGCATTCTGGCAGCGAGTCCGAGTCCTGTCACTGGCGGCATTCTGGCAGCGAGTCCGATTCCTGTCCCTGGTGGCACCCTGGCAGCGAGTCCGAGTCCTGTCCCTGTTGGCATCCTAGCAGCGAGTCCGAGTCCTGTCCCTGGCGGCATTCTGCCACCGAGTCCGAGTCCAGTCCCTGGCGTAAATCTGGCAACGAGACCGAGTCCTATCCCTGGCGGCATTCTGGCAGTGAGTCCGAGTCCTGTTCCTGGCGGCATTCTGGCAGCGAGTCCGAGTCCTGTCCCTGGCGGCATTCTGGCAGCGAGTCCGAGTCCTGTCCCTGGTGGCATCCTGGCAGCGAGTCCGAGTCCTGTCCCTGGCGGCATTCTGCCACCGAGTCCGAGTCCAGTCCCTGGCGGCATTCTGGCAGCGAGACCGAGTCCTATCCCTGGCGGCATTCTGGCACTGAGTCCGAGTCCTGTCCCTGGCGGCATTCTGGCAGCGAGTCCGAGTCCTGTCCCTGGCGGCATTCTGGCAGCGAGTCCGAGTCCTGTCCCTGGCTGCATTCTGGCAGAGAGTCCGAGTCCTGGCCCTGGCTGCATTCTGGCACTGAGTCCGAGTCCCGTCCCTGGCGGCATTCTGGCAGCGAGTCCGAGTCCTGTCCCTGGCGGCATTCTGGCAGCGAGTCCGAGTCCTGGTCCTGGTGGCATCCTGGCAGCGAGTCCGAGTCCTGTCCCTGGTGGCATCCTGGCAGCGAGTCCGAGTCCTGTCCCTGGCGGCATTCTGCCACCGAGTCCGAGTCCAGTCCCTGGCGGCATTCTGGCAGCGAGTCCGAGTCCTATCCCTGGCGGCATTCTGGCACTGAGTCCGAGTCCTGTCCCTGGCGGCATTCTGGCAGCGAGTCCGAGTCCTGTCCCTGGCTGCATTCTGGCACCAAGTCAAATCCTGGCCCTGGCGGCATTCTGGCAGCGAGTCCGAGTCCTGGCCCTGGCGGCATTCTGGCAGCGAGTCCAAGTCCTGGTGCTGGCGGCATTCTGGCACCGAGTCCGAGTCCTGGTCCTGGCGGCATCCTGGCAGCGAGTCCGAGTCCTATCCCTGGCGGCATTCTGGCACTGAGTCCGAGTCCTGGCCCTGGCGGCATTCTGGCAGCGAGTCCGAGTCCTGTCCCTGGCGGCATTCTGACAGCGAGTCCGAGTCCTGTCCCTGGCTGCATTCTGGCAGAGAGTCCGAGTCCTGGCCCTGGCTGCATTCTGGCAGCGAGTCCGAGTCCTGGTCCTGGCGGCATTCTGGCAGCGAGTCCGAGTCCTGTCCCTGGCGGCATTCTGGCAGCGAGTCTGAGTCCTGTCCCTGGTGGCATCCTGGCAGCGAGTCCGAGTCCTGTCCCTGGTGGCATCCTGGCAGCGAGTCCGAGTCCTCTCCCTGGTGGCATCCTGGCAGCGAGTCCGAGTCCTGTCCCTGGCGGCATTCTGCCACCGAGTCCGAGTCCAGTCCCTGGCGGCATTCTGGCAGCGAGTCCGAGTCCTATCCCTGGCGGCATTCTGGCACTGAGTCCGAGTCCTGTCCCTGGCGGCATTCTGGCAGCGAGTCCGAGTCCTGTCCCTGGCTGCATTCTGGCACCAAGTCAAATCCTGGCCCTGGCGGCATTCTGGCAGCGAGTCCGAGTCCTGGCCCTGGCGGTATTCTGGCAGCGAGTCCGAGTCCTGGCCCTGGCGGCATTCTGGCAGCGAGTCCAAGTCCTGGTGCTGGCGGCATTCTGGCACCGAGTCCGAGTCCTGGTCCTGGCGGCATCCTGGCAGCGAGTCCGAGTCCTATCCCTGGCGGCATTCTGGCACTGAGTCCGAGTCCTGGCCCTGGCGGCATTCTGGCAGCGAGTCCGAGTCCTGTCCCTGGCGGCATTCTGGCAGCGAGTCCGAGTCCTGTCCCTGGCTGCATTCTGGCAGAGAGTCCGAGTCCTGTCCCTGGCGGCATTCTGGCAGCGAGTCCGAGTCCTGGTCCTGGTGGCATCCTGGCAGCGAGTCCGAGTCCTGTCCCTGGTGGCATCCTGGCAGCGAGTCCGAGTCCTGTCCCTGGCGGCATTCTGCCACCGAGTCCGAGTCCAGTCCCTGGCGGCATTCTGGCAGCGAGTCCGAGTCCTATCCCTGGCGGCATTCTGGCACTGAGTCCGAGTCCTGTCCCTGGCGGCATTCTGGCAGCGAGTCCGAGTCCTGTCCCTGGCTGCATTCTGGCACCAAGTCAAATCCTGGCCCTGGCGGCATTCTGGCAGCGAGTCCGAGTCCTGGCCCTGGCGGTATTCTGGCAGCGAGTCCGAGTCCTGGCCCTGGCGGCATTCTGGCAGCGAGTCCAAGTCCTGGTGCTGGCGGCATTCTGGCACCGAGTCCGAGTCCTGGTCCTGGCGGCATCCTGGCAGCGAGTCCGAGTCCTATCCCTGGCGGCATTCTGGCACTGAGTCCGAGTCCTGGCCCTGGCGGCATTCTGGCAGCGAGTCCGAGTCCTGTCCCTGGCGGCATTCTGGCAGCGAGTCCGAGTCCTGTCCCTGGCTGCATTCTGGCAGAGAGTCCGAGTCCTGGCCCTGGCTGCATTCTGGCACTGAGTCCGAGTCCCGTCCCTGGCGGCATTCTGGCAGCGAGTCCGAGTCCTGTCCCTGGCGGCATTCTGGCAGCGAGTCTGAGTCCTGTCCCTGGTGGCATCCTGGCAGCGAGTCCGAGTCCTGTCCCTGGTGGCATCCTGGCAGCGAGTCCGAGTCCTGTCCCTGGCGGCATTCTGCCACCGAGTCCGAGTCCAGTCCCTAGCGCTTCCTGGCAGCGAGTCCGAGTCCTATCCCTGGCGGCATTCTGGCGCTGAGTCCGAGCCCTGCCCCTGGCAGCATTCTGGTAGCGAGTCCGAGTCCTGTCCCTGGCTGCATTCTGGCAGCGAGTCCGAGTCCTGTCCCTGGCTGCATTCTGGCAGAGAGTCCGAGTTCTGTCCCTGGCTGCATTCTGGCAGAGAGTCCGAATCCTGGTCCTGGCTGCATTCTGGCAGAGAGTCCGAGTCCTGTCCCGGGCTGCATTCTGGCACTGAGTCCGAGTCTTGACCCGGGCTGCATTCTGGCAGAGAGTCCGAGTCCTGTCCCGGGCTGCATTCTGGCACCAAGTCAAGTCCTGTACCTGGCGGCATTCTGGCAGCGAGTCCGAGTCCTGGCCCTGGCGGCATACTGGCAGCGAGTCCGAGTCCTGGTGCTGGCGGCATTCTGGCACCGAGTCCGAGTCCTGGCCCTGGCGGCATCCTGGCAGCGAGTCCGAGTCCTGTCCCTGGCAGCATTCTGGCAGTGAGTCCGAGTCCTGTCCCTGGCGGCATTCTGGCAGCGAGTCCGAGTCCTGGCCCTGGCGGCATTCTGGCACCAAGTCAAATCCTGGCCCTGGCGGCATTCTGGCAGCGAGTCCGAGTCCTGGCCCTGGCGGCATTCTGGCACCGAGTCCGAGTCCTGGCTCTGGCGGCATCGTGCCAGCGAGTCCGAGTCCTGGTCCTGGCGGCATCCTGCCACCGAGTCCGAGACCTGGCCCTGGCGGCATTCTGCCACCGAGTCCGAGTCCTGTCCCTGGCGGCATCCTGGCAGTGAGTCCGAGTCCTGTCCCTGGCGGCATCCTGGCAGCGAGTCCGAGTCCTGGCCCTGGCGGCATTCTGGCAGCGAGTCCGAGTCCTGGTGCTGGCGGCATTCTGGCACCGAGTCCGAGTCCTGGCCCTGGCGGCATCCTGGCAGCGAGTCCGAGTCCTGTCCCTGGCAGCATTCTGGCAGTGAGTCCGAGTCCTCTCCCTGGCGGCATTCTGGCAGCGAGTCCGAGTCCTGTCCCTGGCGGCATTCTGGCACCAAGTCAAATCCTGGCCCTGGCGGCATTCTGGCAGCGAGTCCGAGTCCTGGCCCTGGCGGCATTCTGGCAGCGAGTCCGAGTCCTGGCTCTGGCGGCATCGTGCCAGCGAGTCCGAGTCCTGGTCCTGGCGGCATCCTGCCACCGAGTCCGAGACATGTCCCTGGCGGCATCCTGGCAGTGAGTCCGAGTCCTGTCCCTGGCGGCATCCTGGCAGCGAGTCCGAGTCCTGGCCCTGGCGGCATTCTGGCAGCGAGACCGAGTCCTGGCCCTGGCGGCATTCTGGCAGCGAGTCCGAGTCCTGGCCCTGGCGGCATTCTGGCAGCGAGTCCGAGTCCTGGCCCTGGCGGCATTCTGGCAGCGAGTCCGAGTCCTGTCCCTGGCGGCATTCTGGCAGCTAGTCCGAGTCCTGTCCCTGGCGGCAATCTGGCACCAAGTCTAGTCCTGGTCCTGGCGGCATTCTGGCAGCGAGTCCGAGTCCTGGTCCTGGCGGCATTCTGGCACCGAGTCCGAGTCCTGGTCCTGGCGGCATCGTGCCAGCGAGTCCGAGTCCTGGCCCTGGCGGCATTCTGCCACCGAGTCCGAGTCCTGGCCCTGGCGGCATTCTGGCAGCGAGTCCGAGTCCTGGTGCTGGCGGCATTCTGGCACCGAGTCCGAGTCCTGGCCCTGGCGGCATCCTGGCAGCGAGTCCGAGTCCTGTCCCTGGCAGCAATCTGGCAGTGAGTCCGAGTCCTGTCCCTGGCGGCATTCTGGCAGCGAGTCCGAGTCCTGTCCCTGGCGGCATTCTGGCACCAAGTCAAATCCTGGCCCTGGCGGCATTCTGGCAGCGAGTCCGAGTCCTGGCCCTGGCGGCATTCTGGCACCGAGTCCGAGTCCTGGCTCTGGCGGCATCGTGCCAGCGAGTCCGAGTCCTGGTCCTGGCGGCATCCTGCCACCGAGTCCGAGACCTGGCCCTGGCGGCATTCTGCCACCGAGTCCGAGTCCTGTCCCTGGCGGCATCCTGGCAGTGAGTCCGAGTCCTGTCCCTGGCGGCATCCTGGCAGCGAGTCCGAGTCCTGGCCCTGGCGGCATTCTGGCAGCGAGTCCGAGTCCTGTCCCTGGCGGCATTCTGGCAGCTATCCGAGTCCTGTCCCTGGCGGCATTCTGGCAGCGAGTCCGAGTCCTGTCCCTGGCGGCATTCTGGCACCAAGTCAAATCCTGGCCCTGGCGGCATTCTGGCAGCGAGTCCGAGTCCTGGCCCTGGCGGCATTCTGGCACCGAGTCCGAGTCCTGGCTCTGGCGGCATCGTGCCAGCGAGTCCGAGTCCTGGTCCTGGCGGTATCCTGCCACCGAGTCCGAGACCTGGCCCTGGCGGCATTCTGCCATCGAGTCCGAGTCCTGTCCCTGGCGGCATCCTGGCAGTGAGTCCGAGTCCTGTCCCTGGCGGCATCCTGGCAGCGAGTCCGAGTCCTGGCCCTGGCGGCATTCTGGCAGCGAGTCCGAGTCCTGGCCCTGGCGGCATTCTGGCAGCGAGTCCGAGTCCTGTCCCTGGCGGCATCCTGGCAGCGAGTCCGAGTCCTGGCCCTGGCGGCATTCTGGCAGCGAGTCCGAGTCCTGGCCCTGGCGGCATTCTGGCAGCGAGTCCGAGTCCTGTCCCTGGCGGCATTCTGGCAGCTATCCGAGTCCTGTCCCTGGCGGCATTCTGGCACCAAGTCAAGTCCTGGTCCTGGCGGCATTCTGGCAGCGAGTCCGAGTTCTGGTCCTGGCGGCATTCTGGCACCGAGTCCGAGTCCTGGTCCTGGCGGCATCGTGCCAGCGAGTCCGAGTCCTGGCCCTGGCGGCATCCTGCCACCGAGTCCGAGACCTGGCCCTGGCGGCATTCTGCCACCGAGTCCGAGTCCTGGCCCTGGCGGCATCCTGGCAGCGAGTCCGAGTCCTGTCCCTGGCAGCATTCTGGCAGTGAGTCCGAGTCCTGTCCCTGGCGGCATTCTGGCAGCGAGTCCGAGTCCTGGCCCTGGCGGCATTCTGGCACCAAGTCAAATCCTGGCCCTGGCGGCATTCTGGCAGCGAGTCCGAGTCCTGGCCCTGGCGGCATTCTGGCACCGAGTCCGAGTCCTGGCTCTGGCGGCATCGTGCCAGCGAGTCCGAGTCCTTGTCCTGGCGGCATCCTGCCACCGAGTCCGAGACCTGGCCCTGGCGGCATGCTGCCACCGAGTCCGAGTCCTGTCCCTGGCGGCATCCTGGCAGTGAGTCCGAGTCCTGTCCCTGGCGGCATCCTGGCAGCGAGTCCGAGTCCTGGCCCTGGCGGCATTCTGGCAGCGAGTCCGAGTCCTGGTGCTGGCGGCATTCTGGCACCGAGTCCGAGTCCTGGCCCTGGCGGCATCCTGGCAGCGAGTCCGAGTCCTGTCCCTGGCAGCATTCTGGCAGTGAGTCCGAGTCCTCTCCCTGGCGGCATTCTGGCAGCGAGTCCGAGTCCTGTCCCTGGCGGCATTCTGGCACCAAGTCAAATCCTGGCCCTGGCGGCATTCTGGCAGCGAGTCCGAGTCCTGGCCCTGGCGGCATTCTGGCAGCGAGTCCGAGTCCTGGCTCTGGCGGCATCGTGCCAGCGAGTCCGAGTCCTGGTCCTGGCGGCATCCTGCCACCGAGTCCGAGACATGTCCCTGGCGGCATCCTGGCAGTGAGTCCGAGTCCTGTCCCTGGCGGCATCCTGGCAGCGAGTCCGTGTCCTGGCCCTGGCGGCATTCTGGCAGCGAGACCGAGTCCTGGCCCTGGCGGCATTCTGGCAGCGAGTCCGAGTCCTGGCCCTGGCGGCATTCTGGCAGCGAGTCCGAGTCCTGGCCCTGGCGGCATTCTGGCAGCGAGTCCGAGTCCTGTCCCTGGCGGCATTCTGGCAGCTAGTCCGAGTCCTGTCCCTGGCGGCAATCTGGCACCAAGTCAAGTCCTGTTCCTGGCGGCATTCTGGCAGCGAGTCCGAGTCCTGGTCCTGGCGGCATTCTGGCAGCGAGTCCGAGTCCTGGTGCTGGCGGCATTCTGGCACCGAGTCCGAGTCCTGGCCCTGGCGGCATTCTGGCACCAAGTCAAATCCTGGCCCTGGCGGCATTCTGGCACCGAGTCCGAGTCCTGGCTCTGGCGGCATCGTGCCAGCGAGTCCGAGTCCTGGTCCTGGCGGCATCCTGCCACCGAGTCCGAGACCTGGCCCTGGCGGCATTCTGCCATCGAGTCCGAGTCCTGTCCCTGGCGGCATCCTGGCAGTGAGTCCGAGTCCTGTCCCTGGCGGCATCCTGGCAGCGAGTCCGAGTCCTGGCCCTGGCGGCATTCTGGCAGCGAGTCCGAGTCCTGGCCCTGGCGGCATTCTGGCAGCGAGTCCGAGTTCTGGTCCTGGCGGCATTCTGGCACCGAGTCCGAGTCCTGGTCCTGGCGGCATCGTGCCAGCGAGTCCGAGTCCTGGCCCTGGCGGCATCCTGCCACCGAGTCCGAGACCTGGCCCTGGCGGCATTCTGCCACCGAGTCCGAGTCCTGTCCCTGGCGGCATCCTGGCAGCGAGTCCGAGTCCTGTCCCTGCCGGCATCCTGGCAGCGAGTCCGAGTCCTGGCCCTGGCAGCATTCTGGCAGAGAGTCCGAGTCCTGTCCCTGGCTGCATTCTGGCAGAGAGTCCGAATCCTGGTCCTGGCTGCATTCTGGCAGAGAGTCCGAGTCCTGTCCCGGGCTGCATTCTGGCACTGAGTCCGAGTCTTGTCCCGGGCTGCATTCTGGCAGAGAGTCCGAGTCCTGTCCCGGGCTGCATTCTGGCACCAAGTCAAGTCCTGACACTGGCGGCATTCTGGCAGCGAGTCCGAGTCCTGGCCCTGGCGGCATTCTGCCACCGAGTCCGAGTCCTGGCTTTGGCGGCATCGTGCCAGCGAGTCCGAGTCCTGGCCCTGGCGGCATCCTGGCAGCGAGTCCGAGTCCTGTCCCTGGCGGCATTCTGGCACTGAGTCCGAGTCCTGTCCCTGGCGGCATTCTGGCAGCGAGTCCGAGTCCTGTCCCTGGCGGCATTCTGACAGCGAGTCCGAGTCCTGTCCCTGGCGGCATTCTGGCACCAAGTCAAGTCCTGGTCCTGGCGGCATTCTGGTAGCGAGTCCGAGTCCTGGCCCTGGCGGCATTCTGGCAGCGAGTCCGAGTCCTGTCCCTGGCGGCATCCTGGCACCGAGTCCGAGTCCTGGTCCTGGCGGCATTCTAGCAGCGAGTCCGAGTCCTGTCCCTGGCGGCATCCTGGCACCGAGTCCGAGTCCTGGCCCTGGCGGCATCCTGGCACCGAGTCCGAGTCCTGTCCCTGGCGGCATCCTGGCACTGAGTCCGAGTCCTATCCCTGGCGGCATTCTGGCACCGAGTCAGTGTCCTCTCCCTGGCGGCATTCTGGCAGCGAGTCCGAGTCCTGTCCCTGGCTGCATCATGCCAGCGAGTCCGAGTCCCGGCCCTGGCGGCATTCCGGCACCGAGTCCGAGTCCTATTCCTGGCGGTATTCTGGCACCGAGTCCGAGTCCTGGCCCTGGTGGCATCCTGGCAGCGAGTCCGAGTCCTGGCCCTGGCAGCATTCTGGCACCGAGTCCGAGTCCTGGTCCTGGCGGCATTCTGGCACCAAGTCCGAGTCCTGGCCCTGGCGGCATTCTGGCACCCAGTCAAGTCCTGGCCCTGGTGGTCTGTGATTCCTGTCCTACCCCCTTGTCTGAATCCCTTCTCTGCCCCTCTGACCTCTAGCCCTTGTCTGCAGCCCCCGCCCTCACTTCGGTCTAGTTCCATCACCGGAGCTAGATAGGTACTGTCTGGTGTTCATTCGTGTAGGTCTTGTCTGGACTCCGTGGGGGTAAATCAGGCCGTCTTGCCGTTTCCCCGCGGGGAGTCATGTCTTCTCGTGTCTTGTCCTCACCTCCGTGGGGTAGCTCAGGCCGACTTGCCGTTGCCCCACGGAGGGTCATGAGTCCCGGCCCTATGTCTTGTACCCAAGGAGGGGTCCCGGCTCTCTGTTCTGTGTGATACCCGGCCCTATGTACTGTTTCCAAGGAGGGTCCCGACTCTGTGTTCTGTGTATGTGTCCACGGTTGCATGTACCTGCTCTCCCGAGACCGAGGCTCTGTTTTCCATGTTCCTCCTCACCCTTGCCCATGTCATGTCCTTACCTGGTTCCGAGATCCGAGCCCGAGACAAGACCCAGGTACTGGGTCCTTGCCTAGTCTCAGGCTCGGAGTCCATACCCCAGCCTCTTCATGTCTCCTCTAGTTCTGGGAGCTGATTCCGAGTCCAAGCCCAGATCCTTGATCCCAGCCTTGTCGTAGTCCTGAGTCCTTGTCAGGTTCGCTATTTCCTGATCCTGCCTTGCTCTCCTGGTATCGAACAATAAACTAAATCTAGGTAACCTCATAAGATGTGTCTTGCATTTGGGTCCACCCTTGCTCCCGACGCCCCCGCCAGCGTGACAGAACGCTCCCGCCAAACATGGACCCAGCAGACACAAACTGTTTTACCAAACTCTTGTCAGCCTGAAAGTCAAGGTGTTGTTCTGTTTTGCCCGCCGGCCAAATCCCACCCTCCCCCACCCACCCGGGTCATCGATAATACAGGCAAATCTGTTGATCACCTGGAGGCTCCCATTGGGAGGGGGATACTGTCATGGTCCGGATCGGGGTCCCTTTAAATCTACCTTGTTTATGTTACGATCCGGATCGTTGATTCCTTGTTTTCCCATAGTCCTGAGTCCTTGTCAGGTTCGCTATTTCCTGCTCCTGCCTTTCTCTCCTGGTATCGAACAATAAACTAAATCTATGTAACCTCACAAGATGTGTCTGGCATTTGGGTCCATCCTTGCTCCCAACGCACCCGCCATTGTGACATTTGTACTTATTTAGCTAGTTAGGAATAGAACTGAACGAATTCTCCGTGCATTTTTTTTCTTCAGATCACCCTTTCTTACTTCCCTGAAAATGCAAACGGATCAAATAGACATAAGGGGAGATCGTACAATTTTGATAGACTTGTATTGGCCGGACAGCACTGTTTTAAGATAAAAATAGAGAAGACCAATTCTGTTGCCTGGTGCGCAAAGCAGCTGATAATAAACCAGCGATACTATTTTCATTTTTGAGCTCCTTCCTCTCTTTGAAGACTTTAGTCCAATGTGCATCTTTTCCACCACTCACCTCCACCCATTCCCACGCACTTATCTTCCCTTCTACCTGGTTTCTCCCATCGCTTTCCAGCTTATGTTACTTTTCCTCGCCCACCTTTTTATTTTCAGTTCTTTTCCCTTTCCTTCCAGTCCCAATGAAGCGTCTCGGCCTGAAGCGCAGACTCTTTCTTCCTTTCCATAGGCGCTGCTTTTGAGTTCCTTTAGCTTTCTGTGGCCGTTACTCCGGATTTGCAGCGTCTGGAGAATCTCTTGTGATTATGGCTTTGATGTTTATCGGTTACTATTTCTAATTCAACATAATACACCCATGAGCGGCTTCCGCCCATCTTCTAAGCATTGATCAGGCTGTAACTGCAATATTTTAAGCAGTTTTGGGTCCCTTATCTTCGAAAGGATGTGCTGGAGAGGATCTAGAGGAGGTACACGTGGATGATTCCAGGTATGAGGAGCGCTTGACGGCTCTGGGACTGTACTCGCTGGAGTTTAGAAGAATGCAGACGGGCGTGGGGGGAGGGAATCTTAGTAAAACCTATCAAATATTCAGACGCCGAGATAGAGTGGTCATGGAGGGGATCTCGGACAGAGGACACAGCCTCATAATACACGGAAGTCCCTTTAGAACAGAAATTAGGAGGGATTTCTTCAGCGAGTGGGTGTCAACTCTGTGGAATTCATTGTCACAGACGGCTATGGAAGCGAGATCATTAGATATATTTGAAGTGGAGGTGGGTAGGTTCTTGATTAGTAAGGGCACCAAATGTTACAGGGAGAAGGCAGGAGAATAGGGTTGAGAGGGATTATAAAGCAGCCATGATGGACTTGACGTAGCAGACTCGATTGGCCGAACGACCGAATTCTGCTGTTGTATCTTATGGCCTTATTATCTAGCATAGCAAAACATCCTTGTACTTGATTGCCTCCTGTGGCGGTAAACAATGACATCATTAGACCACGCGAGAAAGAATGGAAATCTAATTTTCCCCTACTTTCCCTCAACCAGTATCAGCGAAACAGTTGCTGCCCAACTCGTCAATTCCGGACACAGGTGATTTACCTCCTTTATGACGCAGTTTTTCCTCTGTTAATGCAGAAAATAACAACATTGAGAGAAGCTACCGGGTGAAACCCCGGCAGAACATTTAGCACTATTGGTGGAATATTTATATAATCATTGTCAATATATATATTAGAATGGTGACAGGAGGTATTGAAGCAACACATATAAAATGTTGGAAGAACTCAGATGGCCAGACAGCATCAAAGGAATAGAGTATAGTCTACGTTCCGGGCCGAGACCCTACTTTTTCTGTATATATTCCCTGGCCTGCTGAGTTCCTCCAGCATTTTGTGTGTGTTTCTTGGATTTCCAGCATCTGCTGATTTTATTTTGCTTAGCAGTAGATATTGTAGTTGCTATGGAAACTTCGTCAGTCTGTGGTGTTCTGCCTGTCTGCGCATAACGGGGTGAATAGAGTCCCGAGGCATGTTGCAAATTTGTGTGTTGCATGTGTATTTAGGCTGCAGTCGGAATGCTTACGCCATATTTGTCTCAGAACAATTTATTTGCTGGGTGATTTCAACGCTATACCTTCTCCTTACTTCAAGAGGCAGAGGCAGAAATAAACAGGAGTTACAGAGAGATAGTCACCCCTAAGAGTCGGGAGACAGGTAGCTGGGTGACTGTCAGGAGAGGTAAGGGGAATAGACAGATTGAGCAGAGCACCCCTGTGGCTGTTCCCACTAATAATAAGTATATCGTTTTGGATACTGTTGATGGGGATGACCTACCAGGACAAGTTACAGTGGTTGCGTCTCTGGCACCGAGACTGGACCCTTAGCTCAGAAGGAAAGGAGGGAAAAGAGGAGAGCAGTAGTGATAGGGGATTCGATAGTTAGGGGACAGATAAGAGGTTTTGTGGAAGAGCTCGAGAATACCGGATGGTCTGTTGCCTCCTTGGTGCCAAGTCCGCGATACCTCGGTTCGAGTTCTGAGCATTCTCAAGAGGGAGGGTGGGCAGCCAGAAGTCGTGGTCCATGTAGGGACCAATGACGTGGGTAGGAAGAGTGAGGAAGTCCTGAAAGGTGAGTTCAGGGAGTTAGGCGCCAAGTTAAAGGACAGGACTTCCAGGATAGCAATCTCAGAATTGCTACCAGTGCCACGTGCAGGCAGGTTTAGAAATAGTAAGATAGCGCAGATCAACACGTGGATGAAGACATGGTGCAGAAGGGAGGGCTTCAGATTTATAGATAATTGGGAAGTTTTCCAGGGAAGGTGGTACCTGTTCTGGCGGGACGGTTTACATCTGAACTGGAAGGGGACAAATAATCTTGCGGGTAGGTTTCCTAGAGAGGCTCCAGTGGATTTAAACTAGATACAGGGGGGAGGGGAACCAGAGTGTAGGAACAGATGTAGGGGAGAAGGAAGAAAAAGGAGATAGTAAAGTTGTATGCACCGTTAGTGATAAACAGAGAGTCAGAGGTGGAATATTTCTTAAAAGCATTTATTTTAATGCTAGGAGCATTGTAAGAAAGGTGGATGAACTTAAAGTATGGATTGATACCTGGAAGTATGATGTTGTAGCTTTTCGTGAAACATGGCTGCAGGAGAGGTGTGATTGGCGTCTAAATATTTCTGGATTTCGTTGCTTCAGGTGTGATAGAATCGGAGGGACAAGAGAGGGAAGTGTTGCATTGCTTGTCAAAAAAAAAATTACAGCGGTGCTCTGGCAGGATAGATTAGAGGGCTCATCTAGGGAGGCTATTTGGGTGGAATTGAGGAATGGGAAAGGTATATTAACACTTACAGGGGTGTATTATAGACCACCTAATGGGGAGCGAGAATTGGAGGAGCAAATTGGTAAGGAGATAGCAGATATTTGTAGTAAGTACAAGGTTGTCATTGTGGGAGATTTTAATTTTCCACACATAGACTGGGAAACCCATACTGTAAAAGGGCTGGATGGTTTGGAGATTCCAAAATGTGTGCAGGATAGTTTTTTGCAGCAATGCATAGAGGTACCAATTAGAGAAGGGGCAGTGTTGGATCTCCTGTTGGGGAATGAGATAGGTCAGGTTATGGAGGTATGTCTTGGGGAGCACTTCGGGTCCAGTGATCACAATGCCATTAGTTTCAATATAATTGTGGAGAGGGATAGGTCTGGACCCAGGGTTGAGATTTTGATTGAAGAAAGGCTAACTTTGAGGAGATGCGAAAGGATTTAGAAGGAGTGGATTGGGACAAATTGTTTTATGGGAAGAATGTAATAGAGAAATGGAGGTCATTTAAAAGTGAAATGTTGAGGATGTAGGATCTTAATGTTCCTGTTAGGTTGAAAGGAAAGGTCAAAAGTTTGACAGAGCCATGGTTTTCAAGGGATATTGGAAACTTGGTTTGGAAAAAGAGAGATATCTACAATAAATATAGGCAGCATGGCGTAAACGAGATGCTCGAGGAATATAAAGAATGTGAAAAGAATCTTAAAAAAGAAATAAGAAAAGCTAAAAGAGGATATGTGGTTACTTTGGCAAATAAGGTGAAAATAAATCCAAAGGGTTTCTACAGTTATATTAATAGCAAGAGGATAGTGAGGGATAAAATTGGTCCCTTAGAGAATCAGAGTGGACAGCTATGTGTGGAACCAAAAGAGATGGGGGAGATTTTGAACAATTTATTTTCTTCAGCATTCACTAAGGAGAAGGATATTGAATTGTGTAAGGTAAGGGAAACAGATAGGGAAGTTATGGAAACTATGATGATTAAAGAAGAGAAAGTATTGGCTATTTTAAGTAATATAAAAGTGGATAAGTCTCTGCGTCCTGACAGGATATACTTTAGATACTTTGCTTTATACTTTATTGTCGCCAAACAATTGATACTAGAACATACAATCATTACAGCGATATTTGATTCTGCGCTTCGCGCTCCCTGCAGTACAAATCAATAGTAAATATTAAAAATTTAAATTTAAATCATAAATTATAAATAGAAAAGAGAAAGTAAGGTAGTGCAAACAAAAAAAAAACGAGAGGCAAGTCCGGATATTTGAGGGTACGGCCCAGATCCTGGCCAGGATCCATTCAGCAGTCTTATCACAGTTGGAAAGAAGCTGTTCCAAAATCTGGCCACCTGAGTCTTCAGGCTGCTGAGTCTTCTCCCAGAGGGAAGAGGAATGAAAAGTGTGTTCGCTGGGTGGGTGGTGTCCTTCATTAACCTGGCAGCACTGCTTTGACAGCAAGCGGCGTAAAGTGAATCCAAGGACCGAAGATTGGTTTGTGTGTTATGCTGGCCTGTGTTCACGATCTTCTGCAGCTTCTTCCGGTCTTGATCAGGATAACATCCATACCAGGTTGTGATGCACCCTAGAAGAATGTTTTCTATGGTGCATCTATAAAAATTAGTGTGGCTTTTAGGGGACAGGCTAAGTTTCTTTAGGTTTCTCAGGAAGTAAAGGCGCTGGTGGGCCACCTTGGCAGTGAACTCTGCTTAGTTGGACCAAGTCAAGTCATTTGTGATATTGACCCCGAGGAACTTAAAGCTTTTGACCTGTTCGACTTGCGCACCCCCGATGTAAATGGGGTTGTGCGGTCCGCTACTCCTTCTGAAGTCAACAACCAATTCCTTCATCTTGGTGACATTGATGGATAAGTTATAGACTTCGCACCATGACGCCAGGTTCTTAATTTCCTCTCTGTACTCTAACTCATCATTGCCTGATATACGGCCTACAATTGTGGTGTCATCAGCAAACTTATATATTGAGTTCGATGGAAACTTGGCTACACAATCATGGGTGTACTGTGAATACAGCAGGGGGCTGAGTACACAGCCTTGTGGGGCACCCGTGCTCAGAGTGATTGTAGAGGAGAGCTTGTCCCCTAGTTTTACAGCCTCCGTCCAGTCTGTGAGAAAGTTGAAGATCCAGCTGCAGATCTGAGTGCTAAGGCCCAGGTTCCGGAGCTTAGGAATCTTATTCTCTAGGACCTTGAGGGAAGTTAGTGTGGAAATAGCAGGGGCTCTGACAGAAATATTTCAAATGTCATTAGAAACGGGGATGGTGCCGGAGGATTGGCGAATTGCTCATGTTGTTCCATTGTTTAAAAAGGGTTCTAAGAGTAAACCTCGCAATTATCGGCCTGTAAGTTTGACGTCAGTGGTGGGTAAATTAATGGATAGTATTCTTAGAGATGGTTACCTGGATAAACAGCGTCCGATTAGGAACAGACAACATGGATTTCTGTGTGGAAGGTTATGTTTGGCAAATGTTATTGAATTTTTTGAAGAGGTTACAAGGAAATTTGACGAGGGTAAAGCGGTGGATGTTGTCTATATGGACTTCAGTTAGGTCTTTGACAGGGTTCCACATGGAAGGTTAGTTAAGAAGGTTCAATCGTTAGGTATTAATATTGAAGTAGTAAAATGGATTCAACAGTGGTAGGATGGGAGACACCAGACAGTAGTGGTGGATGACTGTTTGTCAGGTTGGAGGCCGGTGACTAGGGTGTGCCTCAGGGATCTGTACTGGGTCCAATGTTGTTTGTTATATACATTAATGATCTGAATGATAGGGTGGTAAATTGGATTAGTAAGTATGCAGATGATACTAAGATAGGTGGCATTGTGAATAATGAAGTAGGCTTACAAAGCCTGCAGAGAGATTTAGGCCAGTTAGAAGAGTGGGCTGAAAGATGGCAGATGGAGTTTAATGCTGATAAATGTGAGGTGCTACATTTTGGTAGGACTAATCAAAATAGGACATACATGGTAACTGGTAGGGCATTGAAGAATGCAGTAGAACTGAAGGATCTAGTAATAATGGTGCATAGTTCCCTGAAGGTGGAATCTCATGTAGATAGGTTGGTGAAGAAAGCTTTTGGTATGCTGGCCTTTATAAATCAGAACATTGAGTATAGGAGTTGGGATGTAATGTTAAAAATGTACAAGACATTGGTAAGGCCAGATCTGGAGTATCGTGTACAGTTCTGGTCACCGAATTATAGGAAAGATGTCAACAAAATAGAGTACAGAGAAGATTTTCTAGAATATTACCTGGGTTTCAGCATCTAAGTTACAGAGAAAGTTTGAACAAGATGGGTCTTTATTCTTTGGAGCGTAGAAGGTTGAGGGGGGACTTGATAGGAGTATTTAAAATTATGCGGGGGATAGATAGAGTTGACGTGGATAGGCTTTTTCCATTGTGATTTGAAGAGATTCAAACAAGAGGACATGAGTTGAGAGTTAGGGGACAAAAGTTTTGGGGTAACACGAGGGGGAACTTCTGTACACGGAGTGGTAGCTGTGTGGAACGAGCTTCCAGTAGAAGTGGTAGAGGCAGGCTCAATATTGTAATTTAAAGTAAAATTGGTTAGTTACATGGACAGGAGGGGAATGGAGGGTTATGGGCTGAGTGCAGGTCGGCGGGACTAGGTGAGCGTAAACATTCGGCACGGACTAGAAGGGCCGATATCGCCTGCTTCCGTGCTGTAATTGTTATATGGTTATACTGAAAACAGCAACAAAAAGTAACATTGGAATTTCCAGTGGAAGTTTTTCATGTTGCATGATATCGTTTTGGAATATACGGGAAAGGTCAATAAGTTAATGACACGACATTGTTTCTCTGATTTTTAAAGAAGGTAAAAGGCGAAAAAGAAACTATGCGTTAAGGGAGGGATAAATAGCGCAGAAATTGTTTACACCTATCTTTTCAGTTTTCTGCTATTGCTGCGTCCCGTACTGTTTGCCACATATTAAAGATTTTGATGAGAATGTTAGTGGCATGATTAGCAAGTATGCGCATGGCCACAATAATTCTTGGCGTCGGTGAACAGTGAATAAGTTGCCTAAGGATCCAGATCAAAGGGGAAGTGGACCAAGAAATGACAGGTAGACTTGTATTCAGATACATAGAGAGCGATTCATTTTGAATAGTTAAACTGAGACTGTAAATGACAAGACCCCGGGGAATGTTGCAAAACAGAGAGACCTATAGGTACAAGAACATGGTTATGTGCATACGGAAACAAATGTAGAGAAGATAGTGAACAAGTCGTATGTCATGGTTGCCTTCACCAGATGGTGCACTGAGTACAAGATTTGAGATAACATGTTACAGCTGTATAGGACCTTCAGCAGACCGCACCCTAAATATTGCATGCAGTTCTCGTGTGATGAAGGGATGTGATGAATCTAGGGAGTACTGGAAAATATTCACCAAATATCGCTGGTGTTGGAGGGTTTTATTTATGAAGATTGGCTGCATAGCTTGAGACTGTTTTCTCAGCAGTGAGGGGAGCTGATGGCGACCTTATATGCGCACGATAAGCTGAATTGTTGTAATTTATGGGACAACATATAGGTCTTGTCACCACTGCCGTGCCACAAGATGCAGAGGGCTGCGAGTGCTGTCTTTATGCACAACCCTGATGTAGTTCACGAAGGTTATTGCTTCAGAAGGGCCTTATAATTCCGTCTTTGATCTTCAGAGATAGTTAAAACAGTTCAAAAGTAATTACAATTATTACAATGATTTCTAAACATCAAGTATATTCACAATTTATTACCCCATTTAACACGGCACGAAATTTCAGTTGTATGTTTTAATACACAGGTACAAAATTTCTTGTGAAACATGGTACATCATATAAGTTGCTCTAAGAGCTCCCATCAGCGCGTAGCGTAACAAAATAGAATTATGCTCAATAACGGTAGGCCCTCCTATGGTCCGGATCGACCACGAATCTTTTGACCTAGCTACACACATTGTTGGTGCAACGACGCCAGTATGCAAGCCAAGGAGGTACGAGAGAGCAAGCTAGCCCAGGCAGTGGGCTGCTCCTCTCCATAGGTCTGAAAAATCCAAAGGAACGGCAGAGACCGATAAAATTTGGCATCTCTGGCTTCGCAGGAATTGCCAGTCAGCGCTGAACTCAACGTAGGAATGCCAGCTCCAGATTTTTCCTCGGGGTTTACTCCCCAAGCATGAGTGCGTACAGCAGCGAGGCAGCTGAGGTTTGATATCAGAGTTTTCCTTCCCCTAGGTCAGCTGATAACCACGGCTGAGGAGCCCGGTCTGGTCGAAGTGACTGGTTTTAAGGCGCAAGTAACCCGCCTTTGCTGCTTCTCTTGTCGTTAGAGGCATTTCCGCCGGCCGTAGTAGCTAAGCCACACATGAAGGCCAGGAGCTGCACTTGGTTCTCAGAAGCTAGTTGAGACGCAAACCTTTGGGAGCATTTAATAGGCAGTGGGAGCTTATCCCCACTACCCCTCCCAGCTATGTCAAACTTGAGGAACCAATCCTAAGCCACACCAGAAGCTTCCGTGCTGCACTCAGCAGGTTCCAGTTTGACTAACAATTCAATAAGGTGAGGCTCTGATCCGGACAATGAGCGGAAGTGGGACGATGGCAAAATGCGCTGAGTTTCTCCAGAGACCGATTGTTTCTCCGGAGAATTTCTCTTTACCCCGGAGTGCGATCCAACTCAAAATCATCCAGCTGAATAACCGAATACTGTTGAGTATGATCACATCTGAAGAACCGGCAAACCAATGCATTTTTAAAATATCGCTGAAAATACAGTATGCTCCAAAGACTGAAAATATGAACATTTCATTTTCTGGACCTGTTTCTTGCAGCTTTCTTTTCAATGCTGTGATTTCTGAAATGGAAAGAAAAGACATCATTAGGCACAAATTAGATCAAGGTCACTTCGGCTATTAGGTTATCTCCATGTCTAATTAAACTGTACAAATTACTTGTATTCCAATTATCTGCCTTAGTTCCTCATTCAGCAAATGCCACCAGTGTTATTCTGGAGATATCCAATTAAACTTTCTATAGAAATCTAATCTTGAGGCTCTCCTCTGGACTTTTATGCGAATCTCCACCTTTATCCCACGTACAGAGGGAAGATCCTTTCTTAAATTGCTTAATCTCCATCTCAGTAGTCCAGATCACAGATCACATCTTTACTTTGACCATCTGTCCTTCCGCAATAACATGATTCAATTTTCCCAATTGCTGCTTCTCCAGTATATCTGCTTCTGAGAGGCCTTCCCTTTAATAAATTTAAGATTGGCCCCTCCTACGGTACCGCCGATTTTCAATCAATCATCCCCATCATAGCCACCGACGAACTAGATGCTAACATTAGGCTCGGCGTTCCTTGGTCTGTTCCCATGAGGTATTTGACGATGCAAACGTAAGTTAAGTGCGGGCTTTTATAGAGCTGAATAACGGAAACATTTTCCCATCAAAATACCTTTGCTGTGCAAATGCTAAGATAGCACAAATCCTATTGTGATAGGACGGCACGGTAGCTTACTGGTTATCGTAATGCTTTATAGCACTAGCGATCCAGATTGATTTCTCGTCACTGTCTGTAAGGTGTTTGTACTTTCTCCCCGTGACCGTGCGGGGTTTCCTCCCCAGTTCCAATGACGCGTGGGTTAAGAGTGGTATAACCATAAAACCATATCGTATATTGAGGGCATGCTCTCTTGGCGCTGGAGGCATGGAGGCATGGAGGCACGGCACTTGCGGGGTCCCGTTGGAACATTCCGGGACTGCGTTGCTTGTAGACGAATTCGGCGCATGTTTCGATGTATATGAGATAAATAACACTAATATTTAATCTATAAAGATCTTTAAAAATCTTTGTCTTGGACAATTCATTTTTTTTCTACCAGGAAGGTGGTTGAAATTAAAAGCGAAATTTAGATTAACCGCAACACACATCAAAGTTGCTGGTGAACGCAGCAGGCCAGGCAGCATCTATAGGAAGAGGCGCAGTCGACGTTTCAGGCCGAGACCCTTCGTCAGGACACAGTGCCTCTTCCTATAGATGCTGCCTGGCCTGCTGCGTTCACCAGCAACTTTGATGTGTGTTGCTTGAATTTCCAGCATCTGCAGAATTCCTGTTGTTTGCGTTTAGATTAACCGCATTGTCTTGGCGATGATTACTGTGTTATGCAATAAAAGATCCAGGGGAGGGAGATACAGGAACAGAGAACGCTAGGTCCTCAAAGCGTATACAGCGACATCTATATCAAAGATGGTGAGGTTGTTATTTCGGTCCAGTGGCATTTCCTGACGATGACCGGGATTAACGACTGAATAATTTGGTTCTATTTCTGCCTGCTAGGTGCTATCTGCTGAGATAAATGTTTCAAAAGCTTTTGGGTTTTACTGTCGGATATGTAGCATCTAGGCTTTATCCTTTTTAGTTTTGGGTTCAACTTTGACGTAGGTTTATTACCTCAGGCATTAACTGGGCTTCTCTGCACATACTTCCTAAATTACCAGTGTTTTCCAGGCCTTCCTTTATTTTAGATTTCCAGCAGGTGTTTTGTTTGGATTTTAAAATTGTAGCACTGTCCTGTTCGTTCTTTTGCTTCCTTCCTGCGTTTTCGGTAATCTCTTTTTGCTTACACCCCCTTCACACAGGTTACCTGCCATTACAAAGACTCCACCACTCTCTCTCACAGTCGGGACCAATCCACCTTTTCACTTGCCCAAGTTCGCCAACATCCCATCGTCATTTCCATTATTGTCACCCCTCTCACTTCCCTGAAACTCAAACATACTAATACTCAAAACATAACGCACACAAACTGCTGGAGGATCTCAACAGGTCAGGCAGTATCTATAGAGAGGAATAATGAGCCGACGTTTTGAACAAGACCCTTCATCAAGAATGTTGTAGCCATTACAGAGACTTGGATGGCTCAGGGACAGGAATGGTTACTTCGAGTGCCAGGCTTTAGATGTTTCAGAAAGGACAGGGAAGGAGTCAAAAGAGGTGGGGGCGTGACACTGTTGAGCAGAGATAATGTCACAGTTGCAGAAAAGGAACAAGTCATGGAGCGATTGTCTATGGAATCTCTGTGGGTGGAAATTAGGAACAGGAATGGTTCAATAACTCTACCGGGTGGTTTTTATAGACTATCCAATAGTAACAAGGCCATCGAGGAGCAGAAAGGGAGACAGATTCTGGAAAGGTGGGTTGTTCTGGTGGGAGATTTTAATTTCCCAAATATGGATTGGCATGTCCCTAGAGCTAAGGGTTTAGATGTGGTGGAGTTTGTTAAGTGTGCTCAGGAGAGACTTCCAGTAGAGCTCATGGAGTGAAGTCGTGCTCTTGACTCTCTCCATTACCTCTGAGTTTTTTTTCTTATGATCAGCTATATTTAACTAACCATTAAGGCATCGACTTTTACAATAATCTGAAACAAATTGGGCTTTTTGATATTCGGATGCTTTTAAGGTCTACTATGTCCAAGACCGGAAAAAATGGGAAAGACGGCAAACCTTCGGTTAGACCGAAACGTACCGATCTCCCTCCGACTGAACCACCATTGACTATGAAAGCTATATCGGATCTAATTCAAAGGGAAATTTCAACCTCTATAACGGAGCTGATTCGTGCGGAAATTTCAATTAATTTCCAGAAAATTGCGGATTCAATCGATAAAATGCAAACATCTATCACGGAACATCAGTCGGCTATATGTAATCTTCAAAAATCCACGCAACAAAATGAACTCAAGATGGAGAAAATTGAAGAAACAATTACTTCAATGAAGAAAAAACTGGACTTTCTGACTTTTAAAAACTCTGACTTAGAATCCAGAATCCGACGGCAGAATATTCGAATTATTGGTGTTCGTGAAGCTGTTGAATCTGACAACCCTATAAAGTTTTTTTTTCTCAACTTTTAAAAGATGCATTTCCTACCGTATTTCCTGACCAACCACCGTTATTGGATCGGGCTCACAGAGTTCCATCCTATTCGTCTAAGTCAGATAAACCTCGACATGTCATTTTACGTTTTCATTACTTTCAAGACAAGGAGAAACTGCTTCGATTTGTTCGATCTAAAGGTTATATCGATTTTTTGGATCTTCAGTTCCGTTCGTGGAGGACTTCAGCAAACAGTTTCGGGATCAACGGGTTCATTACAGATCTGTGATGTCGGAACTCTACAAGATGGATTTAAAACTAGCGCTGCTTTACCCTGCGCGTTTAAGGATACGTACGCCTGACGGAGCCCTTCGTTTTTTTGAAGCTCCATCGGATGCTCAGAGTTATCTGGATCAATTTTGACCTTCAACATCTTAATCGTAATTTTTAATTATCTCAGTTTGATTGGAGGTTGTGAATCTGTCGGGTTTAATTTTTGATTGCTTTATATGGGCAGAAAACTTTATTTTTGATTAATTAATATGGTTGCCAAACTTTCTTTCTAACTGCGTCATTCCTTTCTTTTTCCTTGGAGAATCTGGGTGGTTATTCCCTCAGCATCATTTCGTGTATTTCCTTTGAGGCCTTAAATTTCGTAGTCTTTAAATGTACTTTTTTCTGTAGGTTTTCCTAACTAGTTTATATTAATAATTTCGTTTCTTTTTTTTGGTTATCATAGGGTCTGTGGTCTGTTTCGGTTTTCTTTATATTTTCTGGCTTTTTCTCTGTTTTATATCGTGTTTGTCTTAACTGTTCTACTTTTTTTTATTCTTTTACTGTTTTACAACTAGCTGATCTTTTTTATATTTACACTTTTTTAGTGAGCGTCTATCGGAAGTCATGGGGGTAGTTTTAGTGCTTGCTTCTTTCTGGCGGGTCTGCTTTAGATTTAACCTTGGGGTCATTGGGTGGGGTGTGGTGGGAGGGGCTTCACGTTTTAGTTTTTTCCTTCTTGGGCTATTTACATTACTGAAGCATTGGTTGCGTTCTCCTACCCGTTATCTCTGGTTTGTTCTGTTCCCTTTCCCGGTTCGTGGGTCGAACCTATTGTCAATCCTCTTTTTTGCGGGTTGACTTCAGGGTTTATGGAGTCTATTATTAATTTTGTCTCCTGAAATACTAATGGTCTTAATCATCCTATTAAAAGGAAAAAAGTTTTTAAAGTATTCCGGAGACTTAAAGCACATGTACTATTTTTACAAGAGACCCATGTGCGGAGGGGGGACAGACTACTTTTTTTTAAATTCTGGAAGGTACAAAAGTTTCATTCGAATTCTAACGCTAAGATTCGAGGCGTCTCTATTTTTATAGACTCCTCAGTTACTTTTGTACAACATGATATTATCTCTGATCCAATGGTAGATTTCTACTGGTTAGTGGTCTACTATTCAATAAAAAGGTAGTTTTGGTTAACGTTTATGCTCCCAATATGGACTGTCCAGAATTTTATAAATCATTATTTAATCGGTTCCCGAACTTGAATGAGTTTTCATTGATCTGGGGCAGAGATCTTACTACTTGCTTATCTCCACCTTTGGACCGTTCGGCTCCTCTACGGACCTTACCCAATAAATCTGCAACTTTGATTAACTCATTCCTCTCTGATTCTGGGTCGACGGACATTTGGCGTTTTTTGCATCCTCAGGAAAAAGATGTTTCTTTTTTTTCACATGTTTACCATTCCTATTCAAGAATTGATTATTTTTTTATTGACTCTCGGCTTATCTCTTCAGTGATTAAATGTGATTATGATTCTATAACCATTTCGGATCATGCTGCACTTAAGCTTTCTATTAAAATTCAGGTCAATACACAAAATAATAGACAATGGCGTTTTAATTCGTTGCTGCTTCAGGACTTGGATTTTGTTAACTTTATGAATGAACAGATTGATTTCTTTTTTACAATCAACTACACAGAGGATATTTCTGTGAACATTCTTTGGGATACTTTTAAAGCTCATATTTGTGGTCAGATTATCTCGTATTCTGCTGCTTTGAGGAAGAAGTTGAAGCAGGAGGAGTTGGTAATTGTGGACAAGATTAAGGAAATTGATAAGAAATATGTTACAGCTCCCTCTGAGGAGCTGTATAAACAAAGAACTGAACTTCAAATGGAGCACAGCTTATTACTTTCGTCCTCGATTGTAAACCACTTAAAGAAAACAAGAAGTGAATTTTATGTACAGTGACAAAGTTGGTAAACTGTTGGCTAACCAGCTGAAGTCTAATTATACTAAATCTCAAATTAATTAGCTTTATAATCAAAATGATCGACTGATATTTGATCATGCGGAGATCAATCAAACCTTCTTTGATTTTTATTCTTCCTTATTTCAATCTGAGTCTTTACGAGAATCTAAATATATGAATGACTTTTTAGATAACCCAGATTTCCCTGAGATTTCACAGGATATGTCTTCTATGCTTGATACTCCCATTACTACTGATGAGATTAAGAATGTTATTTCGTCTATGAACCTGGGGAAAGCTCCTGGCCCTGATGGGTTTACCGTGGAATTTTATAAGTTTTTTGCACCTTCATTAATCCCTTGGTTCTGTAGGGTTTTGGAGACTTCATTAAAACTTGGTAAACTTTCCGAATCCTTTTATAGAGTGTCAATCTCTCTAATATTAAAGAAGGATAAAGATCCTGCTCACTGTGCATCTTATAGACCAATATCTTTATTAAATGTTGATTCTAAAATTTTTTCTAAATTATTTTCAAACAGATTAGAAAAAGTACTCCCTTTTATTATTTTGGAAGACCAAACGGGTTTTATTAAAGGTCGTTACTCTTTCTATAACATTCACACACTGTTAAATATTGTTTATACCCCCTCACAAAATGTTCCTGAGTGTGTTATCTCTTTAGATGCTGAAAAAGCTTTTGATAGAATAGAATGGCCTTACTTATTTAAGGTGCTTGAAATGTTTAATTTTAGCTCGAAATTTATATCCTGGATTAAACTGTTATATCATTCTCCTATGGCCTCGGTCCGTACTAACTCTTTAAGCTCACCTTTTTTCCCTCTTTTTCGAGGTACTCGACAAGGTTGTCCTCTTAGTCCTTTATTATTTGATATTGCATTAGAACCTTTTGCAATTGCCATTCGAGAATCTCCAAATATTATTGGGATAACTCGGGGCTTTAAGTCCCATAAAATATCACTCTATGCTGATGACTTATTTTTATATATTTCTAATCCTCTAAAATCTATCCCTGCTGCTTTAGATTTATTAGCACAATTTAGTCTTTTTTCAGGTTATAAATTAAACCTTAGTAAGAGTGAACTTTATCTGATTAATAAACAACTTCCCTTGTATCATAACTTTCCGTTTAAATTGATTAATAATTATTTCTCATATCTTGGTTTTAAAATTACTTGTAAATACAAAGATTTATTTAAGACTAATTTTTTACCCTTAATTGATCATATTACTCAACTTTCATCTAAATGGTTTCCATTATATTTAACTTTGATTAGTCGTATTAATGCAGTTAAGATGTTTATTCTGCCAAAATTTTTATATGTATTTCAGGCATTACCGATTTTTGTTCCAAAATCCTTTTTTTGATAAAGTTGACTCTAAAATTTCTTCATTTATTTGGCAAAATAAAAACCCGAGATTGGGTAAAATACATTTACAGAAAGCCAAGAGAGATGGAGGTCTAGCATTACCTAACTTTAGATTCTATTATTGGGCAAGTAATATTCCACATATGAAATTTTGGTTACTTGACCAAGATACACTATCCATTCCTAAATGGGTAGTATTGGAATTACATTCTGCTCAGGGCTATGCACTTGGCTCTATTTTAGGTTCCTCGCTTCCTTTTGATTTGAAACGCCTCAAACTGGTCTCTAACCCCTGCCTAGCCTACTGCGTTCACCAGGAACTTTGATGTGTGTTGTAATACAAAGTTGTTTTCCGACTCGAAAGTTATTTTGTATTGAAATGGATGGAAATGTTGTAACTGTTTTTCCACACAACCCTTTTCACCTGCATCCTTTTCACGTAATTCTTCATCTGCAACGGGAAAATAAGCAATAATTTAAGGAAATATTTCAGATCTAGTTAGGCCTTTATAAGAAGGACGTGGAAGCATTTGAAAGGGTGCAGAGAAGATTTTCGAGGCTGATGCTTGGACTAAAGGGCAAGTCTTACGAAAATAGTTTGAGGAGATTGGGGCTTTTTTCTTTGGAGCGAAGGAGAATAAGATAACTTGATAAGGGTATTTAGCTGATAGAAATAATCTCGGACTCGATCATCAGGCACTTTTTCCCTGGGCTCATGTAGCAGACACAAGGGGGCATATGTTAATAGTGATTGGAGGAACGTATGACGGGTGGATGTCAGAGACATTGTAAGATCTTCACACAAAGGATGGTGTGTGTGTGGATCTCCCTGCCATGCGTGGTGTTAGAGGCAGGTAAATTAGTGGCATTTAGGAAACTCTTAGCCCGGCATGTCGATGATAGAAAAATGGAGGGTAACGTAGGAGGGAATGGTTAGATTGACCTCAGTGCAGGTTAAGAAGTCGGCAGACTTGAGGGACGAAGGACATGTATTGTGGTGTAATGTTCTACGTTCGATAAATATTTTCAATATTGTCCGAGAATTTTTAACCACTGAGCTTGCTCACAGCATGAATTAGTTTAAAATATATAAAATAAATATCTTCTGATATCATATTGGAGCGGATATGGTCTATGCTTTTCAGGATCTCATAGCGATATTATTTTATATCCTAGACGTTTCTGTCATTCTAGTGATTTCACTTTAGACGGAAGCTTATCCTCTTGCCAGGAATGGCAGGCAACATCTTCTCCGAACCTGCTCAGTCATTTAATGTTCTCTAGGCAATCGTTTTTGGTTCATACCATTTCTTGCGCTTAGCCACAAAGCTTAATGTAGAAAAATCTATCGATGCTTTGAGAATCCTTCAAAGTAGTGTCTTTCAAAGCATCCGCAGAGTTTAGTAAATCATCGCCAGCAGGTCAGTGAGTGACAGGAGGTTCAAAACCTTATGCTTGCCTCCATTCTGATCATTATTATTGCATTGACAATACATTACAGAAGTATTTTTAGCATCCTCTGTGAAGTACCAGGGGGGATTTCACACACACAGGTGCCGAAATCATGATATAATCTGGACATAAACTTATAGGCAGTAAACGCGGCTAAATATTTTAAGCGGAATACTATTCTATTATAACCTTAGCACGTGTGTGTGTGTGTGTGACGTCATCCTGTGATCATGTGTTGTTTCTGAGATACTATTGTTTCCTCCCTCATTCCAAAGACTGTTAGTTGTTCGGTAAGTAGACCAGTGGAAATTGTTCGTGTGGAGTAAGTGGTCGAAAAACGTAGTTGGCGTGGTTATGAGGAAGGGGTTGACTTTTTTTTTCATGCGAGAACGTATACGTTGCAGAGAAATAACGTGGGCATGCGGACGGATGCAGTTATTCTGAGAGGTGGCATAGGATTGTTGGGCCAGATGGCTTCCATTTATCTTGTTGAGAAAAGAATGAAAATTTCCCTGCTGGTTGAAGTTGGCTAACTATTGGAATACCATTTGAATTTGATGAGAAAGACTTTGGCAATAACAACAGATCACTCTTATGTTTTGATCCTGTTAAAGCATAAAGGCAATATGGCAGCGATAGCTCCCCAGTCGTCAGATTAGCACCTTCGCGAAAGCACCTTTCATGAACAAATGGCAGGAAATCTACAAATATATAACCGTTGTTTTGAAATTTCCAAAGTAAAGCAGGAAGGTGTTTGTAAACTATTCACGAATATATACCTTACCGTCTACAACGCACTTCATTTTACTGTCTAAAACAATAAAAAGAACAGATAAATAGTAAAAAGGGAACAGATATATTACGTTCTTGCTTTGAACATATTGTGTTTTTCAGGCACACCGATTTCGCCTCACAACCTAATGATTTGCCCATATGTTCAATAGACAGAAAACCTTGCTCCGAGAACGACGGTAAAATGACGGAGGAGTTTATTAGCGCGAAAGCGAGGTGCGGGAGGAAATGTGACCGATACGAGTGTTCTGTGACCTGGCATAGACTTAATGCGCAGAAAATCCTGCTCGCAAAATATACGAGTGACACAATACAATAGTGTTAAATATAATGGCGCACTTTGCGTATAATTAATATTATTGTTACTTTCTGCTTTATCCTGTGTTTATTAAGGCAATTTTAGACAAGTTACGATGCTCTGTTCTGGGAAGACTGATCACAATGAATTGTCGTTTTAATTCTTGAAATGATACATCTCTACCTTAGAATGGAAAGGAGAACGTAAAAAAAGTTTTGCTCGAGGTTTATTCTGACTGAGGACAGACTTGGCAAAACACATCAATCATACAAACGGCTCATCGTGTAAGTTTCACTGGGGAACATTTAAATATTAAAGGAAATTGAGCAATTGATGCAGAGGTGAAATGAATGGCGCAGATAAATAATGCTGATCGTTTCCTTTCGCGACAAATCACCGTGGAATATCGTGCGTAAGAGAGCTTCTAAACTCAGTGAAGGCGACAACTCTTTACTATAACTATGTATTAGAAATAACCGAACTTTAATATTTTAGTGACAAAATGTACCATCTCATGGTTTATGGGAGAAGCAGGAGCTTCGGCCCTTACAGTCCCCCTTCCCCACAACTATTCATCTGCCTAATCCCGTCGATCTGCACACAGATTGTGAACTCTACACTTCTTCTCTCCACGTACCAATCCAAATTTCTCTTCAATGTTGAAATTGAACCCAGATCCACCACTTCCGACGGCAGCTCGTTCCACATTCTCACCATCCGCTGAGTGAAGAAGTTCCTCCTCATGTTCTCCTTTAAAGATTCCACGTTTCACCGTTCAGTTTGGAACTGAGTGGCTCAGAAGGCCAGGAGGAAAAGTGATAGGGATTCTATAGTTAGAGGCGCAGACAGGGGATTCGTTGGACGTGAAAGAGATGGTATGTTGTATCTTCCAGGTGTCAGGGTCAAGAATGTCTGCAGCATTCTAAGGGGGTGGGGAAGCGAGCACCGGTAAATCGTGGGACATATAGACAACGTAGGTAAGAAAACTGACGAGGTCCTGAAGAGAGAATATAGGGAATTAGTTAGAAAGCCGAAAAGCATAACCTCCAGGTAGTGACCTCTAAATTGATGCCTGTGCCATTCGCCGGTGAGGTTAAGACTAAGATAATTTGCCAGGTGAATGCATTGCTGAGGAATTTGTACAGTGGGTAGGGTTTCCGATTTTGGATCATTGGGTTTTCTTCAAGGGGAACTATGACCTGTACAAAAATTATGAATTAAACCTGAACCGGAGGAAGACCAATATTCTTGCGGGCAGTTTTGCTAAAGCTATTGTGGAGGGTTTAAACTAATTTTGCAGGGGGATGGGAACCGGAGTGATAAGGCTGAGAATGGGACAGTTACTATAACAGTTGATGTAGTGTGTACTGAGACTGTGAAGAAGGACAGGCAGATGATATGGCAAAACTGAAGTCAGTGGGATGAGTGTAACATGGGAGCAAAATCGCAAAGGTTGATGAATACAGAATTGAAGATGTTATATTTGAAAGCACGTAGTATTCTGAATAAGGTAGGTTATCTTCCAGCACAGTTAGAGATTTGCAGCTATAGTGTTATGGGTAGCACTAAGTCGTGGTAGCTAGGATGTTGGATAAAATTTCAAAGGAGATAGAAAAGCCACATAAACAGGACAATGTTACGATTGTCAGAGGGTTTTCAATATCAGGTAGACTGGGAAAATCAGGTTGGTGCTGGATCCCAAGAGATGTAATTTGTATAAAATTCGGGTATTATTTGGTTCTTATGGCTGAACCCACTAAAGAAGAGGTAATTGTGGGTTGGATGTTGTTTAACGAACTAGGTTTGATTAGGAACCATTAAAAGACAGTGATTATAATGTGATCGAATTCACACTCCAGTTGTGAGGGAGAATCTAAAGTCAGCAGTACGTTAGAGTAAATGGAATTACAGAGGCTCAGGAAGGGAGCTCGTCAAAGTTGATTGGAAGGTGACACTAACGAGGATGATGGCAGAACAGAAATGGCTGGAGATTCTGGAGGAACTCTGGAGTAATGGTTGGAGGAACTGAGGGAAATACATGTTAGTAGGGAAGTGGTGTTAGGTAAATTGAAGGGATTAAAGGCAGATAAATCCCCAGGGCCAGATGGTCTGCATCCCAGAGTGCTTAAGGAATTAGCCCAAGAAATAGTGGATGCATTAGTGATAATTTTTCAAAACTCTTTAGATTCTGGATTAGTTCCTGAGGATTGGAAGGTGGCTAATGTAACCCCACTTTTTAAAAAAGGTGGGAGAGAGAAACCAGGGAATTATAGACTGGTTAGCCTAACATCGGTGGTGGGGAAAATGCGAGAGTCAGTTATCAAAGATGTGATAACAACACATTTGGAAAACAGGGAAATCATCGGACAAAGTCTGCATAGATTTCTGAAAGGAAAATCATGTCTGATGAATCTCATAGAATTTTTTGAGGATGTATCTAGTAGAGTGGATAGGGGAGAACCAGTGGATGTGGTATATTTGGATTTTCAAAAGGCTTTCGACAAGGTCCCACACAGGAGATTAGTGTGCAAACTTAAAGCACATGGTATTAGGGGTAAGGTATTGATGTGGATAGAGAATTGGTTGGCAGACAGGAAGCAAAGGGTGGGAATAAATAGGACCTTTTCAGAATGGCAGGCAGTGACTAGTGCAGTACCGCAAGGCTCAGTGCTGGGACCCCAGTTGTTTACAATATATATCAATGACTTACATGAGGGAATTAAATGCAGCATCTCCAAGTTTGCGGATGACACGAAGCTGGGGGGGGGGGCAGCGGCGGCAGTGTTAGCTCTGAAGAGGATGCTAAGAACATGCAGGGTGACTTGGATAGCTTAGGTGAGTGGGCAAATTCATGGCAGATGCAATTTAATGCGGATAAATGTGAGGTTATCCACTTTGGTGGCAAAAACATGAAAACAGATTATTATCTGAATGGTGGCCGATTAGGAAAAGAGGAGGTGCAACGAGACCTGGGTATCATTATACACCAGTCATTGAAAGTGGGCATGCAGGTACAGCAGGCGGTGAAAAAGGCGAATGGTATGCTGGCATTCATAGCAAGAGGATTCGAGTACAGGAGCAGGGAGGTACTACTGCAGTTGTACCACGCCTTGGTGAGACCACACCTGGAGTATTGTGTGCAGTTTTGGTCCCCTAATCTGAGGAAAGACATCCTTGCCATAGAGGGAGTACAAAGAAGGTTCACCAGATTGATCCCTGGGATGGCAGGACTTTCATATGATGAAAGATTGGATCGACTAGGCTTATACTCGAATTTAGAAGATTGGCGCCGGGGGCGGGGGTGGGGTGGGGATCTTATTGAAACGTATAGAATCCTAAAGGGATTGAACAGGCTAGATGCAGGAAGATTGTTCCCGATGTTGGGGAAGTCCAGAACGAGAGGTCACAGTTTGAGGATAAAGGGGAAGCCTTTTAGGACAGAGATGAGGAAAAACTTCTTCACACAGAGAGTGGTGAATCTGTGGAATTCTCTGCCACAGGAAACAGTTGAGGCCAGTTCATTGGCTTTATATAAGAGGGAGTTAGATATGGCCCTTGTGGCTGAAGGGATCAGGGGTTATGGAGGGAAGGCTGGTACAGGGTTCTGAGTTGGATGATCAGCCATGATCATACTGAATGGCGGTGCAGGCTGGAAGGACCGAATGGCCTACTCCTGCACCTATTTTCTATGTTTCTATGTTTCTCTTCTGGAAGAAATTCAGTAGATGCAGGAGAGATACATCCCAAAGAAGAAAACGTACTCCAAATGGAGGATGACGCAATCATGGCTGACAAAGCAACTCAAAGGCAGCCTGAAACAAAAATGAGAGGGCATATAATATTGCACAAATTAGCGGCAAGCTAGAGGATTGGGAAGCTTAAAAACAACAGAAGGGAACTAAACGTCAGAAGGGGAGAAAAGATGAAATATGAAGGTAAGCTAGCCCATAATATAAATTAAAAATGTAATACAATTTTTTCAGATATATAAAGAGTTAAAGAGAGGTGAGAATGGATACCAGACCGCTGGAAAATGACGTCGGAGAGGTTGTAATGGGAGATAATGAAATAGAAACATAGAAACATACAAAATAGGTGCAGGAGTAGGCCATTCGGCCCTTGGAGCCTGCACCGCCATTTATTATGATCATGGCTGATCATCCAACTCAGAACCCCGCCCCAGCCTACCCTCCATACCCCCTGACCCCCGTACCACAAGGGCCATATCTAACTCCCTCTTAAATATAGCCAATGAACTGGCCTCAACTGTTTCCTGTGGCAGAGAATTCCACAGATTCACCACTCTCTGTGTGAAGAAGTTTTTCCTAATCTCGGTCCTAAAAGGCTTCCCCTCTATCCTCAAACTGTGGCCCCTCGTTCTGGACTTCCCCAACATCGGGAACAATCTTCCTGCATCTAGCCTGTCCAATCCCTTTAGGATTTTATACGTTTCAATCAGATCCCCCCTCAATCTTCTAAATTCCAACGCGTACAAGCCCAGTTCATCCAGTGTTTCTTCATATGAAAGTCCTGCCATCCCAGGAACCAATCTGGTGAACCTTCTTTGTACTCCCTCTATGGCAAGGATGTCTTTCCTCAGATTAGGGGACCAAAACTGCACACAATACTCCAGGTGTGGTCTCACCAAGGCCTTGTGCAACTGCAGTAGTACCTCCCTGCTCCTGTACTCGAATCCTCTCGCTATAAATGCCAGCATACCATTCGCCTTTTTCACCGCCTGCTTTACCTGCATGCCCACTTTCAATGACTGGTGTATAATGACACCCAGGTCTCGTTGCACCTCCCCTTTTCCTAATCGGCCACCATTCAGATAATAATCTGTTTTCCTATTTTTGCCACCAAAGTGGATAATTTCACATTTATCCACATTAAATTACATGTGCCATGAATTTGCCCACTCACCCAACCTATCCAAGTCACCCTGCATCCTCTTAGCATCCTCCTCACAGCTAACACTGCCGCCCAGCTTCGTGTCATCCGCAAACTTGGAGATGCTGCATTTAATTCCCTCATCCAAGTCATTAATATATATTGTAAACATCTGGGGTCCCAGCACTGAGCCTTGCGGTACCCCACTAGTCACCCCCTGCCATTCTGAAAAGGTCCCGTTTATTCCCACTCTTTGCTTCCTGTCTGCTAACCAATTCTCTATCCACATCAATACCTTACCCCCAATACCGTGTGCTTTAATTTTGCACACTAATCTCCTGTGTGGGACCTTGTCAAAAGCCTTTTGAAAATCCAAATATACCACATCCACTGGTTCTCCCCTATCCACTCTACTAGGTACATCCTCAAAAAATGCTATGAGATTCGTCAGACATGATTTTCCTTTCACAAATCCATGCTGACTTTGTCTGATGATTTCACCACTTTCCAAATGTGCTGTTATCACATCCTTGATAACTGACTCCAGCAGTTTCCCCACCACCGATGTTAGGCTAACCGGTCTATAATTCCCCGGTTTCTCTCTCCCTCCTTTTTTAAAAAGTGGGGTTACATTAGCCACCCTCCAATCCTCAGGAACTAGTCCAGAATCTAGCGAGTTTTGAAAAATTATCACTAATGCATCCACTATTTCTTGGGCTACTTCCTTAAGCACTCTGGGATGCAGACCATCTGGCCCTGGGGATTTATCTGCCTTCAATCCCTTCAATTTACCTAACACCACTTCCCTACTAACATATATTTCGCTTAGTTCCTCCATCTCACTGGACCCTCTGTCCCCTACTATTCCTGGAGGATTATTTATGTCCTCCTTAGTGAAGACAGAACCAAAGTAATTATTCAATTGGTCTGCCATGTCCTTGCTCCCCATAATCAATTCATCTGTTTCTGTCTGTAGGGGACCTACATTTGTCTTTACCAGTCTTTTCCTTTTTACATATCTATAAAAGCTTTTACAGTCCGTTTTTATGTTCCCTGCCAGTTTTCTCTCATAATCTTTTCCCCCTTCCTAATTAAGCCCTTTGTCCTCCTCTGCTGAACTCTGAATTTCTCCCAGTCCTCAGGTGAGCCACTTTCTCTGGCTAATTTGTATGCTTCTTCTTTGGAATTGATACTATCCGTAATTTCTCTTGTCAGCCACGGGTGCACTACCTTCCTTGATTTATTCTTTTGCCAAACTGAGATGAACAATTGTTGTAGTTCATCCATGCAGCCTTTAAATGCTTGCCATTGCATATCCACCATCAATCCTTTAAGTGTCATTTGCCAGTCTATCTTAGCTAATTCACGTCTCATCACGTCTCAAATGGTCGAACTTAAAATGTATTTTGCGTCAGTCTTCCCTGTGGAAGATACTAGCAGTATGCCAGAAATTTGAGCGTGCAGTTGCTATTACTAAGAGGAAGGTGCTTGGGAAGCTGAATGGTCTGAAGGTAAATAAGTCACCTGAACCTGATAGTCTCCACACCAGGTCCTAAAATCGGTAGCTAAAGGGATTATGAGGTAGTAGCAATGATTTTCCAAGAATCACAGGATTATGGATGTTTTTCGTAGGACTGGAAATTTTCAAATGTCATCCCACTCTTTAAAAAAGTACGGAGGCCCAAGAATGAATATTATATGGCAGTACGCCTGACCTAACTGGTTGCAAAGGTGCTATTAAGGATGAGAATTCGGGGTACTTAGAAGAACCTGATAAAATAGGCCAAAGTCAGGATGGTTTCTTATGGGGAAACCTTGCCTGACAAACCTGTTGGAATTATTTGAGGAAGTGACCAGCAGGATAGACAGAGGGGAGTCACTGGATGTAGTATTCAGGTTATCGACAACGTGCTGCTCTCGAGGCAGCTTAACAAGATAAGAAAAAAATGGTAAAATGACTAACTGGCGGGAAGCAATGATTGGGAGTAAATAGGGAGTTTCTGGTAGGCGGTCGATGGCTAGAGTTGCTCGACAGGGATCTGTTTTGGGTCCGCATTTTTTTTTCACGTTATATGTCAATAATTTCGATGAAGAAGTTGATGGCTTTTTGGTCAACTGTGTGAACAATACGAAGATAGGTGGAGTGGAATGCAGTGTTGGGGTAGTGATTAGTCTGCAGAAGGACTTAGACAGATTGGGAGAGTGGGCAAAAAGTAACAGGTAGAATATAGTGTTGGTAATTGTATGGTCATGCTCTTTGGTAAAAGGAATAAAAGTATATAAAATTTTTCTAAACATGGAGAACATTCAAAAAATTAGAGGTGCGATTGGATTTGGGAGTCCTCGTGCAGGATTCCTTAAAAGGTAATCTACAAGTTGATTCAGTAGTAAGGAAGGCCAATGCAATATTAGCAATTATTTTGAGAGAACTACAATGCAGAAGCAAAGACGTTATGTGGAGGATTTAAAAATAATTGATCTTACTGCACTTGAGGTATGCTGAGCAGTTTAGACCTTAAGACCATAAGACCATAAGACAAAGGAGCAGAAGTCGGCCATTCGGCCCATTGAGTCCACTCCGCTATTTTATCATGGGCTGATCCATTCTCCCATTTAGTCCCGCTCCCCCGCCTTCTCACCATAACCTTTGATGCCCTGGCTACTCAGATACCTATCAATCTCTGCCCTAATGACTTGACCTCAACTGCAGCTTGTGGCAACAAAATCCACAGATTCACCACCCTTGGGCGAAAAAAATTTCTTCGCATCTCTGTTCTGAATGCGCGCCCTTCAATCCTTAAGTTATGCCCTCTCGTACTAGACTCCCTCACCATGGGAAACAACTTTGCCTCATCCACTCTGTCCATGCCTTTCAACATTCGAAATGTTTCTATGAGATCCATCATCATTCTTCTAAACTCCAAGGAGTACAGTACAAGAGCGGTCAACGTTCCTCATATGTTAACCCTCTCGTTCCCAGAATCATTCTAGCGAATACTCTCTGAACGCTGTCCAATGTCAGCACATCCTTTCTTAAATAAGGAGCCCTGAACCGCACACAGTACTCCAAGTGAGGTCTTACCAGTGCCTTACAGAGCCTCGATATCACATCCCTGCTCCTATACTCTATTCCTCTAGAAATGGTTGCCAACATTGCATTTACCTTCTTCACCACTGACTCAACCTGAAGGTTAACCTTAAGGGTATCCTGCACAAAGATTCCCAAGTCCCGTTGCATCGCAGAACTTTGAATTCTCTCCTCACTTAAATAATAGTCTGCCCGTTTATTTCTTCTACCAAAGTGCATAACCATACACTTTCCAACATTGTATTTCATTTGCTACTTCTTTGCCCTTTCTCCCAATCTATGAAAGTCTCTCTGCAGACTCTCTGCTTCCTCAGCACTACCGGCCCCTCCACCTATCTTAGTATCATCAGCAAACTTAGCCACAAAGCCATCTATTCCATAATCCAAATCGTTGATGTACAATGTAAGAAGAAGAGGCCCCAACATGGACCCCTGTGGAACACTACTGGTAACCGGAAGCCAACCAGAATGGGACCCCTTTATTCTTAATCTCTGTTTCCTGCCAATCAGCCAACCGTCTATCCACGTATGCAACTTTCCCGTAATTCCATGGGCGGCACCTTGTCAAAAGTCATCTGAAAGTCCAAACGCACAACATCCATTGCATTTCCCTTGTCTCGCCTACTTGTAATTTCCTCAAAAAATTGCAATAGGTTTGTCAGGCAGGATTTTCCTTTAAGGAAACCATGCTGAGTTCTGCCTATCTTGTCATTTGCCTCCAGGTACTCCGTAACCTCATCCTTGACAATCGACTCCAACAACTTCCCAACCACCGATGTCAAGCTAGAAGGTAAATAATTTCCTTTTTGCTTTTTTGCCCCCTTCCTAAATAGCGGAGTAACATTTGCAACCTTCCTGTCCTCCGGAAACATGCCAGAATCTATTGACTTTAGAAAGATCATCGCTAATGCCTCCGCAATCTCCACAGCTACTTCCTTCAGAACACGAGGGTGCATTCCATCTGGTCCGGGAGATTTATCTACCCTTAGACTATTCAGCTACCTGAGTACTTTCTCTGCCGTAATTGTTACTGCGCACACCTCTCTTCTCTGCCACCCTTCAGTGTCCGGTATACTGCTGATGTATTCCTCAGTGAAGACTGATGCAAAATACTCGTTCAGTTGCTCCACCATCTCCTCATCTCCCATTACAATTTCTCTGGCATCATTTTCTCTCGGTCCTATATCTACTTTCACCTGTATTTTACTCTTTATATACTTGGAAAAGCTTTTAGTATCCTCTTTGATATTATTTGCTAGCTTCCTTTCATAGTTAAACTTTTCCCTCTTAATGACCTTCTTCGTTTCCTTTTGTAAGCTTTTATAAACTTCCCAATCCTCTGTTTTCCCACTAATTTTTGCTTCCTTGTATGTCCTCTCCTGTGCTTTAACTTTGGCTTTAATTTCTCTTGTCAGCCACGGTTGTATCCTTTTTCCATTCGAAAATTTCTTGCACCTTCCTCACTTCTCGCATGAACTCCAGCCACTGCTGCTCTGCCGTCCTTCCCGCTAGTGTCCCTTTTCAGTCAACTTTGGCCAGTTCCTCTCTCATGCCACTGTAATTTCCTTTACTCCACTGAAATACTGACACATCGTCCCCATATGTATGAAAAAATATGGTGGCATTAGAATGCGCGCAAAGGAAGCTCACGAGGATGATTAAGGGAATGAACGGGTTAACATATCAGGAACTTTTGATGGTTCTAGTCCTATACCCGCTGAAGTTTACAAGAACGATGAGGATCTCATTGAAAGTTATCGAATATTGAAAGACCTAGATAGAGGGGATGTGAGGAGGATATTTTCTATAGTGCAGGAGTCTAGGACCAGAAGGCATAGCCTCAGAATTGGGCAGGCATTTCCAAATTGGGGTCTATGGACCCCTTACCTAATGGTATTGGTCCATGGCATTAAATTAGTTGGGAGACACTGGAATAGAGCGACGTCGATTTAGAAAAGAGCAGGGAGGCTTTTTTTAGCCATAGGGTAGTGAATTTGAGGAATTCATTACCATCGACGGCTGTAGAGGCCAAGGCATTGGGTATATTTAAAATGGAGTTGACAGTTTCTTGATTAGACAGTGAGTCAAAGGTTACGGGGAGAAGCCAGCCGAATGGGGTTGGGAGGGATGATAAAACAGCTAATGGAATGGCGGAGCAGACTCGATGGGCTGAATCGCCTCATTGTGCTCCTCTGTCTAATAGTCTTATGGCCTTAATCTATTGTCTCCAGTTCCAGTCTCACTCAACTTCAGTGGAAAATATCTTCTTGAATTTACTCCATCTATATCTCTCATAATTTTGTATATTTCTATCTAATCTCGCTTCATTCTCCTATGCTCCAGGGGATAAACCCTTAACCTATTCAATTTTGCCTATAACTCAGGTCCTCCCGCCCTCAATATCCCGGTGAATTTTCTTTCACCATCTTTTCAATATGTTTTTCAATATCTTTTTGGATATCTTAGTTATATGTATGTGACTGGAACAATTAAATATTCTTAGTTTATGTATGATGAAGGTTATAATATCCGAGATACCTAACCGTCTCTTCCACAAAGACTACAAGTGGATCCCCCACGTATACAGACTTAGGGTACGATCATACCGTCCATTCAACCGTAAATAATTCCCTGTGGCTGCTTTGCCCATGTTTATAACCAGTTCCTATTGTGAGTCCGAATTACAATCATCTTTGAGTCATATTAGGCACATCAGTTAACTGCTATCATACCCTTTGTGAAGTAATTTTAGATGAGAATGTATTACGTGATTTAAACGGGCAGTCGTTATTTCTCAATTTCCGTTTATTTTCATTATTCGTGAAATCTGACAGTTACGAAAATACTAACCTTTTCTGCCTTACCTGTAAGTAGCAACGATTTTTTCAGTTTCGATAGTTCTAAATCAACAGAAAATCTGTGATTTTTGTTGTGATTGAAGTTCTTTGCCTAATGTGCACTCAAATTAAAATCGCAAAGAATCAGGTTATAATTATTCCTTTCTGTCCAATTGTTCCCATAGAGGTAATTTCATTATCTTCCTAAAAAGATGGGACTTCTTGATGAAAACTGCTTGCAAAGTGATTTTGGACATGAGGTAACTGAAATTAAACGTAAAAAATGGCAATAGATTTTTCTGTCTGACTATGCTGGTCCTTCATTTTGGCCCGGTTTTCAGGTTTGCAGCAGGTTGTAAGCAGTGACCACTAGATATGATATACTTTCACGACTGACTAATGTGGTGGAAAACCCATGTTCTTTGATATGAATATAGTGTTATTTTCACCATTGATGCAGCTTCACCCCATCTCCTCCATTTCTCGGACTTTCTCACTCACCTCATCTTCCCGCCGCTTTAACAGGGATAGAGTTCCTTTTGTTCTCACCTGCCAATCCAATGAGCCCCCCCCCTCCCCCGCATCGAACACATAGTCCTCTACAACTTCTTCCATCTTCAGTGGGATCGAACCACCAAACACATCTTTACGTCCCCCCCCCCCGTTTTATGCAGGGGTCGCACCCTCCGTGATTCCTTTGTCCGTTCGTCCTCTCTCTGGTCTCTTATCTCTTCGCCTCACCGCCCTCTGGAACCGCTACTTCTTCCCTTTCTCCCATGGGCCATTCTTCTTTCTTATCAGATTCCTTCTTCTCCAACCCCTTACCTTACCTGCACAACTGGCTTCAACTATCACCTGCTAGCTCGTCCTCCATCCCCCACCTGTGTACTCTGGCGTCTTCTCCCTTACTTTCCAGTCCTGATGAAGGGTCTCAGCCCGAAACGTCTACTGTTTATTTATATCGATAGATGCTGCCTCACTTACTGTATTTTGCGTATGTTGATCTGGATTTCCAGCATATGCAGAATGTCTTATGTCAATTACGAGTGACATCACCACACGTTTTGGAACAAAAGCACTTGATGGGAAATAGATGTTGGATACATCAGTAACAGCCACATACTCAGTGTTCCTACTGTCGTCTAGTCTTGAATAGCAGAACGTCTGTTCTGTTTCTGAAGTTCATTAAATGGACTATACCATAGTTGTAACTCGTACCTCGTAGACACTGAGAAGACTAAGAGGAAGATAGCTATAGCCAATCTCTTATCTACCCATGCAGGCAGCACCTTTATGAGCCTGCTCTGACGGCTGGAACGTGCTATTTCTATTCAGAACAATTTGTGTTTCGGCGGGACAGCGGAGAATGATATTTACTCAATTACCTGTCTCCTTCTGCTCCAAGCTATTTTCTGCGACAAATGCAAGATAGACAGTGTTTTTTAAACTTATCCCCTGCCTATTTATATCTTATGCTTTCAGTGTAAATTATATCTCCAATTATTACACAGAGTTCGACAAACTGTAAAGACCTGAGAAACCGCCATACAGGAATTGGGATTAAACAGTCACGTGAAGCATTTTGGATATATTCTGCTTCTCATTATAATGAAGAGGATCTCCCCCCGGTGAAACATTGCAGTCTGTCCAATCGATTACCATAAGATATATCTTTCCTGTAATACCATGAGTATTTATCTTGTTTAGCAGCCTCACGTGTGGCACCTTGTCAAAGACCTTCTGAAAGACAGTAAACAACATGTACGGACTCTCGTTTGTCTATCCTGCCTGTTCGTTTTTTCAAAGAAGTCCAACAGATTTGTTAGGCAAGATTTCCCCTCAAGGAATCCATGGCTCTACTAGCCTCGCACCATATGCAGTCTCGGCCTGGATCAGAATGCCTTGAATTTCTGGCATAATGCTAGTGTCCTCTCGAGTGAAGACTGGCGGTAGATACTGATTGAGTTCATTCGAACTCCTCGGTATATGTGGAAAACGTATTTGCACGCCTAAATTCAGGTATACATAAAGAAAATCCAGCACGTCGGACTCTTCAGCAGTAATTCTCGTTATTGGATTGCATTGTTTTGAACTGTTGCGAATTTTATTTCATCGGGAGGCAGGGTGTAGAACACGGTGTCAACGATCACACATAGCACACAGTACATATAATTGTGATAGCAGCGTTTCCTTCCGTGGACGTCTCTCTTTATTGTAGAATTACCTCGGATCTTAAACGTTAAACCTGATGCTGCCTGATCTTCTCACTGTTTTCAGCGTTTTCTGTTTTTGTTCAATTAATTCTTCAGTGGCAGCTATGTTGAAGAAATTGCTGGTTTGACTAACAGACAGAATTTCCATAATTTTTCAACTCTCAATTCTCGAACCTAAATCCATATCCACAAATTTTATCCCCAGTTACATTAATATAGAACTGTACAGCACAGCAGAGCACAGCACAGGAAAAGGGCATTCGGCCCAATTTGTTTTAACGAACCAGCTAAAAAGCTAATCAAAAACAACCAAACACTCATCCCTCCTGTCTACACAATGCCCATATGCCGCCAGCTTCCTTACATCCATGCGACGATCCAAACGCCTCTTAAAAGCTTGTAATATAATTCCCTCTACCACCATACCAGGCAGCGCATTCCAGGCATCCACCACTCTCTGAATAAAAATCTTACCCCTCACATCCTCCTTGAAACTACCCACTCTCACCTTCAATGCATACCCTTGGGTGTTAGAGATTGCCACCCTGGGAAACAGATACTCCCAGTCTACTCCATCTACACCTCATAATCTTATAAATCTACCATATCTTACCTCAGTCTCCATGGCTCCAGAGAAAACAACCCAAGTTTATCTAGCCTTTCATAGTAGCACATGCCCTCTAAACCAAGCAGAATCTTGGTAAACCTCTTCTGCATCCCCTTCAAAGCCTCAAAATCCTTCCTATAGTGTGGCGACCAGAACTGTATGCAATATTCCAGATGTGACCTAACCAGAATTTTATAAAGTTGCAACAAAACCACTTCACTCTCGAACTCATTGCTTCGACTAATAAAAACAAGCACTCCATTAGCCTACTTCACCGCCTTATCGACTTTCAAGGATCTATGAAGTTGGATCCCAAGATCTCGCTGCTCAGCAACGCTGTTAAGGATCTTACTGTTAAAAGTGTACTGTCCTCTTGCATTTGCCCTACCAAGGTGTAACACCTCACATTTATTCGGGTTAAACTCCATTTGCCATTTCTCCGCCCATATCCGCAACTGATCTATATCACGCTGTATTCTTTGTCAGTCTTTTACACTATGAACAACTCTACCAATCATGGTATTATCCGCAATCTTACTAATACACCCATCTACATTTTCATCCAAATCATTTATATACATCAGAAACACTAAATGTCCCAGAACAGACCCCTGCAGAACACCATTAATTTCAGACCTCTAGATCGAATAAGCCCCTTCAACCACAACCCTCTGTCTTCTATACGCAAATCAGTTCGAAATTCAATCAGCCAATTCATTACGCATCTTAATCTTCTGGATTAGCCTCCCATGAGGAACTTGTCAATCGTCTTACTAAAATCTATGCAGACAAATTCCGTGTACTGTCATCAATCTCTCTTGGCACTTTGTCAAAATACTCTAAATCAAGTTGGAAAAACACGAAATGCCCTGCACAAAGCCACGCTGACCCTCCCCTATGGGTTTCCAAATGTTCATGTATCCTATCTCTAAAAAACCTCTCCAGCAATTTCCCTGCAACTGGCTTGAGACTCAATGGAGTTCAGTTCTCAGGAATTGCCCTTGTTCACTTCATAAATAGAAGTAGAACATTAGCCACTCGGCAGTCTTCTGGGACCTCCCCCGTGGCCACAGGGAACACGACGATACTGATCGATAGACAACAGACAATAGACAATAAGCGCAGGAGTAGGCCATTCAACCCTTCGAGCCAGCACCACCATTCACTGTGATCATGGCTAATCATCCACAATCAGTACTCTTTTCCTGCCTCCTCCCCATATCCCTTCACTCCGCTATCTTTAAGAGCTCTATCTAACTCTTTTTTGAAAAAAATCCAGAGAATTGGGCTCCACTGCCTTCTGAGGCAGAACATTCCACAGAACCACAATCCTCTGTGTGAAAAAGTTTTTCCTTAACTCCGTTCTAAATTGTCTACCCCTTATTCTTAAACTGTGGCCTCTGGTTCTGGACTCCCCCAACATCGGGAACATGTTTCCTGCCTCTAGCTTGTCCAATCCGCTAATAATCTTATATGTTTAAATCAGATCCCCTCTCATCCTTCTAAGTTCCAGTGTATACAACCCCAGTTGCTCCAATCTTTCAACATATGACAGTCCCGCCATCCCGGGAATTAACCTCGTGAACCTACGCTGCACTCCCTCAATAGCTAGAATGTCCTTCCTCAAATTTGGAGACCAAAACTGTACACAATATTCCAGGTGTGGTCTCACCAGGGCCCTGTACAACTGCAGAAGGACCTCTTTGCTCCTATACTCAATTCCCCTTGTTATGAAGTCCAGCATACCATTAGCTTTCTTCACTGCCTGCTGTACCTGCATGCTTACTTTCAGTGACTGATGAACAAGGACACCTAGATCTCGTTGTACTTCCCCCTTTTCTAACTTGACACCATTCAGATAGTAATCTGTCTTCCTGTTCTTGCCACCAAAGTGGATAACCTCACATTTATCCACATTAAACTGCATCTGCCCACTTAGCCAATCTGTCCAATTCACCCTGCATTCTCATAATATCCTCTTCACAATTCACACTGCCACCCAGCTTTTTGTTATCTGCAAATTTGCTAATGTTACTTTTCATCCCTTCATCTAAATCATTAATGTATATTGTAAATAGCTGCGGTCCCAGCACCGAGCCTTGCGGTACCCCACTAGCCACTGCCTGCCATTCTGAAAAGGACACATTAATCTCTACTCTTTGTTTCCTGTCTGCCAACCAATTTTCTATCCATGTCAGTACCCTACCCCCAATACCATTTGCTCTAATTTTGCACACTAACCTCCTATGTGGGACCTTATCAACGACTTTCTGAAAGTCCAGGTACACTACATCCACTGGCTTTCCCATGTCCATTTTCATAGTCACATTCTCAAAAAATTCCAGAGGATTAGTCAAGCATGGTTTCCCCTTCGTAAATCAATGCTGACTCTGACCTATCCTGCCACTGCTATCCAAATATGCCGCTATTACATCTTTTACAATTGATTCCAGCATCTTCTCCACCACTGATGTCAGACTAGCTGGTCTATAATTGCCTGTTTTCTCTCTCCCTCCTTTCTTAAAAAGTGGGATAACATTAGCTACCCTCCAATTCGCAGGAACTGATCCTGAATCTATAGAACACTGGAAAATGATTACCAATGCGTCCACGATTTCTACAGCCACCTCCTTAAGTACTCTCGGATGCAGACCATCAGGCCCTGGGGATTTATCAACCTTCAGTCCCATCAGTTTACCCAACACCATTTTATGCCTGATGCGAATTTCCTTCAGTTCCTCTGTTAGCCTAGGTCCTCTGGCCACTATTACATCTGGGAGATTGTTTGTGTCTTCCATAGTGAAGACAGATCCAAAGTACCTGTTCAGCTCGTCTGCCATTTCCTTGTTCCCCATAATAATTTCACCCGTTTCTGTCTTCAAGGGCCCAACTTTGGTCTTAACTAATTTTTTCCTCTTCACACACCTAAAGAAGCTTTTACTATCCTCCTTTATATTTCTGGCTAGCTTACCTTCGTACCTCATCTTTTTCTCCCGGATTGCCTTTTTAATTATCTTCTGTTGCTCCTTAAAAGACCCCCAATCCTCTGGCTTCCCACTCATCCTTGCTATGTTATACTTCCTCTCTTTTATTTTTATACTGTCCTTGACTTCCCTTGTCATCCACGGTGGCCCCTTACTCCCCTTAGAACTTTTCTTCCTCTTTGGAATGAACTGATCCTGCACCTTCTGTATTATTCCCAGAAATACCTGCCATTGTTGTTCCACTGTCATCCCTGCTAGGGTATCTTTCCAGTCAACTCTTGCCAGCTCCTCCCTCATGTGTCCATAGTCCCCTTTGTTCAACTGTAATACTGACATTTCTGGTCTTCCCTTCTCCTTCTCAAATTGTAGTTTAAAACTTATCATATTATGGTCACTACCTCCTAATGGCTCCTTTACCTTGAGTTCCCTTATCAAATCTGGCTCATTACACAACACTAAATCCGGAATTGCCTTCTCCCTGGTAAGCTTTAATACAAGCCGCTCTAAGAATCCATCTCTGAGGCATTCCACAAACTCCCTTTCTTGGGGTCCAGTACCAACCTGATTTTCGCAATCTACCTGCATATTAAAATCCCCGATAACAAATGTAGAATTACCTTTGCAACATGCCAATTTTAACTCTTGATTTAACTTGCACCCTATATCCAGGCTACTGTTTGGGGGCCTGTAGATAACTCCCATCAGGGTCTTTTTGCCCTTACAGTTTTTCAGTTCTATCCATACTGACTCTACATCTCCTGATTCTATGTCCCCCCTCGCAAGTGACAGAATGTCATTCCTTACCAACAGAGCCACTCCACCCTCTCTGCCAACCTGTCTGTCCTTTTGATAGGATGTATATCCCTGAACATTCGTTTCCCAGCCCTGGTCCTCTTGCAGCCATGTCTCAGTTATTCCCATAACATCATACTTGCCAATTTCTAACTGAGCTTCAAGCTCATCCACTTTATTTCTTATACTCCGTGCATTCATATTTAATACTTCTAATCCTTTTAAAGTAATACTTTTACTCCACTCACCTTTCATATCGATTCCTATTGCACTTGCCTGTACTCTCCAATCCCTTCCTGATCTTTCTGTCCCTTTAATTCTGTTGTCTTTCTTAACTTTTCTTATTCTCTCATTCCCTTTAACTCCATTCTTATATTTCCAGTTCATCCCCTCCCCCCCCCCCCCAAATACTTAGTTTAAACACACCCGGGTAGCAGTGGCAAACTTGCCTGCCAGAACGCTGGTCCCCCGTCTGTTAAGGTGCAACCCGTCCTTCTGTATAATTCATTCTTACACCAAAACAGATCCCAGTGGTCCAGGAATCTAAATCCCTGCTCCCCACACCAGCTCATCAGCCACACATCCAGATCCCCTATCTCCCTGTTCATGACATCTCCAGCACAAGGAATTGGAAGCAAACTGGAGATAACCACCCTGGAGGTCCTGCTTTTCAGCCTTCTTCCGAGTTCTCTGAAGTCACGCTGCAAAATGTCTCTCATCTTCTTCCCAATGTCATTTGTGCCGACATGCACCACCACTTCCGGCTGATCACCTTCTCCCTCGAGGATTCCCTGCAATCGGCCCGAGATGTCCTGGATCCTGGCACCAGGAAGGTAACACACTATCCTTAAATCCCACCTGTTGCCGCAGAAACTCCTATCTGTACCTCTAACTATGGAGTGCCCTACTATCCCGGCTCTGCCTGACGTTTGTTTCCTCGGCTTTATTTCAGCGCCAATTTTTGACTCGCAGCCCCGTCCGCCTCTCAGGCTGGAACTATCTTTTGTCCCGACAGCTTCCAAGAGGGTAAACCTGTTTTCAAGAGGCACATCCCCCTTGGTCTCCTGTACTCCAAGCATCCATCCCTTTCTCATCTTCGCCCCCCTTCTCTCTTGCGGTATCTTCGGTGTAACGATCTCGCTGCAGGTCCTGTCCAGAAATCCATCTGCGACGCCAGCCTTGAACTCCAGGCCGGGTCTTTATGTGCTGCTGTTGTGACTCTCGTCTCCCCTTTCCCCACCACCACTCCGCAGCCCCGTCTTCCTCAGATCCCACCGTCAACTCCTGGGCCCTCAGAGGCTCCATCTTCCTCTCACCCCAACCCTCCCCTCTCCATTGACACCCCCAGCCTCCCCCCTCCCCCCTCTGATCCCAGCTCTCATCCGTGCCGAGTCTTTACCATCCCTTCCGACCTTCAACTGTCGGAGGCAGAACTCTCTGCCCTCAGTAAGGGCCTCACCTTTGTCCCCCTTCGCCCACACCTCAGCGAGTTCCGTGTTCGCCACGATGCGGAACTTTTCTTCCGCCGTCTCCGTCTCCGAGCCTACTTCTTCGGCAAGGACTCTTCCACCCCCACCGATGACCCCTACTCCCGTCTTCAACCCTCCTCTTCTTCATGGACACCCCGCTCTGGTCTTCTGCCTGCTCTGGATCTCTTTATTGCTAACTGCCGACGGGACATCAAACGTCTCGACTTTACCACACCTTGTCCCCATTCCAACCTCACTCCTTCGGAACGCTCTGCTCTCCACTCCCTCCGCACTAATCCTAACCTTATTATTAAACCCGCCGATAAGGGGGGTGCTGTTGTAGTCTGGCGTACTGACCTCTTCCTTGCCGAGGTACAGCGACAACTCGCGGATACCTCCTCTTATTTACCCCTCGATCGTGACCCCACTAAGGAGCACCAGGCCATTGTCTCCCACACTATCACCGACTTTATCCACTCAGGGGATCTCCCATCCACTGCTACCAACCTTTTAGTTCCCACACCCCGCACTTCCCGTTTCTACCTCCTACCCAAGATCCACAAACCTGCCTGTTCTGGCAGACCTATTGTCTCAGCTTGCTCCTGCCCCACCGAACTCGTTTCTGCATAGCTCGACACGTTTTTATCCCTCCTTGTTCAATCCCTTCCTACCTATATTCGTGACACTTCTCACGCTCTTAAACATTTCGATGATTTTAAGTTCCCTGGCCCCCACCGCTTTATTTTCACCATGGATGTCCAGTCCTTATATACTTCCATCCGCCATCAGGAAGGTCTCAAAGCTCTACGCTTCTTTTTGGATTCCAGACCTAATCAGTTCCCCTCTACCACCACTCTGCTCCATCTAGCGGAATTAGTCCTTACTCTTAATAATTTCTCCTTTGGCTCCTCCCACTTCCTCCAAACTAAAGGTGTAGCTATGAGCACCCGTATGGGTCCTAGCTATCCCTGCCTTTTTGTTGGGTTTGTGGAACAATTGTTACGAGAATACACATAAAATTAAGATGTTTGCTGGCCTGGGTTAGCATCAGTGACATCAGCAAGTGGTCTGCCACCTGCCTTCAGGGGAAGGAGAGATAAGGAACAATGGAGCAGCGTCTGGAGATGTGTAATGAAGGAACGGGGGAGAGAGAGCTGTCTGGAGCGGCTCCCCTCTTTGAACCTTGAACTGTTTGAAGTGATGGACAGGCGATACCCCAGCAGGGGGATAAAAAGGGACCGGTTTGCAAAGGACACACACACACGCCACCCGAGGTAACGAGACCCTGGAAGCGGTGCGCCTCTCACGAGTGGGTGAGAAGTATCAGACAACGACCAGGGTGGAAAGGTACGATCAGCGGGAACCCGGTGTGTGTCCGCCCTTGCCTGGGTGGCGGGTTCACTGCAGAGGATCGACCGCATCTGGAGGAGGGGTCACAGTCGGTGACCTCAGTTGACATCACCAAGGACCCGCCCAAAAATTTGCTTGTGAGCAACCTCGCCGGTCTGTGAGTGAAGCAGTGTTCTGAATGATCAGTTGTTCCTGTTCTATCTCTCTCTTCCCCCACGTTGTCCATCGCCATGGCAACGATTACTGCGAACTGAACTGGACTGAACTTTGAGTCATTTTGAAATTTGGTCATTTACCCCTAGACAACGATAGAGCTTGATTGATGCTGTTATCTTAATTCTGTGCACATGTGTGTTTATCATCGCTGAACTGTTGCATTTATTATCCTTTCGATTACTGTGTTGCTTGTTTCTTTAATAAAACTTTCTTAGTTCTAGTACTCCAGACTCCAACTGAGTGATCCATTTCTGCTGGTTTGGCAACCCAGTTACGGGGTACGTAACATAAGTGGGGTTCTCGTCCGCGATTTTGAACGCTAAATTTGGGACGGAGTAAATTGATTGGGTTAAAATTCCCGAAAGAAAGAAAAGACAAACAGCAGAAATGGAGGTTGAGGAATTTATAAAGGCGCCGACCTTGGAGGCATTAGAGGATGCCAAGAAATCGGAATTGATAGCTGTGGCCAAACGGTTGAATCTTGCTAACGTGAAGTCGACAATGAGGAGAGAGGAGATACACAGAGCTATTGTAGAGCACTATGTATCTAAAGGTGTGTTTCCCCAAGGTGAGCTGGGGGTGGTGTCTATTGAAAAAACTGCTGGAGACGCGGTACAGGTACAGCTTGAAAAACTGAGACTCGAGCACGAATTCCGGGTACGACAGTTGGAAAGAGAAGAGAAAGAGAGAGAGAGACAGTTAGAGAGAGAGGAGAAAGAGAGGCAATGGGAGCGAGAAGAGAGAGGGAAACAGAGGGAAAGGGAATTTGAGCTGGAGAAGTTAAAGATAAGGGCCGAGCAGGGGCTCGTGCCGAACCAAGGTGGAGGGTTCCGGGCGACCCAGGAGGTTAGGCTGGTTCCCCCATTTGACGATACCGACGTGGATCGGTACTTCCTCCACTTCGAAAAAGTGGCTATAAGTCAGGACTGGCCGAGGGATAAGTGGGTTGTTTTACTTCAGAGTGTACTGAAAGGGAAGGCCCAAGAAGCTTACTCAGCTTTGTTCGCGGAAGATGCCCAGAGGTATGAGGTGGTGAAAGAGGCCATCCTCAGGATTTATGAGTTGGTCCCGGAGGCATACCGGCAGAGGTTCCGGAATGCGAGGAAGCAGTGGGACCACACGTATTTAGAGTTTGCCCGTGAGATGCAGACATATTGTGAGCGTTGGTGCGCCTCAAAGGGGGTAGAGGGGGATTATGACAGACTGCTACAACTGATCCTGATTGAGCAGTTTAAAGGTTGTGTCCCTGAGGGTATGAGACCCTACCTCGATGAGAAAGAGGCAGCCACGTTAGCCGCAACTGCTAAGTTAGCGGATGAGTATGCGTTGACGCATAAAATGAAGTTTGCCCCGAGTAAAGGCTACCAGAGGGTAGTCAGGACGGCGGGGAGAGTCCGCCGGAAAAGTCAGAAAGTAAGCCGGGGACTAGTGAAAAGATAAGGTAGACCGGGAGCAGTCTGGTCGGAAGTCTCCTGGGGTCGTCTGTTATAATTGTGGGAAAGTCGGACACTTTGCGTCCAGGTGCTTTGCCCCAAGGAAGGAGACGGGGAAAGGAAAAGTGGAAATTTTGAATGGCTGTATTGAGCTGTTAAGCGAACCGCTAGGGAAGGATAGGTCTGAAAAAGTTCAGGAAGGGCGCGAGAGGTTTATCTCGGCCGGACTGGTGTCAGTGAAGGAGGGGTTAAAACCAGTTCCAGTGCGGATCTGGAGAGACACGGGAGCGTGTCAGTCACTAATACTGAAGAGTGTATTAGAGTTTAGCTCAGAGACCCAGACTGGGGAGGTAGAGGTCAAAGGTGTTGGGGAAGGGACAGAGTCAGTCCCTGTGCACCAGATACACTTACAGAGCAACCTGGTCTCTGGACTAGTCACGGTCGGGGTGAGGTCCGAATTACCGCTGAAAGACGTGGAAGTCTTGCTCGGTAATGACCTCGCCGGGGGAATCGTGTTCCCAGTCGTGAGATTGACAGGTTAGCCTGCCAGCATGGAGGCCCCGCCCGTGGACTCGCAGGTTTATCCCGTTTGCGCAGTAACTCGGCGGATGGCGAGGAAAGCTGCAGAGGCCGACATGAATTTAGCTGAAATATTTCTGCCAACCTTGTATGAGACAGGGTGTAGTGAGATAAGAGGTAGTGAGGAATCTGGGACGGACGTAGCAGTAGTCAGGAAAGAATTTGTGCAGACGCAGGATGGTTGATGGTTGTGGCAGAGACCGCTCTCTCTGACACAGCTTTAACGAGGGAACTAGTAGGCTATTGTGCGGATGAGGAAGTGCTAAGGAAGAAAGGGAAATCAAGGACAGTATCCGCAGATGAGGAGTGGGGGGTGGTGCAAAAGAGTTATGGGGATGAGGTTTTTAACATGGCCCACGAGGTACCCCCCAGTGGACATTTTGCGGTGCTGGAGGAAACAGTTGGTGGAATCATGAAAGAGATTTACCGGCTGCCCAGGGGGAAGAATGTTATTGATCATGACCGACGCGAACTGAGACGGTCACCGGCTTTTGATATGCTAACAAACCTAGTCGGTGTTAGCGTGGAAATCAATGAAGCTAGGGGCCCCCTGATAAGAGGAAAAAACCATTTTGAAAAGATTAGGATGGGATCGGTCAGATGGGAGAAGGCTATTGTTTTGGCCAGGTCTACTGATAAGGTCTCTCCCTTAATCCCCGAACAAAGCGAATCTTTAGAAGGAGTATTTAAACGACTCGCACCCATGTGTTTGATTGTCCCGAGGAAATGCAAAGAACTGGGACGTTGGGTGATTGTGGTTACAATAGGGTGGCCTAGTGAACAACACCCATATTTTTTGAGTAATTCAGTGACTAAAGGGCTGATGAACACAGAGGTGTGTATTGGCAATTTAATACGGCTGTCTGAAGCCAGTTTGATAGTGAACCTTGAAAAAAATGAATTCGGCCACACGAGGGTCACTTACCTGGGAATTGTGGTGACACAGGGGCAGCTGGCAGTGATGCAAGCTACAGTGCAGGCTATCGCTGACCTCCCAACCCCGACAGACAAGAGGGCCCTCAGAAGGCTCTTGGAGATGGTGGGATACTGCAGGAAGTTTTGCAATAACTCTGCGGTCAATACCCGTCCCCCTCCTACTAAGCCCTTGCGAGAGAAAACTGAGTCGGAATGGGACGACCCTTGTTATTGTGGTCCGGGACAAAACCAAATGAGAGGTTACATCGGTCGCAATTCATCAGTGTTTTTGGCCACTATGAAGTTTGCTGAGTTGGAGCCTGGTCTAAGGGATTATTAATAACACGTGTAAAAGGAACAGAAAATGTGATGACTGTCTGTCAAGGTGTTGACAGCTTCAAACTCGCTGTGTTAGCCAAATAGCTGATAAAGATGTATATTGTGTATGTATCAAATAATGTATTCATGTTTGTAATTTTTACCTCCCGGTAAAAATCCTTAAAGGGGGGAAGTGTTACGAGAATACACATAAAATTAAGATGTTTGCTGGCCTGGGTTAGCATCAGTGACATCAGCAGTTGGTCTGCCACCTGCCCTCAGGGGAAGGAGAGATAAGGAACAATGGAGCAGCGTCTGGAGATGTGTAATGAAGGAACAGGGGAGAGAGAGCTGTCTGGAGCGGCTCCCCTCTTTGAACCTTGAACTGTTTGAAGTGATGGACAGGCGATACCCCAGCAGGGGGATAAAAAGGGACCGGTTTGCTAAGGACACACACGCCACCCGAGGTAACGAGACCCTGGAAGCGGTGCGCCTCTCACGAGTGGGTGAGAAGTATCAGACAACGACCAGGGTGGAAAGGTACGATCAGCGGGAACCCGGTGTGTGTCCGCCCTTGCCTGGGTGGCGGGTTCACTGCAGAGGATCGACCGCATCTGGAAGAGGGGTCACAGTCGGTGACCTCAGGTGACATCACCAAGGACCCGCCCAAAAATTGCTTGTCAGCAACCTCGCCGGTCTGTGAGTGAAGCAGTGTTCTGAATGATCAGTTGTTCCTGTTCTATCTCTCTCTTCCCCCACGTTGTCCATCGCCATGGCAACGGTTACTGCGAACTGAACTGGACTGAACTTTGAGTCATTTTGAAATTTGGTCATTTACCCCTAGACAACGATAGAGCTTGATTGATGCTGTTATCTTAATTCTGTGCACGTGTGTTTATCATCGCTGAACTGTTGCATTTATTATCCTTTCGATTACTGTGTTGCTTGTTTCTTTAATAAAACTTTCTTAGTTCTCGTACTCCAGACTCCAACTGAGTGATCCATTTCTGCTGGTTTGGCAACCCAGTTACGGGGTACGTAACACAATCTATGTTCCGTACCTATTCTGGTATCTGTTCCCCACTTTTCCTTCGCTACATCGACGACTGCATTGGCGCTGCTTCCTGCACGCATGCAGAACTCGTTTACTTTATTAACTTTGCCTCCAACTTTCACCCTGCCCTCAAGTTTACCTGGTTCATTTCCGACACCTCCTTCCCCTTTCTAGATCTTTCTGTCTCTGTCCCTGGAGACAGCTTATCCACTGATGTCTACTATAAGCCTACTGACTCTCACAGCTATCTAGACTATTCCTCTTCTCACCCTGTCTCTTGCAAAAACGCTATCCCCCTCTCGCAATTCCTCCGTCTCCGCCGCACCTGCTCTCAGGATGAGGCTTTTCATTCTAGGACGAGGGAGATGTCTTCCTTTTTTAAAGAAAGGGGCTTCCCTTCCTCCACTATCAACTCTGCTCTTAAACGCATCTCCCCCATTTCACGTACATCTGCTCTCACTCCATCCTCCCGCCACCACACTAGGAATAGGGTTCCCCTGGTCCTCAACTACCACCCCACCAGCCTCCGGGTCCAGTATACTATTCTCCGTAACTTCCGCCACCTCCAACGGGATCCCACCACTCAGCACATCTTTCCCTCCCCGCCTCTCTCTGCATTCCGCAGGGATCGCTCCCTACACAACTCTCTTGTCCGTTCGTCCCCCGCATCCCTCCCCACTGATCTCCCTCCTGGCACTTATCCGTGTAAGCGGAACAAGTGCTACACATGCCCTTACACTTCCTCCCTTACCACCATTCAGGGCCCCAAACAGTCCTTCCAGGTGAGGCAACACTTCACCTGTGAGTTAACTGGGGTGATATACTGCGTCCGGTGCTCCCGATGTGGCCTTTTATATATTGGCGAGACCCGACGCAGACTGGGAGACCGCTTTGCTGAACATCTACGCTCTGTCCGCCAGAGAAAGCAGGATCTCCCAGTGGCCACACATTTTAATTCCACATCCCATTCCCATTCTGACATGTCTATCCACGGCCTCCTCTACTGTAAAGATGAAGCCACACTCAGGTTGGAGGAACAACACCTTATATTCCGTCTGGGTAGCTTCCAACCTGATGGCATGAACATCGACTTCTCTAACTTCCGCTAGGCCCCACCTCCCCCTCGTACCCCATCTGTTACTTATTTTTATGCACACATTCTTTCTCTCACTCTCCTTTTTCTCCCTCTGTCCCTCTGAATATACGTCTTGCCCATCCTCTGGGTTCCCCCCCCCCCCTTGTCCTTCTTCCCGGACCTCCTGTCCCATGATCCTCTCGTATCCCCTTTTGCCTATCACCTGTCCAGCTCTTGGCTCTATCCCTCCCCCTCCTGTCTTCTCCTATCATTTTGGATCTCCCCCTCCCCCTCCAACTTTCAAATCCCTTACTCACTGTTCCTTCAGTTAGTCCTGACGAAGGGTCTCGGCCTGAAACGTCGACTGCACCTCTTCCTACAGATGCTGCCTGGCCTGCTGCGTTCACCAGCAACTTTGATGTGTGTTGCCTGTCCAGAAATCTCTCCGTTTCCCGGATCAACCTGAGGTCATCCAGCTGCCTCTCCAGTGCCTCAGCACGGTCCTTCAGGAGCTGAACCTGGATACACTTTCCACATTGGTAGCAACCAGAGGCACTATCAACGTCCCTGACCTCCCACATCATGCAAGCAGCACACTGAACCAGTTGACCTGTAATTTCTTCACCACTTCTCACCCTCTCCAACTGTGGCGTAGTCTCCTTCCTCAGCCTCCTCGCCGAAGACTCCCGAGCCAAATACTGGCACTTTGCCCGCAGGACACGTCCCTTGACAAGGCCGCTCCCCTAGAGCAAACCTTGATTATATTGGCTGATATTTGACTAATTCGATTCACTTGTCGCACCTCGGCCGACCTCGAACGTTTGTCTTGCAGGCTCAAAGCCACAACAGTCGCGTCTCATTCCTCCTTCGCCACTCTAGGGTAAATCTGATAAAGCCCGAAGGACTTATCCACCTTAATACTCTGTAGGAAGCCCAGTGCTTCCTCCTCGTAAACCTTTAAATGCCCTACCGTATTTATACACTCAGTACTGATCTCCTGGACCTCCACACCGTTTTCCTTGGCAAGTACTGAAGTAAAGTACTCATTATCTACCCCACTCGCATTCTCTGCATTCAAACAAATGTTCCCCTCTTTATCCTTGGGTAGTCCCACACTCTCCCTCGTTATCCTCTTGCTCCGGATGTATGTTTTCAGAATGCTTTGGGATTCATCTTGATCCTACTTGCCAAGGCCCCTCGTGGCTTTCTAATTCCCCTCTTTGGTTCCTTTCTGGTTTCTTTTTACTCGTAATGTGCTGAGTTTGATTCTAATTTCCGAAAGTTTACATATTGTTCCTTTTCCTTCTAGACTAAATTTATCATTTCTCTGAACTTCCAAGATTCTCTTATCTTCCATCCCCGTCCTTCCATCTAACGGGAACATATATTTCCCGTACCCTATGTAATTGATCTTTAAATACCATCCACAAGTCTGACGTGGACTTGCAAGAAAAAAAGGTCTTCCCAATTAATTCTTCTTAGTTTCTGTCTGATGCCCTAGTAATCTTCCCCTCTCCAATTTAAAACTCTCCTGCAAGGACCATAACTATCCTTATTTGTAGCTATCCTAAAAGGTAAGGAGTTGTGTCACTGTTCCCTAATTGCTCACCCACTGAGCTGTCCTTCACCTGGCCAGGCTCATTATCCAACACCAGGTCCGGTACGGCCTCTCCTCTCGTTGGACCGCCCATATATTGAAAACATCCTTGATATACTAAACAAATTCTGCCGCATCTAAACCCCTTGCACTAAGAAGGTCCCAATTCACATTAATGAAGTTGAAATTTACCATTACAACTATCCTATTATCATACACATTTCCTTAATCTGATTACTTATCTGTTCCTCAATGTCCCGATGGCTATTGAGGGGTCAGTAGTACAATCCCATTGGAGTGCTTGCACTCTTCCTGTTCTTGACTTTTATCCAATAGGACTCAGTGTCTCAGCCTTCCACTATGACTCCCAAGAGCGCCGTTGTGATATTGCCATTGATTAGTATTGCAATGTCCGCCCCCACTGATTTTTCACCTCTTCTATCTTTTCTAAAACTCCTAAAACTTTGCACATTAATCACCCATTCCTGCCCCCTGCCCCTCTCTCAATCAAGTTTCAGTAATGGCAACAACATCGTATTTCCACGCATTGGTCCGAGCCATAAGTTCATCACCACGAGCCACAAAACTCATAGTATTAAAATAAACACACTTCAGACTACCCGACCCATCATACCTGTTATTTCGATTTCAGTACTTTGGCTGACATCTACCTTTCAGCCCGATCCTTCCCTTATTGCCCTGGCGCTTTGTTTCCCAGCCCCCTGCAAAGCTAGTTTAAACTCCCCCGATCAGCATTTGCTGATCCCGGTCAGGATATCGCTTCCCTTCCAGTTTAGGTGCAAGCAAATCCTCCCGTTCAGGTCACACCTTCCCAGCAAAAGGCTCTAATAATATAACTATATAACCATATAGCAATTACAGAACGGAAACAGGCCATCTCGGCCCTTCTAGTCCGTGCCGAGCTCTTACTATCAACTAGTCCCACCGACCTGCACTCAGCCCGTAACCCTCCATTCCTTTCCTGTCCATATATCTATCCAATTTAACTTTAAACAACAACATCGAACCTGCCTCAACCACTTCTGCTGGAAGCTCGTTCCACACAGCTACCACTCTCTGAGTAAAGAAGTTCCCCCTCATGTTACCCCTAAACTTTTGCCCTTTAACTCTCAATTCATGTCGTCTTGTTTGAATCTTCCCCACTCTCAATGGAAAAAGCCTATCCACGACATCTCTACCTATCCCCCTCATAATTTTAAATACCTCTATCAAGTTCCCCCCTCAACCTTCTATGCTCCAAAGAATAATGACCCAACTTGTTCAACCTTTCTCTGTAACTTGAGGAGATGAAACCCAGGTAACATTCTAGTAAATCCTCTCTGTACTCTCTCTATTTTGTTGACATCATTCCTATAATTCGGTGAACAGAACTGTACACAATATCTAAATTTGGCCTTACCCAATGCCTAGTACAATTTCAACATTACATCCCAGCTCCTATACTCAATGCTCTGATTTATAAAGGCCAGCATACCAAAAGCCTTCTTCACTAGCCTATCCACATGAGATTCCTCCTTCAGGGAACTGTGCACCATTATTCCTAGATCCCTCTGTTCTACTGCATTCTTCAATGCCCTACCATTTACAATGTATGCTCTATAATGTATGTCCTACCAAAATAGTTCTACCAAAATAATCCAAGAACTTGCAAGGATGTTATAATATCATAATTCTATAAGACACACGCGCAGAATTAGGCTATTCTGCCCAGCGAATCTGATGCACCATTTGAACCTGGTTGATCTACTTCCTTCTCAATCCTGTTTTTGTCACAATGGGGGTCGTTGATGGCGGACCAAAGTTCAAGACACAGACACTGAAGTACAAAGAACAAGACTTTACTAGAGTAGGGACGTGACATGATACCAACAAGGAGTAGGGACAAGAACGCAGACTGGGCTTAGACCCCGAGCCAGAGACTGGGCAGGGACCCAGAACCTGGGTCTTTCCTCTGGCTCGGGCCCCAGAACCAGGCATGGACATGACATGACTGCAGGACTGGAGGTTGGGGTCTTGGGCTTGAGGCTTGAGCTTGGAGACAGGCTTGGGGTCTTGAGGTTTAAGCTTGGAGACAGGCTTGAGGCTGGGGTCTTGGTCTTGGGTCTTGGGTACTTCGAGGCTTGGGTATGGACTCCGAGCCAGAGACTGGACAAGGACCCAGAACCTGGGACTTGACTCGGGTTCAGACTCCAGAACTAGGCGAGGACAAGACGAGGCTACAGTACTGGACATGGCTTGGGTGAGGAACTCCTGGGGATGGCGAGACACAAGGACAGTTAAAGGCACATGGACAGGGCTCAGATAGGGCTGGACTAGTCAGGGACTGTATGAAGGCCTTCAGGAGCACGGAGCCTTGGACTAGAAGAGACGGGAGCATGGAACACAGAGCCGGGACCCCTCCTAGAGAACAGGACGTAGGGCCGGGACTCATACACATAACACAGAGCTGGGACCGCCTCCCCCCCTTGGGAACAGGACGTAGGGCCAGGACTCATACACAGAACGCTGAACATGAAGAGACTGATCCCAACTCAAGGTGGCGGCAAACGGCCGGACCCACCTAGCGAAGGCAATGACTCAGAGACAGTTCTCAACACTAGGTAGCGGCAAATAGCCGGACCTACCTAGCGAAGTAGTGGACACAGAGAGACAATTCCACACAATGAAAGACAGTTCCTTATCTTGACCTAACGAGGCTCCAGTCTTGCTCCGGCCGTAAAACTTCAGCGATACAGGCGGGGTATCCAGGCTAGGTGAGCAGGCAGAGAGTCAGGCGAGGAATCCAGGCAGAGAGTCAGGCGGGGGGGGGGGGGGAGATAAGGAGGGGAACGACAAGGAGAGGAACAGAATAGTTCAGTCGGGAATCCGTGGTTTGCACAGGTGTTTATGTCTCAGCCCCAGAACGACAAACATGTGACCACAACAGAAACTGGGGAAAATCAGAAACCCCGGAACAAGGAGCCATGGACCGGACTGTGAACCGCAACACGGACTTCACAGACCGGACCATGACAGTTCTCCTGCCTTGTCTCATAAGATTTCACGCCCTGATTAATCAAAAACCTATCAATTTCCACAATAAATACACCCAGTGACATGGCCTCCACAGCCGCCTGAAGCAACGAGTTCCATAGATTCACCACTCTCGTCTCTGTTCTAAATGGAAGACCCTGTATTCAGACATTGTGCCGTCTGGACCCAGATTCCGCCACTATGGGAAAATATCCTACCCACATCCACTTTACCTAGGCCTTTCAACATTGGATAGGCTTTAATGAGATTCCACCCCAACCCTCACTCTCCAGCGAGTAGAGTCCCAGAGCCACCAACCGCATTTCATATGATAATATTTTCACCGCCGGAGTGGGTATCATAAACCTCCTTTGAACTCCTTCCAATGTCAGCACATCCTTTCTCAGATAAGGAGCCGGCCCAAAAGTGCCCACAACACTCCAAGTGCGGCCTCACCACTGCCTTGTAAAGCATTTTGTCCCCCTGTTTCACTGCAGCCTATCCCACTGACTGTAATTTTGCCTTATCATCTGCCTGTCCTTCATAACAGTTGCCTCTGATTGTATTGCAATTGCCCATCCTCATCCCTTTCGCTCTGTTTCCCATATCCCTGCCAAATGAGCTTAAACCCTCAACAGTCCTAGAGAACCTCTCCACAAGGATCTTGGCTCTCGTCGGGTTCATGTATAACCCGACCCTTTTGTTCAGGTCATACCTTCCGTAAAAGGGATCACATTGATCCAGAAATCTGAAACCATTGCCCCTTGCACGAGGTTCTCAGCCACGGACTTATTTGCCAAATTACCCTGTTCTTATCCTCACAGGTGCATGGCACAAACAGCAATCCAGAGATTACTAACCTGGCGTCCTACTTTTCATCTTTCTACCTAGCTTCCTAAATTCTCTCTTCAGCACCTCCTCCCTTTTCCTATTTATGTCCATGGTGTCAGGACTTCCGGCTGCTCACCCTCCCCATTTAGCCCATGCTGTGGACTCGATCCGCATTATCCCTGATCCTGGAACCTGGGAGCCAATATACCACACCAGTGTGTTAATCGCGTCCACGGGATCTCGCGTCTATTCCTCTAACTATCGAATCCCATACCACTATTCAGTCCTCCTCTTTCCTTTCCTCTCTGTGGCACAGCTCCAAGTTCCGAGACAGAGACACCGTCGCTGCTGTTCCCCTGTAGCAGGTTGCCCACTCTAACAGTAACTAAAATGGTACACTTATTATTGAGGGAACCGGCCACAGGAGTACTCTGCACGGACTGGCCATTTCGTTTCCCTCTCCAGACAATCACCTAGGTATCTGCCTCCTGTAACTTAGGTGTCACTGCCTTTCTGTAGCTCCTATCACCTCCTCACTTTCCCGTAGGAGCCGAAGTTCATTGAGCTGCAGATCCGGTTGCTTCACTCGTTCTCTGAGGAGTTGCATGTTGGTCCATCTACTGCAGAGATGGTGATCTGGGAGGCTGGAGGTCTCCGAAAATTCCCTCATCTTACACAAAAAAAACACAACACAGTAACTATGTACTAACAGACGAAGAATGAAGAATAAAAAAGAAACTTACCAGATACTCACTTCGCCCAACTTCTTCTCGCCGAAGCCTGATGAGCTGCAGCCTCTTCAACTCTAAAACCGGCCCGCTCATACAACAGTCACTGCGGTTGTCCCGGCATTAGTTTTATTGTTTGCTAATGAATCGCTATTTGATGGTGTCGCCAGAAAAACAAAGGCTCAAAATGGCTGTTTTTTAAAAACTCACTCGCAGACCTGTAAATCGCCTCATCACTCGCTTCCGATTTGATGGCGCCGCAGGAAAAAAAAAAGCCGAAAAGCCACGAACGCTCCTTTTTAGCAACACACATCAAAGTTGTTGGTAAACGCAACAGGCCAGGCAGCATCTCTAGGAAGAGGTACAGTCGACTGTACCTCTTGCTAGAGATGCTGCCTGGCCTGCTGCGTTCACCAGCAACTTTGATGTGTGTTGCTTGAATTTCCAGCATCTGCAGAATTCCTGTTGTTAACGCTCCTTTTTAAATCAAACTGGAGCCCCCCTCCCTCGCTCCGGATTCGATTGGACCGCTGGAAAAAGGCAGAATTTGCGCGAAAGCTGATTTTTAAATCACACGCAGGGATCTGTGAGTCGTCTCTGATCCTTTTGGGCCGCCGGAAAAATGTTATTATGTTCTGACTGGGTGCCGTGAAAGTAAATTGCATTGTTCCTTTCGCTTTTTATTCCACTGACCTGCTTCTTGAAGTCTTTTTCTCAAATCTGTTATTTCTGAAAGTGAATGAGAACATGTCTTTAGCTATCGATACATTGAAAAATATTAAGTCCACAGAGAAATTACTTGCTTCTGGTGCTCTTGAGGAAACCAAACACGAGGTTATATCATAGAAACACAACTGCCCGATTGGCCGAGGAAGCAATCAAGCGAGGAGTTTTGTTTCCCCATTTCACGCAATCCAGCACTTGCGTCTTCTTCAACTGTTTGTAAGCTTCTTTCACGAAGAAATCGACATCGAAACTGCTTTCGTTACAATTTGGGGCAGATTGTTAAGATCGAAAGTTGTTGCACTTTTTTCCTTTATATCTGTCAGCTGTGTGTATGTCTGTACTTATTTCAGATGATGCAGGACCTGATTATTGTTTCCAGCTATAATGGCGCCGCATGCATGGCGATACTTGCGGGCTCCCCTCTCCAGCATATCCCCGGACTGTGTGGTCTTTGATACATTTCATTGTATGTTGTGATGTGCATGCAACAAATAAATTGAATCTTATCTAATCTATCTAATCATTTTTCAGATCTGGAAGGACGTAGAAACGTCGATTATTTGAGAACTAATTAGACTACAGAGGTGATTACGATAAGGAAAATAATCTCGTCCTAGCAGCACCAGAAAATAACACTTACAACTGAAAGAAATGGGAAAACCTCACGAAAATGATCTCTTCAATTATTTGCCAGAGTGAGCTTCAGCAAATTACAATAGGTTCTATAAGGACATTTCAGACCGTCCTAGTGAGGAGTTTGGACGCAACACCAATAGACACCTGCTGCCTACAGAGTGGAACTGCCTATTGAAGTACTGGCTCGATTCATAATCCTGGAGTTTGAAGACTGTAACTATTACCTCCATCTTTTTCACGTAATTCTTCATCTGCAACATAAGAAAAATTAATGAAAACTTCATATAGAGCCGACAGTGCAGCTAAATAATTTTTATTAAATTACTGTGGTAATTCTTGCATTCTTTGCATATAGATAAAGCTTATTTTGTGGAACATAAATTTTATTTAATATTTTTATCATACTTTGCCAATAAAGTATGAATTATGAATTCGTTACCGTGCTAACGTTCCATGACATCACTACACGTTTAGGAACAAAAGTACGTGACGGGAAACAGATGTTGGATACATCAGTAACAGCCACATACTCAGTCTTTCTACTGTGCTTAGATCCATTCCAACATTGTCCAGGTTTATTTTTCACTCCATGAAAATTCTCACCTTTGTCTCGACTGGTGACACTCATGCCCCCGTATTGAGGACGTGTTGACGAGGCACGGTGTCATTGTCTCACACATCACAGAAACAAATCCTTGGTGTTGGGCATCCACGTCGGCCACGTAGTACCTATTTACCACCATTTGAAACGTTGCCTTTATTTTGCTTTGTCCTTTGTCTAGATACTTCAAATACGAAAATCTCTGTCTCTGCCAACCTCTCAATCAGCGCGTCCCAATTTCCACCTATTCTGTGGTAAAAGGATAGCTTTTTCAGATTCTTTTTAACTTATATCTATACTCCTTACACTATAAAACGAAGCCCTGCAGTTTTATATACAGCTGCTATAAGTAAAAGTTTTATGCAAACTACACTATCGATGCTCTCATACTTCTACATGGGATCCAGGCTGGCACGTCCTTTCAGTTCGCCAGAGGTGAGCTGTGACAGTTCATACTGAACATCCATTTGCTTTCTACTAATTTGTTCTTTGGAACCTCAATAGAATGGAAACATTTTGAACGGATCTTTCTGTATTAACAGAAGAGAAGCAGATATAAAGGATATTGACTGTCGAAATTTGGCTTCCATTGGAAATTCGTTTCTTGAGGCCTGCGCATGAAACCTTCATGTATTTTCAATTGTATAAGATGAGTTGCGATTGATTTATTATTATCTCAAAGACAGTATTTAATAGAATAATTTCAGATAATGACTTGAACCACAGAGGTGCTGAAATTCGATTGTCAAGTGAGAAAAGATGATCGTACATTCCAGTGTACACTTTGTTAGTTATCACCTGTACAAAGTGAGTGTATGTTCTTCGTTTTCCACTGCAGTTACCTATCCACTTCATGGTTCGAGGTGTTCTGCGTTCACTGATGCTATTCTGCACGTTGCTGTAGGGACAAGCTTTCTTTTCCAGTTACTGACACCTTCCTGGCAGCTTGAATCTGGGTAGCCCTTTTCCTTCAAACTTCCTCATTAACAAGACGTTTCGCCAACACAATTGCAGCTCAACGGAGTTTTGAGAATGCTTTTCGCACCATTGTTTAGAGATTCTGGAGACCATTATGCGTGAAAAAATCCAACAATTTCTGAGATACTCAGACGACCGCGTCTGGCACCAACAATCATTCCACGGTCAAGATTGCTTAGATCACGTTTCTTCCAAATTCTGCTGTATGGTGTGAACAACAAGTACACCTCTTGACGATGTCTGCATGCTTTTATGCATTGTGTCGTTGCCACATGATTGGCTGGTTGGTTATTTTCATTAACGAGAGTGCGTACAGGTGAACATAATAACGTGGCCACTGAGAGTAAACTCTCCTGAAGTTCAAGCGATTCGAAAATCGGGGAAAATCCGTGGCAACGATAAAACATGCCGACGGGTTATATCGTGAGCACTTTATTCAGCAATTCAGAAAGAAACACCTGCTCTGAAATATTTTTAGAACACATTCCCAAGAATTAAAATAATCTATTGAGAGAATTGACATTTGAGACAAAACAACCCATGTACGGAAAGACCAAGATAATCACGAAGTAGTAAAGGGTGCAGTGGAACAATTTAATCTGAATTTAAGGAAAATATGATCCGGACTTCACATTATCCTGAGGTCCCAGCGCGAAATCGTGGCCTATCGGGACGTTGGAATCTAAATACGCAGTTGTCGTAAAGATTTCTCGTATAGTAGTTTAGCATAAAATCGTTCATTTGCGGGTTGTGGGCTACCTTGACAACTGCACCTTTAATGCCCGTGGGTAATGCGAGTGGTACAGTTCGAATTTTATCACAGTCGACAGACTTTACATTAATTTGTAACGAAAATCTTTAATCGGCAAATGGCACTTTGAACTTATTGCAATGTCCTAAAAAATAAAGCCGCCACCTTCACCAGCCTTACTCTACCGTGCCTGTCTGTTGCTCCAGACTAACCCATGGACCCAAGATATTTTGAAGCTTCCAAATCAACTCCGCAGCACATTGCAGAGGCATGAGCGTGCGATTATATTCCCAGCTAGCCAAAAACATCTCGGACTAGCACATACGCAGGCAAGCATCCAGTAAAGGTTATTATGTTTGGAATGATTCATTTTACAAACAGTTAATAAATTAAGGCTCACCATCTATCCTGCACTTGGAAAATTCTATATCAGAGTAAATTGGAAAGTAGTAACAGACAATATCATTGATTAATAGTAAACTGATTTAAAAAATTGCAAATATAGCATGAACATAATTGTAATAACGCCTAAAATAAGTAATTCAGTCCATAGTATCAATTATTCACAATGCAGTATTCAACGGAGAATGCAGTCACTAAATGTAGCATTACAGGCATTTGTCATATTACGATGATTGTAAATATTAACATTAATTATCGTTTTAATTATGCTTCAATATTTTCACAAATTTCAGACAACGTCCAATATACATTTTTAATAATCATCGTCTATTTCATACAGTATTCAAAGGATTTTTATCTTCATTCGAGGGATGTGGGATTTGCGGGCAAAACCGGTATTTAATTGCTCATCTCCAATTGTCATTGACAAAGTGGGAGTGAAATGACCTGTTGAGGTTTGTGTACTGTTATATCCATAGTGCTGTGAGGAACAATTATTTGTGAAGGAGCGGCGAGAGACTTCCGTCAAGATGGTATGTGTTCGGAGAGAAACCTCTAGGTGGCAGGTTTCTCAAGTTTATTAAAAAAATTCACATACAGCGTAGTGTAGGTCGTTCCCGCACTTCGCGCCACGCCGCACAGCAATCTCCCAATTTAATTCCTGCCTTATGACAGGACAATTTACAATGGCCAATTAGCCTACCAATCTTTGTATTGTGGTAGGTAATTGGTCCACACGGTTACGGGATGAAACTCGTTTCAGACAGCAGCGGGAATTGGACCAATATCGCTGGTACTGTAAGCTTTGTGCTAACCGTGGGGCGGTAGGGTAGCGTAGGGCTCTTTTTCTCGTCGCCAGTAGAGTACGAGAGTTCCGATGGCGCTGTCTGAGGAAACCTGGCGAGTTGCTGCAGTTTATCCTGCAGAAGGCAGAAACTTTTTCAGTTATTAATGTAAGTGATTGAATGGTTTTTAATGTGGTCCTTGTCAGAAGAATGCCATGTGCTGTATGGTGTCCTGATTATCCAGCGTTGCTGAAGCTGCATCGATCCAGGCAAGAGCAGAATTGTCCATCACGCTCCTGACTGGAGCCTTGCAGGTGACGAGAAAGTGTTGGGGAGTTTTGAGCTGAATTGCTTGCTATATGATTCTTAGCCTCGTATGCCACATTATGTATAGAGTGAAAGGTAATCCCGCGATATTGATAGCAGGGAGTTCAATGACAGTGACAGTGAATGGCGAGAAGCGAGGGAAGGTGTTTGGTGGGGGATTTCCTTTTGTTGGATATAGTCATAGCCTGAAACTTCCGTGTTGCGATTGTTACTTCAAAGAAAGGTTTCATATCATTGGCATTAGTCGTGAAATGTGTTTCTTTGTGGTAGTAGTACAATGGAGGCACCAATACGGCACCACTGATCGGGCCCAGGCGGAGGGTGCGGCGCTGACCGACCATCGGGAGCGTCTGGAGAACTGGCGGCGGGACGGGCCCGGGCAGGAAAGCCATGTTCGCCGGTCAGCGGTCGGTTCCCCGTGGACAAGGGCGTCAGTATCGGGGTTAGGGGATAGGGGGAATCAGGGGGATAGTGACCGGGATGGGGGAATGTAATGGGGGGGGAGGAGTAGGTCTGCACTGGGTGATCAGTTTTGTGGGAGAGGAGGTACCGTAGCTGGAGGAGTTACCTGAGGGAGAGGAGTACTCGAGGTCAAGACCAGGCAGAGCGACCCGTAGTATTCAGTCTTCGGATCCGGAGAAAGAGGGGAGGGGAACGTCGACTCAGACCATGAGAGCTCTGCGTCGGGCATTTTCATGCCTTTCAAGGTGCAGATTGGAAGAGGGGAGAATCCAGTAACTATCAAGGGGTCGTCGACGGGGGCCAGTTAAGGGAGGTAGCCCTGCGAGCACTCGCGAGACGGGTTCGTCGGCCCGACCCGGTCTCAGGCGCTAGTTGGTGGAGTCGGCTTAGCGGCCCAGGTGGCCTAGACGGAATGCGCGGCGCTGACCGGCCGACGGGAGGGTGTGGAGACTTCGCGGCGGGGTTATCCCGGACTCAGGGTCGGTTGGAGGGTGGTGCCGGAGCGCGGCGCCTGCGCGCCCTCGACAGTATGGTCGGTCCGGCAGTTGAAAATTTCTGGACCAAATCTCAATGAGACTAGTATCATTTCAGGGGCTCTGGAGGAATAGCGCCAGCGGCACCATCAAAGCTATGGATAAAGAGTCTTACTGCCTTGTGAGTGCCTTGGGAAAGGCCATGGCTAAGGGAATAACCCCCACAGAAAATCCGGAGTGAAACCCTAAGTCGCAGGATGGCTTAGAAGCTCTCACCAACCGGCAACTCCTGCAGCTGCGCTGGCACCAAATGTATTGCTTCTTCCTTTCCTTTGGACTCTGCCAGCAACGCCAAGGTGCCGGGGGGGGGGGGGTGGGGAGCGGTTGGCGTCAGGGCAGCCCAAGACCTCCATATCCCCTCACCCAGACCCGTGGCAATATGGAATGGACACTTCATCACTTCATCGATGTCGCAAGATATCGGCACAACACAGGAAGTGGCTGTTACCGGTTGTAAGTTCATCCGATTGGCGTAGGAAACGAGAGGCAAGGGCCACTTCTGACGCTGGGAGAGATTATCGCATCTCACTGGACAGTTATCCCCCGCCTCAAATTGGGCAGCCCCACCCAGTGAGCTTGCCTGCCTCACTGGGTGCGTGGGACTCAGGAGTTCACCTTGACAAGCAAGCTGTGAGTCCACACGAGGTAGATTTATTGTCAATATTAAACCGGTCCGCGGTTCAAAAACGGTTGAGGACCCCTGAGGTAGAAGGATTGAAACTAGGAAGATGCCAGTTTCGCGTCTCGCAAGGAACATCCGGACCATGTGACCCGGACTGACTGATGATCTCCAACAAAATGACGATGCCCGGAAAACAGTAATCATGACAGGGGGTTCACTCGGCTGAACATCGACATGTCAGGAGACGTCTTTGGAGCGTAACGTTTCCATCAGAGAGTTCACTTCCACCTTATTTTGGCATGAAGATCTAGGGCAGTGTGGGGCGGTACAGTGAAGCACTGTAGCATCGCCACCATGGAACGACCATCAAGCGGATTCTTGCTCTCCGCTTATCGTCGCTTTCCGGACCCGTGAGCCTCTTCAGTATCTATACCCTGCACTTTGCTCTTCACCAGAGGCCAAAGACCAGTTCTAAGAGGCTCTGGGTGAGGGAATATCCGGAATCCCAAGCACTGAAGGATTGTTCCTGCTGGGACACTTCAATACTAGAGCTGGAGCTGACCACAAAGCATGGCCTTCTTGCCTCGGACATCATGGCGTCGGCAAGATGAACAAGAACGAGCAGAAACTGCTAGAGTTGTGACGCCATCATAGACTGTGCATCAGCAACACCTATTTTCAGTGTAAGGAATGGCACAAGGTCTCCTGGAGACGTCCATGGTATCACTGGCATCACCAGGCACAGGGACCTGAACAGTGTCCTCAGCACTCGCAGTTACCACAGTGCAGACTAACACAGACAACTCCCTTGCTGTCTGCAGAGTGGGGCTAACACCAAACAGATTCTATCATTCCAAGATGAAGGGCCGATCTCGCATCAACACGTGCTGGACAGCGAACTCCGACAGAGTACAGCAGTTCACAGACACCTTTGAAGTCACAATGAAGAACAGTTCTGGTGACAGTACCTCTATTGACTCCAAGTGATCACAACTCCGTGATGCCCTCTACAGCTCAGCCATAACAGCATTTGGGAAAAAGGAACACAAGAACGCAGACGGGTACGAAGCGCACTGGGAAGAAATGGAGCAAGTGACTGAGGCCAAGAGAAAAGCCCTGCTGGACTGCAAGCAAACCCCCTGCACCAGACACACGACGCTACACAGCTGCTAGAAACCAGGCGCAGCAAACTGCGCAATCTTGTGCAAACAACCACGGGCTGAATTTGTGCAGCAAAACCCAATCAGCTGCCAACAGCGAGAAGGCAAGAGAGATGTTTAACGGCATCAAGTCAGCATCAGGCCCTTCAGCCATCAATACAGCCCCACTGAAGTGGGAAAATGGGTAGTCATCACCGAACAGAGCAAGCAGTTTGAACATTGGGTAGAACATTACCTGGAGCTGTATGCAATCCAGAGTATAATGACCGAGGCTGCCATGGAGGCACTGCCTGACTTGTCAGTTATGCAAGAGCTTGAAAGAACACACACGAATCAGGACCCTGCTGAAGGGTCTCGGTCCGAAACGTCTACTGTACTCTTTTCCAGAGATGCTGCCTGGCCTGCTAGATTCCTCCAGCATTTTGGGTGTGTTTCCAGCACCTGCAGATTTTTCTCTTGTCTGTAATGGAAGAGCCTAATGCGCTGCCATCTATGGAGGTGCTCATCAAAACCATCAACTGCCTTACCAGTGGGATTGTCCTAAGGAAAGATGGAATTCCCCCTGAAGTCTTCAAGTGTAGGAAGCCTGCATCATCTACATGAGCTTCTCTGTCTTTGCTGAGAGCTAGGCCACGTCCCCCAAGACATGCGAGATGCCAACATTGTCACACTGTATAAGAACAAGGACAAACATAGTGATTGTAACATCTTCCGTGGCATCTCTCTCCTTAGTATGATGGGAAAAGTGTTCGCCCGTGTCGTCTGCGCACTACTTCAGAGTCTTGCATCCAGAGTCCCAGTGCAGGTTCGGATCTACAATGGACATGATCTTCTCACTGCGCCAGCAGCAAGCGAAGTGTCCAGAGCAGCAGAAGGCACTGTACACAGCCTTTATTGATCCGACCAAGACGTTCGACACCGTCAGAAGAAATGGACTCTTCAGACTCCTGCTAAAGACTGTCTGGCCCCCAAGACTGCGCACCAGCATATCGACCTTCCATAAGGACATGCACAGCACTATCTGCTTCAATGGAACAACTTCTGATGCATTTCTAGTGAGCAGCGGAATGAAACAAGGTTGTGTTCCATAAAGTTGTTATAGCCGGGGGTGGTAATAGGGATAAGCTCGCACAACCTATTAAATGCTCCCAACAACTTGCGCCTCAAATAGCCTCTGACAACCAAGTGCAGCTCCTGGCCAGCACGTGTGGCTTAGCTACTGAGGCCGGCGGAACCATCTCTATTGACAGGAGAAGGAGAAAAGGCGGGTTACTATCACCTTACAACCAGTCAATCGGGCCAATGGGGCTCGGTAGCCGTGATTGGAAGCTCATCTAGGAGAATGTCGAACCTGAACTCAAACCTCCGCTGCCTTACGGCTATACCTACTTACGGGAAAGGCTTCGGGAGTAAACCCTGAGGGAAAAACCCAGAGCTGTAGTCCCGAAGGCAGTTTAATGTTGAATGTTGACTGGCAACTCCTGCAATGCTGCTGGTACCAAACTGTATCGGTCTCTGCCGTTCCTTGGTGTTCACCAGAAGCATGGAGAGGGGTAGCTTGCTAAATGGGCAACAGCTTTCTCTCTGTGTCGTACTGCGCAGCCTTGCGTGCCTAGACAGCTACGACCCGACATCCATGGTCAACTCTGACCAACGGAGGCCCTCACCTAGCACCGACTCTCTTTGGAACCTCCTTCGCCAGGTTCCATCACTATGCTTTCGCAGACTTCACTGAAGGCATCTACCTTCGCCCAATAGCTGATTGCAAGTTATTCAATATCGCCCGCTTGCGCTCCAAGATCAAAGTTAGGACAGCCCTCATCCGTGGGATGCTGTTTGCAGATGAGGCAGCATTGACGTAACACACTGAAAGCGGATTCCAACAACCGATTAATCTCTTCGCTCATCCCTGCAGGGAGTTTGGGTTAACCACCAGTCTGAAGAAGACAAATTCCATGGCCCAGGGTGTAGAATCTCCTTCGGACGTCACCCACCATTGATGGTTGCTCCCTTGATGTAGTCGACTTCTTCACCTATCTTGGGCCGACCATCCTCAGCTCCCCGTCCCTCGAAGCAGAGATGAACAGCACGATTGCCAAAGCTGCAGCTGTCATGGCCAGACTGAACAGGAGTGTGTGGGGCAAAGGATGCCGAGACTAAACTCCTCACACCTACACTCTCAGGCTCATCTTGCACATATCCTAGCAGGACAGAATCACCAACACAGAGGTTCTTCAGTGGGCTGACACCTTCAACATTTACGCACCCCTCAGCCACAGACGCCTCAGATGGTTGGGCCATGTCAAACAGATGGACCAGGGTCGCATTCCTGAGGACGTGCTCCATGGTGAGTTGAGTGTGGGTCACTGCCCACGAGAAAGACCATGCCTCCGCTACAGGGATGGCTGCAAGCATTATATGAAGTTGACAGGCATCGGCTGCAACACACGAGAGGAACCAGTCGAAGACCGGACAGATTGGAGGACCGCAGTCAAAAGTGGTGTACAATGTGATGAGGTAGCAAGGACGAACCTGCCAAACAATAAGGCAGACAGAAGAAAAGCCAGAGCTGCACCTTTTCCCCCTCACCTGCATCCACTGTGAAAGTGATTGTCACTCTAGAGTGCGGCTGCACAGCCACTATAGAACGTGCAAATAGCCCCAAGACTACAAGGAACAGTGAGGTAGTGTTCATGGGGTCATTGTCCATTCAGAAATCCGATGGCGGGGATGGAAAGAAGAAGTTATTCCTGAAACGCTGAGTGTGTGTTTTCAGGATTTTTAACTCTTTCTTGATGGTAGCAATGGAAAGGGGGCATGACCTGTCATCCAACCGTTATCTCAAGCAAGCCCTGCATATTATCCAGGTATTCCATCATCTCTGTAGCTATTCCATCATCTCAGTAACCCTGCTGAGCACTGTGCATTAACCAGCGAACATCCTTACCTCTGATCTCATCATTGAAGAAAAGTCGTTGATGAAGCATTTAAAAATGGTTGAACCTGGGGCATTACCTCGAGGAACTCCTGCAGAGATGCCTCATGACTGAGGCCATTGAACCAATTTGCATAGCCAGCTTCCTTTGTGCTAGGACTAATGTGCCTTCATATAATATCAGTCTTTACGTGTCAGTGTAACAATGCAGTTTCCCAGCTGATATTCTGTCCCATTTTAGTGGAAAGTGAGGCAAATTCATGAATATTTTCTTGAGCGCAGCAGGGAATATTTACTGATGGGTATGTAGAATGAATTGCGTGTGGTCTCTCCAGATATACAACAACACAGGCTATAAAAACCTTCTCCGTTAGCAGATTATTGCAATGCTGGACCCCGTGGTATTGTATCTTTTTGTTTTGCAAGCTCTTGGTTTTAATTATTTTTCTTTAGATATCAATATCCACTAGCTTTGATGGGACTGCATTATATAACACCATAAGATATAGGAGCAGAAATAGGTTATTTTGCCCATCAAGTCTGATCCTCCATTTCAGCACGGCTGATTCAATTTTCCCCTCAGCCCCAATTTCCTGCGTAATACGACAAAGAACTGACAGGGAATGCCCAGTTACATTTATCGCTCTCATTTTTGATGAGAGTATCAGTCAGGGGTCAGATCATAGAATCAACGCATCAACATCCAAACAGTATGCTTGTTCATCATGTTCGCCTAAGTTCTTTATAGGACGAGGTCTCCAGTTTTACACTTACAGCTCGTCTTCCTATCCTTGCACACTTTTCCTCACCCCGTATTAATCGAGTTCCTCCTATGTCATCTAGGGCACCTGAAGAGAGCACGTTCCAGATATGAACTAGATTCTCCATTAAAGCTTCTTTCTCATGTCACAATCCTTACTACATACACCGCCACAATCTTTAACGTCTTACATACTTCCAACAGTTCGCCGATGGTCTTGTCTTCTCCAAAAAAAAACAGCTTCTCTCTCTGTAATCTCTGTATACAATTGCTTAGAATTACTTACGTCTTTTCTCGACTGTCTCTATTATCTCTATATCCTCTCTTTAGTAATTCGACAGGAAATGAACACAATATTCCAGTTAAAACTAGATCAATGCTTTAGTTTCAGCATAATTTCAGCATGTTTGATACTCGATGTTTCTATTGTTAACGCTCATAACTTTGTGCCTCAACAAGCAGTTTCTTTCAATGTTCCGTGTATCCATTCTGCACCTCTAACACGTTTGTTTGATGTTGCATCTAAATTCACCCTCGCATTTTCCATATTAAACTTCATATTCCACGTATTTGTCATTCAAATGGAGAGGCAAAGTATACAGAATGTGCCTTTCAGCACATTCACTGCCCTTAATAAACCACACATTTACAATAATCCCATCTTAATCCAATTGGTCAATTTGCTCTCTGCTGCAATTCATCATTATTCTGATCACAGATTACAATAGTGTCAGTGTTATCAACTATATTTCTCAATGGTGTTACACCCCTACACAAATCCAGGTCATTAATCTGGAGTTGCAAACAATCTCCCAACGCGAATGAAATAGTCACATTTTAACAAAACAAACATTCACCACTAGCCTGTGTTATCTGCAACTCAGCCAAATTGCTACCCAGCTCACCCATGCCCCGCTTATGTTGCTTGCATGAGATTTATTGATACACCTGTTATGCAGCACCTTCTGAAATGCCTTCTGGTACTTCAAGAACACCACATTGTACACATTGTCCTCATGAGCTATTTCAGGTACTTCAGAGATTCTAAGAAGTTGACTAAACTTGACTTCTCAATAAATTGGGTTTGCATTGCTTTAACATATTAGATTATGAGAGCACTCAGTCCTCTTTTATTGTTATTTAGAAATGCATGCATGCATTAAGAAATGATACAATGTTTCTCCGGCGTGATATCACAGAAAACAAGACAGACCAAAGACTAACACTGACAAAACCATATAATTATACCATATAGATACAGCAGTGCAAAGCAATACCATAATTTGATGAAGAACAGTCCATAGGCACAGTAAAAAAAAATAGTCTCAAAGTCCTCGAGCCGATCGACTCCCGAGTCCCCGATAGCGGCGGCAAAAGTGAGAAACTCCCTGCCATAAACCTCCAGGCACCGTCAACTCGCCGTTTCCCACAAGGGGGGTAATATATTTTCCATAAGTTTTCGACAATTAAAGTAAAACTGACTGAGCTACAGAGGTTAAGTTTATCGTTGCTCCAGATGTGAACACAGGAGGCATATTTGCTTGACCTCATAACGTATGAGGAGCGTTTAATGGCCCTGGTCCTGTATTCGCTGGAGTTCGGAAGAATGAGGGGGGATTTCATTGAAATCTATCGAATATTAATAGGCCAAGATGGAGTGTACGTGGAGAGGATGTTTCCTCTAGTTGGGGAGTCTAGGGCGAAAGATCACAGCCTCAGAGTACAAGGTCGTTCCTTTAGTATAGAGATGAGGAGAAATTTCTTTAGCTAGAGGGTGGTGAATCTCTGCAATTCATTACTACAGACGGCTGTGTAGGCCGAGCCATTTGATATATTTAAATGGAGGTTGACAGTTTCTTGATTAGTGAGGCGTCAAGTGTTGCGGGGAGAAGGCAGGAGAATGGGTTGGAAAGGATTCAACCATGATGAAATGCCGGGGCAAACGATGGGCCGAATGGTTGAATTCTTCTCCTACATCTTATGGTCTCTATACTAGGCAAGTACACACGTCTGTTCAGATGACGTTCCTTTTGATTTCAGAACTACAGGTGTACATTACAGTACAGGGTATTTGTTGAGATATTATTTTATGCAGAGAAGGTCTCTTTCTGCTCGTGAACATGTAGGAAAATAATTTTTATTTGCAATTGCGATAATTTCGAGGACTTTACCTTGCTCTTTCGAATTTAATATTTCCTCTATCAGAAGAACATAAAATAAACAGGAAGACGGCCAATGAAAATATTGAAATTGCAGCATCGCATTCACGTTGCAGAATACATTACAACAGTCAAACTAATAAACATGTTACTACTTAGTCTGAAATGACAAATGTTTAGTCGGTGTGCAAAGGAAGAATGGGATTTTCAAATTGATAGCAATCAGTTCTTCCTCATTCCACCCCTGTTTACAGTCTGCTTAGGTAATCTGCAATTATATTTCTCCTGAGGTCGATTTAACCAATTGTTGAAGAAGAACTGGCATTGACACATTTTTCAAGAATATCTCCTCTGATGGCGACGTCCTATATTAGTTATCGTGAAGTTCAGACAAATCATCAGATGAAGGAACGGAGCTAAGAATGAAATACGCTACAAAAGAAATAAGACAAGAAACAAGGAAAATATTGAAGTAAAAACGAAGGAAGAACATAACGAAATGAAGCAAAGTCTGCAAAAAAAAAGGAAAAGAGAGAAGGGAAAAAAAAACACAAGGTAAAACAAACCTTTTCACGAAATCTTGCTCCCTAGTGATTGCACACTGCCATTCCAGAAGTAATACCAATTGTCCAGAGGTTTTTTCTCCACCTTTGTAGTAATCACCCCATGATAATTTGTTTATTGAAACACAGCGCCCTTTCGGCCCTCCGAGGCCACCACTCAGCCATCCCTCGATCACGGGAAAACTTAACAATGACCAATTAACCTACTAACCCTACGTTTTGGGACGTAGGGAGGAAACAGGGGTGCCCGGAGTAAACCCATGCGGAGAACGTACATGTAGCGGTGGAAATTGAACCCAGGTCGCTGGCATTGTATAGCGTTGTGCTAACCATACGCTACCGTGTCCTGCGATCTTTGTCCACATTAGCAGATTATTATTTTCTTTAGCCAGTATTCCCTTCGTCATTGCATTTTCCATGCCAGATTTTAATGCTTACTGCATTAGCCCTAAAGTATTTCTTTTCAGGGAATCTGTTCACTTTTCAAAATACTACTTTGGTTTCTGCCTTGTTGTATTAAGAATGTCTTTGACGATCACTCAAATAAATAAAGAAACGTGTTCATTCTCTCACCCAACTTGTTCACTTTCTTTGAAATATCTTCCTTTTCTGGAATTGAAGATCCGTTGTTGAGACTATAGAAGATTGTTTAACAACTTTGGCCACTGAGGTACCCTGTACAACTGCTTGTTCATGCAAATATCTAATCAGTCAATCACGTGGCAGCAACTCGATGCATTAAAGTCCGCAGACACGGTCAAGAGATTCAGTTGTTGTTCAGACTAAACATCAAAATATCGAACAAATGTGGTCTAAGTGACTTTAGACTGTAAGACATAGGAGCAGAATTAGGCCTTTCAACCCATCAACTCTCTTTTGCCATTCCATCATGGCTGATGCAGGATCCTACTCAAACCCATACACCTACCTTCACGCCATATCCTTTGATCAGGAAACAATCAAATTCTACCTTAAATGTAAGCACAAACTTGGCCTCCACTGCAGTCTATGACAGAGTATTCCACAGATATACTACTCTCTGGCTAAAAAAGTCCTCCTTACCTCTGTTCTAAAGGGTCCCCCCTCAATTTTGAGGCTGTGGATACCCCCACCATAGGAAATATCCTCTCCACATTCACCACATCTAGACCTCTGAACATTTGATATGTTTCAATGACATCTCCCCGCATTCTTCTAAATTCCAGTGAGTACAGGCCCACAGTTGCCAAACGCTCCTCATATATTAACTCCTTCATTCCCGGAATCATTTTCATGAACTTCCTCTGGACCCTCTCCAATGACTACACATCCTTTCTGAGTTGGGGGTTCAAAACTGTTGACAATACTCTAAGTGCGGCCTGACCCGTGTCTTATAAAGGATCAGCATTATCACCTTGCTTTTGTATTCTATTACCCTTGAAATAAATGCCAATATTGAATTCGCCTTCTTTAGCACATTCTCCACCTGTAAATTAACCAACTGGGAGACTTGCACGAGGACTCTTAAGTCCCTCTGCACCTCTGATGTTTGAATATTCTCCCCATTTAAATAATATTCCGCACTATTGGTCCTTCTGCTAAAATTCATGATGATACATTTCCCAAAACTGTATTCCGTCTGCCACTTTTTGTCCGTTCTTCCAATTTGTCTACATCCTGCAGAAATCGCACTGCTTCATCAGCACGACCTACCCCTCCACCTATCTTCGTATTATCTGGAAACTTTGCCACAAAACCATCAATTCCACTATCTAGATTAGGTATAGAGGAGATGTCAGGGGTAAGTTTTTTAAGGCAGAGAGTGGTGAGTGCGTGGCTGCTTGCGAAGGTGTTAGAGGCGGATACGATAGGGTCTTTTAAGAGACTCCTGACAGGTACATGGAGGTCAGAAAAATAGAGGGCTATGGATAACCGTGAGTAATTTCTAAGGTAAGGACATGTTCGGCACAGCTTTGTGGGCCGAAGGGCCTGTCTTGTACGGTAGGTTTTCTACGTTTCTATGTTTCTAGATCATTGAAAAACGATGTGAAAAGTTACGGTCCAAATACTGACCACTGAGGAACACCACTGGTCATTGGCAGCCAACCAGAAAAGGCCCCCTTTATTCCCGCTCACTGCCTCCTGTCCCTCAGCTATTCTCTTATCCATGCCAGTGTATTTCCAGTAACATCACAGGAATTTATTTTGTTAAGCAGCCTCATGCGTGGCACCTTATCAAACGTCTTCTGAAAATCCAAGTAAATGACATCCACCTCCTTTTCCTCGTCCACTCTGCTTGTTACTTCCTCAAAGAACTCTAATAGATTTGTCAGGCAAGAATTCCCTTTACAGAAACCATGCCGACTTTGACTTATTTTATCATTAGTTTCCAAGTTCCCTGAAACCTCATCCTTAATAATCTAGTCCAACACTTTTCGAACTATTTAGGTTAGGCTAACTGGCCTATAATTTCCTTCCTTTTGCCTTCCGCCCTTATTAAAGAGTGGAGTGACATTTGCAGTCTTCCAGTCCTCTGGGACCTTGCCAGAGGCAAGTGATTTTTGAAAGATCATGACAAATTCAACTGGTATCTCTTCTGCAACCTCCATCAGGACTCTGGGATGTAGGCCTTCTGGTCCAGATGACTTATCCACCTTAAGACCTATCGGCTTGCCTCGCACCTTTTGCTCTCTAACAACAATGGCACCTACACCTACTCCCTGACACTCACGGATCTCTGGCACAATGCTAGTGTCTTCCACCGTGAAGACAAATGCAAACTATTAACCATTAAGTTCATCTGCATTTCTTTGTCGCCCACTACTACCTCACCAACATCATTTTCCAGTAGTCCAATATCAACTCTTACTTCCCTTTTACTCTTTATGTAACTGAAAAAAAAAACTTTCGGTATCCTGCTTTATATTTTTGGCTAGTCTGCCTCATATTGCATGTTTTCCCTTCTTATAGCTTTTTAGTTGCCTTTTGTTGGATTTTTAAAGTTTCCCAATCACCCAGCTTCCCACTCACTTTTGCTACCTTATATGACTTTGTTACTGGCCCATAGGCTTTTATGCAGGTTTTTAACTTCCTTTATCAGCCACAATTGAACTGTCTCGGCCCGAAACCTCGAACTTTTTTTCTTTTCCTGACCAGCTGAGTTCGGTCAGCATTTTTTTGTGTGTTGCACTGAATCTCCAGCATCTGCAGAATCATGCTCATGAACATCTGACTGTAGCCATTTATACATTAATATGCATCTACATTCCTCAACTCAAGCAATCAGCATTCACCATGATTCCCTCTTTCCTCATATATGATTTCTATTAAATGAACCTCTCCTATAAGCTTCGAAGTTTTCGTGTGCTGGGGACTTTTTAATAATTCTCACACGTTTGATTAAGCTGTTTTAAAGAATGCTCTGATAGATTTATTAACTTTATTTACTAGAGTGTTACCTGGGTTTTATCACCTAATTTACAGAGAAAGGTTGAACAAGTTAAGTCTTTATTCTCTGGAACGTAGAAGGTTGAGGGGAGACTTGATAGAGGTATTTAAAATTATTAGGAGGATAGATAGAGTTGATATGGATAGGCTTTTTCCATTGAGAGTGGGGGAGATTCAAACAAGAGGACACGAGTTGAGAGTTAAAAGGCAAAAGTTTAGGGAAAACATGAGGGGGAACTTCCTCACTCATGAGTGGTAGCTGTGCGGAAAGAGCTTCCAGCAGAAGTGGTTGAGACAGGTTCAATGTTGTCGTTTAAAGTTAAATTGGACAGCTATATGGACATGAAAGGAATGGAGGGTTATGGGCTGAGTGCAGGTCGGTGGGACTAGGTGAGAGTAAGAGTTCGGCATGGATTAGAAGGGCCGAGATGGCCTGTTTCCGTGCTGTAATTGTTATATGGTTATATAGTTATTTGTTTTCTACCACTTAAGTAGAGAATGTTACCACGTACGAAGTTCTTTGTAGTAAATATATCCCCCCCCCCCCACATCTTTATTTCTTAAAGATGGGAAAATAACCCAGCGTAGCTGTCTATTCTCGATATCTAAAGTATTCATAATCTGACGAATATAGTTTAGACGCCATGGGAGCAACGCACACATGCAACTGTCGAAACGTGAGCAAAAAAAAGGACACATAAAACTAGGGTCCTTTCAATGGAAAAAGAAAAAGAAAAAGAAAAGATTAATGAATTTGTTTGAAATTCTAGAGATGGGCAAGAAGAAAGATTTGTTCTTAACAGCAGAAAATCATTAGTCTAAGAAGCTATCCCACTAATCCATAAGAATATTGTTGAAACCTATTTCAAAAATGTTCATATATGAAAGAGTTGAAAAGAAGAGGAAGACTGACATGAACACCTGTGGCAATTGCAGAAGGAATTCGATTCGATGGTTGATTCCATTTGAGAACTTGCAATCTAAATTGGATCAACTAGCATATAATGATATAGAAATAACACAACCGTAAAATAAGAATCATTTAATCTGACATTCAACATGCACGTACTCTCAATGATATATTAACATGAGATGAATTGAACGGGATAATGTCTGTCGGTTTGAAGAACAGCGTATTTTCTAATAACGTCGAGTGCCCTATACACCGAATAATGTCAGCGACGCCACGATTTTCACCTTGAAGCATAGTTTATCCAATTTAATTTTTCTGTGGCTTACTCTTAAAGTTCTAATTTTCTGATACTTTGATAGGAGTGGCAATGAAATCTTCATTATTAATTTATCGCTTAGAAGTCACTCAAAGCACGAGTACTCGTCAAGCACAACTGATGATATTGGAGCATTTTGCGAATAACGTTTACAGTACTTTTGGCTGTTTATTTTAGTCTGGCATGACATAAGTGGAAAATACATGCACTAGGTAAGTTGTTAATTAGAAGTAGTTGAAACAGAGGCACCGATAACTAACAATCTAAATTCGCTGTTCCAGGTACAATCACATGGTTTTAGCGCATTGTCTATCGATTGACACGACTATGGAATGTGGACCTTGTTATCTCAGAGACCTTGCTTCATGAGAACAACTGTTACAGGATGAAATAATTTGCCTGCCTGAAATACTTTAATACAATAATATTTGCAGCTTTGGTTTTCAAGGTTGACTGTATCCTGACGACACATCTACATTAATATCTGCAAATTGAGAAACATCGCCTCCAAACAGATGAGCTGAGGGCAAATCCAGAAAGGTAAAGGGGCAGTACAGGCAGAATAACAAAATGAACCCGCCAGGAAGATGCAATGCATAGAAGACAATGCTCCAATTGGAATCAGACCAAGGATAAATGGTGCAAGGCCATTATCGAAGGCTCACGCAAAATTTATCATAAATCAGCGAATTAACCGCATAACTATATATAGGTGCAATAGAATAGAATTTGACAAATCTTATGGCCAAATAGCGTCATTATGAGTTAGGCATTTTAGGGTACATATTTATATAAGATGATATGTAAAATGACAAAAAAAGACAAGGTCTTAAAACATAGGTACATGAGCAAGTAGTTGGAGTCTTCGTGCCTGCTGTTCGATAGGATTATGTGTTGTTATGTAATGGGTTGCCAAGGATTTGTCTGAAAATAGGCTACAGATAAGCCATTCTGGTGTACATCTGTGTTCACTACCAATATCTGTTTCCAATAAAATCTCTTTCTGCTCATATTTACGGCAAGTTCGTGATAATGGAGCATCTAATTGAATCGACATTACCTGCTTCCGTCAAAAACTGTTTATCCTCTACATGAATATAAGTAGGGAATAGTTATGCTCAGTTCCAGCAACTCAATCATAATCATATCAAGATAACAAAAATCAAAGAACTTTTACCGTGCCTCTTTGTTTATTCCAAAGTTTATTGTTAGAATTTGAAGTACAGAAAACAGAAAATACAGATCAACTCTGACAATTTCTGCATCTATTCTTGCGATTTTCATTTTTACCTGGTAATAGTTCTGGTAAATTATCAATATATAAGAAGCAGAAACATTCAACTTCTATTGAACTTATGTAGTTCATAAATTGCCTGAAGGCACGAGGTCAAAGAGATTGTCGGATGGATGGATGGGTATTTGGCAATGCTGGGAGTCCCTGTGCATGAGCACTTCTAATATATGTCCTGAATGGGGTGGGGGAGAGCTCGATCATCATTTAGGTTTACATTAAACTATTGAGTGCAAGGTAACTATATGAACTGAATGATAAATCTTATTGTTGGGGGGCACAATATTGTTTCCATTGTGTAAGTATTTACCTGCAGCTTTAAGTTTTTCTTCACATACTGCAATTTATAAAAAATAAAGAAACAAGTGTCGGTGTTAAGTCTAAAACGTGTTAAGTAAAGCCAACAGGGATAAATACATTAAACATTATTACCGGGAGAGGAATAATAATAAATGTATTGTCGTGATGGCAATACAAAACAGTATTATAAAAAATCGAAAATGAATATAATATAAATAACAGCGCCAATAATACCTGACATTAATAACCGTGCAAATAATATTAACAAGAAGGATAACACTAAATCCATGCAATAAAATATAATTAATCGTACTACCGTTAATGGTAATAACGGTGGCATAGATTTCATGGGCAGGGTCTAAGCCATTGCACAATTACATGCGTGGCTGCCGCCAATAACCTTTACGCCAGGTACTTCACGTAGTTATTTACAGAGAATGTGTAAGTTGTCTAACAGAAAATAGGAAGGAAAATGAAACAGAGAGATTTGGAACAAAATTTAACGTGTTTGGAACACATTTTAGTCATCAACAGTGTTATGCTAGCCCTGCACTTTACTGCAAAAATTTAGAATAACCGCAAATGCTGGCAATCTAAAATAAAAACAGAAAATGCTGGAAATACTCAGTAGGACAGGATGCAACTGCAAATGAAGAAACAAGCCTTCTCACGCTCGATCAAATGCCTCCACTTTTAGTTTCCACATCGCTCCACCTGTCTCGTATAATTTTTACTGTTTGTCTACCTCCATCTACGAACCACTTCACTTTCTTTCATCTCCACACTAGTCCTCTCTCCTACCTGACACAATGCTCCATCACATTTCCCCGTTTCACCGCCCAGTTTCACCAGTTTTCTCAAGCTGCGATCTGATCCACCCCTGCACTGAGGCAGTATATCAAGCAGAAATTACGACTCCCTTCAGCATTAATAATGCTATTTATGCAATTGATAGTATCTTATTTTACTGACAGACACTGTTTCCTTGAAGTTCCACAGAGAAATATTATAATTGGGCTTTATTTCTGCTATGGTATCAAATGTCAATAGTAATTCTCGGAATTTCGTACAAGCACGTCCAGCCTCTGTGAGGGATACTGACTCGGAGGATGATGACTGGGATAGTTGGTACATTCTGCCGTTCGCTGATGCTACGGCGATGGAGGAAAAGACTCCTGCCCTTTACCCCACTGGATTAGTGAGGGGATTCCGCCAGAGAAAGCAGGATCTCCCAGTGGCCACACATTTTAATTCCACGTCCCATTCCCATTCCGATTGTCTATCCACGGCCTCCTCTACTGTCAAGATGAAGCCACACTCAAGTTACAGGAACAACACCTTAAATTTCGTCTGGATAGCCTCCAACCTGATGGCGTGAATACTGACTTCTCTAACTTCCGTTAATGCCCCTCCTCCCCTTCACACCCCATCCCTTATTTATTTATTTATTTATTTAATATACTGTTTTTAATATATTTTTTATTTTTTCCCCTTTTCTTTCTCTCCCTCTTTTTTCTCCCCCTGTCCCTCTCACTATAGCTCCTTGCTGCTTTCCACCCTCCGGGATCTCCTCCCCGCTTCTCTTTCTCCCCAGGCTTCCCGTCCTATGATCCTCTTCCTTCTCCAGCTCTTAGCTCCATCCCTCCCTCTCCTGTCTTCTCCTATCATTTCGAATCTCCTTCTCCCCCTCCCACTTTCAAATCTCTTACTAGCTCTTCTTTCAATTAGTCCTGACGAAGGGTCCCGGCCCGAAGCGTCGCCTGTACCTCTTCCTAGAGAATGCTGCCTGGACTGCTGCGTTCACTTGACATGCGATGTCGTCAGGTTTTAATGCAGCCCGACTTTCACAACTGTCATTTAATGAATTGTCTTTTTGTGTTACCAACCACTAGAATTTTATTTTCGTTGGAACGCCAGCCGGATAAGGAAAGGACAGCTGATTAGCCGTCTATCATTTGTTTTTACTGATGGAAGATGTAGACGATCCCCTTTCGATGAGTAAGGAGATGGGAAGTTTACTGAATATGCAGAGGAATAGCATGTTATTCGTGCAACGTGCTCGATTAACATCAACAGCAAGGATTACCTTTGATTTTCTGAACGCATTGTCCATCTGTTTACGACAATTTCCATAAATAAATAGACAGAATAGTGACAATTAAACTCAAACTTCCGTATTTCCATATTTCCCCCGTAATTATACTTAATTTGATGATTTTTATAAACTTGGTCTTATTCAATGAAGTCTGCGGTTAGAGCGGCGGAGATCTGAGTTCAATGCCCGCGTCCTCTGTAGGGAGTCTCTGAACGTCGACCTCTCCGTAGAATGTGTGGATTTTCTTCAGGTGCTCCGGTTTCCTCCCGCAGTCAAAAGCCGTACTAGTTAATAGGTTAATTAGTCATTCTAAATGATCAGGCAACGATTACATCGGGGTTGTCGGGATAAATGAAAAATAACAGAGAAATGGCCAGCAGATCAGTCTGTACCCATTACGAGAAAGAAAACAAAAAACTGAGGCGCTATCACTTCTGAGTTAATGCAGTCACCTTCCACCTTGTTGGGCATAGTCTGTAGGAACGGTTCTCTCCACTTCTACAGTCATTCAATTTCAATAATATAAGTAATCAAGGCTTATACTCAGTCCATGGTTTCATGTTTCTTCGCTATTTTAGTGGAGGAAATTATAGACTCAGCTTTTCTGCCCTCTGTTATTAGTTATCCCAGGGAAACTCTTATAACTGTTCTTGGATAGTGCTTACTACATTTGAATCCAGATGATCCAGGTTTACCTCGAAGCATAATTTAAAGCATTCATCCTGCAGACGAGTTTATTTAATGAATCAGCACTGGGTCAATGTTCCGGTACTGACCAGTTGAGGTATCCGAATTTACCAGCATCTTAGAGTAATTGCAAAAGTTGCGTATTAATTCATTTCATTAGAGAATAATCGGGATGAACAAACGTAATCTTATTTAGGAACTATTTGATGGCGAATAATTATTCATCGGGTGTTGATTGTGAAAGATAATATTCTGCAACATACACTGCATGGACTACACCGTGACTGAAAATTGCTATTTCCGGAGAGCAATTTAGGACTCCACGCTATGGGCGTTGATCGCGCAGCTGAGTTGAGTCATCTCTTCCATGAGAGATGGTCATTCCCAATCTAATCTCTCACCTGCATCGTCCAATTGGATCTTCATTTTGCTAAGTTCTGAGGAAAAACACAATGATAACACGGTTGAAGTATGGTACTGGAAGTAATTCAGGCGAATATTGCACTCTTTTATAAATCTTTTATGGATCAGATTGTTAAAGTATTTTATAAAGAAAACTGAGAAAGATATCGCTCTGGTTTAAATAAACCCGGCAAGCTGAGCACGCGCTTCTGAAAGAAAGCAAGATAAGGGGAAACTGGAGTTACTTTTATGATGTAATGGATATAGTAGATAAGAGAGAAATCCCGCGTGTGTGGTGAATTTGGACCTTCATAACGTTCTGATAATGTGCCTCACGAGAACTGGGTGGGCTCAAGTAGATAACATGAGTTGAGTATAGGAGCAAAGAGGTCCTTCTGGGCCCTGGTGAGACCACACCTGGAGTATTGTGTTCAGTTTTGATATCCAAATTTGAGGAAGGACATTCTAGCTATTGAGGGAGTGCAGCGTAGGTTCACGAGGTTAATTTCCGGGATGGCGGGACTGTCATATCTTGAAAGATTGGAGCGACTGGGCTTGTATACACTGGAATTTAGAAGGATGAGAGGGGATCTGATTGAAACTTATAAGATTACTAATGGATTGGACACGCTAGAGGCAGGAAACATGTTCCCGATGTTGGGGGAGTCCAGAACCAGAGGCCACAGTTTAAGAATAAGGGGTAGACCATTTAGAACGGAGTTGAGGAAAAACTTTTTCACACAGAGGGTTGTGGATCTGTGGAATACTCTGCCTCGGAAGGCAGTGGAGGCCAATTCTCTGGATTCTTTCAAGAAAGAGTTAGATAGAGTTCTTAAAGATAGCGGAGTGAAGGGATATGGGGAGAAGGCAGGAAAAGGGTACTGATTCTGGATGATCAGCCATGATCACAGTGAATGCCGGTGCTGGCTCGAAGGGCTGAATGGCCTACTCCTGCACCTATTGTCTATTGTCTATTGTCTATAACATGCAAATCGGGACGGTATGCACTAGGGTTTGAGAATTCCTCCTCAGACATGAAAAAGGTAGATATAAATAGCTTTTTATCAGCCTGCAGGCACTATCTGCTGATTCCCAAACGAATTGCGGCCCAGCTCCAGCCATTCCCAATTTCTGTCTCGAATATAAACGAGGGAATCAGAATGAACTTTCAACTTTCTAGACGTCAAAGTGATTTGGTTAATAGTGCGAGCTGTGTGGATATTCCAACTTCACAACAACGAGACAAATTGGTTGGTGGTATAAAGACATGATAACTTCAATTTAACGTGGGTAAACATTCAGTTATCCGCAATGGATTAAAATTTGAAAGTACCATTAGTTTCTTAAAGGTCGGAAAATGGAAGGTGCAACGAGACCTGAGCAAGCGTTTATACCGGTCATTGAAAACAAGCATTGATATGCAACAGGACACAAAAAAGCTGATAAAAATGGGCGCTAAAAACCGACCGACAGCTATACGAGTTTTCATTAGGAAATTTAGAGATTTCTTTACAATTTGGCTTGCTATTCAATGAACAACGCTTTGAAGAAGGTTCAAAGGAGATTCACTGCTTGTTATTTTCTAAAGGCTTGCCAGGAAAGATGTAAACCGTTTAACCTGTCAGATGGAAATAAGTCCAGGACGCACCTATTGGCTCAGGGTGTCTGACCCTCCACGGGAGGAGCTGCAAAGTTCGATGGCCACAGGCAGGAACAACCTCCCATGACGCCCAGTGTTGCATCTCGGTGGAATATGGCCGGAGTCTAACAGCAAAAAGTTCAATATCCAGTCTACAAACACGTTCCTTGATCGTAATATGACCAGGATTGCACCAGCTGTTGTTAACCAGAGCAGACAAAGTGCCAGAAGGAAATATACTTTATAGCAATTCGTAATGATAGGTTAGTAGAAACAACTAAAAGAAAAGGCGCCAAAAATTACATTTTTCAGTCTTGTGCACGTAATATTTTAATACGTTGGAGCTCACTCCTCCGATTCCATCTACAACGTCCTTCCGAGACTTCGGCCATCATCCGAACCGCCGAGGTCCGGTACCTGCCGCCCTGGAACCGCGGTCCGTTCCCTCACGTCTGTCCTCTCCGTTAGCCTCCCGAAAAAAAACACTCGATCCTCAGCTCAGCACACACATACAGGATAGTATAACATGACTTCCAAATGAATACAATTTCCATTATCACTAATTACAACCCAAACATGCTGCCACAGAGAACCCCTTACTCAGCAGTTACCAGTACGAGAAGCTATTTTATTATAACACTTCAGAGAAGCCATTTTGTAATAATCAATTAACAGTTAACAGTCCATCTAATATTACCGAGAACCCTACATTCTCCCTCCACAGAATTAAGTCATGCCCTTATGAAGTTCAAGTAATTTGTCATCTCTACCTGCAGAACACACAGCCCAATCTACGTGCAGAAAGCAGTGACATGACCTTTCAAAACAGTAGAAATCACACCCTGTTCCCCGGGTACTACATAGATTAACCTCTCCGGGGGTTCCGACTTCTCTGAGACCTATGTACCCCCTCTTCTCACTGTTACGCCTCGGACACTAAAGGGAGACTTTGAAACAACGAGGCGAACCATCCCCCTAGCGGTCGCCCAAGCCCCTCTGCACCACGTAACCCTCTATCTCTGGTTCAGGCCCGACATCCTCTCTTTCAGCGCCCTGCGGTACCACAGACTGCACCTCACTAGCCCCTCTTACCCCGTCTACCCCAGTGGGGGAAAGGTCAGGAGTCTCGTCCTCCATCACGGGAGCATCAGCGAACGGCAGAATGTACCAACCATTCCAGTCATCATCCTCCGAGTCAGTATCCCTCACAGGGGCTGGGCCCGGGCCCGTCTCTACCGGGGTAGGCACGTCCTCCAACCTGCGGGGACGCAGAGTCCTGCTACTGGGCGAAACCGCCTCATAAGGTTTCCGCTCTATCTGTACATCTTGCCCCAGGGGCAACAGGTGATTCCGATGGAGAATCTTGAAAGGCCCCTTTCCATCCTCAGGCCATACCCGGAAAACCGGTAGGTTTGGCATCTGACTCTCCACCACAGAGGGCGTGGCTGCCCAGCGATCAGTCAAACAGCAGGAATTCTGCAGATGCTGGAAATTCAAGCAACACACATCAAAGTTGCTGGTGAAAGCAGCAGGCCAGGCAGCATCTCTAGGAAGAGGTACAGTCGACGTTTCAGGCCGAGACCCTTCATCTGGACTAAATGAAGGAAGAGATGGTAAGAGATTTGAAAGTGGGAGGGGGAGGGGGAGATCTAAAATGATAGGAGAAGACAGGAGGGGTAGGGATGGAGCCAAGAGCTGGACAGGTGATTGGCAAAGGGGATACGAGAGGATCATGGGACACGAGGTCTGAGGAGAAAGACAAGGGGCGGGGGGAACCCAGAGGATGGGCAAGGGGTATAGTCAGAGGGACAGAGGGAGAAAACGGAGAGTGAGAGAAAGAATGTGTGTATAAAAATAAATAACCGATTGGGTACGAGGGGGAGGAGGGGCATTTGCGGAAGTTTGAGAAGTCAATGTTCATGCCATCAGGTTGGATGCTACCCAGACGGAATATAAGATGTTGTTCTTCCAACCTGAGTTTGGCTTCATCTTTACAGTAGAGGAGGCCGTGGATAGACATGTCAGAATGCGAATGGGATGTGGAATTAAAATGTGTGGCCACTGAGAGATCCTGCTTTCTCTGGCGGACAGAGCGTAGGTGTTCAGCAAAGCGGTCTCCCAGTCTGCGTCGGGTCTTGCCAATATATAGACGGCCACATCGGGAGCACCGGACGCAGTATATCACACCAGCCGACGCACAGGTGAGGTGTCGCCTCACCTGGAAGGACTGTCTGGTGCCCTGAATAGTGTTGAGGGAGGAAGTGTAAGGGCATGTGTAGCACTTGTTCCGCTTACAAGGATAAGTGCCAGGAGGGAGATCAGTGGGGAGGGATGGGGGGGGGGGGGGGAAACGAATGGACAAGGGAGTCGCGTGCGGAATGATTCCTGCAGAAAGCAGAGAGAAGGGGGAAGGGAAAGTTGTTTTTAGTGGTGGGATCCCGTTGGATGTGGAGGAAGTTACGGGAATAATATATTGGATCCGGAGGCTGGTGGGGTGGTAGGTGAGGACCAGAGAAACCCTATTTCTAGTGGGATGGCGGGAGGATGGAGTGAGAGCAGATGTACGTGAAATGGGGGAGATACGTTTGAGAGCAGAGTTGATAGTGGAGGAAGGGAAGCCCCTTTCTTTAAAAAAAAGGAGGACATCTCCCTCGTCCTGGAATGAAAAGCCTTATCCTTAGAGCAATGCGACGGAGACGGAGGAATTGCGAGAAGGGGATGGCATTTTTGCAAGAGACAGGGTGAGAAGAGGAATAGTCCAGATAGCTGTGAGAGTCTGTAGGCTTATAGTAGACATCAGTGGATAAGCTGTCTCCAAAGACAGAGACAGAAAGATCTAGAAGGAAATGGACCAGGTAATCTTGAGGGCAGGGTGAAAGTTGGAGGCAAAGTTAATAAAGTCAACGAGCTCAGCATGCGTGCAGGAAGCAGCGCCAATACAGTCGTCGATGTAGCGAAGGAAAAGTGGGGGACAGATACCAGAATAGGCACGGAACATAGATTGTTCCACAAAGCCAACAAAAAGGCAGGCATAGCTAGGACCCATACGGGTGCTCATAGCTACACCTTTAGTTTGGAGGAAGTGGGAGGAGTCAAAGGAGAAATTATTAAGAGTAAGGATTAATTCCGCTAGACGGAGCAGAGTGGTGGTAGAGGAGAACTGATTAGGTCTGGAATCCAAAAAGAAGCGGGGAGCTTTGAGACCTTCCTGATGGGGGATGGAAGTATATAGGGACTGGACATCCATGGTGAAAATAAAGCGGTTGGGGCCAGGCAACTTAAAATCACCGAAAAATTTAAGAGCGTGAGAAGTGTCACGAACATAGGTAGGAAGGGATTGAACAAGGGGGGGATAAAACCCTGTCGAGATATGCAGAACCGAGTTCGGTGGGGCAGGAGCAAGCTGAGACAATAGGTCTGCCAGGATAGGCAGGTTTGTGGATCTTGGGTAGGAGGTAGAAACGGGAAGTGCGAGATGTGGGAACTATAAGGTTGGTAGCAGTGGATGGGAGATACCCTCAGCGGATAAAGTCGGTGATGGTGTGGGAGACACTGGCCTGGTGCTCCTTAGTGGGGTCACGATCGAGGGGTAAATAAGAGGAGGTATCCTCGAGTTGTCGGTGTGCCTCGGCAAGGTAGAGGTCAGTCCGCCAGACTACAACAGCACCCCCCTTATCGACGGGTTTAATAATAAGGTTAGGATTAGTGCGGAGGGAGTGGAGAGCAGAGCGTTCTGAAGGAGTGAGGTTGGAATGGGAACAAGGTGCGATGAAGTCGAGACGGTTGATGTCCCGTCGGCAGTTAGCGATAAAGAGATCCAGAGCAGGCAAAAGACCAGAGCGTGGTGTCCATGAAGAAGAGGAGGGTTGAAGACGGGAGAAGGGGTCATCTGTGGCGGTGGAAGAGTCCTTGCAGAAAAAGTAGGCTCGGAGACGGAGACGGCGGAAGAAGATTTCCGCATCGCGGCGGACACGGAACTCGCTGAGGTGTGGGCAAAGGGGGACAAAGGTGAGGCCTTTACTGAGGACAGAGAGTTCTGCCTCTGACAGCTGAAGGTCGGATGGGATGGTAAAGACCCGGCACGGATGAGAGCTAGGATCAGAGGGGGGAGGGAGGAGTCTGGGGGTGTCAATGGAGAGGGGAGGGTTGGGGTGAGAGGAACATGGAGCCTCTGAGGGCCCAGGAGCTGACGATGGGATCTGAAGGAGACGGGATTGCAGAGTATTGGTGGGGGAAGGGGAATCGGGAGTCACAATAGCAGCACATAAAGACCCGGCCTGGAATTCAAGGAGTTGGTGGTTGCGCAATCGCTTTGAAGGTGTCCATGGTCGTTGCTGGAGTCCGGGTTTTGAATATGCCCTGAGGTGTTGGAGCCGTCAATTTGCGATCAGTCAATTTGCGTTTTCCAGGTAATCCCAGATTCCTGATGAGGACTCGGTCTCCCGGCAGGAGTTAAGAGAACTTTACTTCCTGGTCATACCTCCTCATATTTTCCGATTCTGTCGGGTTGCCGCCTCCTCGGCCAACTCCTAAGCCCTTTACAGTTCTTTCCTCATATCAGACACATACTTCAAGTAAGGCTTCGGTGACACCTCACCCGCATCAGTCCCGAAACAAAGGTCAATGGGCAACCTTGCCTCGCGCCCAAACATAAGATAATAGGGCGAGTATCTTCGATGCGGGTACAGTTGTAACAGTGAACCAGATGCACAATATGTCGACTCCAACGATTCTTTTTGCTGATCTCCAGAGTCCCGAGCATGTCTAGCAGAGTCCTATTAAACCTTTCTGTCTGGGGATCGCCCTGCGGATGGTAGGGTATGGTCCTCCATTTCTCAACCCCCAGCATGCCCAGTAACTCATAGTTGAGCTTACTCCCTAAGTCTCGACCCTGGTCACTATGTATCTGCCGAGGAAGGCCATATTGGACAAAACCCATAGACCTTTCGCCACTGTAGTCGCCCTCTGATCCTTTGTAGGAAAAGCGTGAGCACACCTGGTGTAGTGGTCCGCGATGACCAATACATTCGCCGAGTTTCTGGCATCGGTTTCTATGGCCAGGAAATCCATACACCAGGTCCAAAGGCCCCGCACTTTGCAAGTAAGACAAAGGGGCAGCCTGCCCGGGCAGGGTCATCCGCCGTATGAAGCGAATGCCGGACTTGCAGTACTCTTCAACCTCCGTCCTCATTCGGGGCCAGTAAAACCGATCCTTGAGCAATCCATAGGACTTTTCCACCCCCAAATGTCTAGAGACAGCATGGAGGGACTTCAACACAACGTTCCCATACTTCTCCGGCAGGACCAGCTGCCAACAGCGAGGTCGGTCCGGGGTTGGCGTTATCCGGTATAACATTTGGTTCTTCAATCTCAACCGAAGCTATTCTCTCAGTAACAGAGACACTGAACGGTGCTTAGCCTTCTCCGCCCGTGTCACATCCCCCTCTTCCACGGCGTGCCAGACAGGGCCACTGTCTGTGTCATTTCGCTAAGCAGCGGTCACTTCCCCAGGGCTTAACCCCGGCAGTTGCGTGGTCTTCAGAGCGGTCATGTCACAGTAAACTAGGGGCAGGGCGTCAGCGGACGCCCCCAATCTGTCCACAGCTCGATCTGGCCTCTCTTTCTCCTCAGCCTGTACGGTGATAGCAACTGTCACATTGCCTTCGCCCCGGATGCAGGAACACTCTCCCACTCCTCGTCCTTCTCCAGCTCCTCATGCCCCGTCGGAGCAGGGCTTCCGCGTCGACATTCCGGCCCCCCTGCCGGTACTTCAGGCTGAAATCATATACAGACAAAGCTGCCAGCCACTGATGGCCTGTTGCATCCAGTTTCGCCGAGGTCAGGATGTAGGTAAGCGGGTTGTTGCCTGTCCTCCCTCAAACATGGCCCTGTAGAGATAGTCACTCAGTTTATCCACCACCGCCCACTTCAAAGCCAGGAACTCCAACTTGTGAGTGGAATAGTTTCTCGCCGAGGGTGAAAAACTCCGGCTGACAAACGCTACAGGCCTCAGTCCGGCGCCTGAGTCAGCATCTCCTTCAGTGACTGGAAAGCTGCTTCACATTGGTCATCCCATCTCTGTTCAAAGGGTTCTGACGGGTTCAAATATTCTCCAACCTCCCGTCTTTTCCTCCCTTTCCCCCTCTGTCCCAGGGGAGGGTAGCCACGCAAAAGCTGGTTCAAGGGATGACTCAGCTTGGCGTAGGCCTCCACGAATCTCCGATACTATCCTCAGAACCCTAGGAACGAGCGCAGAGCGCTCATGGTCTGGGGCCTCGGCCAGGTGGTTATCGCCTCGATCTTAGCCGGATCAGTAGATACTCCATACTGCGAGCCGATGTGTTCAACATAGCTAACAGACGTCTGGCAGTACTGGCACTTGTCCCTTCCTGCTTCAACCGGTTGAGCACCTTCATTAGTCTCGCTTCGTGTTCTTCCAAGGTGGATCCAAATACTATGAGGTCATCCAAATATACTAGCACTTCGAGCAGGTTCATATCCCCCACTGTCTTCTCTATGGTCCCCTGGAAGGTGGCAGGGGCCTCCGATATGTCCTGGGGCATCCTTTCGAACTGATAAAATCCCAAAGGGCATATGAAGGCCGTCTTCTCCTTATCGGCCTCACTCATCGGGATCTGGTAATAACCACTCCTCAAATCCAACACGCTAAACCACTTCACCCCACTCAGACGGGCCAGCGCGTCTTCGACCCGGGGGACCGTGTACTGATCAGGGACCCTGCCATGTTCAGTGTTCTATATTCCACACACATGCGTACCTTCCCATTCCTCTTTCGGGCCACTACAACAGGAGACGCATAAGGTCTTCCGGACTCCGTGATGATCCCAGCTTCCTTCAAATTACACAAATACTGCCGCACGTCTTCCACATCTGCAGGGGCAAGTCACCGTGATCGTTCTCTAAACGGAGTATCCTCAGTCACCCGTATAATGTGGCGAGTGTTTCTGGAACAACCCACATCCCAAACGCGTCAAGGTAAAAAAAAACATCTGTCATCGTCAACGTCTTCTCCACCAGCTTCCGCTACAACCCTCCGGCATAGGTGATGACCCAAAGTTAAAAGCTTCAGCGGTCAACTTAGGCCTTTTTCTCGACAGCTCTCCCCCAACTGGCCTCACGGGGGCGCTATGCATCACCGTCACGGGGAACAAATGGGCCAGAGGCATCCCTCGCTTAAAGGTGACCTCTCGTGCCGTTGTGTTCCTGACGATCACCACTAGCCTGAGTGCCCGTACCACCGAGGGCTTCTGCAACTCGGGTCTCACCAGCACCCCAGCAGGGAATCTCGACTCCCCCTCGAGATCTTTCACTGAAAGGGCTTCACCCTCAGGCACTCCCGGGAATCAAGGGATCCCCATCACTCTCGCTACTTCACCGGGCCGTACCACCCTGGGCTTCGACTGGGTACACCACACAGCGCCTCGTTCACAAGCAGCATCCAGCCCAGGGCGACCCCTTCCTTCACCCTTCAAAAACAATTGGACTCGCTCTCTAAAATCTCCGCCCCCCAACTTCGGGCAAATCCTCTGGTGTCCCTTCAGACCCTTCCTCCGGGACAGTGTGCACGCCCCAGAGCCACGTCTCACCGAGGTCACCGCAGTCCCAACTCCTTGACGTCAGCACCAGTCTGTACCAGCACAAAGGCTGAGTCCCCCGATTTAACATTCTTTCTGTTTACAATTTCAACCTTCCCGAAGCTCTGACCGTACTGAAACATCGAATTAGCACATCGTCTGGGGTACGCATATCCACCCCACTTCATACGCAGGCATGATTACTCAATCTTATTCGAGTCCATCTCTTCTAATTTAAACTGGCGACTTACGCCGTATCCTACAGAATTCAGATCGCAGACGAGCAACCCACGCTCTTTAACCCCACCTGACTCCCGTTGTCTCGGGTGAATAGCCGTCGACCCCCCGCCAAACAGTGTAAACGCTTGGTACGGATACGGTGTCAGATCCCCAAATGTCAGCAGCGACACTAATATCAAAGATTAAAGTGCGAGTAACGAAATGTACTTTATATCAATTTATAATGATGGGTTAGTAGAAACAACTAACAGAAAAATCGCCAAATAAGTACATTTATCAGTCTAGTGCACACAATATTTTAATACGTTGGAGTTCACCCCTCCGATTCCATCTACAACGTCCTTCCGAGACTTCAGCCACCCTCCGAACCGCCGAGGCCCGGTATCTGCCGCCCTGGAACCGCGGTCCGTTCCAGCACGTCCGTCCTCTCCGCTCGCCTCCCGAAAAAGCCCGCGATCCTCAGCTCAGCACACACATAAAAGACAGTATAACATAACTTCTATTGGCTAGCAAATTAATACAATTTCCATTATCACTAATTACAACCCAAACATGCTGCACAGAGAACCCCTTACTCAGCAGTTAACAGTATGATAAGCCATTTTATTATAACACTTCAGAGAAACCATTTTGTAATAAGCAATTAACAGTTAACAGTCCATCTAATATTACTGAGAACCCTACATTCCTTTTAGGAAACCATGCTTACTTTGCCCTATTTTACCACACGCCTCCATCCATACCGAAACCTCATCCTTAACAAACGATCCAAAATGCCCCCTGCCACTGAGGTCAGGCGAACCAGCCTATAATATTCTTTCTTCTGCCACCCTCCCTTCGTGAAGAATAGAGCGACAGTGCAATTTTCTAGTGCTCCGGAACCATTCCAGAATCTGGCGAATCTTGAATGATCATTACTAATGCCTCAACAATCTCTTCAGCCACCTCTTTCGGAAACTTAGGGGGTAGTCCATCTGTTCCAGGTGACATATGTACCTTCAGACCTTTCAGCTTCCCCAGCACCTTCTCCCTCGTAATAGCAACTGCACTGTCCTCTACCCCCCGACATGCTAGACTTCCGGCTTACTGCCAAAGTCTTCCACATTGAAGACTGACGCAAAGCACCTAATGAGCTCGTCTGTTATTTCATTGTCTTCTATTACTATTTGTCCAGCGTAACTTTCCAGTTATCCAATATCTACTCTCACCTCTCTTTCACTGCTTGATATTATTGACCAGTTTACCTTCATCGTTTCCCCCCTTTCAATTGCCTTCTATTGTTGTTTAAAATCTTCACAAACCTGTACCTTCCCACTGATTCTTGCTCTATAACATGCCCTCACTTTTGCATTTATGTATGCTGGTTTTGACTTCCAATATCAGTCACGGTTTAGAAAACTTCTTATTTTGGATGTATCTGTCGCACCCTTTCAGATTTGCTCCGAGAAACTCTGGCCAGATTGCTGCTCTGCCATTATTTCTTCTGGCATCACTGTCCTATCAAATTTAGCCAGCTACTCTCTCATGCTTCTCTAATTCCCTTTACTACACTATCATACTGATACATGACCTTTAGCTTTTCCCTCTCAAATTGCAGGGGGAATTCTTTCGCATTATGATCACTGTTTCCTTAGGGCTCCTTTACCTTAAGCTCCCCAATCAAATCAAGTTTATTACACAGCACCTAACCCAGAATAGCTGATTCCGTAGTGGACTGAAACATAGGATGCTCTAAAAAGGCAAGCCATCTCGTATTACTTCTACTAATTCTCTCTCTTGGGATCCAAAATCAGCACTAACCTGATTTTTCAAATATATCTACATATTAAAATCCTTCATAAGCGTGGATAAATTGCTCTTTTGACATGCATTTTCTGTCTACCCTTGTAATTTGCGGCCTAGATCGTGGCTACTGTTCAGAAGCTTTTGCATAACTCCTATCAGGATCTTTTTTTTTACTGTTGCTGTTCCTCGACTCTACCCACAAGGATTCTACATCTTCCGATCCTATGTCAGCTCTTTCTAAGTTTTTGATTTAATTTTTACCAACTCAGCCACGCCACGCTCTTATCTGCTTGCCCTTTCGATGCAATGTACCCCTGGATACTAAGCTTCAACCATAATATATTTTTTCAACCACGACTCAGGGATGCCTACAACGTCACACATGAGAATCTTCAACTGCACTACGAGATCATCTGCCTTATTCCATATTCTGCGTGCATTCAGTCCTGGATTCGTCTTACTTTCGACTTTGTCCCCCAGTTACATTGTAATTCACCTTACTGACTGAAAATTTACGCTATCATCTGCCTGTCCTTCCTGGCAGTCTCACTACACACTGCCTCCCCTTGGATACCAACTGCCTCATCCTCATTCCTATCACAGTTGCTCACCCCCTTGCCAAATTAGCTTAAACACTCCCAATAGTTACGGCAAACGTGTCGGCAAGGACCCCTCGCGTTGAGGTGTAACCCGTCCCCTTTGTGATGTCATACTTTACTCAGAAGAGATACCAATGATCCAGAAAAGTGCACCAGTTCCTCAGCCATGCATTCATCTGCCAAATTATCATATTCTTACCCTTATTGGTGCGTGGCACAGGCAGCAAGCCAGTGATTAGTACAAGGTACACTGGAGATCCTGCTTTTCAGCTTTCGACCTAACTCCCAACATTCTCTCTTCAGGATTAATCGCTTTTCTCATCTCTGCCATTTGCACCAACAGTTCTGTCGGCTCACCCTCTATCCATTGACCCAATCCCACTTCCCTTACGCTTGCACCTGGGAGGCAACATACCATCGAGGTGTTTCTATTGTTATGTACCCCGTAACTGGGTTGCCAAACCAGCAGAAATGGATCACTCAGTTGGAGTCTGGATTACTAGAACTAAGAAAGGTTTATTAAAGAAACAAACAACACAGTAATCGAAAGGATAATAAATGCAACAGTTCAGCAGTGATAAACACACATGTGCACAGAATTAAAATAACAGCATCAATCAAGCTCTATCATTGTCTCGGGGTAAATGACCAATTTCAAAGTGACACAAAGTTCAGTTCGCAGTAATCGTTGCCATGGCGATGGACAACGTGGGAGTAGGGAGGGAGAGAACGAGCACGACTGATCATTCAGAACGGCTTCCACTCACAGACCGGCGATATTGCTCACAAGCAGCTTTCGGGCGGGTCCTTTGTGATGTCACCTGAGGTCACCGACTGTGACCCCTCCTCCAGATGCGGTCGATCCTCTGCAGTGAACCCGGCACCCAAGCGAGGGTGGACACACACCGGGTTCCCGCTGATCGTACCTTTCCACCCTGTGCGTTTAAGGCTGATCCCCTGATCAGCCGTCGAGGAGCTTCCCACCGACTTGTGAGAGGCGCACCGCTTCCAGGGTCTCGTTACCTCGGGTGTCGTGTGTGTCCTGCCTTAGCGAACCTGTCCCTTTTTATCCCCCTGCTGGGGTATTGCCTGTCCATCACTTCAAACAGTTCAGGGTTCAAAGGGGGAGCCGCTCTTGACAATACCCAGACTGATGGCTCTTTCATTAACACCTCCAAGTGCTGCTCATTGTGTGCCTTATCTCTCCTTCCCCTGAGGACAGGTGGCAGACCACCTGCTGATGCCACTGGTGCTATCCTGGGCCAGCAAACATCTTAATTTATGTGTATTCTCGTCACACTATCAAGTTCGTAGAATCTCGTTAACACAGTTTGTGAGAAAAATAATTCATGCGCGCAACCGTTCTGTATTGAGTTTAGTACGTATGGTAATTAACTCTCTGCAGTTTCACAGCAACGAGATCTGATTAGAAACCCTGAAGAATGTTTCCGTTTCGGATGCTTTATTTTTGTGAAGTTGCTTAGCTCGTTGCATACCTGTGTCCACACACACAGTGTGGAAATAATTTGTTTCAACAATGTTATTTGAGGGATATTCTGCAGCGTTCCTATTCCAGTTTACTGCACAGGGAAATTCATTGGAGTATGTTTCCATATCAGTATAATAATAAAATTATTCCAAAATGCTCCAGTACATCAATTTTCAACGAAACATGCAATTTGACCAAATTATGGGATCTTACTCTGTAATCCTCCAGTTTTCTCTTAATCTGGTGACCGAAATGGTTTCAATATTCACAATGTTTTAGACTGAATTCATAAGTTATTTAATTTATTATTCATAGTCGTGAAAAATTTATTGTTTGGCTTTTGTCTGAATTTAATTTTTAATTTTGTGTACTGCTTCGATTTATTGCAAGCGGTAGTTACCTGCTTTCAGGTTTTGCTCTCAGTCGCAGGTGTGTGTGTATATATAATTAAAATAACCAGCAATCAACCAAAATGGGCGGGGCGAAGGCCGTTGTACAGTCTGCGTTGCAGTCACTTTGCACTATTGACAATCGCACGTAATTTGGAAATCAAGGGATTGAGATCATGATTCATATCTCTAGCACTCATTTTATACAGTATATGATAATAACCGCTGGATAGTACTTATTATCACATAACTGTTGGTAAGCAAAAGCAATTGATAATACGCCTGCTCCTAGTGCGGGGTTCAGACAATTTAAACACCGGCCCAGATAGTCTGGGGCTTCTCTTTCTGCGACGTTAAGGCTGTGAGACGGTCTCCGGTTGCTGTGCTTCATATCTGCGCACTTTGCGGCGATTTCCCTGTTAAGATGATGAAACGAACATCGAGGCTTTGGGCCTACTCTGGGGATTTGGATCCAGGAACTCAATTTGGTTCGGAGTGTTGTTGCTGTTCACTTCTATTGTTTATATGATTTGTTTTGTGTTTTTTTTTAATCTTTCTCTGTGGGCACTGGAAGGTTGGTCTTATTTTTAAAATTAGGTTCTTTTTGGTTCCTTGCTTTGTGACTGCCTGTAAGCAAGTAAATCTCAATGATGTACAATTTATAATTCTTTAATAATACAGGCACCTTGAAACTATTAATCTAGAAGAAGCTTTTTTAAAGCTGCCCTGATATAACTGGATAGCTTGCAATTCCAAATTGATGTAATTGAAACCCTACGATTCATTTTAGGAAGGTTCCAAAACAACCAGTAAGGAAAAATATTAGTGAGAAAAGGCTTCCGGCTGTGTACTGAGAAATCTGGATTATGCGCTGCGAAGCAGAAAGTATGTTAAAATGTAATCAAGAAATTATCTTTAAGAAGGGAATGGAACAAAAAGAGCAGCAAGAAAATGCAAAGGTAAATCCAAGAGATTCTGCAGATACTAGAAATTCAAAGCAACATAGAATGCAGGTCAGCAGGTCAGGAAGCCACTATGGAGAGATCTAAACATTTGACACTTCGGCCCAAAACACTTCATCATACTTTCTGTGACAGGATGCCCTTAAAGCATAAAGATAATATTTTTCAACGAATCAGAGTTGAACAAAATTCATTGTGTGAAAGAAGAATGATGTAGAATTGAACGACAATTTAAAAAAAAATTAAAATACTCTAATAAGAAAATAAGAACAATTCCTGCAATATGTATGAAAAGAGAAGTGTGATTCCTTATATACTTTTTTATTGAGCTTTTGATTTGAATATTATTCAACAAAAGCCATTGCCCTACTGTCGTTTCAGCTGCTGATTCAATTGAACTGGAATGGGATATTTGCAATTAAATATATATAATTTAATTATTCGACCCAGTAAGACAGCAGAGAGTATACATGCAGCGGCCTCTCGGGGCCAACTAAAGATGTCTTTTTTCCTTTATTTAAATATGTTTTCTTACATAGTAAAACTATTCTTGACTTAAATAACTACGTGTACAGCATCAGTGTTCGGAGTAGCCAGCTGGTGTGTTGCAAGAGCGGCCAGCGGTTTAGAGAAAGTGAGTTGGCCCACTGGGCTGAGAGAGTCAATTCGGGTCGTCGGGCCAAGGAGGAGACAGATTACGTTCGGAAGAACTGACCTAGATGGAGACCAGTAGAATTGATCCCTTCGAGTTGGTGTGTAGGGAAACCATGAGCGACTGTCTTGGATGTTTCATTTGCGATCGCAGGACCCTGTTGGACATTGATTGCTGCAAGATTGCTTTCCCTGTTTGGTACCAAGACAGGTAGCGAGGCAGCAGCTCCCCCTGTTTTTAGGAAGGACTAGGCCTGAAGCCGCAGGTTTGTGTTGTAGCTAGGCATCGGGGCTCGGTTGTTCATGCCTCTCCCATTGGGGCTGCCCTCCAGTGCTGGATCTGTGGAATTATGGGCAGGGCTGCCAGGACCATCAATTTGCGAGACTAGTCGCTCAGAGGCATAGACTAAAAATATGTTTTTTTTTAATGTGACTATGTTCTCTTTTCCCCTTCCCTTTCTTGCTATTCTGTATGCACCTGGAGGGTACTGCATCTTGGCCTCAGAGGAACGCTGTCTCGTTTGGTTGTATCCATTTATGATTTCAATGATAATGAAATGATTTGATTTTTGATTGATTTTAAAGTTTTCATCAATCAGGATACTGAGATTCTATCCTTCCATGAAACAGGATGCACTGATAAATGCATTTACCTTGGTTTTTTGTTCTTAGTTTGTCATCTGTAGGTATGATAACACATCAGACGATTAGTCCCTGCAATAAGCATTGCATTCAGATTCGCTCTTTATCTGTTAATAGATTTGCCCAAAACAATTCCAGAAAAGCTCTACAACTTGAAATGAATGAAATCTGTTGGAATGACGAATGGTCATTATAAGTATAATTCTTGCCCTTAAATGATGGAACATTTTTAATATATGGGCTAAGAAGACGCAACAGAATGTTGAATTATTTCTCAATTCAGCATCTCAATTTCTCGAGTACTTGAATAACTTTTGAAGCTAATATACCACTTTCAAATAATTTGCTCGTTTCCTTCATCCACCTCCTCAATTTAATAAAGATCTTGCTAATCTGACTGCAATTTCAAATTCATTCCTCTTCCAAATCAATCTGTGCTAACCAGCATTTGTCTGTTATCAAGAATGGGCTTGTATATTCTCAAATAAACTTTAAATATTATGATTATTATTGTGATGAAAAGTTCTCTATAAGTAATTATTATTATTTTACATCTTTTCTCAGCTCAAGATGACAAAACCTGAGGTATGAGCATAGCCAAACCTGCTCATCTCCCAATTCCTAGGGACTTTCGAGCTATTCTATTGGTGTTTAGAATTGTGACATTCTGAAGAGTTACATGGATCTTGCTGTGTAAACCTAATTGTTTAATGCTATTCTGTTGTGCCTTTGGGATGATAGCAGTTGTAGATATTGCTATCAAGACAATGTATACCCCGTTCTCCCTCCATAGATTTTCAATTTCCTCTTTTAATTCAGCATAGCTCTAGTGCTTTTCACTTACTGGTCTTATGGTAAGCATTGTGTGCTTGGAATGGCTCTATCTATTAAGTAAATTGTTCTTCCTTGTTTATCCTGTATTATTATAACCAGACGCATTATGATTGTACTATCTGTACTATGGATTGTACTATCTGTAATAACAGATTGGTCATAGTATAATTTGTGGTATTCTGACTCTAAAACTGATTCAGCCTTGTACTTATAGTAAATTATTATTTCCTTTACGTGTTGTACGATAAGCAAGATTCTGGTGAATGATGTTTGCCACTTGATTGTGCCTGTGTAAGCAATCAGATTGAGTGAAACTGCTGAAGGATCCTATAATGTGTTGGATTGTTTCTGGTTGCTCTTGGCATTTTCTGCATTTATCGTCTTGATAATATTCATTATAGTATTTCATTATATATTTTTGATACATAGTGTACATAGTGTTTCCTGAAGATTGTCATTTTGTGCTTATATTTTTTTGTAAATTTTCTAGATCCGGTAAGGATCAAGATATTATACCAAATGAATACGTTAATACCGGTATAAGGGAAGTGTTTATTGTCGTTGTTATATTTCTACAGTTGAGCTCTGTTTGGCAGACTTTTTAAAACCTTGAAGTAAATTCTGTCAAATGTTTTATCCTTATCAAACTATGGTCTATTTCCTTTGCTTCTTGATATCTTTAATGTTCTGTATTTATGTGGTTCAAAGTTCGTGTTTATATCTTACAAGAACAGTTCTGCTATTTAATTTCTTTAACTTTACTGATGAAGGAGCGTATAATTTAAAAATATCCATGCATAAAATGTGTGTTAAGACATAAACACGAGGAATTCTGCAGATGCTGGAAATTCAAGCAACACACGTCAAAGTTGCTGGTGAACGCAGCAGGCCAGGCAGCATCTCTAGGAAGAGGTACAGTCGACGTTTCGGGCCGAGACCCTTCGTTAGGACTAACTGAAGGAAGAGCTAGTATGAGATTTGAAAGTGGGGGGGGAGGGGGAGATCCAAAATGATAGGAGAAGACAGGAGGGAGAGGGATGGAGCCAAGAGCTGGACAGGTGATTGGCAAAAGGGATATGAGAGGATCATGGGACAGGAGGCCCGGGAGAAGGAAAAGGGGGAGGGGGGGAACCCAGAGGATGGGCAAGGGGTATAGTCAGAGGGACAGAGGGAGAAAAAGGAGAGAGAGAGTGAGAAAGAATGTGTGTATATAAATAAATAACGGATGGGGTATGAGGGGGAGGTGGGGCATTAGCGGATATTAAGGCATAATTAATTTTGTTGTTTCTGATTCGATAACTTATTTTTGTCCAATCCAGTAAATTATAGAACAGGGTTAAAGCTAGACAAAACTGTAGTGGGTTTAGGAAGTCACCCTGGATAAAAGAGAAACAAGTAATTTACTGAATCGGACTAAAAGGGAAAGACATTTGACAGAAGTTACTTCCAGGTTTCAGAATATCAGCCAAACAGAGCCAAGCTGTAAAAATATAACAAAGGTAGTAAATACTTTTGCAATACATATTCTGTCGGCATAATGTATTAGTCCAAAACCGATCTGGAAAACTTACCAAGAAAAATATAAAGAGAAATGACAATTTTCAGAAAACATTATGTACAATCCTAGGAGAGGAGGGTGAAGAGGAATAACAGACAATAAATTCGACACAACAGTTAGATAAAACTGCTGAGGATGTATTTTCATCGAAGAAAGCAGGATTTAGCACTCTACGTGAGCACATGCAACATTAGTATACAACATTAAACTTAAATGAGAGCACAACCCAGAAAATGAAAAAAAAAATGATCACTATTGAAGAAAACGTTAATGAATGGAAGAGCACGACCCTCCATGGAAGACATCCCACGATCTGAGCAGACGCGATGTCACAAGGATTTGCCGAACACCTGACTCAGAGCTGAAGATTTCGCCCCAGAAACAGAAGGGTTCCTTATGGAAATATAGGCCAGGTGGTTAACACATATAAAAAAATAAAAAAATACATAATAAAAAACAACTAATTTACATTTAACATTTAAAATGATAAATGTTGAAAATGCCAAGGAAAACCAGAATCAGTCCAGCACATTACAGGATCCTGTAGCAGTTTAAGTCAATCTGAAGACTTATACAGGAGATATCAAGAGGCAAACATCATTTACCAGAATCTTGCTTTAAAATAGATACTCAGAAAAGAAATTATACCTTGCTATAAATATGTCTGATCCAATTTTAGAGTCAAAATACCACAAATAATATTATGACCGATATGTTAATAGAGATAGGACAATCCATAATAACCATCTGGATATTATAAAGCAGGATAAACAAGCAAGAACAACTTACTTAATGGATATAACTATTTCAAACACACGTAACACCATAAGGCCATGACAAATAAGAGCAGAATTAAGCCGCTTGGCTCATGGAGTCTGCTCCGGCATCTCATTATGGATTTACACCTCGGACTTCAACTACTGCACAGAGTCTTGTCATCTTCAGAAGTTTTCTGATGACTCTGCCATAGTTGGATGCATCAGCAAGGGAGATAAGGCTGAGTACAGGGCTACGGTAGGAAACTTTGTCACATTGTGTGAGCAGAATTATCTGCAGCTTAATGTGAAAAAGACTAAGGAGCTGGTGGTAGACCTGAGGAGAGCTAAGGTACTGGTGACCCCTGTTTCCACCCAGGGGGTCAATGTGGACATGGTAGAGGGTTACAAATACCCAGGGATGTGAATTGACAATAAACTGGACTGGTCAAAGAACACTGAGGCTGTCTACAAGAACGGTCAGAGCCGTCTCTATTTCCTGAGGAGACTGAGGTCCTTTAACATCTGCCGGATGATGCTGAGGATGTTCTACAAGTCTGTGGTGGCCAGTGCGATCATGTTTGCTGTTGTGTGCTGGGGCAGCAGGCTGAGGGTAGCAGATACCAACAGAATCAACAAACTCATTCGTAAGGCCAGTGATGTTGTGGGGATTGAACTGGATTATTTGCCGGTGGTGTCTGAAAAGAGGGTGCTGTCCAAGTTGCATGCCATCTTGGACAATATCTCCCATCCATTACGTAATTTACTGGTTGGGCACAGGCGTACATTCAGCCAGAGACTCATTTCACCGAAATGCAACACAGAGCGTCATAGGAGGTCATCCCTGACTGTGGCCATCAAACTTTACAACTCCTCCCTTGGAGGGTGAGACACCCTGAGCCAATAGGCTGGCCCTGGACTTATTTCTTGGCATAATTTATATATTACTATTTAACTATTTATGGTTTTATTACTATTTAATTATTTATGGTGCATCTGTAATGAAAACCAATTTCTCCGGGGATCAATAAATTATGACCATGACTATGACTATGACTATGATTATGACTATGACTACAACTTTCCTCTTTGCCGCAATTGCCTGCTTTCCCTCCGTATCCATTTATGCCCTGAGCAATCAAGAATGTATCAACCTCTGCCTTAAATATACATAAGGACTGGGCCTCCACAGCTGCCCGTGGCAAAGAACTCTATGTTCACCACTCTCTGGCTAAAGAAATTCTTCCTCATCTCCATTCTAAAAGGGCACATCTCTATTCTGAAGCTGTATCCTCCAGTCTTAGATTCTCCCACCACACGAAACATTCTCTCCACATCCACTCTACCAAGGTCTTCAGCATTCTATAGGTTACATAGAGGTCACTCTTCCCCCTACCCATTTTCTAAATTCTACTGAATATAGGCCCGGAGCCATCCAATTCCTTCGTGTGACAAGCCATTCTTTCCTGGAGTCATTTTGCGAACCTCCTTTGACTTCCTCCAGTTTTAGCACATCCTTTCTAAGACAAGGGGCCCAAAACTACTCACAATACTTCAAGCGAGTCCTCACCAGTGCTTTATAAAGTTTCAATACTACAACCTTGCATTTATGTTTTATTCCTCTTGAAATAAATGCGAACATTGCATTTGGCTTCCTCAACACATACTCAACCTACATATTAACCTTTAGGGAAACCTGCACAAGGACTCCCAAATCCTTTTCCACCTCAGTTTTAAAACTTTTCTCACCGTTTAGAAAATAGTCAAGTCTTTAATTTCTTCTGCCAAAGTGCGTGATCATGCACTTTCCGACACTGTAACCCATCTGTCATTGCTTTACCCATTCTCTTCATCGGTCTGAGTCCTTCGGTAGCCTGTATACTTCCTCAAAAATACCTATCCTTCCACCTATCTTCACATCGTCTGAAAACTATGCAACAAAGCCATTAATCAAGTATCCAAATCATCGATACAATGGAAAAAGAATCGGTCCGAACACAGACCCCTGTGGAACACCACTAGTCAACTGCAACTAACCAGAAAAGGCTCCCTTCATTTCCATTCTTTGCTTCCTGCCAATCAACCACTGCTTTAACCATACTTAAATGGATAAATCAGTGGCCGACTTCTGCTCCTTTGTCTTATGGTCTTAAATCTTTCCTGTAATGCCTTGGGCTTGCAGCTTGTTAAGCAGCCTCATGTACAGGACCATGTCGAAGGCATTCTGAAATCCAAGTACACAAAATCAACAGATCCTCCTTTGTCTATCCTGCTTGTTACTTCTACAAAAATATTCCAACAGATTTGTCAGGTAAGATTTTCCTTTGAAGAAACCATGCTACGTTCTATTTTATCATGTGCCTCCAAGTACGATGAGACTTCATCCTTAATTATCGACCCCAACATCTTCCCAACCACTGAGGTCAGACTAATTGGCCTATAACTGGCCTCATCTTCTTTTTTCCTCCAGTCCTGCCGGAAGGTTTCAGCCAGAAATGTCGACTGTACTTTTTTTTTCCATAAATGCTGCCTGGCCTGCTGCGTTCCTCCACCATTTTGTGTATGTTGCTCGGATTTTCTCTTGTTTGTGGCCTATAATTTGTCTCTTTTGCTCCTCTGCCTTCTTGAAGAGTGGAGTGACAGTTACAATTTTCCAGTCTTCTGGAAACATTTCAGAACCTAGTGATCTTGAAAGATCATTACTAATACCTGCACGATCTCTTCAGCCACAACTTTTAGAAACCTGGGGTGTACACTATCTGGTCCAGATGACTTATCTACCTTCAGACCTTTCAGTTTCCTAAGAAACCTCTCTCTAGTAAAGGTAACTTCACACACTTCATGACCTCTGACATCTGTTAGTGACTTCAAATGTGAAGACTGACGCAAAATACTTATTCAGTTGGTCCACCATTTTCTTGTCCCCATTACTACCTCTCCAGCATCCTTTTCCGGTGTTCCAATATCCACGCTCGCCCCTCCCTTACACTTTATGTATCTGACTAAACTTTTGGCATTCTCTTTAACATTATTCTCTAGTTTGCTTTCGTATTCCAACTTAACCTTCTTAGTGACTTTTTAGTTGCCTTTTGTTGGTTTCTAACAGCTCCATAATCCTCTAACTTCCCGATAATTTTTGTTCTATTATATGTCAACTCTTTGGTTTAATGTTGGCTTTAACTTCTCTTGTTAGCTTCTGTTGTGTCATCATATCTTTAGAATACTTCTTCCTCTTTCGGATGTATATATTCTGTTCCTTCCGAATTGTTTCCATAAATTCCAGCCGTTTCTGTTCTAGTCTATCCTGCCTGTTTTCTTTTCCAATTATTTCTGTCCATAATACTAATATATCTAACTCTATCTGCTCCTCTGCAAGTTTCAGGGCGAATTCGATCCTTTCCCTAAGGGTTCTTTTACCTTAAACTCTTTAATTAATTCTGGATCATTGCACCAAAGCCAATCGAGAATAAATGATCTCCCATTAGGCTCATGCACGAGCTGCTCTAAAATGCCATCTCGTATGCACTCGAGAATGTTCCCCTCTCCCGGAATCCAGCACCAACCGGATTTTCCCAACCTACCTGCAAATTGAAGTCCCTGATCACTATTGTAACAGAGCCCTTTTGGCATGAATTTTCTGTCTCCCTTTGTAATCTGTAGGCCACATCCTTACTACTGTTTGGGGGTCTGTATATAACTTCCATCTGTGTCCTTTTACCCTTGCATTGCTTAGCTCCATTCACAATGATTGAACACCTTTCGACCCTATGTCACCTCTTTCTAATGATTTGCTTTTATTTTTTTTCACTAACAGAGAAACGTCACCCCGTCTGCCTTTCTGCCTTCAACATTAAGATCCCATCTATGATCTCCTTTCAGGCACCATAATTTGCAACTGTGCTACAAGTTCATTTGTCTTATTCCACCCACTGCACACATTCAAATATAACACCTTCAGTCCTATATTCACCCTTTTCGATTTTGTCTGCCTTTTGCGTTGCAACCATCCTGTCCTGTCGACTGCACGTTTGTCCAATCAACAGCATCTTCTGACTACACCTTGCCTCTGTTTGTAAACCTGCTACCCCCTCTTCAGCACTGTTATCCGCTTTTCCTAAGATACTTGGTGTTCATGCCATGCTCAACCTTTTGATTCTTAACTTTGTCTACGTCTTACCAAAATCTGCCTCCACAACCTCTCCAGAAAGTGTTCTGGAACTCTGCCTCCCACCACAGTGCAGCTCTAGTTTAAAACACACCGTGGAGCATTACCATAACTTCCCGGTAGGATATTAATCCCACTCCAGTTCAGGTGCAAATCATGCCTTCTGTAGAGGACCCACTTCCCTGGAAGAGAACCCAATGTTCCAAAAATCCTATGCCCCGCTCCTACATAAACTCATTATGCATGTATTGAACTGTATAATCCTCCTGATTCTGCCCTAACTGGCATGTGTTATGGGTAGCAATCCTGAGATCACAACCCTGGAGGTCCTGCTCTTATAAATTATCACATAACTCCCCGAACTGCATATGCAGAACCTCGTCACTCGTCCTTAAATATATCAATGTGAAAAACAGAAGATCTATGCTGAATTAAAAGAGGAAATTGAAAGAATTTGAAACATGAACATTGTCCCGAGAGTGATAACTGCTATTATCCCAAAGGCACGACAGAATAGCATTAAGCAGTTATGGATACACAGCAAAATCTATGTAAATTTTCAGAAAGCCACAATTCTAAACACCACTAGAGCCCGAAACTTCCTGGAAATGGAAAAATGGACGTGCTTGGCTATGCCCGCACCTCAGGGTTTACCAGCTTGAGCTGATAAAATGTGTTATTATTATAATTATAATTATTATAATGGGGATGATCTCCCACCACCTATTTAATACTCCCAATGGCGTCCGTCTCAACTTTCCTTGGACAACCATACCCAGCCTTTAGCCTTCACGTGCGGCTTAGCTACTAAGACTAGTGGAACCGTTTCTACTGACAAGAAAAGGCGCAAAGATGTGTTTCTGATGCCATCAAATCATTCACCCTGGGAAACCGTGGTTAGAAGCTTATCTAGGAGAAGGATGACTCTGATCTCAAGCCTCCGTGTCTTTTGGCTCCTCCGCTCAAGGAGTACGCATCCGGAATAACGCTCGAGCGAATATGTAGAGCTAGAGCCCCTGATCTAGTCACATACTGATTTCATGCTAACTGGCAACTCCTGCGACGCTGCTGGTGCCAAATTACATCGATCCTGACGTTTCATTGGATTCATCAGCTCCGTGGAAAGGAGAAGCCTGCTGTATGGACAACAGCTTGCCCTGGCTTGCGTATCACGTGGACAGCCATGACGCAATATCCATGATTGATGCCAAACAACGGAGGGCCTTCACAGCTAGAAAACTTTTAATACAAACGACGTGGTTCAAAGTGCTCTACAAATGGGATAAAGTGCCAATTGATGCAAGTGCCTTCTGGAAATGGACTTGATGCCTCTTTATTTACGGACGTTACTTGCTGAAAGCAAGAAATATATTAGCCAATATCAATAACAACGGAAGTATGGGTTGGGCACATAGGGCGGCGTGGGCTTGTTTGTCGGAAGCTACCACACTCAGTGGCCACTTAATTATGTGCAACTGTACACCCGATTGTTAGTGCAAAATCTAATCTACTAATCATGTGGTTGGAACTCAATGCATAAAAGCATGCAGACATGATCAAGAGATACTTTTGTTGTGGAGACCAAATATCAGAATGGAGAAGCAATGTGATCTGATTGGCTTTGACCGTGGAATGATTATTAGTGACAAACGGTGTGCTTTGTATGTCTTAGAAACTGCAGATTTCCTGGGATTGTCACCCACAACAGTCTCTGGATTTTACAGAGAATAGTGCAAAAAAAAAATCCATTGAGCGGCAGGTCTGTGCCCAAACACACTTTGTGGATTGGAGAAGTCTGCGCAGAATGGTCAGACTGGTTCAAGCTGTCAGGAAGGCGACGCAACTCAAGTAAGCACTCGTTGCAACAATGGTGTAGCGAAGAGCGTCGGTGAACGCAAAGCTTGTCGAAACCTTGAAGTGGATTGGATACAGTAACGGAAGAGCACAAAGTACCTAATAAATTGGTCAGTGAGCGTATTTACATAGCCCATGTGAAGTACATGAGGACACATACATTTATAAGTGTGCAGTTCCAACAATCAGCTCAATATTCAATATAATTGAATTTCATGCATACCACTATCTTAACAGCACCAGAACAAACAGCGTACTCTCGATGAAAAAAAGATTGCATTGCAATCTTATTTGCCATGTAGACAATTTGATTCAATTATATTTAAATAGAGGAAATATCTTTTACATTTTAAATAAAATTGTAGCATATGCTTTTGTTTCATTGCTAGGGTGGAATTGTCCGCACCTATATCCGAATAATCTTTTTTCAGATTGTTTAACTCTGAAAGAAAAAGAAGAAAACAGATCAATCCCGAAATAGTTGACAATATTAATAAATATTGTCGTCTACACATACATAGTAAATATGGAAATAAGTTCTATAGTGTTTCAAACTCCAACTGAGTTTCCTCCGCGATGTTAATTATCAAGCTCTAACTCATCTGTCGAGCAGAAGTTTAAACCGTTTCTCATAGGGCGCGTTAAAGTAAAAACTCACCGCTTGTCCGTAAGGAAAGAGTGGCGAAAGCAATCAAAAGAAACAGCATTTAAGTCGTTATGCAATAAACACGATATAGAAGGGAATTCAAGTATATATGACAGTTAGTTGCAAAATGACAAGTATTTGCTCGAACCTGGCAGAGGATATGGTGAGTAACTGTGCTGTAACACTTGGAATGAATTTAAACTCACACTGCTCAGTCACCAAAAAGAGTTTTCACGTCCTTCCTCACCTTTGAGCTTTGTTTTGAAACTGCTTTCTGAAACGAAATATTCCATTATCGACAATACTATCCGCTTTGAAAAGTAGGAGGTGGAGAATACGAATAAAAAGAGGGAAAGGCTGTTGGGCAAACTAAGTTTTCCTGGAAATAACTGGACAAATTATAGATAATTGTATATTAATTGTTTCTGAGAGGAAGTGGAGGCAAAGGAAAGAATAAAAAAAAACAATTAGTCGAATGGCAGTGCTGATGAAAATGAAGGAATCTATTATTAAGGTAGTAGTGGTAACTCGCAATGACAATCATCAAACACACGGCTTAAGAGGAGCAATAGAGCACTCTGGCCACAAACTTGTAATACGTTCGCATGCAAATTAATAACTGATCGGACGGCAACCTGCAATGTACTGTTTAAAATATCAGTTTAATATTGCTCTAAGAATGTTGGGATGCTTTTTACCCTCCCTGCGTGCTACCCCTCTGCGGGAGAAATGCTAAAAAAGTATTTACTGTATGATCATTAAGCAGGTTGAGCATCTGTTCTAATTACGGACAAACCTAATTCTAAATATAGTGAACGAAGCAGTCGTCGCGGTACTAGATAGACTAACTATATGATGGCATGGAAGAAATTGTTATCTGAACTTAAAATAAGTAGGTTATTAGGACTAAGTTAAATGCATCCTGGAAATGTGAAAAAAGTACGGGAAGAAAAGGGAGTATTTAAAAATAAAGGAGAACAGGTCGAAAGGTTAGAGCACGAACGTATTAAGAGTAATTCGTATTCAACAATTTGTTGATAAAATAGTAGTTGCAGTTTTTCACAAGTATTTCACATAAATTACAACAGAAGAGGCCTATCAATTAATGGGCCCTACGGTGGCGTAGCGGATAGGGCGACGTTATTAGAGCTTGGGTTGTCAGAGGCGTCAGTGTTCCATGGTTAGGTGAGAGTTGAATCCAAGGTTAATGGGCGGCACGGTTCGAAGAACTGGAGGAGCAGATTCTGCGCTGTATCTCCAATAATATAAAATTTGAAGCACCTGGAATAAAACAGTGTCACTGATAGTATAGATATTAAACCAGTTAAGTGACATGTTATAGAGGGAGGTCATGAATAGTTCGTTCGAATAGTTTAGTTGGAAGACGTACTGTAGGAAATAATTGCTCTCTCTCTCTCTCTCTCTCTCTCTCTCTCTCTCTCTCTCTCTCTCTCTCTGTCTCTTTCTCTCTCGTATTGTGAACCACGCATAGCATAGTGATACATTTTATCAGAATAAACGCAGACTGATGGAATGTTCATATACATACCCAATACAATTTAATGTGGTGATGCTCGGATAAATTTCAGTATAGAGAATGGCGCGATAAATGCAGAATAAAGGATATCGATCCAGAAGGCGTGCACGGGCAACAGGACCAGTGTGTGTGAAATGCTCACCGGAAGTGCAGGGTATCGTGAGACAATGGTTAATGAAACGGCTACGCACTGGAAGTGTTACCAGTACAGGGATAGATTGAAACAGGTGGGGAGTCAGGTGACACTCCATTGACTATTTTACTGCGCTCAATATGTCTGTAAATTGTACCAGTTATCCAGAATTTTACGTGTCTCTTGTTTATATTTTTCCTTTAGTTACATATTCAATTGAACTCTCCTCCTGCTTCTGTTTACACTCGTAATTTGGAGGCCTGCCCATTAATCTCCTATTCCGTTCCCTTCATTCATAATTCAGAACCTCAAACTCGTTTTACCAATATCCAATGCAGACCCTGACTCTGCCTGGTTACGTTTTCTCTCCATTTAGGGTGTTCCACAACCACTTAGAGGCACCAAGCCGACAAACAAGGAGGGATAGTCGTAGGTCTTGACTAACAAATCTTACAGAGTTTTCGAGGTAATTACCAGGAAAGTAGATGAAGGCAAGGCAGTGGATGCTGTCTAAATGGATTTTAGCAAGACATTTGACAAGCTGCCGCATGGGAGTTCGATCAAGAAAATGTAGTCGCTCAACATTCAAGATGGGGTAGTAAACAGGATTAGACATTGGTTTTGTGGGATGCTAATGGTAGTAGAGGGTTGTCTCTCTGACTGGACGCCTGTGACTGTTTGTCATCTACATCAACGACCTCGATGATAATGTTGTCAACTGGATCGGCAAATTTGCAGATGATACCAAGACTTCGGATGTAGTGGACAGCGTGGAAGCCTGTCATAGGTTGTTGATGGATCTACCCCAGCTGCAAAAAAATGGGCTGAAAATAGCAGATGGAATTTAATGTAGGCAAGTGCGAGGTGCTGCTCTTCGGTAGGACCAACACAGGATAATGGGGCACAGTGAATGGAGGGGCATTGCGGAGTGCATAACTGTGCGTAATTTATTGAAAATGGCGTCAAAGGTAGATAGGGTCGTAAATAAAGGATTTTGGAACATTGGCCTTCATAAATCAAAGTATAGAGTTCAGTCCTGCCTGATGAAGGGCTCAGGCCCACAACATCGACTGTACTCTTTTCCATAGATGCTGCCCGGCCTGCTGAATTCCTCCAGCACTTTGTGTGTTTATTGAGTGCAGGAGATGCGATGTTATTTTGAAGTTGCCTATAATATTCCTGATGCCTTATATATACCTATATACAGAAAAGAGGCAAATAAAGTTGAAAGAGTACAGAGAACATTTACAAGGATGCTGCTGGGTCTAAAGGACCCGTGTTATAAGGAAAGATTGAATAGGTTAGGAGTTTATTACTTGGAACGTAGACGATTGAGATGAGACTTGATATAACCATATAACCATATAACAATTAAAGCACGGAAACAGGCCATCTCGGCCCTTCTAGGCCCGTGCCGAACTCTTATTCTCACCTAGTCCCACAGACCTGCACTCAGCCCATAACCCTCCATTTCTTTTCTGTCCATATATCTATCCAATTTAACTTTAAATGACAATATCGAACTTGCCTCAACCACTTCTGCTGGAAGCTCGTTCCACACAGCTACCACTCTCTGAGTAAAGTAGTTCCCCCTCATACTACCCCTAAACTTTTGCCCTTTAACTCTCAAATCATGTCCTCCTGTTTGAATCTCCCCCACTTTCAATGGAAAAAGCATTGATGGAAGTATACAAAATTATATACAGTAGAGGTATATACAGGGTAAATGCAAGTAGGCTTTTTCCACGGAGACTGGGTGGGACTACAACCAGAGGTCATGGGTTAAGAGGAAAAGGTGAAAAACTTGAATGGAACATGAGGGGAAATTTCTTCAGTAAGAGGATCGCGATAGTGTGGAAGATGCTAGCAACGCAAATTGTGCATGCGAGGGCGAATTCTACGCTTAAGAGAAGTTTGGATAGATATATGACCACAGATCCCTGAAAGTTGTCTCACAGGTAGCTGGGGTAGTTAAGAAAGCTTATGGGATATTAGCTTTCATAAGTCGAGGGATAGAGTTTAAGAGTCGCGAGGTAATGATGCCGCTCTATAAAACTCTGGTTAGGCCACAATTGGATTACTGTGTCCAGTTCTGGTCACCTCACTGTAGGAAGAATGTGGAAGCATTGGAAAGGGTACAGAAGAGATTTACCAGGATGTTGCCTGGTTTAGAGAGCATGGATTATGATCAGAGATTAAGGGAGCTTGGGCTTTATTCTTTGGAGTGAAGGAGGATGAGAGGAAACATGATAGAGGTATACAAGATATTAAGAGGAGTAGATAGAGTGGATAGCAAGCGCCTCTTCCCCAGGGCATCACTGCTCAATACAAGAGGACATGGCTTTAAGGCAGTGGGTGGGAAGTTCAAGGGGAATATTAGAGGAAGGTTTTTTACTCAGAGAGTGGTTGGAACGTGGAATGCACTGCCTGAGTCAGTGGTGGAGGCAGATACATTAGTGAAGTTTAAGAAACTACTAGACAGGTATATGGAGTAATTTAAGGTGAGGCGTTATATGGGAGGCAGGGTTTGAGGGTCGGCACAACATTGTGGGCTGAAGGGCTTGTACTGTGCTGTACTATTCTATGTTCTATGTTCTATATATGGATAGCAGAGGCATGGAGGGCTATGGCCCTGGTGCAGGTCGATAGGATTAGGCAGTATAAATAGCTCAGCACGGACTAGATAGACCGAAAAGCTTATTTATGTGCTGTGTATCCGTGTATGACTCTAAGTCTCGATTTTGAGACTGAAATGACCTCATACATGTTTGCTTTCAGAATTCCGAATTGGCTTTGCTGGCAATGTTCCCTACAAGGTGTGCGCGTGTGCGTGTGTGCGCGTGCACACATCTTTTGCTACTCTCGCACAAAGGAATTTAAACTTCGCCAAAGAGTTTGTACCCTCCGCCTCGTTGGCATGTTAAGTATATTTCATGATCGTACACAATCACATTTCCTCTTACGGCGTCTGATGTGTAGGATGCTGACAACGGCGAATTCGCGACGATTTGTCTGCAGATTTTAGAAAAGGCTTTAATTATACTGTTGTTATTGAAGAACTTCAATCTCCCTCAATGCGTTAATCCGTGAACAATGAACGTTTTAATCGGGGAAAAGGAGACGACTCGCTGCTTTCTCGTCACGAGGTTCCCGCAGGCTGTCTGTGCCTCCCTGAATCTCCTCGGAGACAGAGAGCGCGGAAACACCCAAACAATCTCCAAACTGCAAAACACAGACTCCAAAATTTCGAAAATCACATTTAAGACGAAAAACCAAACGTAATCGACATAAAAGACGTGAAATATATGGTTTCATGATCTATCCAAGAGATGTCGACCGAAAGAGAGTTGGATGCAGGCGCCATCTTGATCGCCATATTTCTATGTACGTACACATCACAAATAAATCTGATCTTTATCTTCAATACTTTTAACTTAGGGACACTAATTTTATAGGCTTTCTTGTTTCATGAAAAGATAAATAATATGACACAGAACAAATGCTGAATAGAACGAGGAAGAATGTAAACAGGCTCTCTTGCCATTGTTAGAAGATGAAATAAAATATATCCACAGACCTGTTTCCTCAAGATGGACTCTAAGTTTTTCCAGATCTGAAAAAAAGATAACGTTATGGGGTTCAACTAAATGTGTGTTCTGACTCCGATGGAGAATTAAATCTGTGTGATTAAAACGATGAACACAATGTCTGTGCTTAGATGCTAAATACGAATTTTGTGTGAGTGCTGCCTTATATTTGACGGGGCGCCATTATGTAGATCTAGTGTTCAAGTGCAAATGAAAGACCTCGCCTGGAACACACCAATCTCGAATTTCACTCCTACCCATCCTATGTACAGTACGTTGCACTCCACCTCACAACCCACTAAGTTTGGCTAATATTTTGTTCAAGAAAACGCATTATATACTTTTTTACTCAAGTTTGTTTGTACGACCTTACAGTGCACTCATTGCCTACTTTATTCCTGTGTTAATGGACCGATTTTAACTCCAAGGCAATCGTCATTGGAGCATAGCACAAGGCCAGATGAGTAAAATTGCACTTTCATCATATAAGGTGCAATAATATCAAGGTGAAGGCCAACTCTTTGAGTACATACGGAGAAGAAATGACTTAATGTATTACTTGGCAATCTAGAGTTTTCTATATTGTTTTCTACCCACAGAGCAAATCCTTTAAACCTTGTAGGATAGTAATACACACAAAATGCTGTAGGATCTCAGCCAGCCAGGCATCATCTATGCAACAGGGTGAACAGTCGACTTTTCGGTCAAGACCCTTCATCAGGACTGGGTGTCGGCCCGAAATGTCGTCTATTTACTCCTTTTCATAAATGCTGCTTGGCATCTATGCCTCCAGAATTTGCGTATATTACTTTGATTTCCAGCATCTGCAGATTTTCTCTTGTTTGTGAAACTTTATAGTATTGTTACCGTGTTAAGTGCATAATTTCATAATCTCAGTTCTGCGGTGGCAGAATGTTTCATTGCTGATCTACTGGTCGTCTCACTTTCAATATTCCAAATTGGGACTTCACACATGCAAAAGGCACGATATTTTTGTCCATAATTATTATGTGTACTCAATTTGTTAACATTACAAATTGATCAAAGCAAATAACAGAATCCAAGTATAAAATGGCATTTACGTTCCTGTGAATAATTTTGTGCTTTGGTTTTCTTAAAATCATTTACAAAACTGTCTTAAATTCCTTTGCCAAACTGCCTTGAATTCCTTTGCCATTCTGTCTACTGATTGGATTGTGATTGACGAAAGGCTTTATAAAAGTCAGATTTATTTATCAGTGAATTTCACTCGATGTTCCTCATTTCATACGGGGCTGAGATAAGGCTGGAGCACAGGACAAGGCGTCATATTAATTCTATGTTATTTACGGCAATCGACAATCTACTATTGTAAACATTTAACATCGAATCCCAATTATGAAGGAGAAAGCTGAAAAATCTGAGGACCAAATCAATGTACACATAAAGGGAAAGCAAGTGAATATTGAAAGGACTGGGAACTACGGGGAAGAGCAACGGGAAAACTCTATATTTTTTAACCAACATTGAATAGAATGGGATTTCGGGAGAATCAAAGAGAAACATAGAAACGTAGAAAATAGGTGCAGGAGCAGGTCATTCGGCCCTTCGAGCCTGCACCGCCATTCAGTACGATCATGGCTGATCATCCAACTCAGAACATCCTGCCTTCTCTCCATACACCGATCCCTTTAGCCACAAGGGCCATATCTAACTCCCTCTTAAGTATAGCCAATGAACTGGCCTCAACTGTTTCCTGTGGGAGAGAATTCCACAGATTCACCATTCTCTGCGTGAAGAAGTTTTTCCTCATTTCAGTCCTAAAAGGCTTCCCCTTTATCCTCAAACTGTGACCCCTCGTTTTGAACTTCCCCAACATCGGAAACTATCTTCCTGCATCTAGCTTGTCTAATCCCTTTAGAATTTTAGACGTTTCAATCAGATACCCCCTTAATCTTCTAAATTCCGGAGAGTATAAGCCTAGTCGATCCAGTGTTTCATCATATGGAAGTCCTGCCATCTCAGGATTCAATCTGTGAACCTTCTTTGTACTCCCTCTATGGCAAGAATGTCTTTCCTCAGATTAGGGGACCAAAACTGCACACAATACTCCAGGTGTGGTCTCACCAAAGCCTTATACAACTGCAGTAGTACCTTCCTGCTCCTGTACGCGACTCCTCTTGCTATGAATGCCAGCATACCATTCGCTTTTATCACCGCCTGCTGTACCTGCATGTCCACTTTCAATGACTGGTGTACAATGACACCCAGGTCTCGTTGCACCTCCCGTTTTCCAGATCGGCCACCATTCAGATAATAATCTGTTTTCCTGTTTTTGCCACCAAAGTGGATAACCTCACAATTATCCACATTGAATTGCTTCTGCCATGAATTTGATCACTCACCTAACCTATCCAAGTCACCCTGCATCCTCTTAGCATCCTCCTCACAGCTAACACTGCCGCCCAGCTTCATGTCATCCGCAAACTTGAGATGCTGCATTTAATTCCCTCGTCTAAGTCATTAATTGTCACAGTGGTGGGGGCATTGGGAGCAAGGGTGGACCCAAATACAAGACACATCTTGTGAGGTTAATTAGATTTAGGTTATTGTTCGATACCAGGAGAGCAAAGCAGAAGCAGGAATAGCGAACAGTATAAGGACTCAGGACTACGACTAGGCTGGGATCAAGAGTCTGGGCTTGGACTCGGAATTGGCTTCCAGAACTAGAGGAGACATGAAGAGGCTAGGGTATGGACTCCGAGCCTGAGACTGTGCCTAGGTCTTGCCTCAGGTTCGGACCCCAGAACCAGGTATGCACATAACATAAGCTAGGGAGAGGACGAACATGGAAAACAGAGCCTTGGTCTCGGGAGAGCAGGTACATTGAACCCTGGACACATACACAGAACACAGAGTCGGGACCCCTCCTTGGGTACAGGACATAGGGCCGGGACTCACACACAAAACAGAGAGCCGGGACCCCTCCTTGGGTACAGGACATAGGGCCGGGATTCATGACTCCCCGCGGGGCAAAGGCAAGACGGCCTGACTTACCCCACGGAGGCGAGGAAAAGACATGACAAAACATGACCCCCTGCGGGGCAACGGCAAGACGGCCTGGCATACCCCACGGAGGCGAGGACCAGGTAAGACAAGACATGCCCCCGCGGGCAACGGCAAGACGGCCAGAGTTACCCCACGGAGGTGAGGACCAGACAAGACAAGACGTGACCCACCGCGGGGCAAGGGCAAGACGGCATGACTTACCCCACGGAGGCGAGGACAAGACAAGAGCAACACGAAAGAACACCAGGCAGTACCTAACTAGCTCCGGCGATAGAACTAGGCTAAAGTGCAGGCGAGGGCTGCAGACGAGGACTGCAGACGAGGACTAGAGGCCAGAGGGGCAGAGAAGGGATTAAGATGGGGTGTGGTGGGGGGGGGGGGGGGAAGGACAGGAATCGCAGACCGCCAGGGCCGGGCCTCGACTCGGAACCTGGTCGCCGCCAGGGCCGGGCCTCGACTCGGAACCTGGTCGCCGCCAGGGCCGGGCCTCGACTCGGAACCTGGTCGCCGCCAGGGCCGGGCCTCGACTCGGAACCTGGTCGCCGCCAGGGCCGGGCCTCGACTCGGAACCTGGTCGCCGCCAGGGCCGGGCCTCGACTCGGAACCTGGTCGCCGCCAGGGCCGGGCCTCGACTCGGAACCTGGTCGCCGCCAGGGCCGGGCCTCGACTCGGAACCTGGTCGCCGCCAGGGCCGGGCCTCGACTCGGAACCTGGTCGCCGCCAGGGCCGGGCCTCGACTCGGAACCTGGTCGCCGCCAGGGCCGGGCCTCGACTCGGAACCTGGTCGCCGCCAGGGCCGGGCCTCGACTCGGAACCTGGTCGCCGCCAGGGCCGGGCCTCGACTCGGAACCTGGTCGCCGCCAGGGCCGGGCCTCGACTCGGAACCTGGTCGCCGCCAGGGCCGGGCCTCGACTCGGAACCTGGTCGCCGCCAGGGCCGGGCCTCGACTCGGAACCTGGTCGCCGCCAGGGCCGGGCCTCGACTCGGAACCTGGTCGCCGCCAGGGCCGGGCCTCGACTCGGAACCTGGTCGCCGCCAGGGCCGGGCCTCGACTCGGAACCTGGTCGCCGCCAGGGCCGGGCCTCGACTCGGAACCTGGACGCCGCCAGGGCCGGGCCTCGACTCGGAACCTGGTCGCCGCCAGGGCCGGGCCTCGACTCGGAACCTGGTCGCCGCCAGGGCCGGGCCTCGACTCGGAACCTGGACGCCGCCAGGGCCAGGACTCCACTTGGTACTTGAATGCCCACGGTGCCAGGACTGGACTTGGGAGTCTCCGGGTAGTGGCGAGCTCTCGATTCGGCCAGGGAACAGTAGACAGCGGTTCTTGATTCCTTCCGGCGGGTAGACTGACGGACCCACCTCGGTGAGGAAACTTTGCAGTCCCGCTTTGACGAGGTATCTTGACAAGGTTGCTCCGGTGAGGGAAGCCGATTACCGGCACTCGCTGCGAGCGGAGATAGACTTGCTCCGGCCAGATGACATTGGCACGCCGTACCTTGATGACTTTGCAAAGGCTCCCGCGCCGAACAGCTGAACAGCCCGAGACTATAAACTACCATTTCAATCAATAGTAAATTGCCTCCAATCACCAGAGCCGAGGGACACGGGAAAACAGGGAATCAACGGGACCAGATCGTAACATAAACAAAGTAAATTTAAAGCGATCCAGATTCGGACCATGACACTATCCCCCTTCCTCCCCCGTCCTCCTGAATGGGAGCCTCCAGGCGACCAACAGATTTGCCTGTATTATCGATGACCCGGGTAGGAGTAGGGGGTTTTGCCCGGCGGGGATAACAGAACAACAGCTTGACTTTAGGCTGACAAGAGTTTGGAAAAACTGTGCTTGTGTTTGCTGGGTCCATGTTTGGCGAGAGAGTTCTGTCACGGGGTTGGGGGGACATTGGGAGCAAGGGTGGACCCAAATGCATGACACATCTTGTGAGGTTAATTAGATTTTGTTTATTGGTCAATACCAGGGGACCAAGCAGAAGCAGGATAAAGACTCAGGACTACGACTAGGCTGGGACGGACCCGGAATCGGCTCCCAGAACTAGAGGAGCCATGAAGTGGCGAGGGTATGGACTCCGAGACAGAGACTGGGCAAGGACCCAGTACCTGGGGCTTGCCTCGGGCTCGGATCCCAGAACCAGGTATGGACATGACATGGGATATGGAGAGGAGGAACATGGAAAACAGAGCCTCGGTCTCGGTAGAGCAGGTACATGGAACTATGGACACATACACAGAACACAGAGTCGGAACCCCTGCTTGGGTACAGGACATAGGGCCGGGACTCATGACCCCCCGCGTGGCAACGGTAAGACGTCCAGACTTACCCCACGGAGGAGAGGACCAGACAAGAAAAGACATGACCCCCGGCGGGGCAACGGAAAGACGGCTTGACTTGCCCCATGGAGGCGAGGACAAGACAAGACAAGACCAACACGAAAGAACACCAGACAGTACTTAACTAACTTCGGCGATAGAACTAGACTGAAATGCAGGCGAGGGCTGCAGACGATCGCTAGAGGCGAGAGGGGCAGAGAAGGGATTCAGAAGGGGTGGGGGTGGGTAGGACAGGAATCACAGACCGCCAGGGCCCGGACTCGACCCGGAACGTGGACGCCGCCAGGGCCCGGACTCGACCCGGAACGTGGACGCCGCCAGGGCCCGGACTCGACCCGGAACGTGGACGCCGCCAGGGCCCGGACTCGACCCGGAACGTGGACGCCGCCAGGGCCCGGACTCGACCCGGAACGTGGACGCCGCCAGGGCCCGGACTCGACCCGGAACGTGGACGCCGCCAGGGCCCGGACTCCAATTGGTACTTGAATACCCACGATGCCAGGTCTTGACTTGGAGCCTCCGGGTAGTGGCGAGCTCTCGATTCGGCCAGGGAACAGTAGACAGCGGTTCCTGATTCCTTCCGGCGGGTAAACTGACGGACCCACCTCGGTGAGGAAACTTTGCAGGGTCGCTTTGGCGAGGTATCTGACAAGGTTGCTCCGGTGAGGAAAGCCGATTACCGGCATTCGCTTCGGGCGGAGATAGACTTGCTCCGGCCAGATGACATTGGCACGCCGTACCTTGATGACTTTGCAAAGGCTCCCGCGCCGAACAGCTGAACAGCCCGAGACTATAAACTACCATTTCAATCAATAGTAAATTGCCTCCAATCACCAGAGCCGAGGGACACGGGAAAACAGGGAATCAACGGGTCCAGATTGTAACATAAACAAAGTAAATTTAAAGCTATCCCGATCCGGACCATGACAGTATCCCCCTTCCTCCCCCACCTCCTGAATGGGAGCCCCCAGGCGACCAACAGATTTGCCTGTATTATCGATGACCCGGGTCGGTGTAGGGGGTTTTGCCCGGTGGGGAAAACAGAACAACACCTTGACTTTAGGCTGACAAGAGTTTGGAAAAACTGTGTTTGTGTTTGCTGGGTCCATGTTTAGCGAGAGAGTTCTGTCACGGGGGTGGGGGGACATTGGGAGCAAGGGTGGACCCAAATACATGACACATCTTGTGAGGTTAATTAGATTTAGTTTATTGTTCGATACCAGGGGACCAAGCAGAAGCAGGATAAGGACTCAGGACTACGACGAGACTGGGACCAACGGTCTGGGTTGGACTCGGAATCGGCTCCCAGAACTAAGGGAGCCTTGAAGAGGCGAGCGTATGGACTCCGATCCAGAGACTGGGCAAGGACCCAATACCCGGGGCTTGCCTTGGGCTCGGATCCCAGAACCAGGTATGGACATGACATGGGATAGGGAGAGGAGGAACATGGAAAACAGAGCCTCGGTCTCGGGAGAGCAGGTACATGGAACTGTGGACACATACACAGAGTCAGGACCCCTCCTTAGGTACAGGACATAGGACCGGGACTCATGACCCCCCGCGGGGCAACGGTAAGACGTCCAGACTTACCCCACGGAGGAGAGGACCAGACAAGAAAAGACATGACCCCCGGCGGGACAACGGAAAGACGGCTTGACTTACCCCACGGAGGCGAGGAGAAGACAAGACAAGACCAACACGGAAGAACACCAGACAGTACCTAACTAGCTCCGGCGATAGAACTAGACCGAAGTGCAGGCGAGGGCTGCAGACGATCGCAGGAGGCGAGAGGGGCAGAGAAGGGATTCAGAACGGGTGGGGGTGGGTAGGACAGGAATCACAGACCGCCACGGACGGGACTCGACTCGGAACGTGGACGCCGCCAGGGCCCGGACTCGACTCGGAACGTGGACGCCGCCAGGGCCCGGACTCGACTCGGAACGTGGACGCCGCCAGGGCCCGGACTCGACTCGGAACGTGGACGCCGCCAGGGCCCGGACTCGACTCGGAACGTGGACGCCGCCAGGCCCGGGACTCCACTTGGTGCTTGAATGCCCACGTTGCCAGGACTTGACTTGGAGTCTCCGGCTAGTGGCGAGCTCTCGATTCGGCCAGGGAACAGTAGACAGCGGTTCTTGATTCCTTCCTGTGGGTAAACTGACGGACCCACCTCGGTGAGGAAACTTTGCAGGCTCGCTTTGGCGAGGTATCTTGACAAGGTTGCCCCGGTGAGGAGAGGCTAATTACCGGCAGTAGCTTCGGGCGGAGACTAGGCTTGCTCCGGCCACGTGATATTGGCACGCCATACCTTGATGACTTTGCAAACGCTACGCACCAAACAGCTGAAAGCCCGGGACTATAAACCACCTGTTCAATCAAGAGTAAATTGCCTCCAATTACCAAGGCCGAGGGACACGGGATAACAGGGAATCAACCGGCCGGATCATAACATAAGCAATGTAAATTTAAAGGGACCCCGATCCGAACCATGACATTAGTATATATTGTAAACAACTGGGGTCCCAGCACTGAGCCTTGCGGTACCCCATCAGTCACTGCCTGCCATTCTGAAAAGGTCCCGTTTATTCCCACTCTTTGCTTCCTGTCTGCCAACCAATTCTTTATCCACATCAATACCATACCGCTAATACCGTGTGCTTTAAGTTTGCACACTAATCTCCTGTGTGGGACCTTGTCAAAAGCCTTTCGAAAATCCAAATATACCACATCCTCTGGTTCTCCCCTATCCACTCTACTAGTTACATCCTCAAAAAATTCAATGAGATTGGTCGGACATGATTTTCCTTTCACAAATGCATGCCGACTTTGTCCGATGAGTTCAGTGCTTTCCAAATGTGCTCTTATCACATCTTTGATAACTGACTCTAGCATTTTCCCCACCACCGATGTCAGGCTTCCCGGTCTATAATTCCCCGATTTCTGTCTCCCTCCTTTTTTAAATAGCGGGGTTACATTAGCCACCCTCCAATCCTCAGGAACTAATCCAGAATCTGAAGAGTTTTGAAAAATTATCGCTAGTGCATCCACTATTTCTTGGGCCACTTCCTTAAGCACTCTGGGATGCAGACCATCTGGCCCTGGGGACTTATCTGCCTTTAATCCCTTCAATTTACCTAACACCACTTCCCCACTAATATGCATTTCCTTCAGTTCCTCCATCTCACTAGACACTCGGTCCCCTACTATTTTCAGAAGTTTATTTATGTCCTCCTTAGTGAAGACAGAACCAAAGTAGTTATTCAATTCGTCTGTCATGTCCTTGTTTCCCATGATCAATTCACCTGTTTCTGACTGTAATAGACCTACATTTCTCTTAACCAATCTTTTTCTTTTCACATATCTGTAAAAGCTTTTACAGTCAGTTTTTTGTTCCCTGCCAGCTTTCATCCCTTTCCTAATTAAGCCCTTTGTCCTCCTCTACTGGACTCTGAATTTCTCCCAGTCCTCAGGTGTACTGCTTTTTCTGTTTCTTCTTTGGAATTGATACTATCCATAACTTCCCTCGTCAGCCACGGGTGCACTACCTTTCCTGGTTTATTCTTTTGCCAAACTGGGATGAACAATTTTTGTATTTCATCCATGCGATCTTTAAATGCTTGCCTTTGCATACCCACCGTCAACCCTTTAAGTATCATTTGCCAGTCTATCTTAGCTAATTCATGTCTCATACCTTCAAAGTTACACTTCTTTAAGTTCAGAACCTTTGTTTCTGAATTAACTACATCACTCTCCATCTTAATGAAGAATTCCACCATATTAAAGTCATTCCTACTCAAGGGGCCTTGCATGACAAGATTGCTAACTAAACCTCCCTCATTGCTCAATACCCAGTCTAGAATGGCCTGCTCTCTAGTTGGTTCCTCGACATGTTGGTTCAGAAAACCATCCCGCATACATTCCAACAAATCCTCTTCCTCAGCACCCTTACCAATTTGGTTCACCCAAACTATATATAGATTGAAGTCACCTATTATAATTGCGGTTCCTTTATTGCACGCTTTTCTAATTTCCTGTTTAATGCCATCCCCATCCTCACTACTACTGTTAGGTGGCCTGTACACAACTCCCACGAGCGTTTTCTGCCACTTAGTGTTATGCAACTCTACCCATATCGATTCCACATATTCCCGGCTGATGTCCTTCCTTTCTATTGCGTTAATCTCCTCTCTAACCAGCAATGCCACCCCATCTCCTTTCCTTTCATGTATATCCCTCCTGAATATTGAATATTCCTGAATGTTGATCTCCCATCCTTGGTCACCCTGGAGCCATGTCTCTGTTATCCCAACTATATCATATTTATTAATAACTATCTGCACATTCAATTCATCCACCTTGTAACGAATGCTCCTTGCATTGACGCACAAAGCCTTTAGGCTTGCTTTTACAACACTCTTAGCCCTTATACAATTATGTTGAAAAGTGGCCCTTTTTGATTTTTGTCCTGGATTTGCCGGCCTGCCACTTTTACTTTTTGCTTCTACCCTCTTTTTACACCCCTCTGTCTCTCTGCACTTGTTCCCATCCCCCTGCTGCATTAGTTTAAATCCTCCTGAGCAACAGTAGCAAACGCTCCCCCAAGGACATTGGTTCCAGTCCAGCCCAGATGCAGAACGTTCTGTTTGTTCTGGTCCCACGTCCTCCAGGACTGGTTCCAATGCCCCAGAAATTTGAATCCCACCCCTGCACCATTTTTCAAGCAACGTATTCATCTGAAATATCCTCCTATTTCTACTCTGACTAGCACGTCGCACCGGTAGTAATCCAGAGATTATTACCTCTGTGGTCCTACTTTTTAGTTTATCTCCTAACTCCCTAAATTCACCTTGTAGGACCTCATCCCGTCTTTCACCTATATCATTGGTACCTAAGTGCACCACGACCACTGGCTGTTCGCCCTCCCACTCCAGAATGGCCTGCAGCCGCTCAGAGACATCCTTGATTCTTGCACCAGGGAGGCAACATACCCTCCTGGAGTCTCGTTGGCGGCCGCAGAAACGCCTATCTATTTCCCTTACAATCGAATTCTCTATCACTATAGCTCTCCCACTCCTTTTCCTTACATCCTGTGCCGCAGAGCCACCCATGATGCCATGAACCTGGCTGCTGCTGCCTTCCCCTGATGAGACATCTCCCCCAACAGTATCCAAAACAGTATATCTGTTTAGGAGGGAGATGACCTCAGGGGACTCCTGCACTACCTGCCCACTGCTACGCTGTTTAGTGGCCACCCATTCCCTTTCTGCCTGTGTAGCCTTTACCTGCAGTGTGGCCAACTCACTGAACGTGCTATTCACGACTTTCTCAGCATCGCGGATGCTCCAGTATGTATCCAGTCGCAGCTCCAGCTGCTCAATGTGGTCTGCCAGAAGCTGCAACTGGACACATTTCCTGCACACATAGTCATCAGGGACACTGGAAGTATCCCTGATATCCCACATGCTGCAGGAGGAGCAAACCACGGGGCCGATATCAGTTGTCATGACCTACCCAATACGCTACAGCCTCGCCGCCTTCCTTGCTTCAAATAAAACACCGCTGCAGACCGTTCTCCTTTTAAAGGAACCTTGCAGGCCTTATCTCACTTTGAGTGAAGCTCGTCCTCAGTCTCTGCTTGCCGAAGCCTCTCGAGACAAAGCCTTCCTACTCTGTCTCCCACTACTCCATCGCCCGCTACAACGTCGCCCGCTCCGTCAAACTGCCCTTTTTTAAATACTCCCGCTGCCTCACGAACTGACTTGCACGCGCTTGCGCAGTCCTGTCCCGATCAACCGCCGAGAGAAACAGGAAGGCATACATATCGTCCAGATGTTTTGGATAAATATAGAATATAGAATCGAGAACGATTTCGCTTATAGCTTTGTCATGGCCGCATCTACCTTGTCCTTAACTAAAAAATGTAGCTCGTATTTTAAAATCACAAGAACGAACAAACTGAATTTACGATTACTTAATAAAATACACGAGAAATGAAGTGGAAAAAAAGATAGATCAAAATGCATTGTACTTCTCCCAATTATGCTCCTGCTTGTATCAAGTGGAATATATAGGACTACGTTGTTGCATGAAGGTTCAGGGAATTTTGTGAATCGACGGGGAAAGAATAAATAACCTTGTCACGACCAAATACAAGAATTTACAACCTTCACATTTCTCTACAAATTGTCAAATATAAGGTTTGACGGGTTCTAAACTAATGCGGAGAATTCCGTTGACGGATAAGGATGAAAGGTTCGCAATAATGTCTTATATTCGCTCGATTTCAAACATTTTATAAGAGCCTGTTAGCCATATAACAAATACCCATGGTGTCTGGCAGGGGTGAATGTGGAGAGGGCGTTTCCGTTTGGAGAGAATCTAGAGAGAAAGATCAAAGTTTGATGCCGGGTCTCTTAAAATGTAAATACAATACTTTATTTCATTCTCTGAACCTGTTTCGCTTATAGAAATCAAATAACTTAATCGGAGTGGGGGGGGCGGGGGGGGGTGTTGACGAAAGCAGAACTTTGTATTTGTTTAAGGTAAATGTGCATAGATTCCTGATGAGAAATACTTTGAGATATTAACTAAGATAGTGGGAATTGAGGAAGTTAAAATCACAATTAATGCAATCCTTATGCATGGTCCTACTAAAGAGAAGAAAATGTCCAGGAACTACGTCCCCTTTCATGCGTTTTTTCTTCAAATGGTATATTAGCGTTATTGATGGTATTGTAACTTTGCCCCTATCCTATGAAATTAGTGCAGTGAAAATACTGATCGTGTATCCCAGTCTGGGCCTATTCTCATCACAAAATAACCACACTAATCGTACCTCTCTCTTTTTTGTTCAATCGTTCTTCTAAGTTAAGATAAAAAAAAAACAGCGATCAGTTATGCACATATGAACAGTAAAGAGACATAAATCGATCGAGACCCTCTGATGGGCGTGGTCGAACATGGGTGTTGCGTCCCAGCTGTGTACGCGATGGGTAAAACAGTACGCAAGTCAAGGCGGTATGATATGGAGAGCAAACTGTTGTCCATGTCCCACACTCCCCCTCTTCATGCAGCTGATCAATCCAAAGGAACGACAGAGAACAATACAGCTCGGCAGTAGCAGCATCACAGGAGCTGTCTGTCAGCGTTGAACTCAACGTAAGACTGCAATTGGGAATCAAACTCCGGGTTTTTCATCGGGAATTACTGCGGAAACCTTCCCCATAAATGGCTATAGCCGCAAGGTTGCGGAGGTTTAAAATCAGAGTTTTTCTCGTCCTAGATGAGCTGCCAACTACAGCTGATGAGCCCCATCTGCCCCGAGCGATTGCTCATAAGGCACCAGTAACTCGCCTTTGGCTCTTCCCTTATTGGAGAACCGGTTCCACCAGGCTTAGCAGCAAGGCCGCACGCGGAAGTCAGGACTTATCCTTGGTTGTCAGAGGCTAATTGAGACTCACACCATTAGGAGCATTTAACTGCCTGCGGAACCTATCCCCACTACCACCCCCGGCTATAACAACCTTTCGTCAAGGTGAAACTGAAGATTCCCTGTACCCTGAATTCAATAGAAAACCACACCGTGCGTTTGCTGTTTGGCAGCAAAAGTATTAATTTAAACAATTGGTAAATATAGCAACTGATTAGGAAAATGAACTATTAATCGAAGAACTTATATCGGTCAATGTAATACCAGCATGGATTTCCTTTACGTTTCCTCGCGTGGCCTTCGCACCTTTGATTAAACTGCTTGTTAGCTAATCACGCACTCAATTTAAACGTGCAGCTCGACATTCAGCATCTGTATAATGGTTACGTCGGTTAGATATTTATGACACACGAATTCGAAGGGCACAATACTATCCAACGGCCTTACAAACTCTTTACTGCAACCGCTACCCTATAATCGTCTTGTTTTTCGGATGAATGTACACAATCATTTCTTTGATATCTTTGGTAATACATTTCGTTGAGAATACAAAATCTTTCTTTAATATATTTCTATTTGCAGAAAATTCTGGTCCCCCTTTTGTGCGTTTTAAGGTAGAAGAACTTAAATTCTTTTGATGGACCCCAACTCCATTATCCAATGTAGAACTAAACATGCTGGGGAAGGCCTCACAACATGACAAGCCTCTGGATAAAGAGGTTTTCTACAATTAATTTACTAGGGAACTAATGACTAATAAATATTTGTGACCACGAGATGAGAGAAATCTTCAAGGCAGCATCTGGTCGGAATCTTGCTTCAAACCCCCGAATAAATTGTAGAAAACAGTACAGATAAAGAAATAAAGTTCTACCTCGAACAATGTTCCCACACTTCGATTCCATTCTTCAGAAATGAACTCAGTCGCATGTATGTACTTTAGGACCATTTTGAGTTCTATGCATCCTGTGCGTTATATTAATCTGCAACCATGGAGCTGCATTTCTGTCTGAAAAATTATAATAATGTCTCATGTTTCTACCAACTATTACTTCTATTACAGACACCTATTTTACAATCCGTTTTGAAATTTTAACATACATTATCTTGTGGTGACATGGTAAAACAAATGTCCTATGTCCTATAGGACATATAAAATATTATGTCCTATATCTGAAAACCAACGGAATACTCCTTGCAGTAGCTCAATATTTACCACACCACCGGCGCCCCAGAGGAGAGTATTTGCTCCACTGATTCTAGCTGGTGACGCAAATTCAATCCATGACACACATTTCACACCATCCATTGCACTCTAATGTTACATATCAAGCTGCACTTGTGACTTTGGTGCATATCTTTCGGACAGTACAATTGCTCCAATTCCACTTACTTTCCAATGAATATTCTACTACTTCCACCCAAGAGTAACTCCAGTTGTTTTCCCCCCAAATAGGATCTCTCCTTCAGAAAGCTTTGATTTTTTTGTTCAATGCAATTGGTATTTTTGGAATGTCCTATATGCATAGTTCCTGTTCTGTATGCTTTTTCTATGCATTAGCCGTGGGCTATCCGTGCAATTTGATGAAGTTTCCAATTCTATCATATGCATCTCACCTCCCAGTTTCCTTTGTTCCAACTATCAGAGTCTTGAATCAGAGTCTTGAACTTTACTGAATTGACCCCATAACCTGTGGACTCGCATTCAATAAATTTTCATCTCATGTTCTGGATACTTATTGATTGGTTGTTCATTATTAGTATTTTATTTCCCATTTTTCCTTTTGTATTTGCACAGTTTGTTGTCTTTTGCACTTTGGTACCTCGTTCCGTTGTTGTTGTGTGCGGCTTTCATTGATTCTATTGTATTATTGAATTTTATGTGTCGTCGGAAACATCGACTTATTTCCAAAGATGCTGTTTGAACTGTTGAGTTCCTTCAGCATTCTGTGTGCGTTACTCTAATTTATATTTATACTTAATGTATTATTTATCGTTTTTAAAGCAACGTTCTTTATGATTATTATGTTTCCTTAATGCTGCGTCGGATCCGGAATAACAATCATTTCCTTCTCCTGTGCACTCCTGTACTGAAGAACGGCATTAAACAAATGCTGAACTTGAATATTAGTGTGCATATATAGTTATTTGTCGCTCATTCTACCGGCAGGTTCAAAAACTCGCCTTTTTAAGTATAAGTTTTTTATCGACTCTATTATTTTTTTTCAAATAGGAAAATTGGTAAGTCATACATTATTTACACCTTATACAGTAAAGTATTATAAATTGAAACGTTCTGTGCCCAAGTTCAAGACATCACAGAAGTTGGCGTTTCATGTATTGTTGAGATGAATTGTAATCGGAGCGTTTTGTATTAACCTGTATCATGCAGATTGTCTTTTAATTTCTCAACTTCTGAAAAAAAAAAATAAACTATGTGAGGGAAACGAATCTTTACAAGGCAGCAGAATAGCTTACGTGAACAAAATATCGTCAACGGCAGTCTGTAAAACAATGAAGAGAAATTAAATTTCTCTTTTCTTTTGTGATCAAACGAGACTCTAGCCACTTTTAAACGTGATCTAACTGCAAGTTTGTGCTGAATTTGTTACCAGTCGCACGTGTTTTGTTCCCGGCGGCGCACGTTGCGCTTCAGTAGCCAAGTAGCTACTGTTTATTGGATGTATTAAAATTGACTTCACCGCTCACCTTTTCCTTTCTTGTTGAATTTTAATTCTAGATGAAAGGAAATATCCATCAACACATTTATTAGGCAGGAACTTGGTTTCCGCTGTTGTTTTTTCCGTATTCATTCACATATTTTGCTTTCATTGTAAACTTTGTTCGGTATTTGCATGGCATTCGAGAGAATAATTTCTCTTCTTTCTGACGAAATAAATCTAACGGTTTATTTTCATTGAAATAGACGAGGAGGTGAAAGGTTAGTCCACGAGGAACTTATAACCATGTGTATAAATACAAATTCTTTACCAAAATAAATCGTTAAGCAATATTTCAAGAGCATCCAGTTTTTCTGCATCTACTTTGCCAATGCGTCTGGCATGGCAGCGAAATAATGATAAAACAATAAGCATCCCCAACGTATCCCATACTTATATCGGGATAACATCTACTCGATTACTGGCGGAAAATTTACATGTTGAACGACTCATTAGTTATGGTTTATTATCAGCCCCACGTTGGTTACTATCTCATTCCTACTTCCTGCGAATATATACATACGTATGGACACCACGGTAGGGTAGTGGTTAGAGCGACATAATTGCAGTTGTGAAGGAGCTCGAAGTTCAATGCCGGCATCGTCTGTAAGGAGTTTCTACTACTGAAATACGTGGGGTTTTCCCCAAGTCTTCTTGTTTCTTTCCACAGTCCAAAAGCGTACCAGGTAGGTTGATTGATCATTGTAATTGGGTTAGGGTTATATCGGGGTTGTTGGGGGTTCCTAGACTGCGAAGCTCGAAGGGCCGGAATGGTCTCTTCTGTGCTATGTCTCGAAATAACTAAACAATAAAAAAAGAAAATGTGGCACACTTGTTAACCAACACAAGCTACATTCAGTGCTGAATTGACAAATTGAGTATTTCGCATATGTAACAAATACTCAATTTGTTATCCTTGGAACAGAAATATTGAAGGGAGATTTGATAGAGGTATGCAAAATTACGCGATGCATAGATGGTGTAAATTTAGCAAGCCTTTGCCACCAAGGTTGTGTAGGCCTTCGAATAGATATCATGGGTTAAGGGTGAAAAGTGAAAAGTTTAAGTGAAACTTAAGAGGATCACGAGAGTGTGTCATAAACTGCTAGTGCAAGTCGTGCATGTGAGCTCGATTTCACCGTTTAAAATAAGTTTGGATAGGTACATAAATGGTAGCGGTATTGATGGCTATGGTCCGGGTGCAGGTCAATAGGACTAGGCGATTTTAGTGGTCGGGACGGATAAGATGCGCCGAATGACCTGTTTCTGTACGGTGTTTATTTGTGGCTCTGTTTTTGAAAGTGATGTCGCTGTTGAAAATTTCTTGCTATTTCAGCATTTGTAACAAAACCCACACTAATACTAACTTCATGATTGGCCTACTTACTGTCCAACAAGCCGCGCCGCCCAACATCCTACCTATTTAACACTAGCCTAATCATAGGATACATTGCATGGACAATTTAATCTAATAAACAGAACGTGTTTGCACTGTGGGAGGAAAGCAATTCACCCGGAGGATACCCACGCGATTCACACGGCACAAATTTGTTATTGGAATTGAACTCCGAACTGCGTAACGTCCCGTACCCTGATAACGTCGCGCTAACCGCTATGCTTCCGTAGTTCCCAAATTGCTCAAATACCCAGCGGAAGTCTGGAATTGCCTTTTTTTTAGTTATGCACGTCTGCGTTATGTTTGTGAAATTGCATAAAATCCGTGGAGTTAAATGTACATCAGCAGAGTCTGGAAGCTTTCAGGGCGTGTTGTACTACGCATTCAATATTCAGCGCAAAATTTTACAATTCTAGTGTTACATATTGTCAAAACGACGTTATCTGTGTTGCGGCTAAAGATTCACAAAATAAGTGTTTAGTTTATATTATATTCACCAGAGTTTCCAAAATTTCATTTTTTCGCAGACGTACGTGGCAATCACTGAGTGTAGGCAACCTTTGGTGTTACACGATTTCCTTCAGAATGGCAATTATAAAATCCGTTTTCCCCTCACCAATATCCTCGATGTAGTCTTTCAGCTTTCCTATACCTAAAATAATGAACATATAATGTCATTATTCTGTTAACTCGATTTAGTTAATTATGAATTTATCTCGAGATAGAAAGGTATACTGAGCGATATCTAATATCTCTATACTTCTACCGATGATGTAACGTTGGCAAATTTTGGCTTTGAAGCTGACTCGTTGTTAGATATTGGACAAGTAGGAGTTAACTTGCATCTATATATAAATACAGCGTATATTAAGACACATATGGCATCTACCCTTTATAAATCGTGTTATGTCAGAAAGCTTTTAAGTAAACCCACTTAAATAATTATTGATATTCGTACTACAGTTGAGACAGCTTAACGAATAATTTCGAAGTATAGTAACGAGTGGAAGATTTTTCCTTTGGGTCTAGAGAGGTACATGCCGTGCAGAGAGCGTGGGAGGGCGATACTTTTATATATCAACAAATAATTCTGATCAGAAAATGAAACCATCACTAATCTATTCTCGATTACTGATAAATAATATCATTCTGATTTGATGTATTGATCATTACTAATACATCTCACCGACCATTATATATAAGTCCATCATCGGAAAAGTGATAGAACCATAAAGTTATGCCGCATGGTAGTAGGGTCATGTGGCTGACTCGTCCACACTGACCAAAATATCCATGGTAGTTAATCTTCATCTCTGGATTAATGGAATTTCACCAACCAATCTGCGGTAGGTTCGGTTTACAAAGAACGACGCAACCATCTTTATGCCTTCAGTGCAACTGGTGCCGAAAATATCTATGGTGATTAATCTACATCTCAGGATTAGCAAATAATCCACTGAATGGTAGCTCTACCAAAGAATAACGCGACTGCCCTAAAGCGGGATATATAAAGGAATGCAGGACAATTTGGAACAACGTCCTGGAGGAAACTTAGGATCGTGTGCTCTGATTTGAACTCGCTCAAGGTTCTCTAGTTAGCAGTGTAAGCATGAATCAAACACGGTGCGAGGATACCACTCATTCGTTTAACCCATGATAGGCACCAGTGAACATATACAGGCGAAAAGTAATATATATGTTTACACATGTTCAGAAACTTGAGGATCTTCCCATTTCCCAAAACTGACGAAGGTCATATCATTGTTTACGTATGGAGATGCACCTGTCGACTTGTCTGCAGCAGAAATGCGAACAATTCAAATCAGCTGAATTTGTTAAGATGATAAGACAGAGGAGCAGATTTAGGTCATTTGGCCCATCGAATCTGCTCCGTCATTTCATCGTGGCTGATTTATTATCCTATTATCCTTCTCAACCCTATTCTCCTGCCTTCTCTCCGTAACATCTGAAACCCTGACTAATCAAGAACCTATCACCTCCGCTTTAAATATACCAGATACCATTGCTTCCATAGCTATCTGTGGTGTCCCATCTCTACCCCGGCGTCTTCACGACAGCTCACAACTCCATTCATGCAAAGATAAGACTAATGACCCTCTTATTATCTCTACGACTCTTGGGGTGTATGAGGTGTCAGGGAGGGGTAGCACCTCTGGTGGGGGAACATGTCGCGTCCTTTTCAGGGCGGTTAGTCCACCTTTGGTCCCCATCTGGCACTCAGCTCTCACCTGTGGCTCCCTGTAGCTGTTTGCATGCGACAGCGGCCACACCCCGGGCAACGGCTTCGACAAGCCGGCTAAACCAGGTGAAGGTAGCCGACGGGTCTCAAACCCTCAGTGTGAGAGGGAGTTGTCTATCCCAGCATGTGAAGACAGACTCTGGCGGATTGAGCGGACGAGACCTATGGAAGGTCCAACGGTCAAGAAGGCGGTCTCTGCAAGCGTCGTGGAATGTGTAGAGCAGGACAAGACACAGAAGACGTCCTGGACATCCGCTGCGCCTAGTCCCATCTCCAGCCGTCTAGACTCTGTCTTGCCACTGGATCCAGATGGGAATTGGGTAGAGAGAGTGAGGCTGACGCTGCGCAACTCTCCCTCACTTAAATCCAAATCATGCGCTAGTCTCGACACCATCATAATGGTGTCGAGGTCCTCATTGACGTCAACCATGGACGAACAACCAACGAACCATCTCTACGACTCTTAAGGACCCTCATATGATTGCTATACCTTTAAAATAACTGGCAGAGTTTATAAACCGGAAAACTACCCACCATGGATCAGAACTGAAGAAGCCTCTCGGATGAGTGGCGAAACATCTTCGACACAACACAGCAAGTCCAATTGCCTTGACTGACTTCTGCTTGATATACAATGATCTGGATGATTGAGAACCTTCACAGGCAATGCCAGAGATTCACTACCTTCTAGCTAATGATGGTGATGATAATTCCGAAATATTCCCCTCAAGGACTACTTTAATATTTACCATGCTTCCCTTCAAAGTAGTGCAGTGAGGTCATTATTCACAAGCTACAGGGAGCTAGGTTAAAACTCGATGCCAGTTGAATGCTAGATTGTATATTCGTCGTAACCTTTCTTATAGGAGGTAAATGCTTCATAATAATTGCATTATTTTTTGATGGTCTGAAATAGGAGTTTTCTTCTTATTGGCAACTTTTGCTCCGGTCCTCAACAAACGAAAAAGCAATTGTTACTTACATAGGACATACTGTATGAAAACAAGCCAATTGAATCATCCAATCCATGGCGGCAATTCTTTTCTCTGGTCCAAGTAGTGCCAGACATGATATTCACTCACTTTTCTCTGCTTTGTTCAGACTTTGCTCTGTGGAGCAACGCGTGCACATTATTGGAAACAAAATCTACACGGAAGAAAATCAAATGATTTTGTTTCAGTCATTCATAGAATATTAGCCACCTTGTTCTAATACTATGGTCTTTTCTCAATGTTACCTTGTCGGAATACCAATATATTAGTTCAAGACAAATCAATATTGTCGCAATTGTGCCATTAAGCAGAGGATCCTGTTTATTTGCAACGGTTTCTTACTAATTAAAAATAAGGCAAAATGTTTGCGGAAAAACAGAGACTAAAATGGGATATTTAGTTGCAGAGAAGGCGCTGAAAGGGATGAAAGGGACTAAGCGCATTTCTGTGATAGTAGGAGACTAGATGACGTGAATTCTCGGAACATATAGAGGGTGATAACAGTCATGTGACCTCGCTTGGTATTGTTAATTCTAGCGTTCCGAGTATTCCCAACAGGTTATGTTGTACTACTTGATCAAGAAAACCTGGGCAATAATATAACCGCTTGACTTATGTAGGAACAGTTTAGTTTCAATCTGGACAGAGAAAGCGAGTCACTCGCACGGATGAAAAATATAGGTATGCCTCTATTTCTAAGGCCATAGATAGACAACTGCATTTGGCTTGAAAGAAAGGGGATAAGCGCTGGACATCTAATGTTGCATCTATCTGAAGACCATAATCTGTGTGGAATGGTGATAATATCTCCTCCTCGCTAACTATCAGCACTGGCGCACCAAGGGATGTGTGTTTAGTCCAGTGCTCTACTCTCTCTATACCAATGACGGTTTGGCTAGGTTTAGCTCAAACACCATCTATAAATCTGGTGATGTTACAACCATTGTTGGTAGAATCTCAATCGAGATGAGAGGGCATATAGGAGCGGGATATACCAAGTAGTTAAGTGTCCCAGCAACAACCTTGCCCTCAACATCAGTAAAAAAACAGCTGATTGTTTACTTCAAAAAGGGGAAGACGAAGGAACACGAACCAATACTCATACAAGTAACAGAAGTGGATAGAGTGAGCAATTTCAAGTTCCTGTGTGTCAAGATCGCCAAGGATCTAACATGGTCCCAACATATCGATGCAGCTATAAAGAAGGCAAGACAAGCAAGATATTTCGTTATGAGTTTGAAGAGATTTGGTCTGTCAGCTAAAGCACTATAAAACTTCTATAGATTTACTGTGGTGCATGGGGGTGGGGTGGGGGGAGGGGGGAGGCAGCTACTGCACAGGCCCGAGATAAGCTACAGAAAGTCATACATTTAGACGACTCCATCTTGTGACTAGCCTCGGTTGTACACAAGATAACTTCAAGGAGCGGTGCCTCAGAAAGGTGACGTCCATTATTAAAGATTCCTAACACCCAGGGCATGCCGTCTTCTCATTGTTACCATCAGGAAGGAAGTATAGGAGCTTGAATGCACACACTCAGTGTTTCAGGAGCAGCTTCTTCCCAATGCCCTAAATGAACATTGAACCCATGAAGCACACACAAAATACTAGGGGAACTCAGCAAGCCATGTAGCATCTAGGGGGAAAAAAAAGTACAGTCGACATTTCGGTCGTAGAAACTTCGGCAGGATTGGAAAAAAGATGAGAAGTAGATTTAAAAGGTGGGGAAAGGGAGAGAGATATACAAGATGATAGGTGAAACAAGAAGGGGGATTGATGAAGTAAAGAGCTGGGAAGCTGATTGGTGAAATATATCTAGGGCCGGAGAAGGGGCAGTCCGATTGGAAAGAACAGAAGGCCACGGAAGAAAGAAAAGAGGAGAGGAGCACCAGAGGGAGGCGATGGGCAGGCAAGGAGATAAGGTGAGAGAGAGAAAAAGGGATCGGAAATGGAGAAGGAAAGGTGTGTGTGTGGGGGAGTGGGGGATTACCGGAAGTTCGAGAAATCGATGTTCATGCCGACAGGCTGGAGGCTACCCGGACGGAATATAAGGCGGCATTCCACCAACCTGAGTGAGCAGGCAAAGTTTGGTGGGGTGGGGGAGTACGTGCCACGTCCAGCACATAATTCTCCGGAACTTACACCACCAAACACATCTTAATTCCCCCCTCCCCCGAATTTCCGTTTTCCCCAGGGACCGCTCAATACGCGACTACCTAGTTCATTCATCCCTCCCCACTGACCTCCCTTCTGGGACTTATCTTTTCAAGCCGTACAAGTACGACATCTGCCCCTATACCTCTTCCCTCACTACCATTCAGGGCTCCAAACAGTCCTTCTAAGTGAAGCGACACCTCACCCGCGGGTCTGTTGGGGTCACATACTGTGTCCGGTGCTCCCGATATGGCCTCCTGTATATGGCTGAGACCCGACGTAGATTGGAGACCGTTTCGCCGAGCAGCTATACATCGTCTGCCCGAAAAAGCGGGACCTCCCAGTGGTCGCCCATTTTAACTCCACTTCGAATTCCCATTCGATATGTCAACCCATGGCCTCTTCTACTACCGCGATGAGTCCTCACCCAGGATGGAGGAGTAGCACCTTATATTTCCTCTGGGTAACCTCCAGCCTGATGGCACCAACATCGATTTCTCGAACTTCCGGTGATACCACCTCCACTTCATCATTCACCATTCCTTTCTCCCTCTCTTACCTTATCTCCTTATCTGCCCTTCGCCTTCTTCTGGTGCTCATCCTCCCTTTTCTTTCTTCCATGGCCTCTGTCCTATTGGACTGCCCCTTCTTCAGCCCTGTATCACTTTGACCAATCAACTTCCCAGCTCTTTATTTCATCCCTCCCCTTCCTAGTTTTACCTATCAACTTGTGTTTCTCTCTCCCTTCCCCCCACCCCCTGCCTTTTAAATCTACTTTCTTTTTCGTCCAGTCCTGCCAACGTTTCTCGGCCCGAAACATTGACTGTATTTTTTCCATGGATGTTGCCTGGCCCTCTTAGTTCCTTTAGTATGTTGTGTGTGTTGCTTGGATTTCCAGCATCAGCAGATTTTCTCTTGTGTGTGATCGAATCCATGAAAGCGACCTCACTTTTTAAAATATACATTATTTCTGTTTTTGCAATATCTTGAATCTATTCGATTTACATATATATGCTTATTGTAATTTATTTTTCTTTCTATATTATTATGTATTGCACTGAACTACTGCTGCTAAGTTAATACATTTCATGATACATGCCGGTGATAGTAAACCTGATTCTGATTCTGAATTTAAAAAAAATATGATAACTCCATTGGGTCCATTCCGTTTTCTCTAGACCTACTATTCTTGTTCCTCTGCAGATATTAAAAGATTATTTTCAAAATGTTGCAACCTCCTGATCAAATCAGCAGATTGTTTCTGTAGTCCGAGAGATAAGACCGATTTTCGTTAAGATGTATGATTTCAAACACGGCCCTTTAATTAATTGAACAACTGTTATCTGCATTTCCCCATTCGACATATACTGGTTCCAAGAAAACTGCTGTTGAGACAAATGCTTTTTTTTACGATAAACACAAGACATTCTGCCGATGCCGGAAATCCAGAGTAAAACATACCAAACTGTTGGAGGAACTCAGCAGGTCAGGCAGCATCAATGGAAACCAATAAAGAATAGATTTTCGGCCCGAAACGTCGACTCCTCATAAGTGAAAATTCTCCGCTAACTTCAAATGATATCACTTGCTTCTCGACATAATTGTTTTGATCGTGCAATCATTCATATTGTGAGCATGGTGTAACCCCAAATGTCGTGCTCATGCGAGATGTATAAAAACATGCGTTGAACGCAAGCACACAACATACCAGGGGAACTCAGCAGGTCAGGCTGCATCTGTCGAAATCAATAACTAGTTGACGTTTCAGGAGGAGGCCCTTCTTCAGAACTGAGAAGGAAGGGCGGAGATGGCAGAATAGAAAAATAAAAGTGTTGAATTCCGTTGAATATAGAGTATATCATTTTGATAAACGCAAGGGAATCTTGTCCTTACCACGATCGTGGATGTTATTTTTCAGTATTTCGAGTTCTGTGCGAGATTAATACAATTAATATAAATACTTAGTTGCGTATTTGACGCAATGTAACACTTCTCAATATGAAATAATGATGCAGACAGGTGATAGTAAATATTTTGGTTATCTTTCACCTTGGCGCCTTATGTGCTTAGAACCCAAACCTAAAGGAATCATCTGTGCGTTGAGAGCACAGATTTTCAGATTTCTTTAGGAATTACAATGGAACGTTTGGGAGAGGACCCAAGTACAGGCCACAGACATGGAGGTAACATTAACAGAAGTGTATTTTATTAGTAGTTCCCAGGAAGGCCGGAGAGCGAGGATTAGAAGCTTACATGGACGTAAACGTTGGATAACAAACCAGAGGAACCTGGACTTGGACTTGGCCACGGAGCCTGGACTTGGACTTAGACGTGGAACCTGGACTTGGACTTGGACGCAGAACCCCGACTTAGGCTCGGACACGGAACCTGGACTTGGACTTGACTCGGATGAAGAATCTGGACTTGGACTTGGACTCGGACGCTGATCCTGGAATTGGACTTGGCCACGGAGCCTAGACTTGGACTCGGATGTGGAACCTGGACTTGTACTTGGCCACGGAGCCTGGACTTGGACTCGGACGCGGAACCTGGACTTGGACTTGGCCACGGAGCCTGGACTTGGACTCGGATGTGGAACCTGGACTTGTACTTGGCCACGGAGCCTAGACTTGGACTCGGACGCGGTACCTGGACTTTGACTCGCACTCGAATGCAAAACCTAGACTTGGGATCAGAAACGGAACCTGGATTTGGACTTGGACTCGGATGCAGAACCTCGACTTGGGCTCAGACACGGAACCTGGACTTGGACTTGGACTCAGACGCAGAACCTGGACTTGGTCTCGGACTCGGACGCGGTACCTGGACTTGGACTCGGACTCTGATGCAGAACCTCGACTTGGGCTCGGACATGGTACCTGGACTTGAACTTGGACTCAGACGCAGAACCTGGACTTGGACTCGGACTCCGATGCAGAACCTCGACTTGGGCTCAGACACGGAACCTGGACTTGGACTTGGACTCGGACGCGCAACCTGGACTTGGACTTGGACTCAGACGTGGGACCTTGACTTGGACTTGGACTCGGATGCGCAACCTGGACTTGGACTTGGACTCAGATGCGGAACCTGGACTTGGTCTTGGACTCGGACGCGGAACCTGCTTGGACTTGGCCACGGAGCCTGGACTCGGACTTGACTTGGACACGGAGCCTAGACTCGGAATTTACTTGTACACGGGACGACAAAACCAAACAAAGACAGGCAATTCGTACCTTGGCTCGGAGCAGCGGCAAACGGCCTGCAAAACTGAGCTGGACACGAGAGCACAATACCAAACAACGATAGAGAATTCGTACTTGACACGGGGTAGCACACGAAGCGGCAAACGACGGGCAAACATTTAGCTGAACCCGAAGGGACAGAACTCCCGAAGCAACCCCAGGCACAGAAACACTAAGAATCCACTATTTTCGGGAACCCGGAACGTGCATTGCCTCACTGGCTGAGGAGTCCATTCTCGGCGGCCCGGAACGTGCATTGCCACACGATCCAGCACTGAGTAGATGTAAGCCGGAGTTTTTATGCTGCTGGTTCGGATAAAAATCAGATGCACTAATCAAGGAGCCCCGTCCAATACGGGGCAAAGGAAATTAACTGAAATGAGCAGTCAACGGACCGTGACATTAGGTGATTAAAATGTTTGAAAACTGTTATCACCAGCGATCTTCAAAGTTAAAAATCAGGTTCAGTGTTTTTGAAGAATGTAAGTAATTAAGCGAGGGGTTTAAAAGGGAGAAGGGAGAACTCCGAAAAGACATTATTGCGTTGGGCTGAACTGACTACAGCTCATAAAACATCAGTTATCAGTGTTATCTCCCAAGTAAAAGCCATGCTCCACCATGCCGAATATCGGGCAATATTATGGAAGATTAATAATACAGTATGTACTAGCATTTTCGTTGGCGGTGACGTTGTTGAATTATTATATACATAAGAGATTCTGTAGATGTTGGAAATCCATAGTACCGCATACAAAACACTGGCTGGAGGAACTCAGAAAGTCAGGCAGCATCTCCGGAAAGGATAAGTGGTTGACGTTTCGGCCCGAGACACTTTACTGGGATTTGAACAGAATGGAATGGGAAAGACGCAGTGTTGAGTCATTATAAATGTGCACAAGGATAGATTCATACTTCGAAAAGTAAAGTGACAGGTAGATTTCTTTTCTGCTTTTCATAGTTGAATTTTTCCAAAGTGCAGAAAATTAGTAATATTTGGCGTATAGTTGCTGCCATTGAGTGGGAAATAGCGATGATTACGTATGGCCAGAATTGTCATATAAATATCAAAATAGCATTTCAAAATGTACACGTTTTATTCGCCCGTCGAGGGTTGATGGTATAATATTGTCCTTGTTATTGAGCGGTAATAACATTGAGCTATACTTAACTTGCTTGCAAAATCCGTAATACTCTTAGACATTGCTAACAGTTGTCCAGAATAGGCAAGAAGTGTGATCTAAGTAACTTTGACCGTAGAGTAATTATCGGTGCCAGGCGGGGAGGTTTGAGTATCTCAGAAACTGCTGATCTCCTGCACAACAGTCTCCAGAGTTTACCGAGAATGGAGCACAAAAAAGAAAATAAATCAGGGAGCGGCAGTTCTGTGGGTGCAAACGACTCGTTAATAAATGAGGTCAGATTAGAATGGCGAGCATGGTTCAAGCGAGAGTAACTGAAATAATAAAGCGTTATAACAGTGGTGAGCCGAAGATGTCGCACCTTGAAATGGACGGAGCGCCGCAGCAGAAGACCCAGTTGCGTCTTTGTTAGGTTCAAAATGCTTTACAATTGCATGAAGTGTACACATGAAAATAAATGAAAAAAGACTTTAGTTAAAAGCAAGATTAAGGAAATGAGCTTTGAGCGGCAGGTTAAAGGTTCCTACTGAATCTTCATCATTTATAGCGTAGATATTGAATTCCACAGTTTAGTTCAAAACAGTCGTCATTCAAAGATTTTGTACAGACCCTGAATTATTTTTTTTATTTCAATCTCACCTTTGATTTTGCTGGAAAGCTTTGTTTCTAAAACAAACGGACAAACAAAAAATCGAATTGCAATCTAGTTTAACAATCAGGTAATACCTAGAAATTAATTAATCTATCTATCTATCTATCTATCTATCTATCTATTTATTTGTCTATTTTTATTTATTTATTGATTGATTGATTGATTGGACACCGCTCAAAATGGACCTTTCCCACCCTTCGAATCGCGCCTCTCACTAAGCTGCGATTAATCACGGGACATTTTACAAGGACCAATTAAGCCACTACCCGGAACGTTCTTGGACTGTGGAAGGACACCCACGCGTCCCGCAGGGAGGACGTACTGTCTCTCCCTACAGAGGATGCTGGGACTGAACTCTGACCTCCAGCGCCGTGTGTTTTAATACTGTTGCGCTAACTGGCATGCTACCGTCGTGCTCAAAATAAATCGCGATGTATTTGTTAATAAATAGCGAAAATAAATGACACGTTTAACGATAGCTTCGAACTGCTTCATTTAAAACGATGTAATCTGCTCACGTTCGGGTACAACTATTGCGCAGCTGAGTATTTCTGGAGTGTGTCTATGTTGACTCGGTGAAATGCTAGATTGTTTGTTCACAGATTGTCTTCATTGCTCAATCCGCTGGTCTATTCAATTTCGCAGTATTGTATTTAGAATATTAATTCTGGAAATCTTTGCACCATATTCTCAAGCGTGGCTCAGATTATTTTGTCACTTATTTAATCCACGAAAGTCCGATTATCGACAAAATTCATATGCTATCTGAATTATTTACAAAATGTTTCAAGATGAAGACAATGATTGTTATAGATCAAATTCAGGGTACCTTGGCCAGCAAGTAAAACTAAATCAAATTAAATGTCTTAGGGTTCGTTTTCCTGAATGCATGTCATTATTCATTTCTGCTTTACTGGGTTTTTAGCCTAAACACAACATCATGATTATTCACATTCATGATGAATGTGGATTTATCACAGGTTTAGTCAATCCTCAGCAGAGTTCCTCCAGCACATTGAGTGTGTTGCTTGCATTTCCAGCATCTGCAGGTATTCTCTGGTCAATCGCATTCTTGGGACTCTTCTATTTATTTTTGCCATCTTCGAAATATATTGACGAGAAACTAATATCCATGTATACTAAAACTGGATGATGAGAAATTTGCCATTAGGCTCAATACTACCACGAATGCACGCTTAAGAACAGATGTGCCAAGATGATCAGAGAAAGTGTCTAGGAATCTTAGGGGTGCTTTCGACACTGGTGGCCTAAGGTAATTCTCATTCTCGCTTTCTCCCTCCCTCTCTCTCTCCCCCTTTCTCTCTCCCCCTCTCTCTCTCTCTTTCTCTCTCTCCCTCTCTCTCTCTTGCTCTCTCTTCCTCTTTCAATCCCTTGCCCCCAGCCCTCTCTCGCTCTCTCTGTCTTGGTAGTCGCTATAGTTTTTGATTGTGAAATTGGTGCACTTTGGTGAAATATGCGAATGAAACGTAGCTAATTGCAACTGTACGCTAACGAGCTAGGTAGATACTGCTCTCAATGTTGCCAATTGCAGAGCGGATGACGGTAATGGTGAAAAGGGTCTGCGATAAATCTATTTTCTTATCGATAGATATTAAGACCCCATTTGGGCATTTTGCAGCTGCATGCTTTATCGTAAATGGAAAATAATAGGTATTGTTTTGGACGCCTACCCTTGTCAGTCATATATATGAATATATCCAGCTTCTGGCTAAAGCTCTAGGGTTATCACCATTAACCGTTCCGGAACATTCTCTAACATAACTGATTTGTTTTGGAGAGATAAGCAAAAATATACTGGCTGTTACCGTGCAAAGAGAAGATATACCCACGGTTTGACAATTATGTCAGGGAGTGAGGAAAGTGATTTCATATTTGTTTCCAGGGAAATTATACTTACGGTATTCCAGATTATCTTCCTTTACTTTTTCAAGCGCTGCAAACAAGTAGGAATTAATTGTTGATTACAGTCGATCAAAATGCAACTAGCTTTCTTAACAGTGTCTGTATAGTTTCTTGGTTCTAGTGGCGGGTGTTCAAAAACAAACTCGCTGCTGCAATCAATCGCTGCCTCTGAATATTTTATGTCAACCAGCATATTTAATATTTAACCCATGGCAATATTTTACCTCGAATCTATGTGTTATAATTTTTGGAAATAACTCGGGTGGTTAATGGCTGGATTGAGTTGTTCTCCGATCTTGGCAATTCATTTGCAAACGTTTCGTCACCATACGAGGAGACATCATCAGTGCGCTGTTAATTTGTGGGGTGTCCTCCAAATTTGTGGGCTTGGCCTTTAAATACTTATTAATCATCTGAATGGTCGTCATTACAGAAACCCAATTGTGCTCAATCTCGTCGCTGATTGATTGCGCGCCCGTTGTGGTCTGCAATTTTGCCCACATTGGTTTATAAATAGGATCGAATCTATGTGTCCGTTTACAGAATTGTTCGCGGAAAGCCAAACTTCCGAGAATTCTCTTTCATGCCACAATTTTGCATGTGTCATGACTTTCTCTGATGCAGAGTTGAATTCGCGCCCTTCTCGATCCTCACGCAACCAGCCAGCGAGGGGAACCCCATCCCCACCTCTCCCCTCCAACATCACAACTGTGTTTCCGTCTTGACGAGTAATCAGTTAATTGATGTGTATTTCAAGGCCACAGCACAAGACCGCGCTGATGATTACCAGTTGTTTGCAAATGAATTGCCCAGATCGGATCGGAGAACAACTCAATCCAACCAACTTTAATTTCTAGCATAATTGACAAATGATTGTGTTAGTGATATTATTGGATAAAATATCCGAAGAATAGGATTAAGTTGCACTGAAGAAAACAGGGATTTTGTAGCATATTCACCATTATTTTGTTAAGGGAGGATCCAGCCAGACAAAATTGATTTTTCTTTTCCGACACAGTTAGCTAGAGTACGAAGAAAATAGTCCAGTTTGTTCCATTGGGATTTGTACTGCAACTACTTTCAACTTTTATATTCACTACACCGAACTACGTGCGAACATTTTAAACAGCATCATTTGCGTGGGTTTGTGTTCAAAAGGCAATGATTTTATTCACAGACAAACGGAGAAATATACAGTAAAAATTATATCCCCTTTTAGCAGGTTCTATAACTAGAAAAATATCCTCTTATTGCATGTATCTATAACCAGATGCAGATTTAAACTAAGATAAGATGCAGGTATCTCAAAGGGGATTTGTGAAAGATATATATTTCATTATCGAGTTGTTTGAAATCGGGAACACATTTGGATGTAGAGCCAGTAGTCCTCCAAAATTCAGCAAGTTTTCATATGGGCCCTTGGAAATTCATGGCATAGGAAGCATCGAATCAAAGGCGTTGAGCAAGAAGGACGAGACTGCGCAGGCGCGTGACGTAACAGGACAGCGCGGAGAGTTTAAAAAGGAGACCACCCTATACAGCGGGCAGCTGTCGGAGCGGGCAGCGGAGTGAGTGGTAGCAGACTGTTGGGCTTTGGTTTCAAAGGGCTTCGGCGGTAAACGGGAAGAGGCGAGAGCAAAGCACCAATCCGTTTTTTTACTTCCCGCCCCGCTTTCGCGAATCGGAACGGGCAGACAGAAACAGCAGGGTTAAAACAGCTAACGGTACGAGCAAACGGTTTAAAAAGTTCATCTGTTTGGCGAGGTAAGTGGATAAGTAGACTTATTTTTCCTGTTTCATTCCTGTAGAATTAGATAGCCTGCCTGCAGAGTTAGTGCTTTGTTCAGGGTGACGGATGTGGGAAACCTGGGAGACATCCAGCCTCCCTCGTGGCCACATCTGCGACAGGTGCACCGAGATGCAGCTCCTCACAGACCGTTTTAGGGATCTGGAGCTGCAGCTTGATGACTTACTGCTTATCAGGGAAAGTGAAGAGGTGATAGACAGGAGCTTCAGGGAGGTAGTCAACCCTAGGCTACAGGGGTCAGAAAACTGGGTGACTGTCAATAGAGGGAAGGGAAATGCCGGATAGGGGAGAGCACACCTGTGGCTGTCCCCCTCAGCAACAAGTATCTTGTTCTAGATGCTGTTGAGGGGGTTGACCTGACAGGTGACCGAGTCTCTGGCACTTACCCTGGCGCTGTTGTGCAGGAGGGAAGGAGGAAGAAGAAGAATGCGGTAGTCATATGGGATTGCATAGTCAGGGGAACGGACAGGAGATTCTCTGAGCCTGATAGAGATACCCGCATGGTGTGTTGCCTCCCAGGTGCCAGGGTACGGGATGTCTCGGATCGGGTCCAGAATATTCTGAAGGAGGAGGGTGAGCAGCCAGTTGTCCTTGTACATATTGGTACCAATGACATAGATAGGACAAGGGAGGAGGTTCTGAAGAGAGATTTCTGGGAGTTAGGAAGGAAGCTGAGAAGCAGGACCGACAGGGTAATAATCTCGGGATTGCTACCTGTGCCACGTGCTAGCGAGGGCAAGAATAGTAGGATCAGGCAGCTGAATGCGTGGCTGAGAGACTGGTGCAGGGGACAGGGCTTCAGATTCTTGGATAATTGGGATCTCTTCTGGGGGAAATATGACCTGTTCAAGATGGACAGGTTACACCTGAACCCAAAGGGGACCAATATCCTGGCGGAAAAGTTTAATAGAGGTGTTAGCGAGGGTTTAAAATACAAACGTAATTTGGCAGGGGGATGGGAACCAGAATGATAGAGCGGAGGAAGGGGAAAACAGAAATAAATCTAATATAGTGAGCAATAAAGATGTCAAGAAAGACGGACAGGTGATAGGACAAATTTCTAGCTATTTGGATGAGTTGCAGTGCAATAAAGTTGCAGTGAAATCAAAGCGAAAAGTACCTAATACTGGTCTTAAGGTGTTATACTTAAATGGACGCAGCATAAGGAATAAGGTGGATGATCTTGTCGTACAGCTACAGATTGGCAGGTATGATATTGTGGCCATCACTGAGACATGGCTAAAGGATGCATGTCTCTGGGACCTGAACGTCAAAGGATACACAGTGTATCGGAAGGATAGGAAGGTAGGCACAGGGGGAGGCGTGGCTTTATTGGTAAGAAATGATATTAAATCATTAGAAAGAGGTGATATAGGATTGGAAGGTACAGAGTATTTATGGGTTGAGCTAAGAAATCGCAGGGGTAAAAGGCAGTTATTTATAGGCCTCCAAACAGCTGCAGTGATGTGGACTACAGATTACAACAGGAAATAGAAAAGGCTTGTCAGAAGGGCAGTGTAATATAATTGTGAGAGATTTTAACATGCGAGTGGATTGGGAAAATCAGCTGGGCACTGGATCTCAAGAGAGAGAATTTGTAGAATGTCAGCGAGATGGCTTTTTAGAACAGCTTGTTGTTGAGCCCTCTGGGGGATCGGCTGTACTGGAATGGGTATTGTGTAATGAACCGTAGATGATTAGAGAGATTGAGGTGAAGGAACCCTTAGGAGGCAGTGATCACAACATGAATGAGTTCACTGTGAAATTAGAAAAAGAGAAGCCGAAATCTGATGTGTCGGTATTTCAGTGGAGTAAAGGAAATTACAGTGGCATGAGAGAGGAACTGGCCAAAGTTGACTGGAAAGGGACATTATCGTGAGGGATGGTGGAGCAGCAGTGGCTGGAGTTTATGCGAAAAGTGAGGAAGGTGCAAGACAAGTATATTCCAGAAAAGAAGAAATTTTCGAATGGAAAAAGGACAAGAGGTTGTCAAGAGAAGTCAAAGCCAAATTTAAAGCAAAGGAGAGGGCATACAAGGAAGCAAAAACTAGTGGGAACTCAGAGGATGGGGAAGTTTTTAAAGCTTATGAAAGGAAACTAAGAAGGTCATTAAGCGGTTAAAAATAACTATGAAAGGAAGCTAGCAAATAATATCAAAGAGGATACAAAAAGCTTTTTCAAGTATATAAAGACTAAAAGACAGGTGAGAGTAGATATCGGACCGATAGAAAATGATGCTGGAGAAATTGTAATGGGAGATAAGGAGATGGCGGAGGAACTGAACGAGTATTTTGCATCAGTCTTCACTGAGGAAGAAATCAGCAGTATACTGGACACTCAAGGGTGGCAGGGAAGAGAAGTGTGCACAGTGACAATTACGACAGAGAAAATACTCAGCAAGCTGAATAATCTAAAGGCAGATAAGTCTTCTGGACCAGATGTAATGCACCCTCGTGTTCTGAAGGAAGTAGCTGTGGAGATTGCGGAGGCATTAGTGATGATCTTTCAAAAGTCGATAGATTCTGGCATAGTTACGGAGGACTGGAAGATTGCAAATGTCACTCCGCCATTTAATAAGGGGACGAGGAAGCAAAAAGGAAATTATAGACCTGTTAGGTTGACATCGGTGGTTGGGAAGTTGTTGGAGTCGATTGTCAAGGATGAGGTTACAGAGTACCTGGAGGCATCTGACAAGATAGGCAGAACTCAGCATGGATTCCTTGAAGGAAAATCCTGCCTGACAAACATATTACAATTTTTTGAGGAAATTACAAGTGGGCTAGACAAGGGAGATGCAGTGGATGTTGTTTATTTGGATTTTCAGAAGGCCTACTTAACAAGATAAGAGCCCGTGGAATTACAGGAAAGTTACATTCGTGGATAGAGCGTTGGCTGATTGGCAGGAAACAGAGAGTGAGACTAAAGGGATCCTCTTCTAGTTGGCTGCCGGTTACTAGTGGTGTTCCACAAGGGTCGGTGTTGGGGCCGCTTATTTTTATATTGTACATCAACGATTTGGATTATGGAATAGATGGCTTTGTGGCTAAGTTTGCTGACGATACGAAGATAGGTGGAGGGGCCGGTAGTGCTGAGGAAACACAGAGTCTGCAGAGAGACTTGGATATATTGGAAGAATGGGCAAATAAGTGGCAAACGAATTATAGTTTTGGAAAGTGTATGGTTATGCACTTTGGCAGAAGAAATAAACGGGCAGACGATTATTTAAATGGGGAAAGAATTTAATGTTCTGAGATGCAACGGGATTTGGGAGTCCTTGCACAGGATAGCCTTAAGGTCAATCTCCAGGTTGAGTCGGTGGTGAAGAAGGCGAATGCAATGTTGGCATTCATTTCTAGAGGAATAGAGTGTAGGAGCAGGGATGTGATGTTGAGGCTCTATAAGGCGCTGGTGAGACCTCACTTGGAGTACTGTGGGCAGTTTTGGTCTCCTTATTTAAGAAAGGATGTGCTGACGTTGGAGATCGTACAGAGAAGATTCACCAGAATGATTCCGGGAATGAAAGGGTTAACATCTGAGCAACGTTTGTCCGCTCTTGGACTGTATTTCTTGGAGTTTAGAAGAATGAGGGGAGACCTCATAGAAACATTTCGGATGTTGAAAGGCATGGACAGACTGGATGTGGCAAAGTTGTTTCCCATGATGGGGGAGTCTAGTACGATAGGGCATGACTTAAGGATTGAAGGGTGCCCATTCAGAACAGAAAAACACAAATACGAAGAAACTTTTTTAGTCAGAGGTTGGTGAATCTATGGAATTTTCTGCCAAGGGCAGCAGTGGAGGTCAAGTCATTTGGTGTACTTAAGGCAGAGATTGATAGGTATCTGAGTAGCGAAGACATCAAAGGTTATGGTGAGAAGACGGGGCAGTGGGACTAAATGGGAGAATGGATCAGTTCATGATAAAATGGTGGAGCAGAATGGCTGAATGGCCGACTTCTGTTCCCTTGTCTTATGGGCTTATGGTCTTATGGCCTAACCGGTGATTAATGTACATGATCTCTGTTATAGGTGCGGTAGATCGAAGCGCTGCATGGTACTTCGTGACAATGCCTGTCAGACGGACCTGGGAGCCTAGCATTATGTTTGAACTACAGTTATCTAATTTCTGTTTCTGAGCTGCTGCATTTCAAGTAATGTTCAAGGAAATATTTTGGAGCTGCGCGGCGTCAGAGATATGACGCTAGTGGTTTCGATTACGTCATTTCAAGTGATCTGCGTTAAAACCTGTTCACGGTACAGCGGGTTGGACTGCGCAGCACTGATTCTTTGGAATTAAACTGTCGTCTATGTTAACAATGAGAGTAACATTAATATAGAGTTATCCAGATTTATTACAATCGTTGAAAGTAAAGCAGGAAGAAAAATATATCAATTATGCTTGAATCATGGCCTATGGAAACTCTGTAATGGATTGTATATATTATGCGAAAGAAGAAATAGGTTCGGCGGCCATTCAACACTCACCTTTCCATTTGTTGTTCAGGCTTTTCTCTACATGCAAAGAGTGCACGCACACATCCATAAGAACGCATACATAACAGATCAGAACTCACAGAGTACATTATTTGTCAGATAACACAGATTCTGTGTTTACTTTGACATTACTTTCCTATTGCACATAGCAAAGGGCGGTGTGCTATCAGATTTAGCAACAGTCACTGTCTTTCAAAACATTATATACGATGTCCTGTCAATTCTCAATATCCGTTCGAATCCAGCGTGAACATACTTCAATCAATTCTACAGACGTATATTATTCTGAGTTGTAGAAATCCCTTCTAACCAGTAAATCTAGTCTGTTTCAAGGGGTGGGAAGCAATAAAGATGAAAAATTACAAAGGTATTGCCAGGGCTTGAGAACATGAGTTATAGGGAAATGGTAAATAGTGTAGGATTTCATTCCCAAGGAATTAGAAGACTAAGATGAGATTTGATAGAGGTATAAACCATTTTTAGGAGTATTGATAGGTTAAATATAAGCAGGACTTTTCCACTGAGGGTCGCTGAACCTACAAATGGAGGTCATAGGTTAAGTGTGAAAGGTGAAATGTTAAGCAGAACATGAGGAGGAACTTCTTCACTCAGAATGTGGCGACAGTGTGGAACGAGCTATCAGCACAAATGGTGGATGCGGGGTCGATTTCAACATTGAAGAAAAAATTGGATAGATACATGAATGAGAAGGGTTTGTAGAGCTATGGTCCAAGTGTAGATCAAAGGGGCCAGGTAGATTAATGAATTGGCACAGATCTCAATGACTCTACGACTTTAGTCAAGACGGAAAAGATGAGGAAGGTTTATTAAACCTGCATTAAAGAAAGTGGAATAGTATGTGAAAATAAAAAGCTGAACCCGGCAGAATGGTGGACAACTGTGTGTTGTATCGTAAATATTTGGCTGACCGTGATGGAGGTGCAGGCATTACTGGTTTGCTTTTGAATTCAAATACGTCTTTTTTGTGCAATGGTATTAATCTCAATTTTAGTTATACCATTCCATTCTGGATAACCCAAATTATTTGGAAAAAGAGGAGCTGCTGAAGATTATTAGGTCAGTTCAAAGATCTTGGATATGCCCAGATGTCCCTTTTGTGTTTTCCTCCTTTGTGATTCAGCAGATAATTCTTTTTTTCGAATGCACAAAAGCAATTCACTGCTTTGAAGAAAAGGAGGGAAGAAAGAAACCATCATGTGTTACTTACTCACCACAATCGAGGAGACTACTTTTACTTTTTTCAAGGTCTGGATGGTAACACGACACGGGATGAGACTGTTGTTAACCGATAAATAATCCACGACGCCAAGACATTAATTCTAAACTAGAGAGCATTGAGTGCTTTATATTTAGAAACCATAGAAACCATAGGAAAACTACAGCACAGTAACAGGCCTTTTGGCTCTTCTTAGCTGTGCCGAGCTATTTTCTGCCTAGTCCCACTAAACCTGCGCACGGACCATATCCCTCCATACACCTCCCATCCATGCATCTGTCCAATTTATCCTTAAATTTTAAAAAAGAACCCACATTTACCACCTCGTCTGGCAGCTCATTCCATACTCCCATCACTCTCTCTGTGAGGAAGCCCCCCACTAATGTTCCCTTTAAACTTTTCCCCCCTCACCCTTAACTCATGTCCTCTGTTTCTTGCGTTCGCTCTATCTATACACGTCATAATTTTAAATACCTCTATCAAATCTCCCCTCATTCTTCTACGCTCCAGGGAATAAAGTTCTAACCTATTCAACCTTTCTCTGTAACTGAGATTCTTAAGTCCCGGCAACATCCTTGTAAACCTTCTCTGCACTCTTTCAGCCTTATTCATACCCTTCCTGTAATTTGGTGACCAAAACAGAACACAATACTCCAGATTCGGCCTCACCAATGCCTTATACAACCTCATCATAACATTCCAGCTCTTATACTCAATACTTTGATTAATAAAGGCCGATATACCAAAAGCTCTCTTTACAACCCTATTTGCCCGTGACGCCACTTTTAGGAAATTTTGTAGCTGTATTCCCAGGTCCCTCTGTTCTACTGCACTCCTCAGTGCATTACCATTTACCCTGTTTCTTCTACCTTGGTTTATCCTTTCAAAGTGCAATACCTCACACTTGTCTGTATTAAACTCCATCTGCCATTTTTCAGCCCATTTTCCCAGCTGGTCCATGTTCCTCTGCAGGCTCTGAAAACCTTCCTCACTGTCCACTACACGTCCAATCTTTGTATCATCAGCAAATTTGCTGATCCAATTTACCACATTTTCATCCAGATCATTGATATAGATGACAAATAGCAATGGACCCAGCACTGATCCCTGTGGTACACCACTAGTCACAGGCCTCCACTCTGAGAAGCAATTCTCTACTACTACTCTTCGGCTTCTTCCACTGAGCCAATATCTAATCCAATTTACCTCTCCATGTATACCTAGCGACTGAATTTTCTTAATTAACCTCCCATGCGGGACCTTTTCAAAGGCCTTACTGAAGTCCATGTAGACAACATCCGCTGCCTTCCCTTCATCCACTTTCCTGGTAACCTCCTCGAAAAACTCCAATAGATTGGTCAAACATGACCTACCACGCACAAAGCCATGTTGGCTCTCCCTAATAAGTCCCTGTCTATCCAAATGCTTGTAGATTCTGTCTCTTAGTACTCCCTCCAATAACTTACCACTACCAACGTCAAATTTACCGGCCTATAATTTCCCGGATTACTTTTCAATCCTTTTTTAATCAAAGGAACAACATGAGCTACTCTGCAATTCTCCAGCACCTCACCCGTAAACACTGACATTTTAAATATATCTGCCAAGGCCTTTGCAATTTCAAAACTAGTCTCCTTCAAGGTCCGAGGGAATACTCTGTCAGATCCTGGGGATTTATCCACTTTAATTTGCCTCAAGATAACAAGCATCTCCCCCTTTTCAATCTGTACATTTTCCATGATCTCACTACTTGTTTCCCTTAATTCCATAGACTTCATGCCAGTTTCCTTAGTAAATACAGACGCAAAAAAAAACATTTAAGATCTCCCCTGTTTCTTTTGGTTCCGCACACAGCCGACCACTCTGATCTTCAAGAGGGCCAATTTTATCCCTTACAATCCTTTTACTCTGAATATACCTGTATAAACTCTTTGGATTATCCTTCAGTTTGACTGCCAAGGCAACCTCATGTTTTCCTTTAGCCCCCCTGATTTCCTTCTTAAGTATTTTCTTGCACTTTTTATACTCCTCAAGCACCTTTTTTACTCCCCGTTTCCTATACATCTCATACAACTCTCTCTTGTTCTTTATCAGAGTTGCAATATCCCTTTAGAGCCAAGGTTCCTTACTCCTATTCCCTTTGCCTTTAATCCTGACAGGAACATACAAGCTATGCACTCCCAAAATTTCTCCTTTGAAGACCTCCTACTTACCGATCACATCCTTGCCAGAGAACAACCAGCCCCAATCCACGCTTTTTAGATCCTTTCTCATTTCTTCAAATTTGGCCTTCTTCCAGTTCAGAAACACAGCCCTAGGACCAGATCTATCCTTGTCCATGATCAAGTTGAAACTAATGGTGTTATGATCACTGGAACTAAAGTGCTCCCCTACACACACTTCCGTCACTTGTCCTAACTCGTTTTCTAACAGGAGATCCAAAATTGCATCCCCTCTAGTTGGTACCTCCATATATTGATTTAGAAAACTATCCTGAACACATTTTACAAACTCTAAACCATCTCGACCCCTAACAGCATGCAAGTCCCAATCAATATATGGAAAATTAAAATCCTCTACCACCATAACTTTATGTTTCCTGCAGTTGCCTGTGATCTCTCTGCAGATTTGCTCCTCCAATTCTCGCTGAATATTGGCTGGTCTATAATACAACCCCACTAATGTGGTCATACCTTTCCTGTTTCTCAGCTCCAGCCATGAGGACTCAGTAGACAAGCCCTCTAATCTGTCCTGCCTGAGCACTGCTGTAACATTTTCCCTGACAAGCAATGCTAACAACCACCCCCCCCCCCCGCCCCACCTTTCATTCCTCTGCCTCTATTACATCTGAAACATCGGAACACTGGAATATTAAGCTGCCAGTCCTGCCCCTCCTGTAGCCAAGTTTCACTAATTGCTATAACGTCATAATTCCACGTGTCAATCCACGCCCTCAACTCGTTTGCCTTACCCGCAATACTCCTAGCATTGAAATGTATACACCTCAGAAGATTTTTACCACCACTCACAACCTTTCTATTTGCCGCTTTGCTTGAACTTTTAACATCATTTATTTTCACCCCAGCCACACTGTCAGCTCTGGCACTCTGGTTCCAATCCTCCTGCAAGACTAGTTTAAAGCCTCCGCAACAGCACTAACAAACCTCCCTGAAAGTTTTGTTCTCTAAAGTACCTCAACTACTGCGTGACGTATTTAAGTTGCAAAAAGTCATGGTTTAATTCTTTCATAGCATGAATATTCTACCAATGATCTCTTATCATATTTTAAAATACCCTATACTGTACATAGGAACATTATAGAGCTTTTGACAAGAACAGGCCTTTTGGCTCAACAAACCTTGCCAAATTCCTCTTCACAAGTAGTAACTATCGAGTTTACATTTGAAGTCTCGAAGGTACTACTCTCAACTGCACAACTAAGCAGTTTGTTCCATAGACACGTACATTGTGTACCGATCTGAGGCACCACAGAAATGCCAGCTGCCGGTGACGTGAATAATATTACATTACAAGGCATTGTGTGCACTATTTGCACTCTCCGACCTATTTCAATCGTAATGTTCCGCATTTATATTTACGTTATTGTTAATTATTTCAAAAGACATTTATCAAAGGATGATGCTGAATATAACCCTAACACAGCCAGGAAACAAAGAAAATCATGGAATTCCGCCAAAGAAATAAGAAAATCACAGCCAGCAAAAGAAAAACAAATCGCGCGAATGGCAAGAAGAATATCACCTCCCGTGCAAAAAAAAAACAAATGATGCATTTGCCAATCGTTTTCCAATCCTTTGCCATTTCTTTACATCATCATTTAGATCGATGCTCAGAATAAATTCTTCAGTGGTTATGATTGAATTCCTTTGAACTGCACTCAAACTAGTGTTCTTCTAACATATTACTTTCATGCAGCTGAATTTACGGTAAAATGTTTCCCCTCATTCGTTTTCCAATAACCTAGTCCAATTGTACGTGTTTCACAGACTTCATAATTTTCGAAGTTGCATTACGAACGTATTTATCTCTCTGAAGCAGCGAGTTAGTCCATTTTGCTACTATAGATAGGAGCAGGATGAGAGACGTTGGCCCATCGGGTCTACTCCTCCATTCTATTATAGCTTGCTTATTATCTCTCCCCAATAAACTTATACACCTTACTAATCAAGAACATTTGCACCGTCGCTTTAACTATACCTATGGCAGTCGTGGGGATGAATTCCTCAGATTCACCACCCATTGGCTAATGAAATACCTCCTCATTTGCGTTCTAATGGGATATCCTTGCCGTTACTTCACCTAGTGACTCTTTTGCAAATTCCTTTTATAAGTTGTATCACTGATGATTTCCTTTCCTGCTGTTGGGGATGAATATATGATTCAACTTAAGAATAGAATTCCGCTCCATTTTATTATTTTCGTTGGGCATTCCTGCCCATTTTCTTTTTAAAAAAAATGCTCATTATACTGGTTTGGATTTCTTATCTCTGGTTATCAAGTTGGACTTCCGATTACATTAACGGCTGGTTGTACCAATACGTCAGTGGCAAGCTCCCCCCAGATGTGCAGCGTTTTATTCCCCGAAAAAACGCTCAGGTAATGCAAGATTCCACCACCGCTGCACAGTTTTTTCCCATGCGTTCATTTTCTTTCATATGACCCGTCGGCAGAGAGATATTACCACAGTTCATCTGAGTTCATACAATTGTAGAAAAAAAATCGTAAGCGCAAGCATGTGGCATGTTTCCATGACTGGCCCGAATCTCTGGGAAGGTTTCGCTCGAAGGGCTGTAAGGACCTATATTGCACTGCATTGCCCATACCTTTATCATGTCCTTACCTTGATCTTTGCCGCTTAAGTTTTTTTCTGGTGACAATGTAGGACAGTGAACGAGAATTACTTTCGCACTATGAATGCCAATGTTTGTTTTCATTCGTGATCGAAAGCACAAATTATGTTTTGCAGTCGCGCCAGGAATTAAAACGATCCTAACAATGCCTAAATATTAGAAAGTTTACGGATTTACACACATACAATGGCTACTTTATTAAGTACATATGTCCACCTGCTTGTTGAAGCAAATATCTTATTAGCCAATAATATTAGCCAAGAGCCTTAGTTGTTGTTCAGCAGAATAGGGAAGAAATGACCTCAAAGTCACTTTTCTCATGGCATAATTGTTAATGCCAGATGGGGTGGTTTGAGTATGTCAGAAACCTTTGACCTCCTGGGATTTTCACGAGCAACGTTCTCGAAAGTGTACAGAGAATTGAGAGAAGAACAAAAAAAAATCTAGTGAGCTGCTGTTCTGTAGACGAAAACAAATTGCTCCTGAGAAGTCGGAGGAGAATGGCCAGACTGGTTCAATCTGAGAAGAAGGTGACAGTAATTCAAATAACCACGCGTTACAACAGTGGTGCGCAGAAACGAATCTCTGAACACACACGTCGAACTTTAGGGTGTAATGTCTGTAGCAGCAGAGGACTATGAGCATACAAAAATGCACCCATTATTTTAAATACTGAATGCACTTTTTTACTGCTATGACTTCTATTAATAAATACAAACGAAAAATGTGAACAAAAGGTCCTGGAACATTGTACATTGAAAAGCAAAACTTGATTCCGGTTAAAGTTTTCGTAAGCAGAGGAGATTCCGCAACTGCTGAAAGTCCATAGGCATACATACAAAATATTAGTCAGAACTGAGAAGGTCTGGCAGCGCCTACGGAAATGAATAAACAGTCGAATTTCGAGACCGTTCTTCGAGACTGGAAAGGAAAAGGGAAGTCACTGGAATAAAAAGGTGGGATAGGGGAAAGACACTATCAAAAAGCTGATAGGTGAAGCGGAAGTAGACGGGGCACGGGGGATGGGGATGATAAGCAGGTAAGGAAATGAGTTAAGAGGCCAGAATGGGAATAGAAGGGGAGAGAGGAGAGTGATTTTTTTTATACCGGAAGGAGAAATTGATGTAAATACCATTAGGTTGGAGTCTACCGGATTATGAAACTTTGCTCCCTCATCCTGAGGGTAGCCTTATTGTGGCAAATGCAGATGCCACAGGTTCACCACCTTTTGGCTAAAGATCTCTGGAGCTCTAAACATCTCTAAAGATTTCTATATCGGGCGGTATAGAAATTCAGCTCTTAACATTCATTGCAATAGCAAGGTAACAGAATTCAGGATGGGCATCATTAGACTCAGATGAACAAATGCTATGCGCCTGACTATCAAACGCAATGACAAAAATGTATATCCTATTTTTTAAAAGATCGATATACTCACGCATATCTTGAATAGTTTCTTTCAGTTGCTGCACTTCTATTAAAAAGGGAAGCAAAGCAACTGCGAGTTCTTTAAGTACTTAAGACTGAAAGTAATCGGAAGACTTTATTTTGCACAGTAGCCACAATGATGATTTTGCGCTAAGAAATATAATTGTAGAATTCAACGAGATTTCCTGCTGGCCGTTGATGGAATAACAGCTCTTTACTGCTGCTCCTAATTTATTTACTTTTCTCTCCAACCTTCTAAATGCTATTGTTAGACGGGATATTATTTTAATATGACTACAACATCAGCTTTAGAAGCTATTACGACTTCAATTGAAAAGCTTACTGAGGGGTTTCAACAGTTTAGAAAAGAAAACAGCACTGAAATTAAATAAATAGTTACGAAACTAGAAGATATTGTCATACGGGGGACGCTGGGAGCGGACCCAAACGCAAGACACATAAACTGAAGTACTAGGAACAGGACTAGGTTTAACAAGATAAGCAAGGGAAGTAGGGAAGAAAGGACCCTGGACATTGACACAGGCCCTGGGCGAGACTAGGATACAGGGCCTGGGCTAGGACTTGACTAGGAAAGCGGGACCAGGACAGGGAACTGGGAACTAGGAGCCTGGGCTAGGACTCCGAGCCAGAGACTGGACAAGGACCCAGGACCTGGGTCTTGACTCGGGCTCGGACCCCGGAACTAGACGAGGACATGACGTGGCTACAGGACTGGACATGGCTTGGGTTCTTCGAGGCTTGGTTATAGACTCCGAGCCAGAGACTGGGCTAGGACTCAGAACTTGGGTCTTGACTCGGGCTCGGACACCAGAGTAGGCGAAGACATGACGTGGCTACAGGACTGGACGAGGCTTGGATTCTTAGAGGCTTTCCTGGACAGGACGAGGTACTCCTGGTCTGGGCGAGAACACGAAGCCTTGACTTGGTCTTGGCAGAACCGAAACACAGAGATTTGGTCTTGGCAGAACAGGAACACAGAGACTTGGTCTTGGGAGAGCAGGAACATGGAACACAGAGCCTTGGTCTTGGGAACAGGACTTGGGATCTGGGGTCTACACAGAGTCAGGACCGCTCCTAGGGAGCGGCACGTAGGGCCGGGACTCATACACAGAACACTGAGGGACAGTTCCCCACTCAAGGTAGCGGGAGACGGCCGGACCTACCTAGCGAAGGCGAGGACACAAAGAGACAGCTCCAAACGACGAAAGACAGTTTCATATCTAGACATAGCAAGGCTCCGGACTTGCTCCGGCAGTAGAACTTGACAGCGATACAGGCGAGGTTGCAGAGAAATCTTCAGGCCAAGGCTTCAGGCAAAGGTTGCAGGCAAGACTTCAGGCAAAGATTGCAGGAAGAAGGGAAGGGAACAGTCCAGCCAATGAAGCTGAATCCAGGAGCTATTTATGTAGCCAGCCCAAAATGAGAATCAGGTGCCTCAATTAGAACACCCAAAAGAACAAGGGAAAACTGGAAAACCTGGAATAAGGAACATGGACCGGACCATGAACTGGAATGCGGACTTCCAGGACTGGACCATGACAGATATTCAATTAATTCTAACCGAACATGACAAGAAGATAAAAGAACATGCAGATGCTATTACTTTACTGGACGGGAGAATGGCTGATATGCAAAAACTATATGAAAAACAAGTTAAGACCAAATAAATGATGAGACGGAAGATTATTGATTTGGAAATCAGAAGTAGGAGGAACAACTTACGAATCTTGGGACTTAAAGAACAAACTGAAGGAGACAATCCTAAAGAATTCTTTGCAAATCTTTTGATGGAACTATTCCCTGATATTATAAAGTCTCTGCCTTTGATTGATCGTGCTCACAGGTCACCTACCTATGGATTGGCTTCAAAATCTAAACCAAGATCCGTCATTATATGTTTCCATGAATTTCAAATAAAGGATCGTCTGATTCGTGCTGTCCATAGAAAAGGTATGATTGAGTACCAAGATCAAAAGTTACGTATTGTTCAAGGTTTTTCATCAGAAGATCTGGTAGAACGTGCTAAGTTCAAAAAAAGTTATGATGGAGTTATACAGTCAAAATTTTAAATCCTCTCTTCGTTCTCCGGCTCGATTGAGGACTACATTGGAAGACGGATCATTTAAATGGTTTTATAAGAAGGAACGGGCGTAAGAATGTTTAGACTTAAAAAAAAGAATGACTGTATATACATATTGAATAGACTAAAAATCCTGCAAAAACAGAAATACTACATATTAAAAATGACTGTTTAATATTTTTAGTATGAATAATTCATATTTCTCTTTGATAAACCTATCCGAGCTTGTTTCTCACTGCATATTATTTACTCTTGGTTGGCATAGCTTATAATCTTGAATTTTTGGAGCCGTTCCAATAGGCTTTCTAAGAGAATGTGTTTAGGGGAAGTAGATAGTGTTTGCTCTATGACCGAATTTCTCTCTTTGGGAGGGTGAGGATAGGTGGGGAGTCTTTTTTTCTTGAAGCTGATTTGGTAATATAGTCAATTCTGTTGCTTAGTAAATATATTTCAAGGTTTATTATTTGGGATTTATATACATTTTTTTTCTGATTGCTATTTTAATCTTTCTTATAAAGAGCCGTAAATGGATCAGAGTATTAATTTACTTAGTTTTAATGTAAAAGGACTAAGTCACCTCGAGAAAAGAAATAAGATTTTTGCCTGTATCAAACAAAGTAAGGTACCCATCATTTTTCTTCAAGAAACACATGTGCATAAGTGTGATCCTTCACGCTTTCTTTTTATCGATGGAGAGGCTCTGATTTTCACTCTTCATTTCAGACCAAAGCTAGAGAAGTTTTGACCCTCATAAAGTTCCCTTTGTTCAACATAAAGCAATTTCTGATATTAATGGGCGTTTTGTCATAGTATTAGGTAAACTAAATAACAAATTAATGGTATTTGCTTGTACATGCTCCGGATATAGATAACCCAGGATTCATTGAGCGTTTTTTTTTTCATTTTTGCCAGATCTAGGTCTGTACTCAGTGATAATGGGTGGAGACTTTAATTGCTGCTTAGATCCAGTTTTAGATCGTTCATCTTTTAAACCAATGATATCAAATAAATCAGCTGTGTTTATCAAATCTTTTTAATGAAAAGTGGCGTTGTTGATGCCTGGCGTTTTTTCATCCAGTAGATAAGGAATATTCGTTTTTTTCTCATGTTCATCATACATTTGAAGCCCATTTATAATCAAGAACCAGCCAGCCACCGCTTTTAATATGCCACATGACGTGATATCGACAGCGGTCTGCAGCAGTGAATTCCACAGATTCACAGCAGTCTGACTAAAGAAATCCCTCCTCATCTGTGTTCTAAAGGGAAACCTAGACTTCCACACTATAGGAAACATCTTCTGCACGTCCACTCTATTTCGGCCTTTCAATATTCGGTAGGTTTCAATGAACCCCTCTCTCGTTCTTCCACACTCCAGCGAGAACAGGCCCAGCGCCAGCGAACGTTCCTTACACGATATCCTCTTCATTTCCGGGACCATTCTCCTAAACATCCCCTGAACCCTCTCCAATGGCAGCACACCATTTTTTTAGATCTGAAGTCTAAGAGTCTGCTTACGATCTGCCAGTTGTGTCACTGTCGTTTAGAGGAAGCAATAAAGGTCCATCTCCCGCGTGCTCGGTGCAGTCGTCATCGGGGTTTTCACTAATGTTAGCCCGGCAAGTCTCGGTGCATTTTCAGGAGTGCCGTCGTACTCAGATGTAGAAGGATTCTTCATTGCGGTTTTCTTAACAGTTTGGTTTGAAAACCCGTAGCTGAATCCCGGAACATTGAAGACGGGTGGTTCACTCTTAGTCTGGCCTCTACCTTTTGACCTATTTGGCTTTGAAGACCCTACCAAGCGTGAAAGCATAAACCCCTGACTCTTGCCAACACACATCGATCTTCGGGACATTGAGCTATGCAAGCCCCCAGACCACACCAAGGTTGCAGTCTTCGTAGAGAATCTGAGGCATAAAACTGCTAATAATAAACGCTAAATGGGGTCTGATCAATGCTGTACAAAGTCTCAACATCACCTCCTTACTTTTATGTTCTAGTCCTTTGGAAATGAATATTAACATTGTATTTAATAATTGAGGAAGGAGGAGGAGGAGAAGATGGCGGCGCGACGCAGCTTGCGCGGACACTCTGGTGAATGATATCTGTAATCTGTCAAGTAGGGTACCGTGCACAATCCTGATTTGATGGAGACAGAGTGAGAGAACGGAGGAAATCTGGAGAAACTTCTGAAATGCCTTTTTTGCTGCTGCTGTTACTGTTGGATCAAGAATCTCCGGAGGGGAAGACCCCGAATCCTCGGCTTTGCTTGTTGCTCGGCGGCCGGGACGGGGTTGAAGCGCTCGGTAGAGATGGTGTTCGGTGCTCGGTGTCGCAGGGCTGATCGGAGTCTGGAAGTTTTCGGACGGACTCAGGGTCGGCTGTGGTCGGGCGCTTCCAATGCATCGACAGTTGTCGGTGCCTGGATGTTTATGGCAGAGAGAGTTTCTCCCTTCTACCGCCTGCTATCGGGGACTATCGGGAGTCGATCGGAACTTTGAGACTTTTTTTGCCCTTCCCAAGGTCTGCTCTTTATCAAATTATGGTATTGCTTTGCACTGTTGTAACTACATGTTATAATTATGTGGTCTTGTCAGTGTTCGTCTTTGGTTGTCCTTTTTTTGTGATATCACTCTGGAGGAACATTGTATCATTTCTTAATGCATACATGCATTTCTAAATGGAAATAAACGAGGACTGAGTGTCCCCACCTATTCGCCTTCTTGACGACAGAGTCAACCTGCAAATTAAACTTCAGCGGATTCCGCATTAGGACTCCGAAGCCCCGTTGCACCTCCGATTCCATTCAGAAAAAAAAGTCATTTAAACCTTTATTCCTTCTACTATACCTAGACTGTATTTCATCTGCGACTCCAATGTCCATTCTCCCAATCTGTCCAGATCCTTCTGCAGAACATAACCTGACCCTCCACCAATTTTTGTATCATCCTCAAACTGGCCATAACGCCACCATTTCCATCGGGCATATAATTAACGTATAATGTCAAAAGTAACGGAGTCAACACCGACACTTTGGAACACTACAGGCCAGCAGCATCTGTTCAAAGCCAGTGACTTCGACAATGGCATTGTGTTTAACTGAAATTACACCCCACGCATGAAGAGAAGGGTAGGGGAGAAAACGAAGAATGGTGGCGATGCAGTAGAATTCATTGTCTTCAGAGTACATCTATCAATGGAGACAACATCTCTACCAATGTTTCTGATGGTTCAGAAGCTGGAATGAGAAACAAATCGAAAGTCAATTATTGGGGGTACGTTAGGGCAAAAGGCGTACATTCCAAACTATGAAAAGAAGCGTCATTTTTTTTAAAATTCGAAGACACAAAATTAAACAAGCGATTAAAAAGGAGTGATAAAGGTATATTGTCGAGATACAGAAACGTCAATGTATCGGAGTTAATGAGAGAGAAGCAGTATGGGTGGGAAGGAATAGATTGGTCTTGAAGTAAGTTTAAGAGTCAGCAAAAAATCGTGGACTGAAGCGTCTGTGCTGTGCTATACTGTACTATATCCTATATATCAATCTCTATCGGTATTTTTCACGAATCAGTGCTGTCAGCCAAACGGAAATGATGGTACACATTTTAACATCACACTTAATCGTGCTCACCTTTGTCTCTTGCGTTCAATTTCTGTACTAAAGAAAACAGGATTAAAATAATTAATAAACTTCTCACAAAATCTCTCAGTTTCCGATTAGGTCTGGAAAACGATTCTATTTTCCCATTGAGTGTCATTCAATTGATTGAACTCATGCGTCTATTCTCTATTCATGGAAGGGATGTGAGCTTCTCTGGTTGAACCTGAATTTAATTTGCCATATATTGTCGCCCTTTAGATCATACTGGTGAGCAGCCGTTTTAAATGGTGGGTGCGCTTGAAGACCGGGGATAAACTTTTATATGCACAGTGGCCACAGTATTATGTGCAACTATACATCCTCCCCTTAATGCAAAACAATATGCAAAAATGGCCAAGCGGTACAGTGGTTGGTCAGGCAAAACGCCAGAATACGGAGGAGAAGAGAAGCCGCGCGCCGCACGTGCGCAGCCCTCCGATGAAACATGATACCGTATCTGTTAAATAGGGGCCGTGGACAATTCTGATTTGATGAAGATGGACGTGAAAGCTCAGAGGAACATCGGAAAAATTCCTGAAACGCTCGTTCGCTGCTGTCGTTACTGCGCGGCCGGGGATCTTTCGGAGGGTAGGCCTCAAAATCCCCGGATTTGCCTGCTGTTGGCGAACGAGAAGGAGGTCGAGTCGTGCGGATAGTGATGGCGCTCAGTACTCGGTGTCGGAGAGCTGATCAGAGCTCGAAGTTTTCGGATGGCCCAGAGTTGGACCGTGGTCGGGTATGGCAGGGTGAGTTTCTCTTCCTTCTCTCAGTCTGCGTGAGATGTGGGACATTTGAGAGATTTTGAACTTTACTGTGCCCATGGACTTCTTCATCAAGTTATGGTATTGTTGCCCTGTTGTAACTATATGTTATAATTATGTGGTTTTGTTTGTTTTTTCAGTCTTGGTCTGTCCTGTGTTTTGTGATATCACACTGGAGGAAATATTGTATCATTTCTTAATGCATGCATTACTAAATGACAATAAAGGAGGACTGCGTGTCTTTATAATCTAAAATCTAAGATGTGATGTAAGTAAATTTGACGCGTTACATCAGTGGTGTGCAGAGGAGCATCTCTGAACGCGTAGCACGTCAAACCCTGAGCTGAATAACTACAGAAGTAGAAAACCATTGACATGCTGTACAATCATTGGCCACTTTCTTATGTATAGGAGGTAGCTAATTGCGACCATTAAAATCACTAGAAATGTACTCTATATTCTACATTATAATCTACAGTTTCCGACTGCAAATGAATCATTCAAATAAATTTGGCCGGTTCTTATAACAAGGTGAATTGGCAGATTCTTGAGGCAGTAAATTCTTTTAACTATAAGCAAGCTTATTGGCACCAGAGAATCAATCATTTCAATTTACCACAATCCTGGAGACTTTTTGCCACGTTTCCTAATTCTGCAGAAAACAAAGCAGTAACATATGCTTAATATTTCACATTTCACATATTACAAAATCATATCATAAACAGTGAAAACGATTTTTAAGAAAGAAATTGTGCAATTGTGCAACCGTTGACGTGAACACATTTGGTCTATTGTAAAGATATTAAACTGGAAATATCCTAGTGAAAATTTATGAGGATGCTGCTAGCACCAGAGTTCATGTTAGAGGCAGGGAGTGTGCAGACTCGGACCTTATTCCTTGTATTGCACGAAATTGAAAGATGACCTATACAGTACATGTCTAAAGCAATGAGAGTTATTGATATAGTGTCACTTTTCTCAGGAAAGGGAATTAAAAAAATACTAGCGGGAATGGGTTTACTGTGAGAAGTGAAAGACTTAAGATATTTCTTGACAAAGGAAGTAGTGCACGTATGGAATAAACTACCAAGGAAGTGATGGAGGCAGGTAAAATAACATTTAAAAGGCATTTGGATAAGTACATAAATAAGGGGGCTTCACTAGGAAATGGGCCAAACGTGGGCCAATATATCCACAATTCTGCTCCCACGTGATTAGCCTGATGGGCTGCCTGGTTGAAATGGAAGATATATATTTCTACCACTGTTGCCTATCCACTTGCTTTGTGAATCATGCTTACATTCACTTAGATCACATTCTTCCCTATTCTGGTGTTTTATCTGAACAAAAACTGAACTGCTTGACCATTTCTGCATATTTTTATGCATGAAGGGCAGGTGTTTAGGTGTTCATGTCGCTTTTCTGACTGCTTGAACCGGTTTACCCATTCTCCTCAGTCCTCTCTCATTAACAAGGCGTTTTAGCCCACCGACCCGGATTTTTTTTTTGCGCCATTCTCTATAAATGCGAGCGACTCTTGTGCGTGGAAATCCGAGATGATCAGCAGTTTCGGTGATGCTCAAACCAAGGCCGAGGTCAAATTTCTTTTCTATTTTGATGTACGGTTTGAACACCAACTGAACCTATTGAGCATGTTTGCATGTTTTTATACACTGGGTTCTTGCTGCACGATTGACCATGCAGATATTTTTATTAACGAGCAGTGTATCTAATAACGTGGATACTGAGTGTATATTGCCAGATTCCGTCTTAGTTGCATGATAACAGGATATCAATGAATTAGCACACAAATTATTTCCACAAAGGAAATGATAGAATAGGCATAATGATTATTAACTAATGATGAATCATGCTCTAAGACATAGCCTGCACATACAATAACATATTTGGATGCATGATAATCAGGTGGATAGTAAATATTATTCTAATATTTTTGCACAACGTGTAAAAGGAAAAGAAGACACATTTAGAACGTAGTAAGCAAACCCAGTAAGACAGACAGACACAGAGTGGTACAGAGAATGATTGCCTAAAATCTTAATGATATTCACCTTGCTCTTTATTTCGTAGCTTTTCTTGATATTGCAATTCTGCAGAGAGAAATTCAGATCGTTATTATTTTGATGGTTTATCACTGGGGAATCTTCACTTACCCGCGATCATAAGAAGTTGCAAAGAGGCATTTTGAATGATAGAGACCGAGTCCAAGTTTCTACAAGATCCAATCAAGTGGATGATGGAATACTATCGTCGTGCCTGGATAAGTGCAGCTTCAACAAAACTCATATAGCTCTGCACCATACAGGCCGGGAGATTTCAATTGGTAGGCACCTATCCACAACTTTTCACCGACTCCACAGAAAAGAGTACAATCCGTACTTTGTACTATCAACAGAATTCACTACTGTCAATCATCAAAGAACATTAGACAGCTCCTCGCAAATCCACGGTAGCCATCAACGAGAAGGTAATAAGACCATAAGACACAGGAGCAGAAGTCGGCAATTCGGCCCATTGAGTCTGCTCCGTCATTTTATCATGAGCTGATGCATTCTCCCATTTAGTCCCACTGCCTCGCCTTCTCACCATAACCTTTGATGCCCTAGTTACTCAGATACCTATCAATCTCTGCCTTAAACATACCCAAGTCATGCCCTCTCACACTAGACTCCCCCATCATGGGAAACAACTTTGCTACATCCACTCTGTCCATGTCTTTCAACTTTTGAAATGTTTCTATGAGGTCTCCCCTCATTATTCTAAATTCCAAGGAATACAGTCCAAGAGCGGACAAACATTCCTCATATGGTAAGCCTCTCATTCCCGGAATCATTCTAGTGAATCTTCTCTGTACCCTCTCCAACGTCAGTACATCCGTTCTTAAATAAGGTGACCAAAACTGCCCACAGTACTCCAAGTGAGGTCTCACCAGCGGCTTATAGAGCCTCAACATCACATCCCTTCTCCTATATTGTATTCCTCAAGAAATGAATGCCAACATTGCATTCACCTTCTTCACCACCAACTCAACCTGAAGGTTAACCTTAAGGGTATCCTGTACGAGGACTCCCAAGTCCCGTTGCATCTCAGAACTTTGAATTATTTCCCCATCTAAATAATAGTCTGCCCGTTTATTTCTTCTGCCAAAGTGCATAACCATACACTTTCCTACATTGTATTTCATTTGCCACTTCTTTACCCATTCTTCCAATCTATCCAAGTCTCTCTGCAGACTCTGTGTTTCCTCAGCACTACCGACCCCTCCACCTATCTTCGTATTGTCAGCAAACTTAGCCACAAAGCCATCTATTCCATAATCCAAATCGTTGATGTACAATGTAAAAAGAAGCGGCCCCAACACGGACCCCTGTGGAACACCACTGGTAACCGGCAGCCAACCAGAACAGGATCCCTTTATTCCCAATCTCTGTTTCCTGCCAGTCAGCCAACGCTCTGTCCACGTATGCAACTTTCCCGTAATTCCATGGGCTCTCATCTTCGTTAGTAGACTCATGTGTGGCACTGTGTCAAAGACCTTTTGAAAATCCAAATATACAACACCCACTGTATCTCCCTTGTCTAGCCTACTTGTAATTTCTTCAAAAAAAATGTAATAGGTTTGTCAGGCAGGATTTTCCTTTAAGGAATCCATGCTGAGTTCTGCCTATCTTGTCATCTGCCTCCAGGTACTCTGTAACCTTATCCTTGACAATCGACTCCAACAACTTCCCAACCACCGATATCAAGCTAACAGGTCTATAATTTCCTTTTTGCTTCCTTTCCCCCTTCTTAAATAGCGGAGTGACATTTGCAATCTTCCAGTCTTCCCGATCCATGCAAGAATCAATCGACTTTTGAAAGATCATCGCTACTGCCTCCGCAATCTCCACAGCTACTTCCTTCAGAACACGAAGGTGCAGTTCTTCTGGTCCAGGAGATTTATCTACCTTTAGACAATTCTGCTTCTAGAGTACTTTCTCTGTTGTAATTGTGACTGCGCACACTTCTCTTCCCTACCACCCTTCAGTGTCTGTATACTGCTGATGTCTTCCTCAGTGAAGACTGATGCAAAATACTCGTTGAGTTCCTCTGCCATCTCCTTATCTCTCATTACAATTTCTCCAGCATCATTTTCTATCGGTCTTATATCTATTCCCACCTGTCTTTTACTCTTTATATACTTGAAACAGCTTTTAGTATCCTCTTTGATATTATTTGCTAGTTTCCTTTCAAAGTTAATCTTTTCCCTCCTAATGACCTTCTTAGTTTCCTTTTGTAAGCTTTTAAAGACTTTCCAATCCGCTGTCTTCCCACTAATTTTTGCTTCCTTGTATGCCCTCTCCTTTGCTTTAACTTTGGCTTTGACTTCTCTTGTCCACCACGATTGCAACTTTTTCCATTCGAAAATTCTTCTTTTTTGGAAAACACCTGTCTTGCACCTTCCTCAATTCTTGCATAAACTCCAGCCACTGCTGCTGTGCTGTCCTTCCCACCAGTGTCCCTTTCCAGTCAACTTTGGCCAGTTCCTCTCTTATGCCAGTGTAATTTCCTTTACTCCACTGAAATACCGACACATCAGATTTCAGCTTCTATTTTTCAAATTTCACAGTGAACTCAATCATGTTATGATCACTTCCTCCTAATGGTTCTTTCACCTCAATCTCTCTAATCTCCTCCGGTTCATTACACAATACCCAATCCAGTACAGCCGATCCCCTAGTGGGCTCAACAACAAGCTGTTCTAAAAAGCCATCTTGCAGACATTCTACAAATTTTCTCTCTTGAGATCCAGTGCTGACCTGATTTTCCCAATCCACTCGCATGTTAAAATCCCCCACAATTATCATAATACTGCACTCCTGACAAGCGTTTTCTATTTCCTGTTGTAATTTGTAGTCCACATCACTGCAGCAGTTTGGAGGCCTATAAATAACTGCCATCAGGGTCCTTTTACACCTGCGATTTCTTAGCTCAACCCATAAAGTTTCCGTACCTTCCGATCCTATATCACCTCTTTCGAATGATTTAATATCATTTCTTACCAATAAAGCCACGCCTCCCCCTGTACCTACCTTCCTATCCTTCCGATACACCGTGGACGTTCAGCTCCCAGAGACATGCATCCTTTAGTCACGTCTCAGTGATTGCCACAAAATCATACGTGCCAATCTGTAGTTGTATGACAAGATCATCCACCTTGTTCCTTATGCTGCGTGCATTTAGGTATAACACCTTAAGACCAGTGTTTGGTACTTTTCACTAACTTCTCTGCAACTTCATTGCACTGCATCTCATCCCAATGGCTACAAATTTGTCCCATCACCTGCCTGTATTTCCTGATATCTTTACTGCTCACTATCTTAGATTTATTTCTATTTTCCCCTTCCTCCGCTCTATCACTCCGGTTCCCATCCCCCTGCCAAATTAGTTTAAACCCTCCCTAACAGCTCTATTAAACCTTCCCGCCAGGATATTGGACCCCTTCGGGTTCAGGTGTAACCTGACAATTTTGAACAGGTCATACTTCCCCCAGAAGAGATCCCAATTATCCAGGAATCTGAAGCCCTGCCCCCCCCACCACCAGTCTCTCAGCCGCACATTCATCTGCCTGATCCTGCTATTCTTGCCCTCGCTAGCACGTGGCACAAGTAGCAATCCCGAGATTACCACCCTGGTGGTCCTGCTTCTCAGCTTCCTTCCTAACTCACAGAAATCTCACTTTAGGACCTGCTCCCTTGTCCTATCTATGTCATTGGTACCAACATGTATCAAGACAACTGGCTGCCCGCCCTCCGCCCTCAGAATATTCTGGATCTGATCCGAGACATGCCAAAAACATGAGAGCTCCACCATAAGGAAGTTGCAATGGGAAACAAAAACATGAGAGCTGCACTTTAAGGAAGTTGCAATCCAAACCACACACTATCCTGACTTGTAAATATATCGTTATTCTTTCACCACAGTCGGATCAAAATCTTGGGGTTCTCTTCATGCATGTATTGCATGTATATCCTCATCTCAAGATCAACAGGTGTTTGGGAATGCAACTCATTGATATTAATCAAGGGCAATTAGTAATAGACAGTTAGCCTATGAAGATCATATCCTTGAATAAAATTTATAAAGAAGGGCAAGAACATTCAGTGAAAAGGAACCAGATGAAAGATACAGTTAAGGCTCTTAGTCTATAGTGTGTTATCATACCAACTCAATAAATTAGCGGCACGTGGAGAAGGACAATGGCACTGGCTGAAATATATTGCAGAGACCTAGAGTATGTAGAATGATCGAGGCCGCAGGCAAATTATGGGAGCTATTGTTGTTTTGATAAGTAAGTAGAAATAAAGGAGGGACATGTCTGATTTTACAATGAATGAGATCAAAATCACATTCAAAAACAGGATTTCCAGATTTAGACCATAAGATCATAAAGACAGAGGAGAAGAATTAGGCCATTCATCCCATTGGGACCGCTCTGCCATTTCATCATGGCTGATTCCGGGTCCCATTCAATCCCATATACCCATCCTCTCACCATATCCCTTGATGCCACGACCAAACGGGAATCTATCAACTTCCGCTTTAAATATACCCATGGACTTGGCCTCTGTAGCAGAGCATTCCACAGATTCACCACTCTTTGGCTGAAAAAATAATCCTCCTTCCTTGTGCTCTAAACAAGTTTGCTTTTGTGTGCTGGGGCAGCAGGCTGAGGGTAGCAGACACCAACAGACTCAACAAACTCATCCATAAGGCCAGTGATGTTGTGGGGATGGAACTGGACTCTCTCACGGTGGTGTCTGAAAAGAGGATGCTGTCTAAGTTGCATGCTGTCTTGGTCAATGTTTCCCATCCACTACATAATGTACTGGGTGGGCACAGGAGTATATTCAGCCAGAGACTCATTCCACCGAGATGCAGCACAGAGCGTCATAGGAAGTCATTCCTGTCTGTGGCCATCAAACATTACAACTCCTCCCTTGGAGGGTCAGACACCCTGAGCCAATAGGCTGGTCTTGGACTTATTTCATAATTTACTGGCATAATTTACATATTACTATTTAACTATTTATGGTTCTATTACTATTTATTATTTATGGTGCAACCGTAACAAAAACCAATTTCCCCCGGGATCAATAAAGTATGAGTATGACTATGACTATGAAAAGGTTGTCCGTAAATTTTGAGGCTGTGCTGTCCAGATCTGGATATCCCCACCAGAGGAAACATCCTCTTCACATCCACTTTATCTAGTGGATAACTTCAACTTTCAGAAGGTTACGATGAGATCCCAATGCATTCTTCTAAATTCCAGTGAGTACAGGCCCAAAGCTGCCAAATGCGCCTCATATATTAACCCCTTCATTTCCGAAATCAACCTCGTCAATTTCCCTTGGACTTTCTCCAATGCCAATATATCCTTCCTGAGATAACGGTCTCAAAATTGTTGACAATACTCCAAGTGCGGCTTGACTAGTGACTTATAAAGGCTGAGCATCATCGCCTTGTTTTTATATTCTATTCCTCTTGAAAAAAATGCAAATATTGTATTTACCTTACTTAACACAGACTCAACCTGTGAACTAACCTGCTGCCACTAGGACTCCTGAGCCCTTTGCATGTCTGATGTTTAATCTTCTCCACATTTAGTTAATAGTCTACACTATTGTTCCTTTTATCAAAGTGTATTTTCAAACACTTTCCAGCACCGTATTCCATCAGCCACTTCTTTGCCCATTCTTCCAATTTATCTAAGTCCTGCTACAACGCATTGTTTCCTCAGAACTTCCTAATCCTCCACCTTTTTTCGTATCATCTGCAAACTCTGCCACAATTCCACTATCTAAGCCATTGACAAACAATTTGAAAAGTAGCGGTCCTAATACTGACCCCTAAGGAACACTAGTCACTGGCAGCCAACCAGAAAAGGCCCCCTTTATTCCCACCCGCTGTCTCCTGCCTGACAGCCATTCCTCTATCCATGCCAGTATCATTCCTGTAACGCCATAGGATTTTATCTTGTTAAGAAGCCTCATGTGTGGCACCTTAACAAATGCCTTCTGAAAAAAATAAGTAAGTGATATCCACTGCCTCTCCTTTCTCCACCCTACTTGTTACTTCTTCGAAGAGTACCAGCAGATTTGTCAGGCAAGTTTTCCTTTCAGATAAACCATGACTTATATTATCACTAGTCGACAAGTACCCCGAAACTTCATCCTTAAGCAAGGACTCCAACACTTCCTCAACCACTGAGGTTAGCCTAACTGGCCGACAATTTCTTCTATTTTTTCTTCCTCCCTTAAAGAATGAATCATTTACAATTTTTCAGTCCTCCAGGACCATGCGAGAATCAGGTGATTCTGGGAAGATCAAGACTAATACATGAATAACTTATGTCTTCAGTAACCTCTTTCGGGACTGTGGGATTTAATATTAATTTAGTTGGAAATAAGAAACGGGAAACAAGAGAAGTCACATCATGCAATGAATGACATTTGGGTTTTCAACAGTAACTTGATAATGCAAATGGATGTATTGTTAATTATAAATGTCTGACGGTAAACTTTATTTCCATGTTTGTACAACTTTCAACAGCGTGATACTCTGGAAGTTATTTGCAGTCCAGTTGGGCACACCTGCAGAAATTGTCATCCATTATCACGTTTGGCCGCTGGATTTCGGAGATTATTTAACCAGAAAGGAATACAGTACAAACATGAGTCCGAAATTTAGTGGAATTGCTGAATCTGCAGTATGGCAATCTTGCAGTTTGTCAGGACACTGGAGCAGGGATCCAGTTGCAGACCCAGTTCTGTGCACACGGTGAAATTAATTGAATAACAAATCCCGAGGTGCAAACAAAGTCGGCGTCAAAGTTCAGGCAGAGATCAAAACATGCAGAGAAATCCAAAAATCAGAATCGGGAAACAAGCAGAGTCGATAGTCAGACGGACAGAGTACAAATACGAATGCTGGAAAGGCTCAGGAAAATTCATTGGCACAATCTGGCAACAAACTGGTGAAAGCACAGGACAGAAATACACTGAGCAATAAACATAGAGTCAGATGATAGGTGCAGCACAACGAGATACAGGTGGCAGAAATACAGGTAATAATGAAAACGGATGAGAGACGGAGTACTCGGTAATACAGAGGCTGGAGTAGAGCAGGAGCAGGGGCAGGAGCACATGGCAATACAAATCCACAGACTGACAGCGAGGGGGAAACACACAAAAAGACAGAGTTCAACTGGAGGTACTGACAGAGTTAGAGGAACATCAACTAGATTAGATTAGATTATGAAGACACGCAGTCCTCTTTTATTGTCATTTAGTAATGCATGCATTCAGAAATGATACAATATTTCCTCCGGTGTGATATCACAAAACACAGGACAGACCAAGATTGAAAAAACTGACAAAAACACATAATTATAACATATAGTTACAACAGTGCAACAATACCATAACTTGATGAAGAAGTCCATGAGCAAAGTATCTCAAATGCCCCAAATCTCACGCAGACGGGAGAAGGAAGAAAAACTCTCCCTGCCATGCCCGACCACAATCCGTCTCTGAGTTATCCGAAAACTTCGAGCCTCCGAATCAGCTCTCCTACTGAGCGCCATCTCTTTCCCAGCGATCCGACCTCAATCTCGTTCGCCAACAGCAGACAAAGCCGGGGATTTTGAGGCCTTCCCTCCGGAAGATTCCCAACTGCGCAGTAACGGCAGCAGCTAACGAGCGTTTCAGAAATTTCTCCAGATGTTCCTCTGTGCTTTCACGTCCGTCCCCATCAAATCAGAATTGTCCACGGCCCCTATTTAACGGATACGATTCATTTTTCACCAGAGGGCTGCGAACGCGCGGCGCGCTGCTCTCTCTCTCTCCTCCCGCCGTTCATGATATGGAATGTTTGACGATCGGGAAGAGAAAAGAGTTACGTACTCCTCTGCATCACGTTTCTGACCTGTCTTTCCTGGGGTGTGCATCAATCGGTAACTTCATAGGGCCATGGGTGATTCATGATGCGCAAGAGAGAAGGAGTACGAGACAAACGGCAACAGCGCCAGTTTACACGATTGTAAGGAAAATAGTCCTCACTTCCGCAACCTTACTCATGAAATCAGGATAATGTGTGCATACTTCTCAGGACATTCTGAGGAGGGAGGTCACCACATTAATACTAGCAACATAGATAATGGAACTCATGAAATTTGGAAACCCTATTTAAGGGTGCTCTATAGTGTATTAAACATTATACCTTTGTGCTTGCAATCTCGGAGCCATTCCAGGTGAGCTGTGCGAGCGAGCAAAAGAGTGGACCAATCGATCAGATAAAAATATAGCTGAAAGATAGCATAGGAAGAATGGCTCTTGGTTTCTGCATTACTAAGAATGTTTCCTGGAAAGGTCGATGAGTGCCAGCTAATGGTTATTCGTGAAATAGAACGGATCGAGAAACCGTGCACAGTGGGAGTCACGATAACTAGAACCACGCAACACACATTAATGTTGCTGGTGAACGCAGCAGGCCAGGCAGCATCTCTAGGAAGAGGTACAGTCGACGTTTCGGGCCGATATCCTTCGTCAGAACTAACTGAAAGTAAAGCTAGTAAGAGATTTGAAAGTGGGAGGAGGAGGGGGAGATCCAAAATGATAGGAGAAGACAGAAGGGGGAGGGATGGAGCCAAGAGCCGGACAGTTTATTGGCAAAAGAGATATGAGAGGATCATGGGACGGGAGGCCTAGGGAGGAGGGGGAAGCCTAGAGGATGGGCAAGGAGTATAGTGAGAGGGACAGAGGGAGAAAAAGGAGAGAGAGAAAAATTATATATATATTCTTGGCTCCATCCCCCCCCCCCCCCGTCTTCTACGATCATTTTGGATCTTCCCCTCCCCTCCCACTTTCAAATCTCTTACTAGCTCTTCTTCCAGTTAGTCCTGACAAAGGATCTTGGCCCGAAACGTCGATCGTACCTCTTCCTATAGATGCTGCCTGGCCTGCTGCGTTCACCAGGAAATTCTACGTGTGTTGCTTGAAATTCCAGCATCTGCAGATTTCCTCGTGTTTGTGAACTGGAACCATGTGGTTGGATTAGAATTTTTTTTCACGGACACAGAAGTAAGAATAGCTAATAGTTTGTAAAACAGGTAGATCTAGTTAAATAGATTCGTCAGTTCAATCGGCAGGGAATGGGGCAGAGAGTAACATTTCAGAAGGTGATGAAGAAGGCATATATAGAAGGAAAGCTAATTTCTCAGACCCTAGCAGTCTGATTTCTCAGTGTGGGAAAACTTACTACAGGCAAGTCTACAGAGGAGCAGTGAAAACCATTCAAAATTGCAACTGTGCCAGTTTTCACCAGCGCTTTAATGTAATGTTGGAGGGTTAGATGAACACAGTCGAATATGGCTTTGAATTCGAGGAATATTGGATAAAAATATAGGTTTTGGCAGATTTAGTAAATTTAAGACAGACGGGTCTCTTTTGTATGCAAAATCTACAGGTGTCATCCATAAATACTATCATAATTCAGGAGTGATAAGATCACGGATATACAAATGCAATCTCAATATATCTTACAGATAACAGAAAGTGCACGTGGGACTGGAAGACGTTTTCCTTTATGTATTCCCTTCTTCCACCTATATTTTACGATGAAGAACGTCATTGCAGATGGATAATTCAGGGAGAAGGGCGGTGGAAGTAAAAAAAAGATAGCAGAAGGAGCAGAATTTAATGTCTTAACAGGCTTGAAGGTGGATTCATTTGCAGGGATTATTGGAAAATAACTCAAGTTGCTTTGGGATGGAACTTCGTGGGACTTCGACAGAAACTTCTAGGTAACAGAAACTGAGCTAGATAACTGAAGAACAGTAAGTCTGGTACTTCGATAATAGAGCATTAGCTATATGTCAAACATTTCCAGACTAGTGGTGAGGAAATATAGGTGCATTTGAGGGACCAATTTAATTTGCACTTGGGAAGGAAGAGGATTACTAGTTAAATAGTTAGTCTAGCTTCGTTATGGGAATATTTTATATGTGTAATTTGATTGATCATTTCGAGGAGGTATCTACATGTGTAGGGTTGTTGAAGTAGTTCAGATAGACTCCAGTAAGAGGTTGCTAATCTTCCATTGGTGTGTTGATTGGAGATAGGGGATGACAGTTCGGTGTTAGTTATACTATTAGAGGCCTATGGATAGTATTGCACTGCAAGGATTAATGCTGTGATTCCTGTTGTTTGTTATCTACATTTACCATCTAGATAAGCGTAGAAGTATAGTTAATAAGTTATCAAGTAGTAATATGGCTGTTAATATTCTGAACAATGAAGCCGTTGAATATTGAACGATATTGATCAGTTGGTTGAGCAACGTAATGGCAAACTAAACAAAATTCCGAAAGTATACGGTGAGTTAATATATTTGTGTTGGGCACGTGGCCAAGTGGTTAAGGCGTTCGTCTAGTTACCTCAAGGTTGCTAATTCTAGCCTCAGCTGTGGCAGCGTGTTTGTGCGCTTGAGCAAGGCACTTAGTCACACACTGCTCTAGTCTTTGCGAGGAGTGGCGCCCAACACAGACTTCTAACCTGCGCCTTGTAAAGCATGAAAATGCCCGACGCTGGCCTCTCATGGTCTGAGTCGACGTCCCCTTCCTAATATATTTAGAGATAAATAATCATATGCAGACAACTGCATGACTATGAATTACTGAGGAGTTCAGGTACCCGGTGTACATGTCTAAGAAGACAACAATCAAGTAGATAAACTGCTAAGAGTCCATGCAGGGTAGATGTCTTCATGAGACGAAGCATGGAAGATGAGTGAAGGGATCGAATGGTAGAAAACCAGACCTCGTCATTTATGCAGTAGCGTAAATGTTGCGTGCAGTTCCGATCACCACCTTATAGAAACGGTGCACTCCTCCGGGAAGGGTGTAGAACAAAATCATCCGTATTTTGTTTGCAATCCAATGATTCAGTTATGATGGTAACATGGATGTTTTTTCTTGTTTTTTGTTGGAGAAGATGCTAGTAACCTCTCAGAGGCACAAACGTGATGAGCAACTTGGAAATTATATACTGTAATTATAACATTTTCGTACCAGTGGAAGCGAGCATGACAAAGAAGACATTGATGAATCTAAGGGATAAGATATTATGGGGAAGATTTCTTTTCCTTCAAATGGTTCTTGAAAACTCGAACCCGCTCTTTTGTAGGATATGGGAGGTTAGTATTCTCATAATAGTGAAATATTCTTTGTGCAGGCATTTCAAACGTCGTGGGAATCTAGCATTGGGTGGAGAGGTATAAATCAGTGATTAACAAGGATAACTACGTGGTGCTCATTACCGAATTTATGAGCATACTCCATCATTCCATGTCCCTACAATTCACTAATCTGAATGTACACACATCTTTATCTCAAAATCTTATAGGACAAACACTATAAGACATGCAGCCCATCGAATGCGCTCTGTCATCGGTCAGAACTGGCTTACATTCTGCCCCAAACACATTCTCTTTCCTTCTCCCCCTGTAACCGTTGATTCGTTTACAAATGAAGGACCTAACGATCTCTGCTTTAAGTATACCCAATTACTTGTCCTCCATTTCCGTCTGCAGCAAAAAACAAACAAACAAACAATCTGCAGATTCACCACCCTCTGGCTAAAGAAGCTCCTCCGTATATGTGTCCTAATAGCATGTCCCTCAACTCTGAAGCTCTGACCTCTGGCCCTGGACTCCCTCGCTATTGAAAATATCCTTGCCTCGTCCACTTTCTCGATCTTTCAATATTAAGTAAACTTCAATGATGACTCCCCTCCCATTCTTCTAAATTCCAGCGAGTACATGGCTGCTTTATCAAACAGTACTCATACATTAACAGTTTCATTCCAGGATTAATTCTTATAAAGTTCCTCTGAACCCTCACAAATGCGACTACTTTCTTTCTTAGATATCGGGCCGTAAACTGCTCACAATACTCTAAATGTAATGTTGGCCATGTGACCAATGCCTGGTAAAGCCACATCATTCTGTCATCTAGTTTATTAAAACATAAAGTAAAAAACAATAGCCCCAACACAGACACTTGTGGAACATTATAACCCTTGCAGTCAACCAAAGGCCCCCTTTTATTTCCATTGTTTGCCTTCTGTCATTCAGCCAAATTTCTGCGCATGCTAGGAGCTCTCAGTAAACCATGGATTCACATGTTGTGTGTAAGTCTCATATGTAACACCTTATCAATTATTCTTTATCGAATTATACCTTTTTTGTGTTCCTGATATCTTTATGTATTTTGATTCTGACTAATTCCGAGGCGCACAAATGTCCCCCGTACCTGTCCTAAACAACGGCCATATTTAATTAGTTCTCCATACGTATCGCCGCAAATCCTTACCACCTTTCATGAATGTTGCAATACAAGAATTCGTGAAAGTATGCAGAAAAATCTCTGCTTAATGGTTGCACGTATCTTTGATGTGTTTAGAGCTCATCTCGGCGATAAATCATAGATTGTTTTAAGTTAACAGGGGCCTCTTGTACGTAAAAAAAAAGATATGTATTTCCTTGTAAGGAACACCCGCAGAAAATGCTGAAATATCTTAGACAGGAACCAGTGTAACATCCAGTTGCAGCAAGAGCTATTAACGCTCCTAAATAAAACTATCTATATACTTGTAAAACCAGGAGAAGAAAACACTAGACCGAGTCGATCAAGGCGGCTGAAAGTCTTGAGAAACACACGTAACATGCTAGGGGAAGTCAGCAGGTTATGCAGCTTCAGTGGAGGGTAATACATAGTCGATCTTTCAGGCCGAGACCTGATTCTGCCTGAATTGTTCAGTTTTTTTTTAGCGGCTTGTACTGAATTGAATTGACTTTATTGCTTACATCCTTCACATACCCGAGGATTAAAAATCATTACGTTACGTCTCCATCTAAATGTGTAATGTGCGATCATCGTAATTTATAATAATTCATAATAAATAGAACAGTCAATGTAATACAGAATACACTCAAGTTAGCGTGAGTTCATCAGTCTGATGGCCCGGTGGAAGAAGCTGTCCCGGAGCCTGTTGCTCCTGGCTTTTATGCTGTGGTACCGCTTCCGGGATGGTAGCAGCTGGTTATGGTTCAGATGACTTAGGTCCCCAATAATCCTAAGGGCCCTTTATGCACACCCGTCCTTGTAAATGTCCTGAATCATGGAAAGTTCACAACTACAGATGCGGTGGGCTGTACGCACCACTCTCTGCAGAGTCCTGCGATTAAAGTAGGTACAATTCCCCTACCAGGCAGTGATGCAGCCAGTCAGGATGCTCTCAATTGTGCCCTTGTAGAAGGTTATGAGGATTTGGAGGCCCATACCAAAATTCATCAACCGTCTGAGAGGAAAGAGGCACTATTGTGCCTTTTTTTAACCACAGACCTTGTGTGTACAGATCACGTGAGGTTCTCCGTGATGTGGATGCCGAGGAACTTGAAGCTGTTTACCCTCGCAACCACAGATCCATTAATAGTTACTACTAAAAATGAATATTCTAAATATTAGAAATGAAATTAAGCGTTGCCTTTTAGACACATCCTGTAAAGTTAAAATTAAACTAATTCAAAAGTCATCAATATTTTGTCACAAGTAGGCGCAGTTCATAACGTTACTTATAAACTGAGATGCACCTCCTGGTATTTGCGATAACTAAGAAGATATCTGCTTTGCATATTCAGAAATACAACTTCTACATCTCCTCTTCAACGCCCATGCTCCTGTTTGTGAAATCGAATAACTTATGCCTTAAGAGACTGAGCGATTGCCTGTGTGTGTGTGTGTGTGTGTGTGTGTTTGTTTGTCTGTGAGAGAGAGAGAGAGAGAGAGAAGGATGATGGCTGGGGGTGGAAGGATTGAAGTATATGTGAAGTTATATGTTTGGGTGCAAAGACGGTGGTGGGAGGGCAGGAGAGATATAGAGACAGTGGGCAGTGAGAGAAAGATACAGAGAGATGCTGGAACGAGTGTGCTAATTCCTGCACTCTAACTATAATTTGTTAAAATCTCTTCTGGTAGTGTATTGGTAAAAGCTTTCAACTCACCAGATTTTTGGAGAAGTGTCTTAAGTTTTCCAAGTTCTGAAGAAAATGAGTTATACTGAGTCATTCTTCACCTGTTTTGATCTTAACAGATTTATTAATATCAAATTCACCTATTAGTATATTCCTTTCTCATTCGTCCCTCATTTCCTGCAACTAGGAATACAGCATCTTCAAGGATACAGTGCAGGGATCATAACAGGTACCATGCATTAACTGGCTTTTCTTATTACTCCTATCTTATTTATTTAATGTCTACCTTTTAGTTTCCAGTTTCCTTTCCCTCGTTACAGTAAATGACGTTTACGTTAGTTAATTGTAGTCAACTCTCCAATAATATAAATTATAAGATACGCTATACTTTGCACACCAAAAAGTCTGCGTTTAATCTGCCTAGTCAGCATAATTAAGATACGTTTTCGTGGCTTTTGTTAGAATAACCGATGACTATTTCCATAGCTCATGGCGATTAGAACGACGTCTATTTCCTTTTTCGTTTATATGTCAATCCAGGTAACGAGACCAACGCCGATTGAATGTGTTAGAAACATAGAAACATAGAAAACCTACAGCGCAATACAGGCCCTTCGGCCCACAAGGCTATGCCGAACATGACCTTACCTGAGAAATTACCCAGGGTTGCCCATAGCCCTCTACTTTTCTAAGCTCTATGTACCTATTAAGGAGTCTCTTAAAATACCCTATCCTATCCGCCTCCACCACCGTCGCCAGCAGCCTATTCCATGCACTCGCCACTATCTGCATAAAAACTTACCCCTGATATCTCCTCTGTACCTACTTCTAAGCAACTTAAAACTGTGCCCTCTCGTACTAGCCATTTCAGGCCTGGGAAAAAAGCCTCTGACTCTCTGACTATCCACACGATCAATGCCTCTCATCATCTTGTGCACCTCTATCCGGTCCCCTCACATTCTCCGTCGCTCCAAGCAGAAAATGTTGAGTTCACTCATAAGGCACGCACTCCAATCCAGGCAACATCCTTGTAAATCTCCTCTGCACGCTTTCTATGATATCCACATCCTTCTTGTAGTGAGGCGACCAGAACTGAGCACAGTACTCCAAGTGGGGTCTGACCAAGGTCCTATATAGCTGCAACATTACCTCTCGGCTCTTAAACTCAATCCCACGATTGATGAAGGCCAATGCACCGTATGCCTTCTTAACCGCAGAGTCAACCTGCGTAGCAGCTTTGAGTGTCCTATGGACTCGGATCCCAAGATCCCTCTGATCCTCCACTCTGCCAAGATTCTTTCCATTAATACTATATTTTGCCATCATATATGACCTACTAAAATGAACCACTTCGCACATATCTGGATTGAACATCTTCCACTTTTCAGCCCAGTTTTGCATCCTATCAATATCCTGCTGTAACCTCTGACAGCCCTCCACACTATCCACAACACCCACCAGCCTTTGTCTAATCAACAAATTTACCAACCCATCCCTCCACTTTCTCATCCAGGTCATTTATAAAAATCACGAAGTGTAGGGCTCCCAGAACAGATCCCTGAGGCACACCACAGGTCACCGACCTCCATGCAGAATATGACCCGTTTACAACCACTCTTAACCTTTTGTGGGCAAGCCAGTTCTGGATCCACAAAGCAACGTCCCCTTGGATCCCATGCCTCCTTACTTTCTCAATAAGCCTTGCATGGGGTAACTTATCAAATGCCTTGCTAAAACCCATATACACTACATCTACTGTTCTGCCTTCATCAATATATGCTTAGTCACATCCTCAAAAAATTCGATCAGGCTCGTAAGGAGCGACTTGCCTTTCAGACAGTCATGCAGACTATTACAAATCATATTATGCTTCTCTAACTGTTCATAAATGCTGCCTCTCAAGATCCTCTCCATCAACTTACCAACCAATGAAGTAAGATTCACTGGTCTATAATTTCCTGGGCTATCTCTACTCCCTTCTTGAATAAGGGAAGAACATCTGCAACTCTCCAATCCCCTGGAACCTCTTCCTTCTCTATTGATGATGCAAAGATCATCGCCAGAAGCTCAGCAATTTCCTCCCTCGGCTCTCACAATAGCCTGGGATATATCCCGTCCAGTCCCGGTGACTTATCCAACTCGATGTTTCCCAAAAGCTCCAGCACATCCTCTTTCTTAATATCTACATGCTCAAGCTTTTCAGTCCGCTGTGAGTCATTCCTACAATCGCCAATATCTTTTTCCGTAGTGGATACTGGAGCAAAGTATTCATTAAGTACCTCTTCTATCTTCTCTGGTTCCATACACACTTTTCCACTGTCACACTTGATTGGTCCTATTCCCTCACGTCTTATCCTCTGGCTCTTCATATACTTGTAGAATGCCTTGTGGTTTTCCTTAATCCTACTTGCCAATGCCTTCTCATAGCCCCTTCTGGCTCCCCTGATTTAATTATTAAGCTCCTTCCTGCTAGCCTTATAATCTTCTAGATCTCGATCATTACCTCGTTTTTCTGTTGTTTGGGGGTACCCATTTTAAATCGTTGAATAAAGGCCGGCGTTCATTTATGAAGTGCCACCTACAGTATATATCATGGAGAAGGCTGCGGTGGAACATCGACTTCAAAATCGATTGAAGCATACATGCTTTTCAGATTGAAGCAGCGGGGTCAGTAAATCAAATGGTTCTGATGCACGGTCGATCTCCCGTATTTTATTATAGTTACTTACGAATGACTTATAGGCTAAGAAATAGCACGAGTAATCTAATGAATCTAGTCTGGTTTGGAACAGGACGTGGCAAATTATCTATACGCCATAGGTATTTCATATGCCATACAAATCGACGTTATCAAAAGGAATTGTATATGTGATTTAAATAATTAAATTAGAGCTTCCAAAATATACAAACAAAGCAGCCAATAGCTCCGACCGCACCTTTTTCTTTGTTGGTCACATTCATTTCTATTAGCAACAAAATGCGTGCAATTTACTGTATATTCCAAAAAGCAGTTAATCAATAAGAGTAATAAATATAATGGTTGCACTTGTTTGTCTCTGTCAGTCGCCTCGTTACTAATTAATTCCTGGTTAATACAACGTTGCCAAGTGATACATGTGGAAAATAAAGCCAAATACAATTTATATAATGATGAAGATGGGCAGAGCTTGAATCGTCATTGCTTGAGGTATCGTGAAATAAGATTTTGAATAAGCCTGCAACAATAAAATGCAGTTGAATTAATTCTGCTTGGATACAGCTTAATTTTACTGCTTAGCTTCCAGAAGCTTTTACATTTTGAAAGGGAGATGCTTCAAAAGAGTGAGTTCAGATAAAGCTGACTGCACAATTGTAAGCCAATTGGTTACAAAACTGACTTTCTGGATGGAGGTAGTGAGTGGCTGCGGAGGGTTGTTATTCATATTGTAGCTCTCTGCTTCGAGGTGTGCCACAACGGTTTGTGCTGGGTCCACTGTCGTTTGTCCTGTACATTCGCAATTTGGATGAAAATATTGTTAACATGATTAGTAACTTTCTATATGACACAAAAATTGCCGGTGCAGTGGGCAATGAAGAAGGTTATTTTCGAATGCAACATGATCTAGATGAACTGTGGAAATGGACCAGGGAGTGACAAACATCCGTGTCAGGTCAGCTAGAATAGCGCAAAAATTTCACAGTCAGTGGAAGGGCAATGGAGAGTGCCTCAAAGAACAGAATAACGTTGGGTAAGAGCACATACCAAATTTCCATGACACAGGCAGAGAAGTACGTTTGTAGATGTAGAAGGCTTGATTTCGCCAGACAGGGAATTTAGTACAGGAGATGCGGCGTTTCGGTTATAATGTATTGTACACTTGGACTATTTTGTGCATTTTGTTCGCAAAGCTCCAGGAAAGATGTCATTCAGATGTAAAACGCGCAGCTGAATTATCGATGCTGTTACTAGAACGGCAGGAATATAAGTGCAAGGAGTGGACAAACAGCTGGGACATTTTCCCTCTGAACATAGGAGGCTGCTGTGATGTCATCGAAATATATAAAATAGCGAGTTCGTAGGTAAGGTGGGTGGTCAGTATCTTCCCCCGAAGGTCTTGTGGACAAAAGAAAAACAAGAGGACATGTCTGGAGAAACCTTATAATCGGATGCTATTACATATTTTAAAAAAACGTCTGATAAACGAGGGGAATAGGTTTAGGTGGATATGGGCAAAAGGAGTGCATCGGGCGAAGCGAGGATATGCATTTTGATCGGCATGGATGTGTTACGCAATTTCTGAGCTGAGTGTACATGAGCATGTTTCATGGAAGGAGATATTTCGTGAGCAAAGCAGCTAAACATATCAAAGAGTTTCAATTGGGAGATAACTCTACGAAGTTTTTCGCGTACCCCAATCATTCCTTTGATTCTTAATTCTCTCCAGTTCTGCAATGGTATTATAAAAATACAATTGAAAGGAAGATTTAAGTGTTAACAACTATCTAACAGTGCAGAAAGCTTCGAACCTTTCTCCGCTGAAGGTATAGAAACCTAGTGGCAGCTCCTAAAATGGTGCTGTGAACTTCATGAGTAGTGGACCATGTCTAACACCCACATGAATTAAAACTCCTGCTCCTGCTTCTTGTTCTCCTGGTTATACGTTATGTTGGAAATGTCAAAATGAATGGCTTAATTCTGCTCCTATGTTTTATAGTCTTATTTTTAAAGAAAGGTTTAAGTTGTACGAGTAAAACTATAGAGCAAACGAGAAGGTAAAGCTTTCCATTCGGATGCCATTCTTTCATTGTTCATCTGAGCATCGCTTGTGTATCTGATTCGTTACTCAATCCCTGCTCAAGAAGGGAATCGAGGAAAACGAAATACACGCCAAGCCGAATGGGTGTCGTAGAATCTACCGCACCGACGGCCCAGTCGAATCGGGAGCGCGAGCGAAGGCAACCCAGAGGTCTATGAGTGTGATTTAATCAAGGAGCGTTGCGTGCTTTTCAGTGACCCAATCAAATAGCCATTCTTTACCAAGGGAAAGTACAACTAAGGTCGTACAAGTCGACCGGGCATTTTTGGAGGGGCCATTGTCCAAGTGGACCAGTGTTAGAGTGGTCTCAGCAGGCTCGGACGAACTACGCAACTGGCAAGTCTTTCCTTCTTCGTTCTTCATTCTCCTTCTGTTACTGCTTATGTAGAGCAGTGAGGATGGTTCCGGAGGATGTCTTGTGCTCTTTGTGGGAGATGTGGGAATTTTGGAAAACCACCAGTCACCTGCATAACAACGTCTGTACCAGGTGCACCGAGCTGCAGCCCCTCAGGGAGAGTGTCACGTACCTGGTGCAACAGCTCGACAGCTTCGGCTCATATGGGAAACTGAGGAGGTGATAGATAGTAGCAGCAGGGAGGTATTCATCCCTAATTTACAGGAGGCAGGTACGTGGGTGACTATGAGGGGAAGAAAAAGATGGGCAACCAGTGCAGAGTATCCCTATGGGTATGCCTCTCAAAAATACGCAAACCTCCTTATCAAGGGATGTCAAAGCCATCATACTGTAAAAGCAAAAGAGAGGGCATATAATAGAGCAAAAATTACTGAGAAGTTAGAGGATTGAGAACGTTTTAAAAACCAATAGAAGACAACTGAAAAAGCCACAAGGAGCAAAAAGAGGAATCGTGAATGTAAATTAGCCAATAATATCAACGAAGTTATCAAAAGCTTTTCCCAGATATATAAAGAGTAAAAGAGAGACAGTAAAAGGATAGAAGTCACTGGAAAACGACGTTGGCGAGGTAGTATTGGTGACGAGGAAATGGCGGACAAACTGAGTAACTATTTTGCGCCACTCTTTACTGTGGAAGACACTAGCAGTTTGCTGAAAGTTCGAGATGGTCCAGGACAGAAGTGAGTGCAGTTGCTATTTGTCTTTACCCGCCGTCTTTATGTACATTTAAGGCAGAGGTAGATAGATACTCCATTGGTCAGGGAATGAAGGGGTACGGAGGGAAGGTATGAGATTGGGGTTGAGTAGAAAAATGGAACAGCCATGATGAAATGGCGGAGCAGATTCGATGGGCCAGTTAGCCTAATTCTGCTCCTATACCGTAAGGTCTTATAAAAATAAGCATGTAATGTGGAGGCTTTATAAGGCACTGACGAATCCTCACTTGGAGTATAGTGAACAGTTTTGGAACGCTAATATAAGAAAGGATGTGCTGATATTAGAGATGGTTCAAAGGAAGTTCAAGAATATGATTCCGGTAAAGAAAAGCTTATCATATAAGGAGCGTTTTGTAGGTGTGGGACTGTACTCGCTGGAATTTAGAGGAATGAGAAGGCGGGCGGGGAATCTCATTGAAGCCTAATGAATGATGAACGGCCTAAATAGAGTGGATGTGGAGAGAATATTTCCTATAGTGGAGGAGTCTAGGACCAGATGGCTTTGCCTCAAAGTAGAGACACGTCCATCTAGAATGGAAGCAAGGAAGAATTTCTTTAGCCAGAGGGTAGTGAATCTGTGAAATTCGTTGTTACAGGCGACTGTGGAGGCCAGGTGTTCTTAAGGCGGAAGTCCATGATTTCTTGATAAGTCAGGACATGAAAGCTCACGGGGATTAGGCAGGAGAATGTGGTTGAAAGAGATATGGACTAGCTATGAACAGCTGGCGGAGCAGACCTGAGGAGCATCATAGCCCAATTCTGCTTCTACGTCTCGCGTTTTATGATCTTATGGAAAATATCCCTTCGTCCACCGATGTCCGTGCAGAGTATAATAATTCAAGCTGCGAATCTGTCTGCAGATAGTGTACATCTTCCCATTACCTGCCTATGCATGTGCCTACCTAAATGTGTCATCAAAATAATTCCATAATCAAAATCACAAACATCACACTGCTTCCCCATTCTGATGCTTGGTCTCAACAACAACTAACTCTCTTGAGTATGTCTCCATGATTTTTTGCATTGAGTTGCTGTGACATGATTGGTTGATGAGATATTTCCATCTGCAGGTGTACAGATTTACCTAATAAAGTGGTCTCTTAGTGTAGTTCACACTATCCCAGAGGTCTTAAGTCTCGAACTTCTAATATTTGACATCTCCACCAGCGAAGCAACTGGAAGAGCAAGAGAACCCATGCATAACTATTGGACCGTAAATCTTCTATTTCGTTACTAGTGTTGATCTAGAGTGCATTGCATTTCGCTCCATGAGCACATACACAGCAGAAAACAATATCGGCCACCCATGTACAGTTTTATTCTGCTTTTCGATGAGAAGATCTTCTTAATGCTTTCAGTAGTTTTATTCCCACAAACTTTATTTTTTGTAAAAAATGTAATGTTTTCTTTGCCATTGTCAACTCCTCACTGACTTATACAGCAGAAAGCCTGAGTTACGGATAAGTATACTTGTTTTTGTTAATTGAAGAAACTGATTATTATATGTGGTTGTTAGAATTCTTCGCTAATGTTCCTTCTTCTGACTACTTGAAATAAAAATAGGTAGCCAAGAAATAATAACCAAATGTAAATCAACCATATATCTCGTGGAATGTCCAAGGAAAAAAAAATAGGTGTAACAACCCGCAGGTACAGATAGAAGTAGTATGATATTTAATGGGCAAAGAGAGCTTTCAAACAAGTACAATTTCTTCTGATACCTTTAATTTTGTTTTGCAGCTTTTGTTCTAAAGTGAAAGGAATAATTGAAATGAAACAAAGAAGTCTAAACATTTTAGTGCATCTTTTGGAAATTAATATGTGCTCTGCAAAATATTTGTGAATTCAAATATTTAACGTCCCTTAAGCAGTATTCCATCTATTCAATAAATAAAATACAAGATTGAACGGCGTGTTTTATTTGCTCCATTCCGATAGCAAATTGACTTTACTAAGTTAAGGCAAACAAGGGAAATGTAACCGAGAATTGTTGACATATCAGGTATGAATCATTTTATACTGTCTAAACTCTCGCAAGGAAATGAAGGTAAATTCTCCCAAGGATGTTACAAAACACATTGATGAAGACAGAGCTGTGGTTGTAGTGTATATGGATTCAGTAAGGCAATTGATCAGGTTCCCCATGCAGAGCACATTCAGAAAGTAATGAGGCTTGGGATCCTGAATTGGCTTGCCCAGAGAAGACAAAGGGTGTTGGAAGATTGTTCGTATTCTGCATGGAGGTCGGTGACTAGTTGTGTTCCGCAGGGATATGTTCTGGGAACCCCTTCTTTGTGATTTTTATATATGATCTGAACGAGGAAGTAGAAAGGTGGTTTAGTAAGTTTGCTGATGACAGAAAAGTTGGGGCTGTTGTGGGTAGTCTGGAGGGCTATCAGAGGTAACAGTGGAATATCGATAGGATGCAGAACAGGGCTGAGAATTTCAGGATGTATATTGTATACATTTCTCTGACATTAAATGTACCTATGGAAACCTATTGAGAAGTGGCAGATGGAGCTCAACGTGGTTCATTTTGATAGGTCAAAGTTGAAGACAGAATGTAAGACTCTTGGCAGTGTGGAGGTTTAGAAAGACCTTGAGGTTCCTACCTATAGGACGCTCAAAGCTGCTGCGAAGGTTGACAACGCTGTTAAGAAGGTGTATGGTATGTTGACCTTCATCAACTGTGAGATTGAGTTCAAAAACCGTGAAGTAATGTTACAGCTATATAAGACCTTACTAAGACCCCAATTGGAGTACTGTGTTCAGTTTTGGTCACCTCACTACAGGAAGGATGTGGATGCTATAAAAAGAGTGCAGAGGAGATTTACAAAGATTTTGCCTCGATTGGAGGGTGTGCCTTATGAGAATAAATTGAGAGAACTTGGGCTTTTCTCCTTGAAGTGATGGAGGACGAGAGGTGACCAGAAAGAGATGTATAAGATGATGAGAGGCATTGATCGTGTGGATAGCACGAGGATTTTTCCGAGGGCTGAAGTGGATAATACAAGGGAGCATTGTTTTAAAATGCTTGGAAGTAGGTACAAGGGGGGATGTCAGAAGTAAGTTTTTCACACAGAGAATGGTGTGTGCGTGAAATGCACTGCCAGCGACAGTAGTAGAAGTGAACACAAAAGGGTCTTTAAGAGACCTTTTGATAGGTACATGGAGTTTAGAAAAATAGAGGGCTATGCGGTAAGGAAATTCTAGGCAGTTTCTAGAGTTGGTTGGTCGGCACGACATTGTGGACAGAAGGGCCTGCAACGTGCTGTAGATTTCTATGTTCTATGTTCTAAGCGGATGTATAAATAATTTTCAACTTCAGCTGGTATGAGCAGCAATGTACTGATTACGGTTCAATGCCATCGGTGGTGGTCCGTGAAATGCACTGCAACACCGTTTCTATCGGATGATAAAACTTAAATAAAATACATAAATAGTAAGAAACTACTGTCACAGAACCACCTATTCCACACTGATGTTGATCGTGGATGGGAGCTTCACTTCATCTATTCAAATTTAACGTCAGAGATTTATAGTAAAATGTGTTTAAAATTTCTTGACAGACCACAAAATTGCAGGATTTATCAAGATAGTTATGGTGCTTGAGATGTTGAGAAGCATAATGCACACTTAATCTATAAAATAGCCGGCTGGTGGCGTAGTGGCATCAGCGCCAGCCTTCGGAGCGAAGAATCCCGCGTTCGGCTCCTTTGCACGCTTTCCATCAGTGCTGGGTTGAGCGCCGAGCAAGCAACTCGGCCTTTTAAAAATAAGAAAGCCTGCTAAAAAAAAAAACGCTGACATGTCGGCGTCCCGATTACTCCACTCGGAGTTAAGGGCTTAAGAAAAATCTATAAAATAAGGCAATGGGAATTACTCCTAGATAGCTGCAAGTGACCAGATAATTGATTTTATATAATTTTTAATGCATTTATGGCAACAAGAATAGGTCGTGTTATTTTTATGTTTTTGGAAATCGGAGAATAAAAATTTACGCTTTCTCGTGGCTGAGGAACTGGTGTAGGGGGCAGGGTTTCAGATTTCAGGATCATTGGGACCTCTTCTGGGGCAGGTGGGACCTGTACAAGAGAGACGGGTTACACTTGAACCACAGGGGGACCAATATCCTTTCAAGGAGGTTTGTTAGTGCTATTGAGGAGGCTTTAAACTAGATTTGCAGGGGGATGGGAACCAGAGTGCCAGAGCTGACAGTGTGGCTGGGGTGAAAATAAATGATATTGAAAGTTTAAGCAAATCCGCTGATAGAAAGGTTGTGAGTGGTGGTAAAAATCTTCTGACGTGTATATATTTCAATGCTAGGAGTATTGCGGGGAAGGCGGATGAGTTGAGGGCATGGATTGACACTTGGTATTATGATGTTGTAGCAATTAGTGAAACTTGGCTACAGGAGGGGCAGGACTGGCAGCTTAATATTCCAGGGTTCCGATGTTTCAGATGTGATCGAGGCAGAGGAATGAAAGGTGGGGGAGTAGCATTGCTTGTTAGGGAAAATATTACAGCAGTGCTCAGGCAGGACAGATTAGAGGGCTTGTCTACTAAGTCCTTATGGGTGGAGCTGAGAAACAGGAAAGGCATGGCCACAGTAGTGGATTGTATTACAGATCACCCAATAGTCAACGAGACTTGGAAGAGCAAATCTGCAGAGAGATAGCAGGCAACTGCAGGAAACATAAAGTTGTGGTGGTAGGAGATTTTAATTTTCCATACATTGATTGGGACTCCCATACTGTTAGGGGTCTAGATGGTTTAGAGTTTGTAAAATGTGTTCAGGAGAGTTTTCTAAATCAGCATATAGAGGGACTAACTAGAGGGGATGCAATATTGGATCTCCTGTTAGGAAACGAATTAGGGCAACTGACAGAAGTCTGTGTAGGGGAGCACTTTGGTTCCAGTGATCATAACACCATTAGTTTCAATTTGATCATGGACAAGGATAGATCTGGTCCTAGGGTTGAGGTTCTGCTCTGGAAGAAGGCCAAATTTGAAGAAATGAGAAAGGATCTAAAAAGCGTGGATTGGGACAGGTTGTTCTCTGGCAAAGACGTGATTGTTAGGTGGGAAGCCTTCAAAGGGGAAATCTTGAGAGTGCAGAGTTTGTATGTTCCTGTCAGGATTATAGGCAAATTGAATAGGAATAAGGAACCTTGGTTCTCAAGGGATATTTTAACTCTGATAAAGAAGAGGAGGGAGTTGTATGAAATGTATAGGAAACAGGGGGGTAAATCAGGTGCTTGAGGAGTATAAGAAGTGCAAGAAAATACTTAAGAAAGAAATCAGGAGGGCAAAAAGAAGACATGAGGTTGCCTTGGCAGTCAAAGTGAAGGATAATCCAAAGAGCTTTTACAAGTATATTAAGAGCAAAAGTATTGTAAGGATAAAATTGGTCCTCTTGAAGATCAGAGTGGTCGGCTTTGTGCGGATCGAAAGGAAATAGGGGAGATTTGAAAAGGAGGAGGTGCTTGTTATCTTGAGGAAAATTAAAGTGGATATATCCCCGGGACCTGACAGAGTGTTCCCTCGCACCTTGAAGGAGACTAGTGTTGAAATTGTGGGGGCCCTGGCAGAAATATTTAAAATGTGGCTGTCTACGGGTGAAGTGCCGGAGGATTGGAGAGTGGCTCATGTTGTTCCGTTGTTTAAAAAAGGATCGAAAAGTAATCCGGGAAATTATAGGCCGGTGAGTTTAATGTCAGTAGTAGGTAAGTTATTGGAGGGGGTACTAAGAGATAGAATCTACAAGCACTTGGATAGACAGGGGCTTATTAGGGAGAGTCAACATGGCTTTGTGCGTGGTAGGTCATGTTTGACCAATCTGTTGGAGTTTTTCGAGGAGGTTACCAGGAAAGTGGATGAAGGGAAGGCAGTGGATATTGTCTACATGGACTTCAGTAAGGCCTTTGACAAGGTCCCGCATGGGAGGTTAGTTAGGAAAATTCAGTCGCTAGGTATACATGGAGAAGTGGTAAATTGGATTAGACATTGGCTCGATGGAAGAAGCCAGAGAGTGGTGGTAGAGAATTGCTTCTCTGAGTGGAGGCCTGTGACTAATGGTGTGCCACAAGGATCAGTGCGGGGTCCATTATTATTTGTCATCTATATCAATGATCTGGATGATAATGTGGTAAATTGGATCAGCAAATTTGCTGATGATACAAAGATTGGAGGTGTAGTGGACAGTGAGGAAGGTTTTCAGAGCCTGCAGAGGGACTTGGACCAGCTGGAAAAATGGGCTGTAAAATGGCAGATGGAGTTTAATACTGACAAGTGTGAGGTATTGCACGTTGGAAGGACAAAGCAACGTAGAACATACAGGGTTAATGGTAAGGCACTGAGGAGTACAGTAGAACAGAGGGATCTGGGAATACAGATACAAAATTCCCTAAAAGTGTCGTCACAGGTAGATAGGGTCGTAAAGAGAGCTTTTGGTACATTGGCCTTTATTAATCGAAGTATTGAGTATAAGAGCTGGAATGTTAAGATGAGGTTGTATAAGCCATTGGTGAGGCCGAATCTGGAGTATTGTGTTCAGTTTTGGTCACCAAATTACAGGAAGGATATAAATAAGGCTGAAAGAGTGCAGAGAAGGTTTACAAGGATGTTGCCGGGTCTTGAGAAACTCAGTTACAGAGAAAGGTTGCATAGGTTAGGACTTTATTCACTGGAACGTAGAAGAATGAGGGGAGATTTGATAGAGGTATATAAACTTATAATGGGTATGGATAGAGTGAATGCAAGCAGGCTTTTTCCACTGAGGCAAGGGGAGAAAAAAAACACAGGACATGAGTTAAGGATGAGGGGGGAAAAGTTTAAAGGGAACATTAGGGGGGGCTTCTTCACACAGAGAGTGGTGGGAGTACGGAATGAGCTGCCAGACGAGGTGGTAAATGCGGTTCTTTTTTAACATTTAAGAATAAATTGGACAGATACATGGATGGGAGGTGTATGGAGGGATATGGTCCGTGTGCAGGTCGGTGGGACTAGGCAGAAAATGGTTCGGCACAGCCAAGAAGGGCCAAAGGGCCTGTTTCTGTACTGTAGTTTCTATTGTTCTATCGTATCTTGGTGGATATTTAACTTGAAACACAATATTCCTCGAAAAAAAACCTCATAATATCGTGACTTTAATTCATTACAGATAACCAGTTGTTTCGTTGACAGTTCATTACACTCAATCCGTTTGAATTGGTTACTTTAGTATGTCTACTACTACGAAAAATGTCATCAAATTAAGAAGACAATCGTTTTTCTGTCATGATAAATAACTTGCATTAGTATGGTGATTAATTTTTTCGTTTTTTTCTTCTTAATTTTTTTGTGTAGTTCATAATGGGAGTTACATGAACTAGTGATTTACAACTTCTGCGCAGGTCACTAACTTAAGTCAAAATCGTTCCAATGATCTGTCCTAAAGTTTGGAACTGGCAGGCATTAGGAAAATGTACCAGAAGTAATAGTGCATGTGACAATGGTCAACAATGCTAATTGTAGGAAACAAGACCAGAATATACAAGTCTTTCTACTGACCGCTCTCATGCCAATCGTTCTTCACTTGTTCTAGTTCTGTGGAGGGAAGATGACCATTCTTGCATTGGTACTTGTGCATTCTGTGAGCCTGCTCAGTATTTCATGGAAACCGATCACCACGCGAATGAGTCATTTCAAATAGATGTATTGTGATTTAATGGATGACTCCACTGTTATGTTATTAAAAATGATGTTATATATACGAGTTTTATGCAGCACCTTTCCGGGTCAGAAACACAAAAACTCATGATATAAAAGATACGCACAATTTTTATTTTTATTGAAGGTGAAAATATACATCAGTATTATTGCAGTCAAACGATAATTAATTTCGTTAAACACTTCTGTGAGCAACAGATGCCCTCTTCAGTGAATCATTCCTTTGCAGATTACTGCTGGCCCAAATGCTATCCACTGACTCACCTTTGTCTATCCAGTCTGTTATCTCCTCAAGGGATTCCAGCAGATATATCAGGCAAGATTTCTCCTCAAGGAAACGATTCTGACTTTGCCTATTTTATCACGTTCTTCCGAGGACCCCAACATCTTCCCATCCACTGAGATCAGACAAAAATGCCTATTATTGTCTTTCTTCTGTCCCCATCCATTTCTTAAAACGTGGAGCGATATTTGGAATTTCCAGTCCCCAGGAACCATTCCAGAATCTAGTACCTTTGAGAGATTATTTCGAATGCCGCCGAAATCTAACCAGCTGCCACTTTCAAAGCCCTGTGGTACAGTCCGCCTGGTCCAGGTGTCCTATCTACTTTCAGAGCTTGTTGCTTCCCAAGCATCTTCTCCTTACTAATAGCAACAGCATTCATCTCTGATGATAACACTCCCGATTTTCTGCCATACAGCTAGTGTCATCTACAGTGACGTCAAATATATATTAAGTCTTTTCTTGGTGCTCCATTACTACGTCTCAACCATTATTTTCTAACGATTCCATACTCCAGTTACCTCTCGTATGTCCTATATATACCTGAAAATTACTTTTGGTAGCCTATATTATATTATTGACCAGCTTACTATCATATTACATCTTTTCTTTCAATGTGGCTTTTTTGATGTCTTATGCCCTCTCTGTTTCTTTCATGCTGGCTTTGTCGGGGCATTATATTTTAATGGTTGGTGTGGTGAACTGGGAAGGTGGGTAAAGTCCCTTCTGTTTAGAAATGTTTTATATATGCTTTCGAACATTTCCTTCATGTTGACATTCCGTGTTTCCCCTTCAAATACGCTCACATTAAAATTCTTATCCCCATGCTTCAGCAAGCTGACTGAAGATGCAGTGACCTCGGTACAATAGATAAAATAAATGTAGATAAAATCGATGCAATCTGAGAAGTTTTCCCAATAATGTTGAATGGCGAATCCAATCAGAAGTTCATTGGAACGTGAAAAACAGAATTATAGCGCAAAAATCTATGGAAGTAGAATTGTTCGGATGGTTTTACAATTGCGTGAATCGTTGCTTGCTGGTCATCTAGTAGCACTTAAAGTGCAGAAATATATATTGACAGCGGTCAAATGGGAGAACTATTATTCACAGTTCCTCGATATTTGAAATGAAGGCGTTTACAACTTCGAAAGAAAAGAAAAACGTGCTGCGTCTCTTGCATTATTTTTCGTAGAGCTTCAGCGTTAGGGTTATGCCTGCACTACTATCACCCACTTCCTTCGAGTAGCTTAGGGCTACTTAAGCAGTCGAACATTTGGTCTCTATTCTTGCATCCTTTTGTTCACTAGAATTCCAAACATTTGCTCTCTGTATCTAAATCATTCTCCCGGCCATTACGTTCTTTCTTACATGTATCACATTTTGATCCTTCCTTACTTTTCTCTGGACATAACGGAATAGTGAATGGCCCTCCAGTGATATTGGTTCTATTTCCATCAGTCGGTGAAATGTGGGCGTAAGACAGGCCGACAGTTCATTGAAAGATAACTCGAAAGATGACAGGATTTTAAAGGCGAACGATTGCAAATCTAACCTGGATTTCGCGGGGGCCGGTTGGGCGCGCTATTGAAAGGCAGGCTTAGATCAGAGCGGCCAGAGGACAGATGAGATAGCCCGTTTAACAGCTTTAAGAAACATCCAATACGGCAGTTTTCGTACAAGTGTAGGCAGCGAAAAAACGAAGGTTGTGTTATGGATGGTTCTCGTGATGGGAAAATACGTTAATTAAGAGAATAAGGGAAACTACCTATGTAGGGGAATGTTGGGGAATCCTATTGCAAAAATTAGGTCTTAACTTATTACCTTACCGTTGTTCTTATTTCTAAGTTCTTTGTCTATAAAGAAACAGTTACAGTAATAATAGAAAAGTCAAATGATACGCTCACATTTTGCATTATATCAGTCAGTCAGTCAGTGGGTGCCGTCCCGAATCCGGGATTGGCGGCTATGTACCTCCATCTTCTTCGATCTTGCGCTCTTTTTCTGGCCTCAGCTTAACTCAACCCAGTCCATTGCCTCACATTATCGTACCAAGTGGTTCGCTGCCTTCACCTTTCCCTCTTCCCTTCTATCATCGCTTCCAATAACAATTTCTGCAGTCCACCACCTCTTAACAAGTGACCGGCATATTCCAGCTTCCTTTTCTGCACATTCTTCAGCAACTCATTTTTCTTTCCTTTCTCTCTTCAACACTTCCATATTATTGACCTTCATCACCCATCTAATTTTCCGTATTCTCCTTAAACACCACATTTCAAATGCCTCGAGTCGTCGTTGCGCTTCCTTGCATAAGGTTCACGATTCGACTCCATACAACAGATTGCTCCAGTCGTAGCATTTCCAAATTCTACACCGCAGCCCAAATTCCAACCTCTTGCCACACAGCCCGTCACTCAGGCTCCAGAACGGTGATCTTGCAATCTCAATGCTTCTTCTAATTTCTGTATCACATTTCCCATCCTCTGTCACCATCTGTCCCAAATACACAAACTTCTTGACTTGCTCTATACCTACGCCGTTAATTTTGATACTGATTTTGGGGAGTTCATTCTTTTCGTGATACTACCATCATATTCGTCTTTGCAGCATTTACTTTCATTCCAAATCGTTCACCTTCAGCATTTATCTTATCTACTATTCTGAGTAACTCGTCCTCTGTCTCAGCTAACAACACTGAATCATCTGCGTATCTCAAGTTGTTCACCGTCACTCCACCAATTTGGACACCAGCTTCATCGTTTAACACCCAGAAGATGACCTCTCAGTAAATGTTAAATAATAAAGAGGAGATAATGCAGCCCTGGCGAACCCCTTTTTGGATCTCAACTTCCGGTGAATTCCGGCCAGCAGTCCTTATTACTGCCTTCTGAAACCAGTACAGATTCGCAATCAGTCGAATATCTTTCCCATCCAGCCCCAATGAGTTCAGGCAATTGACCAGCTGTTCATAATTGACTCGGTAAAAAGCGTTTTCGTAATTCAGGAAGCACATGTAAATGTCTTTTTCTTTCCTAGACCTCGTTCCACAATCATTCGCAAATTGAAAATAACTTCACGGGTGCCCTTACCCGGTATAAATCCGCTTTGGCGCTCATTAATTTCATTAAGAATTGTCCTTTCTATTCTGCTTAGAAGTATTAATAACATGATCTTGGAGCTATCAAAATTAACAAATTGAACTGCTATAATTCAAATATTAAAAATAATGTTCTCTATCATATTTATTATATAATTCATAGCTTACGTTTAATATTCACATTCCTCCAGTGGATACTGCTCAGATCATCCGGGGTAAAGTCCTCCCCAGGAGTAAGCACATATACACGCAGCGATGTCGTTTCTATCATCAAGCGTCCCCACTATGCAGGCCATGCTTTCTCTCGCTGTTGCCATCAGGAAGAAGGTACAAGAGCCACATAATCAACAAGACCAGATTCAGGAACAGTAATCACCCCTCAACCTGCTGTTGAATCAGAGTGAATCACCTCACTCACCTTCGCTCGTCCCATCACTGAACTGTTTCCACAGCATATGCACTCATTTTGAAGAACTCTTCATCTTAACGTCTCCATCTTTGGTGCTTATTTATTTATTATAATTAATGTTGCAATTTTATTTTTTTTTTCTACGCTGAAGCTGGTAAAACCTAAGGTACGGATATAGCCAAGCACGTTCATTTCTCAATTGCTAGGAATTTTGGTGCTATTTTCGTGCTGTTTAGTATTGTGGATTTCTGAAGATTTACATTGATAGTGCTGTGTATCTCTAATTGTTTAATGCTATTAAGTAGTGATTTGGGATGACACCAGTTGTAGATATTATTATAGGGACAATGTATACCATATCCATGTTTCAAAGCCTTTCAGCTTCCGTTTTTTAAATCAGCATTTTTCTGGAGTTTTCTCATTATTGATTTCTCTAAGTTATATGCGTTTGAAATGGCTAAATCTGTTAATTAAGCTGTTCTCGCTTGTTTATCATGTATTATCATATCCGATTGTGGATTATTATTATTGTTGTTATTTATTTTTTTTCCCAGCTCATGCTCCTAAAACCTGTGGCGTGGGATTAGCTAAACACACTCATTTATCAATTGCTGACTATCGGACTATTCCAGTGGTGGTGTGACTTTCTGAAACTTTGCATGGATATTGCTCAGTAGCTCTCACTGTTTAATGCTATTGTGTAGTGTCAATGGGATGATGCCACTTCTAGATATTATGATCAGGACAATGTATAGCCCGTTCATGTTCCAAAGTCTTTCAATTTCCTTTTTTATTCAGGGTATTTCTGATGCTTTCCACTTACTGATTTCAGCACTTTATGTGTCTTTGGAATGGCTATATCTATTAAGTAAGTTGTTCTTGCCTGTTTATCCTATATGATTATATACGGGTTGTTATTTTGGTGAATGGTGTTTGCCATTTGATTGAAATTGTGAAAGTGATCAGACTGATTTAAACTGCTGCAGGACCCTGTAATGTGTTGGATTGTTTCTGGTTTTTCTTGGCATTTTCTACATTTATCATCTTGACTTTCGGACAAGATGGCGACTGTGTACAAAACACCTTCGTTCGACATCTTCTGGATAGATCATGAAACCATATATTTCGCTTATTTTATGCCTTTTATGTTTAATTTTTCATCTTGAATGTGATCTGCAGTGGAGATCGACTGGGTGTACAAAATGATTTCTGAAATTGGACATTCAAATTCTTATTTTGCTTTGTAAGTTTTCCAAATCGGTTTTGGACGTGGTTCTGTTGGTAAAAGTAAAAAAAAAGGGTAATATAGGGTCAGAGAATGTCGAATCTTTGTCGGTGGTGTTAAGAAATGGCAAAAGTTAAAAAAAAACTTTAATGCAAATAGGTTATAGGTATCCAAATAGCAGCCAAGATGCAGGGTTGAGATTGGAAAGGCTGGAAACGATATGTAATAAGGGAAATGTCACAATTGTATTGGTGGGTCCAGACCTATCCTTCTCCATAATTATACTGAAACTAATGGCATTGTGATCACTGGGCCCGAAGTGCTCCCCAAGACAAACCTCCATCACCTGACCCTTCTCATTTCCTAACAGGAGATCCAACACTGCCCCTTCTCTAGTTGGTACCTCTATGTATTGTTGCAAAAAAACTATCCTGTACACATTTTACAAACTCCAAACTATCCAGCCGTTTTACAGTATGGGCTTCACCAGTCTATGTATGGAAAATTAAAATCTCCCACAATCACAACCTTGTGCTTACTACAACTGTCTGTTATCTCCTCACAAATTTGCTCCTCCAATTCTCACTCCCCATTTGGTTGTCTATAATACACCCCTGTAAGTGTTACTACACCTTTCCCATTCCTCAATTCCACCCAAATCGCCTCCCTAGATGAGCCCTTTAATCTATCCTGTCAAAGCACCGCTGTAATATTTTCTCTGACAAGCAATGCAACACCTCCCCCTCTTGTCCCTCCGATTCTATCACACCTGAAGCAATGAAATCCAGGAATATTTAGTTACCAATCACACCCCTCCTGTAACCATGATTCACTAATAGCTACCACATCATACTCCAGGAATCAATCCATGCTTTAAGCTCATCCACTTTTCTTCTAATGCTCCTAGCATTAAAATAAATGCATTTAAGAACTTTTCCAGCTCTTACTCTGTGTTTATCACTAACGGTGCAAAACACTTTACTATTTTCTTTTTCTTCCTTCTCCCCTACATCTGTTCCTACAGTCTGGTCCCCCTCCCCCCTTGTATCAAGTTTATGTTTCGTGGGTATATTTAGTGCGGAAGTTGATAGTTTTCTGATCGGTCGGGGGTCAAAGGGTGTGCCAAAAGGACAGGTTGAATGGGATCCTGGATCAGACATAATGAAATGGCAGAGCGGACTCGATGGACTGAATTATCTTATACTGCTCCTATGTCTTATGGTCTTGTGGTTTTATGGGGTCTTGCACATGGGCGAAAGAGAAAGAGAACAGCATGATATTTATGACATTTTATTCTCAGTCATTGGAGTTAGATGTAAGTGAACAAATATGCACGTACATTGAAATCTTTCAGGCGAAAATTATAGCAACAATAAAAATGGCATCCAACGTAATTCAAAGCCAAATTGCAAACGATACTTAGTCAAAAATAGCAGAAAACTTGCCAGTCTATATAGGGGTTTACCTAGGTTAGTCTACCCTGGTGCACATGTGAATCATATAACTCATGGCGGTGAGAACGAATATGGCATTTTCTGTTATCACTGCTGTAGTACTGTTATGGTAGAATGATAAATGGAAAGTTTTCAGTACTTTGGAGATGAATAACGGCATCCAGCCATGACCAGAGCTTTAGTTGGTACCACGTCATTTACCCTGCTGTCGAGCTTCTGGTTTACTTTCCAAAGAAAAGGTTACGCAATTGTTTATATTACCTTCACAATAATCCATAGTATTCTTGCTGCAAGGTTGAGTTGAGCTTCTCTTGCACCCCAAGGTTTGTTGCTAATTTATTATGTATTACTATATCAGTATTTTGAGGGGTCATGTCTCTAACATGGTTCTGGAATAGCTGAAAGGAAACAGACCCTGAAATAGAACTTCGAAAAAAGTAACTTCACTTTCGTATGAAAGCAATAAATTCTTTGCAGTTTACTCACCATAATTCATGACCTTCAGGTTGCATTTTCCCAACTCTGCAAAGTAAACAACTTATTTTGTTTTGTTATTGCGGGAGACCATGTGCTTTGCTACTCTCTACCGGAATTGACCTTCAGTTAGATCATCAACATGTCTGCTGCGTGTGTGGATGACTTTTTAAGCCGTCTTTCAATATGCCTTTGTACCAAAAAAATACATCAGCAAGGCCGGACGATTGCTCCCCCTTTCATCTCTGCCATTCAGGATGTTTATGAATGGAAATTACACATATAATTATATAAAACTGACGTTACTAGAAATCTAAAATGAACATCTAGAATGCTGCAATGCATAACAGTTTGTGCAACGTGAACGAGAGGAAAAACAGATGATGTCAATTATTCTCTGTTATTGCTTTATTTCCTCTGATGAGATCGGGCAACAATTACAGTATGAATATCCAAGCAACATACATCAAAGTTGCTGGTGAACGCAGCAGGCCAGGCAGCATCTATAGGAAGAAGCGCAGTCGACGTTTCAGGCCGAGACCCTTCGCCTGAAACGTCGACTGCGCTTCTTCCTATAGATGCTGCCTGGCCTGCTGCGTTCACCAGCAACTTTGATGTATGTTGCTTGAATTTCCAGCATCTGCAGAATTCCTGTTGTTTACAGTATGAATATAGTCGTTTCTATCAGATAATTGATGTACTTGCGATCAAGGAAATGCAACAGATGATCTGCGATACGCGTAGTTTATTTAATGATATTCATTTGGAAGGTATGTTTTATATATTCTAGAATTCAGAAGAAAAGTTAATGAAACGTTTGGAATTTTAATGCAGCTCTAATGGGAGTTATTTCCAGAACAGTAATTCCCTTGCTGTGTCGTTTCACTGCAGGCCGCACTGTTTAAGATGAGGAGAAGAATCTATTTGTTTATGAAAGACGTTTAATACTTATTTATAATTTATATTTATATTTATAATCAATCAATCAATAGAAATGTATTCACAATATAATCACAATATTATCACATCAATAGAGATGTGAGCTCAGTCATTGGATATATACTTTTATGACAATGGAATCAAGGTAAATTGCGTCAGTGCAAGACTGGCACTAAAGGAGTGAAAAAAAAAACTCCTGTTGAATGGTAAAGCCAGGATTCAATCGTACCAACCAACAAACACAAAATTCTGGAGGAACTCAGCAGGTCAGGTAGCATCTATGGAAAAAAGGACAGTCAACGTTTCGGGCCGAGACCCTTCTCACTTATTTGTGAATGAATATCGTACTGTCCGTTTTTTACTATGTTTATATCTATTCTCACATAAGATACGAACAAATTCTCAGATAAAGTTATCAAGAGGATAATTAGCACTCAATTGGTTTAATCAGGAGCATGGTTTCAACTCAAGAAACATTGGAGAATATATAATGGGAAGACTCTTTATCCAATTATGCATAGAATATTACCAACATGTTCCGAGCTCAACGAGAGCAGTTAATGTTTGAACAGTGTGACTTTGAAGTTGTTTCATTCTATTTCTATCACCTGTCAGCATGTGGAGAATAAAGTCGAAGATATGTCACCTGCGTCTTTGTTCTTCACTCCTTGTTCTAACGCAAAAACACATACAAGCAACCGATGAAACTATTGCCAGCTTCTTTCCAAATGTGCAGTTGGAATCATGCAGACCAGGAAACACTCACAGTATTTTTAATACTGTGTGAAGTTAGATGAATTGTTATTTAAGCGATAACACAAAATAACAGACTTATTTGTCCAGTTTGAAAGTTGTTGCCGTTAGTCAAAGATACTCTTCTGGCTTTCTTGTTAAAACCAAAATTATTGTACATATTTCCGGAAGCTGAGATTGCAAGTTAAAAAAAAACAACGAGGCCCTTTACATTCCAACACAATGGGATGCTGTGTGGGGATATATTATTAGCGGGAGTCTGGCTTCAATTCATGAATAACGTACAGAAATGTTCTACACCAGTCATTTTAAAGACCATCAGTTAAAACTAACCCTGTCTGCACTAATTTTAGCTCAACATGTTAGAAAAAAACAACTATGTAAAAAAAAACTTTGCCCTAATCTCTCCTCATTCACTGAAGGCAACAAAAATCCATTGGACGTTTTCCTTCATTGAACAATGCTAGATACTGAATAATGACAATTGCTCGTTAACTACAAGGCCAAGATTTTAATATGATGTTGAGAGAATGTAAGGAGACGATATGCAAGTTTTCTAGCGAATTAAAGTTCAATGTATTCTACTTACCGGCCGCGCTAAATTTGGCTTTCAGCTCTTTAACTTCTGTGAGTAGAACGCAAAAATGTATTTCGTCTACAGGAATATTTTAGGATACTGCCGTTAGAAGGATTTAAAGTGTATCGGTAGAAGCAGAAGTGAATATTAATTTTGCGCCAAAATTCTAAATTATTTATTTTGAAATAGCACAAAAATGTAGCGTTTTCGACGGGTTGTGGGAACCTGCTTCCAAGCTGCAAGTCGTATTGCAATACTCCGCAGGATTTCACTGTTCTAGGCTTATTACAGCAGCGGAAACTGTGAACAGTTTCAAACTCTTGGATGTACACATCTTGCACAATCTCTCATGGCTCCAGAACACATCTTTCGTAGTCAAGATAGATTTTACATTCTGAGGTGACCGATAAAGACAGGTCTATCCTCACCGATGTTCAATGCCTTCTACCGATGAGCAGGAAACTGCATTACTGTAAGGTATGGAAAATCTATGGAAATACTGCAGTGGACAGGAGAGAACTCCCCTACAACGGGCAGTTAAAACTGCTCAATGCAATGGTTGAAACCCTATTATTCGAGTTCCCTTCTTCACTTACCTGTACTCACTCTACATATTCCTGTTCACGTAATATCAAACAATTCTTTGACTCCTTTTGCCAAAAATCTAATCAATTTAGTATGGTAAGAAATCAAGCAGCCGCAATATCCGGAGACTTGTTGAAAACTGACATGGCAGCCGGAAATCTATGCAGTCATGAAATAATGTGCGAACTACAGGCAGTTAATACTGACACCATGATTGTGAGTCTTTGCTACAAGCTGCCAATATATCAGCAAAGTTGTTTCGATAAGCCTGACTGTTCATTCCTTTACTTCTTTTCTCTATAGGGTAATTTGCCTAAATCCAAGAGAGCAAGAACATGTTTAGAATTTTAATTGAAATATAAGTGCGACTAAACAGAACACAGCGAAAATCCAATCTAAACCCAAATTTCGCAGCTGAAAGTAACATATTGGGCAGTGCCTCAAACACAAACTGGTAACGAATGTTCTAACGATGTCTCCGATAAAATAAAATAAACGGATCTCAGTCTGTACTGGTGATAGTATCCAACATTTTCGCTTATTTTAGTTGAAGTATGCATACGTTGCCGTATGCATTTCTTTTTATGAAAGCTGAGTTTACACCCGCCTGGATTTCCAGTACTTTTATTGGCTTAATGAGCCTTGGCGGTAAACCTAGTGCATTTCTTTAAAACTGGCAACGAAGAATTAAACACAATTTTCTTCTGACTTGAAAACAAGTTTTCCGCAAGGAATTCAATGAAAAAATAGGTTACATTGTGCAAGAAAACAACACTTAAGGCGTCAACATAATGTACTACAAATGCACTTCGTACAAATTTGATCAGATTAAAGTATATGGGAATCAAAGGAAATGCTCAAAAACCGGAAACGGGGCAAAACGCACGAATATTCTTACCATTGCTAGTTTTGCTCTTTTCTAATTCTAGTCATGAAAAAAGGAAATCTGTCTTCAATAAGAGCTTTCAGACTTCCCAGATCTTCTAAAGTACGTTAATATTGTGAGGCAGGAAGAACATCGACGAAATGGTAGGAAACACATGCGGATGATTCATTGATTCCTTTTTGATGTTAAGCCGAAAAGAACGTGAACCGAATTACCTCCGTGGATGAAACTGCTTTTTGACCAACGCATGTTAGTTCTCTTGACCCAACATAAGATACGGCTGAAGAAACTGCTTTAAGTGTCAATAGAACTTTACTTTAATATTGAAACTATTCCTACCATACAATTGAAATTTCGCAAAAAAAATCTCAAGAATATATTTAATTGAAGTGATGAGATTAGCCACGACATTAATTGAGTTTTGTTGTTTGATTATAGTAAAATCAGTCATCTGACAGTATACAAGCATCATATGCTTTTCTCTGGAGATAACACTTATTTTACTGCACGTTGGTCTGTAAAACACTTAGATAAGGAGGCAGAATAAGAAAGCAACTTTACCAAAAATCTTACGGTATGGAACAGTAAAGTAAAGGAAATATGGAATTTGTTATTAGTATACAACATCATCTATGCGGTATCATAGAATACCATCCATGCGTGGTGACGGAAGGGATAAAGCTATGTCGATAAATCATAGAATTATGGAGCAACATAGGGAGGAATATAGCATGACTTGTATTTTTTTCAGAATGGTTGAAGTTAAAAGAAGAACAGTTATGAGAGATACACATTTACATGGCTTTTTTACATTCTTTCAAAACTCTTTCCCCTGACCGCAATCTGGTAATGTAGCAAAAGTAGATCTCTAAACAAAAGTTACAGAGAATGTATCTTCAGTTTTTTTGAAGGCCGCATGAGCTCTATCCCATGAAATAGAATTTGAGTGCACATAAAGGCAAGATCGAATATTTTATTGGAAAGTGAAACATTCAGTACTGATAAAAATCAAAGCTTAAGAAAGTCTTGCAATTACCTTTAGTGAATAGCCTCCTAAGGAAATGTACTTTCTACTTACCACATCCTTGCAGATTCGCTTTCAGTTTCTCCATTTCTGAATAAAAGGAATTCTTGTTTTACCGACTTGTGCAAAGGAAGTTTCGCTTTCTCCACTGCGACTGAATATGTTACAAAATGAATTTCTCGGCACACAAGCTATGAGCAAACGGTAGGTCTTTTCTCAGGCTGTAGAAAATTGGAGTATATAATGTAGATGTAGAGTGACCTAGGTGCAGGGTCTTGTGCAATGCTGTGAAGGACAAATGGGAACAAAAACCCACCCATGATAAATAGGACGAGAGCAGAAATACTCACTGTCTACAACGGGAACAGTTGGGATAAATTGCATAGAAGATGATGGGGTGGGGGATGGTGATGCTATCTGTTGGAACAAGTGGAGGGTGGGGTTGATGCTTTGCTGCTTCTTGTGCGTCTGGTGGGGACTTTGGGATTCTAGTGTATTTCTGTCATTCATTCTTCGGGAATTTCTTTGGTTTCGTAACGTCTGCGATGTGTAAGAATTTCAGGTTGTATACTGTATACAATCGCTGATATTAAATGGAACCATTGAACCATTGAATCATTGTGAACTTTGATCATATTAAGGATTACGAAATAGGACAGGGCGCAAAACAGGCAAGAGAAGCACTGGACTGCAAGAATACATCTGAAATTTGGATACCTAACGAGGCCAAAATATTATTGCGTAAGGAACTCGTCAAGAAACATTGAGGAAAATTCCACTATGTGGTCAGAACACCAATTGCTCGTGGCACGTAGCGGTATTCTCATAATATGTTTTCTGAGAGGCTGCTATGTGCCATCGAGTAGTTCATTTCACGAAATATTGATCACGGACCCGCCAAGGTCTCCGATGTAGAGAAGACTGATGTTGGAGGAAGGTGAATGCAAAGTACGGAAACACGCAGGTATTGCGAATTTCCGCGAAAAAGCAGTGAAAGGAGTGAGAGGAAAATCGTAGATAAAATAGGATAGTAATGCAATAGAAACAATTTTGAAACTAAATCAAATGTTAGAACCTTACCTGCACACTTTTCTCTCAGTTCCTGTACTAATGGTGACAGAAGTGCGAATCATTACGAATGAGCACGTTTGAAGAGTTCAAAGAACGGTGTCTTTATTGGGGGGGGGGGGGTCAAAGGCTAAATTTTAGTTTTACACCCATCTCTAATATTAGACCCACCTTATACTACATTATTAAATCTCAACCTGAGCATTAATCGCAGGGGATAACGATTTTTAAAAAATCTTCCGGTCAGGGTGGCAGAAGCTAACAACGATTCCTTGGACGAGATCTTGCAGATTAGATTAGATTATTAGATTAGGTTAGATTATGAAGACACGCAGTCCTCTTTTATTGTCATTTAGTATTGCATACATTAAGAAATGAGACAATGTTTCTCCAGAATGATATAACAGAAACTTTGTGCGGAACGAAAGGAAATGGGGGAGATCTTAAATAAGTTTTTTGCGTCTGTATTTACTAAGGAAGCTGGCATGAAATCTATGAAATTGAGGGAATCAAGTAGTGAGACCATGGAAACTGTACAGATTGAAAAGGAGGAGGTGCTTGCTGTCTTGAGGAAAATTAAAGTGGATAAATCCCCGGGACCTGACAGACTGTTCGTTCGGACCTTGAAGGAGACGAGTGTTGAAATTGCGGGGGCCTTGGCAGAAATATTTAAAATGTCGCTGTCTACGGGTGAAGTGCCGGAGGATTGGAGAGTGGCTCATGTTTTTCCGTTGTTTAAAAAAGGATCGAAAAGTAATCCGGAAAATTATAGGCCCGTGAGTTTAACGTCAGTAGTAGGCAGGTTATTGGAGGGAGTACTAAGAGACAGAATCTACAAGCATTTGGATAGACAGGGGCTTATTAGGGAGAGTCAACATGGCTTTGTGTGTGGTAGGTCATGTTTGACTAATCTGTTGAAGTTTTTCGAGGTTACCAGGAAAGTGGATGAAGGGAAGGCAGTGGATATTGTCTACATGGACTTCAGTAAGGCCTTTGACAAGGTCCCTCATGGGAGGTTAGTTAGGAAAATTCAGTCGCTAGGTATACATGGAGACGTGGTAAATTGGATTAGACATTGGCTCGATGGAAAAAGGCAGAGAGTGGTGGCAGAGAATTGCTTCTCTGAGTGGAGGCCTGTGACTAGTGGTGTGCCACAGGGATCAGTGCTGGGTCCATTATTATTTGTCATCTATATCAATGATCTGGATGATAATGTGGTAAATTGGATCAGCAAATTTGCTGATGATACAAAGATTGGAGGTGTAGTGGACAGTGAGGAAGGTTTTCAGAGCCTGCAGAGGGACTTGGACCAGCTGGAAAAATGGGCTGAAAAATGGCAGATGGAGTTTAATACTGACAAGTGTGAGGTATTGCACGTTGGAAGGACAAAGCAACGTAGAACATACAGGGTTAATGGTAAGACACTGAGGAGTACAGTAGAACAGAGGGATCTGGGAATACAGATACAAAATTCCCTAAAAGTGTCGTCACAGGTAGATAGGGTCGTAAAGAGAGCTTTTGGTACATTGGCCTTTATTAATCGAAGTATTGAGTGTAAGAGCTGGACTGTTATGATGAGGTTGTATAAGCCATTGGTGAGGCCAAATCTGGAGTATTGTGTTCAGCTTTGGTCACCAAATTACAGGAAGGATATAAATAAGTTTGAAAGAGTGCAGAGAAGGTTTACAAGGATGTTACCGGGACTTGAGAAACTCAGTTACAGAGAAAGGTTGAATAGGTTAGGACTTTATTCCCTGGAGCGTAGAAGAATGAGGGGAGATTTGATAGAGGTATATAAAATTATGATGGGTATAGATAGAGTGAATGCAAGCAGGTTTTTTCCACTGAGGCAAGGGGAGAAAAAAAACAGAGGACATGGGTTAAGGGTGAGGGGGTAAAAGTTTAAAGGGAACATTAGGGCGGGTTTCTTCACACAGAGAGTGGTGGGAGTATGGAATGAGCTGTCAGACGAGGTGGTAAATACGGGTTCTTTTTTAACATTTAAGAATAAATTGGACAGATACATGGATGGGAGGTGTATGGAGGGATATGGTCCGTGTGCAGGTCAGTGCGACTAGGCAGAAAATGGTTCGGCACAGCCAAGAAGGGCTAAAGGGCCTGTTTCTGTGCTGTAGTTTCTATGGTTCTATGGTTCTAAACACATGACCATCCGACTGAGAAACTGACAAAAAACACATAATTATAATATTTAGTTACAACAGTGCAACGTAATACCGTTATTTGATAAAGAGCTGACCATGGGCACGGTAAAAAGGTCTCGAAGTCTCTCTGAAGTCCCATCATCTCACGCAGACGGTGAACCTCCAGCGCCGCAAACTTGCCGATGCAGCATCCTCGAAGCATCCGACCACAGTCTGACTCCGAGTCCCTGCGAAAACTCCGAGCCTCCGACCAGCTCTCCGACACCGAGCACCGAGCAACAAATATCAAATCTTTTAAATTATTTCAGTTTTTCTGACCTTCTACTTGTTGTTTTTGTATTCGTTGTATTACGGAAACCGTTGGAGCCTGTGATGTGCATTGAAGGATCCAGCGATATGCTGTGTTAGAGGTCAGAGACGAGAACCAGAAAAAGACCGAGAACAGATGCTGACACTTGGAAAAACAACAAAGATGGGACGCGGGCTCCTGAATGCCTCCATCTCGAAGCGGCATAGAGAGAGCATCGAGGTGGAGGCGTTAGGACCTGGTCAGTGATCCCTTTCTCCAAACAAGTTATAACAAATTAATCGTCGAACACCTTCGTTTCATTGGCCACAATTGCCTAGTTTTGCCGCAGACCATTCGTTTTAATGCTACTTCCCATTCCCATTCGGACATGTTGATTAATGGCCGCTTGAACTGCCACGATACGGGCACTCTCAATTTAGAAGAGCAACATTTCATGCTCCCTCTGGGTAGCCTCCACCCTGAAGGCATGAACAGTCTCCTCTGTAATTATCCTCTAAAATCCAAGACCCCGAAGGATCTTTCATGCTTGGTGATATTTTCCCTCATCCTATAATTTCCCGTATATACAAACTTTACGCTATCTGACATCTCAGACGAAAAGCTATGCATTGCAGATATTCGTCAAGTGAACCGCAGTACTCCTAACGCTTTCACAAACTTTTCTAAGACAGGCATTTTGCAGAACATTTGAATAGAAGAATTACGTTACAGTTTTAAATTTAATTATCGCACCGAACGATAACAGTCTATTTCTTTTGATAACTACTTACTGCACTTGCGTACCAACCTTCTAACAGTGCACTTATTTATCTGTATCTCAGAGGTCACTGACCCCTCATTATACTGATATTATGTGGATCAGCAAACTGCAACATTACATGCAATTGCAACAGATTTTTCGAAATCATGACTGAATAATTGCAGTATACACTGATATGCTATTTTCAAACTTGCGAACTGTAGTGGTATGAAGGTAGGGGTATTCAGAGTAGGAAAAGTGATATTTGTAAATTTGTATCAGGTCCCCGAAAGGTACACTGACAAAGTAAGTTCTGGAAACTTAAAAAAAAAATCAAGAGATTACTTTTTAATATTATTTTTCCTGTGTACCTCCAGGGCTATGCGAGGGAAATATCCTTCTATGCACATGGTCATGCCCATGCATCTGCAGACCTATTCCCGGGAAATTATAGTAGCGCTGGATTATGACTGGAAGTTTATGGAATAGACTACATGACCAACTAGAATTCTCCACCTGCATAGGAAACCTCCTCAACTTTTTTCAATTCATCTTGTGAGTATATATCCGAGTATCTTTCTTCTAGGCCTTTTGTAGTTTACCATCTCAAATAAATCTCTCCCCATCCTAGTAATTCCAAAGAAATTTAGTTCATGGAATATTTACTGTTCATATGTCGTATATTTCCTTCCAACATAAGTGAAGGCTCCATTTGAAGTGAACTGTTTGTTCATTTGGTTCTGTCCTGACATTTGGAAGATTATATTTGCAACTCTATAATATCCTCAATGCAATTGCAGTTTGCTCCTGCAAATTAATTATCAGAACCTAAAGTAGTTTGCAAGTTGCACCCCAAAATAGGGAACACAGTACGGGCTTTGGAATCATACATATAATATTATTAACACTGTTGTAAATTCGGGTGTTTTTAGAGCAAATTCTTCTCGGCTAAATGGCCTCCATCCCATCAGTTAGTATAGTCGATCGGCACTGCACAATATTATTAGCAATTCATTTCTCAGATGAACAGACACACATACAGATATAACTGCATGGAAGGAGTTCTCCAGGAACATAGCAATCACGAGTCTTCCTGATTCGTATCGGCAATTTTGTATAACACAGATTCTCAAGTCCTGGGAGCATATTAACAAATGTTCTCCGCACTCTTTCCAAAAACTGATAAGGTAAGCATTTGAATTGTTATTTTTATTGTACATCCTTTCCCCCAGTCATCCGGAACATCTTACTTTGTTTTTAAGCTCTCGCAAACTTCAAAACTATTGCTGTACTTGATTGCAATGCAAGTTGTTTACATGTCTGTCCTAGAGTTTGCATTTCTCTTTATTCATGTTATCTTTAAACATGTTTATGGACCTGAGAAAAATGGATGGCTATCGGTAAGCCTAGTAATTTCCAAGGCAGGGAGATGTTCAGCGCAACTTTGTGGGCCGCAGGGCCTGTATTGTTCCGTAGATTTTCTGTTTCGATGTTACATGTCTCGTCTTCTAGACTCATCTTCTATACCATTTTGACAAATTTGTTGACTTAGAACCAGAGAAACTACAGCACAGAAACAGGCCTTTTGGCCCTTCTTGGCTGTGCTGAACCATTTTCTGCCTAGTCCCACTGACCTGCCCATGGACCATATCCCTCCATACACCTCCCATCCATGTATCTGTCCAATTTATTTTTAAATGTTAAAAAAGAACCCGCATTTACCACCTCGTCTGACAGCTCATTCCATACTCCCACCACTCTCTGTGTGAAGAAGCCCCCACTAATGTTCCCTTTAAACTCCCCCCCCCCACCCTTAACCCATGTCCTTTGGTTTTTTTCTCCCCTTGCCTCAGTGGAAAAAGTCTGCTTGCATTCACTCTATCTATATCCATCATAATTTTATATACCTCTATCAAATCTCCCCTCATTCTTCTGCGCTTCAGGGAATAAAGTCCTAACCTATTCAACCTTTCTCTGTAACTGAGTTTCTCAAGTCCCGGCAACATCCTTGTAAACCTTCTCTGCACTCTTTCAAACTTATTTATATCCTTCCTGTAATTTGCTGACCAAAACTGAACACAATACTCCAGATTTGGCCTCACAAATGCCTTATACAACCTCATCATAACATTCCAGCTCTTATACTCAATACTTTGATTAATAAAGGCCAATGTACCAAAAGCTCTCTTTACGACCCTATCTACTTGTGACGCCACTTTTAGGGATTTTTGTAGCTGTATTCCCAGATCCCTCTGTTCCACTGCACTCCTCAGTGCCTTACTATTAACCCTGTATGTTCTACCTTGGTTTGTCCTTCCAACGTGCAATACCTCACACTTGTGTGTATTAAACTCCATCTGCCATTTTTCAGCCCATTTTTCCAGCTGGTCCAAGTCCCTCTGCAGGCTCTGAAAACCTTCCTCACTGTCCACTACATCTCCAATCTTTGTATCATCAGCAAATTTGCTGATCCAATTTACCACATTATCATCCAGATCATTGATATAGATGACAAATAATAATGGACCCAGCACTGATCCCTGTGGCACACCACTAGTCACAGGCCTCCATTCGGAGAAGCAATTCTCTACTACCACTCTTTGGCTTCTTCCATTGAGCCAATGTCTAATCCAATTTACCACTTCTCCATGTATACCTAGCGACTGAATTTTCCTAAATAACCTCCCATGCGGGACCTTGTCAAAGGCCTTACTAAATTCCATGTATACAATATCCACCGCCTTCCCTTCACCCACTTTCCTGGTAACCCCCTCAAAAGACTCCAATAGATTGGTTAAACATGACCTACCACGCACAAAGCCATGTTGACTCTCCATAATAAGTCCCTGTCTATCCCAATGCCTGTAGATTCTGTCCCTTAGTACTCCCTCCAATAACTTACCTACTACCGACGTTAAATTTACCGGCCTATAAATTCCCGGATTACTTTTCGATCTTTTTTTAAACAACGGAACAACATGAGCCACTCTCCAATCCTCCGGCACCTCACCTGTAGACAGCGACATTTTAAATATTTCTGCCAGGGCCCCTGCAATTTCAACACTAGTCTCCTTCAAGGTCCGAGGGAACACCCTGTCAGGTCCCGGGAATTTATCCACTTTGATTTCCCTCAAGACAGCAAGGACCTCCTCCTTTTCGATCTGTACAGTTTCCATGATCTCACAACTCGTTTCCCTTAATTCCATAGACTTCATGCCGGTTTCCTTAGTAAATACAGACGCAAAAAACCAATTTAAGATCTCCCCCATTTCCTTTGGTTCTGCACATAGCCGACCACTCTGATCTTCAAGAATACCAATTTTATCCCTTACAACCCTTTTGCTCTTAATATACCTGTAAAAGCTCTTTGGATTATCCTTCACTTTGACTGCCACGGCAACCTCATGCCTTCTTTTAGCCCTCCTGATTTCTTTCTTAAGTATTTTCTTGCACTTCTTATACTCCTCAGGCACCTTATTTACTCTCTGCTTCCTATACATGTCATACAACTCCCTCTTCGTCTTTATCAGAGTTGCAATATCCCTTGAGAACCAAGGTTCTTTATTTCTATTCACTTTGCCTTTAATCCTGACAGCAACATACAAATTCTGCACTCTCAAAATTTCTCCTTTGAAGGCTTCCCACCTACTGATCACAACCTTGCCAGAGAACAACCTATCCCAATCCGTGCTTTTTAGTTCCTTTCTCATTTCTTCAAATTTGGCGTTCTTCCAGTTCAGAACCTCAACCCTAGGACCAGATCTATCCTTATCCATGATCAAGTTGAAATTAATGGTGTTATGGTCACTGGAACCAAAGCGCTCCCATACACAGAATTCTGTCACTTGTCCTAACTCCTTTCCTAACAGGAGATCCAATATTGCATCCCCTCTAGTTAGTCCCTCTGTATATTGATTTGGAAAATTATCCTGAACACATTTTACAAACTCTAAACCATCTAGACCCTTAACAGTATGGGAGTCCCAATCAATATATGGAAAATTAAAATCCCCTTCCACTACAACTTTCTGTTTCCCGCAGTTGCCTGCTATCTCCCTGCAGATTTGCTCTTCCAATTCTCGGTGACTATTGGGTGGTCTGTAATACCATCGCACTAATGTGGCCATACCTTTCCTGTCTCTCAGCTCCAGCCATAAGGACTCAGTAGACAAGCCCTCTAATCTGTCCTGCCTGAGCACTGCTGTAATATTTTCCCTAACAAGCAATGCTACTCCCCCACATTTCATTCCTCTGCGTCGATCACATCTGAAACATCAGAACCCTGGAATATTAAGCTGCCAGTCCTGCCCCTCCTGTAGCTAGTTTCACTAATTGCTGGAACGTCATAATTCCACTTGTCAATCCACGCCCTCAACTCATCCGCCTTCCCAGCAATACTCCTAGCATTGAAATATATACACCTCAGAAGATTTTTATCACCATTCTCAACCTTTCTATTTGCAGATTTGCTTGAACTTTTAACATCATTTATTTTCACCCCAGCCACACTGTCAGCTCTGTCACTCTGGTTCCCACCCCCCTGCAAATCTAGTTTAAAGCCTCCCCAATAGCACCAACAAACTTCCCTGAAAGGATATTGGTCCCCCTGTAGTTCAAGTGTAACCCGTCTCTCTTGTACAGGTTCCACCTGCCCCAGAAGAGGTCCCAATTATCCTGAAATCTGAAACCCTGCCCCTTATACCAGTTCCTCAGCCACTTGTTCATCCTCCAGAGCATCCTATTCCTACCCTCACTGGCATGTAGCACAGGTAGGAATCCTGAGATTATCACCCTCGAGGTCATGCTTTTCAACTTCCTACCAAGCTCTCTATACTCACTCTCCAGGACCTCCTCACTCTTCCTTGCTATGTCATTGGTACCGATGTGCACCACGACATCTGGCTGATCACCCTCCCACTTCAGAATGTCATGCAATCGATCAGAGACATCCTTGACCCTGGCACCCGGGAGGCAACAAACCATCCTGGATTCTCTGTCACGACCACAGAACCTCCTATCTGCACCTCTAACTATCGAGTCCCCTATCACTACCGCTCTCCTCTTTTTCTCCCCTCCCTTCTGCACTGCAGAGCCGGACTCAGTGCCAGAGATCCGGCTACTGCAGCTTGTCCCAGGTAATTCATCCCCCCAACAGTATCAAATGCGGTATACTTGTTGTTGACGGGAATGGCCACAGGGGAACCCTGCTCTACCTGCCGTTTACTCTTCCCTCGCCTGACAGTGACCCAATTTCCCGTCCTCTGCTCCTTTGGCGTAACTACCTCCCTGTAGCTACTATCTATAATCTCCTCATTCTCCCGAATGATCCGCAGGTCATCCAACTCCTGCTCCAGTTCCCTAACGCGGTTTGATAGGAGCTGCAGCTGGATGCACTTCTTGCCGGTGTCGTTGTCAGGGACACTGGAGGGCTCCCTGATTTCCCACATCCTGCAAGAGGAGCATTGCAACATCCTGCCTGGCATTCCCTCTACCCTAAACAATCTGAATAAAATAAACTTACCGGAACCTACCCTGCCCTCTGCCTGTTCTCGCCGAAGCCTGTTGAGCCAAAGCCTGTTGAGCCAAAGCCGTCCCACTCTGCTCCCTCCCACTCCACTGCCCGCTGTATATGGCGGTCTCTTTTTAAACCTTGGCGCACTACGTCACGCGCCTGCGCAGTAAAGACCCTTCTCCCCGAGCAGTGTTTAAAAAAAAAACGACTTTTTGTACCCGGTTTCTTCCACTCCCTTCTTCAGCTATCCACTGAAAATTTCAGTTTCAATCTTCAGCTTTTCGCAGACTTAGCGAGGACACCATTATGTTTTTGTATTTTGTCATTTTGCACTGGTATAGCCCCTTGGAAGAAACTAAAATTAAATGTACCGTCATTGGTGGTGAATTTTGGAATTTGTTGCACATTCAGCTTTGGGAGCCAAGTCGCTGGGTATATTTAAAGCAGAGATTTATAGGTTCTTGTTTGGACATGGCGTCAAAGGTTATGAGGAGAAGGCCGAGAACTAGGGTTGAGGAGGGGAAAAAAGATCAGCTATGATTGAATGGCAGAGCAGGCTCGATGGGCCAGATGGCCTAATTCTGCTCTTATGACTTATGGTCTTATAGTCCTAATCTATTCTACAGCTATAACTGCGCCCACGATTTAGCTCTTGAACTGATTGCGGTTATGATGAAGAAAGGCCTCGGAAAATGTCTTGAACATAGAAAAGCACGTTTGGCACTGAGTCTGACCCTGTGATGAAGAAGGGTGGGACGGAGAAGAGGAGAGCTGTCGTCATTGGAGACTGTACAGTCAGGGGAGCAGACAGGAGATTTTGCGGACGTGAGAAGGACACCCGCATAGTTTGTTGCCTCCCGCGTGCCAGTGTCCGGGATGTCTCTGACCGGATGCTCGACATCCTGGTACGGGAGGAAAAGCAACCAGAAGTCGTGATACATGTTGGCACCAACGACAAAGGCAGGAAGAGGGATGAAGTCCTGAAGTGTGAGTTTCGGGAAGTAGGCAGAAGGCTGAAGAACAGGACCTCAAGCATGGCGTAGTCAGGATTGCTGTCAGTGCTATGTGATAGTGATGGTAAGAATTGGAGGAGATGGCAATTAAATGCGTGGCTGCGGAGTTGGTGCAGGGGGCAGGGTTTCAGATTTATAGATCATTGAGATCTCTTCTGGGGAAGGTGGGACCTGTACAGATTGGATGGGTTGCACCTGTACTCGAGGGAGATCAATATCCTTGCAGGTAGGTTTGCTAGAATGGTTCGGGTGGGGGGGGGTGTTAAACTAATTTGCAAGGGTGATGGGATCTGGAGCGATAGAGCGGTGAAAGAAGTGCATGGAGTAAAGCGAGATATAACATACAGAGAGGCTTTGAGGAAAGAGAAGCAGAATAAAGTGTGTAAAGGGAGGAAGGTAGAAGGGCTAAAGTGGGTGTACTTCAATGCAAGAAACATCAGGAACAAAGGTGATGAACTGAGAGCTTGGATACATACATGGAATTATGTTGTAGTGGCCATTGCAGAGACTTGCCTGGCACCAGGACAGGAATGGAGTCTCAATATTCCTGGATTTCAGTGCTTTAAAAGGGATAGAGAGGGGGGAGAAAGGGGAGGAGGGGTAACATTACTGGTCAGGGATAGTATTACAGCTACAGAAGGAGTAAGTAATGTAGCAGGATCCTCTTTTGAGTCAGTATGGGTGGAAGTCAGGAACAGGAAGGGAGCAGTTACTCTATTGGGAGTATTCTATAGGCCCCCTGGTAGCAGCAGAGATACCGAGGAGCAGATTGGGAGTCAGATTTTGCAAAGGTGCAAAAATAACAGGGTTGTTATCATGGGTGACTTTAACTTTCCTAATATTGATTGGCACCTGATTCGTTCCAAGGGTTTGGACGGGGAAGAGTTTGCTAAGTGTGTCCAGGACAGATTCCTGTCACAGTATGTTGACAGGCCGACTAGGGGGAATGCCATACTAGATATAGTATTAGGTAACGAACCGGGTCAGGTCACAGAACTCTCAGTGGGTGAGCATCTAGGTGACAGTGACCACCTCTCCCTGGCCTTCAAAATTATCATGGAAAAGGATAGAATCAGAGAGGACAGGAAAATTTTTAATTGGGGAAGGGCAAGTTATGAGGCTATAAGGCTAGAACTTGCGGGTGTGAATTGAGATGATGTTTTTGCAGGGAAATGTACTTTAGGCATGTGGTCCATGATTCGAGATCTCTTGCAGGTTGTTAGGGATATATATCTCCCGGTGAGGAAGATAAAGTATCGTAGAGTGAAGGAACCATGGGTGACAATAGAGGTGGAAAATCTAGTCAGGTTGAAGAAGGCAGCATACATGTGGTTTAAGAAACAAGGATCAGACGGGTCTATTGAGGAATATAGGGTAGCAAGAAAGAGCTTAAGAAGGGGCTGAGAAGAGCAAGAAGGGGCCATGAGAAAGCCTTGGCGAGTAGGGTAAAGGAAAACTGCAAGGCATTCTTCAATTATGTGAAGAACAAAAGGATGACAGGAGTGAAAGTAGGACCGATTGGTGATAAATGTGGGAAGATGTGACTGGAGGCTGTGGAAGTGAGCTAGGTCCTCAATGAATACTTTTCTTCGGTATTCACCAATGAGAGGGAACTTGATGACGGTGAGGACAATATGAGTGAGGTTGATGTTCTGGAGAATGTTGATATTAAGGCAGAGGAGGTGTTGGAGTTATTGAAATACATTAGGATAGGTAAGTCCCCGGGGCCTGACGGAATATTCCCCAGGCTGCTCCATGAGGCGAGGGGAGAGATTGCTGAGCCTCTGGGTAGGATCTTTATGCCCTCGTTGTCTACGGGAATGGTACCGGAGTATTGGAGGGAAGCGAATGTTATCCCCTTGTTCAAAAAAGTTAGTAGGGATAGCTGGGGTAATTATAGACCAGTGATCCTGACGTCTGTGGTGGGAAAACTGTTGGAAAATATTCTTAGAGATAGGATCTATGGGCATTTAGAGAATCATGGTGTGATCAGGGACAGTCAGCATGGCTTTGTGAAAGGCAGATCGTGTCCAACAAACCGGGTAGCGTTATTTGAGGACGTGGCCAGGCATATAGATGAGGGTAGTGCAGTGAATGTGATTTATATAGATTTTAGTAAGGTATTTGACAAGGTTCCACACAGTAGGCTTATTCAGAAAGTCAGAAGGCATGGGATCCAGGGAAGTTTGGCCACGTGAATTCAGAATTGGCTTGCCTGCAGAAGGCAGGGGGTCGTGGTGGAGGGAGTACATTCGGATTGGAGTGTTGTGACTAGTGGTGTCCCACAATGATCGGATCTGGGACCTCTACTTTTCGTGATTTTTATTAACGCCCTGGATGTGGGCGTAGAAGGGCGGGTTGGCAGGTTTGCAGACGACACAAAGGTTGGTGGTGTTGCAGGTAGTGTATAGGATTGTCGAAGATTGCAGAGATACATTGATAAGATGCAGAAGTGGGCTGAGAAGTGGCAGATGGAGTTCAACCCGGAGAAGTGTGAGGTGGTACACTATGGAAGGACAAACTCCAAGGCAGAGTACAATTTAAATGGCAGGATATTTGGTAGTTTGGAAGAGCAGAGGGATCTGGGGGGATATTTCCACTATCCCTGGAAGTTGTCTCACAGGAAGATAGGGTAGTTAAGAAAGCTAATGGGGTGTTAGCTTTCATAAGTCGAGGGATAGCGTTTAAGAGTCGCGAGGTAATGGTGCAGCTCTATAAAACTCTGGTGAGGCCACACTTCAGGTACTGTGTCCATTTCTGGTCGCTTCACTGTAGGAAGGATGCGGAAGCATTGGAAAAGGTACATGGGAGATTTACAAGGATGCTGCCTGGTTTAGAGAGTATGGATTATGATCAGCGTTTAAGGGCGTTAGTGCTTTACCCTTTGGAGAGAAGAAGGATGAGAGGAGATATGATAGAGGTATACAAGATATTAAGAGGAATAGATAGAGTGGACAGTCAGTGCCTCTACCCCAGAGCACTACTGCTGAACACGAGGAGACATGGCTTTCAGGTAAGGGGTGGGAAGTTCAAGGGGATATTAGACCATAGAACATAGAATAGTACAGCACAGTACAGGCCCTTCGGCCCACAATGTTGTGCCGACCCTCAAACCCTGCCTCCAATATAAGCCCCCACCTTAGATTCCTCCATATACCTGTCCAGTAGTCTCTTAAACTTCACTAGTGTATCTGCCTCCACCACTGACTCAGGCAGTGCATTCCACGCACCAACCAGTGGTTCCCTAGGGAAGAGGCGCTGGCTATCCACTCTATCTATTCCTCTTATTATCTTGTACACCTCTATCATGTCTCCTCTCATCCTCCTTCTCTCCAAAGAGTAAAGCCCTCGCTCCCTTAATCTCTGATCATAATGCATACTTTCTAAACCAGGCAGCATCCTGGTAAATCTCCTCTGTACCCTTTCCAATGCTTCCACATCCTTCCTATTGTCAGGTGGCCAGAATTGCACACAATTCTCCAAGTGTGGCCTAACCAGAGTTTTATAGAGCTGCATCATTACATCGCGACTCTTAAACTCTAACCCTCGACTTATGAAAGCTAACACCCCATAAGCTTTCTTAACTACCCTATCCACCTGTGAGGCAACTTTCAGGGATCTGTGGACATGTACCCCGAGATACCCTCTGCTCCTCCACACTGCCAAGTATCCTGTCATTTACTTTGTACTCTGCCTTGGAGTTTGTCCTTCCAAAGTGTACCACATCAGACTTCTCCGGGTTGAACTTCATCTGCGACTTCTCAGCCCACTTCTGCATCCTATCAATGTCCCTCTGCAATCTTTGACAATCCGCTACACTATCTACAACACCACCAACCTTTGTGTCGTCTGCAAACTTGCCAGCCTACCCTTCTACCCCCACATCCAGGTCGTTAATAAAAATCACGAAAAGTAGAGGTCCCAGAACAGATCCTTGTGGGACACCACTAGTCACAATTAGCGGAAGGTTTTTTACTCAGAGAGTGGTTGGTGTGTGGAATGCACTGCCTGCGTCAGCGGTGGAGGCAGACACACTAGTGAAGTTTAAGAGACTACTAGACAGGTATATGGAGGAATTTAAGGTGGGGCGGGGCGTTATATGGGAAGCAGGTGTTGAGGGTCGGCACAATGTGGGCCGAAGGGCCTGTACTGTGCTGTACTATTCTATATGTTTTATATGTAATGCAGATGATTCTTGGGTAATGTAATATTAATATATTTCCAAAATAGGATGGTGCGTAGATTTGTGGGTTTGTAAGGCCGAGCAAGTGCTGTCAATTTTGCGTACAATGCAGCAAGTCTTAGCCGAAGGTGGACGGAATAAACGCTATACTAAGCACGTTAGCTGCTAAGAAATTGGACAGGAACGTTCAGGACAGTGGCAAATTCCAGAAGATAATAATAAGAGCAGAATTAGGTAATCCTGCCCATCAACCTGCTCCGCCATTTGAGCACGATTGATTTATTATCCTTTTTAATGTCATTCTCATGCCTTCTTCCCATAATATTTGACTCCTTGATTACTCACAAACTTATCAACCTCCGTTTTAAATATACCAAATTACTTAGATTGTACAACCTCCTGTGGAAACGAATTCCACAGCCTCATTCGCCTCAGGTTAAAGAAGTTCCTCTTCATCGCTTTTCTGAAAAGACATCCTACTATTCCTACGCTATGCACTTTGGTACTAGACTCTTCCGCTATTGGGCACACACTCTCCGCGTCATCTGTAGCTGGACTTCTCAATATTCCATGTGTCAATGAGAGCACTACTCTTTCTTCTAAACTTCAGGGGTTACAGGCCCAGAGCCATCAAACGCTCTACATACCCTTTCTTTCCAGGGTTCTTTCTCGTATGCCTCCGTTGCAGGTTTCCAATGTCCACACACCCTTTCTTTAGTATTGTATCCAAATAATGCCCAGAGTACTCCATATATGGCTTAACCGTAGCCTTTTAAAGTCTCAGCATTGCATCCCTGATTTTAAATTCTAGTCTTTCGAGATGAATAATGGCTATATATCTCCCTTCCTTAATATTTACTTAACGTACAGGTTAACGTTTGAACTAGGACTCCGAAGTTGCTTTGCAACTGTGGTTCCTGAATTGATCCCCATTTATGAAACAAGATTGCACCCTTAGTTCTTCCATCAAAATACAAGACCATACACTCCATACACTATATTCCATCTGCCACTTCTTTGCCATTTCTCCTAATATGTTCAAGCCTTTCTGCAGATTCCTGCTTCCTCAACACTACCAACTCCTCTACTTATCTTTGAATCATCCACAAATGAGCCGTCAATTCCATTATCCTCGTCATGAAGATATAACATGGAAATAAGCAGATCAAGCAACGACCCCTGTGAAACACCGGTAGTCTCTGGCAGCCAACCAGAAAAGACTCCTTTTATCCTCATTTATTGTCGTCAGCCAATTTTCTAATCATGGCAGCATCTGTCCTGTGACGCCACGGGCTCTCATTTTGTGGAGAAGTCTCCTGTGCAACACTTTGACAAAATCTGTCAGAAAATCCAAGCAAACAACATGCACTGACTCTCCTTTCCCTCGCCTGCCTGCTGTTTCTTCAGAGTTCCAAAGGACTTGTTGTGAAAGATTTCCCCAAAGGAAACCACGCTGATCAACCTATTTTACCATATTCTTCCAAGTACCGTGGAACGTCATCATTAATAATGGTCACTGACATCAAGCCAACTGCTGATATCAGGCTGACTGGCCTGTTTTATCCTGTCTTTTGTTACCTCCCTTCTCAAAGAATGAAGCAACATTTGCGACTGTACAGTCCTCGGGAACCATTCCAGAATATATGGATTATTGAAATATTGTTAATAACGCCTTTGCTATCTCTTCTACTATGTCCACCAGAACCCTGGGGTGTAGTCCATCTGGTTCAGGTGACTTATCTACTCTAGAATCTTTCAATTTCTCAGGAACCCTTTCTTTATTAACAATGACTGCACTCACTTCTGCCCGCTGAATCTCTCGTATTTCTAATTCTCCAGCTTCTTATTAATTCTAACTGAACTTATACCCTCTTTTTGTTTTTTGTTTTTTTTTTTTGCTGTCTTCCACTTCCATTATCGAGCACAGTTTACATGTCCTTCTTTTAGAATGTTTCTTATTCATTGAAATGAACTGATTGTCTGCCATCTGAACCACCCGCCCCGCCCCCCAACCAGAAACTCCCGACATCGCATCTCTAACGTTCTTCCGGCTAGTGTTCCCTTTCAATCATATTTGGCCAGCTCGTTTGTCATGCCTCTGTAGTTAACTGGCTGAAATAGACTTCATGATACTGCATAAGCAATTATTAGAATTTTAAAATATATAGAATACATTTATAGAACATATTTAACATATAGAACACATTTGAAATATTTTAAATATAGTTTGCAATTCTCAGAGAGTTCACATTTTATCGATAAATGGAGAGGAATGTCTCAACTTAGTGGTAAAATAATAGCTTCAGTTGTGTGAGAACGCAAGAAAAATGAAACTAATTCCCAACAGACATCGGCATGTTAGAGGATTTCAGATGTAGTAAGAATAGAGTAGGAAAACCTACGTTATCTGCATCAACTATGAATAATTATGTCTGTAAGGGGTTTCTTCTTTTATGTTACTACGTATACTAATCAAAATGGCTTCCTTGTTATGTTAACTGCTGAGAAAGTTCTCTCGCTAGCAGCTTGTTTGGGTTATAGAGGGTTCAGTGCTAATTAATTGGGATAGGTGTTATTCTTTCTTGTGTATCTGTAAGCTATTGTGATGCGTGGGTTTGGGGGCAGAAGGCGCGATGGGGAGAGAGAGAGTGGACGCGATGCTGTGAGCTGGCTGACTGGTCGGGTCCCGAGCCGGCGTCCGAGGTCCAGGGTCTTGGGCGAGGAGAAGGGACGGAGACAGACTCGTGTTGGGCTTCTGGTCGACCACCGTGGTTGGTCCCAGGCGGCGGGTCGAGGTGGTCAGAGAGGATCGAATGGTGAAAAGACGATCGTTACTAGAGCTCCAACTGTTTGTGCACGAAGAGGTTGAACATTGATAAGTTTGGTGCCTCTTACTTTCCTTTTATATTTTATCTCTATTAATCACATAGTTCCAGTAATATCTATAAATTGTAATCTTTTAATCGTGATTATGGTGTATTGTCTGTTATTTGGCGGGATGGAGTACATCACACAGCATCCACACAAACTTAATTACCCAGTTTGGCAGGGCCGAAGGCTGCTTTCCCTCGACCGAAGAGAGCTGAGCGAGCCTGAGGCGTACCTGGGGGTGTTACATGTAGATTAAAACAAATTGCAAAGCTTTGTGTGTACATAGAGATTATATGTACATTTCGAGTAAGCAATGGTCCTTTCGGTGCGGAAGAAAGGAAGGTAATATAGCAAGACACACAAAATACTGGAGGTACTTAGCAGGTCAGGCGCCATTTGTGGAAAACAGAAACCTTCCCTATAAGTGGGAAAAGACGCAAACCAGGGGAAGTTTGAAATCTGATTTTGTTCCCCTACCCGAGCTTCCAACCACGGCTGAGAAGCTCCATCTGTCCCGATCAATTGGTTTTAAGCCGCTAGTAACTTGTCCTTGCCCATCCTGCTGTCGGCAGAAAAGTATCTGCCAGGTTTAGTCGCTAAGCCACACATGAACACCAGGAGCTGGTCTTCTTGGTTGTCCGCGTATATCTGAGACGCACGCTTTTGGGAACATTTAAAAGGTATCGGGAATTATCCCCACTACACAAGCACCCCACCCCACCCCCGGCTTTGACGGCATTAAAGACCCAGCACTGACTTAGATGACGTGAAGTCGATGTTTTGCGGTAGATGTACAATTGAAGAACATTAAATTACCATAAATTACCAAAATAAATAAACAATGCAAGTACTACATAAAGAGGAAGTGTCCATCCATGGGTTCATGTATGATTCAGAAATCCGATGGCGGAGCAGAAAAGCTGTTACTAAATCATGGAATACGGAATGTTCCGCTCCTGTACCTCTTCCGCCGTGGTAGATACAAGAAAAGGATACGTATCGGATGGGGAGAGCATCAGTTATAGATGCCATTTTCCCGTCCTGACTGTGAATTCTATTTTGGACACAGCTACGCCTGTGGTGAAAACGGCTGCGATATTAAAATTCCTAGTGTTAGTGCTATGTTTCTGCCGAGACAGAAATAGCAAATTAACTTTGTTAAAACAATTGGCAAGGAGAAGAATTTCCATCCAAAACATTAAGTTATGAAAACTTTCCAAGACTAATGATCACATCTCTGTCCAAGGGATCCGGTGGCTGCGTATCCTGTAAGTTTCCCAATTGTCCAGTCAGCTTCAAAATGAATAATGATGGTGGAAGTGATGACATTACAACAGCTTACACCAGAGAATGTCTGAAGTTGCTGGAATTCAAATCAATACACACATAATTCTGGAGAGAGAGAAACTCAGCAGATAGTCGTCGTTTCGAGCCTTGGCCCTTCTGCAGTACTAAAGGAAAAAGATACCGGAATTGAAAAGGCGGGAGGAAGGAAAGGAGGCTCGCTGGAAATGGTTGGTGAAGTCAGGTGGCTGTCAAAGGCGAGGGGCTGAAGAAGAAGGAATCTGATAGGAGGTGAGAATAGTGCACATCAGAAGGGAAATAGGAGGGGACCCAACGGGAATGTAATAGGCAGGCGAGAAGAGGTAAATGGTCAGAGTGGGGAATAGAGCAGGGGTGGGAGAAATTTATTTACCGAAAGGAGAAATCGATAGGCATGCTATCAGATAGGAGGCTACCTAGACGGGATTCAGTGTCCCAGGCAGGTCTTACAGGTGTGGCAAAACTTCACACGAATCTGCTGCTCTTGTCTATTGTGTCCGATGCTGTCGGTGCCGCCTCCACTATGTTCATGAGACCCGCCATAAATTAGGGAACCGTTTCGTTCAGTACCTCCGCAGCATCTGCCAGATGCGGTACGTCCCAGTTACCAGACCTCCTACAGATGGTATGTATATCAAGTTTTCCTTTCGGTAAACAAATTCGCCCACCCACCATCTCTATTTCTCAGTCTGACCATTTACCTCTTCTCAATTGACTATTATTCCCTTGTCTCCTCCTCTTTCTCTTTCTCCTATGGTCCATTCTCCTTCCCAATGAGATTCTTTCATCTCCAGCCCTTCACTTTTCACTCGACTTGGCTTTACTTTTCTCCTTTCAGCTAGCCTCCTTCCATTTTTATTCTGGCATCCTTCCCCTTCCTTCTCATTATAACACCTTGATGAGTCATTGGCAAATAAAAGGGATGAACACGGCAGTTTCTGCCTACCGTTGTTATGTACTTCGCTTCTTAGTTTTTCCACTTCTGAAAGGATAACAAGCACAAAAATATTAAAATAAGCAGGAATTCACGCCCAGTTACACTTCTACTTTCGAGGAATGATTTGGGTCGTTTAGTGTATAGTTTAAAGTAGCACAAAAATTTTCTTGTCAAAGATCGTGAGAAAACTTTAAGGTTCAAGTCAAACTCTCCAATCTCATGAACGAAATCTCATAAATAAAGCAATACGAAAGTGGAACACAGGTGTGAATTATGCTAAATCAGTACCACTTCAACATACTGAAGAACATAACGGGAATTTGCAGAAATGTTTGAATAAACAATCTTGTCATTAATTTTACTGAAGTTATACATTCAGTAGACACTTTATCTGACATCTCCTGTAAGTGATCTTCTCCTGGTGTTCGAAGGTTGGAAGTACTGTGCGTTCAGAGATGTTCTTCTGCACACCGCTGTTGTTACTCGTGGTTATTTAAATTACGGCCGCCTTCCTGTCAGATTGAACCATTCTAGCCATTCTCCTCTGAACTCTTTAATTAACAAGTATTTTCGCTTGCTGTAAACTCTAGAGAATGCTACGCGTGAAAACCACAGCAAATCAGCGGATTCTAAAACAGTCAAATCACCCCGTCTGGCGCCAACAATTATTCCATAGTCAATGTCACTTATAGAACATTTCTTCCCATTCTGATACTTTATCTCAATAGCAACCGAATCTCTTGACCACATCCAGACACTATTACGCATTGAGGTGCTGCTACAATATTGGCTAATTTGATATTAGCATCAATTAGTAATTTTTTGGCTATGCCCAATAAACTGTGCACTGAGTGCAATTTGTAAAATACGATGGGTAAATATGAACAAGAACAAGAGACGTTAAATAGTTGGAAATATAACATGAACTCCCATAGATAGGAAGAGATGCCAATTTCCATGCAAACAGTAAAAGTAGTAAAACGTTTCAAGACAGATGGTAGGATATAATTCTGGTAATATGTGGCATTCGGCCACATCATAATGGTCTGTAGCTGATGTTAAATAGTTTCGTCAAACGGGGATGATTTCTGCATTATGTTAATAGCGTCAAGTAAGGCAGCGACATTGAGCATTTTAAGCTGCATGTTCTACGATTTTTTTTTCAATTTGAGGACAAAAACGCTGCAATTCAACGACAACGAGAATAATTCATATATCTTTCTTGCAGTGTTAGTGGAAGTAAAAATTTGAGGATGCATAAAATGGGGTTACAAATACACTGAAAAATATAAATGATGAAATGCAAATTGTCATCATGAACCATAAATGTTCAATAAAAAATATATGACATTGCCTGAGCAGCCAGGCATCTGAATGCAAAAAGAAGCTTGGAAACATGAAACTTATGGTCTTTCAAGCGAAGGCGGGTGCCTTAACGCCCCTTGTGAAAGTAACGTCGGGGTTTTGGATACTGTTGTGGGGGATGACCTCACAGGGGAATGCCATGCAGACCAGGTTCCTAGCTCTAAGCATGGATCCTTAGTAGAGAAGGGAAAGAAGGAGAAGAGGGGAGCAGTAGTGATAGGGGACTCAATAGTCAGAGGAACACACAGCAGGTTCTGTGGACGTGAATAGAAGATCCGGATGGTAGGTTGCCTCCCGGGTGCCAGGGTCCGGGATGTCTCAGGTTGCATTCACAGAATTCTGGAGGGGGAGGGGGAATAGCCAGATATCTCGGTAGATATAGTTATCAATGATTCGGAAGGAAAAGCAGCGGTCCTGAAGAGAGAAATTAGAGAGTTAGGCTGGAAGCTGATAAACAGGACAACACGTGTATTAATTTCTGGATTGCTGCTTGTGCCACGCTCCAGTAAGGGTAGAAACAGGATGATTTGGCAGATAAATGCAAGGCTGAGAAGCTGGTGCGGGTCATTCTTGGATCATTGGGATCTCTTCTGGTGGAGGTATGACCTGTACAAAAGGGACGGCATGCACCTGAAACTGAGGGAGACCAATATTCTCGCCGGCCAGTTTGTTAGTGACGTCGGGGAGGGTTTAAACTAATTTGGCAGGGGGATAGGAACCGGAGTGTAGGGACTCAGGATAGGACTGTTAGGAAAGACAGGCAGATGATAGGACTAAATTGAAGCCAGCAGGGTGAGTATCGGTGCAGTGGCGATGAAGAACCAAAAAGGGTAGCACATACAGTACTCGAAGTGTTACATCTGAATGCACGGAGTATAAGAAAAGGAAGGTGGATGATCTTGTTGCACTTTTACAGATTGTCGGGCATGATGTTATGTCTATCACAGAAACGTGGCTGAAGGATTGTTGTAGTTGGGAGCTGAATGTCCAAGGTTGCATATTGTATCGGAGGGATAGGAATGTAGGCAGAGAGGGCTGGGGTGGGTGTGGAGACGCGGTTTTACTGGTAAAGAATGGCATCAAATAGTTAGAAAGGTGTGACACAGGAAAAAGTTGGAAAAGTCGACTTGCTTCCTTTAAGGAAAAATCTTGCCCGTTGAATCTGTTGGAATTCTTTGTGGAGGTTACAAGTAGGATAGATAAGGTGAATGCAATGGATGTTGTACACTTGGATTTTCTCAAGGCCTTTGTCAAGGTTGCACACATGAGGCTGATTACCAAGTTAGGAGCCGATGGTATCAAAGGAAATTTACTAGGATGTTTAGAGCATTGGCTAATTGATAAAGGGAAGCGAGTAGGAATGAAAGGATACTTTTCGGATGGTGACTAATGGTATTCCACAGGGATCGGTGTTCGTGCCGCTTCTTTTTATGCTGTATATCAATGTTTTAGGTGATGGAATAGATGGCTTTGTTGTCAAGCTTTTATATGATACGAAGATTGGTGGAGGGGCAGGTAGTCTTGAGGAAACAGGAAGGCTGCGGAAGGACTTAAACAAATGAGGAGAGTAGGCAAGAAAATGGCAGATGAAATACAATGTTGAAAATGCATGGTCATGCACTTCGGTGGAAGAAATACATGTGCAGACTATTTTCTAAACGGGGAGAAAGTGAAAAAATCTGAGATGCAAAGGGTTGGAGAGTCCTTGTGGAGAACAAACTAAAGGTTAATTTGCAGGTAGGGCCTGTAGTGAGGAAGTCAAATGCAATGTTGGCATTAATTTCAAGTGGTCTAGACTGTAAGACAGAAATGTGATGGCGAGGCTTTATAAGGCACTGTTGAAAGCTCACCTTGCATATTGTGAATAGTTTTGGGCTCCTTAGCGAACTATTGCACCCTCCATTTATATGAGAAACTTAATCATACTGTGATAGCTCTTTCCAAGAGGATCCGTAACTACAAAGTTGTTAGTTTTACCTGTCTCATTTCACAGGACCAGATCCAAGACGTCATGCTCCCTTATAGGTTCAGTAATAACCTGTTCAAAGAAAGCTATCACGTACGCATTCCATGAAGTCTTCGTCAAGTCTGCCTCAAGTAATATCTTGCCAACAAATTTCTTTTATCCTTCTGTTTTATGTTAGTTGCAGCTCTGCGCGGATATGTTGCTTTCAGATACGTTACTTCTCACAATAACATTGATTATATACTTTACCAATCGCTGTTAGTTCTCCTTTACAGCATCTACGTATATTCATATTGACGCAGTAAAACTGAAAAAAATAGTTTTCCCTTTCACAAAGCTACACGCACGGTGTATCACCATCTTTTTTTCTTATAAGCAATTTATCACGCCACTCTAAGTACTGAATAGCCAATTCAATAGCAATTGAAGCAATTGAATAGCCACTTCTTATATTTCTGCTGCTGTTGACTTCAGAATCTGATTTTCCTTTCTTGTTCAAGGCTTCGTCAGACTTCTTTTTTCCTTCTACGTTTGGATCAATTTCTTGAGATCATTGCAAATTTGATTTCTTGCCTCGACATTTACGTGCTTGTTTGAATTTGTTTTCCGCACTATCTCGAATGATACAAGTAACCGGGTTTCCTCTCGTTGGACAAATCCTCGAATCTAAATTTCCCTTTGGATTCTGATCAACATCTGCTCCAGTTTATTTTAAAACGTTGGTGGTATCCTATATTTCTACATGCAAAAGTGCATTTAAAATTCAATCCTGTTCTGGCGAAATATAATTGTGTGCTTGCCTGCCAAATTACCGCTAAACCATATCTATTCTAGGGAACATACAGCCGTTTCCAAGTATTGATGTGCAGTGTCATGACATCTTTGTATATAAAATAAAATGCGTTTTTTTTTACATATGTTAACATTTTACATGTGCATGTTAGGAAGGTATCTCAGCCCGGCTTCTGTCATGTTAGTGTATTACTGATGTCCAAGAGCTCCGGTTCTGAGATTAATAGATTTACTTCCGTTGGAATTTCCCTGTAAAAGCGAAGTGAAAAGTGTTTTCTGCATATGTAACTAAATAGGTCACTCACACATGTTTGCATATAACCGAATTGCAGAATAAATCTTACAGGCTCGTTTGTCGCTGCATTTCTGTCTATATTATTCTGTAGTTTTATAATACCATATAATGTCCAATTCAATTTTACACAGTAGTTCTGAATACATCGTTTATATTTTCTTGCGTTCTGTCCAATAACTCTACCAAGTTATTAAAGTACAATTTCAATTGTTTAGGTTCCCTTCTTATTTTAATTTATTCAAACACCAACTTGTTGTGATAGTAACTTATATCCGTGGACGTTCTAACACAACTGAAACATTTATTTTTATGTATTTTAATCTTGAATACTCCACGTTCAAATATGCCACTCTTCTCCCTTTTGCAATACTTTGGCATTAAAGAGTTATCACTCTTAACTAACCCAAAAGTGCATGTGGTCTTCTGCTTTTAAAATTCCAGTATTTTATCATGACTTGAGCAGAAATGCAATCGAAACCTAATTCTAATGAATTCGGCTAACCTCCTGCAAATCAGATTTCGTGTCATTCGACTTGTGACTAAGTTTCATATTAATCAATATTTTCCACGCCAACAATTCTGTAAAATCTCGACATTCTCTTTTGAAGGATCACTGTGTCACCATCCACAGCTCCAATCTGCTAACTAAATTTGTTGACGGCACTACACTGATCGGCCTAATCTCAAATAATAAGGAGGCAGCCTACAGAGAAGAAGTCATTACCCTGACATACTGCTGTCCAGAAAACAACCTCTCCATTAATGTTGCAAAAACAAAGGAGCTGGTTGTGGATTACAGGTGGAATGGAGGCAGGCTAACCCCTATTGACATCAATAGATCTGGGATTGAGAGGGTGAACCGCTTTACGTTTCTCGGCCAGGATGTCATGTGGTCTGTACATACCGGCTGTATGAAAAAAGGCCTCTTTCACCTCAGACGGTCGAAGAAGTTTGGTACGGGCCCTCAGCTCCTAAGAACTTTCTATAGGGGCACAATTGCCAGCATTCTGACTGGCTGCATCACTGCCCGGTATGGGAACTGTACTTCCCTCATTCGCAGGATTCGACAGAGAGTGGTGCCATCAGCCGAGTATGAACTTCCCACTATTCAGGACATTTACAAACTGGAACAGCTTGTGATTGGGCTTAGTCTGTTCCCTACTGGTGTGTAGAAAGATCCCGACTCAACCCAATCACAAACGGTTCTAGCTGCTACCATCCGGAAAACGGCACGGCAGCATAAAAGCCAGGACCAACACGTTCCGGGACAGCTTCTTCCACCAGGCCATTCGACTGCTCAACTCATGCTGACACAGCCGTACTTCTGTGTTATATCGACAATCCTTTTGTTCATGCTATCTATTCTGAATTGCTATAAATTACAAATTGCACATTTAGATGTAGACGTAAGATAAATATTTTACTCCTCGTGTATATGAAGGATGTAAGTAGTAAAATCAATTCAATTCAACTCAATTCACTTTATTAGGTACACCTATATACCTGTTCCATACTGCAAGTAGCCAATCACATGGTGGCAACTCAATGCTTCAAAACACGCAGACATGTGGAAGAAATTCAGTTGTTGTTAAGACCGAATATTGGAATGGGAAAGAAATACGATCCAAGTTACTTAGATCACACCCGGCAACCTCTAAAGATTACGGAGAATGGTGAAAAATATCAAATAAACAAGTAAAAAAAATCCATTGAACTTCCGTTTCGAGGGGGAAATCGACTTGTTAATGACAATGTTCATAGTGGAATGGCTAGACTGGTTCAAGCTGGTAGGAAGAAGGATTGAAAAACCGATAAAAAGCGTCAGTGGTGTGCAGAAGAGCATCTTTGAACGCACAACTCGTCGAACCTTGAAGAGGATGAGATACAGCAGCGGAATACCATGAACACACACGGGGATTTGACAATAGGAATAATTTCTGAGAAGCATATGGAATGTACTCTCAATTATAGTTAGCCAAGAGAATCTAGGGCGATATTTAGTTCCTAAAATCCTCCAGTATTTCACAATTTTCTGCTGTATTAGATCCTATACTGTAAACTTACAACGTTTCTATCTTATTTTTTTAAAAAAAGGTTCTAACTAGAGCAGGATAAGAAGATTACTTCCAGAAAATCAGGAGTATAACTACAATTAGAAAGTCAATTAGGAAAATAGCAACTATAACTAAAACAATGAAGAAGAAACAGAACGATGTAGGAATAGAATAAAATCACCATTGCAAGAAATGTTTCATTGATTGCACTTACCTTTGTCTCTTGCAGTCAAAACAACCTCTAAATATAATATTGACAGTAATAAATTCAATGAGAAGAATAATGTGTAAAAAACTGACATTTTCAGGAATATTGTGCAAAGTGTGTTTTACAGAATTTGGAAAAAAATATGCGATGTCAAACAACTAATGATTTGGTAGCACTGTTTAGAATGAAGACGAAATCTATATTAGATGTATTTCAGTATCTACTAAAAGTGTTTTAACGGTAAACACTTAACCCCTGAAACGATGGCTGGAGTAGCGAATGTTGAGGGCAGAACAGGTAGAGGTTTATAAGATTATGAGAAGCATAGTGAAGAAAGACGCAATTATTGTTTCCTAGGGTTGGAACGTCCAATAATAGAGGACGTACATTTAAGGTGTGTGTGCGTGTGGGCGGGGGTCATTTCAAAGGAGACGTGCGGGTAGTGGTGACTGCTTGCAATGCGCTGCCCAAGGCAATGGTAGAGGCAGAATGACGAGAGAATTTTCAAAGGCGTGAAGACAGGCACGTAAATAGAAGGATATGAGCATTGTACAGGCAAAGGATATTAATTTAGTTCGCCAGTTGACCACTAATTTAATTGGTTCGGCACACCGTTATGGGCTGCATGGTCTATTCCTGGTCTGTGTTGTCTGTTCTAAGTTAGAATTTCTCATGTCCCACTCATAATGTTTTCCACAGATTTTACACTATTTTTGCATTGAAGTGCACAAGCTACATTATTATGGATGACAGTCGAATCTTGCAACTGACGAAGAATATATGTAACATACATCAAAGTTGCTGGTGAACGCAGCAGGCCAAGCAGCATCTATAGGAAGAGGCGCAGTCTACGTTTCAGGCCGAGACCCTTCGTCAGGACTAACTGAAGGAAGAGTGAGTAAGGGATTTGAAAGCTGGAGGGGGAGAGGGGAGATGCAAAATGATAGGAGAAGACAGAAGGGGGAAGGATAGAGCCGAGAGCTGGACAGGTGATAGGCAAAAGGGGATACGAGAGGATCATGGGACAGGAGGTCCGGGAAGAAAGACAAGGGGGGGGGGTGACCCACAGGATGGGCAAGAGGTATATTCAGAGGGACAGAGGGAGAAAACGGAGAGTGAGAGAAAGAATGTGTGCATACAAATGAGTAACAGATGGGGTACGAGGGGGAGGTGGGGCCTTAGCGGAAGTTAGAGAGTTCGATGTTCATGCCATCAGGTTGGAGGCTACCCAGACGGAATATAAGGTGTTGTTCCTCCAACCTGAGTGTGGCTTCATCTTTACAGTAGAGGAGGCCGTGGATAGACATGATAGAGTGGATAGGGGAGAACCAGTGGATGTGGTATATTTGGATTTTCAAAAGGCTTTTGACAAGGTCCCACATAGGAGATTAGTGTGCAAACTTAAAGCACACGGTATTGGGGGTAAGGTATTGGTGTGGGTGGAGAATTGGTTAGCAGACAGGAAGCAAAGAGTGGGAATAAACGGGACCTTTTCAGAATGGCAGGCGGTGACTAGTGGGGTACCGCAAGGCTCAGTGCTGGGACCCCAGTTGTTTACAATATATATTAATGACTTGGATGAGGGAATTAAATGCAGCATCTCCAAGTTTGCGGATGACACGAAGCTGGGTGGCAGTGTTAGCAGTGAGGAGGATGCTAAGAGGATGCAGGGTGACTTGGATAGGTTGGGTGAGTGGGCAAACTCATGGCAGATGCAATTTAATGTGGATAAATGTGAAGTTATCCACTTTGGTGGCAAAAATAGGAAAACAGATTATTATCTGAATGGTGGCCGATTAGGAAAAGGGGAGGTGCAACGAGACCTGGGTGTCATTATACACCAGTCATTGAAAGTGGGCATGCAGGTACAGCAGGCGGTGAAAAAGGCGAACGGTATGCTGGCATTTATAGCGAGAGGATTCGAGTACAGGAGCAGGGAGGTACTACTGCAGTTGTACAAGGCCTTGGTGAGACCACACCTGGAGTATTGTGTGCAGTTTTGGTCCCCTAATCTGAGGAAAGACATCTTTGCCATAGAGGGAGTACAAAGAAGGTTCACCAGATTGATTCCTGGGATGGCAGGTCTTTCATATGAAGAAAGACTGGATGAACTGGGCTTGTACTCGTTGGAATTTAGAAGATTGAGGGGGGATCTGATTGAAACGTATAAGATCCTAAAGGGATTGGACAGGCTAGATGCAGGAAGATTGTTCCCGATGTTGGGGAGGTCTAGAACGAGGGGTCACAGTTTGAGGATAGAGGGGAAGCCTTTTAGGACCGAGGTTAGGAAAAACTTCTTCACACAGAGAGTGGTGAATCTGTGGAATTCTCTGCCACAGCAAACTGTTGAGGCCAGTTCATTAGCTATGTTTAAAAGGAAGTTAGATATGGCCCTTGTGGCTACAGGGGTCAGGGGGTATGGAGGGAAGGCTGGGTTCTGAGTTGGATGATCAGCCATGATCATAATAAATGGCGGTGCAGGCTCGAAGGGCCGAATGGCCTACTCCTGCACCTATTTTCTATGTTTCTATGTTTCTATGTCAGAATGGGAATGGGATGTGGAATTAAAATGTGTGGCCACTGGGAGATCCTGTTTTCTCTGGCGGACAGAGCGTAGATGTTCAGCAAAGCGGTCTCCCAGTCTGCGTCGGGTCTCACCAATATATAAAAGGCCACATCGGGAGCACGGGACGCAGTATATCACCCCAGTCTACTCACAGGTGAAGTGATGCCTCACCTGGAAGGACTGTTTGGGGCCCTGAATGTTGGTAAGGGAGGAAGTGTAAGGGCATGTGTAGCACTTGTTCCGCTTACATGGATAAGTGCCAGGAGGGAGATCAGTGGGGAGGGATGGGGGGGACGAATGGACAAGGGACTTGTGTAGGGAGCGATCCCTGCGGAATGCAGAGAGAGGGGGGGAGGGAAAGATGTGCTTAGTGGTGGGATCCCGTTGCAGGTGGCGGAAGTTACGGAGAATAATATGTTGGACCCGTAGGCTGGTGGGGTGGTAGGTGAGGACCAGGGGAACCCTATTCCTAGTGGGGTGGTGGGAGGATGGAGTGAGAGCAGATGTACGTGAAATGGGGGAGATGCATTTAAGAGCAGAGTTCATAGTGGAGGAAGGGAAGCCCCTTTCTTTAAAAAATGAAGACATCTCCCTCGTCCTAGAATGAAAAGCCTCATCCTGAGAGCAGATGCGGCGGAGACGGAGGAATTGCGAGAAGGGGATGGCGTTTTTGCAAGAGACAGGGTGAGAAGAGGAATAGTCCAGATAGCTGTGAGAGTCAGTAGGCTTATAGTAGACATCAGTGGATAAGCTGTTTCCAGAGACAGAGACAGAAAGATCTAGAAAGGGGAGGGAGGTGTCGGAAATGGACCAGGTAAACTTGAGGGCAGGGTGAAAGTTGGAGGCAAAGTTAATAAAGTCAACGAGTTCTGCATGCGTGCAGGAAGCAGCGCCAATGCAGTCGTCGATGTAGCGAAGGAAAAGTGGGGGACAGATACCAGAATAGGCACGGAACATAGATTGTTCCACAAACCCAACAAAAAGGCAGGCATAGCTAGGACCCATACGGGTGCACATCTTTCCCTCCCCCCCTCTCTCTGCATTCCGCAGGGGTCGCTCCCTACACAACTCCCTTGTCCATTCGTCCCCCCCCATCCCCCCCCACTGATCTCCCTCCTGGCACTTATCCGTGTAAGCGGAACAAGTACTACACATGCCCTTACACTTCCTCCCTTACCACCATTCAGGGCCCCAAACAGTCCTTCCAGGTGAGGCATCACTTCACCTGTGAGTCGACTGGGGTGATATACTGCGTTCGGTGCTCCCGATGTGGCCTTTTATATACTGGTGAGACCCGACGCAGACTGGGAGACCGCTTTGCTGAACATCTACGCTCTGTCCGCCAGAGAAAGCAGGATCTCCCAGTGGCCACACATGTTAATTCCACATCCCATTCCCATTCTGACATGTCTATCCACGACCTCCTCTACTGTAAAGATGAAGCCACACTCAGGTTGGAGGAACAACACCTTATATTCCGTCTGGGTAGCCTCCAACCTGATGGCATGAACATCGACTTTTCTAACTTCCGCTAAGGCCCCACCTCCCCCTCGTACCCCATCTGTTACTCATTTGTATGCACACATTCTTTCTCTCACTCTCCGTTTTCTCCCTCTGTCCCTCTGAATATACCTCTTGCCCATCCTCTGGGCCACCCCCCCCCCCTGTCTTTCTTCCCGGACCTCCTGTTCCATGATCCTCTCGTATCCCCTTTTGCCTATCACCTGTCCAGCTCTCGGCTCTATCCCTCCCCCTCCTGTCTTCTCCTATCATTTTGCATCTCCCCCTCCCCCTCCAGCTTTCAAATCCCTTACTCACTCTTCCTTCAGTTAGTCCTGACGAAGGGTCTCGGCCTGAAATTTCGACTGCGCCTCTTCCTATAGATGCTGCTTGGCCTGCTGCGTTCACCAGCAACTTTGATGTATGTTGCTTGAATTTCCAGCATCTGCAGAATTCCTGTTGTTTGAAGAATATATGTAGTTACTTGGAAATTGCACTTTAAATGGGATAAATTTAATGTTCCGCGGCCAAGGTAAATTCATTATCTTAGTATGTATATGTCGCGATACACTACCTTGCGTTAAATGTCCTGCAGATATTCTCACCAGAAAAGAGAACCTAATAGAATTATTAGACAACTACACAGAAAGATTTGTAAACAACCAACTTGCAAAGGAAGACCAGCTGAGCAAATTAATCAAACAATCATTATAACAATATAAAAATAGATAATACAATCACAAATAGACCGATAGATAGATAGATAGATAACAAGCAGTTATGGATCCGTATTCCCACATCCCTCTGTTCTATTGTAATCCTCGGTACCATACGACTCATCGTGTAAGCCCTACTATGGTTGGTCCAGTCAAAGAGCAACATCTCAGTATTGTCTGCATTAAATCCCTATCTGCCATTTTCAGCCCATTTCACCAGTTGCTGTAAGCCCAGCTGCACGCTTTAATATCTTCTTCGCTGTCTACTACACTCTCTTCTCAATTTCATCCATAAATTTGCGGATCTAGTGCAACACATTATCATCCAGATCATTGATACAGATGATAAGCAGTACCAGACCCAACTCCGATCCCTGCGGCACACTTCTAATCACAAGCCTCCAATCAGAGAGGTGTAACTCTCGCTTCTACTTAGATAATGAATTTACCTTGACCGCTGAACGTTAAATTTATCCCATTTAAAGTGCAATTTCCAAGTGACTACATATATTCTCCGTCAGTTTCAACATTCGACCGTCATCCACAATCATGTAGCTTGTGCACTTCAATGCAAAAATGGTGTATAGAGGATGATAGCCCCCGGCACGGCCAAACTTCAGAAATCTTGTTTGGGTGGGTGCTGCACGATGTGTCCCCTGTTGCAAATCAGTACCACGAAATAACCCACAGTACATAATACGCGATTAAACGATTGAGCTTTATCATTCTGAATTTGACTATATGGTTTGTAAAGAAAAAAAAATAAAAAGGGGCCCATTCTCATGAAACAGTCTATTGCGCAATGTTGGAGCTCCCAGGTAAGACCACCATCGACCTCTTCCGATCGCCGCTGACCTTCGGACCCTCGCTCCAGGTCCACTCCGTCCGACGTCTACCAATTCTCTCCATTCGCGTCTTCTCTCCTCAAAAGTTCGGCGAATTTCCGGCTCCCAGATACACAAGAAAGACCAATATCCTGCTCTTTGGCTAGCATGCCCCGTTATCTCTAGTCATGACCCGAACATTGCTGCTACATAGAAACCATTACCTCAGCAGTGGAACATTACAGAAAAGCCATTAAATTAGCAGTGAAATCTTACAGCAACTATCTACAACCTTATAGGCAACAATTTACAACCATTCTCTGGCTTGTTCCGTAAAACCACTGTCTTATCCAATTTTGTACCTTATCCTGAATGCAAGCAATTGAACCTTCTTTACCAATCTCCCAATTTGAACCTTGACATCCACAGTCTTGCCTTAATCAATTTTGCTGGTAACTTCCCCAAAAATCTCTATAAGATAGGTTAGACCTGACTTACCACGCACAAAGCCATGTTGACTATCCCTAATCGGTCGCTGTCTATCCAAATACTTTTATACCCAGTCACAATCAGAATCAGTTTTATTATCACCGGCATGTGTCGCGAAATTTGTGAACTTAGCATACCGTCCCTTAGAATATATTCCGATAACCTTCCCTTACTGATGTCAGGCTCACCTGCTGTTAATTTCCTGGTTATATTTGAAGCCTTTCTTATGCAACAGAACAACGTTATCTATCCTCCAATCCCGCGACACCTCAACCGTGGTTAAGGAATTTTTGACTATCTCCGCCAGTTGCAGTTTCTAAATTAGCCTCCTCAAGGTTCGAGGGAACACGTTGTCAGGCCCTGGGAATTGATCCACTATAATTTGCCCTAAGACAACAAGTGCTTCTTCCGCTGAAACCTGTATAGGGTCCATAAACTAGCTGCTGCCATCGCCTGAAATCCTGTATCTATCTCCTGAGTAAATACAGATCGAAAAATCCCACTTAGGATTTCTCTATCTTTTTCGGATCCATGGATAGATTAACACTCTGATCTTCCAGACGACCAATGTGAAACCTTGCTTTTAATATGTATATAGAACCCCTTAGGATTCTCCTTCACTCTGTCTGCTAGAGCAATCTCATACCTTCTTTTAGCTCTCCTGATTTCCTACTTAAGCGTTCTCTTGCATTTCGTATTCTCAAGTAATTCACTTGTTTCTGCCTGCCTATACCTGCTATGCATCTGCTTCTTTTTCTTAACCGGAACCTCAATAACTCTTGAAAACCAAGGATCCCTAAACGTTTTGCGCTTGCCTGTTATTCTGGCAGGAACATAGAAATGCTGTGTTCTCAAAATTTCACTTATGAAGGCCTCCCATTTACCAAGTACACCTTTGTGATAAAATATCCACTCCCAATCCACACGTGCCAGATCATTTCTGATTCTCTCAAATTTGTCCGGTCTCCCGTTTAGAATATCAACGAGGGACCAGACCTTCATTTTCCATAATTACATTGAAACTATTGGCAATATGATCGCAAAATGCAAAGTATTCCCCTACAAAATTTCTGTAACCTGCCCTGACTCATGTCTAATTTGAGATCTAGTGTTAAACTCCTCTCGTTCGGACCTCTATATACAGATTAAGGAAACATTACTGAACATACTTGACAAACACTTTCCTATCCAATCCGTTTACACTACGCGAATCGCAGACAATATGTAGCAAGTTAAAATCACCTACTATCGCAATCTTATCTTTCTTAAAGCAGTCTGTGACCACTCTAAATCTCGCGGACTGTTGGGTTGTCTATATATTCCCGTTAACGTGGGCATTCTTATGGGTTAGTTCTACCTCTAAAGCCTCACTAGACGCCCTTTTCAAACTGACTTTACTGAGCACTGCCGTAGCATATTCCCGGAATAGTAAATCACCCCTCCCCCTTTCATCCCTCTCGCTCTATAACGTCCAAACCAACGGAACTCCGGAACATTGAGCTCCAAGTTATGTCTGTCCTGCAACCAAGTCTCACTAATGGCTACATTGTCATACTTTCACGGGATGATCCACGTCCTTATCTTATTCGCCTTTCCAATAACACCCCTTGCCTTGAAACATGCGCAGCTCAGAACATTAGTTCCACCATGCATTAGGTTTTAACTTGATATGCCCAATCACTGCACTGTTAAGGCGCTCTGGTTACCATCGCCCTGCAGCTCTAGTTTAACCACTCAACCCCCCCCCCCCCCTTGCAGCACTAACAAACCTTCCCTCTGGTAAATTGTTCCTCCTCCTGTTCAGCTGAAAAGCACCTCTTCTGTACAGGTCCTAACTTCCCTGGAAGAGTGGCCAGTGGCCAATCATCCCAAACTCTCCAGTACCCCCTCTAGCGCCAAGTCTGTATCGTGTTAGCTTCCTATTTTTGGCTTCACTAGTACCTGGCACCAGTAGAAATCTTGAGGTCACAGCTCTGGATCGAATGACCACTTTGTAGGACCTCGTCACCCCTCCTACCTATGTCATTGATATTGACGTGGACCGCGATCTGTGCTTGCTGTCCCTCCCCACTTAAGAATGCTGTGGATCCGATGCGAGGTGGTCCTGACCTTGGCACCAGCGTGGCAACGAACCATCCGGGAATGTCGTTCTCGTCCAAGGAACCTGTTTTCTGTTCCCCTAACAAACAAATCCTTCATTGCTACAGCTCGGCTCTACTTACCCCCTCCCCCACCCCTTGCCTTCCTGAGCTACACAGCCGGACAGCGTCAGAGTCCTGACGGTCGAGTCTTTCATTTTCCTTTTGTTGATGTGAACCACCACGGGGTACTCTGCACCGGCTTCCTATCTCTTATCTCCCTCATGACGGTCACCCAGTTACCTGTGTTCTGCACGTTGCCTTAAACTACCTTAGTGTCTTCCTTGTCTATCAACCCGCCAGCTTCTATTGGAAAATGCAAATGCATGCATTGTAGTTTCTATGTATTACAGTATTTACTCAACATTATTTACTCAAATGCACACATTGTATTTTCTATATTTACTATGTAACCACTGCTAGCTGAATAGAAGGTATTCACTATGTAGCCATGACTTTTGACCTGTTCACTATTAATTCATGAAGAGAACTAGAATGAAACCAAGTAGAAAGATAACGGTGGTGAGTAAGGTGATGAAATATGTGGCAGTATGTCAACGCAAGACTAAATAAGAAATAACTGTGGTTAGGGATGAGAGGACATATGGTCTAAAATGTAAACTAGGACATAATTAAGTTGGGGAGTAAAACAATAGTGGAAAGTCGAGAGCGGATATATTGATGATATGTAATCACAGACCGACTGGATATGATAATGTAGCTAAGATAGGAAAATTGCTATAAAAAGTGTTGTATACAAACCTCGACGAGCAGTCAGCTACTAGCTTTCTGATTGTCTCAGCCTTGATTTGCAAATTAGAGTTTAAAACGTCTTGACGAGTTTTCTGCGTCTCCTTGTCGTTTGTGAGGAACGAGAAACCACGACACTTCCTGATTGATTCGGAATTCATCCACTTCCAGCTCCAACTCCTCAATACGGGTCTGTTGGAAGTTGAGGCTGGATGCACTCTTTGCAGGTGTAATAATCAGGGAAAATGAAAGTCACCCTACCTTCCCACGTCCCGCAAGAGGGGCATTCCAGTATCCTGTCTGGTATGCCTACTGCCCCTCCTCCCGTACCTTCTTACTCTGACTTCTCATCATTTTTCTCCAGTCCTGATGAAGAATCTCGGGCAGAAACGTCGACTGCTGACTCTTTTCCATAGATGCTGTCTGGTATAAGTTCATCCAGCATTTTGTGTGTGCTGCTTGGATTTCTAGCACATGCATATTCTCTCTCGTTTGTGCGGTACTCATCGAGTTGGTGTTGGAGTCCTAAATACGCTTCAAATTGATGCACATTCAGTAAATTTGACTTAATGGGCACGAACACTTCAGATGCTCCGTAATGCAGTACACAGAAAGTAGCAAAGTACGTAAAACATTGAGTATTGGCGATTTTCAGAGGAATCCTAGTCTCCTTGATCACAAATTGACCTGAAACCCAACAAGCAGACGCAACAGATATTTAGGAAACATTTTGTGATTTACTTGACTGATGTCCGACATGTCGTGTTGGGAAAGGAACCGTAGCGTGAACTTGGATGCTCTCAAATTTAGGCCAAAGTTAGAGCAGTGCCGCGCAGGACGGACACTTCGCAAGTGGAGCACTCAAAATCTATTGGCACGGTATCGTGATATAGTTGAAAATGCTATATATTTTCAGGCAGATATGTATGAATTTCTGCACATATTTCGCTGCACTCTGCACGTTAGTTCACTTCATTAATTTAAACCACCGAGGAACAGATCTTTCGGATAGTAAAGTGTTCAAGGGATATAGAGTAGGGATAGTGAAATAGCATTGGCGTAAATGAACAGATGGGAAAGAGTCTAGGGAAGTTCACGGGAATAATCCCGGGAATAAAATGGTTAACACGTGAGGACCATCTGAGGGCTCTGGACCTGTAGTCGCTGGAAATTAGAATAATGAGAGTGTATTTTATTGAAAGTTATAGAGAGCTCGACAGAATGGACGTGAAGAGAACAGTTCCTGTAGTAGGAAAAGCATAGGGACAGAGTGCACAGCCCCAGGACAGAAGAGCGTCCTTTTAGAAAAGAAACGAGGAGGAATTTCTTTACACAGCAGGCGGTGGATCTGTGAATTATTTGCCACAGGCAACAGTGGAGGTCAAGTCTTTGGTAGGTATATTTAAAGCATAGGTTGATAGGGTCTTTATTAGTAATGATATCAAAGATTACGTGGCAGAAGAATTGGGTTGAGGGGAATGATAAATCAGACATGATGGAATGGCAGAGCAGACAAGTTGGGCGAAATAGTCTAATTCTGTTCCTCTATTAGATGATCTTACAGCCTTATGGGAAAACCATCTCCAAGTGCCAAAAGCGCCAATGATTTTCACACATATTTACTGCTGGGATCCTTTAAAAACAAAGTCGCGTGGGAAAAGATTAAAATGTGAAACTTGCTGACGTGAAGTTAATATGATTTTCTGAAAACCAGTCTGCACATTACTAGTTGCTGAGAGATTTCAGGAGTGACATAGGGAGGTTCTGTAAACCGCTTTTCTGAACTGAAATTCAAACTTGACTGTGCATGGTGGTTTGGTTACTTCATGGAAACTAAACCATCACAATCAAAGCAAGTATCTACTGTGCGCTTGCAGCATTTACAGTGCATTCGACATTTGTTTCCAGAGTGAAAGAAAGTTACTCATTCATCAACAACACAATATTGATGTGTTTGCACGCTGTTGTGCCAATCAACTATATTCTAGGTACTTCAAGATAGACTTTTAACTGTTTTGCTTTTGATTTGCGAAATCAATGTAACCTTCAAAGATTGCAAAGTTTTTTTCCTTATGGTAAAACAGGCAACTGAACCACTCAAAGTCTCTGATAAAAGTCGCTTTGTGGGCTAAGCATAGCGGATATGATTTGGAGATTTTTACAGAATTTATTTTTATTATTTTAGAGGTACAGGGTAGAACATGTTCCTAGAACCGCGCTGTCAAGAAATCCACTCATGCCTAATCACAGGACAAATTTGCAACGACGAATTAAGCCACTAGCTGGTATGTCTTTCCACTGCAGGAGGAAATCAGAGAAAAACCCACGTGATCGTACAAACTCCTTACAGGGGCGCCTGAATTGAGCCACAAGTCTGGAACAACTGGAGCTGTAATATCGTCGTGCTAACAGCTATGTTGAATCCTATGGGAAGGTCTTCGAAATAAAGTTCATGAATAAATGCCAGCAATGAAATGGAGCTTTAAGGTACCTTAAAGTGCCTAATGGTATAAGTTAAACCTTAGTCATGCAGGCCTTGACTGCCAAAACTCTTGAATACTTTAGTAATCAAAAGGTAAAAGGCATTAGATTGAATATGCCTTAAATTTCCAAAGAAACCAGAAACATTTGGAATTACTCAAAGTAGAACTTTCACAGAACATTCAAAGGCAGTTAGATTTTATTTTCCATAAATTCTTTTGGAAGATCCAGAATGAACATCAAAGTGGAATGCTGAATCATTTTCTGTCTATCTATATCTGCCACACCTGCTGAGTATTTCAGACATAGTTTTTGGCTTTAGTTGAATGAATTTCAAACTTAATTTAACTTAAATACGTGCTTATTTCGGACTTTTTTAAGCATCGTTGTAGTTCCTTCATGGCAATACACATGGCAATAGGTCCATTTACATTTGGAGGCTAACTTTTAAAAAAAAACACCTAACAATCTGAAACATGCTGTAAGGTTTCACTGCTAATCTAATGGCTTCTCTGTAATGTTCCACTGCCGAGGTAATGGTTTCTCTGTAGCAGCAATATTTGGGTTATGACTAGAGATAACGGGGCATACTAGCCAACGAGTGGGGTGTTGTTCTTTCTTGTATGTCCGGGAGCCAGGTTTTCACGGTCTTTTGCCGGGGAGAGATGAGGAGAGAAGACGCGAATGGAGAGAGTTGGTAGACCGCCGGACGGAGTGGGCTCGGAACAAGAGTCCGAAGGTCAGTGACGATCGGAGGAGATCGATGTGGACCTTATCAGTGAGCTCCATGTTTGCGCATTAGACTGTTTAATGAGAATGGGCCCTTTTTTTGTTTTCCTTACTAACCATACAGTAAAATTAAGAATTATAAAACTCAAGCATTTAATCGTATATTGTGCACTGTTTGTTATTTTGTGGTACTGATTTGTAACAGGAGGCACATCACGTAGCATCCACCCAAACGAGATTTCTTAAGTTTTGGCCGACCAGGGACTATCATCCCCCTATAATAAGCGGCTAGCCGAAGCGAGTATTACAGACGATAAACATAGGAGATTCGGCAGATGCTGACAATCCAGACCAACATAAATAAGCTGCAGAAGGTTAACTTTTGCTTCCTTTTGGTCTTCAGCGTATTTCCCTGTTTATTTCTACAGCTGCTGAAACACACATCCGTGCCAAACCCACATAAAAAGCCGAACATCTGAATGTGATTACAGCTGACTTTCCAGCCATATAATGTGGAGTTACGAACTGAAGTATTTTGACATAGCGTATTATATTCAACGTATCAACTCACCTTTGTTTCTGAGAATGACCACTTGATTTTGAATTGCTAAAAAAGTAATTGAAAAAGTCAAATATTTGAACAAATCAACAAGATATTCTGAAACACGAGATATTCACAAGAGACTCTGCAAACGAACACACACAAAATCAGGTAAGAACACGACAGGTCAGGCATCATCAATGGAAAGGAATAAACAGTCGATATTCCCGGCGTAGACCCTTCATCAGAACTGGATGACAAGACCAAGCTGTTCCACCGAGGGATTTGTAAAGATATTATCTTACTCCTATTTTCCATTTCAGACTCATTTGGTCCTCGAGTTGCGGTTCTAAACTGGAAAAAGGACAAATTTGAAGAAATGAAAAAGGATCTAAAAAGCATGGATTGAGACAGGTTGTTCTCTGGCAAGGATGTGATTGGTAAGTGGGAGGCCTTCAAAGGAGAAATTTTGAGAGTGCAGAATTTGTATGTTCCTGTCAGGATTAACAGCAAAAGGAATAAGAATAAGGAACCTTGGTTCTCAATGAATATTGGAACTCTGATAAAGAAGAAGAGAGAGATGTATGACATGTATAGGAAACAGGGAGCAAATAAGGTGCTTGAGGAGTATAAAAAGTGCAAATATACTGAAGAAAGAAATCAACAGGGCTAAAAGAAGACATGAGGTTGCTTTGGCAGTCAAGGTGAAGGATGATCCAAAGAGCTTCTACAGGTATATTAAGAGCAAAAGGATAGTAAGGGATAAAACTGGCCCCCATCAAGATCAGAATGGTCGGCTATGTATGCATAAAAATAAATGGGGGAGATCTTAAGTAGTTTTTTGCGTCTGTATTTACTAAAGAAACTGGCATGGAGTCTATGGAAATAAGGCAAAAAAGTAGTGAGGTCATGGAACCTATTCAGATTGAAGAGGAGGAGGTGCTTGCTATTGTGAGGCAAATAAGAGTAGATAAATCCCCAGGAGCTGACAGGACATTCCCTCGGACCTTGAAGAAGACTAGTATTGAAATTGCAGGGGCCCTGGCAGATACATTTAAAATATCGGTACCTATGGATGAGCTGCCGGAGGATTGGAGGATAGCTCATGTTGTTCCGTTGCTTTAAAAAGGCTCTAAAAGTAATCCAGGAAATTATAGGCCGGTAGGTTCGATGTCGGTAGTAAGTACATTATTGGAAGGGGTACTAAGAGATAGGATCTACAAGTATTTGGATAGACAGGGACTTATTAGGGAGAGTCAACATGGCTTTGAGCATGGTATGTCATGTTAAGCAATCTATGAGGGATTTTCGAGGAGGTTACCACGAAAGTGGATGAATGGAAGGCAGTGGATGTTGTCTACATGGGCTTCAGTAAGGCCTTTGACAAGGTCCCGCATGGGAGGTTGGTTAGGAAGATTCAGTTGCTGGGTATACATGGAGAGGTAGTAAATTGGATTAAACATTGGCTCGATGGAAGAAGCCAGAGAGTGGTACTGGAGGATTGCTTCTCTGAGTGGAGGCCTGTGACTAGTAGTATGCCACAGGGATCAGTGTTGGGTGCGTTGTTATTTGTCATCTATATCAATAATCTGGCCGATAATGTGGTAAATTGGATCAGCAGATTTGCTGATGATACAAAGATTGGAGGTGTCATGGAGAGTCAGGAAGGTTTTCAAAGCTTTCAGAGGGATTTGGTCCAGCTGGAAAAATGGGCTGAAAATGGCAGATGGAGTTTAGCACGGAAAAGTGTGAGGTATTGCACTTTGGAAGGACAAACCAAGGTAGAACATACAAGGTAAATGGTAGGGCACTGAGGAGTGCAGTAGAATACAGGGATCTGAGAATACAGATACAAAATTCCCTAAAAGTGGCGTCACAGGTAGATATGGTCATAAAGAGAGCTTTTGGTACATTGGCCTTTATAAATCAAGGTCTTGAGAATAAGAGTTGGAATGTTATGGTGATGGTGTAAAAGGCATTGGTGAGGCCGAATTTGAAGTATTGTGTGCAGTTTTGGTCACCAAATTATAGAAAGGATATTAATAAGCTTGAAAGAGTGCAGAGAAGGTTTACAAGGATGTTGCTGGGATTTGACATACTGCGTTACAGAGAAAGGTTGAATAGGTTAGGACTTTATTTCCTGGAGCGTAGAAAAATGAGGGGAGATTTGATAGAGGTATATAAAATCATGATGGGTATAGATAGACTGAATGCAAGCAGGCTTTTTCCACTGAGGCTAGGGGAGAAAAAAAAACAGAGGACATGGGATAAGGGTGAAGGGAGAAAAGTTTAAAGGGAACATGGGGGGGGGGGGCTTCTTCACACTGAGAGTGGTGGGAGAGTGGAATGAGCTGTCTGGTGAAGTGGTAAATGCGGGCTCACTTTTAATATTTAAGAAAAACTTGGACAGGTACATGGATGAGACGTGTATGGAGGGACATGGTCCACGTGTAGGTCAGTGGAACTAGGCAGAAAAATGGTTCGGCACAGCCAAGAAGGGCCAAAAGGCCTGTGTCTGTGCTGTAATGTCTATGGTTCTATGATTCTATGAATCACAGAGGGATTTCGAGAGATTAACTCTGAAATTTCTGCAATTTTAAACTGTGTGTAAGGATAAAATCAGCGCTGTTGTGAAATAACATGAAATAAAGATACTCGGCACAAATCTTTAATTGAAAGTGTCACCCAAAAATTAGAGAGTTGCGCTAGATGAAATATTAAAGCTCGTGGATATCTTGGATTATCAAGAAGAAAGAGATTCGGCGTAGAAAAACATTGATTACTGAAGTGTAGAATGAGGCTATAGATACCCAAGCCGGTTCGGTGTTCTGTAATAACGTACGGTACGCGGTTGTGCGTGCAGAGAGGATATATTTATTTTAGTAGGGACGAGCGAGACTTGGACGCATGTCCTCTGGGTTCAGGCGATCATTGGGTAGAAGAATAAAGAGAGAATCTGAAATGTAATGCGATGAGAGATTCAAATGCACGTGATCGCCAAAACAGTCATATATGATATTATGACAAGAATAAATTACCAAGTTACTAGAATTTTTCAATGCAGATTTTAATCTTTTTGGTTTAAGAAGAATATTATTGCGAAGACTGAAATGCCGCTGAGTTCAATGACACAGGCGATGAAACATTAGCTAATAGACGCAGGAGGATTATGGCCCGGTGCTCTGTGCTCTTGTAGTTTTGATGTAATAAATTTGATAGTTGGCGAAGCAGAAGGCGCGGAATAGTAGAAAATCTCAACTATGGATGACCTGCCCTAGGTCCTATGTATGTTCTAATATTTGCTTTACACTATTATTGAGTTCGCGGCATGATGGAATCCAGAGACAAATCTTACAGAGCAGTGTTTGGACTTACGACGTTACTGCTTTTTAACTTTGCCTGATTTCAGGCATTTGATATACCTAAATGTTACATTAACATGCTGTTCATTGATATTACTTTATTCCTTGCCATACATATTTTTAATTATATTTTCAACTTAAGGTCTATTTAAATGGAGTCATCGGGAGGTATTAAAAGTGCTGTCACTGCATTCAGGGAACAGAGAATCGTCGTTATTCAATTGCACACTGCGACACATCGTTCCAGCTCCATAGTATTTAGTGATGACGAGATTAATCATGGTATAGATTCACTTTTTTGCTATAGGTGGACTTTGAGCGACGGGCCTGGTGCAACGAAAGCCTGGTCCAACCTTACGACAACTTTGTACATGGAATATTTAGGTGAGTTGGTTTGATATACAGGTTTTGAAAGTGGACAGAAAACTTGACTACTATTAGTCCGGTGTCTAGTCATTCCATTCGGGTTAGCTTCCACTGCATATTCTGTTGTAAAATTTGTCCGAATGATAAGTGACCCATTGAGGAAAAAGATAAATCAAGAAATTGTAAGTTGCAAAGCGAACTCTAAAACCATTATTCAATTTTTGTGTCCTTCCCTAAGGCTGATCGGATACATCAACCATATATTTTGCATAATTTTACGTCCATGTCTTTTTCAATATCATGCAGATACTTTATGTTCAGTTTAGTGTCCCCTAGCTTGAAATGAAAGACAATAGTCGAGTTATGGTTGGAATGATACAGTGATGTGAAATAAGTGATAGAATGCAACTTCAATGCAATCACTGACAAGTGAATACTTAAGCAAACCTCTGTCCGAAACTGCTGTGGTTTACTTACTGTCATCTTTGGCCCTCAATCTTTCCGCTAAACAAAAACAATACAGGGAAAATCTTAATATTATTTTACAGAGTCAATTTCAGATACTGCAATATATGGGCTCATTAAATGCTCTCATCAGTTTATACGTGACAAGTTGATAAATTTATACATTCTCTAAAGAATTTTATGCTCTGATGCCTGTTTGTATTATAACAATTTTAGTAACACCATTATATAACATTGTTTTCAAGAGATTGCCTGACGTTGGTCGACGGAGAATGTGAAATGATTAACGAAGGCACTTAGTACCTCTGCTAACACATTTAATTGTTACCATCAAAGACTGCGATATAGCGTTATGTGTGAATAACGATCTAACCAACAAGAAAACAAAGAAGACTAAACGGACACAGGGAACATTAACTCATGGAAATCAGCATCGCTGGAGTGTGACAGAGTTTATTAATCTACCATCCTCCTTTCAGATGGCGCAGGTGAACCACTGCAACGTTCTGCAGGCTACGCACAGTACTGCAATATTTATCTCTACTCAGTTACCCGGAAGTGAGGCGTGGGGTGGGGGGGGGTGGTAAAACAAGTCAGGCTGAAACGCAGAGGGGTGTGACCCGCTGACTCGACATGTTGCTAGCAAATATGCATTCGCAGGAGAACAAAATTGAGGCCTGAAGGAAAGACTGCTGTATCGGAGGGATATGAGAGATTGTTGTGTTCTATG